>NC_052154.1:59625772-60825772 GCF_902713615.1 Scyliorhinus canicula | reverse complement strand
GTTTGAAGATCATTGCTGTAGATAGCCCTGCATTTCACCCTGTACAACTTCTCTTTTCTAATAGTAGTTTCTTTGTATTTAAAAGGAACATTTGCGATTGTACCTCTTCCCGAAAGTCAAGTCCTAAATTTTGCAGAACTGACTATTCATTATTTTTAACCTCTTTGCAATCTTCATTTGTACTTATTTCTGAATTTCAAAGATTACCATATGGTATAAGCGTGAAGTGAACATGCTGTAGATACATCTGGCAGCTAGGGATGAGGTGGAAAGGAGAGAATCCTGGTC
This sequence comes from Scyliorhinus canicula, assembly GCF_902713615.1. Classification (NCBI taxonomy): domain Eukaryota; kingdom Metazoa; phylum Chordata; class Chondrichthyes; order Carcharhiniformes; family Scyliorhinidae; genus Scyliorhinus; species Scyliorhinus canicula. Next base: position 60,825,484 of record NC_052154.1, on the reverse strand, counting down.
CTTCTACCTTCAAGGAAATGAAGATTTCCTGTCACTTGGTCATCGAAATTGACCTTGACCAGAGCTTTCTCAGTTCTCCCTCTCCATGTCACAGCTGAAACATTATTTTTTTTTTTGGAGGGGAAAAGGCTAAATGAGAAATACCACTCATCATCTTTATCTGCAAAAAAAGACAAATTGCTTTATTTTAATTGCTTGTTACTTTATGATCAAAGCAGTTGCATCTGTTTTTAGCAGTTCCCCAACAGCTTTTGCCACAAAAATAATCCTTCAACATTGTCCTCCCAGCTCCAACTGCAGGTGATGCGTCAGATGAAAGACAACCCAGTATAGTTATCGTTTTTCAATGATGAGAGATAGGGCACTCAAAAGTTTTACTGAAAATAAAATACATATACGTCCACCAAGTTTCCAATAGAGCTGCCAAGCACTGATGATGCAGACATCATCTTGTCTGGACCATATTTCAAACCCTCCTGGAGTATTAGATTAATAGTTATGTTTCACCGTAGGACTTGGGGTTACAATAGTGGGCGCAATTCTCCCAAAATATTTTGAAGTGTGGGCTCTGTCGGGAAACAAGTTCAGATTCCCGCCAGGTGGATTGGCGTGATCCAGATTGCAATCCACCCACACTTAGAAATTCTTTGCAGCTCCAGTGAATCGTGCCGAAGGACCCGAAGACGTCAGCAAGGTCGGATCAAGATCGGGGAGCCCTCTCAGATAACCCGACAGCCTACCCTTCCTCCGTCCTGCCGGAACCCCCCCCCTTTATCGCTAGGAAAGACCCCGCCCCAAGTGTGCAACACTATGCCATGAGGTGATCAGAGGCCCTTTCAGGCCCCACTTATTGGTAATGCCAATCTGGATTTTTTGTTCTGAACTGCTTCCTAGAAATAACAGGTGCTCTGTCTGAGAGCTTTGTTTCTCTGTTTGTTTTTATAGTGGGTTATTTTAAAAACTGAAGTGCTTCCTCGAAAGAGCAGGTGTCTGTAGTCCCAAGGTGGCACTGCCAGGTTGGCACTTCCAGGGAGCCAGGGCCCAGCCATGTCCCTGATCACTCAGGAGCTACAAAAACTTCAGAGCCCCCCTTGTGATCATCATGTCTATCCAGTGAATTCAACAGTGGCTGTAAGAAGGTCCTCATTGAAGAACCCTTGCACTTCAATGTTTGAGTGCAGACAGCTGCTTCCATTGTGGAAAAATAGGGTCAGACAGGACACCTGATCAAAATAGGAAGCACTTCAGAGTTAATGGAATGGGTGTGAAATTCAATATAAACAACCAAGCACAAAGGAATAAAAGGCATACTGCAACATTGAAACTTCAAGTGGTGGGAAATGGAATGCAAATAACCAAGCAAAAGGGATTAAGGAAGGCATGCTGCAACATTAAAACCACAGAGCCTATTGAAATTCCAAGGGGAACGAAATAGAATGTAAACAAGTAGCATCATGGCTCTTTCCTGAAAGTATTTTAGGAATGAGAGGCTGCAGCTGTGCATTGCCCTGTTATGGGGTGTCAACAAAAAGAAAGCAGGCTTCAAGACTTCACAGACCCAAAATGTTCCCCATCCAAGTGGAGACCGCCCCCTTCCAGCCCAGCCCGAACCTCCAACCCCCAGATTCCTTGAAGAACTCCCCCACGGCATCTGCTATGCCCTTGTTCTCCTTGGGAGTTAAGTGGAGAGGGATACTCATCTCCTTGCACCCCCTCGGAGTCCATAGCGCGTGGCCCCCTGCTCTTAAGGACCAGTAGTGATTTGTGTCTGGGTGACGAGCTCCTGGGGGCAGGAGAATACTGGGAGCCCTTTTTGGGCAGGATCCTGATGATACCAGCTGGAGCAGACCAAGAGCATCAGAAACTATTTTGCTCCGGGTGCAAATTCCATTCCGGGCCTCTCCTGTAATTTTCCTAACATTTCGGGATTTGCGCTGGGCGCATCGCAGCTGGAGAATCACCCCCCAGTGTAAATGACCATGCTCCACCGATGCAATGAAAAAGACAATAGGACACACGACTAATTCATTTTTCTGAATTGGTTTGCACTCAACTGCTTTATCCAAGATTATAAACCTATCATATGGCTTGTGAATTTTAAAATTACGTGATACCAGAACTCAAAACACATGACCAATGCCACTTGGCTAACAAGAAACGGTTTTGATATGGAAACAAAGTCAGGTTTGAGAAACCTTATACAGTGCTTTATTGAGAAAAATAACATTTTGTTTGACTTTGAATATGGTAAACAAAAGCACATTATGGTAAAGGAAAAGCTCCAAACTAGTAGAATAATTTAACAGCTGACAATAGTTTTGCACAAATGTTCAATCGAACATATAGCAGCTCCTTTTCTTGTGCAATTACAAGCTTACTGTGGCTGCATGAGGCTGCAGTACATTTATTAAAAAATGTGGTCCACAAATTGATGGTCCAAATTGTTTTCAGTAATACTACAAGAAAAGCCATATAGTGTTTTTTATTCTGGACAACATGGAAAATAATAAATATCAAAATAAATACTTTTTTTTTGCCAATTACACAATCACAAGCCTTGGGAGATACAGCGAGACAGTTAGGATCCCACTATTTTCATAATTAGTGTCTACTGTGAAAAACACTGTTAAAAGCTATCCAAACAGTCAAAACCTACCATGTATCTTAAAATCCATATTCTGCAAAGCAGTGGATGTAGTGTCGGAGACAGCACATGTTGTGTCCTTATATATAATAGTATATGGCTGTATTACAATTGAGCTGCCACAGCAGCTCATTTCAATTAATGTATTCTTAACTGACCATAAAAAGCAGTGCAAAGCTCAATACTGATTCTCCAGGCATGGATTCCAAACCCAAAATCCAAGCTTATTCTAGGGTAAGACTAGTGTACTTTTCACAAAATCTTTCTTCTGCGTTTCCATCTGTAACAAATGTTACATCTTATTAGTGTTTGCATATACTGCAGATACATGTGCTGAAACAGCATTTAATGCCTTACGAGCACTGGGCTTGGATGATGAGCCATGGGAATCTTTGTCTGAATGATTGACCAACAAAAGGAGTGCTTATTAGCACACAAGTGTTTGGAATGTCTTCTGCGGTCAGGTTTCCACCACATACGTCTTCAGAAGGGAGTCATGTTCAAGAGTAAATTGTGATGACTTCACAACCACCACCTCGTACCAGCAGTACCCTCTCCAGACCTTCCGTAAGTACCTCCAGAAATTCCATATCTGTAAACAATGTGTCAAGGATAATTGATAACAGTCCATTGGAAATCACTGTCCATTATATTAATGTATTTTGGCAGTGTGCTTTAACGTGCAGATAATTTGGCATTTTTGTATTTCTAGACAACCTCATGTAAGAAGGTAGGAAGGATATTAGCATTCATGATCTAAAGAGGATGACTCTTAGTGTAACTTGCCTATCTTGTGCACTCAGGAGATTCCTGCAGGAGTTCCTCATGACAGTATTCCAGGCACAACCATTGTCAGATCTTTCATCAACGACCTCTTCTGCATCATAGGGTCAAACATGTTCGCTGATGATTATGCAGCGCTTAATTCTATTTGCAACTCCTCAGATAATGAAGGAGTCAACACCCACATGACCAAGACCTGGACAAAGTTCAGGCTTGGACTGATAAGGTGTAAGTAACATTGTGTTACATAAGTGCCAGGCAAAGCCCATCTCCAACAACAGAGTCTATAAACTCCCCCTTGCATTCAATAACATTACTCACACTGTATCCCTCACGATCGACATTCTGGGGGAGGGATCTTCACCATTGACCAGAAATTTACCAGGAACAGCCATATAAATACGACAGTCACAAGAGGAGGTCATAAGATGTTAATTCTGTGGTTAGTGGCTCATCGCCTAATTCTTCAAAACCTTTCTATCTGCGACAAGGCAGGCCTGTGATAGAATACTCTCCATTCACCTGGATGACTGCACATCTGAAACCCCCAATCTCCACAGCCTGGATTGACAAGGGCAGGAATTACATGGGAACACTACTACATCTACTTTCCCTCTCCAAATATATTGTTGTTCCTTCAATGTCAGGGAGTCAAAACCCTGGATCTAAGTGACAACAGTGTTGAGAAGTTGGTTCAGCACCACCTTCTGAAGGGGGATTAGGGATGGGCAATAATGTAATACTGTTCTTTCAGTGAAGTCTGTATCCCATGAAATAATGGAAAAAAAGTACTGGGGAGAATTGGGACGATAAACCAGAGACATGGAAAGAGAATTTGGTGGAAATGGGGAATTGTAGGCCTGAAGGAGATTTTAGAAACAGGAAGTGGAGAGAATATGAATAGATTTAAATAAAAGGAAGTGTGTTTTAAATTCAAGGTGTTAGGGAACTGAATGCCATTGGGAGTCAGCGAGCCAAGGGCCAATAGGCAAGTGGGACTTGGAGCAGAGTAGATTACTGGCAGGAAATGCTTGGTGAGATTAATTTCCATAGTATGAAGGATGGGAGACCAGCAAGGAAAACACTGGAATAGTCAAATCTGCATGTTGGTTTCAGGTGCAGGTGAAGGGAGATAACGATGGATGAGGTTGAAGGAGGAGGCCATCTTTGCACAGAGAGATTATTGGCTTTTTCAGCTCAGAGTCAAATTGCAACTGAATCAGGACCAAGACAACAGAGCTTGCAATGGAAGCCAAAGATGATTGTTTTGATCTGCTCCATATTCAACTTAATCAAACTGGGTTTAATCTAAGACTGGATATTATGTAACTGTCCAACATCACATTAGCCAGATTGACAGAGATACGGCTGATCTCTGTCAGCGTTCATGTAGATGCTGACTCGTGTAAGGACCAAGGATAGATCCTCAGTGGACCCTACTGTAATGTATATGTGTTTTGAGTGGGGAGTGGTGGTGGAGGAAGAGAGAGAGAAGTTGTTTCTGGAAATGTTCTGGCCACTGAAATAGGCATTGGAACATACTGATTTAGTTGACTAGAGAGAAGTTAGGGCTAGTGGGGAAGGATTATGTATCACAGTCAATGATTATGTAAGGTATCACTTTGACCAGGTTGAAGAGATTTAAACAGAGTTGCAGGAAAGATGTGACTGTAAAGCAAAACATGTGAAAAATAATTGCCGGAACACAGGCAAAGAGAAGAGGAATGGGACCAATTGGATAGCACAAAGAATTGCACAGAAAAGATGGTTCACATGGCACGCATGAATGGCCAATACATAGTGATGGCTAAGATTATGTCCTAGATGTAAACAGTGGGCACTCCTTACTGCATTGAATGGATTACTATATGAAATAGATCAGCAGAATAGGGGCACAATGTAATACAGTAAAGCAATTAAGTCAGGAGGAATACAGCTATTTTAAGTTTCAAAGGAGTAAGGCAAAGTTGGATGGCTTCTACTTTAATGCCATGGCTATTACAGGTAAAACGGATACATTAAGGGTGAGGATGGACATGTGAAATTATGATATAGTAGCCATCATGGAGTGGTTGAGGGAGGGGCAGGATTGGTAGCTCAACATCCCAGGATACAGAATCTTCAGGCGAAACAGAGAAGGGGGTACTGCCGTGCCTATCGGGCCCCCAGATGCCCCAAACGGGCATCTGGCGCCCGTTTCACGGCGGCAGCGAGCAGGTGTGTTTGCTGCCGTGTTGAAACGGGCGTGAAGGCCCGGCCGCTCAGCCCATCGGCCTCGGAGAATCGCCGCTTGCCGTAAAAAATGGCGAGCGGCGATTCGTGGCGTGGGTCGGGTGGGAGAATAGAGGGAGGGCGTGAAAAATGTCGAGAGGCCCTCCCGCAATTCTCCCACCCGGCGTGGGGGGGCGGAGAATCGCGCCCAAAGTATTCCCACTATTTAAGAAGTGTTGTAGAGTTAGCCAGGGAACTGCAGACCAGTGAGTCTCACGTCAATGGAAGAGAAACTATTGGAGAAAATTCTGAAGGAGAGAATCTGGGCGGGCTTCTCCCTTTTGGGGACTAAGCCCCACCCCCGCCCAAAAAAGGGCGGGAAATCACTCCGGACTTTTTCCTCGAAAGTCCGGAGTGATTCTCCCGTTTTCCAGGGGGCTAGCAGGGCCTCGGCATGCGTCCCGCAGCTCTGGCTGCTGGCGGGGCCCTGCTGTCCAGACTGCGCGGCCGCGCATGCGCACGGCGGCTGTGAGCAGCTCTTGGAAAGAGCACCATACCCAAGGTCCACATCTCCACGCATGTGCGTGGCGGCCCCCCTCGGTGTGGGCGCCGCAGACATGGCGGAGGCACACAGTGGGTCCACATAGAGTAAGGTAGATCCCTCCCAGATCGCGATAGCCCGCTGATCGGTGGCCCCTAATCGGTGGCCTGGCCATCGCTGAGGCTCCCTCTGGAGTCAGATTCCCTGCTACCCCCACCAGTGCCGCCAAAGCGGCCTCGGGTCCGAGCTCCTGCCGGGTGGTACCAGATGTAAACCACGCCGGCGGGAGTTCGGCCGGTCGACCGCGGAGAATCACCGTGGGGGCCTGTTCCAATGGCCCCCGACCGGCGCTGTGTTGACCACGCGTGGCGAGTCCATGGAGAATTGCGGAAGGGCCGGATTTCCGGTGTGAACTGCTATTCTCTGCCCCCGCGCCTGGCGTGATTCTGGCGCGGAGGGTCGGAGAATCCTGCCCTCTATCTCCACTTGGGGAGACAAGGTTTGATCAGGGATAGTCAACATGGCTTTTCAGGAGGGAGTTCATGCCCAACAAATTTGACTAAATGTAGAGGTGACCAGGTACGTTAGAAGAGGCTCATGTAGTTGCTGTAGTTTATATGGATTTTAGCAAAGCCTTTGGCAAGGTCCCACATGGGAGACTTATAAAGTAGGAAGATGCACATGAGATACAGGGTAACTTGATAAGGTGGATTCAAAGAACATTACAGCACAGGAACAGGCCCCTCGGCCCACCAAGCCTACGCTGATCCTGATTTCTTATTTAGACCTATTATTTATTGCCCAAATAATCTGTATCCCTCCAGTCCCTGCCCATTCATGTGTCTGTCAAGATACATCATAAACGTTACTATCGTGCCTGCCTCCACCACCTCCACGGGCAATGCGTTCCTGGCACCCACCACCCTCTGCGTGATAAACTTTCTCCGCATATCTTCCCCAAACTTTTCCCCTCTCACCTTCAACCTGTTCAGCCTTGGAATCGAGTCTTCCACCCTGGGAAAAAGCTTCTGACTATTCACCCTGTCTATATCTCTCGTAATTTTGTAGATCTCAATCAGGTCTCCCCTCAGTCTCTGTCTTTCCAACAAAAACAATCCGAGTTTATTCAACCTCTCCTCATAGCGAACATCCTCCAGACCAGGCAACATCAAGGTAAACCTTCTAGCATTCACATCCTTCTGGTAGTGTAGTGACCAGAACTGCGTGCAATATTCCAAATGTGGCCTAATGAAAGTTTTATACAACTGTAACATGACCTGCCAACTCTTGTACTCAATGCTCTGGCCAATGAAGACGAGCATGCAGTATGCCTTCTTGACCACCTTATTCACCTGCCTTGCCACTTTTATGGAACTATGGACCTGAACGCCCAGATCCCTCTGTTCTGCCATTTACTATATTCACACCTGAATTTGATCTTCCAAAATGCAATACCTCACATTTGTCCGGATTGAACTCCATCTGCCTATTTCTGCCCAACTCTCCAATCTATCTATATTCTGCTGTATTCTCTAACAGTTCCTTCACTGTCTGCAACTCCACCTATCTTAGTATCATCTGCAAACTTGCTAATCAGACCATCTACATTTTCCTCCAGATGACTTATATATATTACAAACAACAATGGTCCCAGCAATAATTCCTGTGGAACACCATTAGTTATAGATCTCTATTCTGAAAAACTCCCTTCCACTGTTACTCTCTGTCCCTGTTTGCCAGCCAGTTCTTTATCCACCTAGCTAGTACAGGGGTTTTCAAATTCAGGGTTGGGCCGCACGGGTGGGTTGCGGGCAGGTTTCGGGAGGGTCCCGGCACTCGGTCGCGGCGTTCCTGATCGCAGGAGGAACGGTAACTGCTACGACTGGCTTTTTAAAATGCTGGTGGCGATGGACTTTTGGGATTGCCGGCCATCCCGTGCATGTGTGCCGCATCAAGCAATGCGCAGGCCGAGAGCCCGGGGGGGTGGAACATCTCCTCCTGACGTCAGTGCGCTGACCAGGGTCAGTTTTTTTCCAGCAATCAAGGGAGCCCTCCCGCAGGAAGCGGCGACAGAGTGCAGGTCATATGCCCTGTACGCTGACGTCATTTGTTCTGGGCGCGAAAGAGATTCCTGCATTTTACAGCTGCCAGCAGTGCTGGTGTAAACTCCTGGGAGTCTAATGAACAATGCATGAAGGAGCTGAAAACAGGAAGAAAGCAGCATAAAAATGATTACTTGAGTTATGGGTTATTAATTGTTTCTATTAGGATTAGGATTCAGAGTTCATCTGTGTTCTATGCAGTGATGTACTGGCAAATGAAAGTTTAAAACCCTCAAAACTTCAAAGACAGCTGAAGACTAAACATGACGGGTATGAGGACAAACATCTCAATTTTTTTGAACCAATGCAGTGAGATCTTAAATCATAAGTGGAAGTCATTATCAGAAACGTACATTGAATAACAAAGCAAGTAAGATCATGAGGACCAAGCATGCTCATCTGTCACATTAAAGGTAAGTGAAAATAATGGGTCGCAAAGGTCAGCCGGTGTAGGTCGCATAGGTCAGCCAGCACGGGTCACAACGGTCAGCCAGGGTGGGTCCCGAAGGATGGTCGGTTGGCAAAAACGGGTCCCGGGCAAAAACGTTTGAAAAAACACTGATCTAGCACACCCGAATCCCATACAACTTTAGGTTTTGTACCAGTCTGCCATGAGGGATCTTGTCAAATGCCTTATGTCAAATGTCCATGTAGACGACATCCACAGTCTTTCTCTCATCAATTAATTTTGTCACCTCAGTTAAGGCCCCAGCTATTTCCTCTCTTGCCTCCCACAGTAACCTGGGATATATCCCATCCGGCCCAAGGGACTTGTCCACCTTAATGCATTTTAAGATATTCAACATTTCCTCCTTCATTATGTTCGCATGTCCTAGAGTATTTACACACTCACCCCTAATCTCAACATCCCTCTCCCAGGTGAATACTGATGCAAAGTACTCATTAAGGATCTCTCCTACTTCCTCTGACTCAACGTATAACTTCTCTCCTTTGTCCTTGATGAGGCCTACTCTTTCCCTAGCTACCCTCTTGTTTCTTATGGATAAAAGGCCTTGGGATTTTCTTTGCTGCCATTGACATTTCATGGCCTCTTTTAGCCCTCCTAACTTCCCATTTGAGTTTGTTCATATTTTCCCTATATTCTTCAAAAGCTTGTCTGTTTTTAGTTGCCTCGCCTTATGTATGCTTTCTTTTTGACTAGTTTCACAATTTCTGTCATCAATGGTTCCCTAATTCAAAATTGTCTTAGTTGTAGGAGACAGAGGGTGATGACAGACGGCTGTTTTAGTGACTGGGAGCCAATGTCCAGTGGTGTACCACCGGAATCTGTGTTAACTATTATTCGTCATTTATATAAACATAGATTTTAAAACGATGGATCTCCGCATCAAGCCTGATCGCCTGCAGCTGCACACTCAAGCAGACAACGCCAAGTCGGCCTTCGCACATTGGCTAGCTTGCTTCGAGGCATACATCGGATCTGCGACTGAACCACCCTCAGAGGCACAGAAGCTCCAGATCCTTTACACGCGGCTGAGCTCAGACATCTTTCCCCTCATCCGGGACGCGCCGACCTACGCTGAGGCCATGGCGCTACTGAAGGAGAACTACGGTCAGCAGACCAACAAAATCTACGCCAGGCACCTCCTCTCCACACAGTATCAACTCCCCGGTTAGTCTGTGGAAGATTTCTGGAGTGCCCTGCAACTCCTAGTGAGAGACTGCGATTGTCAGGCCGTTTCGGCCTCTGAACATTCTGACCTGCTACTTAGAGACGCGATTGTTACAGGCATAGGGTCGGCCTATATCCACCAGCGACTCTTTGGAAGGGGCTACCCTTGACCTCGCGGCGACCAAGAAACTAGCGCTCTCGCTCACAGTCGCGTCACGCAATATACAGGCGTATGCCCCCGACCGCACGGCCCAGCCCTCCTGGGTATCGTGGATCCCGCCACCGTGCACCCCACCAGCGACCTCTCCCAGCCAACCCCAGGCTAGCGCCGCGCGGCAGCCAAATAACCCCGGGGCAGCCAAACAACCCCGGGGGACCCAAGTGCTACTTCTGCGGACAGTCAAAACACGCCCGACAACGCTGCCCGGCACAGAGCGCGCTCTGCAAGGCCTGCGGTAAGAAAGGACATTTTGCTGCTGCGTGCCAGGCCCGCTCAGTTGCCGCTGTTGCCCCGACACCCCCCATGTGCGACCCACGGGCGCCGCCATCTTCCTCGTCTCAGACCTCGTGCAGCCCGTGGGTGCTGCCATCTTCCTCGCTCAGACCACGTGCGGCCCGTGGGCGCCGCTATCTTGCTCCCCTCACAACACGTACGGCCCATGGGCGCCGCCATCTTGCTCGCCTCACATGTGTAGCCCGTCGGCGCTGCCATCTTGCCTACCTCAGGACCCCTGCTCGTCAGGTACCTCATTGGGCCGCTCATCGCCTGCAACCACTGCCGACCAGCCACGTCTGGCTTCCGTCACAATCGACCAGTCCCGACCACGCAACTTCGCGATTGCGTCGACGACAGAGAAGGTCGATGGTTTCAAGACATCCTGCCTTCTGGACTCCGGGAGCACTGAGAGCTTCATCGACCCTGATACGGTAAGGCGCTGCTCCCTCGCGGTACACCCCACCAACCACAGAATCTCCCTGGCCTCCGGATCCCACTCCGTGGCGATCTGGGGTACTGCACCGCCACCCTCACCATCCAGGGCATAGAATTCAGCGGGTTCCGGCTCTACGACCTCCCCAACCTCTGCGCTGCCTTGCTACTCGGCCTGGACTTCCAGTGCAACCTCCAGAGCCTACCCTGAAATTTGGCGGGCCCCTGCCACCCCTTACTGTATAGTGCCCAGGACAGGAACTTCATCAGGTCTGAGGTCCAGCGGCTGCTGCGGGAAGGTATTATCGAGGCCAGCAACAGCCCCTGGAGAGCCCAAGTGGTAGCGGTGAAAACTAAGGAGAAAAACAGGATGGTCGTTGAGTACAGTCAGACCATCAACCGGTACACGCAGCTCGACAAGTACCTCCTCCCCTCCTTCGCATATCTGATATGGTCAATCAGATTGCACAGTACCAGGTCCGCACACTCATTCAATCCACCGTTTTCCCACTGATGGCCGAGCTCACCAGGCCTTCAACCGTATCAAGGCCGACATCGCCAAGGCCGCGATGCACGCGGTTAACGAGACGCTTCCCTTCCAAGTCAAGAGCGATGCATCAGACGCCGCTCCGGCCGCCACCATGAACCAGGCAGGCAGGCCCATGGCATTCTTTTCCCGCACCCTCCACGGCTCCAAAATTCGGCACACCTCTGTTGAAAAGGAGGCCCAAGCTATCGTTGAAGCTGTGCGGCATTGGAGGCCGGCAGGAGATTCACTCTCCTCACTGACCAACGGTCGGTTTCCGTCATGTTTAACAACACGCAGCGGGGTAAGATCAAAAATGATAAGACCTTGAGGTGGAGGATCGAGCTCTCCACCTACAATTACGAGATTTTGTATCGCCCCGGTAAGCTCAATGAGCCCCCCGATGCCCTATCCCGAGGTACATGTGCCAGCACACAAGTGGACCGACTCCACACCCTGCACGATGATCTGTCACCCAGGGGTCATTCGCTTTTATCACTTCATAAAGGCCCGCAATCTGCCCTACTCCATCGAGGAAGTCAGGGCTATCACCAGAGACTGCCAGGTCTGCGCAGAGTGTAAACCGCACTTCTACCGGCCAGACCGTGCGCGCCAGGTGAAGGCCTCCCGCCTCTTTGAACGCCTCAGCGTGGACTTCAAAGGGCCCCTCCCCTCCACCGACCGCAACACGTACTTTCTCAATGTGGTCGACGAGTACTCAAGATTCCCCTTCGCCACCTCATGCCCCGACATGACATCTGCCACCGTCATCAAAGCCCTCAACACCATCGTCGCTCTGTTCGGTTTCCCAGCCTACGTCCACAGCGACCGGGGATCCTCATTTATGAGCGATGAGCTGCGTCAGTACCTGCTCAACAGGGGCATTGCCTCGAGCAGAACGACCAGCTACAATCCCCGGGGAAACGGGCAGGTGGACGGGAGAATGGGACGGTCTGGAATGCCGTCCAGCTGGCCCTACGGTCCAGAAATCTCCCGGCTTCCCGCTGGCAGGAGGTCCTCCCCGACACTCTTCACTCCATTCGGTCGCTCTGTGCACTGCGACTAACGAAACTCCCCATGAATGTCTCTTTGCCTTCCCTAGGAAGTCTACAGCCGGGGTTTCGCTCCCAACATGGCTAGCAGCACCAGGACCCGTTTTCCTCTGCAAGCACGTGCGGCTCCACAAGGCAGACCCGTTTGTTGAGCGGGTACAGCTTCTCCACGCAAACCCGCAGTAGGCCTACGTAGTGTGCCCCAACGGCTGCCAAGACACAGTCTCCCTCAGGGACCTGGCACCAGCAGGGTCACCCCCCCCCCCCCCCCCCCATCTCTGCCCTGGCGCCACCCTCCCTCCCCCCAGCGCACTCCAACACAGCCCCGCTCCAGGACGATCCGCCCTCCCCTTGGTCCTACCCATGGATGAAGATGAGGTCGACGCGCTCCCGGAGTCACCGACGACCGAACCGACGCCTGAATCGCCACCACAACTGCGGCGCTCGCAACGCCGGATCAAGGCGCCTGTCTAAATTTGTAACCTCTTTCTTAAGTTTAAGCAACCTGTATATAAATAGTTTCCACCACTCCGCTGGACTCTTTTTTTTAAACAGCGGATGAATGTGGTAGTCACCACTGTTGTATTGTGTATATTGCACACGAGGGTATTACGGTAGGGCCCCTGTACTACAGGTAGATCCCTGCCTGCTGGCTCCGTCCTGTAGGCGGAGTATAAGTGTGTGGGCTCTCCGAGCTGCAGCCATTTCGGCAGCAGCTGCGGGAGGCTCCACAACTCTGCGTAATAAAGCCTAGATTACTCTCTACTCTTGTCTCGTCATAATTGATAGTGCATCAATTTATTACGCAGAGATGTGGAGCCTCCCGCAGCTGCTGCCGAAATGGCTGCAGCTCAGAGAGCCAACACATTTATATTCTGCCTACTGGATGGAGCTAGTACAGGGGCCTTTCCGTAATACCCTCGTATGCAGTATACATAATACAACAGCGGTGACTACCACAATTATGTGATAGGATCAGTAAGTCTGCAGATGACACAAAGATTAGTTGGGTGGTTAACAGTGACGTTGAGTATCTTAGGTTACAGATATAGAGGGGATGAATGGGCAGATAAGTGCAGATGGAATTTAACCTTGAATTTAACCTTGAAAAGTGTGAGCTGATCAAGGAGAAATTGGGAAAGAATGCATTCAATGAATGGCAAGATACTGGGAAGTTCCGAGGAACAATGGGACCTTGACATATTTGTCCATAGATCTCTGATGACTGGAGGGCAGATTAATAGGGTGGTGAAAAAGGCATACGGGACACTTGCTTATTTCAATCGAGACACAGATTACAAAAGCAAGGAGGTCTTATTTGGAGTTGTATGGAACTTGTACTCCAGCCACAGCTGGAGTAGTAGGTGCAGTTCTGGTCACCACATTATAGGAAGGATGCGATTGCACTATCGGGAGTGCAGAGGATATTCACCAGGAAGTTGCCTGGAATGGAACTTTTAAGATACGAAGAGAGGTTGTATAGGCTTGGGTTATTTTCATTGGAGCAGAGAAGACTGAGGGGTGACCTGATTGAGGTGTACGGGCAAAATCAGAGGCTGGGTAGGGAGCAGTTGTTCCCCTTGTTGAAGGGTCAGTCACAAGGAGACACAAGTTTAAGGTGAGCGGTAGGAGGTTTGGGGGGATGTGAGGAAAAACCTTTTTTTACCCAGAGTGTGGTAGAGGCGGGTTGCATCACATCCTTTAAAAAGTTTCTGGATGATACTCGGCAAGTCATAACATTCAAGGCTATGGGCCAAGTGTTGGTAAATGGGATTAGGTAGGTTAGGGGCAGCAGGGTAGCATGGTGGTTAGCATAAATGCTTCACAGCTCCAGGGTCCCAGGTTCGATTCCCGGCTGGGTCACTGTCTGTGTGGAGTCTGCACGTCCTCCCCCTGTGTGCGTGGGTTTCCTCCGGGTGCTCCGGTTTCCTCCCACAGTCCAAAGATGTGCGGGTTAGGTGGATTGGCCATGCTAAAATTGCCCGTAGTGTCCTAATAAAAGTAAGGTTAAGGGGGGGGGGGGGGTTGTTGGGTTACGGGTATGGGGTGGATACGTGGGTTTGAGTAGGGTGATCATGGCTCGGCACAACATTGAGGGCCGAAGGGCCTGTTCTGTGCTGTACTGTTCTATGTTCTATGTTCTATCTGTTGGTATAGACTCAATGGGCCTCTTCTGCACTGTATTTTCTGTGATTCTGTGAAAACTGTTACACATGCACCATCTAATTTACCAACTGTCAGCCACCGATGCAAAACTTCACTGGATCAACAACCCCACCAAACAAAGCATTCCACAATGAAAGATCCATAAACCCAAGAGAAGTTGTCATTTATGTTGTGACTCTTCTGGAGCTTCCAACACTAATCCCTGGTTTATTTTGCTTCCTTAATTGAACTTCAAAGCACACATTTGCTGTTTGAAAAAAAAAGCAAAGCTTCAATGAAGCTACTCCACGAGAAATATTGGGAGAGTTCAAGGTGAAAATACTAAAACAACAGACAGATGTTTTCAACAGGTAGAAGCTCTGAAACCATAGCACACAATTTCAGAGATTTTACTTGAGACACTGAAAGATGTAGTGGACTAACGTTGCTTTGACAACTGGTATTTAGATTTAAGGCAAATTAAAAGGATGAAAGTATCCTTTTGTGAAAAACATTGCATGGAATGAATATTGGCATCCTAACTCAATGTTCATACCAAAACACTGCCACAGATCAACGCAAGTTGACACGTAAAAGTGAACCTGTGCTGTTGACACAATGGTATATGTGGACTGCAATGTGCAATTGGTAGACAGTTTATCATGCAGACTACATCGGATTGATCTTAGCAATGAAGGTACCCAAATACTGATATAGGAAGAGAGCAGCAGGAAATTTCATTTTCCTCACAGGAGCAAAACTATTCCGTAGAAATTTTAAAATTTCCCCAGGTACCCTAATATGATTTTACATCCAGAGTTATACTACAACCAATGTGAATAATGTGCTCTGTGATAATAACCATCTGGTCTCACAGTTTGGAAATTCACTACCCCATAGTGCGGTGGATGCTGGGACAGTGAGTAAACTTAAGAAGGCGTTAGACAGACTTTTAATTGGAAATGGGGTGAAGGGTTATGGAGAACGGACAGGACAATGGAGTTGAGGTCACTATGGGATCAGCCATGATCACATTGAAGGTGTTTAGGCTTGGGAGGCTAAATTGCCTACTCCTGGCTCCTAGCTCATATGTTCTACGGAGGAGTTGCTCTGGCTGATTTCGCCATCCAGCTCTTGGTCTGTAGCATTGTAGGTAACAGATGAGGAACATTTCAGCCATGATCGAATGACAGGGCAGCCCGATGGGCCGGATGGCCTAATTCTGCTCCTATATCTTATGAACACCACTTGCCTTGAGTTATGTCAAGATATCACTCCTGAATTAAAGTACAATTTTAAAGATCGCATCTAAATCTACTTTAAATAAACCCATGGATAGAAGTATAAATGGCATGGTCAGGAACTGAAAAGATAGCTGTGTAATCAGTAAAATTGTTTTAACTAGTAGCAGTGTATGATGTCCTACTGAAGTTGATCTGATTACAGGTTGTTGAATTGAGTACAAGAAGTTTCACTTTTGATTTCTTGAGTTGAGAAAAGTGAATAAAAGTGGACACTGAATGCTCGGAGTTAGATTCCCTGGCACCGACATCAGCAGTTCTGATGAGCATAAATTTTAGTTAAACTAAAAACAAACATTCTTGAAAACAAGTTTGGCATACTTTATCTGGATGAGCAGCCAGAATGGAACAAAGGTTAAATATCTAGTGCCTATTTCGATGTCCTGAATTTAAAATTGTGGACCTAGCTTCGTGAGGGGGAGAGAAAATGTGAAAAGGTCAATTCAAGCTGGAAAAACATGTCAATATAATTTTTTAGAAAATCTTCTGACATCTAAATAAGTACTAAAAATTATTCTGATTTTATAAGTTACAAGTATGGGGTAAGCTTTGATTGTCATTAAAAGTTATTGTCGTGCACTTTACTGGAATATTGTCATTCTTCCTCTTTTGACTAACTATTCTAGCAAGGCTATTTGCAGAAAAAGCGTTTGGTAAAGGATACAGTTTTCATCTCCATCTTGGTTTTTTGGTGGTCCAGGCATGTTTAGCAAAACCAGTTTAGCATCATGGGACCTATTTACAATAACTTCGTTCAGCTTTACTGCTGTGTGCATTCTCCTTACATTGGACTGGTCTCTGAAAAAGGTAACCAACACATTACAAATAGTGGGCAAAGGCACAATATCAAGTTAAGATAAAGTTAAGAAATTATTTCAGATAAGAGCAACAATAGTTCTGAAGGGTGCAGTGAAAGCTTACTTTCTGACAGCTACCATGCCTTGTAGATGTCCCAAACCATTTCACGGGGGCATCATAAAGCAAAGTATAATACAAAGCCCCATAAGCAAGTCTTATACAGGGCACCAAGGTAGCACAGTGGTTAGCACTGCTGCTTCACAGCACCAGGGAGCCGGGTTCGATTCCTGGCTTGGGTCACTATCTGTGCAGAGTCTGCACGTTCTCCCCATGTCTGTGTGAGTTTCTTCCGGGTGCTCCTGTTTCCTCCCACAAGTCCTGAAAGACCTGCTTGTTAGGTGAATTGGATATTCTGAATTCCCCCTCAGTGAGCCATAACAGGTGCCTGAGTGTGGTGACTAGGGGATTTTCACAGTAACTTCATTGAAGTGTTAATGTAAGCCTACATGTGACAATAATAAAGATTATTATTAGTTATTCGGTTAGATGACCATAAAGGCAGGTTTTAAGGCATGTCTTAAAGGAGAAAGGGGGGGTAGAGAGGCAGTAAGGTGGATGTGATTTCAAGAGTTAGGGAGGGACGAGGACATGGAAGGGTTTGAAAATGAGAATGAGCACTTTTAAAATCAAGACGTTGCTCCACAGGAGCCAATGTCGGTCAGCGAGTGCATGGATGTGAGGGGAACTGTACTTGGTGAGAGAAAATACATAGGCAGCAGAATTTTGGAAGATCTCAAGTTTACGGACTAGAGAATGAAGGAGACCAACTAGGAGCATATTGGAATAGTCAAGTCTCGAGGTAACAAATTAATGCACATGAGCTGAGATGAAGGTGAAGTCAGATTATGGAGTTTAGATAGGTGCACTTGGTGATAACGTGAATATGAGATCAGAGACTCAGTCTGTTCACACCAAGGTTGTGGACAGACTGGATGAAACTCCGGCTATTGCTAGGGAGAGGGGTGGAGTCAGCAGGTAGGGAACAGAGTTTGGAGCAGTGCCCAAAATCAATGGCTTCAGTCTTCCAAATATTTAATTGGACGCAATTCCTGTCTATCCAGTACAAGATGTCAGATAAGCAATCTAATAATTTAGAAACAGTGGAGGAGTCATGAGAGGAGGCGGTGAGGTGATAATAATAATCTTTATTATTGTCACAAGTAGGCTTACATTAACACTGCAATGAAGTTACTGTGAAAATCCCCTAGTTGCCACTCTGGCGCTTGATCGGGTACACCAAGGGAGAATTCAGAATGTCCAATTCACCTAAACAAGCATGTTTTTCGGGACTTGCGAGAGGAAACCGGCACACCCGGAAGAGACCCACACAAACACGGGGAGAATGTGTAGACTCCACACAGGCAGTGACGCAAGTGGGAATCAAACCTGGGAGTTGGCACTGTGAAGCAACAGAGTTAACCACTGTGTTACTGTGCTGCCCAAGTGGCATTAGCATACATATGAAAACCACCCTGTGCCTTCAGGCTTCTAATTAATAATGATGGAACGGAAAGTTGAATGATTACATTGAATTCTTTATTTGGGTGGGGTAAATTTTGCATGTAAGGAAATAGTTAACATAACAAAAGACTGTGGAACAGATGAGCTCTTTTGCATAATTAAGTTACCATCAGTCATCAAGAAATAAAAGAAAAACACAAGAGGCACAAGGGCATTAAATTAAAGCAATGTGTCGAGAAGCTCAGCGAACCACCCTACTTTGTAAGAGGCAGTAAAAAGAGTTCAATGGAGTTGTCTAATGACCTTTATAAAAACTAAATTGTTTCATTGCTATTCAGAAACTAAGTACAATTATGCCAATTTCCATCTAGAGGCAACGGGAGGAAACCAGAGCACCCGGAGAAAGCCCACGCAGACCCAGAGAAAATGTGTAGACTCTGCACACAGTAACCCAAGCGGGAATCGAACCTGGGACCCTGGTGCTGTGAACCAACAGTGCTAAACCCTGTGCTACCGTGCCGTTGATCAGCAGATGATAAATAGAAACCACAAATTGAAAGATTCAAACAATAAATTAGAGGAGATTATAGATGACCTCTTTAGACATTATGACTGTTGTAAATGCAATTTACAGATTAAAAAAAAGAGTTGTTGAAATGGAGTTCAGAAATATTATTTGCCAAGAGATTTTGATAATTGATTATAAATGGGATTGGATGAACTGACTCATATGGAAAAAAGGCAATCCCAGACTTGATAAACTGGATGGCCTGCCTCTGTGCTATTTAACTATCTCCTATGATTGTATCTCCCAGCGAAAAAATTACCTGATGAGAATCTGTTCCTATGTTGCTCAGCTTTGCAATTTCACAAGCTGACCAAACACCACTCACTAAAACAGGGCCCTGGTCTAGAACTTTATATTCAATAATTGAAAGATCAATTCAATGAAGAAAATGTTTAAAATCAAAGTGTTGCATCATGGCGAATGTGACATAATTCCTCAATCTCCATCTGCCCCACTTTAGCAATTACCGATAATTTATAACTGACCTACGAGTCAAAATGACTATTAAGAAATATACTTGTAAGTTTTAAGGAGCATAATTTGACACACTTCTTCCCCCCCCCCTTACTTTTATGGTCAAATGCAATTACGCTGAACTATAGTAACCAAACCTAATACAACAATTAGTCTATGAAATTTGGTCTCACTGTTGAATAATATGCCTATTTTGTTAATAACTTTTAGCCTACTGAAAGTTAACATGTATAATGGTGGGGGGATTTTGTTTCTCTCAATTCTAAAACTGTCAGAAAAAAGTAATTTGCTAATAACAGTAAGCAATGGTTAAATAATACAGCAGGAGGAAACATAACATTTATTATTCGCAGAATGTGGTCCCTCAATAGAGAGGGCTGGCACTTACGGTTTAATACTGATTAATTCTCTGAAACTGTTCGGGGTGGTGGCTCTATTGCGGTGTCTTTCAGATTCACATTTTTCTTTTGTCCACGTCATCTGTATTTTGTCAGGGTAAACATGTACCTCTTCCTCTTCATCAGAGTACACATTTCCTTGATGAATTATTGAATTCCTGTCTTTTACTAACTGAGCCTGGAAGAAAGCAAACGGGATTTCTGAGTAACTGACCAGAAAGTTGGCATATATTGCCTATTCCTAAATGCCTTTGAGAAGGTGGTGGTGAGCTGCCTCTTGAACTGCCGTCGATACACCCACAGTGCCATTTGGGAGGAAGCATCAAGTTCTTGAACCAGCGACAGTGAAAGATCAATGATACAGTAGACTCAGGATGGTATGTGGCTTGGAGGCACATTTGTAGGTGGTAGTATTCCTATGTGCCTGCTTACCTTGTTACTTTAGGTGATAGATTCCATGGGTTTTGGAAAAACTCTTGAAGAAGCTTTGGTGATATGCTCAGTCAGCTTGTAGATGCACGTACTGCAGCCACAGGAGTTAACATTTTAAAAATTTAACAGTGTTGTAAAAAACTATTATGTTCTTTACAGGTGAGGTGCCAATCAAGCATGTTAATTTTGTATTAATTGGATGTTTCATTATATTCAGTTGGTGAGCATTAACTGGGGATTCACTTGTGCTCCTATATATGCAGCAACATAAAACTGTGGTTGCTGGGTTAAGAGGTGTATATTTGCAATGCTGTTGTCTGTAAATAAAAGTCTGTCGAGTGTGTAAAGATTAGGTTCTAGTTTTATCTTTCACTGCCTGTCTTTCTGGAATAGAACATGGAAAGCTTCTTTGTGCTGGATGCTGCCAAACATCTTCAGTGTCATCCAGACATGTGGAGAATGTGCCATCACTCCTGACCTGTGGCTTGTAGATGGTGGAAAGTCCTCAGGGAGTCAGGAGCTGAATCACATGCTGCAGAATTCCCAACCTCTGACATATTCTTGTCGCCATGTATTTTGGTCAATGGAGACTCCCGAAATGGTGATGCCATTGAGTGTTAAGGTGAGATGGCGATACTCTCTCTTACTGGGAATGGTCATTGCTTGGCAATTGTGGAACTTGAACGTTAGTTGCCACTTATCAGTCCAACCCTGAAATTTGCTAAGTGTCTTGTTGCATGTTGGCACAAATAGCTGCAGTCAAGGGAAGGTCACTGATGAAGCAGATGAGTATAGTTGGACATTGCTGCAGTTGTTCCTCGGGGCAATGTCCTGGGCAGAGATGATTGGTCTCCAACAAGTACAACCATTTTTGTGCTGTGAATGATTTTAACCAGTGGATGCCTTCCAGCCTTCCATCACATTGTCGATGGGATGGTAATTAGCTGGATGAGACTTGTCTTGCTTTTTATGGACTAGATATAACTGGACAATTTTTCATTTTGTAGATCTCAAGTGTTTCAGCTATACTGGAAAGGTTAATCTAAAGTGCGCCCAGTTTACCAGCACAAATCACAAGCTGAGAAATTGCTGGAGCCCATAACCGTTGCTGTATCTAGAGAGTGCAGCCGTTCCTCGATATAATTTGGAATGAACTGAATCGGTTGAAGACTGGCATCTATGATGCTGCAGTTCTCAGGAAGAGGTCACAATTCTGCCTGAAGCACTGTGAACTGCAAGGAAGATAGAGTGACATAGGCAAGTTGGGAGAATAGGCGGACAGGTGGAAGATGAAGTTCAATGTGGAGAAATGTGATATGATTCACTTTGGCAGAAAGAACATGGAGACAGCAGAAAACAATGGGTACAATTCTATAGGGGACGAAGGAGCAGAGGGACCTGGATGTATATGAGCATAATTCTGAAGGTAGCAGGGCAACTAGAGAGAATGGCTAATAAAGCATACAGTATCCTCGGGTTTATTAATAGGGGTATACAAGAATGTAATATTGAACTTCTATAACTCACAATTTCTCAGCTGGAGTGTTGCATCCAGTTCTGGGGTCTACACTTTGGAAGGATGTGAAGCCATTGGAAAGAGTGCAGAAAATATACAGGAGAATGGTTCTAGGGATTGGGATCTTCCATTATGAAATTAGATTGGAAAAGTTAGGACTGCTTTCCTTAGAGAAAATAAGTCTGAGAGGAGATACGATAGAGGTATTCAAAACAATAGAACATACAGTGCAGAAGGAGGTCATTCGGCCCATCGAGTCTGCACCGACCCACTTAAGCCCTCACTTCCATCCTATCCTCATAACCCAATAACTTCTCCTAACCTTTTTGGTCACTAAGAGCAAATTATCATGGCCAATCCATCTAACCTGCACGTCTTTGGACTGTGGGAGGAAACCGGAGCACCCGGAGAAAACCCACGTTCAGACAGGGAGAACGTGCAGACTCCGCACAGGCAGTGACCCTGCGGGGTACCGAACCTGGGACTCCGGTGCTATGAAGCCACAGTGCTAGCCATTTGTGCTACCATGCTGCCCCAAAATAATACAAACAGAATTCCTTTATCCCAATTCTCTGGATAATCCTGACCCTCAACATTTAATTCCAGATTTTTATTAGATTCCAGTTTCACCATCTGCCGTACAGGGATGAGGGGTCTGGACAGAGTAAATAAGGAGAAACTGTTCGCCTTTTGTGAAAGGATCAAGGATGTGAGGGAACAGATTTAAAGTAATAACTATAAGAAGCAATAGTGATAAGAGGAAAAACCTTTTCACACACGTGAGCGGTTAGGGTGTGGAATGCTCTGCCTCAGTGTGTGGTGGAGGCAGGTTCAATTCAAGTAGGGAATTGGACTCTTATCTGAAAGGGAAGAATGTGTAGGGTTCCAGGGAGGTGGCAGGAGAATGGTACTAGGTGAGTTGCTCATTCGGAAAGCCGGTGCACACACGATGGGCCAAATGGCCTTGTTTAGCATCGTACAAATTCTGTAATTGTGAATGTGGTTGAAACCAGTTGGGCAGAGTCACAGAGGGCGTGTGTAGCGGGGTGTTTCTTGGCACTGCTATGCAGAGAACAACCCCGCTATCTAAAGGGACTCTGACTTTTTGTTGCCTCGCAAGTAACACCCTGTCAAGGCCACAATTACCTCATGTACTGCATTGACAAGCTTAGCTAGCCAGTGTAGGAAGAGCATTTGTGGATTGGGGGCCATTTTTAAACAGCACCCCGATCTTTTGATTCCCCTCTGCTCCCCCACCGTGGCTTTCAGATCCACAACTGCCCCAACATACTAGTTAGGGGGTCTTTGAGCTTCCCCCCTCACCCCACCTCAAGGCAGAGTACCCCTTGGCCCGATCCCTGACATGGGCAACCTGGCACCTGGGCATTGTCAGCCTCAGTGTCACAAGGGGAAAATGGCACGGCCAGGGTGGCATTTCCAGGTTATTTGGGCAGCAGTGCCAAGGTGCCAGGCTGGCAGTGCCCAGAGTCCGAACACCCGGGGGCCTCCAAAGCCTGGGCGACTCCCCCAAGTGCCATTACGCCTGGTCACATTTGTGTGGACCAGTGCTAATTGACGGCATGATGATGTTTCCCAGGTGAGGCAGTTAGTTCCCGGGCCTCGGGAGAATACGGCACCGACATATTAAATGAGCTTAATGGCTCACTTAGATATGTTAATCTGGATATCGCCCAGCGATGGCTAGATCCAGATCGTGACATCTCCCGAGATTTCATTAAACCTCACGAGGCATGCAGAGTTCCATGAATCTTGCGAGAAGCCTTACATGAGATTAACTGGCCTCGCCGCATCACCAAGTCTGGCGCACTAGTTCAATAAATTGTGCCTCTTGTCTTTTATACACATATGTTGGGCTCCTTCACCATTGAGGATGAGAACTGTCATGAAGCTGTCCCCCCCCGCACCCTTTACATATTTAATTGTCCACCACCATTCACGACTGAATTGGCAGGGCTGCAGCGCTTTGATCTGACCCCATGGTTGTGGGATTGCTGAGCTCTCTCTACAGCAGGTTGCTTCTGCTGTTGGTCATGCACTTAGTCCTGTTGTAGTTCACCAGGTTGGCACCTCATTTTCAGGACTGTCTGGCACTGCTTTTGATGTGCTTTTCCACATTCCATCAACCAAGGTTAGTGCCCTGGGTTGGGCATAATGGTAGAATGTGAGATATACCTGGCCATGAGGTTACAGATTTTGATAGATTAAAATTATGCCGATGATGTCTGTGCAATCATTAATCCTAACAATATTGTTATGGGCATATGCATTATGCAGATTGATGATACGGATATCAAGAAGCTGGTTCCTTCGCCACCTGCCTCAGGCCCAGTGTGGCAGCTATGTACCTCAGGTCAGTTGTGGTGTTACCAATTTACTCTTGGTGATGAACATTGAAGTCCCTCACCCAGAGTACATCCTGGTTTCTTGCTATCCTCAGTGCTTCTTGAATGGAAGTTTCAAGATACTTTTTTAAAAGTTTTTTTAAAAAGCTGGTTTGAAAACCTGACTCGTGGAACAAAACGGTATTTAATAAACACAGTTTGAGAATACTTATTTCTAATTTAGGTTAGTCTGCTGGAACAACTAATTTGATGATCATAAAATCTGTGGAGATTTAGCGTGATTAATAAAGTTATTGCAGCTCACCTCTCTCTCTCTCTCAGTCTTGGATAGTCTCATTTGTCTTAACATCTGTGACCGTTGCTCCATCATGAGAGTCCTTTCATATGTATAGGCTGAAATATCACTGCCATGCTGAGGACAGAATTTGATGCTTTTATTGTAAGAAAGTATTTAAAAAAAAATGAAAACCATGTGTGTTGCTCCAAACCTATCCTACTAAGCTCACTTCTCACCATTTCAACGACTTCAACTTCTGCTTCAATGCGCAGGTGATAAAGAAAAGTTGCAAGATCCTTTTTCATTTGAATACTGTTGTCATCCATTTGGGCTACAGTAAAAATGCGCATCTTGCATTTTTTCCAGACCTGTACAGAATTTCAATCAAGATAGCTTTTATTTTTGTGTTGCTATTGAAACAAAAATCCAGTATAAAATAAGACATCACGGACACTACGTCCATCAACTGGCCTAAATTCTGACAGAAAGGAGGACACAAATTTCATTTCCCATCAATCCAGCACCCTATGTATCAACCATTCCTGACCTTTGCAACTGTACAATTAAATTAAACATCAATTCCTTATATCATAAATACATATCTGATATAATTTTAAAAATAAAGTAACGATGATTGGTTGTCTTGTTATAGAGTCTGGATTTTGTTTATTGTCACGTGTCCCAAGGTACAGTGAAAAGTTTTTTTCTGCGAGCAGCTCAACAGATCATTAAGTACTTGAAAAGAAAAGGAAACAAAAGAAAATAAATAATAGGGCAACACAAGGTCGAACGATTGTAAGATAAGTAAAAAGGGGATCTGTTAGGGAGAGCTCGCAGAGAGTCGCCATGTTCCGGCGCCATCTTGTAATCTGTATGCAAGTCTGTTGCAATGTGCCCTAATTTCAATATTTTTCTTCATGAAACAACTTCATGTTGTTTTATAAACCTCAGATTTACTGTGTTTACGCTAGGAGGGAAGAAATAAAAAATGAGGCACTATATATTCCAAATTGGCATGCATATTATTACATTTCTCAGAGAAAGTGGCAGCTTTCTGAATCAGTGAATTACAACTTGGACACCATCAGAAGCTAGGAAAAGTTCATAATTGCAGATTTTATATAATCTATTGGGTCTTTTTCTAGCTGTAGTCTTTTATATTTCCTTTATCTGTATATGCACTACAAGATCTTTATATTTCATGGATGTGGTTCATACCTTGTGTTGCCGAAGAAGAAATGGAAGCAGCATCAACATGCCGCCATCATGCACAATCCACCAAACATCAATGTGGCCTTCAGTGAAGCGTTCGTGGTTACTTGGGTAGAAAGAAACATTTTTTGGCACCAATAGAGCGAGGTGACCAGCTGTGGTGACTCTCACAGTATCTGCAAAGTAAACATCAGTGTTACTAATGTTGAGATTGCTTAGGTTACCGAACAAACCTGAGGGCTGAATTAGCGATAGAAATCTATTGAGTTACATAGGCACTCCTATATCAGATGTCTGGAATATACAGTCATACTAAAATATGCTTGTAATCCAAAAAAAAAAATCTCACAGAACATTATGAGATCAGCTGACTTGGATTAGCAACACAGGAAATCCTTAAAATATGAATTTGTTTTGGTGAATAATCTTTTAACTACCATATTCTTTCTATTTAACTGCGAAGGGGACAATAGCCATACTTAGTTGGCCATGCAGTGGTTATAGATAGAAAGCAGACTGTGGTTGTCATCAATTGGCTAGCACAAATACACTGTATACATCACAGCCATTTCTGTGATACATAATTCATATTTTCCATTAACTTGATATTGTACACAACCCAATCTTTCAACGA
This sequence comes from Scyliorhinus canicula, assembly GCF_902713615.1. Lineage (NCBI taxonomy): Eukaryota > Metazoa > Chordata > Chondrichthyes > Carcharhiniformes > Scyliorhinidae > Scyliorhinus > Scyliorhinus canicula. The sequence continues at coordinate 60,799,425 of NC_052154.1, read as the reverse complement.
CATTTGTGATCCTCCCTTCTCCAGTTGATACACTTACTGAAAATTGCTTGTTGACAAATGTTGCGTGGAATGATCTCGTCTAGAAATGAATCAACGGAACTGCTGATGACTTAGCCAGAACTAGGATTTATTAATGTACACATGGTAAGGTAACGCTCAAATACAGACCAAGTTATCATAGAGTTACACTAGACTCTCCTGGAACTACCCTTATGCACAACTGTTTTCACATGCACCTTAAACCTTCTGGCAGTAGCTAGGTGTCCTCCGACTTCGGGACTGGTTTAGCATAGTGGGCTAAATAGCTGGCTTGTAATACAGAGCAATGACAGCAGTGCGGGTTCAATTCCCGTACCAGCCTCCCCGAGCAGGTGCCGGAATGTGGCGACTAGCTTTTCACAGTAACTTCATTGAAGCCAACTTGTGACAATAAGCAATTATTATTATATCTGATGCCACCTGCTGGTGGGGGGTCACACTGCTGAGTATATGGCCACCTGCTGGTGGGAGGTCACACTGCTGAGTACATGTAATATCTATAGGCATACCACCACAACAAAGATCAAGACAATTGCTGTTGGCCTATATGAGGAAAGGCTTTTAGATATTTTAAAGGTTGCTTCATATTTCTAAGTGTAGTTACAGACAAAATGATCCTTCCCTCTCACTGACTGCATGTCCGCCTCCTCCTCATACGAGGTCGCATGTCCCCCCCACTGCTGTGCCAGGTTGTGGGACGGCACACCAGACCATCACAAAGCACGATATCCTATGGGGGGTGCATTTCAGTGCACTACCAGAGGGTCCAGGCATCGGAATCACATTTTGAGCAGACCAATGCATCACTCAATGACAGCATTGATGGCAATATGGGCCTCGTTATATCGGGTCTCCGCCTTGGTCTCCGGCATCCGTGCTGGCGCCATCAGCCAGGACCACAGCAGGTACCTTTTATTCCCCAAGAGCCAACCCGTCAGCCTCGGATGGACCATGAAGACGGCGTTCAGAGTGTTCCAGGATTTAGCTATCATGCATGCTTCCTGGGAAATGTGCACACATGTGAATGATCCCGATGCGGTGGTCACACACGAGATGAACATTCAGGGAGTGGAACTCTTCCTGTTAATGAAGGGCACTCCATGATGCCTCAGTGCGCGAAGGGCAACATCCGTGCCACCAATTACCTCCCGGACCTGGGGCATCCCAGCAGTGTCAGACAAGCCTGCAGCCCGCCCATCTTTGTGAGCTTGGTCCAGCTCAAAGTTGATCTAGTCAGCTGCCCAGTTTACAGGGAATCCATGACCTCATGGATGCACTTGTGGGCTGTTGCTTGTGATACAAATCCTTCCTTGAGCCCTGGAAAGAACAGGTGCCATATAACTTCAAGGCTGCGGTGACCTTCACAGCCACCGACAGCGGGTGTCCTCTTCCTCCACGGAGTGCCAAGTCTGCGAGGCATGGCACAGGCGCCACATTGTCTTTTTGTGGAGACAGAATCCCCTGCGACACATGCTGTCTGACATCTCCTCAAAAGATCAACGACGCCTGTGCGCCTTGGCCCATTGCAGGCAACTCGTCTGGGTTCCTGCATGGCCTGATGGGCGGCTGGATCTTCAGGGTGTGCGACGGACCCTTGCACATGGGGTGCTGCCTGCAGCCTGCATTGACGCTGCTGCCTTATCCAGCTTCTGGACCTGGGCTGCCACCATCACCGCGAAGGGCATCCTCTGCGGGATTGAAACCACTATCCATTTTGGTATCTGTAAAGAATAAGAGGAGTAAAACCGACAATCATTTAGGGCTTCCATCCCAGGACCCAAAAATTACCCAAGCCTCCCCCACCCTGGAGTGTCCCGCCTTCTTTCAGCGTGCCATCCACCAAGCCAGTTGTGCTGGAAAATCTCATTCGCCCCTGGCCACAGCAGGAGTCCCTAGACAGAAGACCCCTGCCAGGAACATTAGGGCTCAGGCGCCCTCCCCTGACCCACATATTTACCCCTATGGTCACGGGGATATCCCCAGTGCTGAAGCCCAGCTCTTGAGTGTTTGACTGCTGGTTGATGCCTCTATGGTGCTGACGCTTCTAAAAGTTAGACAAATTGTTCAGGGTTCAAAGTTTGATTGAAATGCGATGCAATAATCATCGTGAGAGACATGGCACTTGTACCCATGAGGGTGCACTTGAGAGCTGTGAAGTGCTCTCACAACTAACAAGGCCAACTGTTTATTAGCAATATCCTTCAGCTGTGAAGTTAGAGGCTGCTCTCAGCCAAGGGATGACCTTTAGCATAAACTAAGAACAGGGCCCTGTCCAGGAAGTGTTTGGTAGGATAGACAGGCAGTAGCTGTAGTTACCCGTTATGGGTAGCCACAATATTTAAAGAGGGCTTGAAGGCATCACAAACAATACCCCCCCCCCCCCCCCCCCCCCCACGGGTAACCGCCGATTTTGAACACTTCAGCCCAACCCCGAGGGGTCCCTTGAGCTGCATGCCGGAAAATGGAAATGACTACTCACCTCCTCAGTTCCCCTCAGCAGCCACTGCGCCAGCTTCATGTTTTTAAAAAGGAATACTAAATGATGCCAGCGAGATTTCTTGCTGGGGAGCCAGTTAATTCCTGGGAAGCTGTTACATTCGATTCCAGTCTTGCGAATGAGATGGAAATTGTTGCTAATGGTGGCCAATGATATGCACACCATGGGCGGGATTCTCCGTTGCCCGTCGTAACGCGGGTTTCCAGCAAGAAAAATCAGTGTTAATCAATCTCCATTCCCAGAGGGGCCAGCAGCTGACTGACGCGATACGCGTCAGTTTCACCAGCTGCGGAAGTGGTGAGACCCAGCGTATTTTGGAGGAGGAGGAGGAGAGAGACAGACCCGGCATTGGGGGGGGGGGGGGGGGGGGGGGGCGACGACAGACCCGGCATTGGGGCGGGGGGGGGGGACAGACCCGGCATTGGGGGGGGGGGGGGGGAACAGGACAGACCCAGCATTGGGGGGGGGGGCAGACCCGGCATTGGGGGGGGGGGGGGGGGGGGACAGACGGGGGGGGGGACGGACAGACCCGGCATTTGGGGGGGAGGGGGGGACAGACCCGGCATTGGGGGGGGGGGGGGGACAGACCCGGCATTGGGGGGGGGGGGACAGATCCGGCATTGGGGGGGGGGGACAGACCCGGCATTGGGGGGACGGGGGACAGACCCGGCATTGGGGGGGGGGGGGGACAGACCCGGCATTGGGGGGGGGGGACAGACCCGGCATTGTGGGGGGGGGGACAGACCCGGCATTGGGGGGGGGACAGACCCGGCATTGGGGGGGGGGGGACAGACCCGGCATTGGGGGGGGGGGGGGACACAGACCCGGCATTGGGGGGGGGGACACAGACCCGGCATTGGGGGGGGGGGACCAGACCCGGCATTGGGGGGGGGGGGACAGACCCGGCATTGGGGGGGGGGGGACAGACCCGGCATTGGGGGGGGGGGGACGACAGACCCGGCATTGCGGGGGGACAGACCCGGCATTGGAGGGGGGGGAAGACAGACCCGGCATTGGGGGGGGGGGGGGGACAGACCCGGCATTGGGGGGGGGGGGGGGGGGGGACAGACCAGCATTGGGGGGGGGGGGAACAGACCCGGCATTGGGGGGGGGGGGGGGACAGACCCGGCATTGGGGGGGCGGGGGGGGACAGACCCGGCATTGGGGGGGGGGGGGGGGACAGACCGGCATTTGGGGGGGGGGGCAGACCCGCATTTGGGGGGGGGGGAGGGGAACAGACCCGGCATTTGGGGGGGGGGGGGAGCAGACCCGGCATGGGGGGGGGGGGAACAGACCCGGCATTGGGGGAGGCGGGGGGACAGACCCGGCATTGGGGGGGGGGGGCAGCCGCATCCCCCCCCACCTCAACGGCGGGTCTCCCCCCCCCTCAACGCCGGGTCTCCCCCCCCCTCAACGCCGGGTCTCCCCCCCCCCCCTCAACGCCGGGTCTCCCCCCCCCCTCAACGCCGGTCTCCCCCCCCCCCCCTCAACGCCGGGTCTCCCCCCCCCCCCTCAACGCTGGGTCTCCCCCCCCCCCAACGCCGGGTCTCTCCCCCCCCCTCAACGCCGGGTCTCTCCCCCCCCCCTCCTCAACGCCGGGTCCCCCCCCCTCAACGCCGGGTCCCCCCCCCCTCAACGCCGGGTCCCCCCCCCCCTCAACGCCGGGTCCCCCCCCCCACCGCCGGGTCCCCCCCCCCTCAACGCCGGGTCTCCCCCCCCCCCCCCTCAACGCCGGTACCCACACCCCGTCCCCCTCCCTCTGAAGGCCGGTACCCACACACCCCCCCCCCTCTCCTCCTCCCCCCCCTCTCCTCCTCCTCCCCCCCTTCCTTCCTCCCCCCCTTCCTTCCTCCCCCCCTTCCTTCCTCCCCCCCCTTCCTGCCTCCCCCCCCCTTCCTTCCTTCCCCCCTTCCTTCCTCCGTTAGTGGGGGGGGGGGGGTGCGGCGTTGGAGGGGGGTAGGGGTGGTGAAGGGGGTAGGGGTGGTGAGGGGGGGTTGGGGTAGGGGCAGCGGCGTGCAGAGAGGGGGGCGACTGATGCCCGGGGCCAACGCACCGTCGCCCCCCCTCTGCACGCAGCTGCCCCTACCCCAACCCCCTCCCCTCACCACCCCTACCCCCTTCACCACCCCTACCCCCCTCCAACGCCGCACCCCCCCCACCCACGCCGCACCCCCCCACCCCCCACTAACGCCGCACCCCCCCCCCACTAACGGAGGAAGGAAGGGGGGGGGGGACGGAGGAAGGAAGGGGGGGGGAACGGAGGAAGGAAGGGGGGGGACGGAGGAAGGAAGGGGGGGGACGGAGGAAGGAAGGGGGGGAGGAAGGAAGGGGGGGAGGAAGGAAGGGGGGGAGGAAGGAAGGGGGGGACGGAGGAAGGAAGGGGGGGGGACGGAGGAAGGAAGGGGGGGGGGACGGAGGAAGGAAGGGGGGGAGGAAGGAAGGGGGGGGACGGAGGAAGGAAGGGGGGGGACGGAGGAAGGAAGGGGGGGACGGAGGAAGGAAGGGGGGGAGGAGGAAGGAAGGGGGGGGAGGAGGAGAGGGGGGGGGGTTGTGGGTACCGGCCTTCAGAGGGAGGGGGACGGGGTGTGGGTACCGGCGTTGAGGGGGGGGGGAGGAAGCCCGGCGTTGAGGGGGGGGGGGGGGGACCGGCGTTGAGGGGGGGGGGGGGGGAGACCCGGCATTGAGGGGGGGGGAGACCCGGCGTTGAGGGGGGGGGGGACCCGGCGTTGAGGGGGGGGGGACCCGGCGTTAAGGGGGGGGGTTGCGGCGTTGCGAGAGATGGGGGGCGGCGTTGGAGGGGGGTAGGGGTGGTGGGGAGGGGGGTAGGGGTGGTGGGGAGGGGGGGTAGGGGTGGTGGGGAGGGGGGTAGGGGTGGTGGGGAGGGGGGTAGGGGTGGTGGGGAGGGGGTGGTTGGGGTAGGGGGCAGCGGCGTACAGAGGGGGGGGCGACGGTGCGTTGGCCCCGGGCATCCGTAGCCCCCCCTCTCTGCACGCCGCTGCCCCCAAACCCCCCCCCCGATGCCGCAACCCCCCGATGGCCGCAACCCCCCCGATGGCCGCACCCCACCCCCCCGATGGCCGCACCCCACCCCCCCGATGGCCGCACCCCACCCCCCCGATGGCCGCACCCCACCCCCCCGATGGCCGCAACCCCCCGATGGCCGCACCCCACCCCCCCGATGGCCGCAACCCCCCGATGGCCGCACCCCACCCCCCCGATGGCCGCACCCCACCCCCCCGATTGCCGCAACCCCCCGATGGCCGCAACCCACCCCCCCGATGGCCGCAACCCACCCCCCCGATGGGCGCAACCCACCCCCCCGATGGGCGCAACCCCCCGATGGCCGCAACCCACCCCCCCGATGGCCGCAACCCCCCGATGGCCGCAACCCCCCCGATGGCCGCAACCCACCCCCCCGATGCCGCAACCCACCCCCCCGATGGCCGCAACCCCCCGATGGCCGCAACCCGATGGCCGCAACCCACCCCCCCGATGCCGCAACACACCCCCCCATGCCGCAACCCACCCCCCCCGATGCCGCAACCCACCCCCCCGATGCCGCAACCCACCCCCCCCCATGTCGCAACCCCCCCCCCCCCATGCCGCAACCCACCCCCCGACACTGAACGGCGTCAACCATCATCAATGGTTGACGCCGTATTAAAGCAACTGTGATTCACGTCGGCGGGACTTCGGCCCATCCGGGCCGGAGATTTGTGGACTCTAAAAATATAATGAAATCCCGCCGGCGCCAGCTGTTTTCAGAGGCTGCCGGCGGGATTTGCACAACGTCGGTTTTTGGCCGGTGGGAGATTTAAAAACCCTGCGGGAGCGGGATTAACGCCGCTGCCCGCCGATTCTCCGACCCTGCGTGGGGTCGGAGAATCCCGCCCCATATTTGGGTGTGATCCAGAAATCGCCATCGAGAGTGGGCCAGTTAGATAGCAAATGGATTCTCGCCCGGCGTGATTCTCAATTTTGCCCATTCCCACTATTTATCCAGCGAGCCCGGATCTGCGCCGGGCGTAACGCGGTGGTTAAAGTGCGCCTCATATTTAAGAGGGTGGACATTTACCCGTAGCCAGTTCTCTCCGGTTTTGGGGCAAATTCATCCTCAAATTTATACCTGCCTTCTCCCTCGGGGAAGTCTTTCATATTTATTTCATAACATTGCTCTCCTCCAAAACCAACAAATTTTGGGAATTCTCTGTACTGGGTTATAGCTGTTGGAGAAAACACTCTCTGCACCATAGAATTATAGAATTTCTATAGTGTGGAAGGAGGCCATCGGACCAATCGAGTCTGTACCAACCCGCCAAAAGAGCACCCCACCCGAGGCCCACTCCACCGCCCCATCCCCACAATCCCACCTCACCTTTGGACACCTTTGGGCAATTGAGCATGGCCAATCCACCTAACCTGTACATCTTTGGACCATCTGACAACAAGTTCAAGGGGATAACTTGACATGTTTGGCAATAGGACAAAGTGGAAATTTGGGCATGTGCGATTTCATTTTTGTGGTAAGAATTGAAGAGTGAAAAACAGGCACACTTTCCAACTAGTGCTGCAAAATGATATTCAACAGTTACAAATTATTTTTTAGCATCCATTACATTTTATTATCAAGTTTCATAAGGATATTTCTTTCACTTTTCGGTCACCATGTCCTAATAGTAGCCATAAAATATGGATTACTAGTTACCCAGTAAGTGGCCGAGGTCCCAATTTAGGGATTATTAGGAATCTGAGTGTAGATTCCAATAGTTTTATTGTTCAAGTTTCTATTTGAACTAATTTGCATAAACATTCAAAATTTAGCAGGATCCAATACAAATGTGCAGTGCTTTTGAAAATATTTTTTATTTTAATATTGCTAGGTATACACAAGGATGGTAACCCGGTGCAGGTTTAAAAAAAAAAGAAATAAGGAAACAACTTTGAGAAACGATAAAGAACCTAGTTTAAGAATATTAAAAATCGGAGAAGGCCAGTCAGCCCCTCGAGCCTGCACTGCCATTCAATAAGATTGTGGGTGATCTGATCAAGGCTGCGACTTCACTTTCCTACCTGTTTCCCACAAAACCTCAAGATGAAAAACTGTCAAAATCAGCCTTGAACATATTTAATGATCCAGCCTCCATTGCCTTCTAAGATAGAGAATTCCATAGACTAGTGACCTGCAGAGATTATAGAACAAAGTGATCTAGGGGAACAGGTTCATAGCTCCTTGAAAGTAGAGTCACAGATGGACAGGGTCGTGAAGAAGGCATTTGACATGCTTGGTTTCTTTGGTCAGAACACTGAATACAGGAGTTTGGACGTCTTGCTGAAGTTGTACAAGACATTGATAAGGCAACACTTGGAATACCGTGTACAGTTCTGATCACCTACTATAGAAAGGATATTGTTAAACTAGAGAGAGTGCAGAAGAGATTTACGAGGATGCTACCAGGACTTGATAGTATAGTTATAAGGAGAGGCTGGATAGACTGGGACTTTTCCCCCCGGAGCTTAGGAGGCTTAGGGGTGATCTTATAGAAATCTATAAAATAATGAGGAGCATAGATAAGGTAGATAGTTAACATCTTTTCCCAAAGGTCGGGGAGTCTAAAATTAGAGGGCATAGGTTTAAGTTGAGAGGGGAGAGACACAAAAGGATCCAGGGGGCAATTGTTTCACACAAGAGGGTGGTGAGTGTCTGGAACAAGCTGCCAGAGGCAATAGTAGAGGCAGGTACTATTTTTGTTTTCAAAAAGCATTTAGACAGTTATATGGGAAAGATGGGCATAGAGGGATATGGGCACGATGCGGGCAATTGGGATTAACTTAGTAGTGAAAACTGGACGGCACGGACAACTTGGGCGTAGGGCCTGTTTTCACGCTGTAAACCTCTATGACTCTATAATAAATTCCTACTGCATCTCAATGGGAGGTCCCTTATCTGAAACTACGTGACCTAGTTCTCGATTCTCCCACATAGGGAAACGTCCTTTTAGCATTTATCCTGTCAAGTTCCCCAAGAATCTTGTGTTTGAATTATTTGACTTTTTTAGCAAATCAAATACTTTTAAATATTTAAACTTTTAGAAGATAAATTTCCTTGCACTTAAAAAACGAAATTTTTGCAGCCTCTTCGCAGAGCTGCAAAGGGGTGCAGTAAGCAGAAACTTGCCATGCTAATTCATTCTATTTTTGTGGGAAGTGTCAGCTTCCCCACAAAATGTTTGTACTCCGGAGCATAAGATGGCAGAAATGGAATCTGGGAAATATATAATTTCCATTTTGAAATCTCTCCATCCTTTGAACGGAGTTGAAACTCTACCCTTTTCTGTCAAAGAATGCAGAATATTCAAATAGGTGAAATTATTATTACAAATCAAAGGGAAAATTCTATAATTTGGATGATATTTAAATATATTGCATCAAGAAAATTAAGAGGCTACTAATCTTACCTATGAATGTTTTCCAAGCCCTGGGATCTTCACTCTGTCTCCAGCCATAAGGCCAACCCATAACAACCGAGTTATGCTTCATTCCACCAAGTCCACATGATTGAATTAAATGTGCAATGCCCTCTCGCACCTTTGAAGAAACTACAATCTGGCAAAATCCTTTGACCTTTTCAATTGCCATCATATTTTTGATTGTCTAGATTGAGAAGTGAATGATAATTGAGAAGGATAATTGATTTCAATGGTCAAATAATTCATATAAACCTCGTTATAAATGTTAATTGTTGCTTCGATATTCTATTGAGCTCTGAATGAACTTTGTTACGACACCCTGGGCTAGCGCACGGTCAATTCCAGTCCCACTTGACCCGGATCGCATCACAATTGAAATTAATTAACTCTTAGAAAATACCCAAAGTCTTTGGTCTCTGACTGCCCAATAATTACAGTCACTAGGTTTGTAAATTTAAACACGATTATTTTTTATTAATAACAATAACTGTGAGTAAAAAGGCAGCAAATACAACTACTATCTAGTTTCTAAACCCCCTCTTTAACTCGCCCTACCCTCTATACATGCACACACACACACAAGACTAACATACAGAGGGGAAAGAGGGGTGTAAAGAAAAATAATAATAAAGAAAAATAATACTCTGCAACAGGAGAGCCTAATCAACTTTCCATGGCATTCAACGGCATTAATATCACCAAATTGCTCATCCATCAGCATCCTGGGAATTACCACTGACCAGCCAAATAAACACTGTGGCTACGAGAACAGGTCAGAGGATAGGCACTCTGCAGCAATTGATCCTTGTTGCCCCAAAGCCTATCATCTACGAGGCACAAGTAACTTATTTTTAAAAAAGTTATGTTCCAAAGCATCTTGTTCTATGAAAATTCAAATTCTGTTGAAAGCCTAAAACATTTTTATTCTTTTCACTAATTGTCTTTGCAATTGTGATATGAGATCTCTGTGACACCATTATTCATTTTGCCATTTAATGCAACATGCAATTTATCTTAGCTTCAGCACATGATCAAATAAATGTTTGAAGATGACACTGAGTGCCAACAACGAAAAGCCTTCAATTTTCCAGTGTAAAAACTTTTCTCTTTAATCAGCACAGAAAGTTAAGCAAAAACACAAAAACCAGAAAACTTTCAGTCATACCTGCTCAGCAGCCTGTGCTTCACCATAATTTTCCAGGAAGTTCCCTTGGATAACAGAACCAACAATAGTAAGACCTTTTCCAGCTTTTAACTGAGAGGCAAATGTTAGCAATCTGGGAAGCTTCACATGTAGATCTTCATCTAGTTTCAGCATTACTAATAATTGAGGCCTAGTAAAGAAAGCATTGTATAATTACCGGAATAATTCAATATAACTTTAGCTTATACCAATGCTGTGCATTATCAGGGCTAAAACAGGCAAAGCTGAGGAAGAACAGAACAATATTGGCAAAGAAGAATAAAAGTGCATTTCAATCTTCAATAAAGGGCTTGAACCAAACTGAACAATAAAATAGCAGACTTTAGTTAGTTGGCAATTAATAACCAAAGGACATAACAAACTGCGTTCCCAAAATTATCGAAACAAATGTGGCCCAATAGGAATTTCTGCAGTTAATAAATTAAACAAAGCTCAGCACACTGGTAGGCAATCCTAGAATGAATTAAATAAACATCAATGTTAATCATGCCAAAGAAAGCCAAAGCAAGAGGGAAGGAAGAAAGAAGCTAAGTGCATTGGGCTAGTAGGCATGCCCAAATGTGATTAGATCAATGAAATTGAAACCAAATAGCCCAGTGTAAATTTATGTTTGAATCTTTTTTTCAAAATAATCCCAACTTTTGAAGCTAAATAAGTATTTATTTTTTAATTCTGACAACTTCAGACGGCAGTGGATGGAGGTGAGAGCAGTAGTTTTGAGGTTCCATGCACACCTAGTATGGGAGGCTTGCAAGCCAAATACAGAAAGCAACCGTCTGTTTAAAACTATTTTCTAGGCCTCACAGCGCCAGGGACCTGGGTTCAATTCCGGCCTTGGATGACTGCATGGAGTTTGTACTTTCTCCCCGTGTCTGTGCAGGTTTCCTCCGGGTGCTCCAGTTTCCTCCCACAGCCCAAAGACGTAAAGATTAGGTGGATTGACCATGCTAAATTGCTCCTTCGTGTGCAAAAGGATAGGTTTGGCTACTGGGTATGGGGATAGGGTGGGGGTGTGGGTCTAGGTAGGGTGCTCTTTCAGAGGGTTGATGCAGACCTGATCAGCTGAATGGCCTCCTTCTGCACTCTAGGGATTCTATTCTATGATTCTACTATTTGGGCAAGTTTATAATGTGACATGGAAAGAAAGTGTGACAAGATGAACAGGTTACAGATCAAATACTTACAACATTTTTTTTAAAAGCTAATAAGGGCGGCACGGTGGTGCAGTGGTTAGCACTCCTGCCTCACGGTGCCGAGGACCCGGGTTCGATCCCGGCCCCTGGTCACTGTCTGTGTCGAGTTTGCACATTTTCCCCGTGTCTGTGTGGGTCTCACCCCCACAACCCAAAAACGTGCAGGGTAGGTGAATTGGCCATGCTAAAATTTCTCCTTAATTGGAAAAAAAAGTATTGGGTATTCTAAATTTAAAAAAGCCAATAAGTCCATTAAAGATGATCTAAATTTAAACAAAGAAAACAGGGTAAGTTATTGAGTGGCCCCCTCCCTTCAACTTCTCTCCCTCAGTTTGTTCCACTATTCAATGAGATCATGGATAATATGTGACCTAAATCCACATACCCATTTTTGCCCAATATCCCACAAAATGTTTGTTAACCAATAAGTTTACAACGCCCTTCCACAGATGATGTCAGATTTATAATTAGCAATTTATCTAACATCAATTTCCATTTGTGGAATAGATTTCTAAACTTCTACCACCCTTTGTGTGTAGCAGAGTTTCCTACTTATACTCCTGAATAGGCTGGCTCTATTTTTTTTAATAGCATGTCTAAGTAAGAAATTGACAAAATGTAAAAAGACCACTGGCTCATTTACTAAAAGTATGAATAGTCTTAAGTAGTAGGTCAGAATAACTATAACTTTGTCTTAACTTACTAAGTAATTAGAATTACTAAGAAGTGGTTAAGCAGCTACGTATTTATTTTGAATATAGCAGAATACGTGAGAAATAGAGAATGACATGAAATGTACCAAGAGCTTAAAGGCATGCACAATTATTACAATTTAAAATTGATTTGCCCATGCAGCACGGCGGCACAGTGGTTAGCACTGCTGTCTCTCAGTGCCAGGGACACGGGTTCAATTCCAGCCTCAAGTGACTGTGTGGAGTTTGCATTTTCTCTGCGTGTCTGCATGGGTTTCCACCGGGTGCTCCGGTTTCCTCCCGCAGTGCAAAAATGTGCAGGCTAGGTGGATTGGCCATGATAAATTGTCCCTTAGTGTCCAGGGTCTACATGTTAAATTGCCGGATTATGGGTATAGGGTGGGGCGGATTGGTTCAGACTCGATGGGCCAAATGGTCTCCTTCTGCACTGCAGAGATTCTATGTTTATATAATGCTATTATACAATCAAGCTTCATACCATCCTATTAGTTCCTCTGTGGTTGCATAATGCAAGGTTGAAATTAACTGCATTATTTTACCTCCAGTTCTTTGTGTGAGGAGGACCTTCTTCCAATCTCAGCAATGCATAACGAGCTGCGCTTAGGGACAGACCTCGAATACCATCACCCCATTCCTTCTCTGCACTGTAAAAAAAATACATGATTAATCTGGTTTGTCATACTATCTAATATCATTGAAATACCCAAACAAAGATGCACACAGCAAAATATCTGCCACCAGCAGAACTTGAATCTAGCTGTGACCATTATACTCTGGTTGCTGGTCTAAGCAAAGGCATTGAGGCAGTCTCAAATTTGTTTCTCATGGTGCAGGTTTTGTGGGAAGAAGTTGACTTTAATTCAGCTGGTAATCTCTTTTTTTTTAATATAAATTTAGAGTACACAATTCATTTTTTTCCAATTAAGGGGCAATTTAGCGTGGCCAATCCACCTACGCTGCACATCTTTGGGTTGTGGGGGCGAAACCCACGCAAACACAGGGAGAATGCAAACTCCACACGGACAGTGACCCAGAGCCAGTATTGAACCTGGGACCTCGGCGCCATGAGGCTACAGGGCTAACCCACTGAGCCACCGTGCTGCCCCTTCAGCTGGTACTCTCATGGATACAGCTCCAGAAAAGGTCCACTTAAAACATTTGGTTTTCCAACTGAGAAACCAGCTATATGTTAATGGGGCAGGACCAGAATGTTATGGTCACTTTAGCCACAGGAAGTGACAACTAGCAAAATCTATTTCTCTCCTTCAGGTCGTCAACTCCTTGACACCATATTCCAGCCTCGAATGACTGTCTTGGCACCATAAATAGGTAAATAGCCTCATCCAGGGAAACAAATGCAGTCAATTTAGAGCGACTGACAATAAAATCATTGACTCATATGGAGGAGCTTGGAGCCTCCAGTGTATGTACTCTTGGGGCAGGTGAAGTTCTGTTCAGCTCCAGATCTCTCTTAAAATGTTTCGTCTCGGGGCAGCACAGTGGCGCAGTGGTTAGCATTGCTGCCTCACGCGCCGAGGACCCGGGTTCGATCCCGGGTCACTGTTCGTGTGGAGTATGCGCATTCTCCCTGTGTCTGCGTGGGTCTCACCCTCATAAGGTGTGCAGGGTTGGCAGATTGGCCATGCTAAATTGCCCCTTCATTGGAAAAAAAAATTGGGTACTCTAAATTTAAAAAAAAAATGTTTCTTCTAGAAGTTGAGATATTCTCGGTTGACCTTATATTTAAGAAGCATTTGCTGCCATGACTTGCACAGTTCTACCGATTCACTCCAAGCCCTGATTAGGAACAACAGAGATCAGGGGCGGGATTATCTGACCCGTCGCACCAGTTTTCTGGTGCAGCACACCTCCTGCTGGCAGCGGGATCCTCCGTCCAAGCAGCTGGCCAATGTGGCTTCCCATTGTAGGCACTCCCATGCGGTCGGGAAATCCGTGGGCATGAATGCGCTGCTGGCGGAGGATCCCACCGACGGAGAATCCAGCCCCTGAACGCGACACATTTCCCCAACCTCAGTGTGATACTTATCGTCTCCATTTAGTTTCCCATTTGTTTTAGAATTTTGGCATCAGTAAGGGCTATTTTATTCAGAACAGAATACAATACCTATTCTCATCTCAATAATTTCCTTTAGCTTTTCCAATGACATGCACCCATTTCAAACAAACAAGCATGTACACAGAGCTAAAATGCAATTCAGCAGATTTACATGTTACAGTTTCTGAAGCTCCTGAAACACCTGGACACAGCCACAAAGATTAAAAATGGATCGGGAAATTGGGCAAAGCCCTCTCCCCCACACAAGCACCAGGGCAACCCCCACACAAGCAGGGAGTTGAACTGCACCCCCCCCCCCGCCCCCCACCACCACATACAAGGGGAACAACCCCCGGCAATGCTCCCAGGTTGGCACTGCCCTGGGCACGACCCTCTTGCCCCAGGGGCTATGCATACCTTTGAGCCCCCGGCGGGTTCCCCTTGACAGCTTCCCATTTTTCGACAGCTGTTGTAAACTTTGCCAAAACTGAGCTCTTCAGTGCAGGAAATGAATCTACGTGCGGCCTCAGCGGGGCAAAAAACAAGTCTCATTTAATGATAGCAGGGTCGTTCTTGCCGACAAACATACCGCTATTCGCTCCCAAAATGAGACCATGTTTTCCCCCGTCAAATCGCGCCCATTGTCCTCAAATTACCAGTAGGTTATGGTAGCATAGAGGATAGGTTTCTGCACTGTAATCCAGAGGCCTGAACTAATAATCACATGTGTTTATTGGATTGAATTGGGTTTTGTTTATTACGTTTACTAACCAAAGTTTTATACAATTCCAGCATAACCTTCTTGCTCTTAAACTCTTATGCCTCGGCTAATAAAGGCAAGTATACCATGGGTGTGATTATTAGGCCAGGGGGGAGTGCGAATCCCGCCAAGCTGCTCCAACGCCGGGCCGCCGATTCTCCGCCGATGGTGCCAGCGCGGTCGCTGCCGGTCGGATCCGCTAAACATGCCATCCCGGCGATCCTCCGCCCTCGACAGGCCAGTTGCCCGCTGAGTCCCGTCAGCGCGCTCGCGTGTGGTCCTACCCGCTGGGACCTCGGGGTTCTGGCTGCGGGGGCCGTCCTGGTGGGTGGGTGGGGGGGGGGGGGAGGGGGGGGGAGGGAGGTCCGATTCTGGGGGTGGCCTCCAAGGTGGCCAGGCCTGCGATCGGGGTCTACCGATCGGCCGGCAGGTTAATTCCGGGGGTGGGAGGGCTATGTTCCTACAGGGGTCAGCGCGGAGACGGCAACCCATGCGCATGCGCAGACCTGCACCTGCCGTGCTGGGGCCCGTATCAGCAGCTGAAGCTGCGGTAAGTGCTCCAGTGCCGTGCTGGCTCCCCTGTGGGTTGGGGGATCGCTGCTCCTAGTGGCCACATGACGCCATCGTAAAACGATCTACCGTTTACGACGGCGTCAACACTCTGCCGCTAAAACGGAGAATCCCGCCCCATGTGCCTCAACCTGCTGAGATTGTTCAGTGTATTCCGTTTGTGTTTCAGATTCCAGCATCCGCAGGAATTTGATTTTCTACCATTTGCCGCCTTTTCTTTGGGCTTTATTAAATTTGAAAGTGCCCAATTCTTTTTTATCCCAAATAAGGGACAAATTTAGCATGACCAATCCACCTACCCAGCACATCTTTAACGTTCGGGGGGGGGACCCACGCAGACACGGGGAGAATGTGCAAACTACACACAGACAGTGACCCAGGGCCGGGATTGAACTACGGTCCTCAGCGCCGTGAGGCACCACTGCACCACAGTGCCGCCCTACCATACGCCTTCTTAACCACTGTATCCACCTGCTCTGCGACCTTAAGTGACTGGTGTCCCTCTGATCCTCGGTGCTTCCCAAGATCCT
The DNA here is from genome assembly GCF_902713615.1 of Scyliorhinus canicula. NCBI lineage: Eukaryota > Metazoa > Chordata > Chondrichthyes > Carcharhiniformes > Scyliorhinidae > Scyliorhinus > Scyliorhinus canicula. The sequence goes on along the minus strand of NC_052154.1, from coordinate 60,783,396 downwards.
GCTTTATTGTCATGTATTCCCTTGCCATGTTTGCCCTGCCCAAGTGCATCACCTCACACTTATCTGGATTGAAGTCTATTTGCCATTGATCAGCCCATCTATATCCCCCTGTAATCCAAGGCTATCCTCCTCAATATTTACCACGCCACCAATATTCAGATCATCTACAAACTTACTTTCTTTTTAAAAAGGTATTTTATTCCAAACATGTTCGACATCGTTAACTTTCAACAAACTAAAATAATAATCTTTATTATTGTCACAAGTAGGCTTACATTAATACTTCAATGAGGTTACTGTGAAAATTCCCTGTTCTGGTACACAAAGGGAGAATTCAGAATGTCCAATTCACCTAACAAGCAAGTCTTTCACGACTTAGGGAGGAAACCGGAGCACCTGGAGAACGTGCAGACTCCGCACAGACAGTGACGCAAGCGGGAAGTGAACCCAGGACCCTGGTGCTGCAAAGCAACAGTGCTAACCACCATGTTACCATGCCGTCCATACAGTTTGTACATTTTCCATATTTATTACCTCCCCCCCATGACAAACAGCTCCTCAAATATAGTCAGAAACGGCCTCCATCATACCTCAAAGCCCTCCTCTGACCCCCTTCGGGCAGATTTGATTTTCTCCAACCTGAGAAACTCATACAAGTCTCTCAGCCATGCTGCAACCCCCAGTGGCGTAGCCGACGTCCAATTCAAAAGTATCCATTGTCGGGCAATCAGAGAGGCGAAGATCTCGACATTGGCCCCCTTTCCCTCCAGCAGCTCAGGCACCTCTGACATCCCAACGATCGCACCATAGGGTTCGGGCTTCATCTCAAACCTTACAATCCTAGATAAGTTCCTAAACACTGCCTCCCAAAAGGTATCCAACTCCACACCCCGCCAGAATATACGGGGATGATTTGCTGGCTCCGTCCCACACCTCTTGCATCCACCCTGGAAAACCTACTCATCCGGGTCAAAGTCACATGGACCCTTTGCACCCCCTTAAACTTTATAAAACTCATCCTTGCGCAGGAGGAGGACGAGTTCATTCGGTGCATTACTTTGCACAAAAGCAAATTCTATCTCCCTCCCCAACTCCTCCTCCCACTTCCGGTTGATCCTTTTCACTAAGGTTGTGCCCTGCTCTCCCAACCACCCATACATGTCCTGAATTCTACCAAATCACCTTTATCCAGGAGCAATATTTTCTCCAAAAGCGTATTCTGGTACTTGAGGGAATGAGGGCAGCACCTTGCACGCAAAGTCCCGCACCTGCCAGTATCTGAACTCACTCCCCCACGGTAATTTGAACTTCTCCCGCAGTTCCTCTAGCCCAGCAAATTTGCCATCCACAAACATGTCCCTGACCTGCACGAGCCCTTCCTCCCACCATCTTCTGTACATCCAATCCTCTGACCAAGGCGCTGTGAAGCAACAGTGCTAATCACTGTGCTACCTTAACCAGCCTGTTTAGCCCGCAGAAATTCCATATTACGACTCTCACCAGAGGCTTTCACCTGCCCTCCCCACTGCAGTTCGCCATCATCGCCCTTGGGCTTCACCCCCCCACCCCATCCCCTCTCTGAATTGGGCCTCCGCAAGATGGCGCCCTCATCCTGTCTTTGCCCAAACATACCCTACAAGTCGCCCGCTTTGCCTCCACTCCCCCCTCCCCCCCCCCCCCCCCCCCTCTCCCCTCTCCCTACCCCCTCCCAAGCTAACCACCGCAGCCGCCCCATTTTACTTCTGTTCACTAGCATTTCTTGCTAGCGTGGCAACTCTCACCTGAAGGCCCTAATCCAAAGACCCACCTTCACCACCCCTCTACCCATCGCACCTCTCTTGGGCACTGCTCTGCTGCTGCTCTCCAACACAAGAGCAGCATGGTAGCATGGTGGTTCGCATAAATGCTTCACAGTTCCAGGGTCCCAGGTTCGATTCCCGGCTGGGTCACTGTCTGTGCGGAGTCTGCACGTCCTCCCCGTGTGTGCGTGGGTTTCCTCCGGGTGCTCAGGATTCCTCTCACAGTCCAAAGATGTGCGGGTTAGGTGGATTGGCCAGGCTAAATTGCCCTTAGTGTCCTAAAAAATAAGGTTAATGGGGGTTGTTGGGTTACTGGTATAGGGTGGATATGTGGGCTTGAGTAGGGTGATCATTGCTCGGCACAACATCGAGGGCCGAAGGGCCTGTTCTGTGCTGTACTGTTCTATGTAACAATGCAAGAAACACCACCCCAAAATGGACCCCAAACAGAACATTCTTAAATAACAAGCAGGGTGCAATACAATTATACATTATATTCCCAGCAAAGAAGGATCTCCCTCTGAAAAAAGCAGCAATTTAACTTTAATACAAAAAAAGGGGATGCAACCCCCCCCCCTCATAACAACCTTTTTCAATCGGCAAACAAAAACATGTTAAAATTTAACAGAGACAGAACTTCCACCCACATTCCCCCAGCTTATATTCCTTAATAAAGTTATTTGCATTCCTGGCCCAAAGTTTGGCTGGGTAGAGCACCCCAAATTGAATCTGGCGCCGGTAGAACACTGCCTTGGCTTTCTTGAACTCTGCCGGTCTCTTCGCCAGCCAAGCACCAATGTCCTGATAAATCCGTATTCGGATTCTTTCCCAATCGCGATCCCCCTGCACTCTGGCTCACTTCAGTATCTTTTCTTTGTCCTGGAAAGTGTGCATACACACAATCAATGTCCACGGCGACTCCCCCTCTCTTGACCTCTGCCTCATGGACCCAAAGGCCCGATCCACCCCAGGGGCCTTGTCCAGTACCTTCTTGTTCACCAACCTGGCCAGCATCCTTTTTTTTAATAAACAATTTTATTGAGGTATTTTTGGCATGTAAAACAATGACATTGTACTGTACCGTACAAAAGGAAAAGCAAATAACGCATAGTGCAAACCACAACTCCATTCGCGCAAGGACCTGCCTAAACCCTAAACCACCCCCGACTCTACACTATTCTAGCACCCCCCCGCTAACGATTAATTCTCCGCAAAGAAGTCAATGGATATAGCTGCCACCTCCGGGCGAACCCCAATGCTGAACCTCTCAAGGCGAACTTAACCTTTTCTACACCAAGAAAGCTCGCCATGTCCGATAGCCATACTTCGGTCTTCGGGGGCTTTGAGTCCCTCCATGCCAACACTATTCATCGCCGGGCTACCAGGGAAGCAAAGGCCAAGACATCGGCCTCCTTCTCCTCCTGGACGCCCGGGTCTGCCGATACCCCAAAGATTGCCACCTCAGGACTCATTACCACCCCAGTTTTCAAAACCCGGGACATGATGTCCGCGAAACCCTGCCAGTACCCCAAGTCGAGGGCACACCCAGAACATGTGCACGTGATTAGCCGTCCCACCGGCGTATCTGGCACACTTGTCCTCCAGCCCGAACAATTTACTCATCCGGGCCACCGTCATGTGGGCCCGGTGCACGACCTTAAAACTGGATCAGACTGAGCCTGGCCCACGTTGCGGTCGTGTTTACTCTGCCCCGAGCTTCTGCCCAAATACCGTCCTCCATCTCCCCCCCGAGCTCCTCTTCCCACTTAAGCTTCTGGTCATCATTCTGTGTATCCTCTGCTCCCATTAGTTCTTTGTAAATATCTGAGACTCTACCCTCACCTACCTGTCCCTTCGATATCACCCTGTCCTGCCTCCCCTTTGGCGGGAGGCGTGGGAACGAAGGCGCCAGTCTGCGCACGAAATCCCGCACCTGTATCTCACAATCCCCGCCCTCCGCCACAGTCGATACCCACCGTCCATGTTCCCCGGGACAAATCGGTGATTGCCGCAGATTGGGGTCCATTGAGGTTCGGCAATGCTAGCCCCCTTTCCCCTCAGTTCCTTTCGAGCATCACCTTGCTCACCCGCGGGGACTTTCCCGCCCAGACAAATCCCAGGATAATTTTATTCAGCCTTGTAAAAAAGGACCTCGGGATGAAAATGGGGAGACACTGAAATATGAACAAGAATCTCTGGAGAATCATCATCCCGCTAGTGAGAGCGGGAGCGCATCCCAACTCCAAACCTCTTCCCTCAATCGTTCCACCAGTCGGGACAGAATGAGCTTATGCAACCTGCCCCAATCCTGCGCCACCTGTATCCCCAAGTAGCTAAAGCTTTCTCCTGCCAGCCTGAAAGGCAACCCCTTCAGTCTACTCTCCTGCCCCCTCGCCTGAATTACGAACAACTCGCTCTTAGCCATGTTCAGTTTATATCCTGAAAACTGGCCAAATTCCCTCAGGATTTCCATGATGCCGTCCTTCCCCGCCATTGGGTCCACTACATATAGCAACAGGTTATCCGCGTATTACGAGACTTTATGTTCCCCCCCCCCCCCCCCCCCCCCCCCCTCACCAGCCCTTTCCAGTCCTTTGAAGCTCTCAGAGCAACTGCCAGCGGCTCTATGGCCAGCGCGAACAGCAGTGGGCAGGGAGGGCAGTCCTGTCTTGTCCCGCGGTGTACTCACCAGCATCCTTGCGACATAGCCCGCTGCACTCGTTCCCTCCACTCCCTCTGGTAGGCTCACGGTCCGAAGAGTTTGCTGCTTGGACATATTCTCCTGGTCCTCCACCTTTGCTCACAATATCTTGTACATGTTCCCCCGGATCACCACCTCCACTTCCGGCGACACAATCCTGTCGCTCTGGTCGGTTATCACCTTCTCCACCTTTTGGACATTGCCCCCTGCGCCTCCAGGCACTTCTCCACCCGATCCAAAGTCCCGTGGAGAGGTGCTACTGCCCCCTCAATCCTTCAATCAGTATCCGCGCACTTACTGATCAACCCTCCTGCATTCACGTCTAAATGATTTATAGAAATCACAAAAAGGGCCTCAACACTGATCTCTGCATGGCCTCAGTGGACACAGGCGTCTAGTCAGAAAAATACCTCTCGACCATCACACTCTGCTTCCTGCCACTCAGCCAATTCTGGATCCAATTTGACAAATTTCCTAGGACCCCATGGGCTCTTATCTTCGCTATCAGTCTCCCATGTGCGACCTTATCAAAGTCCAAGTGGAATATGCCAAACGCATTTCTCTCATCTACACAGCGGGTCATCTCTTCGAAAAATTCAATCAAGGGGTCCTCGATTAATCCCTGCCTCTCCAAACGCAGATTAATCCTGTCTCTCAGAATTGCTTCCAATAGTTTCTCCACCACTTGCCTGTAGTTTATCCCTTTCCCCACTTCTTGAAAAATGGTTATGATGTGGAGATGCTGGCGTTGGACTGGGTGGGCACAGTAAGAAGTCTTACACCAGGTTAAAATCTAATAAGTTTATTTGGAGTTACAAGCTTTCTGATTCACCAGATGAAGAAGCTGCGCTCCGAAAGCTAGTGACTCCAAACAAATCTGTTGGACTTTAACCTGGTATTGTAAGAACTTCTTATTGAATAATGGTACCACACTGACTATCCTCTAGTTTGCCGCCACTTCTCCTGTAGCCAGAGAGGATTTTAAAATTCTTGCCAGCACACCTTCTATTTCCTCTCTTGCCTCACTCAACAGCCTGGGATACATTTCATCTGGCCCTGGAGATTTGTCTACTTTTAAGCCTGCCAGACAATTCAGAATTTTTCTCTGCTTATATTAATTTCTTTAATTCTAATCATAAAGTGCAATTTCATGATGTTTCAAGGATTATCCTATTTTCCTCGATTTAGTGCGAGAAATAAATACAAACAATTGTATTAGCATTACATTTAGCCTCGAGGCATATCAGTTCTGTTTTGTTCAAACTGATCAAGATTATGTAGAATTTAGATAGTAACGGTATTAAAATTCTTAAAAACAATGTTGCCTCTTCAAATCACATTTCTGTTATTATTCACATATACTCAGTCCGCCGCCTGCAATAATCTGATTGGCAGTGGTGATTTCTGTGGATTTACTTCAGCAGATCTGATCTTGCATCAATTTTAATGGAGGCTGAGCCTTAGCTCAGAAATGTTATGGTTAGAATCAAAACTAATTCAGCAAAGGAAAAGGAGCAACTCAAAATTATCAAGACATTTTGGTGTGGCATTGGAATGGTTCTCATTAGCAATGTCACACACCATAGTTTCCTGGAAATAGATACAGCAGGCGTTCTTTGTGAAGCATTAAAATGGTGCCAATCTAAAGAGTAAAAGCTCCTGAATTAAATTGTTTCCTCCTTAAAGTTACCCGTCTCTTTAACTCTACAATTATTCAAAAATAAGACCAGTGAAATTAAACATGAGGAATTTAGAAAGTTGCAAGCAACATGTGGTCAAGAAAAACCTGTAAACATTATAGTACTTACCCTTGGTATTCAATATATTTGTATATCATTCCTGCAATTACCATAGCCACAAGAGCATAATACCACGAAGAAATGAACATTAGTGCGATGCACATGCTCATACCTAAAAATGACAAAGCCCTGCAAGAAAGAACAGCAAATTAGAATTTACCTTTATAAAATTGTGCATTTTACATGACTTAGGTTTAACAGTTGATCCTAAGCAGGAGGAATTAATGATCCAAGGAGAATTTTAAAATTACTTCTATTAAGCGTCCATGTGCTGTGATCAATTGATGAAAATAAATCAAACCCATTTGCATCCATGTGCATTCATACCCAACTGCATCAAACTGTCTCGATTCCTATCTGTATGTACCTGAACGGTGTATTACTTCACAGCTACCACAAATCATTATGATCTGAAACCCAGAGGTTAACAAATTCAAAGGATATTGATTGAAGGGTAAAAGATAATAAAATGCTCTAATAAAATGCTCATCTGGCTTCATATTTTGAAAAACAATGTCAACATGTATGGCAAGAGTTTCCTTCCCCCACACCCCCGCGGCATATTTTCCGGCGGTGGCTAACATGTGCCGACAGTGGGACTGGAAGATCGTCGGCAGGAAGGGCCAGAAAATTCCCCTGTAGAGTAAAAGATCGTAGTCTGTTCTTACCAATGGTAGTATTTAAATCTCGGACGCCAGTTGGGAGTTTGAAGAAGTGTTTGCACCGCACAGGCCAAGTTAACAAACAAATAGCACATTAAGAAAAACCTGAAAAGTATGAATAGGAACATGGTTTGTACAATTATAAGATCAAGCACAAAGCCAGATACTGTGACCGTGGTCACCTCCTTCAGCATGAAAACTTTTTCCCATTTAACAATGAACAATTTTATAAAAATGACCAGAAAAATGTGATACATAAATGTTGTTAACTTAGAATCATAGAAATGGCTACAGCATTGAAAGAAGGCACATGGCCTGTTTGAGTTTCTGCTGCCGGGTATCTGCAAGAGCAACTCAGCTTGTCCCACTCACCTGCCCTTTCCCTGCAAATTTCTTCTTTAGGATAATTATCCAATTCTCTTTGAAAGGCACAACTGAATCTGCCTCCACCACATTCTCAGGCAGCACATTCCAGATTATAACTACTTGCTGCATAAGGAAAGTTTTCTTCATGTTGCCTTTGGTTCTTTAGTTATTCAGCTTAACTCGGCATCTTCTGAATTGCAACCCTCCGTCAATGGAAACAGTTTCTTGCAACCTGGTCCCTCATAATTCTGAGTACCTCCATCAAATTTCCTTCCAACTATCACTTCTCCAAGGAGAACAGCCCCAGCCTCTCCAATCAATCCAAGTCCCTTATCCCTGGAATGACTTCTAAAACTTGATGCCCAGAATTAGACTTAATACTCCAGATGAGGTTGAAGCAGAGTTTTCTAAAGTTTCATCATAACGTCCTTGCTTTTGTACGCTACGCCGGTTTAAAACTCCCAGGATCCTGTATGTCTTATTAACCACTTTATCAACCTATCTTGCCTCCTTTAATGATTCGTGGATATATATACCCAGGTCCCTCTGCTCCTGCAATCCCTTTAGATCTGTATTTTATATTTCATATTGCCTCTCCTCATTCTTCCTACCAACTCATGTCACTTTAAACTGCTCTGCTTTAATTTTAATCTGTCGTCCCATTCTACCAGTCTGTCAACATCCTTTTGAAGTCCATCAGCAACCTCCTCAAAGTCCACAAAACATCCATGTTTTTTTTAATAAACATTTTTTATTGGGTTTTTGAACAAAGTATATTTACAGTTATGTACACAAAATAATATATATAAATATATAATAGAAGAGAAGAAAACTAAAAAAAAAACCTGGTAGGATATTGTGCACTAGCTCAACAACAGCAACTCTGTAGTTAGCAATATTATTTTTAACACACAAGTAGGAACCTGTTTGTGGGGGGGGGGGGAAGAAACTGGGGAGGAACATATACATTTGGGTGCCAGAGAAACAACTATATTAGTTATGTCCAATACAGAGAGGGCAATATGAGAATGGATCTGGTGTTGGTGTTGTTCCTTGCTTCTCCCGGACAGTTTTCGCTGCCGTTGTCGTCTCGCGTTCAACTCCGCTTCGGCCGTTCGTCCCGTCTTTCGCCTGCATTTTCCTTGCTCTCTGTTCCTCTGTTTGCCAAGTTTGTTATCATTTCCCATGCTCTCCTTCCGGCTATCATTCCCTTGCCTCCCGCCACCCCTCTCTGGTTTCCCTCTATTGTTCCCTAACTCTTCACTTTTTCCTCCCCACCCCCTCCCCCATCCCCTTCTCCTATGGTTCGCCTTTCTTTTCTCTTAGGTTTAGGTCCACCCCCCCCCCCCCCTCCCCCCCCGGGCCCGGTTTATTCCCTCCCTCTCACACCTTGGCTATTTTCCCCTGATTCTTGGCTACCTGGCTATTCTTCTGCTTGTTCGTTGGCCACAAACAGGTCCTGGAACAATTGCATGAATGGCTCCCGTGTTCTGTGGAAGCCGTCGTCTGACCCTCGGATGGTGAATTTGATTTTCTCCATTTGGAGAGATTCTGAGAGGTCGGACAGCCAGTCTGCAGCTTTGGGTGGTGCTGCTGACCACTAACCGAACAGGATTCTACGGCAGACGATCAGGGAGGCAAAGGCATGGTGTCCGCCCTCCTCCCCAGGAATAGGTCTGGCTGGTCTGATATCCTGAAGACCGCCACTTCCGGGCATGGCTCCACCCTCATCCCCACCACTTTGGACATTGCCTCAAAGAAGGCTGTCCAGTACCCCGCAAGTCTGGGGCAAGACTAGAACATGTGGGCCTCCTTGGCACCGTTCACATCTATCCTCCACCTCTGGGAAGAACCTACTCATTCAGGTTCTTGTTAAGTGGGCTCTGTGTACCACTTTTAGTTGCGTCAGGTTGGGTCTTGTGCACATGGAGGTGGAATTGCCATCCATATATAGGTCCCTAACTGTCAGTGTCCTTCCGTCCTGTCCCCACTTTTTGAAGGTGGCGTCAGTCAGCGCTGGTGTGAACCTATCGTTGTTGTAGATGGGAGCTTTGTCCGACATTTCGGTCAGGCCAAATTTCTGCCGTAGTTGGTTCCAGGACTGGAGGGTGGCTATCACCACCGGGCTGCTGGAGTGTATTTTGGATGGGGATGGGAGTGTCGCCGTGGCGAGGGTTCAGAGGAGTTCTCCTTGCAGGAGGCCTCCTCCGTGCGCACCCACTCGGCTTCTGGCTCTTTGATCCATCCCCTTATTTCCTTGGTGTCGCCGCCCAGTGGTAGAATTGTAGATTTGGGAGGGCTAGCCCCACCCTGGATTTTGTTTTTTGTAGGACCTTCTTTGAGATCCTAGCATTCTTCTCCCCCCCCGCCCCAATACGCACACATGATTAGATTGTCTAGTGCTTTGAAAAAGGCCTTGGGGTTGTAGATTATGATAGATCTAAGTCGGAAGAAGTACCTGGGCAGTACATTCATTTTGATCGCCTGGACTCTCCCCGCGAGGGAGAGTGGGAGTGTGTTCCATCTTTTTTTTTTAAAATTTAGATTACCCAATTATTTTTTCCAATTAAGGGGCAATTTAGCGTGGCCAATCCACCTACTCTGCACATTTTTGGGTTGTGGGGGCAAAACCCACGCAGACACGGGGAGAATGTGCAAACTCCACACAGACAGTGACCCAGAGCCGGGATCGAACCTGGGACCTCAGCGCCGTGAGGCGGTTGTGCTAACCACTTGGCCACCGTGCTGCCCTGTGTGTTCCATCTTTGCAGGTCCTTTTTTACTTCCACTGTCAGACTGGTGAGGTTCCATTTGTGGATTCCTTTCCAGTCATGGGTTATTTGGATCCCCAGTTAGCGGAATTTGTGTCGGGCTTGTTTAAACGGCAGTTCCATTAGTGCTGCCCCCCCTACTTGTGGGTGTACAGGGAAGATCTCGCTTTTGCTCATGTTGAGTTTGTAGCCCGAGAAGGCGCCAAACACTTTCAGGAACGCGATGATTCCGTCCATGCTGCTTGGTGGGTCCGAAATGTGGAGGAGCAGGTCATCTACATAGAGTGAAACTCTGTGCTCTTTGCCGCCCCTTCCGATCCCCCTCCAGCTTTTTGCTGCTCTGAGAGCAATTGCTAATGGCTAGACTGAACAGCAGCGGGGACAGTGGGCAACAATACATCCAAGTTGAATGTCATCTGCAAACCTCTTAGTTGCTCAAGCTGTACCTTACAAGCTATAATTGTTAGTTTAAAATTGCTTCAATTTGAATATGTTTTAATTATCCAGCCTTGGCGCTCGATTGCTTTTCCATACATTTATTCTGTATAAATGATTCAATCGTCACTTTCTTCACAGCCATTGTCCTATCAATTCAGAAGTTGTAATTTTTAAATTTTTTTTGTACCATATGATTTTTTTAAAGCACAAACACCATCCAAAAATTGTCCATAGCATCAGGAACAAAAAGAGAAGTTAATATACAAAAAAACCCAGCTGAAACCACTGCTCAAAGAACATAGCCCAAGCACAATAGGTCATTCAGAGAGTTTCTCAAGCCCAGAGACCTTCAAACATAAAACTTAAGTGAAAAGAACACGATAAAGAGATTGTGACGGAGTAGTGAGGATAAAGTAGCCATTAGAAGGACAATGTATAGTCTTCTGTGAAGTGCAATGCACAAATGCGCGATATAGGGGCTAAATTTGTACTGCATGTTTTTGTCTCCCAAGCTTCACCATTAAACTATTTTGCCATTCATTCATGTTAGCCTGAAGGGTGTAAAAAAAAAAGTCCATGTTTGCAATCTGAATTCCCAGTATATTGCAGGGGATGCCAGAAAATAAATGTTTTAATCTAAGTAAAGTTGGACTTTTTCCCTTCTAATAGGGATTTAACAGTCTAGCACTCTTAGTATTGGGCTCCGTTTCCATGAAGCTCCATTCACTTTCGCCGTTTTGGTCACTTATTCAGATCAACAAAAATAATTATTTAATTTCACTTCTTTCCTGCATTTCTCTGCTTGCTCAATTCTATAGTTTCATTTTGTAGCTTAACTTCAATTCTATACTCGTCTGGTTTTTGACAAGAAATGTCCAAGGAAGAAATCGCCCACAAAGCGAGAGCTGAAGTAAAGGAATTCAAAGCTGAGAATATTGAAATCACTCCCAAAACAGAATCAAAATCTACGAAACAATTTTTAAATATACAGTTAAACTTGGTGTGAACTTGTAAGTTGACTGATTGCAGAAAGATCCGAGTGCAATAACACTAAAGCGATTACAGTTGTAAGATTAGTTACAATGCATCGATCCTGTCACTCAACTTAATTTGATGCGGATCAAAAATTGTAATATTACATGGGAACATAGGAACAGGTGTGGGCCATTTGGCCCATCGAGCCTGCTCGGCAATTCAATTATATCATGGCTGATCATCTACCTCAATGCCACTTTCCTACATTATCGTCATATCCCTTGCCATTGGTCTCCAGAAACCTATCGGTTACTGTCTTGAAATGCTCAATGATTGAGCTTTCACACCCCTCTGGGGTAGAAAATTCAATACATTCAACCTCAGTGAAGGAATTCCTCATCTCAATTTTAAACTGCCAAAGTCTAAATATCTAAAGCACAGAATGGAAAACTGAAAGAGTTTCTCCTGTTATCATTTGTGTATCTATTGAGTACTCAGACCAAATTGACCAAGAGAAAAAATGTGAACAAGCAAACCTTACACTGGAGAAACGTATATGCAGCCTTTTATTTACTCACATAATGGCCCGTAACTTCCTCAGAATGCCAATCTCCGTTGGGGGCAGGAGCAAGGGTGTGTCCCACCTGATGCTGGATCTGGGTTTTTAAATAGTTACTCTGAGGACGACACGGTGGCAAGCGCTGCTGCCTCAGGCGCTGAGGACCTGGGTTTGATCCTGGGTCACTGACTGTGTGGAGTTTTCACATTCTCCCTGTGACTGTGTGGATCTCGCCCCCACAACCCAAAAATGTGCAGGGTAGGTGGATTGGCCACTCTAAATTGCCCCTTAATTGGGAAAAAAAATTGGGTATTTTAAATTTATAAGAAAAAAAGTTACTCTGGAGCTAGAATTAATTTTTTGCTCTATCTCTTCCAGAGCAACTAGCAGAGTTGCTAGTTGTAAAACTGTAAAACTGGCAGAACCTTTCGTAGTTGGCGATTTAAGTCGCTTCTGTCAATGGTTACCAGCATAGCGCAATTGTCCAGAGTAAGTTAGCACTTTTGGATAATTGCTGGGTAAATCCATATGTGGGAAAATCCTGGAGCGATTCTCCAGTACATCATTGAGGTACCCTTTAAATGCGACGCTAGGGAACCAGGAAGTTATGGACCAATGATGTACATGTTCTGCCTAGTGCTCAAGGCTAGGGTTTGGATATCTCACAATTAAACTTGAAATTGCGAGATACTTTATTAAATTAAAATCTGAAAAAATAGTGGGAAGGGAAGTAAAATATTTCTAATAATGGATGTGGTGAGATGCAGAAGACAGTGAAGCTGAAGACTTTTGAGAAATTCAAATTGAAAACAGTGATCAATTCAAATGGTAGCAAAATCTTGTATAAGAAATTTTACTTACATTGAGAGAATGGGAGCCACCATATCAAGAGATGCTATTAGAATTCCAAGTTCAGCTATAATAGCTGTTAAAAGAAGGGCCCAGGTCGGTTCACCATTGACTTTTCCATTGCCAAACACCTGCAATATTAGAGATACCAACAAACTCTTTAAAATTCAAAATCATGAATGTAAAGTCATGTTAATATTTCTGATTCATTTCAAAATCTTATTAAAAAAAGTTCTGAATTCAGAAGCAGGGGAACTGACACTGTGGATAAAAGAAATTGTTACCAAAATAGTAGATGTAAAATATTTTGAGGTATTGAGATGTGAAAATCATTAGTTAAATGCATCTGATTTCTTTACTGAAGCTATATATTCTGAGATCCACTTTCTGTAGTGCAAACAGGGTATTAAAGAGAGATACTGTTGTGTTTTGAAAATTCTTTGACGAGATACTATAAATCTCTAATATCCTGCAGAGAAACAAAAACGACAGTGAGGAGGAGAAATACTTTTAAAATAGCATTCAAAGGAATGCTCTGCTTGGAACTGCTCTGCATCAAGGTTTGTTTTTACCAGTATGGAGATACCTGCTGAGCCAAACCCATTATTGACAGTGGTTCATTCCTTTGATAAAGTTAAATAAAAATGGGAAATTAGTTCTGAAGTAGGGAAGCTGAAACTTGCGAGATTGACTTATTACTATAATGATGCCTGATCTGCTGAGCATTTTCTGCTATATCTAAATTCTAAAAAAATTAGACCATGAGGCTTAAATTTCGACCGTCACAAATTATAGCGAAAGAGCAGCTGCGAGTTGAAACATTATGATATACTGCTTTTCACATGGCATGTATTCTTATTAAATTGTGATGCCAGTTAATGAGCACTCTCTACTCCTACTCAGTCATCAGTTATACAGACAAGGACCAACAATTAACAGTGGGAAATAGAGCTGGCTATCTTTCTCTATTTAATTTTATTGGGAATGAGTCAAAGGTTTACTTTTATTTGGTTTTTTAATTTTTTTTATTTAAAAAACTGGGTTTTTTTTTGTAATGATCAATCCTTCAATTGTTTGAACTTGTGGAATAAAGTGTAAATGTCCCATTGCTTGAAGATCTGCCAGGAAGAGGCAGCTGAAAAAGATATTCCCCACAATTTACAGAAACTTCAAAATACTTTAATTATTAAAAAGATATTTGGAAGTTGCTACTCAGCACAAACAACTGCAAAATCATTTGCACAAACATGGACTTAAAAGTATACATTCCACAAATTGTTGCTGTATGAAGACTTAGTCAAACAAGTATATAGCTATACTAACCCGGAGGAAAGGAATGATATTGTCTTTAGCTATGGCTTGCAACAACCGTGGAGCTCCAGTTAAGCTTTGCAAACCAGCTCCGCAAGTAGAGAAAAAGGAACCTATCACAATAACCCAAGGAGAGGGCCAGGCCAGCGTACCAACAACAAGATTATTATTCACTGCATCACCATACCTGGAGAAGAAAAAGAATTACAAAACATAATTATATATATATATACTGAAAATTTTTAATAACAGAAAAAGAAAATATTCTTGAGAGCTGAGAGCAAGTAAGTGAACGTGAGGTCAAGAGTGAGTGAGTGCACGAGAGCTTATAACAGGGGGAGAGATACAAGTTGGGTCGGTCGGGCCGGGCAAAGCGCGAGCGGCCATTGGATAGCGAGTGAACGGCCGGCCCGGGGAGATCGAGCAGGCAGTTGGGAGAGCGCGGGTGGGACGTTGGGGGAGAGAAGGCAGTTGGGGAGGGACAGAAAGGGAGTGGGCAGAAGGGGGAAATAGGGAAAGCAGACAGGCAGCGGAGAGGGGGAGAGTGGCTGGGCGGGGCGGAGACTGAGAGAAAGAGAGAGAGAGAGTATGAGTGCACAAGGGAGAAAGAGAGAAAATAAACTTGTGCAAGTGGGCGAGTGGGTGGCCCGGAGGGAGCGAGCAGGCAGCGCAGAGGAAGCGAGGAGACGGAGGGAGAGAGTGGGCGATCCGGAAAAGGGAAGGGCAGCATGGTAGCATGGTGGTTAGCATCAATGCTTCACAGCTCCAGGGTCCCAGGTTCGATTCCTGGCTGGGTCACTGTCTGTGTGGAGTCTGCACGTCCTCCACCTGTGTGCGTGGGTTTCCTCCGGGTGCTCCGGTTTCCTCCCACAGTCCAAAAGATGTGCGGGTTAGGTGGATTGGCCATGCTAAATTGCCCATAGTGTCCTAATAGCAAGGTTAAGGGGGGGAGTTGTTGGGTTACGGGTAAAGGGTGGATACGTGGATTTGAGTCGGGTGATCATTGCTCGGCACAACATCGAGGGCCGAAGGGCCTGTTCTGTGCTGTACTGTTCTATGTTCTATGTTCTATGAGTGGGCGATCTGGAAAAGGGAAGGAGTGGGCTATCTGGAAAAGGGAAAGGGGCGGGCGATCCGGAGAAGGGAAGGAGCAGGCGATCCGGAGAAGGGAAGGAGCGCGGGCGATCCGGAGAAGGGAAGGAGCGGGCGATCTGGAGAAGGGAAGGAGCGGGCGATCTGGAGAAGGGAAGGAGCGGTAGATCCGGAAAAGGGGAGTGGGCGATCCGTAGAAGGGAAGGAATGGGCGATCCGGGGAAGGGAATGAGCAGCCAATCCAGAGAAGAGAAGAAGCAGGCAATCCAGAGAAGGGAATGAGCGAGCTATCCAGAGAAGGAGCGGATGATCCAGAGAAGAGAAGGTTTGTGCGATCTGGAGAGAGAGAGAGAGAGAGAGAGAGAGAGAGAGACAGAGCGAGCAAGCAAACCGGAGAGAGCGAACAGGCAGCAGGGAGCCCGGGAGTATCAGCGGTCCAGAGTTAGCCAGTGGTTGCCAGTGGTCCAGAGGGAGCCCACGGTCCAGAGAGCCTGAAACTTGTTTTTCCATTTTGAAAATATTCAACAACTAATACCAAGTATTTAGGTTCCATTCTGGCAATAATTATTTTTCAGTGTCAGGGTGGTGTATTGGCAATAATTAAAGTTTCAGAAAATTGTTAAACAGACTCTGACATCAAACCAGGTTTAATTGGATCAAAAAAAGATCTCTGCAACATCAGTGCATCATTTTGAGGAGATTTTAGTTTAATTTACTATCCCGAAAGGGAAGAATATCTGCCATCTTTACCCAGTCTGGCCTAAATATGAGTCCAGGCCCACTGCAATGTTGTTGACTCTTACCTGCTCTCTGAAATGGCTGAGCAAGCAACTCAGTTCAAGGATAATTATGGATGGGCAACAAATGCTAGTCTTGTCAGCAACACCCCACATTCCCTGAGAGAATTTAAAATCCTGTCTATCCTTTTAATGTCCCTATTCCGATCACAACATTCCGGTTTTAAAATTGGTTTACTTGCAAAATATTTTAAAAATATTTGTTTTGCATTCCTTGACTGTGGGACCAGGCAACCAATGAGAACGCACAGAGGTTTTTGAAGTTCTGAAACAGTTATTAATTACTTTAAAAGATACTTAAAGGGGGAAGGCTGCTAAATAACCATGAATACTTTATTGGATGATCTAAAGAGATGCAATAAAATTATCTAAACCAAATACATTTTCATCAAGAGATTTTAATTATTTTCAAAATGATTTAGTACTTACTTATCTCTAAGTACAACACCTTCAATGCAGGCTCCAAATAACACCACACTACTCAAGTCTGAATTTTAGTCAAGTGAAACGGACGTCAATTCAATTGAACTTATAGACTGCTGAAAGTATAATTCATTAACAACAGAATCAGTTTTACAAGTAACCACTGGATTTGTGACAACCTTATGATGTGTTATTTTGTCAAAATGCTGTAAATTAGAAATAAACATACAACTTTTTCATAAGCAGTTCCCCTCGCTCTCCAGTTAATTTATGCACAGTTTTCACATGACAAAACTTTCCTTTTCAGCGAAGAAAATAGATGAGGCAGAATAAGGGCATAGCCCAGGATCAATAGTGATTTTAGTTCAGATGTTTTGGTTTTGAACTTTAACAAACGGCATTCTAAAACAAAGAAGTAGGTGGAAAAACATTTTTACAATGTCTAAACACCAGATCCAAAACCGACTGACGGGAACTCTAACAGAGTTCTCCACCAATGCGGCTCTGTAACCAATAGAAAATTAACATGTTAAGAAAACCCATCTCCTCTTGAAGTTAGAGTATTCTACTGGGAAATCAAACTAATATCCAGTTTAAGGCATTAGAGTTCCAATAAATGAATAAACTGCCTCGGCACATTTCCCCTGAAGATAACATTTAAAATTCTTGAGAGAATAAATAAATTAAACCCAATAGAATCTTGAAAACTACAAACTCAAATTTGAGCATGTGTCCTCCGATTTAAAAAGGCAACAAGCAATCATGGCCTAGATCTTCCAATGAGCATTAGAGAGGGCATGCCGACCACTGACTGCAGTTTAGTCTACCCACTCACCATTTTAAGTTGGAGCTTTTGCACCTTCCAGTCCAGCTCCAGCGGGGAGGAATAGGGTCAGGAGACGAAGTGGCAATTCCAGTGAATCCACGCCGTCTTTCTGCATCATGAGCTGAAGACTCACCCACTAACGTCTGACCTCAGTTGATTGACTTGCAGTTTTAAATGGAGTGTCATCCTTAACACTGTATGGACTCCCCTCACTGACTGCATTTAACCCCTCCCTTCACCACCAGATAATGCTACCCTCCTCTTGCCTGCCAATTATGCTCAAGCCCTCAAGCCCCTCCCTCGCCCCACAAAAATACTCAATCTTTTTTTTGCCCCCTTCCCCCACTGCCAAAAATGCTCAAGCCCTTTCCCCTCAACCCCCTGAGGTGCATCATCAACTTAAGTCGAATCATTTGCCATTCCCCATATTGGAAGCTTTGGGCCAAAGAAAATAATGACTTGCATTATGACCTCCAGCTATCCCAACGTGATTTACAGCCAATGAAGTAGTTTTCAAATGTAGGCACTGTTATGTTGTAGAAAACACCAATTTGCATGAAGATCAATCCCACAAACTGCAATGTGAAATCACCAGTTAATCTGTTTTAGTTACATTGGTTGAGGAATAGATACTGGCCAGGATATTAAAGTGATTCCCTGCTATTCTTCAGAATAATGTCACCTGACAAGGCAGAATGATTGCAGAATTCCCTCAACATTGCATTTGAGTCAGCCTACAAGTTTCAAGTTTCTTCCAAACCTGCTACAATCTGAGTGATAATTGGCAAAACCTGAGAAAGACACACACATTACACCTAAAACGCCTGACAGGCATCCCAACAGGGAACCACAGGAATTTATTACACTGCCATCTACTTCGATCTTCAGCTTAGTATGTTTTGTACTTATCATCATTTGCAATGAAATAAAAAGGATACAAATTATTGAGGTTGTAGCAATAGCCAAGATTGTGCCAATCGGAATTGATTTTTGTGCATCCTTCAGGTCTCCTGATCTATTAGAACCAGCCATGATACCTAACAGAAAAAAACAGAAATTATATTACATGTAAAGTTATCTAACTTGTTTATTTTAACTGACATAATTATTACTCTCATTTTTCTACTATATTATGTGAAGCACAATGCTGAATATGGCATTAAATTTATTTTGTAATATATAATGGTTTCAGACGACTAATAAAAGTTTAAAATTTATTTTGTGAGATATATATATATATATATATATATACACACACACAAGATATATATAAAATGATGTAAGGAAGTGTTGGTTTAACAGGTCTCTCATATCACTCCACATAGAATTAGCAAGCATATGACTGGCAAGTGAAACTTCCTACTCTGTTTTTGGGAACCAATTTTCAGCAGCTTAGCAGAGGCCTAGGTAAAGGCCTTTCAGCAGTTTCACAAGGTTTATGATTGTTTTCCCTTGTCTGCTCTAAATAGGTTAGATCACAAAAGGGAAGGGGTGATACAATTCTGAGCATGAAGAAAATCAGTAGATGGAATGGACCAACGACATTCTGCAACAAGCACAGAAGAGGCAAAACCATTGTGTTTTTTTCTAATCCATCAAAGATCTTCCTTGAAAATATCAGCCTACGGCTGCTGAAGACAGAAAGCATTGAAACAATGGGCCTGGAAGACGAACCGTTAACTGGAGGTTCCAGACTCCATCTGGACGTAAAGCGGAGGTCTGACTTTTGTCTGCCAACAATTTCCATGAGGCTCAATCACCTGAAAAGCTATGCAGTAAATCCTGCTGCAGATTTGGCTCAGCAGTAGAACAGGATCAAATGAGTATCAAATTGTTTGTGCACGACATCCATTTTTCAGGCACTATTCAGTTGCTGAACCCAGGAAGAAACTATGCTTTTGGTCACCATGCTGAAACTTTTCAATACTATAAAACGGAACACTTTGTGCATTTTGTATCAGCATCAAACACTCTGTTCCAACATATCTCAACTCTAGCCTCAGAAAGGCATTCTCTCTTATCCAAATTAAAATTTTCATTAACCACTTCTGCAAATTATAGGTGCGATTTAATGGCCACATTGCGCTTAAATGAGAGCATGATGAGGTCATTAGATTGTGGGAGAGGCCAAGAACGAGAACCGCTCCAAGCACCAATCAGTTTACGAACTAACTGGCCCGCTTCCGTTGGCGGAATCAGGAACCCGCCGTAGCGTGGCAAGAAACCAACAATCACCACTTAGACAATTTCCATAGAATTAACAGCGGCGACCCCTATCTAACAGACTCTTGTGATCTAACCGCCTCCCCAGCAAGTGGCCAAACGGGCGCCAATAAGTACACCATTTTAAAAGCGTGAAGCTGGCAGAATGGCTGCTATGGGGATCAGAGGAGGTGAGCAGCCATCATTGTTCCCTGGCAAAGAGCCCAGGGACCATGGCATTGCTGACCCGGTCCTCAGAGGGTGAGGCGGCGAGCCCCCGGGGAACCAGTCTCAGTCAGGGTGGCCCACCATCTGTAGTTTGGGGAGTGGGGGCGCCCATGGCCTGGGGATGGGCGGGGGGGGGGGATGGGTGGCTCAACACTCATTGGCCCGCCATACCACCCTAGATCATGTGTTCCCATTCAGGGGCAGCCCCAGCCCCTGCCTGTCTGCCCCACCAACCACCCACACTCCCACTGACCGCGGAGGCCTCTGGCTCCGTGGCTGAAGGCTATTGCTAATTGGGAATTGGCAATCGTACTTAAATGAGCACTTCAGAGCTCCCAAGTGGATTCCTGTGGGCAGGCGTGCTATGTAGCATGTGGGAGTTATTGCCTAGCATTCCAATCAGACCGTGATGCCTGGACACTGTGGGAGGCAACACCATCGATGTGACAGTTGACATCCGAACACCCAGGAGCTGGGCCCCAGCACCGGGGACTTCCACAACCTGAGGGTTGGTGTGTGCACTAGGGAGGGGATTAGTGACCGTTCCAGGCAACATTGTGTGGGGTTCAGGGTGTGGTGTTTGGTGCAGGGGCCCCTGCCATGGCGGGGGTGCATGGTCAGGGCGTGTTGGACGGCAGGGGATGTGGATAGGGGTGGTGGTGAGCACAAAGGGGAATTGGAGGTCCCAGGGTGGAAGACACCGCTGGTCATCAGTCTCACACCCGTTGAAACTCCTTACAGACATTACACAGAATGGATGATATCTTAAATCCCGTGGAAGCTGCCCTCGTGGTTTCAGCAGCAGCGGCGCTGGAAGGTTCTCGAGGCAGCAGCCCATGCGCAGGGCCCCGCTGCACACCCGAAAGACCTGGCAGGCTATCAGGCCAGGATGAGACCCAGAGGAGGCAGCTGCGATGGCTCAAGGTGTACAGGCGTCGCTGGTCTTGCGAACAGATGACGGCCAGCATGTGCCGCAGGCGGCTCCGCTTCAACAAGGAAACAATGCGGCACCTGTGCCATGTCCTCATAGACCATGCACCATGTGGAGGAGGAGGATACCGGCTATCAGTGGCTGTCAAGGTCCTGGCAGCCCTTAACCTCTTCACCTCAGGATCATTCCAGGGCTCGAGTGGGCACTTGTGTGACATCTCACAAGCTACAAGTCACAAATGCTCTGTTTACCCGTGCAGCCAACTGTATAAACTTTGACATGGACCAGGCCCAATAAGACGTCCAGGCAGAAGAATTCTCCGTCACCTCCTGGATGCCTCAGTTCCGGGGGTAATGGATGGCATGCATGTAGCCTTGCACTCACCAGGCTGTCAGGAGTGCGCTACATCAACAGGAAGGGGTTCCACTCTCTGAATGTCCAACTCATGTGTGACCACCACATGAAGATCATGCAAGCTTCCCAGGAGCTACATCCTGGGGCAGTCGGACATCCCCGGACTCTTCAAATACCACCCCAGGATGGCCGGTTGGCCTTGGGAGATAAGAGGTACCTGCTGAGGACTTGGCTAATGACCCAGTACAGAGGACGGTGATCGATGCAGAGACCCGATACAACGAGCCCCATGTGGCCACCCAGGCTGTCATTGAGTGGTGCAACAAACTCCTCAAAATGCGGTTCCGATGCTTCGACTGCTCTGCTGGTACACTACATTACAAACCCCAGAGGGGCCCCCACTTTGTGATGGTATACTGTGCCCTCCACAACCTGGCACAGCAGCAGAGCGACATGCTGGAGGTAGAAGAACATGCTGCCACCTCAGAGGAAGAGGAGGATGAGGAGGCGCCAGACCAGGAAGGGCTGGAGGACAAGCCCAGGAAGGACTCACAGGACCAGTCGGAGAACAGAGGACAGGCAGCAGAGGCGAGGATCTGGCAAGCCCGGACGGCCAGGGAATCCCTCATGCTCACTCGCTTCATGTAGAATGTAACCTCATCTGTCATTCTGCCCTCCCCACTCCTTTTCCCCCATCCCTCAGCCTCCCCCCCCCTCCCTTCCCCAAGTGTTCCATCCTCCAAGGGTCTGTGTAACATCACTCTTGGACGATGGGACTGTGTCGGCGCTGTCAGTGGGTCTGAGGGCAGGGAGTGATAAGCCGCTGGGAGCTGAGAGCTGGTCCTCCTTAATCCAAGACAATGTCTGACTCCTGCCTGCCCGCCGGGTGCTCTCTCACACACATCGCCTGCACATGGTGCCGGAGAGGGGGGACCCTCATAGCGTTCTACCCCCCCTAACCCAACCCCTCTCTCTCCCATGCCTTCTCAGTGATCCTCGACCTTCCGTGCTCTAGGTGTATCCCTAGGATGCACATCAGAGGTGGAGGCAGCCTGCTGCCTATCCCGTCCCGTAGCCTTTGATGTCCCAGCGGACATCCACTGGAGCCACTGGGACCCACATGCCGGCTGCACATGCCTCGCTGTGCCACCCTGCTCCTGGTATTGATTTTGAGATGCATCGTTGTCAGAGGGTTGGGTTTCAGGGGGCCTGGTGGCCGCCGTCGGATAGCTCCATAGGATAGCTCTGGGTTGGCACACAGTCGGTGCCATAAGGTCCCTGGGCTTCACCTCGGCACGGAGGGGAACTGGATCAAGCCCTGGCTGCCCCTGCATCATCTGCCTCCTCAGTGACTGGGATATGCACTGGAGCACCCCAGCAATGCCCACCTGTGACCGGGACAAGTCGAAGAGCTCGCCCATGGCCGTCACCGCCCAAGCCACTCCTTGGACACCGCCACTCTTGCTGCCGACGTCATGCACTAGGTTCGCCACTGTGATCACCACCCTGGCATTGTTGGCCTCGGTATCATGCCTTGCTGGCGCATCTCCTGCACCCGTAGCCTCTGGGACTCCTCCAACTGGCTATGGACTTGCTGGAATGTCGCTGACATTCCTCTCTTAATTATACAGTCACACCCTAGCGTCTGTACCAGCTCTGGATAAACCTGGCCCAGAGGTTCAGCATCTGACTGGGATCCAGCTGGGTCCTGAGATCCAGCAAACCTCCCACAGCTGTCTTGCCTGGATGTTACTGCTACTGCCTGGAGTGCATCTGCAAATGTGTGGTTTGTCGACTATTGTCGCCCACCGATGTGTGCACCTCTGCGCTGGTGGAGCATAGGGGTTACCACCCCGGAAGGGTCAGCACTGTCAGATGAGGATCCTGTGGTAAATGGATATGTGGTCCATGGGAGGGATTGGTCATTATCAACTCATTTGTGACAGGTCATCTGGGTGGGGGTTGGTGGAACGTCACCTCTGCGCCATAAGCCAACCACTGCACCGTACCCCACCTCTGCATCGGTGACAAATCTGTCTTCTGCCACCCCCAGAACCTCCAGGGCACTTTCCTGGTAGGGGACGAGGACTCTGATGTCTGGCACCCCGTTGCATATCTGGGCCCTCTGTTGTGGGCCAACTTTCCCTGCGGGACACAGGTGGGCATTTTGAGCTGCATGCATCGTACATCATAGCGTGGGCGGCACTGCACACATCGTGCTAAACGGTGCTGGGCAGGGGCAGTGCCAGGCGCATGCTGCCAGGGTGTGGGGTTGTCGATAGGGAGATGCCGGTAACAACCCACCCATGCGGCCCGGTGGAGGTCGTTGACCTTCTTACAGCATTGGGTTCCAGACATCTTGCTGACGCTCCCCAAGCTGACAGCAGCTGCCACTTCCTGCCTGGCGGAACTGGCTACACCATGGCTGATCCTTCGAGACCCTCAAGCAAACAAGACATCCTGTCTGATTTTGACCGTGTCCAACAGTCTGCCAGGTTGACATCCCCGAATTATGGGGCTTGTCTCCTCAGTGGCATGGCTGCGAGCTGTGTGGGGTAAACTGTGCAGTAGTGGTTTATGTGCTGCTCTTGTTAGTAGGGGGCTGGCGAGCTTAAATCAATTAACATTGTGACGGCCTCGCCAGGCCGAGCATTGGGGAGCTCGCGGCAGTTCCTGCTCGCTACTACACTCGTATCCTATATTTAAAATTTTGTGGCAAACCATGTTGTTTTTGTTGTAGTGCTATGCTGTTTAGAAACTGAGCTTTGCCAATCTAATCTAGTTTCCCCACAGAGCTTTATAGTCAGCAGGGGAGCAAAATCTTCATCTCGTCAGTCTCAACAGGATTTACTTCTCGATATGAAACTGTATTGTGTGTTGTGCTGTATTGTGTCCACACATTGTCTGTGTGGAGTCTGCACGTCCTCCCAGTGTGTGCGTGGGTTTCCTCTGGGTGCTCAGGATTCCTCCCACAGTCCAAAGATGTGCGGGTTAGGTAGATTGGCCATGCTAAATTGCCCGTAATGTCCTTAAAAGTAAGGTTAATGGGGGGGTTGTTGGGTTACGGGTATAGGGTGGATACGTGGGTTTGAGTAGGGTGATCATTGCTCGGCACAACATCGAGGGCCGAAGGGCCTGTTCTGTGCTGTGCTGTTCTATATGTATTAATTCACTCTTCTATATCAGTTTTTTCAAGCACATCATTGTAAGTTCTTTATTGTAATAATTCAAGTTTCCTCACCAGTTACTGAAGGGAAGAAGATGCCAACCAACAACGTAAAGGTAGTAGTAATGTCTGCAAACACATAGACTGGCAGATTTCGTTTTGATCCAGAGGCTTCAACTGATGATAAAGCATGCTTTTGGAGCATTTCCCCTTTGGTCATGTAGCTGCTCCATAGATTTTCTACATGAAAATTGAACAAGATTAAATTGTGAAATCTCAACTGCAGTAGATTGAAAGGAAGTAAAACCACCATGTGCAACACCTAAAAATTAAACTTTGCCCAACATATTAGTAAAAGGTTAAGATTTAAACAAATGAAAGTCTGTGCAATTCAGGATATTTGAATGGTAATTTTATACAAAAAGCACATTGAATATTGCTGGGTTAAATGTTCAAATCTAGATTTAAAGATTCAAATCTAGATTTTTAGAATTTCTTTTAGTAATTAATACAATATTTAGCACTCCCTGCAAAAAGTACAGTTGCTATATTAAATATGCACAAAGTGGGACTTGTAAAGAAATTATACAGTATGATGCATTGTACGTAAACATTATTTATGACAACTACAATGCATCAATAAATTATCCAAAGTACAGTATTTGAGAGTTACTTATGTCTGACAATTATTTCCAGACACATTAAGCAAGAACAGAAACAATATGAAACCAGATCTGCAACCCGCTATGCCCACCCAAAACAGAGTTCGGGACTCTTTTTTTTCTGGCCTTGGTCGGGAACGCCCTGGCGAGGATGCACTTACTGCATGTGCATAATCACAGAAGTTACATTTTTCATCAACCAACTAGTTACAATAGAACATATAATTATTTCTTTTAAAAAATAGACCTTGCTTTATTAAAGAATGCTAACATGATGTGCTTTTATAATCACAAAAAGGCACTTTAAGCATTTCTTGTTACTTGACTTTAAATCACTGAAAATGAAATTTAAAAACACTACAAAAAACATTTATGAGTCTCATTTGTGTGCACTATTCAGTTTCATGCCAATTTGAAGAGTCTCCTTGAAAGGTCACAAACAGGCATAATGTCGACATGCTCATTATTTTGAACGGAGGCGTAATCAGTTTCGCGGGTGGGGTCAATTTCCAGAATGACGCTTTTTAATCCAGTTTTAAGATTCTGGAATTATGCACGCTGCGACATACATTCAATCTTTCGCAATCTTATGTGTTGATTTGGCTGCTATCAGATGAATTGTGCAGCAGCAGTGCCAACTAGCAGGTAGTCAAGGCTGTGGAGTGAATTACATCTAGGTTTCAAGTATTACCATATCAGAAACACTAAATGTACAAAATTATTTTAGATAATTTCATGTTAATTATTTAAACTTCAAAATTGCCTGGTATAATAAATTCAATGTGTCATAATTTGCTGCACTAGTAAATCTAATTATGCCATTAGTTAGACTTGGCTTTACCTGTTTAATCTTCATTATAACTTGCATCAAAAATGGATGAGTGTGAGAACTAAAAAATAACTGGTCAATGGAGTCCAGGACCAGGCAAGTGTGGAGGTTTGAATGAAATTAAATGAAACTTCCTTATTGTCACGAGTAGGCTTCAAATGAAGTTACTGTGAAAAGCCCCTAGTCGCCACATTCCGGCGCCTGTTCGGGCAGGCTGTTACGGGAATCGAACCGTGCTGCTGGCCTGCGTGGTCTGCTTTCAAAGCCAGCGATTTAGCCCTATGCTAAACAGCCCCTGGGTCCCACTGTGAAATTTCACAGAGGTCAGGTTGGGTGAGAGCCCATTGGGAAGGGCATCCAGGGAGTATTATGGCCTCCCTCCAGGGAGTATTATGGCCTCCCCAAGTCCATTGGCAGGCAATGTAAAATTTTGTCCCTGGAACCAGAGTGATCAAGGCATGCCAATCAGATTGTGAAATCAACAGCTCAAGGACTGAGAAAGAAGTGTAAATTAAAGTGAATGAATTCAGCAGCAAATCAGATACAGAAAGGGAAGCAATGAGACAAAGAAGGATTGGACTGAAAGGTGAGAGACAGAAAAGGAATGGTAACCTTTTTCACATTTTTAAAATATTCAATAATCAGACATTAAGGAAGAGACTACATAGAACATTACAGCGCAGTACAGGCCCTTCGACCCTCAATGTTGTGCCGACCTGTGAAATCACTCTAAAGCCCATCTACACTATTTCCTTATTATCCAATGGCCATTTAAATGTCCTTAATGTTGGCAAGTCCATGACTGTTACAGGCAGGGTAAAGAACCTACCTCTGACATCTGTCATATATCTATCTCCCCTCAATTTAAAGCTATGTCCCCTTGTGCTAGACATCACCATCCGAGGAAAAAGGCTCTCACTGTCCATCCTATCTAATCCTCTGATCATCTTGTTTGCCTCAATTAAGTCACCTCTTAACCTTCTTCTCTCTAACGAAAACAGCCTCAAGTCCCTCAGCCTTTCCTCATAGGATCTTCCCTCCATACCAAGCAATATCCTGGTAAATCTCCTCTGCACCCCTTTCCAAAGCTTCCACATCCTTCCTATAATGCGGCGACCAGAACTGCACGCAATACTCCATGTGGCCGCACCAGAGTTTTGTATAGCTGCAACATGGCCTCATGGCTCCGAAACTCAATCCCTCTACCAATAATAGCTAACACACCGTACACCTTCTTAACAACCCTATCAACCTGGGTGGCAACTTTCAGGGATCTATGTACATGGACACCGAGAACTCTCTGCTCATCCACACTACCAAGAATCTTACCATTAGCCCAGTACTCTGTCTTCCTGTTATTCCTACCAAAATGAATCACCTCACACTTTTCTGCATTAAACTCCATTTGCCACCTCTCATCCCAGCTCTACAGCTTATCTATGCCCCTCTGTAACCTGCAACATCCTTCCGCACTGTCCACAACTCCACTGACTTTAGTGCCATCTGCAAATTTACTCACCCATCCTTCTACGCCCTCCTCCAGGTCATTTATAAAAATGACAAACAGCAGTGGCTCCAAAACAGATCCTTGTGGTACACCATTAGTAACTGAACTCCAGGCTGAACATTTCCCATCAACCACCACCCTTTGTCTTCTTCCAGCTAGCCAATTTCTGATCCAAACTGCTAAATCACCCTGAATCCCATGCCTCTGTATTTTCTGCAATAGCCTACCATGGGGAACCTTATCAAATGCTTTACTGAAATCCATATACACCACATCAACTGCTTTACCCTCGTCCACCTGTTTGGTCACCTTCTCAACGAACTCAATAAAGTTTGTGAGGCACGACCTACCCTTCACAAAACCGTGTTGACTATCGCTAATCAAATTATTCCTTTTCAGATGATTATAAATCCTATCTCTTATAAACCTTTCCAAGGCTTTTCCCACAACAGAAGTAAGGCTCACTGGTCTATAGTTACCGGGTTTGTCTCTACTCCCCTTCTTGAACAAGGGGACAACATTTGCTATCCTCCAGTCTTCTGGCACTATTCCTGTAGACAATGATGACATAAAGATCAAAGCCAAAGGCTTAGCAATCTCTTCGCTAGCTTCCCAGAAAATCCTAGGATAAATCCCATCTGGCCCAGGCGACTTATCTATTTTCACACTTTCCAGAATTACTAACACCTCCTCCTTATGAACCTCAAGCCCTTCTAATCTAGTAGCCTGGATCTCAGTATTCTCCTCGACAACATTGTATTTTTCCTGTGTGAATACTTAAGAAAAATATTCACTTTGCACCTCTCCTATCTCCTCGGACTCCACGCACAACTTCCCACTACTGTCCATGAGTGGCCCTACTCTTACCCTAGTCATTCTTTTATTCCTGACATACCTATAGAAAGATTTAGGGTTATCCTTAATCCTACCTGCCAAAGACTTCTCATGTCCCCTCCTGTCTCTTCTTAGCTCTCTCTTTAGGTCCTTCCTAGTTAACTTGTAACTCTCGAGCGCCCTAACTGAACCTTCACGTCTCATCTTACAAATGCCTCCTTCTTCTTCTTGACAAGTGATTTAACTACTTTAGTAAACCACGGTTCCCTCGCTCGACCACTTCCTTGCTGCCTGACAGGTACATACTTATCAAGGACACACAGTAGCTGTTCCTTGAACAAGCTCTACATTTCAATTGTACCCATCCCCTGCAGTTTCCCTCCCCATACTATGCATCCCAAGTCTTGCCTCATCGCATCATAATTGCCTTTCCCCCAGCTATAACTCTTGCTATGCGGTATATACCTATCCCTTTCCATCGCTAATGTAAATGCAACCGAAATGTAACCGGTCACTATCACGAAAGTGCTCACCTACCTCCAAATCTAACACCTGTCCTGGTTCATTACCCAGTACCAAATCCAATGCGGCCTCGCCTCTCGTTGGCCTACCTACATACTGTGTCAGGAAACCCTCCTGCACACATTGGACAAAAACGGACCCATCTAAAGTACTCAAACTATAGCGTTTCCTGTCAATATTTGGAAAGTTAAAGTCCCCCATAACAACTACCCTGCTACTTTCGCTCCTATCCAGAATCACCGTTGCAATCCTTTCCTCTACATCTCTGGAACTTTTCAGAGGCCTATAGAAAGCTCCCAACAGGGTGACCTCTCTTTCCTGTTTCTAACCTCATACCATACTACCTCTGTAGACGAGTCCTCATCAAACGTCATTTCTGCCACCGTAATACTGTCCTTGACTAACAATGCCACCCCTCCCCTTCTTTTACCACCTTCCCTGAGCTTACTGAAATATCTAAACACCGGAACCTGCAACAACCATTCCTGTCCCTGCTCTATCCATGTCTCCGAAATGGCCACAACATTGAAGTCCCTGGTACCAACCCATGCCGCAAGTTCACCCACCTTATTCCGGATGCTCCTGGCGTTGAAGTAGACACACTTTAAACCACCTTCCTGCCTGCCGGTACACTCCTGTAACCTTGAAACCTTACTCATGACCTCACTACTCTCAACCTCCTGTGTACTGGAGCTACAATTCAGGTTCCCAACCCCTTGCTGAATTAGTTTAAACCCTCCCGAAGAGCATGAGCAAATCCCCCCCCCCCCCCCCCCCCCCCCCCCCCCCCCCCCCCCCCCCCCCCCCCCCCCGCCAAGATATTGGTACCCCTCTGGTCCAGGTGTAGACCATCCCATTTGTAGAGGTCCCACCTACCCCAGAATGAGCCCCAATTATCCAGGTATCTGAAACCCTCCCTCCTGCACCATCCCTGTAGCCACATGTTCAACTGCTCTCTCTCCCTATTCCTCATCTCGCTATCACGTGGCATGGGTAACAACCCAGAGATAATAACTCTGTTCTAGATCTAAAGTTCCACTTTAGCTCCCTGAATTCCTGTCTAACATCCCTATCCCTTTTCCTACCTATGTCGTTGGTGCTTATGTGGACCACGACTGGGGCTGCTCCCCCTTAAGGATCTCGAAAACACGATCTGAGACATCGAGGACCCTGGCACCTGGGAGGCAACACACCAACCGCGAGTCTCTCTCGTTCCCACAGAATCTCCTATCTATCCCCCTAACTATGGAGTCTCCAATGACTAATGCTCTACTCCTCTCCCTCCTTCCCTTCTGAGCAACAGGGACAGACTCTGTGCCAGAGACCTGTACCCCATGGCTTACCCCTGGTAACTCGTCCCCCCCACCAGTATCCAAAGCGGTATACTTGTTACTAAGGGGAACAACCACAGGGGATCCCTGTACTGACTGCTTCCTCCCAGCCCCTCTCGCCGTCACCCAGCTAGCTTCATCTCAGGAGTAACTACACCCCTCTACACCCCTGAAGCTTCAATCTATGACCACCTCTGCCTCCCGAATGATCTGAAGTTCATCAAACTCCAGCTCCAGTTCCCTAACACGGTTTCTGAAGAGCTGGAGATGGGTACACTTCCCACAGGTGAAATCAGCGAGAGTCCCTCACCTCAAACATTCTGCAGGAGGAACATTGCCCTGCCTTCCCTGCCATCCCGTCTAGATAAAACAAGAAAAAGAAAGGAAGAGCTTACCTGATATTCACTCAACCCCTTAGGTTACAGGAGGTGGAAGGGTGGGGGACACTACAAGTCTGGTGTCTCGGGTTTAGCAACCGCCCAACTTATATACAGGTACTAACAAGGCCGCTTCTCCTGCAAGTTAAGTTTTTAAATAGGGAAACGTACCTTCCCGACAGACCCCTGGCCACTGCTCCCGCCGAAAATCTGAAGGCCGCTTCCCGTGCAAGGTAAGTTTTAAACAGGGAAACTTACCTTCCCGACAGACCCCTGGCCACTGCTCCGGCCGAAAATCCAATAGTTCATACTTGGTGCAATAGAGTTCGTTGGCACGAACTAATACTTAACACAATATTAAACGAATGCCAGAAGGCCATACATGGCTCCAAAACAGGCTCCATACGTCACTTCAGACCAACCCCATACCTTCTAAACCACAGTTTAAATTACAGAAATTACAGAACCTGGAAGCCAATCCTCAAGATGCTATTTTTGCAAACAGTAGAGTGTCCTAGAACAATAATTTTCAAACCCAGGGTTGCGACCCATGGATGGGTCGTGAGCGGGTGTTGGGAGGGTTGCGGATCGATTGGTCGCAGCTTTCCCAATCGCGGGAAGAAGTGCCCAATGGCTGCAACTGGCTTTTAAAAATGCCGGCCGCGACCGGCTTTCAAGAATGTCGGCTGTGATGTGCACGCGTGCCCCGTCAGCCGGATGGAGCAGATTTATTTTTTAAATATCAAAGTCTGCCTGCCAAAAGTGGCGGCAGAAAGCCGGTCACGCGGCTGGTGCACTGATATCATGTACTACGCAGCTGGTACGCTGATATCACTTACTACACGGCCGGTACACTGATATCACGCACTAAGCGGCGAGTACACTGCTATCACGTACTCTGGGCGCCAAATTAGTGAGGCAGCTTCCTCTGTTTTGCAGCTGCCAGCAAGCAACCAAAGAACTGTACGAAGAACTGAAGATAGATCTTTTTGGACTAAGGAAGAGTGGGCCAGATACACAAAGAAGCCAGGATCTGTTTGAATTTGCTGGGGAGAGCTTCACAGGAGAGTCCACGGCATGACAAAGCAGTGCTGGTGAGAGCTCCAGGACCTCTGATGAACAACCCATACAGAAATGTACAGTCTGCACTGTAAATTATATATATATGATTGTGAGGACCAAGCAAGCTCACCAGTTGCATTAAAGGTAAGCAAAAATGGTGGGTCACAAAGGTCAACTGGCCGGTAAAAATGGGTCTCTGGAAAAAAAGTTTTAAAATCCACTGTCCTAGACAACAGCTTTTAGATGTAATCGTGCATCTGCCTTGGCCTGAATTTCCTACAGCTTTTGTGCATAAATAACAATCAATCAGTGCTATTAACCTAGCCATTATTCTGACAATGGATGATGGGCAATTGTGGCAATTTTAAAAAACACAGAATTATCCAAATAGTAGCTCAAATTTGGTACAGGATTAGTGTGTAAATAAAAACAGAAAATTGAAAAACTCAGCAGGTTTGGCAGCATCTGCGGAGAGAGAAACAGAGTTAACTTTTTGAGTCGGGACTTCCAGGTGACGTCATTTAAGGCTGGATGCACTTAAAGTAGCTCCCGGCAAGGTCTCGCATTTGATCTCTTTTTACCCGTTTTAAAAAAAATGTTTTTGGTGCCCAAACCAGATGAGGTAAGTAAATTCCTTCTGACAGGAATATAAAATCGTCAACACAAAAGCCCAATACCTAAAAGGCTCAGGAGGAAAGCCCGAAGGAAGGTGAAGGAGGGAAGATGGACACTGCTGCACCCAACACATTAGGCATGTTGTGCGCCGTAATGGTGCGCGAGTTTGAAAAGTTCGGCAAGCAAATAGATAGGCAGTTTGAATGACAGGGCCAGGAAATTAAACAATCTTTCAGAGCCACGATTGAAGAAGCTTTGGCTCCGATCCGTGTAAAATTGGTGCGAATGTCGGACGCAGTGCACAAGACAAGACGCTAAAGGGGTAGAGGAGGTCTTGTCAAGACACGAGGATTGGTTTGCCTTGACGGAGGCAGAATTATTTATGGTGGCGGAAAACAAGAAAAGTCAGAGACCTAAAGTGGAGGAGCTCGAAAACAGGTCACGGCAGCTAAACCTCAGGTTGGTGGGACTGCCAGAGGGAGCAGATGGTTCGAAGTCAACCCAGTAGGGTAAAGAGGACTCGGAACATCGACTGGGATAGGTATGCGATCTGAATATACCAGGATACTGGAGCTGAGTTGGCGAGGAGATGAGTTGCCTTCAACAGGGTACGAGGGGCGCGATTCTCCGATCACACACGGCATCGGGAAAGCCGTCGTGAACTCGGCCGAGTTTCACGACGGCGTCGGAGGCCCTCCTCGCACCCTATTCTCCCCCCCCCCATGGGGCTAGGAGCGGCGTTGCGAGAAACTCGGCTGCCGGGCCTTGACGCTTGCGTCAAAGCGGCGCGCCGAGAGTGACGCGACGGCGGCGCCTAAGTGACGTCAGCCGCGCACGCACAGGTTGGCCGGCTCCAACCCGTGCATGCGCGGTTGCCGTCTTCCCCTCCGCTGCCCCGCAAGACATGGCGGCTTGATCTTGCGGGGCGGCGGAGGGGAAAGAGTGCGTCTCTTAGAGACGCCGGCCCGACGATCGGTGGGCACCGATCGCGGGCCAGTCACCTCCTGAGCACACCCATGGTGCTCGATCCTCCCTCCGCGCCCCCACAGGCTCCACACTTACCTGTCGCGCGATGTTCACGCCGGCAGCGACCAGGTGTGGTTGGCGCTGGCGTGAACCGGTTGGGTTCGCCAGGCCGCTTGGCCCATCCGGGCTGGAGAATCGGCGGTCGCCGTGAAAATCGGCGAGCGGCGATTCCGCGACACGCCATTTTTGGCGGGGTGGGAGAAACGCGGGGGGTGTTAGGGCGGCGTGTCGTGATTTGTCTGGCCCTCCCCTCCCAGTGGGGAGCGGAGAATCGCGCCAGAGGTTTGGAGTGGTGTACCCGAAATGTTTACAGGTTATAATTAACTCGAAGGACTACTTTTCTGACAAACCGGAGCAAGCAGACGCCTTTATCCAAGAGAGGAAGTTGGGACCGCTGTGACAAGGTCTATTTTTGGACTCTGTGTATGAAGGGGGATGTTTGTATGCTGTAGATATGTTCCTGTTATTTACCGCTGTTTCACATTTGCTCTGTTGGGGGAAGGGGTCGATTGTAAAAAGTGGATTGGTACCGGTTGCTTGTTTTGTTTTCTTGAAGGGGAGAGGAGAGTTTTGTTGGTCTTGTTAGGGCGTGAATATGGTTGGGGGGAAAGTGGATATATTGGTTGATGTTAGAGTGGATTTGTTAAAGGGACCCTGTTTGGGAGCTGCTTTGTCAGCTATGAGGAGAGGGGAAGCTAGGAGTGGTTTGGGGAGAGCGGCTGCCGCCTGTTGGGCCAGGTTGGAGAGGATTATTTGTAGTTTTGTGTCGGTGCGGTAGCTGGTGGGGGATATGGCACCAGGCAGTCTGTGGGCCTGGAGAGGGGAGCAATAGAGTGGGGGTGAACTAACAGTGACCAGAGACTCCTACTTATCTCACCCTGTGGGTAAGGCTGGATGCCATCTTAGATGGGCCTGGAACCCAGGAGTTTGGGTAGGAGCACAGTGCAAATAGCTGACTCGAGGGGGAGGGTAGGGAGAGACCCACAACAAGACTGATCACCTGGAACGGCGGGGCTGAGGGTGCCTGTGAAGACAGCAAGATTTTTTTTCCCGCTTAAAAGGATTGGATGCTGATGTGCTGTTCCTACAAGAAAATCATCTGTGGGTGTGGGACCAGTTCAGGTTGCAGAAGGTCTGGGAGAGCCAACTTTTTCTCTCAAAGTTTGACAGTAGGGCACAGGGGTTGGAGTTTCTGATTAGCAGGAGTGTTCGTTTTCAGGCAGGAACGATGATAGTTGACATGGGGGGGCCGACATTTGATGGTCACAGGTACGTTGAAGAGGAGGGCTGTGGTGATGGTGAATGTACATGTCTGAATTGGGATGTCAATTTTATGAAGCGGCTGTTGACTGCCATTCCAGAGCTGGAGACACGGCAGTTCATTTTAGGGGGGGATTTCAATTGTGATTTGAATCCAAGGTGGAACGCTCCAGGCCCAGATCACTGGTCCTTCAAGTGTGGCAAAGGTGCCAACAGCATTTATGGAAGAGACAGGAGGGGCAGATCAGTGACGGTTTATGCACCCAGGGAATAATGAGTTTTCATTTTCTTCGTCAGTACACAAGGTGCATTCATGTATCGATTTTCCCATTATGGGTAAGACCTTGTTAACTGGTGTGAAGAGCGCAGAGTATTCGGCAGTGGTAATTTCTGACCATTTGCCACATTTGGTGGATTTAAAGTTGGAGGGGGCCCAAACTTAACGCGCATGTTGGAGGCTGGTCATGGGTCTGTTATCGGATACAAAGTTCTGTTTGAATATTTCAAGGGCCATTAAGAACTGTATTGAATGGAATGGGAACGGGATGGTCTCATCGTCTACAGTGTGGGTGGCATTAAAAGCTGTGATTAAGGGGGAGATCATCTCTTTTAACTCACTTATGGACAGGGTGTACAGGCGGAAGTGTCATGAGGTTGTGGATGAAATTCTAGGGGTGGATAGGGAGTATGTGAGTGACCTAAAGCCAGATCATTTATCGCGTAGGAAGAAGCTGCAAATACAGTTTGACCTACTGTCCACGCGTTGGGCGGTGTGACAGTGCGGCACTTAAAGGTGACTGTCTATGAGTATGGGGAAAAGGCCAACTGACTCTTTGTTCATTAGCTCAAGCAGCAAGAGACTGCCAGAGAGATTGCTCAGATATGGGATTTGGAGGGTGGGTTGCTCTTTACCCTGCACAAAATTAATAGGATGTTTTGTTCCCTTTACGAGGGGCTTTACAGGTCAGAGACGCCAGAGGTTGAGCAGGAGGTGAGCCTGGAGTTTCCTCAGGTGAGGTAGGAGTTGCAGAAGACACTGGAGGTGCCGTTGGGGCTGGAGGAGGTCTATAGGGCTTTGCGTAAGATGCAGGCAGGGAAGATACCGGGGTCTGATGGGTTCCTGGTAGAATTTTACAAGAAGTTCGTGGACCAGCTGACCCCATTGGTTCTGTGGATGTTCAATGACTCAATGTCGCAAGGTTCCCTTCTAGAGATCTTGAGGCTTTCATCTCCTTCCTTCTGACGCCACAGAGTGTGGGTTGTACTGCCTAATCTCTCTGCTTAACATATGCAAAGCTATTGGCTAAATTCCTAGTGCTGAGGCTGGAGCCCTGCTTTTCGGAGGTAGTGGGGAAAGATCAGATGGAGTTTGTAAGGGGTAGAAAACTGTCTTCTAATGCGAGACATCTACTTGATGTGGTTCTTACGAGGGCGGAGGGACGAGAATCACAGATTATTGTGTGTCTAGGCACTGAAAAGGCTTTTGATACAGTCGAATGGAGCTACTTGTTACCGGTTAGTGGCCCTGGAGAAGTTTGTGATTGGCCCCGGGGTTTCATCGTGGGTCCAGCTACTAGAAGAAGCGCAGGCTGCTGGTGTTCGAACAAAGAGTTCAGGCTACACTGGGGGATGAGACAGGGATGCCCCGTTCCCTGCTGTTGTCCGCGTTGGCAATTAAAACATAGCTTTGAGGGCCTCGGAGAAGTGGAAGGGAATTGTGAGGGATTCAGTAGAGCACAAGGTGTCCTTAAAAGCAGATGACCTACTATTGTATGCTAGAAATCCAGAGCCAGGTTTGGGAGAGATAATGCAATATTGCAGTGTTTTGGTTCCTTTTGAGGATACAAGTCAAATGGGAACAGTGAATATTTTGTGGTCAGCTCTCTTGAGGGGAGGTGAGGCCTTGAGGGGAGTCTCATTTCGTCTGGCAGAGGCCAGTTTTCGCTATTTAGGGGTTCAGATGGCCCAGGATTGGAACTGATTCTGCAAACTGAATTTCACAAGCCTGGTGAGCAGAGTCAGAGCGGACTTACAGAGATGGGACAGCCTTCCACTGTGGCTGGTGGGTCGAGTTCAATCTATTAAAATGAACATTTTGTCATGGTTTGTATTCTTATTTCAATGCCTCCCAGTTTTTCTGGCAAAGTCGTTTTTCTGGGAAGTGTCTCATAATGGGCTTCCTATGGGGGTAGAAAACACCTCTGTTTGGAGAGGAGTCCTACAGAGAGAGGGGGGAGGGGTGGGCGGCAGTGTCAAATTTGTTACATTATTACTGGGCAGCCAATGCAGAGCCAGTGCTGGGGGGTGGGGGTGTTTTGGAATGAGCAAGCTAGATGGGTACAGATGGGAGTTTGGGTCATGTAGAGGGGACCGGATCTGGAAGCCCTGGTGACGGTTTATATGCCTTTTTCGCCTGCAAAATATTCTGTGAATCTGGTCGCGTTAAAAATGTGGCAGTAACTACGTCAGCATTTCAAGCTGAGGGCGATGTCAAGTTGGGCCCCAATCTGTAGGAGTCACTTATTTGAGCTGGCGAGGTTGGATGCTGCATTCAGGGGGTAGAAAGATAAGCGACTGGAGAGGTGGAGGGATTTTTCTTTTTGGAGAGGCAGTTTGCGAGTAGGGAGGAGTTGAAGAAGCAAGCAGACTTGGGAGATTGGATAGGTTCATATATTTTCAGGTGCGGGACTTTGTTAGGCGAGCATTTCCGACAATCCCAGAGCCGCCACCGTCCACCTTGCTGGAAAGGATGCTCTTGTGGGTGGGGTCGGAGGAGGGAGCACATCTGGGATTTATCAGCAGATTATGGAAGAAAAGCGTGTTTTGGAGGATGAGCTGAAGGCCAGGTGGGAGTAGAAGCTAGGACCCATTTTGGAGGAGGGGGTATGGAGTGCGACCCACTGCAGGGTTAAATGCAATATCATTCTGTCTGAGGCTGAGCTTAATACAACTAAAGGTTGTGTTTAGGACACACTTGACCAGGGCAGGATGAGTCGATTTTGTGAGGGAGTTGAGGATAAGTGTGAGCGATGCTCAAAAGGGCCTGCTCCCCATACACACACGTTTGGGTCCTAACCCAAATTGGTGGGCTATTGGAGGTCCTTTTCCCACGGCATTTCGGCAATCCAGAATACTGGCTTAGAGCCCTGCCCATTAGTCGCTATATTTGGACTGTTGGACCAACCAGAGCTGAGGATGTGGGTGGATGCTCTGGCATTTGCATCGCTGGTGGCATGGTGATGAATACTGCCGAGCTGGAGGCAGGCAAAACCACCCAGTGCCAAAGCATGGCTGGGTGATTTAATGGAATTCTTGTACTGCAAGAAGGTCGTGTTCCCGGTAAGGGGGTCGATTGACAGGTTCTATCCTAGATGGCAGCCATTCAATTTTCATTTTAAAGAGCTGGTGGTTTTTTGGGCGGCGGCGGGGGGGGGGGGGGGGGGGGGGGGGGGGGGAAGAGAGGAGAGGGAGATCAGTGAGTTGAGTGATTATTCTGGGTACTATTATGGTTGTTGGGGTTCAAGTTGTTGGTTGTTTTTACTGATAAATGAAATGAAATGAAAAATGAATATGTGTTGGTATTGTTGTGCTGTGTAATTTTTTCTCGTTTGATATATGTTACAAGTTCAATAAAAATATTGTTTTAAAAAAACTTGAGTCCGTATGACTCTTCTTCAGAGCTTTTATTTTAACATGTAAATGTTTGGTTCACATTTGCCTCATCTGAATTTGGACATAGCTCAGAACAATAGTTGTTTCCTTCATTCGAACGGTAAAATGTGTTGATGTTTTGCACGCATGTCCACCAGACTGCTCACAGTTAATTTAAAACAAGTATTTAATTAGGTAATTTGCCCAATGAAGAGTGGGTGTGCTCGTGCATGAGTTGCAAAAAGTTGGTTTACAGGTGAAACAGGTGATTAAGAAAGCGAATGGAATTTTGTCCTTCATTGCCAGAGGGATGGAATTTAAGACTAGGGAGGTTATGCTGCAATTGTATAATAGTGAGGCCACACCTGGAGTATTGTGTTCAGTTTTGGTCTCCTTACCTGAGAAAGGACATACTGGCACTGGAGGGTGTGCAGAGGAGATTCACTAGGTTAATCCCAGAGCTGAAGGGGTTGGATTACGAGGAGAGGTTGAGTAGACTGGGACTGTACTCGTTGGAATTTAGAAGGATGAGGGGGGGGGATCTTATAGAAACATATAGAATTATGAAGGGAATAGATAGGGTAGATGTGGGCAGGTTGTTTCCACTGGCGGGTGAAAGCAGAACTAGGGGGCACAGCCTCAAAATAAGGGCAAGTAGATTTAGGACTGAGTTCAGGAGGAACTTCTTCACCCAAAGGGTTGTGAATCTATGGAATTCCTTGCCCAGTGAAGCAGTTGAGGCTCCTTCATTAAATGTTTTAAGATAAAGATAGATAGGTTTTTGAAGAATAAAGGGATTAAGGGTTATGGTGTTCGGGCCGGAAAGTGGAGCTGAGTCCACAAAAGATCAGCCATGATCTAATGAATGGCGGACAGGCTCGAGGGGCCATATGGCCTACTCCTGCTCCTAGTTCTTATAAAAGTGGACGATACTATAATTGCCATCTGATGAGATTTATGCATCAAACGTCCTCCCCCTGTGTGCGTGGGTTTCCTCCGGGTGCTCCGGTTTCCTCCCACAGTCCAAAGATGTGCGGGTTAGGTGGATTGGCCATGCTAAATTGCCCATAGTGTCCTAATAAAAGTAAGGTTAGGGGGGGGGGGGGGTTGTTGGGTTATGGGTATAGGGTGGATACGTGGGTTTGAGTAGGGTGATCATGGCTCGGCACAACATTGAGGGCCGAAGGGCCTGTTCTGTGCTGTACTGTTCTATGTTCTAAGTAAAGTTTTCAAGGTAAAAGAGGGCCCTCTAGTGGATCAAGTTAAAATAAACAAGGCAACTATTGTGCAAGCAATTGTTCTTCCTACTGCAAGAATTTAACTTTGAAAATAAAACATTCTTCAGCATTTCATGCTTACATAAATCATTTCCATCAGTCATAAAAATGCTACATGAGCAGCATTATTAATATAACCAGTTTTATACAAACCTTTTATTATGCCACTTGCTACACCTGGAATTCCTTGGATTTCAGTGACATTATTTTGAATGAAGTACTCATCGCAAGTTTGTGTTTGATTTTTAGAGTTGCAGAATAGGTCCCACAATTTAGTTGTCACTGTCAAATTGTTTTCAACTGTGGTTTTGGCACAAACATCAAACAGATTTCTGGAAAGAGTTCGATTTCCCAACATGCATATCCTAAAAAACAAGATAACATTTTCTCATGTTACAATACAATTATCATAACATTTTCACAATGTTGCAATTTTCATTAAAATTTCTCTTACAGGTAAATAGTATCAAGAACTATGTTGCAACAAAATCACGCCCACAAATATTTCTACAAATTCAAAGCTCATTGTTCTTCTATCAAATACAAATATTATTTATTTTCTTTAAACTGGTTTCAATAAGGGAATCATAACGCAGCACCTAAAGGAGGCTATCTGGCTTATCATGCTTCTTCAAACTAGCTGTCCAATGTTTCCACACTGCCTTACACCTCCGCATAGCCCTGTCATCTTTGTTCTCATCAATATGTATCCAATTCCTTTTTGATAGCTAATACTCAATATCTGCTTCCACCATCCTTGCAGACAGTGCATTCCAGATCATAAGTCACTTGTGTAAATCTCTTCCCCCACCTTTATGCTGCCTCTTTTCCTTATAGCCTGCAGTTACAGGTCTCCTCTTACTGACTGTTCTGCCACTGGAAACGGCTTCTTATTCCTGCTTATCCAAATGGATCAGGATTTTGAACGCCTCTAACAAATCTATCTCGACTCCAAGGAGAAAGGCTTCTCAATTCAACCACGTAATTAATCCTTTATCTTTGGAACTATTCTGGTAAATGGCTGGATGAGTGCAGAAGAAGGTAGCCTGCTTGATTGGAACGGCAAACTGGCTACTACCTTGAATATTCACTCCTTCCACGATCGCTGCACTATGGCTATGGTGCGGGGGTTGGGCCCAGGTAGAGTGCTCTTTTGGAGGATCGGTGCAGAATCGATGGGCCAAATGGCCTCCTGCATTGTAGGGATTCTGTGATAATAAATGGTGCAATTTTAAATGGGATACAAGAACAGACATGGGGGTGTTTGTGCACAAATATTTGAAGGCACCATTACAAGATGCAGTACAGCAACTGATCAAGACTTCAACAGCACCTTCAAAACCTGCACCTCCACTGTTTACAAGAACAAGAACAGCAGACAAAGAGATCACCACCTGCAAAGTTCTTTTCCAGTCACATAAAATCCAGACTTGGAAACTGTGAGGCAGCAGTGCTAACCACTGTGCCATCAAGCTGCCCTTTTTCACATTGCTATGCATTGTTTCTCTTATTGCTTCCGACCAAAATATATCACCTCACACCTTGTTGCATTGATTTCATTTACTTGTGTTCACTTACTCCATCAGCTCACCTATGTCCTCTAAAAGGTCTATTACTACCTTCTCCATTGTTTATTACATTTCCAAGGTTCAAGTGAACTGCAAATTTGTATCCT
Organism: Scyliorhinus canicula; assembly: GCF_902713615.1. Classification (NCBI taxonomy): domain Eukaryota; kingdom Metazoa; phylum Chordata; class Chondrichthyes; order Carcharhiniformes; family Scyliorhinidae; genus Scyliorhinus; species Scyliorhinus canicula. The sequence continues at coordinate 60,742,519 of NC_052154.1, read as the reverse complement.
AAACCAGCAATGATCCTGGTACAGAAGCGTGAGGAACTCCACTACACCTCCCTTCAGTCCAGAACAGTTATTCACCACAACTCTGTCTTCTATCCCATAGGCAATTATCCAGGTTTCCTCTGCCCCTCTTATCGTGTGCTTCAGTTTTGCAAACAAGCCTAAGATATGGCACTTTATCAACTTTTAAAAAAAAGTCCATATAAACAATAACTTTAAAAATATCCATTCTATGGGATATGAGCACCGCCAGCAAGGCCAAGATTAATGTCCATCCCTAATTGACTCTGAGAATGTAATGGCAGGGTGCCTTCTTGACAACCCAATAGCTTGCTAGGCCATTCCAGCAAGGAATTTAGAATCCACATATAGCTATGGATCAACAGTCACGTGCAGGTCAGACCAAGACAGAGATAGGAAAATTCCTTCCCTAAAGGACATCAGTGAACCAGCTAGGTTTTTTACTATTGTCCGTTAGTCTGAATTTATTTAACGAACGATAAACACCCCAGCTATTGTGGTAGGATTTGAACTCATGCTTCCAGGTCATTAGTCCCACCTTCTGCATTCTACTCCAGTAACATAATGATTATCCTACTGTTTCTAATTCCATTGCCTTCATCTAGCTTGTCATTTCATCAAAGTTAGTCAAACATTTGCCTTTAATAAATCTGTTGCAATTTTTGTTTAAAAATTCATTAAAAAATGCATAATTTTTCCAAAACAAAACCTGTGTACACAGAGAATAGCATAAAGCAAATATTCTGCGATAAATTTAGTTTCACAATCCAAGGATTATTAAAGTGACTGAGGTAAATCAAGTCACATCTGTAATTGGTTCCTAATACAGTAGTAATATATTAAGAAATCTGTCATACATACACAATTAGTTTGAAATAGGTAAAGAAATGGATTAGTGTTTAAAGTTAATTTTTACTGTTTCACCAGGCTAGAGAAATCATATTTAGGGCAGCACAGTAGTTAATACAGGTGCTTCACAACTCCAGGATCCCAGGTTCGCTTCCAGGCTTGGGTCACTGTCTGTGCGGAGTCTGCATGTTCTCCCCATGCCTGCGTGGGTTTCCTCCGGGTGCTCCGGTTTCCTCCCTCAGTCCAAAAATGTGCAGGTTAGGTGGATTGGCCATGAAATATTGCTCTTAGTGTCCAAAAAGATTAGGTGGGGTGACAGGGATAGGGTGGAGGCGTGGGCTGAAGTAGGATGCTGTTCTGAAGAGCCGTTGCAGACTCGATGGGCCGAATGGCCTCCTTCTGCACTGTAATTCTGTGATATTCTTAGATAAAGTTGGCTGGTTTGAATAAAGAGCCATAGTTGGAAGAGATAACAAGTGATATGAAGACGTGAACTTTTCATTTAATCTAGCTTGCTAAAGCACAAATATTCAGTAGTGTGTGGGAACATTAAACTGACTGCAGTGAACTGTACCAGGCTGGTGAACCAGGCTAAGAACAATTGCACTGAAAGGCCATTGAGAATGCTTGTTAGCAGGTCCCATAAACAGTCTTAGTCACTTATAATTGATATTGTCATGATTGAAACCTTTTGGGGAGTTAGTGTGGTACTGGAGATGGAATGTTATGAGAGGATAGAACCAGTCTGGGAAAGACAGCTTGAGGGCTGATAAAGAGCTGAGGTAAGAATGACCAGATAAGGTCAGAATGCGTATGAAAGGTCTAAGGGACTAATGGAGAGTAGTCCGACAAAGTTTAACCCGAAGTTTAGATAAAGAGCCCAATGCTGGATAGGATATTTTGAAATAAAGTAAATCTTTATCGGACCAAAAGGCTGTGTCAATTCTTGCATGCATTCCTCCTGGAAAAAGGGTTTAAAGCCAGACACTTTGAGAAGGTTCATTGCAGTGGAGAAACACTCTGAAAGGAAGACTCCAGTCAGACATTCCTGAAGGCTCCAGAAGCTGAGAAGACCAGCGCACTGAGAAAAAAAGAGGAGGAAGAAAGGAAGAGCTGTTGGTGCATGTCAGCCATCTTGCTACCTGTCAGGGCCGTATGTTTTTGTTGTATAGTTTAGAAATGTTCTATCTAATCTTAAATGCTCAATAGAGGCCATGGCAACAGAAATAAAAACAGAAAATGTTGGAAAAACTCAGCAGGTCTGACAGCATCTGTAAAGGGGAAGAGATAGTTAACGCGTTTTGACTCTTATGTCAATATATATGTCAGTACATAGGTTGTACTCAAATTGAGTGGATAGTGATTGGATAGTGATAACTCTCAAGTTGAAATCAGAGGGCACGAATGGGGACGCGTGAGATCAGCCGGGTGTTTCCCTGCGCTCCGAGCAACAGCCCGCTATCTAACGTCCATCTGGGTAAATCAGGGGCTGCCTGACGAGGCCACACTTAGCCTTGTTTTCTGCACTGAGGAGCTCCGCTCGCAGAAACTCCTCAGTGTAGCCAGCCGCATACATCCTATAATTGGCATCTCCCAGCATCTACTGGTCGTGTTGCGCCATGCTGCTTTTCGGACACATCCCACCCAGACTATCTTTCAAAGATTAAATCTTTCATAATATACAATATCAAACTACTGCTTTGAACTTGATTGATCTATTTATACTTTCAAAAAAAATGCAACCATGCTTGACAATGTTTGTTAACAAAAGACATTGTGATAGGGCTTTGATTGGTTTCCATCGATCTTAAATACCATAATATTTGAAGGGACATGATAGTTTAGAAACATCGTTGCTTTGTCAGTAATCAAAACTGAAGCATTTACTGCAGTTTTTCTTTTACATCTGGTACTTGGAAAACTCCATTTATCCTTACAATAATCTTGCTTGAATTATTAAAAATCTGCACCAGATGGAATTATGTAACTCTAGTACAAGTTGGGGCTTGGGGGTGGTTCAGGAGTCGTGTGGGGGCCCCGAGAGATAGGGACGCGATTTGAAAATGGCGTCCCAATCTCTCGCTACACTGAGGAGTTTTGGTGAGTGAGGCTAAGTGTGGCCCCGTCAGGCAGCCCCTGATCTACCCAGATGGGCGTTAGATAGCGGGGTGTTTCTCGGCACTTGGAGCGCCTCGAAACACCCGGCTAATCTCGCGCTACAGGATTCTGTCCCCATTCATGCCCTCTGCAAGTTTCTGTTATGTTTTCATGCTTTCATTTCACTAGTACATATATGGATATTAAATAATACTTCACATACTGTTATAAATTACATCTCACGATCCAAGGATGATAATTAAAGTGAATTAGGTAATTCAAGTCACGCCTGTAACTGGTTCCTAATAGTGCGGATGAATAGTTAAGAAATTAGTTACGTTCCTTGCGTATGCACATAATATATGTGGATAATATGTAATGCCTCCCATATATTATGACATTATGCATTTTATATATATATAATATATAAATAATGGCTGTCAGCAATGTTAATACTTACTTGAATTCTGGAGGAAGAACGGCTGATTTGATAACCCCCACATAAATGGACAAGATGGATAGTATCACACAGACCAAAAATAAAGAGGCAAACTTATTAACATATTTGACGCCAATGAAAACAACCAGACACATCAAAGTAAGGAAAATTGTCCCATAGATTCTCATGCTGTTGAGCATAGCACTGGTTTCTTCGTGTGGTTCAGCTGGCGTAAATATAGCTGCTGAAGGAAAAATGTAGGCCTGAAAAACAAAGTGAACCAGTAGAAGAGCTTGGAGACAATAGAATAAAACAAATAAACTAAAACATACACAAACTAAAAAATAAATATACTTTATTTGATAAACATATAATTGATAGGTTAAGATGGAAAACTGGACTTGCATTTACACCTGGCAAAGACCGGGTTCAATCACAGAAAAAAGCCTCAGGAAATTAATGGGCAGAATAGGGCTAACGGAGATGTTAGCCCTATTCACCGTTATCTGCTTCTTTGCTATCACAGAATGTAGATTCTCGATGCATGTCGAGGAGCAAAATCTACCCTCACAGGTACTTCCCAAGAATCTGCAGCTACTCATTTAAAAAAAAAGAATCGCCTGGCGCAGATGGGAATAACATTGGTTATGCCAACTTCCAGTTTCATGTTTGCAGAAACAGAAAGGAACAGACAGCAATACTACAGCATTTACACTGTAGATTCCAGGGCACTGTGACCTCTGAACAGATCAACAAAATTAACTCAATATATCCAAGTAAAATTCAATACAAATGGATCAACGAGACCAATTCTAAGTCAAAACTTCAATATAATGAAATTTGACATATAAAACTATATTGTTAACATCCCTGGGGATAATGGTTCTCTACCCTTAGGTAGAGAAATGGAGGTTTTATTTTACAGGTGTCTATTCCTTTTCCCTTTTCGCAGACAGCAAATTCTCCAGACAGAAAGAGGGAGAATGTTACCCACGGATGTTGCCCATGCTTTTAAACGTGGTTTTAAAAATACCAGATAGGAATAGCAACTGAACCCATCTCCAACCGCTGACACCCTCCACCTCACCACCCAGCCAATGTTGCATTTATCTCAGCTGAGTTTGATCTGAAATGAAAGTAGTCATTCTTAAAGTACAAGCTTAGACAGTGAATGTTCTCAGCTGTCCAACCAAGGACATCAAAGCTGTGCTCAATCTTATTATTATCCAAAAAGCACTCACGGACGCACAATTCCAACAGGAGTATTGGGAAGATCCTACCCCACCTTGAGGCCAGCTGCAGTATCCATAAGGTCTGAGCTTAGCCATTGGTTTCATAATACGTGATATCCCTCCTGAGAAGCAATGTTTCAGGAATTGTCTGTTATTCGCTATGCACCTAATAGAAATGCGCTAATGAGATCTGCTGAGAAAGTTCACCGTCAATGAAGCATAGGGGCATTTTTAAAAGCACAAATAAGCAATTGTCTTAATGCAAATCTTATTTTAACTGAGGTCACTGAAAAGTTGTAGCTTAAAGGGTTGCACACAACCACTGGACATGTCAAAAATATATTGATCACTGTAAAAGTAACTTCAACAACATTTCAGCATTAAATGTTCGGAAAAATCCAATCATGGGAGTACTGAAGTAAATAAATCATTATCAACTTCAACTTGACATTAAGACTTAAACTTATTAACCTCAAATGTGACTAGGGGGTGTGATCTACCGGCAGCCAGTATGCCTCGCGTGATCTATCCAAATCTTACAAGGTATTGAGATCAGGATCCTGCCCACGATGGGCATGATCAAGACATGCTGGCTCAAGTAGGTTTTAAACCTACTTAGGCAAGTTCACCCAGGATCTAACGGCCTCCCGGGATCTATTGGATTCCCCAGAGAGGCCCCCGCTAGGTGCTGTTCGGTACTAGTCCCAGGCAGAATGAAGGTGGGGGAGGGGGGGAAAACGACGACGACGACAATGCAGAGTGGCTCCCTGGCACTCCCCTGGAACATGAGCACCTTGGCACTGCCACCCTGACACTGCCAAGATGCCCAGGTGGCACTGCAAAACCAGCAGTAACACTGCCAAAGTGGCAGTGCCAAGGTGCCCAGGTGTTGGGGTGGCAGTGCCAAGGGTCAGGGCCTGAGGGGGGCCATGAAAGGAGGGTGGGGGGTGCAGGGAAGGTGTGAAGGGGTGACTGGGAGGTTTGGGAGGTTGAAGGGTGGAGATGGAGGCGGGAGAAAGTGACCATGGGCTGGGAGAGAGATGGGTGTCTCAGCGCCCACGGATCCACCATGCCAGCCCCTGGATCGTTTGGTCCTGTTCTGGTGGCAACCCCCAGCTCCTGCCCACCTGTCCCACTGACCACCCATTACACCCACTGACTGCGCGGCTGAAGGCTGTTGCTAATAGAAATTGACAATCGTGAGCACTTCACACCTCCCAAGTGGATCCCTGTGGGTAGGCGTTGCATGTAGTATGTGGAGGTTATTGCCTAGGAATCAGGCAGTGATGCCAGAACACTGCGGGAGGCAACACCAAGGACACAGTGGCCAACATCCGAGGCATCCAGGATCTCTGTGTCCGGGGAGATGGTGCATAGGATTGGTGCTCAGCCCGGATTGCGGAAGAAAGGCCAGAGGCGTCAAATTGGTCGAGGTCAACAATTTTAATTATTTAACAAATGTGTCCCCAACATTGGGACACACTGTTGCGGCATCCACCCATGGCCATCACTGACTGAGCCACGACTTGGACACCTCCACTCATGCTGCCGGTGTTGTGCACCAGGCTCTCCACTCTAGGACTCCTCCAATTAGCTACGGACTTGACATCCGCTTCTGAATCTCATGGCCGCACCCTAGCATCAGTTCCAGGTAAACCTGGTCCAGAGGCTCTGCATCTGACTGGGGTCCAGCTGGGTCCTGTGATCCAGCAGGCCTCCGAATACTATCTCATCTGGGTGTTCCTGCCTCCACCTGATGTGCATCAGTAACTGTGCTCACCAGAAAGTGCCCCAGAAGTCTGACTACTACCGTTGCCCACTGAGGTGTGTCTCTCTGCGCTGGTGGAGGGTGCGGGTGATAGTTGTGATGCTTCGACAGTGGTCTCGCCTGAGGTTCTCTCATGGGATGTGGAGAGGGGTGGGGGCCACCACGGATGGGCTGGCACTGTCTAATGGAGATCCTGCGGGAGGATGAATTTGTGATCAGTGGGGAGGATGGGGCAGTCAGTGTGGCATTAACAACTCATGTGTGACAGGTCATCTGGGTGGGGGTAGCTGGAACTTCACCTCTGTGCTGTATGCTGACCTCTACGTTGGTTACTGATCTATCCTTGGCCACCTCCGTGACCTCCAGGGTCCGTTCCTAGTACGGGGTGAGGACGCTGATGTCCGGCACCCCGCCTCCCACCTGGGCCCTCTCCTGCTGGTTTTGGGACAACTTCTCCTGCAGAGGCACAGAGGAGCAACGTTCGCCACCTGTGTTGATCATTGCGGGGGTGGGGGAAGGGTCGAGGGGAGGGGGTTCAATGGGGTTGGGGGTCCAGAGCCAACTCAGCCATGTGCACATTGGAGGTCATTGATCTTCTTGCGGTACTGGGTGCCGATCCTCCTGGATACACTTCCCGAGCTGATGACTGCTGCCACTTCCTCCCAGGTGGCACTGACTGCCCTGTCACTGACCCTCCGAGACCCTCAGGGGAACAGGGTATCCTGTACTGCATCGTAGTCTGCCCAGGCCGGCATCACCTAATCGGGGCTGGTCCTCTCGGTGGCATGGCTGCGAGCTGTGTGCGGTTAACTGTGCAGGATCAGTTTAAGAGCTGGTCTCCCTTGTGAGTGGTGGCTGGCGAGCATGGGCCCAGCGAATCAGCTGGCAGGACCATCATTTGCTGTGTGAAGCCCTTGGGGCCTTGTTAAATGGATCCATTAATGTTTTATAGCGGTGACTGCCTCCCCAGGCCGAGTGTTGGAAGCTTGTGGCAAGTTGGGAAGCAGTTCCTGCTCGCTACCACATTTAGAAACTCTTTGGTTAAATCGCGCCCTAAGTGTGGTTAGACTGCGGTGGGGAACTCACAGCAGAGCCAGTGGGAAACCCCCAGCAAAACCCAGCACAAATGACACTTAGGATCCTTTCTATTAGATCGCACGCAAGAGCTGGGCTTTTCCATTTTCATAGAACTGCACCTTTAGGTTTCTTAGCATGGTAATTAAAACAAAGAGAAACTTCAGAGGATTGTCAAAACTACAGTTTACAGTCTACTAACCAGCAGAATTTCAATGGCACCGAGTATATACATGGCTCCAGCAAAGGTCGTTCCAAGATAGAAACACAGGCCAACAGCACCCCCAAATTCTGGACCAAGGGACCTTGAGATCATGAAGTAAGAGCCTCCAGCTGCAAAATAGATGCACAAAGAGGGAGAAAAAAAAACATTATTACAGGGATCAGGTGAAGCTGAAGAATTCTCAAAAGTGGATCCACGATTGGATGAAACAACAAGTTGTACAGTCAAATATTATCCCGGTCTTTCGGTGGAATTCTCCTAAGCCAATGCTGGCGGGTTTGATGACAGACTTGGGGGAAGAATATGGTGAGAGTCCCAGAAATTACTTTCGGAGGCGTGCATTTACAATAGGATCTAATGCTGGTGCCTGCCATGGTGTAGCCATCTAAGATGGACACTGGGCTACAAAATGGAGAACTGCTAAGGCTGCAGGGAAAAACAGTCTTAGTGAGGATAAACAGCTTGCAGAAGACTGTTTTGCATTTTGCACGTACAGAAACCAGTTTCTAGCCAGGTGCCGAGTTTCAGCCAAAGGTGCAAATGGGAAACAGATCTGCATAGTAATGAGGTGATCCAGATCCAGACCCCGGACAATAGAAACATTTAAGTATCGATGGATACTTTTCCATAGAGGCCCAGACAGAATTGCGCCAAAGCAACCAACACAGAGCCGTAGGGACCGCCCCACCCATCGAGGAACGACCCTAGGATTGGGGAGTTCGAAAGATATCGATTGGGAAAGACCCAATCGATACCTAGCAGGTGAAAGAACCCGCTCCAAGGGGCACGGACTTCTAGGACCTATAAGAGTAGGTCCCGCACATGGTTCGGTCTGTTGTTTGCTCCGGCCCAGGTCTGTTGTTTTGCTCCGGCCCAGACCTGTTACATCGCATCCTGACTCCAGTTTCATCACCGGCCGTTGAGCCTCAGCCATCGAACTGTAAGTGCCAACACAACGATCGCTACGTGATCCAGACCTTGCTAGCCCTTGACAACTTTGCGAATCAGAAAGTTACAGACCAAGAACAGGACGAAGGCCTTGCTCCCTGACCTTGCCTGTTCCTGTCTAGATAAGTATTTAGTTGTTTAGTATTAGAAGTAAGTTAGTCTCTTTAGCGTATGCATGTGTATTTATTATATTTGTTATAATAAACACCAATCGTTTGGACTTACTAATCGGTGTATGGATTTACTACTTTAAACCTGACCTTGATATATTTGTGACGGTGTCTCAATACGGCACCTGGCGACTCCGAGCATAATTACACATACAGAGCCATAGTAGTGTTAAGCACACGGCCTTTAAACGGAGGCGTGTTAATCACACTCCAGTAAAACGAGCAACAATGGTGAGTTGGAAAACCCGTTGCATTCTGTCAATGGGATGTCGATGAAAGCCCAAGCCACCTCCTCCCCACATCATATTCACTGCGATGCCAGAAGGAAAACATGCTAGCATTAAACACGTTTGCAACAATGTGGCATGCAGACATCGGGACTCAGCTGAACAATGCCTGGCACTGCCTCCAGAGTTCAGGATGGAATCCACCCACAACCCTGGATCCTCACGTCATCGCTCGGGGCTGTATCTGCAGGTGGACCTCCCAGATTCAGTGTTCTGCAGCAGGTCCACCTTCCAGCCTCAGAATGTTCCTAGAGATCCAGCTGCATTCTCAGGATGTCTATCTTCTGGTCTTAGAATGCTCTCAAAGATCTACCTTCGTTTTCAGTAGGTCCACAATCTTTCTTCAACAGTGGGTCAGTGCTGTTGGATGCCTTCTCAATATAGCACCCTTACACGATATGGCAGGCCATGCGCTATCTGCCACCGACTATGATGTAAAACACCCAGGTGCATGATTAATGAGGTCGATGAGAAAGATTTGGCATACTTTCCCTCCAGCCGCTGTAATGGCAAACATTACACATTCTCGACCCCGTCATGGCATTTAGTCTCACCATGGGAGAATTCCACCCTTTATGTCCACACAAAGCTCCAACTAAAATAGTTTCAGATAGAAACTACACTCAAGGAGATAGAACTAAATGCTGCTCGTTTTAAAAATATTCATTTTCATTAAAATAAGGAGAAACATATCAAAGTGGATGGTACATGCATAGCTAAATTAAATTATAATCTCTCTCTACAGAACATGCTTGAAAAGTAACTACTTCAAAAATGAAAACCATGCACCGAAAGTGTAGACCATTTATTTTTGCCAATAGACTTTTCAAAACAAGTTCATTACCTGGTACAACTCCATTTGTTGCTATCGCACTCATTGATATGGCTGTTAACATTGTCTGAAAAACATAAATTCTAAATTTTGAAACATGTATTTTCAAGCAATCCACTCTGAACTCTTGGCCTAAAAAAAAGTTCATCCACAATTTTTTATTTTTATTGGATGTTGTTTTAGCTATGTGTACAATGCTAAAATAACCTTAGAGAAATAAGTAATTCCCTACTTTACCAGCTGGGGGCACCAAATAATCCTTCCTGCGAAGTTTAAAATCCCAATTTTCTCCCTTACAAATGTTAATGATTTAATGATAGTAGTCTAGGATTCAACTGCTCTGTCACTGATTTCAAACATCTGGGACGGTCAAGCCTATTAAGATGTTAGATGGAGTTATTGAACACAGTGCTGGGTCTGGTATTCTCTGCAACTTCAGATCACCAAACTAAAAATCTACCTTTGTCTGCAGTCAGGTCAAAAAAGGAAATCCTACGTCAAACAGGGAAACATTCCAGCATCACAAACTACGGAATACACAGTCACTAGCTTGTATCACATCCAACACCAGCTGGTATTGTGTATTCAAATGTTGGCACTTTAAAGGCAGTGTAGGAGTCCTTGCATGTGTGCTGAGGGTAGTTACTGTAACTCGGTCAAGTAAAAGCCATTATTTATAGAACAGTACAGCACAGAACAGGCCCTTCGGCCCTCGATGTTGTGCCGAGCAATGATCACCCCACTCAAACCCACGTATCCACCCTATACCCAACAACCTTAACCTTACTTTTTAGGACACTACGGGCAACTTAGCATGGCCAATCCACCTAACCCGCACATCTTTGGACTGTGGGAGGAAACCGGAGCACCCGGAGGAAACCCACGCACACACGGGGAGGACGTGCAGACTCCGCACAGACAGTGTCCCAGCCGGGAACCGAACCTGGGACCCTGGAGCTGTGAAGCATTTATGCTAACCACCATGCTACCGTGTTTTGTCTAGTGCTGATTAACCATCCTCTGCTATTTATGTTCTTGGGTGTCAGTCATTATTCAGTTGGTCGCACTTTAACCCCAGAAGGTTGTGGCTTCAAGTTCCACTCGAGGTTTGAGTACAAAAAAATCTAAGCTGACACTCCAGTGCAGTGCTTTTTAAAAAAATTTAGAGTACCCAATTGTTTTTCCAATTAAGGGGCAATTTAGCATGGCCAATCCACATACCCTGCACATCTTTGGGTTGTGGGGGTGAAACCCACGGAGACACGGGGAGAATGTGCAAACTCCACATGGACAGTGACCCAGGGCTGGGATTCGAACCCGGGTCCTCAGCGCCGTAGGCAGCATCCAATGCAGTACTAAAGGTGTGCTGCACCATTGGAGGTGCCCTCTTTCAGAAGACACATTAATCCAAGGTTGCATCTGCTTTCTCAGGTGGAAGTAAAAGATCCCATGGCACTACTTCAAAGAAAAAAAGGAAGGTTAATGCCGAGTGCCCTGGTCAATATTTATCCCCCAAATCAACATCACAAAAACACTGATCACATTTCATATCACATTGCTGTTTATGGGAACTGACTGTGCACAAGCTGGACGCTACGTTTCCTAGGTGGATTACAAAAGTAATCTAATAGGCTTCATACTTATTAGCTGCAAAGTGCTTGGAGATGTCCCATGGTCATGAAAGATAGCTTATAAATGCAAGTCTTACTTTTTAAACAGCACAGTGGAAAAGTGAACCAGAATTCATGGTGCAAAAGAAGTGAGCTGATACAACTGAATGTATATCCCACAAATCAAGCTCGAGTACATGAGCAGTTAAAATAGATTAAAAGGTACATGTATATTGAGACAGAAAAGGTGGTGTAATTGGTGAGGTTCACAGTGACATTTGAGTGAGAAGATGGTGAAATAGTTTGTCTACTTGGAACAGGTACTATTGAGGCAAATTATAAGACCATAAGATATCATATAATAATCTTTATTGTCACAAGTAGGCTTACATTAGCACTGCAATGAAGTTACTGTGAAAAGCCCCGAGTCGCCACATTATGGCGTCTGTTGGGCACACAGAGGGAGAATTCAGAATAAGCAAATTACCTAATAGCATGTCTTTCGGGACTTGTGGGAGGAAATCGGAGCACCCGGAGGAAACTCACGCAGACACAGGGAGAACGTGCACACTCCGCACAAACAGTGACCCAAGCCGGGAATCGAACCTGGGACCCTGGTGCTGTGAAGCGACAGTGGTAACCACTGTGCTACCACGCAGCCCAGATGTAGGAGCAGAAGTAAGCATTTCAGCCCATTGACTCTGCTCCGCCATTCAATGAGATGTGATAACCTTCAACTCCACTTTCCTGCCTTATCCCCATAGCTCTGGATTCCCTTGCCGATTAAAAATCTGTCTATCTCAGCCTTAAACATACTTAATTACCCAGCCTTTACAGCCCTCTGTGGTAATGAATTGAACAGATTCACTAACCTCAGAGAAGAAATTCCTTCTCATCTCTGTCTTAAATTTTTATGATGTGGAGATGCCGGCGTTGGACTGGGGTGAGCACAGTAAGAAGTCTTACAACACCAGGTTAAAGTCCAACAGGTTTGTGACAAACCTGTTGGACTTTAACCTGGTGTTGTAAGACTTCTTATTAAATTTTTATGAGTGAAGGACCAGTTTTAAAAACCTTTGCATGAAAATGGCAGGCATTAAACCAGACTCGTAGAAGAATTAGGATTCTAGAAAAGTTTACATTCAACCAAGAGATGTACTTAGGTGAGCTCCACTGCACTTGTTAAGTGTGCTCTTTTATGCTCATTCCTTTTTTTCTGCTGAGGAAATGTTGCTACAGTTATTCTCGATTGGACACTGAAGTAGAAGGGCATTTCATGTTGGATAATAGAGAACTGAAATTGTATGAAGGAACCAGAAATATTAAAAATGCAGTTTTATGTTGGTGCGATCAAGAGTGGTGCCCTTGTACAAACCCCTTGGATTTCAATTGTTGATACATTTTGCTGATTATAATTCTGCTGCAATATGAGGAAACTGGGTTTTAGCAAACACAGGAAACCAACACAATGATACCAAGCACCCATACAGAATTATGCACTCTGGCTACTACAGATATTCCCAGGACTGCTTCTATTAGCTATTACATCAACATCTGCCACACAAAGAATCATGATAAAATGAAGGTTGGTTAATTATTTTAGATGGCGCAGTGGCACTTTGATTACACACGTGACTTTTGAATTGTCATCAAAAGCTACATATATATTTTGACCATAGAACACCCAATTCATTTTTTCCAATTGAGGGGCAATTTAGCGTGTTCAATCCACCTACCTTGCACATCTTTGAGTTGTGGGGGGGTGAAACCCAGGCAATCACAGGGAGAATGTGCAAACTCCACACGGACAGTGACCCAGAGCCGGGATCGAACCTGGGACCTCAGCACCGTGAGACTGCAGTGCTACCACTGTGCCACCGTGCTGCCCCTTACATGTTAAGGAATGTTCAAGGAAAGGAGACTCTCGAGTGTTCTTGGCAACAATGGTAAAATAAGTGAACAATTCAAATTTTGAGAAAAAAATCACAAGAAATTACTTAAGGTTGCTGTACAATCACAGGAAACTGTGTTCACATTTTATCCCCCGTTCTTTAGCCTGGAAATTCAGGCACTGCCTCTCCATTGGTATCCCAAGAGATCAGGGAATAAAGCGCAGATTTAACCCAATCTTGAGAACAGCCTTGGCTGTATAATTTTGTACTAAAACAGGTGGCACACAAATAAATATTTAAAGGCAATCAAACAACTTTGTAATTTGTGAATCAAGCCAGTAAATAGAACTAAAAGCATGAACAAAGTCATTCTCAAAGTTTTCTAGCACAAAAGTTATGGATATTTTTATGGTTTTAACATAATAAAATAGCACTAAAATATATAGAAAACCATTCAGAATGATTAACACCGCATGCATCCCAATTGAATTGGGATCATACTATCATATGTTGTACCCTAAAATATTTTGGAAATTAGCTAGGAATAATTACAGCTCCTGTTAAATTATTATGTATCTCCCTCTGCAAATACCAGCTTGCTGGCATATGCAGAGGAAGGTACATAATAATGTACTTTAATGTTCCACAGAAATGAGGAATTTAAGGTAATTCAGTTTTAATAACGTTCAGTTTAGTCTTGGACAAGCCACTCTAATGAAGTATGAACAGCTGGAACTTACACAGCAGCAACACATGAAGACAATACAGAAGGACTGCAAGACCCCTGCAATTCCAACAAGCCACGTCAAACGTAGGAAAAGAATCACTCCAAAGATATTCTGTAGGCAGGGTAAGTAAACTCCCATCAGGGTTCCCATACTGGGTGACTAAGGAGAGAGAAAAAAAAATTACAGTTCAAAATGGTTTGAAATCACAAACTGTATATTTTAATAATTGTTTACTTATTAATTTTGAAGACTTTCATAAATCTTATTGAACGATTAAAAAATACTTGTATAATGCCTTTCACAACTTCAGGACATCCTAAAGGTGCTTGAGAACTAACAAAATATTTTTGGAATTGTTATAACCTGCCTGCTTACCACTGGCTGGGGACTAATGACAATCCCACAATCCTGTGGGAGTATGAGCTTCCCCAATGAGGTGAGGGGGGGGAGACGGAGAAATCATTAGCAAATTCCCTGCATAAATAAAGCTGACCAGTTTGGAACCGGCTAGAGGAGAGTGAGCAGCAAGGGAAGTTGCTGCTGCTGTATATATATTTTGTTGTAAATAAATGTTATTTCTTTGTATCCTTAAAACTCGTGCTGGATTCTTCGCGGCCCTCACAAAACTGGCGACGAGGATTAAAGTGAATATCTGTCTACACTGCTGAAGCCACCTCCCTGAATTTTGTTGGATACAGGTTGGAAGTTGTTTTCTATTTCACCATGCCTCTGTATGGACGTTTGGATGTTTTTAATGCTGCGCTGGAAAGCTGGAACCAGTACGCACAACGGATGCGTTACTATTTACGGGCAAACAACATCACCGAAAATGAGTGGCAGGTGGTCATATTGCTCACCGCCTGCGGCCCACATACGTTTGGGGTGATTAGGAGCCTTACGTACCCAGCTGCGCCGGACACCAAAACATTTGATTAACTTGTGAACTTAGTGGGGCAACATTTTAACCCAACCCCATCCACGATAGTCCAAACCAACGTTACCGGTTTAATACCTCTGAGAGGACCCCAGGAGAATCCCTTGCCGACTTTCTATCCAGGCTACGCAGGATTGCGGAGTACTGTGACTATGGTGAGACCGTGTCAGAAATGTTACGCGACCGTTTGGTTTGCGGTATTAACAATGCGGCCACCCAGAGAAAGTTGTTAGCCGAGCCAACATTGACTTCTCAACAGGCCATTCAAATAGTATTGTCACGAGAGAGCGCAGAACGAGGAGTGCAGGAGCTGCAGGGAAAGGAGGTGCATGCCTTGGGGCGCAACCCCTTCCATCCGAAAGCGTCCCCCTGCGGTACCTTAGGCGAGGCGACGTCCGGATCCGCACCAGTGGCCGTCGGACATTCCTCCCCGAAGGGAGCCTTCTCCAGAACCAATGGATGAGGAGCCATGTCCGTGTCAGACTTATAGGCGCCGACCCTGTCGCGGACGCCGGTCCTGGGGGGCACCAGAGGCGCTGTTGTTCCGACCGAAACTGGGGCCAGCCCAGGGGCTGTACCTTCTATTTGGATGAACCTGCGGTGACTACTCCCGAGGACGTGGAGACGGAGGACGACTGCCTGCAGCTCCATTGTGTGGCAGCTCCCCATGTGGCCCCCATCAAGGTGACAGTACGGGTCAATGGTCACCTTCTTGAGATGGAATTGGACACTGGCGCAGCGGTCTCCGTGATCTCCCAGAGGCCATTCGACTGCATCAAACAGAGTATACAGACCCTTACATTAACTGACACACAGGCCAGGTTGGCTCCCTACATGGGGGAACCATTGGACATTGCAATGGATTTTGTTGGATACAGGTTGGAAGTTTTTTCTATTTAACCATGCCTCTGTATGAACGTTTGGATGTTTTTGATGATGATTTCAGGAATGTCCAGGAACTATGATGACCCCTGGTGTTTATGGACGCCAGGAGGGGCGTTTCCCACTTATCATGGTGCGCGGCCATGGGCCCAGCCTGTTGGGTCGGGACTGGTTGCGCCATTTGCGGCTGCAGTGGCAGTACATCCTCCAAACAGTTTCTGGAGGATTGACTGAGGTGCTAGGGCGATACCCAGATGTATTCCAGACCGGTCTGGGGAAAATAAAAGGGGTTGTAGCCCGTATCCAAGTCGAACCAGGAGCCACGCCACACTATTTCCAGGCACGCCCGGTGCCTTATGCCTTGCTCAAGAAGGTAGAAGGGGAGCTCACTCGTTTGGAGACTTTGGGTATTATCAGGCCCGTCCGTTTCGCTGACTGGGCAGCACCAATTGTACCTGTAATGAAGCCAGATGCCACAGTTCTCTAGTGCGGCGACTATAAACTTAGTGAATACGGCTTCCCGACTCGACCGATACCCAATGCCTCGCATGGAGGATCTCTACGCGAAGCTTGCAGGCGGACTCTCATTCACAAAATTAGATACGAGTCACGCCTACCTACAGTTGGAGCTGGACCCTGCCTCCCAGCCATATGTAACGATTAATACACACCAGGGCCTGTATGAATATACACGTTTGCCCTTTGGGGTATCCTCTGCCTGCGCTATTTTTCAACGCATTGTGGAGGGCATTTTGAGAGGTTTACCGTGTGTTGCTGTCTACTTAGATGACGTTTTGATCACAGTGACGTCGGAGCAGGAACATTTGGAAAATTTGGAGGCTGTCCTTAGACGCTTTTCGGAGGCTGGAGTCCGTTTACGTCGCACAAAGTGCGTCTTTCAGGTGAAGGAAGTAGTCTACCTGGGTTATCGGGTGGACCGCGAAGGTTTGCACCCCGTCGCAGAGACGGTGCGCGCGATTCAACAGGCCCCGCCCCGACTGACATTTCGCATCTTTGTTCGTTTCTCGGCCTCGTAAACTATTACGGGAAGTTCCTCCCCAATCTGGCAACTACACTGG
Organism: Scyliorhinus canicula; assembly: GCF_902713615.1. Taxonomy (NCBI): domain Eukaryota; kingdom Metazoa; phylum Chordata; class Chondrichthyes; order Carcharhiniformes; family Scyliorhinidae; genus Scyliorhinus; species Scyliorhinus canicula. Next base: position 60,725,457 of record NC_052154.1, on the reverse strand, counting down.
CCCAGTTGCACCTTCTGCTAAAGAAGAATCACACCTGGGTTTGGGGTCAGCCGCAAGAAACCGCTTTCCGGCGGGTTAAACAACAATTGTCGTCGTCTGGGTTACTAACCCACTATGATCCTGGAAAGCCTTCGCTTGTCACATGTGATGCATCCCCGTATGGTATTGGGGCCGTCCTGTCCCACAAGATGGAAAACGGGGACGAGCGGCCGATAGCTTTCGCCTCCCGCACATTGACTGCAGCGGAAAAAAAGTACGCGCAGATCGAGAAGGCTGGCCTGGCAGTGGTCTTTGCAGTGAAACGTTTCCACCAGTACGTGTATGGCCACCACTTCACTATAGTGACTGATCATAAGCCTCTCCTGGGACTTTTCAGAGAGGATAAGCCAATACCGCCCATTGCTTCCGCACGGATCCAGCGCTGGGCTTTGTTGTTCGCTGCATACGAGTATTCTCTGGAGCACAAACCAGGAACCCAGATAGGGAATGCCGACGCATTGAGGCGATTGCCTTTATCGACTGGCCCCATGTTGACTCCCATGACCGGTGAGGTGGTTGCAACCCTAAATTTTATGGACACCTTGCCTGTCACGGCATCACAGATCCGTGAGTGGACCCAGACGGAGCCAGTCCTGTCAAAGGTTCGGCACATAGTCCTGTACGGTGGGCAGCATAGACATCTCCCAGGCGATTTGCGGGCATTTTCTCCAAGCTGTCAGAATTCAGCGTGGAAGATGGCATCCTCTTGTGGGATTGTCCCGGAAAGAGGACAGGAGCTTATACTGAGAGACTTGCACAATGGGCATCCAGGTGTGACCAAAATGAAAATATTGGCCCGGAGTTATGTCTGGTGGCCAGGCCTTGACACCGACATTGAGAAGGCGGCCCAAAACTGCTCCATTTGCCAGGAGCATCAGAAGCTTCCACCAGCCGCGCCCCTACATCACTGGGAATGGCCAGGGCGGCCTTGGGCACGCTTGCATATGGATTCCGCTGGCCCTTTTCAAGGATCCATGTTCCTTCTATTAATCGACGCCCAGTCTAAATGGCTAGAGGTGCATAAGATGGTAGGCACAACGTCCTGCGCAACAATCGAGAGATGCGTTTGTCTTTCAGTACGCTTGGCCTCCCCGAGGTGCTGGTCACGGACAACGGCGCTCCGTTCACAAGTGAGGAGTTTGCGAGGTTCAAAAAGATGAACGGCATACGCCATATCTGCACTGCCCCTTACCACCCGGCTTGAAAGGGTTGGCGGAGCGTGCAGTGCAGACATTCAAACGAGGCCGAAAGAAGCAGTCTTCCGAGTCGATGGATACAAGACTGGCTCGTTTTTTGTTTTCATATAGGACCACCCCCCATGTGGTGACTGGGACAGCTCCCGCAGAACTCCTAATGGGTCGGAGATTCGCACTCACCTTAGCATGGTTTTCCCGGACATTGGCGCAAAAGTACGCTGCACACAAGAACGGCAGGAACATGTTTTTTCTCGGCATCGCCCGGTGACCCAGTGTTCTTTCGGAATTTTGCTGGTGGTGCCCAGTGGGTCCCTGGCGTAATCTTTCGCCAAACGGGCCCTATCTCTTACCAGGTGCAAGCCCAGGGTCGTCTCCAGCGCAAATATGTAGACCACATTCGGTCCAGAAGACTATCCCTTCCAAAGATTCCCCGCCCCCGGAGCTCATTTCTACAGCCACAGAGACCAGACACAATGGAAAGTATTCCTCAAAATCTTCCTCTGGTGCCTCACTCAAAACCTGCGCAGGTCATGACAGAACCGCGTGGAGATAGAGACGCCAAGATGACGGAGGCAGCAGACTCCGGCTGCGAGATGGAGACACAGGACGCCTCAGAGCGGGAATCCTCGGGCCCACGGGCCGTGGATGTACAACCGTTATGCCGTTCATCACAGAAGCGCCGGTCTCCGTCTCGTTACACGCCGCCCGTTCCAGCGCCTTGTGCAAAATGAGTCTGACGACCTCCTTCCCCACGGTCTTCGGTGGTTTCCTTCAACATTGGGGGGGGGGGGGGGGGGGGGGGGGTGTTATAACCTGCCTGCTTACCACTTGCTGGGGTCTAATGACAATCTCACAATCCTGTGGGAGTATGAGGTTCCCCAATGAGGGGGGCGGAGAAATCATTAGCAGACTCTCTGCATAAATAGAGCTGCCCAGTTTGGAACCAGCAGAGAGAGGAGTGAGCAGCTAGGGAAGTTGCTGCGGCTGTTGTGTATATATATATATATATATATATATATGTTATTGTAAATAAATGTTATTTCTTTGTATCCTTAAAAGTCGTGCTGGATTCTCCGTGGCCCTCACAAAAGGAATGTAGTCACTATTGTCTTGATTTGTTAGTGAATTGAAACAAAAGCAAGTGTGTGCACCTGGATATATTTTATGCGTTCTCTTTGAACAGTTCAGCAGGCTGGAGTTCCACATTAATTCTTGCTGTGCTATAATTGAACTTGGCTGAGTTAATGCATAACTGTGGATTGACCAAGCATAGGAGGAGGATATGAAGGAGAAATAGAAAAGAAACAATTATCACCAATGTATGCAACAGCTTTGTTTAAAATTGCCTGCTTATCTTTTATTTATTGTGTTAACATTATTCTGGACATATCAGAGGAAGTCTGAGTTACTCCACACAAGGTGGAAAAGGAAATTTTTTAAATGACTAATGTTGCTACCGTGAACAGAAGCTGCTCTCCCTGCTTCTTACAGTTGTCACTCTGGTGCTGTCCTTCACTCCGCATACAATCTTAAGCATATTTTTCTTCATGTTTCACTTATTTCTGAAATATGACGTATCAAATATCTTGTAGTTTTCACCAAAGCTTCTGACAATGCCAAATCTGATCAGTTAATGGCCAGTTTACTTATCTTCAGATACACCAAAACACCTCCACTTCAGGTTATGTTGAAGATGTTTAGCCTTTCCCATGTCTACTGAATATGCAATTATTTTGGCAGCAATTGGTCCAGAAACCATGCCTTGATCACTTTTGTAGCTTTACCCAGCCTGGGCTTTCTGTGTAGTAGTTAGCTCCTTTAAGGGGGCAGGCATTGGAAGGGTCACGGAATATGAGCGCAGGGATCTAGGTGCAGAGCGCTTGCCTTTCCAGCCAGTTCGGATCCCAGTGCGTTTTTTAATAAATGTTTTTTATTGGGTTTTTGAACAAAGTATATTTACTGTTATGTACACAGAATAAAATATAAATTATATATAAATAAAGGGAACACGCACAAAAAAGAAAACAAAAAAATTAGAATAAAATAACTGGTAGGGTATTATGCGCTAGCTCAACAACAGCAACTCTGTACAATTGGCAATATGATTTTTAACACAAGGGGCAGCACGGTGGCCTAGTGGTTAGCACAACCGCCTCACGGCGCTGAGGTCCCAGGTTCGAATCCCGGCCCTGGGTCACTGTCCGTGTGGAGTTTGCACATTCTCCCCGTGTCTGCGTGGGTTTCGCCCCCACAACCCAAAAAATGTGCAGAGTAGGTGGATTGGCCATGCTAAATTGCCCCTTAATTGGAAAAAATAATTGGGTAATCTAAATTTAAAAAAAAAAAAAATGATTTTTAACACATAAGTAGGCTTTTGTGGGGTGGGGGGAACTGGGGAGGGACATATACATTTGGGTGCTGGAGAAACAATTACAGAACAATTATAGAGGGAAACACGCAAATGGATCTGGTGTTGGAGTTGTCATTGGCGTCTCGCGTTCACCTCCGCTTCAGCTGTTCGTCCCGTCTTTCGCCTGTATTTTCCTTGCTCTCTGCTCCTGTAGATGCCAAGTTTGTTATCGTTTCCTGTACCCTCCTTCCGACTGTCAGTCCCTTGCCTCCCCTCACCTCTCTGGTTCTCCTCTATTGTTCCCTGTCTCCTCCCACTTTCCCCACCCCCTGTCCTGCCCCCTTCCCCTTCTCCTGTGGTTCACCTTTCTTTTCTCTTAGTTTTAGCTGCCCCCCCCCCCCCCCCCCCCCCCCCCCCCCCCCCCGCGCACTATCTCTCCCTCTCCTGCCTCGGCTACTTTCCCTTGATTCTTGGCTATCTGGCTATTCTTCTGCTTGTTCATTGGCCACGCACAGGTCCCGGAATTGGGTGAATGGCTCCCACGTTCTGTGGAAGCCGTTGTCTGACCCTCGGATGGTCAATTTGATTTTCTCCATTTGGAGAGATTCTGAGAGGTCGGACAGCCAGTCTGCAGCTCTAGGTAGTGCTGCTGATTGCCAGCCAAACAGGATTCTACAGCCGATCAGGGAGGCAAAGGCAAGGGCGTCCGCCCTCCTCCCCAGGAGTAGATCTGGCTGGTCTGATACCCCAAAGATCGCCATTTTTGGGCATGGCTCCACCCTCATCCCCACCACTTTGGACATTGCCTTGAAGAAGGCTGTCCAGTACCCTGCAAGTCTGGGGCAAACCAGAACATGTGGGCGTGGTTGGCCGGGTCTCCTTGGCACCGTTCACATCTATCCTCCACCTCCGGAAAGAACCTACTCATACGAGTTCTTGTTAAGTGGGCTCTATGTACCGCTTTTAGTTGCGTCAGGCTGAGCCTTATGCAGTTGTTGGTGGAGTTGACCCTATGCAGTGCTTTGCTCCAGATTCCCCACCCTATTTCAATCTCCAGGTCTTCCTCCCATTTATTTCTTGTTGCGCCCCGTACGGTGTCGGCCCTTTCTACCAGTCGCTCATACATGTCGCTCAGGTTCCCTTTATCTAGGATGCTTGCGTCCAGTAACTCTTCCAGTTATGTCTGTCATGGCGGTTGTGGGTGAGTCCTTGTCTCCTTTCATAGGAAGTTTTTGTGTTGCAGGTACCTTAACTCAGTCCTCCTGGCTAGCTGGAATTTCTCTGTCAGTTCGTCCAGTGTTGCGATCCTGCCGCCCGTATATAGGTCCCGGACTGGCAGCGTCCCTCCATCCTGTCCCCACTTTTTAAAAAGGTGGCGTCAGTCAGCGCTGGTGTCAACCTATGGTTGTTGTAGATGGGAGCTTTGTCCGACATTTTGGTTAGGCCAAATTGCTGCTGTAGTTGGTTCAAGGACTGGAGGGTGGCTATCACCAACGGGCTGCTAGAGTGTTTTTTGGGTGGGAATGGGAGTGTCGCCGTGGAGAAGGCCCAGAAAGAGGTCCCCTTGTAGGAGGCTATTCTGCACGCACCCACTCGGCTTCTGGCTCCTTGATCCATCCCCTTATTCGCTCGGCTATCGCCGCCCAGTGGTAGAATTGTAGGGTTGGGATGGCTAGCCCCCCAGCCCCCCTTGGATTTTGTTCTTTGTAGGACTTTCTAAGGATCCTGGCATTCTCCACACACCCCCTCCCCCCCTCCAGACGAATGCCAAGATTAATTTGTCTAGTGCTTTGAAAAATGTCTTGGGGATGTAGATCGGGATAGATCTAAGTAGGAAGAGGTTCGTAGGCAGTGCGTTCATTTTGATTGTCTGGACACTCCCCTCGAGGGAGAGTGGGAGTGTGTTCCATCTTTGCAGGTCCTTTTTTACTTCCTCTGTCAGACTGGTGAGGTTCCATTTGTGATCTCTTTCCAGTCATGGGCTATTTGGATCCCCAGGTAGCGGAATTTGTATCAGGCCTGTTTAAACAGGAGTCCCATTAGTGATGCCCCCCCCCCCCCCCCCCCCCCCCCCCCCGCCTCCTTGTGGGTGTACCGGGAAGATCTCGCTTTTGCTCATGTTGAGTTTGTAGCCCGAGAAGACGCCAAACTCTCAGGAGCGCGATGATTCCGTCCATGCTGCTTTGTGGGTCCGAAATGTAGAGCAGCAGCTCATCTGCATAGAGTGAGACTCTGTGCTCTCTGCTGCCCCTTTGGATCCCCTCCAGCATTTTGCTGCTCTGAGAGCAATTGCTAATGGCTCGATTGCTAGAGCGAACAGCAGCAGGGACAGTGGGCATCCATGTCTGGTGCCCCTGTGCAGCTGGAAGTATCGGGAGTTGGTGTTGTTGGTCCGTAAGCTCGCCATGGCAGCGTTGTACAGGAGTTTTACCCAGGAGGTGAACCCTGTTCCAAGCCCAAACCGCTCCAGTGCCTCTATGAGGTATTTCCATTCGACCCTGTCAAAGGCCTTTTCTGCATCAAGGGAGACGATCACCTCTGGCGTTCTTTCCCCAGATGGGGTTATTATCACTTTCAGCAGGCGCCTGATGTTCGAGGTTAGCTGCCTACCTTTGACAAAGCCCGTCTGGTCCTCTGCGACCACCTGTGATACATCGTCTTCTAGCCTTTTGGCTAGGATTTTGGCCAGTATTTTTACATCTGCATTCATCAGTGAGATAACAGTGTGATCCAGGGGCCCACTGCTCCCATCTGTTCCATAAAGTGACCGTGTTCCCTTGCCATGCTAGAGGTTTCTCCCGTTTTGGGGCTTGATCTGTCAGTCGTTGGATCCTGTACACAGTTGAATTCCCCCCCGCCCTCCTACCCCCCCATTATTAGTCGGTGCGTCACTATGTCGGGGATTTCTGCCATGGTCTTTTTGATGAAGCTTGTGTCGTCCCAGTTGGGCGCGTACATGTCAACTAGTATGACCCACATTCAGTTGGGTCTTTGTCTTCTTTAGGTATCAGTGAGATTGAGGCCTGTGCCAGCGTGGGTGGCAGTGTGCCCCTAGCTAGCGAGTCTGTGAACATCTCACACAGGTGCAGGGCCAGTGCTGTCGCAAGTTTTGTGTAGAAGTCCGCCGGCAACTCATCTGGTCCCATCATGGAGCGAATGCTGTCCATGGGGGCTCTGAGGTGTACAACCCTTGGTAAAAGGCCTTGAAGGTTTTGTTGATCTTTTCTGGTTCTGTTTCTAATGTGCCTCTGGTATCCCTGATTTGTGCAATTTCTCTGGTGGCTGCCTGCTTTCTCAGCAGGTGTGCCAACAGGCGGCTGGCTTTGTCTCTGTGTTTGTATAGCGTCCCAAGTGCCTGGTGGAGTTGGTGCTCTGCTTTCCTGGTGGAGAGCAAATCAAAGTTCCTTTGTAGCTCTTTCCTCTCTGCCAGAAGCTCTACGGTCGGGGCCTCGGAGTATTTACGGTCTACCTCCAGTATGGAGTCGACCAGCTGCTGCCTAGCCGCCCTTTCCTCTCTATCTCTTCGTGCTTTGAAAGCGATAATTTCCCCTCTTACTACCGCCTTTAGCGCTTCCCAGAACGTAGAGGGTGAGACCTCCCTGTTATGGTTGTTCTTCGTGTACTCTGCTATGGCCTACAATACCTTTTCGTTGAAAGCCTTGTCTGCTAGTCGGGCAATGTGCAACCGCCATGTGGGGTGTTTGGCCCTGCCCATCTCCAGCCTCACGTCCATGTAGTGTGGAGCGTGGTCGGATATCACAATTGTGGAGTATTCTATATTCTACTTTGTCTATCCCTGGAAGCACCGTTTTCTCCACCACAAAGTGCACTGGGGAGAAAAAGGAGAACCCCTTCTCTCCTGGGTGGGTGAACCTCCAGGGTGAACTGCTCCCATCTGTTCCATAAAGTGACCGTGTTCCCTTGCCATGCTTGAGGTTTCTCCCGTTTTGGGGCTTGATCTGTCAGTCATTGGATCCTGTACACAGTTGAATCCCCTCCCCCCCATGATTAGTCGGTGCGTCACTATGTCGGGGATTTCTGCCATGGTCTTTTTGATGAAGCTTGTGCCGTCTCAGTTGGGTACATACACGTTAACTAGTACTACCGGTGCCCCATCCAGGGCCCCGCTGACCATGACGTACCATCCCCCTGGGTCCGTAACCATCTTTGTTGCCCTAAACATAATCTTTTTGCTGATCAGTATTGCCACCCCCGGATCCTCGTCCCACAGCAGGAATGGTATACCAGTCTGCCCCACCCAGCCCTTTCTTACCCGCAGTCAGTCCTGCTCTCTCAGGTGTGTCTCTTGGAGTAAGACTATGTTGGCTTTCATATTTCTTTGGTGGGTGAGGACTCTGGATCTTTTCATTGGGCCGTTGAGTCCCCTTACATTCCAGATGACTGTCCTGGTGGGGAGGCTTCTGTCACCCCGCTCCTGTGGGATTAACCATACTTACCTGATGGACGTGCCCCTGCCATCCGGGGTTTCCCTTTGTTAGGGGGCCGTCCAGGATGGCCGCTGTCACTGCTCTCTCCATGCAGTCAGGTCCCTGCGCTCCATGGTTTCCCTTTGTTCAGGGGGCACCTGATATGGCCGCTCACTGTGCATCCGCCACATAGGTAGTTCCCTGCACTCTGGAATCTCCCTTCGCCCAGGGACCGTACTGGGTGGATGCTTGCTGCGATTCCTTGTCCCAAGCCCTTGGTCATGACACTTTGTAGCCCTATTGTTATTCTCTTTCTAGCCTTGTTTGTCCTTCCTTTCCTGTGCCCCCCCCCCCACCCCCCCGTCCTTCCCTTTCCTGTACACCTCTCTCTTGTCCCTCTTTTCCCTGTTCCTATCCCCGTTTGCTCTCCTACCTCTGTTGAATAGTCCCATCCTGCCTGGAGCCGTTCCCCTGCTTTGTTGCATTTTGTTGCATGCCTCCAGCGCTAGCTGTCCTGCTAGTGCGGTGGCCCCCCTCTTGGGGGTTACTGTCTCGTTTCTCCCTCACCCTACCTCTGCGGTTTTCTGCCCGCTCTTTCCCCATCCTACCCTGCACTCCTCTTGCTTGCTCTCCCTTCTCAGCTACGCTCGTTCCCTCGTGCTGGGGCCTGGTCTCCCATCTGAAGTGGTCCCTCGGGTAGTGGTTTGCTTTTTGTTCAGTGTGTGCTTGTCGGGGGGGGAGAATGATCCTAGTGCTGAGAATGAGGACATTGATTATTGTGCTTGGTATATAGTCCTTATTTATAATAAAACTGTTGTTATTAGCCAACTGGTGGTTGCCAATCATTACATTTACTACATTGGCGGCAAGGAAAAACAACAGTGACTCAGATCGCACTGAAGAAAGAACTTGAAGGCAAGTTCGGTTGCAAGAGTTGCAGAACAAGTCCAATCGAGTCCAGCCTGCAAGTCAGTATAAAGTAGTTATGCCTCTCTTTGGATAATCAGAAGCTTCTGACACTGCTACAGAAGACTGGGGACAGTATATAGAGCATTTGGAATATATTTTCTGGGATAATGAAATAGAGGGAGGATAGGAAGAAAAGTTATATTGCTGACTGCATGTGGGACCTAGATACATAACTTGATCTGAAGTTTAACATCCCCGATGCTCCCGACACAAAGACATTTGCAGAGCTCTGAGCTAGTAAACGGGCATTACCACCCCAAGTCCTCAGTAATATTACAACGGTACAAATTTAACTCCATGGGAAGTAGTCCAAGGGAGACCATCGTGGGTTTTGTAGCAAGGCGAAGACAAATCGCAGAGCATTGCGATTTTAGTTCAGTGTTGAATGATAGGTTAAGAGACCGATTGGTATGTGGTGTAAACAATGCAGAAATACAGAGAACATTGTTCGCTGAATCAGAGTTAACTTTTAAAAAGGCGTCCGAAATGGGGTTAGCAATAGAGAGCGCCGAGAATGGTGCCAGGAGCTGCAAAGTGCACAAGTCGATGAAGTCCACCAATTAGGGCAGAAAGCTGAGCAGCAATGGAGCCAGGAGTGGAGATGCTGGTTTTGAAGTCAAGAGAACAACTCAGAAGCTGGAAGAGCTACAAAGTATCGAAGATTTAAACAACAGCCAAGGAATATTAGAGTGCGATTGGTACAGGTGAAGTCACTTCCAGAAATGTGTAGCTTTAGAGAAGCAGAATTCTTGGTGTATGGAAGAAAAGGATACTTGAGACACAGATGTAAAACCAAGCAAGGCCTGCCCAGTACCAGCAGAGTAAATAATCCAGCCCCTGTGCATAGTACGGAGGATGGGTGAACGGAGAGTTTTGTCGCTTAATAATATGAAAATGGGCATGGTAGCCCCATCACAATGGTGTTGTTAGTGAACAGCCAGCCACCGAAGATGGAAGTGGACATGGGGGCAGCAGCTACTGTTGTGAACGAACAGTCCTACTGGTATCTTCAAGAAGTGGTTCAAGCCCAGAAGTTTAAGAATACTGCAGCTAGACTGGTTACATATACCAGAGAATCCATAAAAATAGTAGAGGTGACCAGGACTCTGGTGAGTTATAGACAGCAGTCTGAACAGCTACAAATGATAGTATCCAGCTGGTGTCCAGCTAAGGACTGTGTTGAATGGGGCATGACTGGCTCCAGTAGAATGAGTTGAACTGACTGGAACTTTAAACCGAAAGAGGGGGGCCTGCACAAAGTCATAAAAAGAAAACCAAGATGCGTTCCAGGAGGAATTGGGAAAAGATAGAAGGGTTGCAGCCAAAAATCCATGCAGATTCAGAAGCCACCCAGAGATTTTTTTTCGTGCAAAACCTGTGGCCTACGTATTAGTATAACAGGTAGAGACAGAACTAAAATAACTGGAAAACTTGGACATCCTCAGGCCCATACAATTCACCAAGTGGGCAGCACCCATTGTATTGGTAGTCAAACCAGACAAGACCATCTGTATCAGCGGAGATTACAAGTTGACGGTAAATCAGGCTGCAAAACTAGATGCTTCCTCCCACAAGTCCTGAAACACGTGCTGTTAGGTGAATTGGACAATCTGAATTCTCTGTGTGTACCCGAACAGGTGCCGGAATGTGACGACGAGGAGATTTTATCAGTAACTTCATTGCAGTGTAATGTAAGCCTACTTGTGACAATAATAAAGATTATTATTATTATTAGATTGGTACCCATCCCAAAATAGAGAATCTATATGTTAAGTTGGCTATGGGTTTGACATATACCAGGTTGGATATGAGCCACACTTACAAACAGTTAGAACTGGATGATGTCATCCGAAATACTTATTTAAAAAAAATAAATTTAGAGTACCTAATTAATTTCTTCCAATTAAGGGGCAATTTAGTGTGGCCAATCCACGTAGCCTGCACATCTTTGGGTTGTGGGGCGAAACCCACGCAAACACGGGGAGAATCTGCAAACTCCACACAGACAGTGACCCAGAGGCGGGATCGAACCTGGGACCTCAGCGCCATAAGGCAGCAGGGCTAACCCACTGCGCCACCGTGCTGCCCATCCTAAATACTTTTAAGGGGTTATACCAATACACACGTCTACCGTTTTGGGGTTTTGCTGGCTTGCCACGAACCATGGAGAGTATGCTGCAGAGTTTGCCAAAGGTTGTTGTTTATTTGGACGATGTTTGAATAACAGGTTCCACTGGGGAGGAACATCTGGCCAATTTGGACAACGTTTTGAAGAGATTTTAAGAGACGGCAGTGCATTTAAAAAGAGAGAAGTGCACGTTCCAAGCATTAAGGTGGTTTTTATTTGTTATCGGTGGATGCTCAGGGTCACAGCACCCAATGGCAGACAAAGCAAGAGAAATTAAAGGGGCACCGGCCCCTAGGAACACTTCAGAACTCAGGTCTTTCCTGGGGTTGGTCAGCTATTATGGGCGATTCCTCCCAAATCTTCAGCATTGTTAGCACCATTGTATGTGTTGTTAAAGAAGCGTCAGAGATGGCATTGGAAAGCACCACAGGAAGAGGCTTTTACCCAAGTTCAGCAAGTACTCCAGTCTTCATGCTTATTAGTACATTTCGCCCCTCGAGTAGATAGTACTTACATGCGATGCTTCACCATATGGGTAATGGTTGTGTTATTCCATACAATGGAGGATAAGTCGGAGACCCCATTGGGTATGTATCAAGAACCCTAACAGACATGGAAAGAGGATGCTTCCAAATAAAAAAAGTCTTGGCTATTATACATGCATCACGAAGTTTCATCAATACACCTATAGGAAGCATGGTACTATCACCAGGGGCTGGTTTAGCTCACTCGGCAAAATCGCTGGCTTTTAAAGCAGGCCAGCAGCGCGGTTCGATTCCCGTACCAGCCTCCCCGGACAGGCGCGGAATGTGGCGACTAGGGGCTTTTCACAGTAACTTAATTGAAGCCTACTCGTGACAATAAGCGATTTTCATTTCAGTTCATCTCAGACCACAAGCCACTTTTAGGGCTCTTCAAAAAAGACAAAGTGATTCCAGCAATTGATTCTGCTAGGATACATTGGGTGCTGTTCTTATTGGTTTTCGGATATACCTTTGAACACTGGCCAGGGTCTCACACAAACAATGCAGACCCCTTAAATTGTCTGCAATTGCCAGAAAGCACACCACTTTCTCTAGTACCACAAGAGATGGTTTCAAACTTTCTGCACTCAGTATCTATGACAATGCAGCAAATTAAGTACTGGACTAATAGAGACTTTTTGTCATCGAAGGTTAAACACAGAATACTGCATGGATGGAAGAATGAGAAAGTTTTGGAGGAAATGAAGCCTCATCAGCTGAGGAAAGATGAGCTTAGCTGCAAGGATGCTGCCATTCTTTGAGGAAACAAGAGTGTTTGTCCGCATACTAGGAAGAGAACCACTGCTTGAAGAATTGCACTGTGCCCATTCGGGCATGTGCCCAAGGTGAAAATGCTAGTAAGTAGCTAAGTTTGGTGACTCATAGACTTATCATAGAATTTACAGTGCAGAAGGAGGCCATTCGGCCCATCGAGTCTGCACCGGCTCTTGGAAAGAGCACCCGAAGGTCAACACCTCCACCATATCTCCATAACCCAGTAACCCCATCCAACACTAAGGGCAATTTATCATGGCCAATCCACCTAACCTGCACGTCTTTGGACTGTGAGAGGAAATCGGAGCACCCGGAGGAAACCCACGCACACACGGGGAGAATGTGCAGACTCCGCACAGACAGTGACCCAAGCCGGAATCGAACCTGGGACCCTGGAGCTGTGAAGCAATTGTGCTATCCACAATGCTACCGAGCTGACTCACATTGATACGGATAGATAAAGGGTTGTGAAACAATATCACCAATGCCAATTCTACCAGAAGTTGCCAGCTGCAGCTCCTTGGCACCCTGGGAATGGCCAGGTTGACCATGGGTGTAGGTTCACATAGATTATGTTGCCATATTTATGGAAGTTATGTTCAGAATGGATAGAGGCTTTTGAAATGAAGTTTATAACATCAGACGCCACAGTGGAGAAGAAAATGCACCAATATTCTTCCACCCACGACAAGCTACAGGTATTTATCTCAGACAAGGGAACAATGTTCATAAGTGCGGAATTCCAGAAGCTCATGACATTTAATGGAATAAACTATATTCGAACCGGACCATATCATCCCTCGTTAAATGGATTGGCTGAACACGTAGTTCAGGCGTTCAAGACTGGTCTCAAGCAGCAACCACCTGCGTCACTAGGAAACAGGTTAGCGCAGTTCCTGTAGCCTACCGAACCACCCCGCAAAACACTACTAGCATAGCTCTAGCTGGGCTGCTGATGGGTCAACGCATGAGAATCAGGTTGAGCCTGGTAGTTTCAAATTTGGCTGGGAAAGTAGAGACAAGGCAGAGTTGCCAGAGAAAGAACCATAATTCGGCAAACGTGGAAAGGGCATTTGAGATAGACGAAGCAGGTTTTGTAAAGAATTTTGGAAGTGGACCAAGTTGGATACGACGAGTTGTTGTGGACAAGATGGGGCCACTGTCCTATTAAGTGAAAGTGTAGGACAAATTTTTGAAGAAACATCTGCGGAGACAGGAGCCCTACCAAGGGCCAGTGATACCGCATGATCCCATCGTGCCAGCAAGTAGTCTTGTTATTTGTCCAAGGAGTGAAGCCACTGATCAGCCAGTGGCAGGCTGAAGTGCTGCGAAATAGTGGAAAGTGATGTACTGCTACGAAGAGGGAGTTCCAATGAAGCACATCAATTAAGCTACCTCTCCAGGAGACCCTCAACCAGTTGAGCTATCTCTCCATCCATTAATTTCTAGGTGGGAATTCTTTCTTTCAAGGAATGCAGGCTTCACAGTCTATCCTGAATTGCCTCTTTGAACCACTGCAGTCCATGTGCTGTAAATATACCCACAGCGTTATTAGGGAAAGAGTTCCAGGATTTTGACACACGACTGTGAAGAACTGTGTGTGGCTTGGAGGGGAACTTCCAGGTGGTGGTGTCCTTGTCCTAGATGGTAGCGGTCGTGGGTTTGGAAGATGCTATCTAAGGAGCTTTGGTGAGTTCTGGCAGAGAATTGAGCAGGGATCACATCGTGACCTCTTCACCTTTGTTATGTCTGCCTGATTTCTTACCATCAACAATGAATATGCCCACCTATATATGGATAGACGTTTTCACGTCAATTTCAGATTACCATGGCACATTATAGATTTTCTGTCATTTCACCAATAGCAACAGTCATTTCACCAATAGCAACAGTGAGCGCGGTTCTCCCAAAAGGGAACAAAGTCCTCAAGTGAGCACGTTTGCCATGTGTTTCTAGACACTCGCAGTGCAGAGAAACACATGGCTATTCAACACGACTTGCGTTGTATATGGGGCCTGAATAGGGAACACGTATCCAAGGTCGCACATTATCCCGCTTTGTACTGCAGGGAGCTCTGCTCGCCGGAACTCCCCAGTTTAATAAGAGGTCGGAACGCCATTTTTAAAGGCGCGTCGAGCCAGGTAGATCCCGAGAGTGGGGTCTCCTGGCTTTTATGGGCCACGCTTTGCTGCGGTGAACTGCTTTCCCGATGCAGCATGGCCACTGGATCGTGCCCAGTGGATGAAAAGAACAATTGACCATCCATGGCATCAAACATTTTTATAGTATTGAGGGAAGGAGGGTTGATTTCTTTTTAAATATAGAAACCCTGCAGAGCCGAAGCACCAGAATTTAGAAACAATTTTGAGATTCAGTTTCCCTAGTAAGATGAGACTGTTCTTAATGCTATCCTGTGGCAGGTTACAAAGGCTTACTGCACCACATATTGTTGATGGACTTGACAGAATAAAATACATAAATAACTCTAAACTTTGTGATGGGCACGTGTTTCACTGAAAAAGGTATGCCTAATTCTGAAACTGAGAGATCCAAAATAAATTAATATATCCACACATCAGCAAAGAGCAGCACAATTAACATTCCTTATTTATAATAGTGTGAAATATGAATATTGTTGGCAATATCTGTAATGCTGAACATTAAAAAAATTACATTTGTGTTTTGTGAAGTAACACTATGAAACATGTTAACCATTCAGCTCATTCTTAGCATACTATGGCAGAAGTCTCAAAATCAAAGATTGGCTACAATATTCATATTTATATTACTTCAGTAAGAATGTTTCAAGTCAACGAAATAACATTAATGGAGGCATCATTCCTTACCTTTGGTCGTCTTTTCTTGGAAACTTCTGCACTTTCCGCTTCCTCATGTTCCTTTGCTCCCTGAGTGATATTTGTGTAATTAGCCAATCTGCTAAGGAGCGATGATACCTTTGGTCGAATGTCCAGTTCCTCCTGCAGAAGATTTAGACCATGGGTGTTTATACCACAATAAAATCCAGGGGATAAGTTGCACCGTCTCAATTACATTTCTAAACAACCTAAAGAACTGTGGAGGGGGCAGTGGTGGGGGATAATTTTCGGCATTAGTACAAGTGATGCATTGTCATTGCCTTTCTAGGCCTGATTTTTAGGTTAGTGCTGTTGATGTTCATTACAATTTTGCCCCATATTTTCTGGTGATTCCTTGACAATAGATAAACTACACTGGTGTGAAATGAGCTTAAATCTTTCTCGTACCAGCCTCCCCGAACAGGTGCTTGTGACGACTAGGGGCTTTTCACAATAACTTCATTGAAGCCTACTTGTGACAATAAGTGATTATTATTTACACTCAAAATCAAACACCAGAAATGAAATCAAAATTTCTCACATTATGTAATCAGATTCAACTATCTCCATTTCTATTAAAAAAAAGTGCTTCTTTATGGGAAAATGGGAAATGATTCTCCCGCTCTCTGAGTTGTTTGCTGGCCAACATTTCAATGACTGTAATCATAAAGAGAGTAGTCAGAACACCAACTTTGGTTCATTGGAAAAGATTTATAGGATGCTATTAGAATAATAACCAAAGAAATGATCAGCTGTTCCCTTGCTATTGAACATCAGGGAAAAGTTTGATAATTATGGATAGTGGCTCAAATCTGATAACTTTGGTAGCATACACTTATTGCAATAGAGTCATTTCATATTACTACTGAATAATGCTTGGATGTTACGAAAAAATACAGCTTCTCAGGACAATATGGACTCACCCAAAGCTTTTCTTAAGTCTCTGAGAATTAGAGTAAAAAGAAATCCATATTCTAAAGAACGGGCAGTGATCTCAGGGTGCACGTTCATAGACCTTTGAAGGTGGCATGATATCGAGAGTATGATTAACAAAGCATATCGGATCATGGGTTTCACATGTGGAGGTATTGAAGGCAAAGGCAAGGAAGTTTTACTGAAGCTCTGGTTAGACCACAACTAACATACAGAATCACAATTGTTACAGCACAGGCTATTTGGCATGTTGCGTAGACTTGGGTTCTGCACTCCGTTCTGGTCACCATATTTTAGGAAGGATGTGAAGGCCCTTGAGAGGGTGAAGAGAGAACATACCATAATGGTTCCAGGAATGAGGGGATTCAGTTACAAGGATGGGTTGAAATAGCTAGGATTGGTCTCTGCGGAACAGAGGTTGGGGGTAGACTTCATCGAGTTGTATGATACTATGACAGATTCAGATAAGATAGACAAAGAAAAGCTGTTGTCATTAGCTGATAGTACAAGGCCTAGGAGTTCAGATGAAGATCTTGGCCAAATATTTTACGCATTAAGTGGTAATGGCCTAGAACTCACTGCCTATGAAGATGGATGGTGGAAGTGGACATTATCAATTATCTCAAAAGGAACTTGGATAGGCACTGGAGAGAAATAAACCTGGCAGGGCTACAGTGATAGAGCAGAGAAAGGTGATGAGCTGGATTATTCCACAGAGTTTGGACTCGATGGGGTAAATGGCCTCCTTCTGTGCTGTAGTATTGCTATAACTCTATGTGTAAATATCAGACTAAAATACAGCATTTTAAATATTAAGCAAAATTCCCCATTCAAAATCATTACCTCAAATAAGGCCAAATTTCTGTCATAATATTCATTTCCTTTTAAAGTGTCAGTTTTGTTTAGGAAAGGACTGTCTTCTTTGTGATATCCATGACCTGGGGAAAAAAAGCACTTTGTTATGCTCATCATGGAAGGAAAGTTAAAATGTAGATTGACCATGTTAAAAATGCTCCATGTGGTAAAATTTTAATGTACAGCAATCAAATATTTCACAAACAAAATGTTATTTATAACAGGCCTTGAACCTATTTTGATTGCAGTTTTTTTGTCTTCAACATGTGGGAAAGGAAGGGAAAGTGAATAATAAAGATAAACCAAGTAGGAGCACACCTCATTTGGCTGTAACACTGAAAGATGCACAGTAAAGTACTTGTTGTTCTGCCCAACACATAAGCTATAGATGTCAGGGTTCTGACATGCATGACATCCATTTGAGCTCATAGTGCACATTTCAAACTTACTGGATATACCCATATGAAAGTTGAGATTCATTTTTACAATAAAGCATTATAGGATCAATTTTTAAAGAGAGA
Organism: Scyliorhinus canicula; assembly: GCF_902713615.1. Taxonomy (NCBI): domain Eukaryota; kingdom Metazoa; phylum Chordata; class Chondrichthyes; order Carcharhiniformes; family Scyliorhinidae; genus Scyliorhinus; species Scyliorhinus canicula. Next base: position 60,707,886 of record NC_052154.1, on the reverse strand, counting down.
ATTTTTGAAGGGATTACTTTCAACTAAAACACAACCACCCAGCACACCCATAATTGCTCTCAAAAAAATCCACAATGTACTGACGGAAGTGGTGCCCACACCAGTCATTTATTGTCTCTCTCCCAGTTGGTATTTTTAATTCAGGAACCCCCATCCCAGGGAGGGTCAGACAGGCATTGGTTGTGCCTACATTTTCAATGATGTTCTGGGTCCGGGAGTAAGGAAGGAAAGGGAAATGCCACGCCTTTAGAAAACATTACACTGTTAGACCCAGCCCTTGACTTAAGTCTTGATGCACAGACCAGGGCCCGATTAGCAAGGACTGAGCCTCCACTTAAAAGGAAGACTGAAGATGATGGTTCAAGACAAGGTCTGGACCTTCAATTCTTTAATATTTGCTCTGGAAGTTTGCACCTGCATACCATTTCAATGTGCGCTGCTTATTTCTTCTCAGATCAGTCAGGTTCTCCTCCATAAAAGTCAAAAATCGATCCATATCTTTCCTATTTTAATTGACAAGTAGAAACTGGAGGAAATGCAACTAGTATTTTTTTAAAATATATTTTGTTAGAGTGTCGGCTCAGATGAAAACCCGGGATGTGGCTCTCCAGCTGTGCAGCTGAGTTTTTAGTCTAGATTTTGAACCTCTCTGAAAATAAGATTCAGGCGGCATGGTTTACTACACCGTATGGCATTGTGGCAGGGCGGGGTCTAATAGAAGCAGAGAGGCCGGAGTTGCATGCCACAATCAGCACAGAAATTAAACCCAGCAAACATCCCCCACCATAAGATTCGGGGACTTTCCCTCTACCAACATCAGCATTGGGCTCTCACCCTGCCCACCACCATCAGCAGCATTGGGCTCTCACCCCCCACCACCACCATCATCAGCATTGGGCTCTCCCCCCCCCCCCCCCCCGCCCGCACCATCATCAGCATTGGGCTCTCACCCTCCCCACCACCATCATCAGCAGCATTGGGCTCTCCCCCCGCCCGCACCATCATCAGCATTCGGCTCTCACCCTCCCCACCACCATCATCAGCATTGGGCTCTCATCCTCCCCACCACCATCATCAGCAGCATTGGGCTCTCACCCCCCCCCCCCCCCCCCCCCCGCCCGCACCATCATCAGCATTCGGCTCTCACCCCCCCGCCCGCACCATCATCAGCATTCGGCTCTCACCCTCCCCACCACCATCATCAGCATTGGGCTCTCACCCTCCCCACCACCATCATCAGCATTGGGCTCTCACCCTGCCCACCACCATCATCAGCATTGAGCTCTCACCCTCCCCACCACCATCATCAGCATTGGGCTCTCACCCTCCCCACCACCATCATCAGCATTGGGCTCTCACCCTCCCCATCACCATCATTGGGCTCTCACCCTCCCCACCACCATCATCAGCATTGGGCTCTCACCCCCCCATCACCACCATCATCAGCATTGGGCTCTCACCCTGCCCACCACCATCATCAGCATTGGGCTCTCACCCTCCCCACCACCATCATCAGCATTGGGGCACTCACCCCCCACCACCACCATCACCATCAGCATTGGGCTCTCACCCCCCCCCACCACCATCATCAGCATTGGGCTCTCACCCTGCCCACCACCATCACCAGCATTGGGCTCTCACCCTCCCCACCACCATCATTGGGCTCTCACCCCCCCGCCCCCCACCACCATCATCAGCATTGGGCTCTCACCCTCCCCACCACCATCATCAGCATTGGGGCACTCAACCAGCCCCCCAACAAATATCAGCATCAGGGGCTCCTCCCTACTCCCTAAACAAACATTTTCCCACCCACCCCGCTAACAAACATAACCCGAAATATGCCACCTGTGGGTCTCACCAGAGAGTCTGCCTCTGGCAATGCCCCAGCACGGTACTGCCAGGTTGGTACTGTCAACCCGATAGTGCCAACCTGTGCCAGAGCACTGCTGTCCCTCTCCCCCAGGGGCTATACTTACTTTTGCGCCCCCGGGGAGGGGAATCCCCTCAACTGATGAACTTTTTTCAGAACCTATTCTAAACCTTGCCGATGTGACATCACGTCGACGAGTTATCAATATTCAGTGAAGGAAAGATCATGTGGCGGGGGAGGGGCTGCACTTCGCTAAGTATAGTAAAATATATTTAAATGAGGTTACCGCCCTTACTGGGCTGAACCCACAATGACACTACCATTTTCGGATTCTCACGGGATTTTCCACCACATCGTCGTTCTCGCTGACAGCTAACTTGGGTTGAAAATCACCCGCATCACTTTAGTTCTCACATTTTTGGGGTTTCCTCCCTTAAAAGCTAGGGTCCCCTTTTATACAAAGTATATGAAAAATTTCAGGTCACAAATCATGTGGTCAACTTTCACACAAGATCAACGTTTACAGGCGTATCTATACTAATTGCAACTCTGGAGAGTTATGTACTGTGCAAGCACCCTTAGTAGTACTGAATTGAAAATGGACAAACTGGTTTCACATAGGATGCCAAAGCCAGCAGATCAGAATTTTGCTGCCAGTTTGCAGTGGATTAGGATCCAGATCAAAGGCGATCAAGCCAAACACCTCAATTCTTTAAAAAATTTGTAAAGTCAAAACATGCATCATCTTTTCTGCATTTGTGTTGTCCTCAAGTCTTTTTAATGTGCGAGTACAGTGTACAAAATTGATGAATGTGAAATTGAACATTTGTTTAAACAAGAATCGATAGAAAAATGTTTAGTATGAGTAATTATATGAAGAAAATATATTCATGCTGATATTAACTTGGTTCCGAATGGTATGATTGATTGATAGTGAGGCCCAACTAGTTCAACAATCAATCTTCATTTAAATTGATGCATATTGACATCGAGGCCAGTGGACAACTGCAGAAAATGGAGTGGCAACAAGCCTCTTCTGGGACTCAAAAAAGGTCCCCGATAAAGTAAATGAGATGGGGTCTAACACAATCGCAATTGGTGGAGGAGACGCTGGGGCAAGATGAGGCCCAAGGTTTCCTTGAGGGGTAGGATAGTTGATGGTATGGCTAACCATGGTGGTGTGATCGACCATGTAGGATGTTATAGAGGAGGCAAACGGACCAAGTGGAAGGTTGGAGTGAATGTTTGGTATGGTGGTATGGTAGCAAAGGGGGAAAGGTGGTTGGGGGGGGGGGGTTTGCATAAAGGTAGCTGACACAACTGAATAGATGGACCTCATCATGGATGCAGAAAAATCAACTGTTGTAAGCGATGTCCTTGTGATATTCAAAGACAAAATTAATAAAAACACGTTATTGGAGAATCTGTGCATTTTACATCACTCATTAGATTTTAATTCTTGGTAAAGATGGGCAATCTTGTTGGTTTCTACTAGATTAGATCCCCTCTTGACGGGTTATGGGGTGAAGGTAAATGATCCCAGTAAGCATGAAAGCAACAGATCACAAATCACCAGGACCAGACTGCCCAGGATTCTAAGAGATGCATTAAATGCACAGATTATGATTTTCCAAAATTCCCATGATCCTAGAACAGTCCCAAGTGGTTTGGAAGTTAGCAAATGTAATTATGCTATTTGAGAAAGAAGGGGAAGAAAAAAACAGGGAACTACAGGCCAGTTGGCCTGATAGTCATTGGTAAAGCTCTGGAATATATTATTCAGGAAATCTTAACAATGAATCTAGAAAAGTATACTGTAGTATGATCAGACAACGTCAACATGACAAATTTAGAGTTTTTTTGAGGATGTGATCAGTAGGGTAGATTAAGGAGAATCAGTAAGCATAGTATATTCAGATTTCAAAAAACCATTTCTAAGGCGCCACACTTATTCGCAATGAATAGAGAATTGGTTGATGGACAGGAAGCAGTTAGTTGGCATACACGAGGCATTTTCAAGTTGACAGGGACTTAGGTACTTGTTCAAGGAACACAGTTAGCATGCAAACACAGGAAGCAATTAGGAATACAAATGGCATACTTGTCTTCATTGCAAGAGGATTGGAGAACAGGAATGCTGTATATTCATAGTTTTTTTTTAAAGTGTTTCCTCACAGGCAGCCTCATTGGCGAACAGGGGCACTTTAAGAGAACGATTGTGTGACGATCAACCATTTGTGCAGGCAAACGGGCTGTCTAACATCGCAGCCTGTAGTATTAACATCTTCTAAATAAAGCTCTACATTTTGGTTGAATCTCCAAGGCCTGCAGACTCAATCTTGAATCCACCACATAAAAACTGGCAACGAGTTAGGTGAACAGCGTTTGTAGGGATCAGAAGAAATAATTAATAATTCAAATGATCGCTACATGAAAGCTGGCACTGGGGGAGCCAAACAACCGTTGCAAGCACCAAAGGAATGGAAAAATTACAGAAAAATCCGATGAAAACAACTTTGGGAAGAGGTCTGCCACATGCTCCGCCCAAACCACACTCGGTAGCTGTAAGTACCAAGAACCCTGCAACAATAAATTTAGAGCTGGGGGTGTTGCAAAACACAAAGGGGAAAAAGGCTGAGCTCGGGTTGTGCCTTGTTTTGGGGAGAAAGGAAGCAAGGTAGTGCTAAACATTCATGGCATATTGTGTACACGTAGGTCCTTCCGTGGAATTGTTTGGTGAGATTATAGAGCGATGGAGCTCATACACAGAACGATTTAACCATTTTGTCCTAGCTAACAAGATAGCAACAGATATAAAAGTCCCAAGATTCCAGAGCATAATGGAGGGAAAACGTTGAACCTTCTTAGGAGTGTGGTACAGCCGGAAAAGCCAGGCACAAAAACATACAAAGAAATAGTGGAAATTTTGCAGGGCCACTATTCACCAAAGTATTTAGTCATCACAGAAAGGTTGAGGTTTCATAAGCGCAACCAAGAAGGTGGTGAATTGATTGCAGAAGTTTGTAGCTACCCTGACTGGCTGAACACTGCAAATTCGGGTATGCCAAACACTTTGAATGTATTAAATGATACCAGCAGAAATCAATTAGTCTGTGGTTTAAGGAGCGAAGCCATTCAAAAGCAGTTGTTAAGCGAAAACAACCTGACCTTAAAGAAAGCTTTGGAAGCTGCTGTATCGATGGAATTAGCAGCCAACAAAGCTCAATAGATGAGGACAAGCGCAAGAATTCACAAGATGTTAGCTAAAACGCGAACATAAACACAGACATAGGTGTGCAAAAATTGGGCACTCAGCAGCAGATTGTTGGTGCAAAGATATCATGCGTAGAAATTGTGGCAGAAAGGGCCACATTGCACATGCTTTTTGGAAAAAGAAATAAGCTTCAGGTAAAGTTGCAAGAAGCAGGAGCATAATAAAATAAAAGGCAAGCTGAATAAAGGAAAAAGTGTCCACGTGGCACAAAAGGCAAGTGAGAAAGAATTCATTTCACGGCCTGAAGATGAACTTTGTCATTCAAGGTACTGGCTATTACTGGTGCAACAAACCTCTATTAGGTCACTCCATTACTGGTTGGCCAGCCGGTGAAGGGGGCGGACATTGGGGCAGCCATCTCTGTGGTGCCAGAGACACTTGATCAAGAAAAGCTCTGATGAATTGCTCGGCAACCGTCAAAGATAGTGTTAAAAACCTACACTGGAGAAGTGGATCCAAGAGGGGCCATATTGATGTAACAGTGCAATTAAATGGACAGATGGCAGGTTTGTCCTTGCACATAGTCAAAGTAAATGATCCGGCACTAATTGGAAAAACTTGGTTGGAAAAGATCAGGTTAAATTGGGCAGGTAATCTCATGACAGATTCCGAATCAGGCCTACCCAAAATATTGAAGAAACATGCCATTGTCTTCAAAGGTGAGCTGAGCAGCACAAAGGATATCTTAGTAAAGCTGAAAATCAAGGGAGAAAGACAAGCAAGATGCTTAAAGGCTAGATCAGTGCCGTACGCAATCAGACTTGAGGTAGAGGCAGAATTCAAATGGCTGGTCAGAATGGGAGTCCTGGAACCTGTTAACGTGAATGATTGTGCTGTGCCGATCATAACACTGATGAGAAAAAGAGGGTTCTGTACGTATTTATGGTGATTTTAAAGTCACTATTAATCCTGCACTGTGTGCAGAGCAGTACCCTCCAGCCCTATTGACAACCTATTTGCTGGGTATCTGGAGGCCAACACTTCAGTAAAATCGATCTCAGTCAAGCATATCTCAAATGAACATGGATCAGGATTCACAACAGTTATTGACGATTGTGACACAAAGGATTATTTCTATAAATAAGATGACCATTTGGCATCACTTCAGCTCCAGCGTTGCTCCAAGGAGCTTTGGACCAAACCTTAAGAGGATTAGACAGAATCCATCCAGTGTTACCTGGATGACATCTTGATTACTGGGAAGAATGAGGAAGAACATCTCGGAATCTAGATGCCACATTCCAGAGATCTGAAGATTGTGAATGAAGAGGCAGAAAAGACAAAACACAAATTTTTCCAATCTTAAATCAAATATCTTGGTCATGTCATCGACGCCAAGGGACTGCATATGTCACCTTAGAATGTCAAAGCCATTACCAAGGCACCCACAACTTCGATCTTTCTTCGGCTTACTAAATTATTGCAGAAGATTTGTCCCTAATCTGGTGACTATTCAAAAACACTTGCACATTCTACTGTGTCAAAATAAAATGTGGAAATGGGGGGAAATCAATGTGAGAGAGCATTCATGCAAGCCAAAGAGGTATTACTCAAGTCTGAAGTCCTGACACATTTTGATCCAAATTTACCCTTGCAACTGGCATCACCTTATGAGGTTGGGGCAGTGGTTTCCCACATAATGCCCACAGATGAAGAGAAGGCGATAGCCTTCATATCAAAAACCTTGAATAAAGCCGTAAGCAATTATGCGCTGATAGAGAAAGAAGCCCGAGGAATCATTTTTGGAATAAAACAGTTCTACCAGTTCTTGTATTGGAGGAAATTCATTTTATTGATGGACCCTCATCTACTAAAAACAATTTTCGGATCTCACCGGGATTTCATCGTTGGTAGCAAGCAGAAAGCAGAGGTAGGTATTGCTCTTGTCAGCACACACATGCATAATCAAGTATCGTCTGTCAAGCCTTTATTTCATGGCAACACAGATGGACTCTCCCGACTATCCTTGCCAAATACTTCATTGATAAGGAGCTTATGTGGAAAAATTTTCTACTTTGAGCGAATAGATAACACTCCTGTAAATGCAAGACAAGTGAAGAAGCATACCAGAAGTGATCCAGCATGGTCGGAGGTTATGGACATGGTGCTTAGAGTCAAGACTTCAGCAGCAAAACTCAGAGTTAAAGCTATATTCCACCCAAAGACTTGAGTTATTCGTACAGGCAGATTGTCTCCTCTGGAGAATGGGAGTCTTCATTCCACCATTATTAAGAAAACATATATTAAACCGATTACAAGAAGGCCATGGTGGTATTGTACGGTTGAAGGAGATAGCCAGCAGCTATTTTTAGTGGCCAAGGCTAGATGCTGAAATAGAGGAGAATGCGGGAATGTGTTTGTCTTGCGCAAATGTGCGGAACCTGCTGCCATTAGTCTGTTGCACCCGTGGAATAAAGAACAAAGAAAATTACAGCACAGGAACAGGCCCTTCGGCCCTCCCAGCCTGCACCAATCCAGATCCTTTATCTAAACCTGTCTCCTATTTTCCAAGGTCTACTTCCCTCTGTTCCCGCCCATTCATATACCTGTCTAGATGCTTCTTAAATGATGCTATCGTGCCCGCCTCTACCACCTCCGCTGGTAAAGCGTTCCAGGCACCCACCACCCTCTGCGTAAAAAACTTTCCACGCACATCTCCCTTAAACTTTCCCCCTCTCACCTTGAAATCGTGACCCCTTGTAACTGACACCCCCACTCTTGGGAAAAGCTTGTTGCTATCCACCCTGTCCATACCTCTCATAATTTTGTAGACCTCAATCAGGTCCCCCCTCAACCTCCGTCTTTCCAACAAAAACAATCCTAATCTACTCAACCTTTCTTCATAGCTAGCACCCTCCATACCAGGCAACATCCTGGTGAACCTCCTCTGCACCCTCGCCAAGGCATCCACATCCTTCTGGTAATGTGGCGACCAGAACTGCACGCAGTATTCCAAATGTGGCCGAACCAAAGTCCTATACAACCGTAACATGACCTGCCAACTCTTGTACTCAATACCCCGTCCGATGAAGGCAAGCATGCTGTATGCCTTCTTGACCACTCTATCAACCTGCGTTGCCACCTTCAGGGTACAATGGACCTGAACTCCCAGATCTCTCTGCACATCAATTTTCCCCAAGACCCTTCCATTGACCATATAGTCCGCTCTTGAATTTGATCTTTCAAAATGCATCACCTCACATTGCCTGGATTGAACTCCATCTGTCATTTCTCCGCCCAACTCTCCAATCTATCTATATTTTGTTGTATTCTCTGACAGTCCTCCTCGCTATCTGCAACTCCACCAATCTTAGTATCATCTGCAAACGTGCTAACCAGACCACCTATACCTTCCTCCAGGTCATTTATGTAGATCACAAACATCAGTGGTCCGAGCATGGATCCCTGTGGAACACCACTAGTCACCCTTCTCCATTTTGAGACACTCCCTTCCACCACTACTCTCTGTCTCCTGTTGCCCAGCCAGTTCTTTATCCATCTAGCTAGTACACCCTGAACCCCATACGACTTCACTTTTTCCATCAACCTGCCATGGGAAACCTTATCAAATGCCTTACTAAAGTCCATGTATACGACATCTACAGCCCTTCCCTCATCAATTAACTTTGTCACTTCCTCAAAGAATTCTATTAGGTTTGTAAGACATGACCTTCCCTGACAAAACCATGCTGCCTATCACTGATAAGTCTATTTTCTTCCAGATGTGAATAGATCCTATCCCTCAGTATCTTCTCTAACAGTTTGCCTACCACTGATGTCAAGCTCACAGGTCTATAATTCCCTGGATTATCCCTGCTACCCTTCTTAAACAAAGGGACAACATTAGCAATTCTCCAGTCCTCCGGGACCTCACCCATGCTCAAGGATGCTGCAAAGATATATGTTAAGGCCCCAGCTATTTCGACCCTCACTTCCCTCAGTAACCTGGGATAGATCCCATCCGGTCCTGGGGACTTGTCCACCTTAACATCTTCTAGAATACCCAAAACTTCCCCCTTCCGTATGACAACTTGACCGAAAGTATTTAAACATCCATCCCTAGCCTCAACATCCGTCTTGTCCCTCTCCTTTGTGAATACCGATGCAAAGTACTCATTAAGAATCTCACCCATTTCCTCTGAGTCCACGCATAAATTTCCTCTTTTGTCTTTAAGTGGGCCAATCCTTTCTCTAGTTACCCTCTTGCTCCTTACATACGAATAAAATGCTTTGGGATTTTCCTTAACCCTGTTAGCCAAAGATATTTCATGACCCCTTTTAGCCCTCTTCATTGCGCGTTTGAGATTCGTCCTACTTTCCCGATATTCCTCCAAAGCTTCATCAGTTTTGAGTTGCCTCGATCCTATGTATGCTTCCTTTTTCATCTTAGCTAGTCTTACAATTTCACCCGTCATCCATGGTTCCCTAATCTTGCCATTTCTATCTTTCATTTTCATAGGAACATGTCTGTCCTGCACTCTAATCAACCTTTCCTTAAAAGACTTCCACATTTCAAATGTGGATTTACCCTTAAACAGCTACTCCCAATCCACATTCCCTAGCTCCTGCCGAATTTTGTTATACTCTGCCTTTCCCCAATTTAGTGCTCTTCCTTTCAGACCCCTCTTGTCCTTGTCCATGAGTATTCTAAAACTTATGGAATTGTGATCGCTAAATCCAAAGTAATCACCGACTGATGTTTCATGGGGGGGGCTGTTGGGTTACTTACTGGTATAGGGTGGATACGTTGACTTGAGTAGGGTGATCATTGCTCGGCACAACGTCGAGGGTCGAAGGGCCTGTTCTGTGCTGTACTGCTCTATGTTCTATATGAGGCGCCCAGAATCATAACCGGGTGAAGTAATTATTTTACTTAATATACTATGCGGCCCTTTAAAATTGTGAATTTCTGAATGTGGGCCTTGCATGGAAAAGTTTGCCCACCCCTGATTTACATACTGCTCTAAAAAAAACTCTCCTGGATGCTCCTTACAAACTCTGCTCCATCTACGCCTCCAACACTACACGAATCCCATTCAATGTTGGGGAAGTTAAAATCTCCCATCACAACCACCCTATTGCTCCTACATTTTTCTATAATCTGTCTGCATATTTGTACCTCTACTTTATGCTCGCTTTTGGGAGGCCTATAGTAAAGTCCCAACAATGTTACTGCACCCTTCCTATTTCTCAGCTCCACCCATATTGCCTCAGTGCTCAAATCCTCCATTGTGCCCTCCTTAATCCGAGCTGTAATATCATCTCTGACGAGTAATGCAACTCCTCCACCCCTTCTACCTCCCTCTCAGAAGAGGCCTAGTAATGGGTACATGTTGATTATGCCAAACCATTGGAAGGGCGCATGTTTCACATTCTAGTCTATGTTCACTCAGAATGGCCTGAAGTTGCCATCATGAAGTCAATGTCATCGGAGGAAGCAATTGAGACATCAGGTGAAACCTTCAGCAGATTTGGTTACCCTGAACAACTGGTGAACGATAATGGGCCACAGTTCATATCTCAAGAATTCATAAACTACTTGAAGGAGAATGAAATTCAACACATCCGGTCTGTCCTGATCACCCTGCCACAAATAGGCTGGCAGAACATTTTGTACAGGCAGTGAAATATTTGTTAAAGGTAACCAGAGAACAAGGTTCATTGTCTAACCGTTTGAGTCTATTCCTGCTCACGTACAGGAATACTGTGCACTCAACAACCCAAGTTTCTCTGGCATTGCTAATGATTAAAAGTCAAATACGTGCAACATTTGATTTTTGAAAACCACTCAAGACAAAAGAAATTGTTGAAAAAAAACATCAGGTTCAGATCATATGGTGGGAGGACAAGGTGAACCATTGTGTTTTCTGCCATCGTCAAGATGTTCTGGCAAGAAATTATACCACAAGTGAATAGTGGATTCCTGCCACCATATCAGCAGACAGAACCGGTCTCCTACACCGTACAAACATGAGAGGATGTAATATGGTGAAGGTATGCAGATCAACTTTTGGCGACAAGAATCAATCCGCCAGAGGCAGAACCGATAGGATTCAAATCCAGCTGTGCCAAGGGACGACCTGGACCTTCAAGAGAACTTGACACTAATCGAACCAATTGGGGAAACAGCACCTCAATTGCGAATCAAACACCGAGTCAACCTCAGATCACTACGTTGACTCTGGTTAAAATAACCACTGATGACACTCAACCAAGCCAAAGACACCAGAGGCTGCAGCAAATACTAAAAAGCAGAAGCCTGAGGTTCGCTGACAACCATACAGAGAATGCCGACCTCCGGAACATCCAATGTATTGACTGCTGTTGTTGATTGATTGTTCATGTTGCTAATTGATGTTAACGTTATACTATTTATGGTGTCAGGCCTTTGATTTAAAGAGGGAGGAAATGTTGTGTATTCATAGTGTTTCCTCACAAGCAGCCTTGAGCAGGGCACTTTAGGATGATTGCGTGACATCATCGGAGCTGACGTCACGACCGTTTGAACGGGCAAACAGGCAGTCTAACATTGCAGCCTGTATGTTAACATCTTCTAAATAAAGCTCTTAAGTTTTGGTTGATTGTCCTAAGTCTGCAGACTCAATCCTGAATCCACCACAAGGAATAAAAAGGCAAGCTGCAAATGTGCAAGGCTTTGGTGAGACCACACCTGGAGTGCTGTGTGCTGTACTGGGCGCCATATTTAAGGAATGATATACATGCCTTGGAGACAGTAGAGCAAAGGTTCACAAGATTGATATCTGGGATCAAAGGTTATGCCAGGTAAATGACAGGTAAATTAAGTCTATATTCTCCGGAGTCTAATAAAATTAGAAGTCGGCACAATGAAACATACAAAATTCTGAAGGGGCTTGAAAGGATAGAGGTTGTGAGAGAAACATCTTCAAGGTAAGGAGCCAATGATTTAGGGCCGAGATTAGGAGAACATATTCAAAGGCATGGTAGCAGAATGGTTAGCACTGCTGCCTTAAAACCCCCGGGGTCAATTATGGCCTCGGGTGACTGTCTGTTTGGAGTTACACTTTCTCCCCGTGTCTGCGTTTGTTTCCTCCGGGTGCTCCGGTTTCCTCCCACAGTCCAAAGATGTGCAGGTTAGGCGGATTGGCTATGCTTAATTGCCCCTTAGTGTGCAAAAGGTAAGATGGAGTTACTGGGTTACGGAGATGGAGGCGTGGGCTTAAGTATGATGCTCTTTCCAAGGGCCGGTGCACACTCGATAGGCTGAATGGCCTCTTCTGCACTGTAAATTCTTTGATCTATGATATTTAAGGCTGAGATCAGTCAGGTTTTTGGTCCCTCAAGAAACCAAGGGAATGGAAGCCAAAGATCAGATGTGATTGTATTGAATGCAGAACAGGCTCGGTGGGCTGTATCATCTATTTCTGCTCCTCTTTCTTGTTCTATGTTAACGCAGTTTCAGAGATTAGACCAAATCCATGCTTTTGTCCCCCCAATTCTCCTGCGAGAAAGTAGTGAAGATTTATGACAGATTCCCAACTCATTTTATGTACACAAAAATGCTGTACATAAACAATATATTATGTGTGCATGTATATGTAAATAAATCTATACATATTCCAATTAAATATTAGCAGCTACTGGACCTTGTTGTCTAAAGCCTAAATAAAAGGATGGCAATTTGGATGAATAAAAACTTATTTTTGCTGAAGCTATTTCTGCTGCCTGTGAAAAATATTTGCTGCTAGCTGGAAAAAGAAGTGACCAGGCTTCCATAGCCATAATTTCTTTCACATTGGCTCACAAAAATAAAGAGGTGTTGGGGATGATCGCAGGCCAAAAATTAACAGACATATGTCTAGTTACAGGAGATTTGTTCAGCTATCATTGGAGGTTAGGAATGTTCCTAAATAGCTATAGCTTGAACTAGGGATAATGACAGGAACTATATTAAGATCAAATACATGCACGACATTGCAAGTTATTAACATACACTATGCTGTGTTACTGCATGCTGGCACATCTAACATTGCTGAAATAAGCAACTACTTTAAGCCAGCATCTAGCTGATTAACATTGGCTACATTATTCAAATAATGTCTTTGGTCCTCTCTCTGTTGTATTATTCTTTAATAGAAGCTGACTTACATGAAACAGAGTGCATATCTATGGCTTGTGTTCCCTTCAGCATTTTTTCCACATTTAGCAAAGTGGAGGATTTCAGTGTTGTGGGACGGATTACTTTAGTTTTGCCACATCTATGCACCAGTGCTAAATCTCACATTCCCGAAGTCAACCGTATCAATGACATTAAAATTGCTGTTGAATTTTGAGCCTTTTTAAGCCATTGCACCAGCAAGAACTAGGTGGGGTAATTCATTGCCCGCATGCCTGTCATGGCATCTTTGGTCTTTCCCTGTTTCTCAAGTAATGCACCTCATATTCTTGAGAGTATAGACGAATGATGAGTCAGGAGGGTTGTTTGCCGAATATTAATTCCGCATCCCTTTCGCTGTAGGGTGAAGTGTTCATCTTTGCAATGAGTATGTATATTCAGCTCAATTATGCCGCTCACCCGTTGGCTGATGATCAGCACTGCAGAGTTAGTTAATCTTTTCCTAGTGTAAACGTGGTTTTCGAATGGTGCTCTTTGCGGTCTGGGGTCTTCACCAATGTCTTGACAATATGAATGGTGATCAAGTACAGGTTCTTGCATGCTGGCAGGCCTGCGATCACTGTATTTGTGGTGTAGACAAACATAACATATCAGGGCGGCATGTGGGGCAGTGGTTAGCACTGGGACTGCAGTGCTGAGGACCCGGGTTTGAATCCCGGCCCTGGGTCACTGTGGCGCAGTGGTTAGCACTGGCACTGCAGCACTGAGGACCCGGGTTTGAATCCCGGCCCTGAATCACTGTGTGGCGCAGTGGTTAGCACTAGGACTGCGGTGCTGAGGATCCGGGTTTGAATCCCGGCCCTGGGTCACTGTCCGCGTGGAGTTTGCACAATCTCCCCATGTCTGCGTGGGTTTCACCCACATAACCCAAAGATGTGCAGGTTGGGCTGGTTTAGCACAGTGGGCTAAACAGCTAGCGTGTAATGCCGAACAATGCCAGCAGCGCTGGTTCAATTCCCATACCAGCCTCCCCGAACAGGCGCCGGAATATGGTGACGAGGGGCTTTTCAGTAACTTCATTGAAGCCTACTTGTGACAATAAGCGATTATTATTATTATTAGGTTGTTTGGCCACGCTAAATTGCCCCTTAATGGGAAAAGAAAAATAATTGGGTACTCTAAATTTATAATAAAAAACATAACACATCTAGGGTCACCAAGGTATCTTTTTGTAGCAACACTTGTGTAATGGATCACAGGGATTGAGTCGACTCATCACTTGCCTCATCTGTGGGTACATACATTTCAGTGTGCAAAGTAGAAGAATGTTTGCACCGGCCTACAGTTTTCCGTATACGTTATGACGAACCTGCATCTGTGGGCATATAATCTGGACAGATTTATTATTTGATGTTCACTGTGCAGAATGTCAACTCACTTTGTATGTCAATGATCCGGTCCTCCTCATGATCTGATTGTGAAGCTTTTTGGTATGCACTCTTGTTTGGTTATAATGCTGTTCATGTCTGGCCCTTAAGTTGTAGCTTCTCATGATGTTGAACAACTTGTTCTGATCTTCGCTTTCTGCATTGGCACCTCTGGTGTTACATGCTTTGCATACATGGTTAAATGCTGAGCAATGTCTGGGTGCATGCATGAAGCCGCAACATCTGCAGTGCTTATTCGGCTTACCTGCACTGGCTATCGTGCCAATGATGAATGAGTTACACATTGCCTGTAAACGATCTATCTTGAAGCATCGTGTTGTACTTGCATCTGCCAAGTAGTAGTGCTTCTATGATGTAACCTTTGGATTGGTCAAAGAGTCCTTTTTGGAACACTAGTACCAAAGTAAATGCTTATGAATTGTTCAATGGTCTCTGTTGGTTGTCTGAAAGAAATGGAGATGGATTTTCCATTCTGGAGAACACGTGCTCCCACCAGAGGAGAATCACTCCTGGTCTCTGCTGATGGCAGAAGCAGCATACAGGAGTGATTTCCTCTCCTTCTCCAAGGTAAATTTATGCATGGAAGGGAGGTCGCAGGATTCTGTCCGAATCCCGGATTGGGCCTCCTTTTTGAGCAGAAAACTCAATAGTGAGGTCGGGCTGCTAGTCCCACACCCCGAACAATGCAAATCCTGCCCCTCCTTCCGCTGACAAGTAGGGGCACCTCCCCCCCACCCCCCAAACCGGAATTAAAAGGTCACCCTCCCCCTCCACAGCATGCATGCATGGCGGAGACCCGACTCAGCCCCCCAGTGCTCTCCATCCCCAACAGAGTCCCCCATCAAACCCTCCCCACTAAGTCTCAAAGGAAGCTTTTAGGAAAGCTTCTCACACTTGTAACAGATGCTGCCGTGCCTAGACAGATCTTCAGCTTTCAGGCAGGGGTCTCTGTTGTTGGCTTGGGGGGGGGGGGGGTCTGGATGCGGGTGTTCTGATGGGGGAGGGCAGGACCAGTGCACAGTGATGGAGCCTTCCGATGGACTTTGTGAGGGCACCCAAGTTGTACACTTACCCTTTTCACCCACCGTGGGGTGCACTGATTCAGGATCACACTTGAAAATACCTGTACCGATCGATGCCTGCGTGAATCCTGGCTGAGAGGCCTGGAGCATCACGGGGGCCTGGAGAATCAAAGAATCCCTGCAGTGCAGAAGAAGGCTATTCAGCCCATTGGGTCTGCATCGGCCCTCTGAAAGAGCACTCCACCCAAGCCCACTTCACTGCCCTATCTCAATAACCCCTCAAACTAACCTGCACATCTTTGGACTCTGGGAGGAAACCGCAGCACATGAAGGACACCCTCGCAGACAGAGGAGAAATGTGCAAACTCCATACAGGCAGTCACCCAAGACCGGTATTGAACCCGTTCCCTGGCGCTTTGAGGCAGCAGTGCTAACCACCTGCACCACCATGCCCCGGGCTTCTAGCCTGTTAATCAGATGCAGGTGGGTGCAAATGACCCATTTGCATCCTCCTTCTGGCTCAGGGAATGTAGGTCGCTGCCACCGCCATCGGGGGACCGGAGAATCAGAATGGGTTCAGCGTCCGGCGTCAATCCTGTTTTTAACCTGATGCTCGATCCTCCGCCGGATCAGGAACCCTGCGACCGGCGCGGAGAATCCATCCCCATGAATTCGGGACAGTGTATTGGAAGGTGAGTTTTACTCGTAATTGATCTTCCAGTGTTTACAATATTTTATCTGGATTTTTATGATTGCCATCAGACAGACCAGACGCATTCAGCCTGTGGCAGTCTTCATTGTCTATAGTAAGTTTGCTTGTCTATCTGGCTCAGAAATATCGCAGTCCAGAAAGCACAGATTTTGCATGTTTATGGCTCAGAGTAAACTTAAAAAGGAAGCCAGCTGCTTTCCAATTGAGTGTTGCAAATCTGTGGCCATCCTTTAGCCTATTGCAGGGTTATTAATGCTATCTGGACTATTGACAGATATTCAGGCTGTTACAGTAGATTGTACATGGTTTCTGAAAGGAAAAAACACAATAGGTCAAGTGGACTTTGTGCTCTTGAAAAACAACTGGTTTACAACTTTTTCCCAATCTGATTGCTGTTATGTTCCATAGGATCATTCTACAAAGGACTATGAACAAATCAACACTAAAATATGGCTGATATAAAAAAAACTGATGCAATTTAAAAAGATGTGTTCAGACAGAGCAGCACATTTATGACAGAGGCAATATAAGCCTGTAAAAATTCAGCTGTTGTGATGCAACATTTCTTTCTATGGTATCGTGATACTGAAACAATATGGCAAGAGTCAGGTTGGCAGGGCTGTGTCACATGACATAAATTCTTTGCTAAAGTACAAACTCGTGCATAACCATACAAGTTTCCTCAAGATTAAAACAATTAGCGCAATACATATAAATCTATTCAAGCGGGCATCAAACAGCAACGGTCATGGTTCATCCGGTTTCACGTCGGGCAATAAACAAAGAATTTGTTCAGGATTCAAGCCAGGATGGGTTCAGATATGCAACTCTTCCACTGTTCTCTCTAACATTGTGTTAAGAGGCTGGAGTGCTATTTCAATAGATCAGAAAATGGCAGGAAATGGGGAAGTGAGGAATAAAGTATTGCAGCTGGAGGGATGTGTCATCATGTTGCTAGCATAGGAGAAAATTGGTTACAACCTCGGGGAGGAAAATCGTAAGGATGGAATCTAACAAGTGCTTAAGACAAATAATAGTTAAACAAGTGGTATCTTTATACCTCACCATGGCTTTTAAGCTTAATTACAGCAGGAATGTCTAACTGAACAGCTTTATTTCCCTGCCATAAACCCTTTCACCCCTTTATCTTCCTCTCTTAATTTAATACCAAAACTGAGCTTTTAATTAAATTTTAGGTCACCCATCCATCTCCTTCTATCTATTATTTCCGTTTATTGCCACAGTGCAGCATTTTACTGTTAGTTTTTGTACTGGAATTTAATCAATTTCCTCCTCTGGTAGGGACATGACTGCTTACACCTCCAGTTCCAATATTTTATTTCTCTTTTCCTTCCATTTTCTATTCCTTTCTAGCATTTTAGGGGCATGCTTTATTGAGGTGATGCGTACAAAGCCTTTCTCTACCTCATGATTATTACAGAACCATTGACAATACCATTCCAGATGAGGCCATTCTGTCCATCTTAACTCTCTCCATCCAGAGGCATCCCATAGTTCACCAGTACAGCATCCAATCATCTCTAATAATTCCAGGGTACCACCTCCAGCACTATATCAGGAAGCCCATTCCACGTGTGGATCACATTGAAGAATTCTCGGATGCCAGCTTTAAATTTGCCTTTTCCTGGTTTGAACCTGCATCTTCCTTGTCCAGCATACATTTTATCTTCACTACACCTATAACTTCAACCTTAAGAATCAGGTTATCCAGCCTTAATGACTCAATGAGAAACAATGCAGAGATTTGTTAGTTTTTATAAAAATTGGATCCATAAATACTGAACCTCATTTTGAAATCTGACAAAATTTATTAGTTTACATACCAAGCTAGTTAAAAATAGTTAAAATAACTAACTGGGTAGCACAGTAGCACTGTGGTTAGCACAGTTGCTTCACAGTTCCAGGGTCCCAGGTTCGACTCCCGGCTTGGGTCACTGGCTGTGTGGAGTCTGCACGTTCTTCCAGTGTCTGCGTGGGTTTCCTTCGGGTGCTCCGGTTTCCTCCCACAGTCCAAAGATGTGCAGGTTAGGCAGATTGGCCATGATAAATTGCCCTCGTGTCCAAATAAAAGGTTAGGTGGGGTTACTAGATTACGGGGACAGAGTGGAGGCGTGGTCTTAAGTAGGGTGCTCTTTCAAACAGCCGGTGCAGACTCGAAGAGCTGAACGGCCTCCTTATGCACTGTAAATTCTAAGATTCTAAGAAATATATTACTCATGTATTTTTACACTCCAATTTCCATGTTTTAAATTAGCATTGAGAAGACTAGACAATTTGCAGTCTATGGGTGTAAATGTACCCTTTATAAATTTTGCTATCTAATTTGCGATTTGATGTCCATTGTGCTTATATTTAAATAAGCAATCTGATTTTCACATCCTTTTGCATTATGTATTGTTTTCCAGACAAAATGTATCAGTAATCCAGTATACATGACTGGCTTCTACTTGGCCTTTCCACAAGGGACTGGTCATGAAAAGACATTAATCTTGGAAGTCTTGTAGAACATTAATAAAACTTGCACTCTCGGTAAAATGAACAGCAATAAATAACGGCAAGGAATTGGCACAGCAAGAAATTCGAAGCAATGGTGTAAGTGGTATTGTCACTGAACCAGTAATCCAGAGTAAAACAAACATAGTTAATTGCAAGAGTCCTGCTCCCAAACTCCAGAACCACCTTTCCACATGGGCAACTCAAGCCCCCATGACTTTTAAAACCCACTTCACAATGCTCTCCGAGAAGTTAAAGTTAGCCACATAGAGTGGTAATGAAGTTTATGGATCTACTGTTCCTGTACTACTACAATTAGGTGAAGGGAAGAGTAATGAATTCCCTCTTTCCACTCTGCGTTTGATCATAGCAGGTTTTTAAAAAGGTGGGCTTGCCAATTCGGTAAGTTTTTAACTGGTTTAAGTGTTGTGTCTCCAAATGACACACAAAGAACAGAGAAAAGTCCAGCACAGGAACAGGCCCTTCAGCCCTCCAAGCCTGCGTCGACCATGCTGCTCATCTAAACTAAAATCTTGTACACTTCTGGGGTCCGTATCCCTCTATTCCCATCCTATTCATGTATTTGTCAAGATGCCCCTTAAACGTCACTATTGTCTCTGCTTCCACCATCTCCTCCGGCAGCGAGTTCCAGGCACCCACCACCCTCTAAACCTTGCCCCTCGCACCATAAGGTGCGAGTTTCAGGTCGGTTATTCAAGTCTTTTTTTTTTAAACAAAATTATTTTTATTGTACTGTCTCATTAAAATAATAAATATGCTCCCACATTCATGCACAGGGGCTGGTTTAGCACAGTGGGCTAAAAAGCTGGCTTGTAATGCAGAATTCCCGCACCGGCCTTCCCGAACAGGCGCCGAATATGGCGACTAGGGGCTTTTCACAGTAACTTCATTGAAGCCTACTTGTGACAATAAGCTATTATTATTACATATGCACAGATTTGTGCAAGAAAAATTACCGAGAGGACAGATTAAATGATACCTTAAAGTTCAATGAAGATCAAAAGTTATACTGTTCTCATGGGTTGATAACTTGGGTGGCCCAGGTGGTCATTCTGGTTTCAGGGTCAAGACGGTTTAAAGGTGTGGATGGACAATTTACCAGTTCTTCTCGAGACAACAGTTGCTGGGTTGAGTTCTAGACTGGCTTGTTTCTCTCTGGTTCTTGGAGTAAATAAGATGTTATTTGAAGTCAGTTTCGATCAGATGACCCAGATGACCAAATGACCAATTCTTTGACCAAATTATTGTCCCCATCAATGATTTGAAGTACGAAACTATTGCAAACAATTGGGGAATGTGTGGTCACTGTTCACACCTTCTTATAATGGGCCAGTTTTTCTACAACTCTCTAAGCATCAGGCTCAGAGAGTGAAACTCTGCGAGTCTATTGATTTTGAGTTATGGTACGCACACACACATACACACACACACACACACACACACGGACAACAGAAGATGCAAATTCCACAAATGGCTTCATCTCAGCATGTCCATTCAAGGGAAGGCACCATCCTAAATCTTTCAGTGCATAGATAAATTCCCCCAGAAAAAGAAAAAACATGTAATTAGCATAAGAGTGTTCCCTCAATAGCCCTAAAAGTGAACCAGCATGACCCAACAATTTTACAACTTTGTAGCATGAACCGTGTTATAAACCACAGCACATCAACAAAAGAATACTACATGGTGTAACTGAATGCTATCGCAGTTAGACTATCTGCTGAAAGCAGGAGCACCGCTCAAAAATATCCTTTAGAAAAAGGATGATTCAGTAGAAGAAGTGAACAAATATTTTAAGAACTGTTCACCATGAAATGTACCTATTCCATGACATGTACCTATTCCAAGAACCCTTCTTTGTAACTACATGGCCAGAAATCTGCTGTTCAGGGCGGGCAACCAGGCTGGATACATACCATGCATCTGTTTTAACCAAGTAAAATACTTATCTCCTCTACTGCACAGCCAAATGACCTTACTACTCCAGAATTGCCCTGGAGAGCAATGGAATCCTTAATTCCTTTCTCCACTCTGAGCTCTTTTCCATAGCTCCATCATCCTCAAATTTGACACCAAGACTTGATTTTTCCTGTGAGCTTCAAGACTCAGATGTTAGGACTAAGTGGGAGTCCTAAGCCGGGTCTTTTTTATTCTTCCATTTGTTTAAGCATTGCTGGCAAGGTCAGTATTTATTGCTCATCTCTAATTGCCCTGGAGAGGGCACGTGTGCCACCATTGTGAATCTCTGCGGTCCATCTTGTGCAGGACACAAATAGTGCTGTTAGGAAAGGAGTTCCTGGATTTTGACTCTGTGACTGTGAAGGAACAGCAATATAATTCCAAGTCAGGATGGTATATGGCTTGCAGGTAGACTTTCCATGCTTTTGCTAACCTTGTCCTTCCAGGTGCTGGAGGTTGCAGGTTTGGAAGGTTCTGTCCAAGGAGCCTTGGCAAGTTGCTCCAATTAATCTCGAGTAGGTAACATCTTGCTGTCACAATAGATCAGTGATGGAAGGAGTGAATGTTTAAGGTGATAGATGTGATGCCGTTTAAGTCAGCTGCTTTGGCCAGAATGGTGCCAAGTTGTGTGCGTGTGTGTTGTTGAAGTTGCACTCATCCAGGTGAGCGAAGAGTATTCCATCGCACTCCGACCTCGTGCTTTGTAGATGTACTGTATGCAAAGTATTTCACAGTGATTGCTGGACACCGGTCTCCTGTAAGGTCTTCTGGTGCCGCAGTGTTGAAATGGTCAGACATCATCTTGTGTTTTCCTTGGGTATTATTTTCTTTGCTCTGGTGTCTCCTTACCCTTCTGTTGCTTTATGAGCTGGATTGTGGAGTTACTCTGTACCACCATTTAACACAAAATAGTTTTTTTCTGGCAGACTTCCGATTGTCATTTGGATGGCTTTTTCCAAAGTCAGATCATCTTTAAATTGGAGAATATGCAAAAGTGTATCATTGACCACTACCACTACTATACACTCTTACAAGCACCAAGTATAGCGCCAACATAGCCACAGCCTTCAGCCAATCTGGATAACTAAGTACAAAAGTGTTTTCAGGTTCCTCGGGCTTTTGGACTACCTTGCCAAACTTTGCTCACTCCATAATTGTACTGCTTCTTAGCCTTCTTATGTTAAAGTAGGTGTCAAATTACTTCATTGCCTCCAAGTTATTTGAAGATTAACTTATTCTTTGTCTGGAAGTTGTCCTTAGCTATAAAAGCTACTGAATATAATCATGCATTCACTTGTTCAGCTTGTTTCCTTATTTAAGCCTGATGCCATCATATTTCTTAAAAATCTTCTCCACCGAGCGGCACAGTGGTTAGCATTGCTGCCTCATGGTGCTTAGGACCCAGGTTCGACCCTGGCCCCAGGGTCACTGGCCATGTGGGGTTTTCAGATTCTCCCCTTGTCTGCTTGGGTCTCACCTACACAACCCAAAGATGTGCAGGATAGGTGGATTAACCACACTAAATTGCCCCTTCATTGGAAAAAAATATATTTTTGAAAATCTTCTCCATAACACCCAATTTTACATTTGGTCTGGCCCTTTCCTCTGCCATAATTGGCGTGGTTGATTTTCTATCCCTGGTTGTTTTCAGCACAGGGGCGAACAGCTTTAACATATTTTTTTTCTTCCTGCTAAAAATAAAAGCTCATGGTGTAGGGGGCAACATATTAGTATGAATAGAAGATTGGCTGGCTTGCAGAAGACTGAGTTTGCATAAATAATTGCTGATTGACAGGATGTGACAAGTAGAATCTCACAGGGTTCTGTGCTTGGGCCTCAATATTTTACAATTGATATCGATAACTTATTTTTCGATTCCACTTTACCCAACTCATTCTTCATACCCTTCCATGCCTTATACACTAGCTTCTGATGCAAATTTCGTATCCTCAAACTGAATGTAAAATTCTAGCATGTTATGATCACTGTTACTTAGAGCATCCTTTATGTGGAGAGCAAAGTAGCCCAGTGGTTAGCACTGTTGATTCACATGTCCAGGGTCCCAGTTCGATTCCCGGCTTGGGTCACTGTCTGTGTGGGGTCTGTAGGTTCTCCCCATGTGTTCCCTCCGGGTGCTCCGGTTTCCTCACACAATTCCCAAAAAACGTGCAGTTAGGTGAATTCGATATTCTAAATTTTCCCTCTGTGTACCCTAACAGGCACCAGAATGTGGCGACTAAAGGCGTTTCACAGTAACTTAATTACAGTGTTAATGTAAGCCTACTTGTGACAATAAAGATTATTATTATTACAAGGTCATTTATTAATTCGTTCTCATCATAAATTACCGGGTCTAAAATAGACTGGCTGGTTCTGGAACATATATATTGTAAGAAAATGTCCCATATACACTACGAACCTAGCTTCCAGACTACCATTGCCAAATTGATTCATCCAATCTATAAGAAGATTAAAATCTCCGATGATTATTGCGGTATCTTCTTGATTTATATTCTGTCCTACAGAATAGCAACTGTGTGGGAGCCTATAAACCACTCCCCCTTCCCCCCAGTGATTTATTGGGTCCAACTAGGTCTGGCAATGAATGACTAAATTAATTAGGTGCCTGAGATGTTTAAATTTGCACCACTTGGACTAAAAGGGAGCAAAGCTGGTGGCCTTATTGCAAACTTAACTTCTCCAAAATAGTTCCTGAATAAAAATTGAGCCTCTAGTATGCCTTTCATTACTTTCCTCAAATCTGGCATAACCTCTGTAAGAAGTGCACAATGTTTCCTACCATTTAGCTAGTTTCTTATACAATCCTTAGATTGATCCCGAATTCCCAGAACATTGAGTTTAATTCCTTTTAATTTTATAAGCTTCAGAAGCAATCCAGTCATTATTAAAATATGTTGGTGTGTTCAAAGACTCACCAAGAAACTTATGTTCTTCCCTTTACTTATCTATAGAAGACTAACAAATTGGGTATTGTGGAAAGTTGTTTACTTTAGTTGCAGTAAACCATGGCGTCAATGATTCTGCTGTTTTCCAGTTACAGCTGCATGATCGCATCCCATTTTGGACGTGCACACAGTTAAAAAGAGTGATGAGTGTTAGAAAACCAGATAGCAAAAACAAAAGTAATATAATAAAACTAAAAATATAAAAGAACTGTTCATTGTTTTGAAAATGAATTGCAGTGGCCTCTCAAAACTAACATTAAAAGCTCATGGCTCTCATCATTTTTGAAAGGAAGTTAACGCCCGATGACTAGTTTTCAAAGTTTCTACAACTATATAAGTTTGTAGAACTTGAAGTTTTACTACTAAAATGAAAATTGTAGTGTAAGGGCCCTTCCTGTTGACTCCCTTATTTCCCCTTTCTTTATTTTTTGCTGTTATCATTTTTGATCTATGGATGCTTAAAGACCTAAATCTTTAAGTCAAGCAGCAGAGAGAATGAGAAATTCAAGAAGTTGCAACATAGTATATGGTGCTATCTTTGGACAACTAAAACCAGTTGTGGCACCCGAGAGATGGGGTGAGACTCAGTTTGATTGATTGGATGGTGGCCAATGAATTGTCCAAAAGGCCGTACCCTGCCCGGCAACAAATGGTGATTGGATCCGACTCGAGTGGAATGATTTTCAGAGACCCAAGGTAAGCAGATTCAAGACCTGGACACACAGGGACAATGACCTTCTCCCTCTCTTCTCTCGCTCCAGAATGGCTTTGAGTTGATGTATTTCTGAACCTACAGAGAACCTGAATGAATCTACAGTGAAACCATTACAGGCTTTTAAAAAATTTGTTCATGAGATGTGGGCGATTCAAACTATACCAGCATTTATTGCCCATCCCCAATTGCTCGAGGGGGCAGTTAAGAGTCAACCACATTGCTCTGGATCTGGAGTCACATGTAGGCCAGACCAGGTTAGACCACAAGACCATAAGACATAGGGGCAGAATTAGGCCACTTGGCCCATCGAGTCTGCTCCGCCATTCAATCATGGCTGATATTTTTCTCATCTCCATTCTTCCGCCTTCTCCCCATACCCCCTGATCCCCTAACTGATCAAGAACCTATCTATCACTGTCTTAAGACACTCAGTGATTTGGCCTCCACAGCCAACTGCGGCAAAAAGTTCTACAGATTCACCACCCCCTGGCCGAAGAAATTCCACCTCATCCCTTTTTAAAGGATCGTCCCTTAAGTCTGAGATTGTGTCCTCTGCTACTAGTTTTCCCTACAAGTGGAAACATCCTCTCCACGACCACTCTATCCAGGCCTTGCAGTATCCTGTAAGTTTCAATCAGATCCCCCCGTCATCCTTCTAAATTCCAACGAGTACAGACCCAGAGTCCTCAACCATTCCTCATACAACAAGTTCTTCATTCCAGGGATCATTCTTGTGAACCTCTGGACTCTTTCCAAGGCCAGCACATCCTTCCTTAGTTACCGAGCCCAAAACTTCTCAAAATATTCCAAATGGGGTCTGAACAGAGCCTTATCTAGCCTCAGAGGTACATCCCTGTTCTTGTATTCTAGCCCTCTCGACATGAATGCTAACATTGTATTTGCCTTCCTAACTGCTGACTGAACCTGCACGGTAACCTTAAGAGAATCGTGAACAAGGACTCCCAAGACCCTTTGTGCTTCTGATTTCCTAAGCATCTTCCCATTTAGAAAATAGTCTATGCCTCCATTTCTCCTTCCAAAGTGCATAACCTCACACTTTTCCACATTGTATTCCATCTGCCACTTATTTGCCAACTCTCCTCGCCTGTCCAAGTCCTTCTGCAGCCCGCCTGCTTCCTCAATACTACTTGCCCCACTATAGATCTTTGTACTATCTGCAAACTTAGCAACATGCCTTCCGTTCCTTCTTCCAGATCATTGATGTATATTGTGAAAAGTGGTCCCAGCACCAACCCCTGAGGCACACCACTAGTGACAGGCTGCCATCCTGAAAAAGACTCCTTTATCCCCACTCTCTGCTTTCTGCCAGTCAGCCAATCCTCTATCCATGCCAGCAGGATGACAGATTTCCTTCCCTGAAGGATATTAGTGAACCAGATGGATTTTTACGACAATCGACAATGGTTTCATGGTCATCATTAGACTTTTAATTCCAGATTTTTAGTAAATTCAAATTTCACCAGCTGTAGTGGCGGGATTTGAACCTGGATTCCCAGAACATTAGTCTGGGTCTCCAGCTTACTAGTCCAGTGACAATACCATAATGCCATCATCTCCTGCCTCCCCTTAGGCTGCAAAAAGAGACAGAGAGCGGGAGAGGGAGAGATAGAGAGCGATAGAGAGTGCGAGGGAGCGAGCGAGAGAGAGAGCGCGAGAGAGCGGTGTTTAACTGTGTTTAAACTTACAAACCTGGTGACTGTAATTATTTACCAGCCAAGGGCCAAAGACTTTGGGTATTTTTCGAAGAATTATTGGTTACTTCAATTGTGTTGCGACTCCGGGTCAAGGGGGTCTGGAATTGACTGCGCCCTAGCCCAGTGTTTTGTAACAGTGTCCAAGTTGGTATTAAATAAATGTAAATACATCACAGAATAAATCCAATTACTCGATAAAAGCAAATTACTGCGGATGCTGGAATGACAGCATCTGTAGGGAGAGAAATGAGCTAACGTTTCGAGTCCGATGACTCTTTGTCAAATCAAAAATCCAGCTA
Source organism: Scyliorhinus canicula (assembly GCF_902713615.1). NCBI lineage: Eukaryota > Metazoa > Chordata > Chondrichthyes > Carcharhiniformes > Scyliorhinidae > Scyliorhinus > Scyliorhinus canicula. Next base: position 60,681,273 of record NC_052154.1, on the reverse strand, counting down.
CTCCTTGGTTACAAATCTACCAGACTTTTAAAATATTAAACCATTACCTCCATTACAAGGACACTTGCAAATGAGAATGAAGATGGCTGGACATTGACATAGACAACTGGGAGATTGATGCAGACTGCCAGGACCTCTGGAGGCTGATATAGTCTGTGGAAGGATTGGAAGAGATAAGGAGAAACATACTTCAGTTGGTTGAAAAGAGGACTTGGGCAAGCAGAAGCCAGCAAATCCTGCCCCTTCCAAGGCCATTACCTTCACTTGCAGCAAGTGCAACTTGGATGATAATACCAGAGTGGGGCTCCTGAGCTGCACTAGGAAATCTTCAGCAGAGTTGACCACCAAGGCGCAAACCATTGTTTCACGAGGTGGAAGTCTGCCAACAAACTCTCCAGACAAAAATTTATTTTAATTTACTTTTCTTTCCTTCTAGCAATGTTAAAATGTGAGAACAAAATACTCTAAGGAAGCGAATATTTCTGCAGACATTTGCGCTCAATTATTAAAAGTAATTACAGTATAGGTTAGTCTGCAGAAAGAGGTTTTGCCTCAACTTCAACATCATTTCTCCAGTCAGTACACATTGCTGCAGTTTTGTGCCTCTAATTCTAAACCCATGAAAGGTCAATTCATTCACAAACCAATCTCCCAAGTCAGAATACATCAAATTCAGTGGTAATCAGGTTTCCTTGAAAGAATAGAAGAAAAGCTTGGTTGACAACAGACAAAGACTTGTGAGCCCCACATTCAGAACATGTATATTCCACAGAGCTCTGAATTTACATATGACTTGTAACTAAGCAAGTGCTGTAAAACGCACAATGTCTTTATAATTACTACTGGCTACATATCAAGCATGTTTTGTATTCAGATCTAAAAATGAAACAAAACAAAAAATCTGTACTTTAAAAAAAAAGCACAGAAAAGAAAACTCATTCTACAGCGCAAATGAACCATTTGTTCCTTTAAAGGGGTAGTAAACTTAAGTATTGGTGAGACCAAAACCGTTTAGCACTCATTTGACACAGGGAATCAGGAAAGCTAGGCAATTCGATTGTGTAAGTTACAAAAACTAGCAGGGAATATTAGAGACACTTTGAGCAACATAAAACACATGGAAGGCAATATATAGAAGGCTTTTCTAAAGGCACATTCATAGGAAGACATGGTTGAGGAAGAACCCCTAAGAAATGACGGAGGCAAGCTCCTAGTTGAGGGCGAGGGAACTGCAGAGACTTAATATTAATTACCTTTTTTGCTTCAGTTTGCATGGATATTTGTTTGGAAAATGGGTTAATTACTAATATAATAATGGGATTTCACAAAAATGATCCAAATGTAGGTCATTACAAGGAAGTAATATATTTTGGAATTAATAATGAAGAAAAGGATACACACATTAATGTAACATTTTAAGTGAGGTCAAGGAGCAAAGGGACTTTATGTTAAAAACGTGTCAGAACAATAAAGAAAAACTGATTCCTTAGTTTTGTGTAGACCAGCATATAACACAAACGTAAGGCGGTAATGTTCATCTTGTGCAGGATATGAAGTAGGCCACAACTGCAGTAGTGTATGCAGTCAACTGAGCTAGACAGCTCGTTCGTGATGCAGAGCGAGGCCAGCAGCGCGGGTTCAATTCCTGTACCGGCTGAGGTTATTCATGCCTTAGAAATTCGACATGTCTCCAATGACTCTCTCAAACTTCTACAGATGTGCCATGGAGAGCATCCTACCTAGCTGCATCACAGCTTGGTATGGCAACTGCTCGGCCCAAGTTTGCAATAAACTGCAGACTGTGGTGAACTCAGCCCAACACATCACACATTGGAGCAGAACATCGCACCCTACTGAAAAGGGAAAACGGGGAAGTATATAGCATTGACCCCTTTCAAACCATTAACTTAGCTTTACCCCCATTGCCCATCAAATCATGACGGTCCGACGGAGATGCACAATTTCCTAAAGTGCTCTTCTTCATTGTGCTGGGTGCACACTATTGCCCCTAAAAAACACTAATTTCCATAAAACAAAAAAAGAAAACACTCAACTGATGTTGATATGAACACTTTTATCTCTATCAGTGGAATTAGGGCTGCTTCTGATATGGGGAATTTATCCGAAAAGAAAGCATAAATTCCTTCCATCCCTGAAAAATATGCTTTAGGAATTCTATCTGCAGTTTCTCTTAAACTCTTATCAACAGGAAGAGAGGGGCGCACCCTTAAACTGTGTACAGATTACAAACTGGAAAATGTTGCTTACTGCCCAACTTTTTAAAAATCATTGACAGGATGTGGGCAAGACCAGCATTTATTGTCATACTGTAAATTGCTCGAGATGGTGATGGGCTAACAGCCTTCATGAAACATTGCAGTCCTTGTTGTAAAGTTATTCCCACAGCTTCACCAGGATTTGACCCAGTGGCAATGTAGCAACAGCGATACACTTTCAATTCAGGTTGCTGTGTGACTTAGAGAGAAACTTGCAGGTGGGAGTTAGCACCTGCTGTCGTGCTCCTCTGGGTAGTAGACCACTGACTGAGGAGATGCTGTCAAGGAAGCCCTGGTGATTTGCTGCAGTGCATCTTGTAACTATTGCAAACTGCAACCATGCAGTGCCAGTGGTTAAAGTGAGTGAATGTTTAATGCTGCAGATGGGGTGTCATTCAAAGGATTGTTGCAATTTGGATAGTATCGGGTTTTGAGTCTTGTTAGAGCTTCATCCAGGAAAATGGTGAATATCTCTCACAGTCCTGGCTATGGATTGTAGATGGTGAGTAGGCTTTAGAGGTTGAGGCAAATTACTCACTGTAGAATATTCAGTCTCTGACCTGCTGTTATAGCCACAGTATTTGTGTGGTTGGTTCAGTTTCTGATCAATGATAACACACCCCCAACCCCAAGTGTTGATACAGTAAACTCCTGCCGTTCTCAGGGGTTCCATTCCATGCAATGTGTGAAATCACAAACGGTGAACTTGTGCATCTGCAGAGTCAGCACACACACGCACCGTCCGCTCTTTCTCCGTGACAATGGCATGGGAAATGTGAGAATTCACCATTTAAAATCGTGGATAAGCGAACCGTGATTACATGCCTAACTATATCTGCACGGGTAAACAAATTCACAATAGATGGGTCTCAAACGATGGGTATTGACTATGTTGGGAAATTTGACAATGGTAATGTGGTTCACTGTCGTGCAGGTATGGACGGAAATGGTCATTGCCTGGAATTTGTATGACAATTGTACTTGCCACTCTCCTTCGCAAGCTTGGAAGTTGACCAGGTCTTGCTGCATGCAGGTACAGAATGCCTCATTATCAAAAGAGTTGTGAATACTGCAACTATCAGCAAGCATCCCAGTTTCTGTCATTCTGAAGGAGGGAAGGCCATGGATGAAGCAGCTGAAGATATCTGAGCTCAGCACACTACCTTGAGGAACTCTTGCAGGAATGCCCGGGTGCTGAAATGATTGGCCTGCAACAACACAACCATCTTCCTTTGTGCTAGGTACGACTGCAACCAGTGGATAGTTTTCCCTAATTCCTATTCATTCCAGCTTTTTTAGAGTTCTTTGTTACCACACTGTCAAAGGCTACCTTGAAGTCAGGATAACTCGTGTCTCGAATTCAGTTCTTTCGACCATGATTGGACTAAGGCTGTAAGGAGGTCTGCAGTCAAGTGTTTTTGGCGGAACTCAAATGGAGTATTGCTGATAGGAGATCGGTGAATGCATGCTGCTGATAACAGTAGGCTGATAGGGTGGCATTCGTCCCATCTTTTGTGCACATCACATCGCTGGGCAATATTCCATTTTGTTGAGCTGAAGCAAGTACAGTGTTGCTGTACTGAAAGGTTTGGCGGGATTGTATCCTCAATTTGAAGACAAGACTTTATCTCAACAAGGACTCTGTGAAGGTCACTCTTACCGTTACTGTCCAATATATATTCATCTCCAACAGGTAGATTGGTGAGGACAAGGCCAAGTCAGATTTTACCTCATGATGGTCCTCTCGCCACCTGCCACTGACCCAGTTTTCTATCTATTTCTTTTAGGACTCAGCGAGCTTTATTATTAGTGGTGCTACTCTTAGGTGATTGACATTGAATGTTTTCTGCTCTTCTACAGCCAGTGTTTAAGTGTTTTCCAACGTAGAAGGGTATAGATTTATCAGGAAGGGCAGGTGGTGGTTATCAGCAGGTTTTCTTGCCCATATTTGACCTGATGTACAAGACCTCATAGGGTCTGGAGTCAATATTAAGAACTCCCTGAGCCATGCCCTTATGAGGAGTTGGGATGTTGCCTGACGCATATCATTCCGTCGGTATTACGGTGAAGCCTGTTGCTCGACTAGATGGTGACATTTCTCCCACTTTTGGCACAAGTTCCCAGATGCTGCTGAGGAGGACTTTGCAAGGTTGATTGAGTTGGGTGTGTCTTTGTCTTGTCAAGTGCCACTTCAGAGGGCAGCTAAGATTCAACTGTGGGTCATTTGTGGGTCAGACCAGATAAAGACAGTACACTTTAATTCCCAAAACATTAGCAAATCAGATAGGTTCTTAATAACAGTGTGTGTGTCTCTGGATTACTCACCCAGTAACATAATCACCATGCTACTGCACTCCATAACTCAAAGCTCTCTCAACTGTGGCAGGATAAAACTATTCAGGACAAGTCCTGGCTTTGAGATAGACTGAGGTGTTCAAGTAAAGATTTTAATTTAATAAGACTTTAAAAAGCACAACAGCAAACTCAAGGAATGTCAGTGTCTCTGAGAAACATGCAATGTCTGAATTGTTAACTTTGTTCAGGCCTTAATTTGAATATCCATTCTATTGGATAAAAAGATTGAAGCTGAAAATAAATTTCCCAAAGAATTCTGAGTGCACATTTGACCGGCAGCTTTAATCTCAGGACAATATACCTTAGATGCCGAGTAAAACACAATGAAACACCTTTAATGCTGAAGATACCTATGACAGCTCTACCTTCAAGATTAACAGATTTTTAGTCCACCACATACAAATTTAATATACAACAGAAAGAGTTCAACTCTCAGCTAAGACCATTAAACTAAAAGGTTCATGTGCTTCAGTAAAAAATATTCAAAGAATCAACTGTTTTGTGTCATGTACTTCAACTTCAAATATTGATGAAAAGTTGACACATAGTTGACTCCTTTTACCACATTGTGCTATAAATATAACTTATTTGAATAAGTGTTCTCTCCTTGTGCTGTAGTTCACTTCTACTTGGGATAAATTGTACCATTGAAAATTCAGCCACCTAACAGTTTGTCTTGTTGCATAATTATGGATCTCACGGGGCTGGGGCATGGAGAAGAGATGTACTTATTCACACATTTTTGATTGTTAAAATACCTCAGTTTGTGACATGTGATACTGCAAGAAAAATAGAAAAGACAATAAAATTAAGTCATATTGCCACAACGTATTGAATAGGAGTAGAATTGTGCCATACAACTGTGACTTAACTAACTTCAAATACAATTTTAAACCAGCAGCTGCACAAACCACACAACTCTGTTTAAATGCAAAGTCTCACAGTTGTTAAAGGAACACCATGGGGCTGGATTCTCCCTTACCCGGCGGGGTGGGAGGTCCCGGCGTAGCGGAGTGGCGCCAACCACTCCGGCGTCGGGCCTCCCCAAAGGTGTGGAATTCTCCGCACCTTTAGGGGCCAAGCCCTCACATTGAGGGGCTAGGCCCACGCCGGAGTGGTTGACACCACGCCGACTGGCACCAAAACCAGCCCCCAAGGCCTTTGACGCCCGCCGCCCGGGCTGGCTGAAAGGCGTTCGCCGGTTCGCGCTTGCCGCTGAAGTCACCACCGGCGCATGCGCGCTGGGGGATTCTCTTCCGCCTCCGCCATGGTGGAGGCCGTGGCGTCGGCGGAAGAAAAAGAGTGCCCCCCACAGCACTGGCCTACCCGCCGATCGGTGGGCCCAGATCGCGGGCCTGATCACCGTGGGGGCACCCCCCGGGGGCCTGCTCACGCCGCCGTTCCCGCCGCCACCAGAGGTGGTTCAAACCGCGGCGGCGGGAGAGGCCCCTCAGCGGCGGGACTTCGGCCCATCGCGGGCCGGAGAATCGCCGCAGGGGGTTCACCGATCGGCGCGGAGGGCACGCCGATCGGCGGGGCGTGATTCCCACCCCCGCCAATTCCCAGGTGGCGGAGAATTTCTGCCACGGCGGGGGCGGGAGTTCCGCCGGCCCCGGGCGATTCTCCGTCCCTCCGGGGGGTCGGAGAATTTCGCCCATGTTTTTTGATAGCATGGTATAAAATATAATAAAATGAACTTTTCAGACAAACTTAGCATGAGTTTGTAAAAGGCAAGTTATATTTAATGAACTTCGATGAATAAGATAACCAAGGTGGGGTAACCACATTTCTCCTGCTGAACACAGGACATATTTAAACAAAAACAACAGTCAGAACTCTGATGTACAAATATTCAAATTAACATCAAGTTCACTGACCCCGCTAAATATAATATATTGCCTTATTTTTTACTTATCTTTACTTATCAATGTTACAGTGCGAGGTGAGAATGACAGCCTTTGACACCAAGGCAGCATATGGCTGAGTATGGCATCAAGGACTCCTAGCAAAACTGGAAACAATGTGAATCAGGGGGAAACTCTCCGCTGGTTGGAATCATACCTGGCACAAAGGAAGTTGGTTGTCGTGGTTGGAGGTCAATCACCTGATCTCGAGGACAACACTGCAGGAATTCCTCAGGGGAGTATACTAGGCCCAACTATCTTCACCTCCTTAATCAATGACCTCCCTTCCATCATCAGGTCAGAGTGGGGATGTTTGCGGATGACTGCAGAATGTTCAGCGCCATTCACGGCTCCTCAGATAACGAAGCAGTCCATGGCCGAATGGAAAGACCTGGACAATATCCTGCCTTGGGCTGACAAGTGGCAACTTACATTTGTGTCACACAAGTGCCAGGCAATGACCATCTCCTACAAGAGAGAATCTAACCATCGTCCCTTGACATTCATATGGCATTACTGAATCCCCCACCATCAAGATCCTGAGGGTTACTATTGATCAGGAACTGAACTGGACTAGCCATATTAATACTGTGGCTACCAGAGCAAGTCAAAGGCTAGGAATCCTACGATGAGCATGTCTGAGGGTTCAAGTCAGGCTACCCTGACCTATACAAGAAATCCAGGTACGACTTCCGCAAAGCCATCCTAGATGCCAAGAGAGAATACCAGACCAAGCTAGAGTCACAGACTAGCATTAGAGACTCTCGCCGGTTGTGGCAAGGCCTAAACAACATAACGGGCTACAAAGCGAAGCCGAGCAGTATCTCCAGCAGCAGCGCACCCCTCCCTGATGAACTCGATGCATTCTATGCTCGGTTCGAGCAGGAAACCAATGATTCGCTGTCATTACCCCAGCAGCCCTAACACACCATTACAGCTTCTGAAGTCAGATCGGCTTTCCTGAAAGTGAACCTTTGGAAGGCGACGGGTCCGGCGAGATCCCTGGTCGTGTACTAAGAGCCTACACGGACCAGCTGGCAGATAGTGTTTGAGGATATCTTTAACCTGTCCCTATTCCGCTCCGAGGTCCCCACCTGCTTCAAGAAGACCACCATCATACCGATGCCAAAGGAAAAACAGGCAACGTGATCAATGACTACCGTCCAGTGGCCCTGACTTCAGTCGTAATGAAGTGCTTCGAGAGGTTGGTCATGAAGCGCATCACCTCCATACTCCCAGAACGCCTTGATCCACTGCAATTCGCATACCGCCGCAACCGGTCCCTAGCAAACGCCATCTCCCTGGTCCCCCACTCATCCCTAGAGCATCTCGACAACAAGAATACCTACATCAGACTCCTATTTATTGACTACAGCTCCGCCTTCAACACCATAATCCCAAACTGATATCAAAGCTCCAAAATCTAGGACTTGGCTCCTCACTCTGCAACTGGATCCTCGACTTTCTAACCCACAGATGACAATCAGTAAGAATAAACAACAACACCTCCTCCACAATAGTACTCAATACCGGGACCTGCAAGGCTGCGTACTTAGCCCCCTACTACACTCCCTGTACACACATGACTGCGTGGCAAAATCTGGTTCCAACTCCATCTACAAGTTTGCTGACAATACGACCATAGTGGGCCGGATCTTGAATAACGACGAGTCAGAATACATGAGGGAGATAGAGAATGTAGTAGAGTGGTGCAGTGATAACAATCTATCCTTCAATTACCAACAGCTGGTCATTGACTTCAGAAAGCAAAGTACTGTACACACTCCTGTCAGCATCCACCGGGCCGAGGTGGAGATGGTTAGCAGTTTCAAATTCCTAGGGGTACACATCTCCAAAAATCTGTCCTGGTCCACCCACGTCGACGCTACCACCAAGAAAGCAGAACAGCGCCTATACTTCCTCAGGAAATTAAAGAAATTTGGCATGTCCACATTAACTCTTACCAACTTTTACAGATGCACATAGAAAGCATCCTATTTGACTGCATCACAGCCTGGTATGGCAACTGCTCAGCCCAAGACCGCAAGAAACTTCAGAGAGTCGTGGGCATAGCCCAGTCCATCACACAAACTTGCCTTTCATCCATTGACTCCATCTACACCTCCCACTGCCTGGGGAAAGCATAATCAAAGACCCCTCCCACCCGGCTTACTCACTCTTCCATCTTCCTCTATCGGGCAGGAGCTACAGAAGTCTGAGAACATGCACGAACAGACTCAAAAGCAGCTTCTTCCCCCCGTTACCAGACTCCTAAACGGCCCTTTTATGGACTGACCTCATTAACACACCCCTGTATGCTTCACCCAATGCAGGTGTTATCTATTTACATTGTGTTCTTTGTGTTGCCCTATTATGTATTTTATTTTATTTCCTTTTCTTTTCATGTACCCAATGATCTGTTGAGCTTCTCGCAGAAAAATACTTTTCACTGTTCCTTGGTACGCGTGACAGTAAACAAATCCAATGCATGTAGCTCAACTCCTGACACCCCCCCCAAAGTCTGTCCCATCTGCAAGGCACAAGTTAGGAGTGTAATGAAATACTTTGAACTTGCCTGGATGATTGCAGCTCCAACAACACTCAAGAAGCTCGACACAATCCAGGACAAAGCAGCTAGCTACCCCTTCCACAAACATTCAATTGCTCCGTCACCGATGAACAGTGGCAGCTATGTGCACCATTCATGGATGCACTGTTGGAACTTGCCAAGGTTCCTTAGGCAGCACCTTCCAAACTCACGGCCACTACCAGAGATGGATAAGGGCAGCAGTTACCTTGCAACCCTCCAACCTGGAGGTTTCCCTCCATGTCACTCAACACTGCGACTTGGAAATATGTCGCCGTTCCTTCATTGTCACTGGGTCAAAATCCTGAAATTCACTCCCTAACAGCACCATGGATGTACCTACACCTCAGAGATTGCAGCAGTTCAAGAAGGTAACCCACCACCACCTTTTGAAGGGCAACTAGGGATGAGCAATGAATGCTGATCTAACCAGTGACGCACACATCCCGTAAATGGATAAACAAATAAATAAATTAGTGAAAAGAAAGTGAAAGTCGCCATCATCACTTGAGGACCATAGGCTGCTCTTTCCTTTTCAGAGAGAGCTGACTGGTGGTGATTTATTCTGAGAGTCACCACACCTCAGGCAAGGGGCAAGGTTGAGAAGACAGGCCCTTCGGAATAACCTCAGCCTATAGGGGATGTAAGCCGTGCTGTTGGTGTCGTCCCGCATAACGAACTAGCTGTCTAGCCAACTGAGCTCACTAAACCCCAATATATTAAGCATATACTGACAATTGAGTGGTTGCTGTTCTCTAGGAATGACTGCCATGTCCTCATCTTGCAGTATTGTGAACTTTATTTCTTCGCTTGAAACACATTTTTCAGTTGTAAAATGTAGTACAGTCCAAGTCAAAATTCACTCAAACAAAACAACCTTCAGGTATAAACACGTGGAGGGGGGTCAAACAGTCTTCATTACTGAAAAGACACAATCAACAGGGGGTGTGGTGCAAAACCAGAGTGCCTTGAAAGACAATAGATATCATTAGGAAGAAAAAGGTTGGCCACCTACTGTAGACTTAACTACAGGACTTTCCCTTTAAAAACAGGCAGCGTCTAGGATGCTATTTATATGGACTCCGTGACGACATTCAACCAAGTTTCACAAAAGACTAACAATAAAAAATGAGTGCTTGAAATTGGAGACAACCCATTTGCTCGTAGGAAACAGACAGTTGGGATATTGAGTATGTACATAATTTGGTAGGATGTGACTAGTGATGTTTCTTAGGGATCTGTAGAATATTGATTTTCACTATACTAATAAAAGACTTGGCTCAAGTAATAGAGAGCCCTACATCCATGTTTGCTCACAATAACAAATTATGTGACATTATAAATAGTGTAGATGGGAGCAAAAGGACATCACTGGATTAAGGGAGTGGGCAAATTGTGGCAGATGTTCAATGTGGAATCTGGATCTAAAATAAATAGGTTGGAGTATTTTCTAAATAATGAAAAGCTAGGGACTGTGAAGCAATCTAAGGGTCCAAGTAAAGAAATCATCAAAATGTTTGTGGGCAGGCATAACAAATATTTAAAGCTGCAAATGGAATGTTGGCCTTTATTACGAGGCAGCTGAAATCTAACATGACAGACATTATGTTACAGCTGTACAGAGCTCTGCTTAAACTTCGCCTGAAATAATGCACAGCAAAAGGAAATACTGGCCATGGAGGCAGTACAATACAGATTCACCAGAATGTAACCAGAGCTAAATTTTGAGGATAATTGTATACATCAGCCTTGTAATCACTTGAATATAGAACAGTAAGGGGCAATGTTTAAGACATGGGAGGGATTTTATAGGGTTGTATAATAACTCGAAGCGACTCAATGTGGCAAGTAATGAACTAAAGGATATATTGACTGAGAAGAACTATGGACACCAACGGTTTTAACAGCACAAATATACAAGTCTACTGCTAACACCCTGGCTCCAACTGCCACCCTCCAGCCCCGGGTTGGCACACTTGTGCTCTAACGTCACCAGCCCGGCCATGTGGCCACGAAGAATTGCCCAAAGGGGCCATGCCACTACACTTCCCCCCCCCCCCTCCCCCTCCCCTCCCCCCCCCAGTCCCTCTCCTGAGACCACCTCTAACCTATAATTAAAGAAAAATAATTGCAAACAGCAATATTACAGAAGGGACACCAGGGATAAACAATTCTTATCAACCTGTCTGGAAACATTCGGACCCTTGTGGAACCCTGAATCTCTGTTTGGGTTTCTTCAGCAGCCGACGACACAGGTTCCCTTAATGCAGCTCACCTGCTGACCACCTCTGGAGCTAGACCTTTGACGGCCCCATCTTCTACCAATGCCACTGAAGCCAGCAGCTGCCTTGGCTCCACCGAGGGTATAGAAATCTCTCTTTCAGGATCTGGTAAGTAAGAGCTTGCTATGTGACATGTTTGCTTGTCTCCCAGAGTTGGCTCTAGTCTCTTGTATAAGTGGTCGACATGCTTCTTTATTCGACAGGCTCGTGTCTCCACCACATACGAGACTGGCCTGTCTGCTCCAAATCTCCCTCGCACCCAGGCAGGTGCGCCACTAAAAGTTCTTTGCAAAACGAGGTTGTCAACATTAAACAATCTGTCCCTTTTATGAGACTCATGATACACTTTCTGAGAGGCTTGCCTAGCCTCCACCCATTCCAACAAACTTTCCAATCACAATGGTAATGCCCTATGGGCTTGCTTCTTCATGGAAACCTTGAAGGTCTGCACAGCTTGCTCCGCCAACCCAAAGGTGGAAGGCAGGCACGAATGCCATGAGGCTTGACAAAAGTCTGAAATCCGTGAGTCGTGAATGCCATTACTTTCTTGGATAGTAACACTTCGGGAAAACCAGGGATCGCAAAGATCTGCCTCAGTTTGTCACTAGTAGATGTAGCTGTGGTGGATCGCATGAGCAGAACATCGAGCCATTTGGGATGGGCATCTACTATGATGAGGAACGTGTCCCAAAAAAGGCCCAGCAGAATCTATGTGAAGCCATGACCATAGATGGCCCGGCCACTTCCAAGGGTGCATGTTCACTGTTGGTGGCAATGCCTACTGGGTTTAATACTTCTCACTCTCCCCAACCATTTGTTCAATTTCTCTATCAATGCCAGGCCACCAGACATGGGCCGGGATTCTCCGAGCCTGCGACAGGTCGGAGAATCGGCAGGGAGCACGGGAAATTCCCGCTACGCCGCTCCAACGCTGGGCTGCCAATTCTCTGGGGTCGGGGGTCGCTGAAATAGGCCCCGCAGCAATTCTCCGCGGGCGATGGGCCGAACTCTGGCCGAGTCCCACTGCCGTGATTCAAACCTGGTACCACCAGGCGGGAGCTCGGACCCACGGCTGCTGTGGACGTCCTGGTGGGGTGGGAATCTGACTCCGGGGGGGGAAAGAGGGTCTCCACAGGGTCCAGGCCCGCGATCGGGGGCTTCCAATCCAGAGGCGGTCGCGATCTGGAGGGGGCCTACCTTCTTCCGCACAGGCCCGCTGTTAGGTCCCCAACATGTTGCTCCGTGATGGCGCGGAGACAGCAACCACGCGTGCGCCGGCCATGGCTCGCATGCGCGGACCCACGCCGGCTGTGTAGGGCCGCCTTTCGCCGCTGGAACAGCCACAGCACTCCACTGCCGTGCTAGCCCCTAAAAACTGGAGAATTGTTGGGCCAGGAGGCCCATTGACGCTGGCGTACACCACTCCGGTGTTTATGCCTGCGTCAACACTTGGCCGGGATTTCGGAGAATCCCGGCCATGGTTTCTGGCCACATTTTATCTTGCTCTGGCTAGGATGGGCATCATGCAACTCTTGGAGCAGTGGCTATTTCCCCGGGTGTTGTGTGGTATGATGATATGGGCCCTTCACAAAAACATCCCATCTTCATATCGTTCTGTCATATTTTGAATGATTGAACTTTTACCATACAAGGTAACTGGAGTAAGAATTACTTTCAAAGCAATGTATATTTTCATAAATTTAAAATGGCGACACCAGACAAGATATGCTCATCAATTTCTTCACTAAGTTACTAACACAATTTGCAATTCATTAGCTCTTCAGGATTTTCTATGTAATTAGAGGGTACTGTACCACATTAGCCAGGTTACTGGATTAATAGTTCAGAGGCCTGGACTAATGATCTGAAGACAAAGTTCAAATCCCACCATGGCAAACATACGAGCACTAGTAGGTTATTTGGCCGCACATGCATGCTCAGTCATTCAATAAGATTATGGCTCATCTGATTTTGGATTTAACTCCACTTTCCTGCCTGGCCCCATAACTCTAAACCCCATTGCAGGTCAAAAATCTGATAAACTCAGCCTCGAATATGTTCAATGACCCAGCCTCCAGTGTTCTCTGGGCTAAAGAATTCCAAAGAATAAAGACTCTGAAGAAATTCTTCCTTATCTCCATCTTAAATGAGATATTCCATATTTTAAAGATTTCCTTCATGAAGGGAAACATCCTTTTACTATCTAGCCTGCCAAATCCCCTCAGAATCCTAAATGTTTCAATAAGATCACCTTTCATTCTTTTAAATTCAGTTGAGAATAGGCATGGCCGACTCAACGATTCCTCCTCCTAAGGCAAACTTTCACCCCAGGAATCTATCGAGGGGAATTTAAATTTAATTAAATAAAGGTGGAAAAAAGGTAGTTTTAGCAATGGTGACCGTGAAACTATTGAATTTCTGTAAAAATCTGTCTGGCGTACTAATGTCCTTCAGGGAAGAAAACCTGACATCCCTATCTGATCTGTACATGTGACTTCAGACCCAAATAATGTGGTTGACTCTTAACTGTCTTCTGAAGTGGCCGAGCAAACCAGTCAATTATTTTCAAGAAAGTGGCTACTATCACCTTTAAGGGAAATTAAGGATGAGCAAGAAATGCTAGGCTTGCCAGTGATAGCCTCATTCTATGAATGAATTTTTTAAAAGTCTGTGAAAGTGGCTGACTTTATGACAGAGTGGGAATTTTTTTTCCAAGAACAGAGACCAAGAAAGACTGCAAGACTTTTGGAGGAAGTCAGATAGACACCAAAAAAGAGAATGAAAGCGACTGGATCTTCCCTGGGGTGAATGACACAATACAAATCATACAAATCATTCTGCTTCAAAGTAAGTAAACCAACCCATTGAAATAGTCTTCTTTTTCATTATCTAAATACAAGTTATACCAGAGGGTCTTTCCCCCCACGTTTTTGCCCACTTACCTAACCTGTCTATGTCTCTCTGTAGACTCTTTGTGTCGTCAGCACCACTTGCCTTCCCGCCTATATTTGTTATCATCTGCAAACTTGGAAATAGTCCATTCACTTCCCTCGTTCATGTCATTAATATACATTGTAAATAATTATGGCCCCAGCATGGATTCCTGTGGGACCCCACTAGTTATTGGTTGCCATCCTGAAAATGCTCCTCTGATCCCAACTTTCTAGCCAATCAGTTAGCCAATCCTCTATCGATGCTAAACTCCAACCCCAACATGATAGGCTCTTATCTTATTAATCAGCCTTTTGTGTGGTACCTTATTGCATCAATTGGTCCCCCTCCATCTAGCCTGCTTATTACCACCTTAAAATAATTCTAATATATTTGTCTGGTATGATTTATCCTTCATGAAGCCATGCTGACTCTGCTCGATCATATTATGCATTTCTAAACGCTCTGCTATTACATTCTTTATGATGGACTCTAACATTTTCCCAATGACAGAAGTTCAGCTAACTGGCCTATAGCTACCTGTTTTTTGTCTCCCTCCCTTTTGGAATAAGGGTGTTACATTGGCAGCTTTCTAATTTTCTGGGACTTTGCCAGAATTTAAGGATGCTTGGAACATTACTACCAGTGCATCCACCATATCTGTAGCTACTTTCTTTAGTATCCTGGGATGCAACCCATCAGGTCCAGGGTACTTATCTGCATTTAGCCCAATTAGTCTCCCTGGTACTTTTTCTCTAGTGATAGCTATTGTATTTATTTCCTCCCCCACTTCTGCCCCTTGATTTTTGGAATGTTATTTGTGTTGTATACCGTGATGACTGACACAAAATAGTTGTTTAACTCCTCTGCCATTTCCTGGTTCCCGATTATTATTTCCCCAGTCTTTACGGGGCCTATGCTCACTTTGGCCTCTCTCTTCCTTTCTATATATTTAAAGAATCTCTTGTTTGTTCTTATATTGCTATTTAGCCTCATAGTTTATCTTCTCCTACTCCATTATATTTTTGATCATCCTTTGTTGGTTTCTAAAACTTTCCCAATCCTCTGGTTTACTACATTATACGTTTTTTATTTCAGTTTAAGATTATTCTTCACTTTCTTGGTTAACCATAATTTATTTATCCTCTTCCTAGAATCCTTCTCCCCCCACTGGGATATACTTTTGCTGTGAGTCATGAACTATTTTCATAAACGTTTGCCATTGCTGATTAACCATCTTTCCTGCTAAAACTTTCCCAGTCCGCTCCCGTCAACTCGGTCCTCTTTCCTTTATAATTACCCTTATTTAAATGTAGCAGTTGTTTCTAACCCAGGTATCTCATACAAACTGATTGCTAAATTCCATCATGTTATGGTCACTGCTTCCAAGGAAACCTTTGACTGAGATTGTTTATTAAATCTGCCCCATTACACATTAACAGATGTAAAATAGCCTGATTCTTGGTTGGATCCACAACACATTGTTCTTGGAAACTGTCCTGAATACACCATGAATTCTTCACGGCTACCTCTGCCAATTTGGTTTTCCCAATGCACATGAAAATTAAAGTCATGTTTTTTTACATACTCTTATTATCTCCTGATATATTCTTCATCCGACAGTACAGCTACTGTTAGGGGGCCTAAAGACTACTCACTCCAACCAGTGTTGTCTTGTCCTTGTTATTTTTTTTTAAACCTCCACCCATATGGATTCTACAATCTCTGATCCAATATTCCATATTATACGAACAAAGCTACCCCACCACCCTTTCCTTCCTGTTTGTCCTTCCAAAAAAAATCTCATACCCCTAAATATTTAGCTCCCAGTTGTGATCTCTTTGTAATCACATTTCTGTATTGGCTATAAGATCAAACCCATTAACCTCAATTTGTGCTGTTAATTCATTTATTTTGTGCCGTATATTTAAGTAAAGAGCCATTCATTTAGCATTGTTACCATTTTTTCCCTTTTTGACCCTTTTTGTTGCTATTTAAAAAATGTTTTTACATTCTGTCCCTTCCTGTGACACTCTGGTATCATTACTTAAGTAGCTGCCTTGTAATGCTGCCATAGCCTTTTGCTTTGTAAGCCTACATATCCTCTCTCTAGAACCATCCCCTTCCCCCCACCCCATTTAGTTTAAAACTCTCTACTTTCCTAGTGCAGTTTGCAAGAACACTGGCCCCAGCATGGTTCCAATGTAGATCATTCCAATGGCAGTGTTCCCACTTTTCCCAGGGCTGATGTCAGTGCATCACAAGCCAAAACAATTCCTCTCACACCAGTCTCTAAGCCATGTATTTATCTCTCTAGTTTTATGTACCCTGTGCCAATTTGCACACGGCTGAGGTAATAATCCAGAGACTATAGCCTTGGAGCTTCTGTTGTTTAATTTAGTGCCTAGTTCCTCAAACTCTCTATGCAAAACCTCTTTTCTTGTTCTACCCGTGTTGCTGGTGCCTACATGGATCACAGCAACAGAATCCCTCACCCCCCCCACCCTCCATTGCAAATCATTTTCCTCCCCTGTGGTAGTATGACTAGAGGTACTACGGTACCTGGGAATGTGAGCTACTATTGGTGGAGAAGGCTCGCTGCTCATTGGCCCAAGTGTTGCTTTTTCATTGGTCAAGACGAAGGTAGCTCCGCCCAATGAGGTGGGGTATAAGAACCCGTGTTTCCCAGCAGCCATCGTTCTTTCTGTACTCAAGCTGCTGGGGAAACATCTTGTAGATTAAAACCTTCAATTCGGACTACTCCTTCGTTTCAGTGGTTATTGATCGCGCATCATCCCCCTCCCACTGCAAATTGTTTTCCAGCCTGGAGAAGACGTCCCTGGCACTGGGCAAATGACACAGCCGCCTGGACTCACTCCTTGCTACAGAGAACAGTGACAATCCCCCCTCACTATACTGTCCCCTACTATCACTACCTTCTTATGTGTTCTCCCCACTTGAATGGCTTCCTGCAGCTGAATGCCATGGTCAGTCAGCTCATCCACCTTGCAGCCCCCACTCTCATCCAAGCAAGCTGAAAGCACCTCAACCTGTTGGGCAATTGCAGTGGCCGGCACTCCTGCCCTCAGATTCTCCTTACCTACCTCAGGGACAGGAGGGTGTGACTGTAACTGAGTAAAAGGGCGCTGTGTGCACATGAGAGTGAGAGGGCGGCATGTGTGTGCATGCGCACGCGAGTGAGAGATGGCGATGTGTGGGTGTGTGTGAGAGAGAGTTGGGGTGAGGTGTTTGTGGCTGTGTGAGAGAGAGTGCGTGAGTGTGTGAGAGAGAATGAGTGAGAGTGAGAGACAGAGATCGAGTGCACGAAAGAGTGTGAGAGAGTGACTGTGAGAGAGTGTGAGAGTGCAACGTGTGATTGCGTGTGAGAGTGAGAAGTGAGAGTGATGGCAACGTGTGAGTGTGTGAGCGAGAGGGTGTGTGTGAGAGGGTGTGAGTGAGCGTGAGAGTGTGACTGAGTGACAATGACCTATGTGCAAGAGTGAGCGTGAGAAAGAGTGAGAGAGCGAGAGAGAAATGTCTGTGAGCGTGTGTACGAGTGTGAGAGTGAATGGGCGACGTGTGTGTGTGTGTGTGTGTGTGTGTGTGTATGTGAAACGCACCCACCTTTCTCGCCTTCACATGCACACATCTCTCCCCCTCCTGAGTGAGAGCGATGTATGTATGCGACTGAGTGCATATGTGTGCGAGTGTAATGAGAGAAAGGGCAACGTGTGTGTGTGTCAGAGAGAGAGACAGGGTAACATGTATGTGTGTGAGAGAGGGGGGACGGCGTGCGGCTGAGAGAGAGAGAGAGAGAGAGAGAGAGAGAGTGGACACGACGTGTGTGTGTGTGTGAGGGGGCAACGTGCGTGTGTCAGAGATGTGCGACAATTGTGTGCGCGCGCGAGAGGGGGGGGCGACGTGTGTGTTGGTGTGAGAGAGGGGACAACGTGCATGTGTGAGAGATGTGCGACAATTGTGTGTGCGAGAGAGGGGGCAACGTATGTGTGCGCGAGAGGGCCAACATGTGGGTGTGAGAGAGGAAGACGAGTGTCAGAGCGATGGAATGATTGCATGCATGTAAGGAGAGGGAGGCGTGTGCGTGTGACGTAGAGAGGGAGATGTGCGTGCGGTCAGGAGGGGGAAGACGTGTGTGCATGTGAAAGCGAGAAAGGTGGGTGTGTCCGACATGTTTAGCAGCTTTCCAGGATTGCCTTTTCCATTAAAAATTACAAAAAGAGGAGACTTAAAAATATTTTTTCATAAGAAAATCTTTTGGATTACCCACCCTTAAAATGGGTGCTACCTCCAGCGCTCAATGTTAAATAGCCATGGGAGGGTGGCTTAGCCAGGGGTTAACGTAGCTTGTGAATATATTTATGTCTGTGTGCATCTTCCAAATTCCTAATATACGTATAGATATAACTGGGATACACTTTTTTGCAACCCCTTCCCCCGGCAGGTTTTCCGCTTTCAAAGTCAATGGACTTTTGCACGGCCCCTCGCATTTTACACCCCGACCCCTGCCATGAGTGGGCTGGAAAATTCCACCCCAAAAATCTGTCTATCCCAACCTTAAACATATTCAACAATGGAGAATCACAACCCTGTGGGATAGAGAATTCCAAAGATTCACAACAGTGAAGAAATTTCTCCTCATCTCAGTTCTAAATGATTGGCCCCTTATCCTGAGACTGTGCCTCTTATTTTAGATTTCCAATGCAGCAGAAACAACCCTTAAATGTCCACGCCATCAAGCCCATTCAGAATTTGTAGGTTTCAATGAGATTGCCTCTCGTATGAGCCTAATTTATTCAGCCTTTTATTATAGGGCAAACCAGTCATCCAGGGATCACTTTCCTGCCATATCTCGTAACCCTTAGTTCCCCTACTGATTAAAAATCTCAGCCTTTAAAATATTCAAGCTTCCTGAGGTAAAGAATTCCAAAGATTCACCACTTCTTAAGAGAAGTAATTCTTCCCCAATGAGCACCCCTTATTCTGCAACTATTCCCTCTGGTCCTACACTCACCCACAGTGGAAACAGTCTCCCAATGTTTACCTTGTCTAACCCCAAAGAATCTTGTATGTTTCAATCATGAGATCTCTCATTCTTCTGAACTTCAATGAGTACAGACCCAACTGGATTAATCTTTCCTCAAATAGAAGTCCCTCCGTACTCGGGATCATCCTGGTAAACCTCCTCCGTACTGACTCCAATAATAATATATAAATAAGGAGACTAAAACTGTACACAGTATTCTAAATGTGGCACAACTAATATCTTGTACAGTTGCAGCAACACCTCTTTACCTATATACACCAACCCTCTTGAAATAAAAGCTGGCATTCTGTTGGCAGCACAGTGGTTAGCACTGCTGCCTCACAGCACCTGGGACCCAGGTTCAATTCTCAGCATTGGCTGACTGTCTGTGTGGTAATTGCATGTTCTCCCTGTGTCTGTATGGGTTTCCTCTGGGTGCTCCGGTTTCCTCCCACAGTCCAAAGTTGTGGTTAGGTGGCTTGGCCATGCTAAATTTTCCCTTAGTGTCTAAAAGGTTAGGTTAAGGGGTTGTTGGGATAGGGCGGGGGAGTGGGCATGCGCGGTGTGCTCTTCCAGAGGATTGGTGCAGAGTCATTGTGCCAATTGGCCTCCTTCTGCACTATAGGGATTCTGTGATTCCATTTGCCTCCCCTATTACTTCATGCACCTGTATGCCAGCTTTCTGGGTTTCATAAACACAGTCCCTTTGTGCTCCAGCTTTCTGCAGTGTCTCTCCATTTAAATAATAATCCACCATCTCATTATTTCTTCCAAATTAACAAATCTTACATTTTCCTATATTGAACTCCATTTGCCAATTTTTAGATCACTCACTTAACTTGTCAATATCTCTATAAACTATTTATATCCTCCTTCCATCCCACCTTTATATCAGAAAATTTAGCTAGAGTACACTGTTCCTTCCTCCAAATCATTACTATATGTTGCAAAGAGTTACAGTCCCAGCACCGAACCCTTTGGCACTCTACTGGTTACTGACCTCGAAAGACCCCCTTATCGCTACTCGTTGCTTCATGTTAGTCAATCCTCTATCCATGCCAAAATAGTACCTCCAACACTAAGTGCTCTGATCTTGCATCTTATCAAAGGCCTTTTGAAAATCCAAACATACATTGACTGGTTCTCTTCTATCTACTCTTGCTGATACCTCCTCAAAGTACTCTAGTAAATTTGACAGATATGATTTCCCTTTCATGAAACATGCAGACTTTTCTTGATCCGATTAAGACTTTCCAAATGCAATGCAATTCTCTACAATAATACATTCTAATATTTTTCCAATAATTGAAGACAGAATAACTTGCCTGTAGTTCCCTGCATTTTGTCTCCATCCCTCTCTGCACTAGTGTACCACATTGGCAGGTTTCCAATCCTTTGCACAGTTCCAGAATCCAAGGATTTTTGGAAAATGACTACCAATGTATCCATGATCTCTGTACCTACCACATTTAAGTTCCTGGGTTCAAAAAATCAGCTCCAGGTGTGACGACTTGAAGAATATTGAGTTCCAAGTATTGGACAATTTAAGGGTTAAAAGCCTGGGGTTAGCATGTGTTTGACTGCAATGGTCATGCTTTTTTTAAGAATTCGGTTTTGCAGGCCTGGGTATTTTTAGCAGACATAACCTGAAATTGACAAAGGAATGTGTTTTTCAGTCTCGGGTAATGGACTGTGGTTTGACTGGGAAAGTCTCTGGGGAGTTAAAGTGCTTTGCAGCCTGACAGATCATTTACTTTTCAACTTGGGGAGATGTGGTAATTGATGGGTGGAACCAAGAAAGGCAGAGAGGTACAAATGGAGGAGGCATCCTGTAAAGTTACAAACCTCCGAGCCCTGGCGACAGCAGCTCTCCCATCTTCCTCAACAAGGTAAACAACGAGTCCAGTGTTAACGGCCACGCTGAGAACATGGATCCAGTTGAGACAGCACGTCAGGATAACCAAAATGTCCTCCATGGCCCCGATCTGCAGCAATCACAGATTCCCCCCAGCCATGCCAGATACCACCTTCAAAAGATGGAGGCGGGACGGGGGCACACTGACAGTCGGGGACTTCTACGAAGAGCATAGACTGGCGACATTGGACGAACTGACGAGGAAGTGGAAATTAGCAAAAGGACAGGAATTGAGACACCTCGAAATAAAGCACTTCCGCCGCAAAGAGACAGTAGGGTACCTCAGGGCCCCAGAAAGCATACTATTAGATGACCGGATAGGCACAGGCAGCGAGTGGGGAGGGGGGGGGGGGGGGGGGGGGCTATGTGCGAAAATATACAAACAGCTACTGGACAGAGCTCGAACACCACTGGATGGGACCAGACAAAAATGGGAGGATGAACTGGGGACAGAGGTAGGATGGGGACTCTGGAGCGAAGCACTGAGCAGGGTGAACACCCTCTCTTCCTGCGCAAGGCTAAGCCTAATGCAGCTCAAGGTGATGCACAGAGCACACCTGATCAGAACCCGAATGAGCAGGTTCATCCCGGAAGTGGAGGACAAATGTGAGCACTGCCAGAGGGCCCCGGCCAACCACACCCACATGTTTTGGGCTTGCCCCAAGTTTGCTGGGTTCTGGACAGCCTTCTCCGAGAAAATGTCCATGGTTATGGGGTGAGGGAGGAAAATGGGGAAACCACAAGAGAAGAGGAAGGGTGCTGAACCCAATGGGGGGGTGGGGGGGACGAAGGGGGATATCATAGACTGATACAGAGGGTAACAAAATGTGCATACAGTTAGTTGAATGAAGGACAAACCAAATCTCTCTGTAAAATAAAGCAAAGTAGCGTGGGCAAGAAAAAAGTAATGTATATAAGCATCAACTGTTTATAAATATGAGAAAAGCCAACAAAAATATTTTCAAAAAAAAAGTAAGGCAGAGACACATTTTGAGAAGCTGTGCAGAGAAGCAATTTTTGGAGAAAGCTGTGGAGAGAGGCAGTTTTTGAAGAAAGTTGTGGAGAGGGGCAGATGTTTTTGGAGAAAGCCTTGGAGAGAGGAGTTGAATTTTGATCTGCCTGATGCTGAGTCCACAATTCTCCCACAGTAAGATAGATTAAGATCTGTTATGTTTCTTATCTTGCTGTTTAATGGGAAATGGAGTAGTAGTGTTTAAGGTGTAGATTGTAAGATGTTCTTTTCGGGTGTGAGGTTAACAAAGTTTAATATTGTATTCATAATAAAGTTTTGTTTTAAAAATAACCAAGCTCTATTTCTTCATGCAATCACCCTCGAGCGAATCATTCTTTCTGAAGTCTTTCAAATAAACTAAAATATTGCGGTTTCGGACCAGTATCCTAGCCACTGTTGAGGTCTGGTCCGAAATTGTAATATAGGGCACAAGCCAGATTTTAACCCCATTAGTTTGCCTAAAATTAATTCTTGTGTGATGATGACTGTATTTAATTCCTTCCCATTTTTGTTTTACTATTTCTGGGATGCTTGTAGTATCCTCTACAGTGAAGACGGATGCAAAATATCTATTCAACTCCTGTGCGATTTCCTTCTTCTTCCCCAGTAACTATCCAGGTAAGTAAGTCAGAACTATCCAAAGTTGCCAACTCTAACACAGTGACCAGGGGAATTGCCCAAAACGTTCTGGCCAATTCTCATGGAGTCATTGCAATGGGAATTCCGAGGGGTCCTGTAGTGCATCTTGGGGATCTCCAACTAATCAGACTGATTATGATTAAGATCTGGGTATGATGCCTAGCTTGAGTCACAAGGGGATTATATAATGACTCTACCGGATCTCTCTAGTAAACAAGTAGATATTGGGTCAATATTAGTCTGCTCAAGATACAAGAATGAGTAACGTCACTAGAATAAGAGGATGCATTGTTACAAACCCAGCTGATGTCATGGACGGGAAAACTCCAGAATGGAACTCTGGCTCAAAGGACCATAATGTTTGCTTTTTTTTTAATGAACCGTGGAGGAACAGAGTCACAGGACCGCTAATTTGTTTTAAACAAGAAGAAGCATTAAACATGGTCAAATGGGATTATAATACAATACTCCTTTACTCCCCCTTCGCTTAAAAATTAGACACAGATTTTAAGATTAACATGAATTACAAAGTACATCTTAAGATACAATGATCTCATTAACATAAAGTCCCTTTTAAACACACAAGATGATTGTGGTCAATACACGCACTCCAGTCTGAATCCAAGTTAGTATCTGTGGATTTCTTCTCAGAATACCCCAGATGATTGTCACATAAGTTTCAAACTTCCACTTGCAAAAACACGCTTTAAAATCTTTGTTCACAAGAAAACCTTGCATTTCAAAATCAAGTCTAGGTTTTACAAAGCTTCTGCTTGACTTTTAACAGCGAATCCAATCCAGGTTTTACAACAACCCTTTTAGGATTTCTTTGTCTTGACAGTTGTACAAACATTTTACAATTCCTCTGACTCTCAATTCCCAGACTCTAGTAAACCATTGGCATCAAACCATTTGATGTACCTCTGAAGTCTATGCCACTTTAAATCTAGGCGCTGTGATTGTCTTGTTAACTCAGAAGACTTTGTTTACTCTTCCTTGAATTCTTCTGAACAATACCTTAGTTCTCTTTATCTTATGACATTCTTTCTGTCCCAATTCCGTGGTTATCTGGGCAGTAACTTGTTCCTGAGGAAGCCTGCACCTTTGTAACTCCCTTGACCTGTCCAGCTTCTCCTGGCAGAGTTGAGAGATGTGCACATCCCCAATTGTAATATATGCAGCTAAAACAAGCTTTTTACCTTACAAAGCCTCCAGTTGCTAAGCAAACACTGATACTACTATTTATCCATCACAGAGTAACCCTCATTAAGCATAATAGAATCACAGTTAGAAATGAAATTAACTCCCACACACCTAAAAACACCTCTGTCCAGCATGAATCTAACTTTAGATTTTACCCTTCCAGGCACAGAAACCACTTTATTTCAAATGTTTACCAATACAAATATAAATGCATTCAAACAACCTTTGCTTTCCTAACAGTATCTACAGCAAACAAGAATTTGTAATTTTTCACATCTGCCCACGTATTTCAATTTCTGATGTATTAGCATTACATGAAAACAGATATCACTATCAAATTTGCAAATGCAACAAGCACTTGTATAACCAAAAGTAGTCTTTCAGTACATAAACCAAAGATAAAGCTTACATCTCTTCACAGTGAAAATATTTAAGCTCAGCCACAAATGTTTTTTTTAAATAAACATTCATTATAGTTACTGTATATAGACTAAAGACATGTAGTTCACAAGAAATAAACCTCGCATCGTAACGGATCTCAACCCAATCTGCTTAATTTATATACAGCAACAATGCTTTTCCTGTAAACCAATTGCACCCATTGTGCACATGATTTGCCTGGCTAAAATACTGTGTACTTTTGTCATAAGGAGGGAATAGAGTTTTAACCAACATCCATACGCCATTAGTTTCTGAACAAAAAATAATTTATTCTGCTTCATGTTTGAAGAATGTGAGTAACCTTTTCTCTATGTATAACACCATAAACTTGTTTGTACTGTTTGCATATAAAGCTTAACCCACACAAGGGACATATTGTACAAAACAAATCACTACTTGATTAACTTAAAGACTGATTCTAGCTCATATTATTGTTTCACATTCCACTTACATTAGAAAGAAGCTAGTCATGATCTCCCTTGAATTAACCCTTGCATCATTCCCACAGTTAGCACAGACTGCATAAAAGAAGATTGTTGAATACTGTGAAATTACATTCAGCACACTTCCAAAATTATAGGTAACAAAGAAACAACCATGAAAGAAGAAAGAAGGTATGCAACTCTGGATATCTATTTTGTTAATTTATCAAAACGCAGCTTGTAGACAGTCTGGGAGACTTGTGGGATGGGGAGGGGACGGCAAGACAAGTTGGCAGAACAGAGAAGCAGCTGAAAAGAGATTCAAGTTTTCACAATTTACCGTCGGAGCTCACTGTATCATTTGGGTCTCCTGAACAATGTCCAGCTTCTCTGTAATCAACCAAGGTCACTCCTTCCAAGCTATCATAATCCGATTTGTTCTGGTCTTTTACTGGGACTACAGTAAACTGATGCATTTTTCACAGCCTAGTCTGGCTCTGCTCTTTTTACCGAGCTGAACAGAAAGAACTCCGTTGCTCAGATTGCATACCAACACTGTGTGGTCACTTCCTCTGGAAGGAAATTACTCTAATCTGAACTCCTCCCAAAGCCTGAGCTGCAAACCTCAGTGAATTGCCTGAAATTCTGGTAAATGACTCTTAGACTTTGTCCTTAGTTGCCAATGACTTCTGGAAGTATACAGAATAGGTACGGTGAAAGGAACAAGAATTCCAGCATTGTTCTTTTGGAAATTAAATATTTGACACTGAGATCTAACTACTTTCCTAAAAACTAAACAAGCCCAGATTTGAAACAAAGAAACTTTCTAAAGCAGCTTATGCTTCCAAACTAAAATAAATGTAACATTCTGTGCACCAAATGATTTTGCTAAAAAGACAAGTGCATTTTAAAATTATGGTTTACAGGAAATATGATCATTTTCTTTGCAACCTCGTTTGCAATAGCAGTTTGCTATCAACCAAATTCCTCAATTGAGTAGAAACTCTTAATGTAAAACTCTGGTGTACAAGTACAGCTTCCATATACCATTCTGACACCCAAGTACGTTGGTGACATGCACAAAATGTTCTTCACATGTTCATGCAATTTCATCATTGTAGCTGAGATGCAATCGCCAGCTTGCCAAAACAGAATTCCAAATAGTGACATATAGCAGAGGCAGTCTTTACTCTGAAAGCTGCAACTGTAATCGCATAAAAACCTGATGGTTTGACAAACGCAGATTGCAACAGGCTTCTTCTGTGTTAAATGGCACTAGCCAAGACTTAAGTTCAGAGATACCTGGCAGTCCAATTTCTGAAAAATCGCTCTGTGTACAGAGGGCAGCAGGTTTCAGCCAGTATCAGTGTCAAATTATTTTGTTATTGATAATACTGACAGAATAATGTGCTCTTGTCCTTATGGACCAAATCTTCAACAATAAACAGAGATTGTTGTCCAGACCAGCAGCTCCTGTACGCCTGTCGACTTTAGGCCAAAAAAGAATAGAGAAGAGTACTTACTAAATGGAAAAAGGTTAAGTCCAGTGAATGTCCAAAGAGATTTGGGGATTCAGGTGCATAGATCCTTAAAATGCCACGAACAAATGCAGAAAATAATCAAAAAGGCTATGGAATGCTATCATTTATATCTAGGAGGTTTGGAGTATAAAGACACAGAAGTTATGCTGCAGCTATACAAAACCTGGTTAGACCCCAGGAATACTGTGATCAGTTATGGTCAACACACCTTAGGAAGGATATTTTGACCTTGGAGGCTATGCAATTTAGGTCTACTAAAATGATACCTGGACTACAGGAATTAAGTTATGAGTGGAGATTACACAAATTAGGCCTGTTTTCGCTCGAATTTAGAAGGTTAAGGGGGTGATCTGATCGAAGTATTCAAGATATTAAGGTATTAACAGGAAAGATCAACAGTGTAGATAAAGATCAGGTTGGAGATTCTAAAACTAGGAGACGGAGTGTGGCGACGAGGGGATTTTCACATTAACTTCATTGCAGTGTTACTTGTGGCAATAATAAAGATTATTATTAGTCTAAAAATTAGGGCTAGACTGTTCAGGAGAGATGTTAGAAAACACTTCTTCACGCAAAGGATGGTTGAGGTTTGGAACTCTCACAATCAGCTAGATCAGTTGTTAATTTTAAATCTGAGATAGAAGCATAGATATCAAGAGGTACGGGCCCAAGGGCACAGATCAGCCATGATCTCATTAAATGGCGAGGCAGGCTTGAGGGGCTGAACGGCCTATTCCTGTTCCTATGTTGTGCTCTTATTATGTACCTCTGTGATCTGTAATACTGCGCTTCAAATGGTATGTATGTTGGCCTGCTGGATTAAATTATTTATTCAATACCACCTCCTACAGAACGTTCCTCTGCACCTCAAGTCATCTAGCAATAGGGTGAAATCCAGCAACAATTTTCTTGCATTATGCCTCTGTGTATATTATTAAACTGTTCAGAGTGATCTCATCTACATCTAATATGAAATCTGGTCCTATATAAACTCCTCAACTCCACATTGGCAGGCATCCCCTGTGACCTTACCATCGCATCTGGTCTCGCTCTTGTCTCAATTAGATAAAGCCAGCTCTGATCACTTCCCTGCATTACTCTACACCCACATATCCTTTCTTGTCCCAATCCCTCACTTGGCCAGGACATTGATAAACTCACCTTTCTCTGGGATGAAGATGAGACAAAGATCGATTGTCTCATTGTAGGAAAAGGATTTTGACATGCTTGTTCGGTAGACATGGTGTGTAAATCCAACTGAGCATAATTTCCACTGTACATAAAGTGCACTTTGTACTGTCCTGCCTAGAAGGCCCATAACTTAATACACTGAAAGTAGAATCAAGGCATCCTGAACTTTCTGAAATGATGTGGGCAAAGGCTGATGCCGGGCATGAAAAGCAACGTTAAGGCCGCCGATGGCAATGGTGTTTTTTCTGCCATATAGTATGGGATGCAGAACAAAAAATTGCAGTCATGTGTTCCACAAAGTATTGCTGGCGGGTGGCCTGTGATTCGTCCGCCAAGCTATTAAATCAGTGACTCAATGGTCTGAGCGGTATTATAAAAGGCCATCCGAATGCACAGCTAGAAACTCAAGAAACAATCTTCACCCAGGTGCACCCCCCCCCGCATCAGGGTGGCACAACCCTCTCCCCCAAGCGCTGCATTCACTTCCGAGCTCCCCTGGGAGTAGTACTTGCCAGGTGCAGAATTTCCGAGACCAGTTGTGCTTCACGCCATTCTGACATTACACTGCCGTGGATGGAATTTGTGACATGGGGGTATGATTCCAGCATATAGGCCCGATTATTATGCGTTAATTTATTAAAATGAGGAACCTTTTTAGGACTGGGACCTTCTTGTGATATTTTCCACTATCATCGCTGAACCATCCCAACATAAATGGGAGCAAAAAATCCTGGTTTCATAGAAAATTTGTAGAATTTACAGTGCGGAAGGAGGCCATTCAGCCCATCAAGTCCACACCGGCCCTTCGAAAGAGCACCCTACTTAAACCCTCATCTCCACCCTATCCCCGTAACCCTACCCAACATTGTTGGACACCAAGGGCAATTTATCATGGCCAATCCACCTAACCTGTACAACTTTGGACTGTGGGAGGAAACCGGAGCACCCGGAGGAAACCCACGCAGACACAGGGAGAACGTGCAGACTCCACAGACAGTGACCCAAGGCAGGAATCGAACATGGGACCCTGGAGCTGTGAAGCAACAGTGCTAATCACTGTGCTACTGTGCCGGCCTTGATGTGGGTCTAGCTTTTGTGGTGGCCCTGTACATGCTTAAGATTCTCTTATGCATGTTTGACCAACATAGATCAGCCCGTACTAAATATACAATAAATGACATTTCTGTTCTTGTCACTGCTCTTCGGTTACCATGTATCTCAGATTACAAACTGGAAATTCAGCCTCTGGACAGTAATGGAAATGGTCAGAATCCTGCAGATGCTTGGGGGCACTTCCCTGCGAGCAAACATAAACTGCAAAGTTTTAGTACTGTCCTAGGAACCAGGGGGGGGGGGGATCAAAATAATAGATTTTCAGTGACTCCTTTTTCTTTTTTTATTATTCATTCATGGGACATCAGCTGGCGAGGTCAGCATTTATTGTCCATCCTTAATTTCCCTTGAACCACTGTAGTCCATGTAGTGTAGGTTCATCCACAGTGCTGTTAGGGAGGAAGTTCCAGGATTTTGGCTCAGAAACAGTGAAGAACTGCGATATATTTCCAAGACTGGATGGTGTGGGGTTTGGAAATGACCTTCCAGCTGGTGGAATACCCACGGGTCTACTGCCTTTGTCCTTCTAGATGGCAGTGCTCGTGGGTTTGAAAGATTGTGTCGAAGGAGCCTTGATGAGTTCCTGCAGTGCATATTTTAGATGGTACACACTGTTGCTACTGTATGTCAGTGGTAGAGTGAGTGAATGTTTGTGGATGATGTGCCGATCAAGAGGACTGCTTTGGCCTGGATAGCGTTGAACTTCTTCAGTGCGACTGAAGCTGAATGCATCTAGGAAAGTGGAGCGTATTTCATCACACTCCTGACTTGTGCCTTGTAGATGGTCGACAGGCTTTGAGGAGTCAGGAGATGATTTATTCTCCGCAGGACTTCTAGCCTCTGACTTTCTCTTATAGCGACAGTATTTATATGGCTAGTTTAGTTCAATGGCAACCCACAGGATGTTGATTGTGGGGGACTTAGCAATGGTCATGCCATTGAATGTAAAGGGGCAATGATTGAGATTCTCTCTTGTTGGAGTCAGTCATTGCCAGCATTTGTGCGACACAAATGTCACTTGGCACTTGTCAGCCCAAGCCTGGATAGTGCTCAGGTTTTTGTGGTATTTTAACATGGACTACTCATGTATCCAAGGATTCAGGAAAGGTGCTGAATCATCAGTGAACACCCCACTTCTGATGCGGGGGGAGGGGTTATTGATGAAGAAGTTGCAAAAGGTTGGGCTTGGGCCACTACTCTCAGGAGCACTGGCAGTGATGGCTCACGGATTGAGATGATTGACCTCTAACAATCACACCCATCTTCCTTTGTGCTAGGTATGCCTTCAACCATTGACTCCAGTTTTGCCAGGGATCCATGTTGCCACACTCGGTTAAATGCTGCCTTGATATCAAGGGCAGTCACTCTCACCTCACCACTGGAGTTCAGCTCATTTGTCCATGTTTGAGCCAAGGCTGTAATGAGTCAGGAGCCGAGTGATCCCGGTGGAACTCAAACTGAGTGTCAGAGATAATTCCCATTACTCCTTTATTAAAAGATGTAGTCACGTAGTAATATTAATCTTCTGTATTTGTGTGGACATAAAGACCCCAATATTGTCTCCAGATCATTAAAGACCTACATGGGAATTGGCCAGGAGATTTCAACTTCCGGTGTGCAATTCCCCTACTCCTGGGTCCCACCACGACTGTCTCAGACTCTCAGCTAGAGTCCAAGACTTCGGACAGTTCCAATGCGCTTAGGCGAATAGTTACCCAGGAGAATTTAGCCAGACTAAAACCTAGTCTAACTCTTGGGTAGCGACAGAATTGACACCCCTAATCACTCACACTGACCAACTCCCCCACTAACCCTTGCCCCAATTTCCCACTGCACCCTCCCCCCCTTCTCCGACGACTAACTCCCCAAACCTGAACAATCCAACCAAACCCAACCAGACTGTCACCTTACCAGCTACCTCACTCTCCCTACCCACTATATCTATTCACTCATTCATCCACTCGCCCATTCACAAATCTCAAACTAAACCTTTGAACTTACCATATGGCAGCTAATGCTGTGAACAGGGAATGTTGTCCTTCCTTTCCCCGACTCTACCAGGCTTGGAAGTTCCCAGAAGAAATGTGGAGCAGTGCTGGGGAATATTCATACAGAATGACATTCCAATGTTTTCTGTTCCTCAGAAAATCTGGGCCATGGAGTGTTTGGCGTTGCACAGAATCAGAGTTAGAAGTATTATCGATATTCTCAATAATCAATTGCTCCTTCATTAGTCTTAAAGCCACTATACCCAAAGCAATTTCCTAGACACCACAGTTTTATAATTAGTAAAACGAAACAACAGGCAAAAGCTTTTGTGAAAGTGAACCACACTTAAACACACAAAAAGCAATCACCATAGACATGCCTTCTGCGGACTGGTAATGTCACGCTAATGCGCTTTCATCACAAATGTACACCAAGCTGGAGGATCTTAACCAGTCTGTTACTCCCTTTTTTTTTACTGCATCTTCTATCTCAGTCTCAGATTTAAACTTAACAACTGATCTAGCATTGATATTGACCTGGCATCAAATGCTGTTAGTGGAAAAGAGCTCCAAACCTCTACCACCCTTCTGTGTGTAATGGCTTTTCTTAATTTCACTCTGGAAAGATCAGGGCCGGGATTCTCCCCTACCCGGCGGGGCGGGTGGTCTCGGTGGGATGGAGTGGCGTGAACCACTTCGGCATCGGGCCGCAAAGGTGTGGAATTCTCCTCACCTTTAGGGGCCAAGCCATAACCTTAAGGGGCGAGGCCTGCGCCGGAGTGGTTGGCGCCCCGCCGGCCGGAACGGCCTATGACGCCATGCCAGCCGGGGCCGAAGGGACTTCACTGGCCGGCGGAAGTCCACGCATGCGCCGGAGCGCCAGCGGCTGCTGACGTCATCCCCACGCATGCGCAGGGGAGGGGGTCACTTCCACGTCCGCCATCGTGAAGACTATGGCGAACGCGGAAGGAAAAGAGTGCCCCCACGGCACAGGCCCGCCTGCCAATCGGTGGGCTCCGATCGCTGACCACCCCCCCCCCCCAGGACCCCGGAGCCCGCCCGCGCCTCCTGGTCCCGCCGGTAAGGTAGGTGGTTTGATTCCCGCTGGCGGGACCGGCATGACTTCGGCCCATTGCGGGCCGGAGAATCGCCGGGGGGGGGGGCGACAGGCGCGACGCGATTCCTGCCCCCACCGAATCTCTGGTGCCAGAGACTTCGGGAGACGGCGGGGGTGGGATTCACGCCGGCCCCCGGCGATTCTTCGACTCGATGGGGGGGGGGGGTCGGAGAATCCCGCCCCAGGTTCTAATTTTTAGATGATGCTCCCTGGTCCTTGACTCCCCTAAAAATTCCTTAATTTCAATAGTGAATGCACTTCCAAGTATTTCATTGATTCTAAAGCACTTTGGGATGTCCTAAGCACCATAAAAATGCAAGTTATTCATTACGGTTTTGGATCTTAGTAAAGGTAAAGTCGCCATAGTCCCAGATGACCACAGGCTCCCCCCTTTTGAGGGGAGAGCTGACTAGTGGTGTTTTAATCTGAGGATCACCACACCTCAGGCGAGGGACCACGTTGATAAGGCAGGTAAAATGTTTTCATATTTGTCTCTAACACATTCAAGTAATTTATAGTATGTGAAATGCTTTGAAATGTGACAACACATAAACTTTTATGAACTAAAACTGTGCAGTATTAAATAATTGAATTAACAGTGTTTATCACAACAGCATCTGTTCAATTTCAAAACACACAACACACATCATGAGCTCCTGGATGATGCCGCCTGAAGCTGGAGACTGCACACGTTCATTTGCAAATAATTCATTAGCTCAGTGACTTCAAGTTTTCCTGGCTCCCAGTTAGCTGAGTAGTTCTTTGACAGGTTTTAAATTGCCTTGGAGATTAGTTATTGTGGAAATACTGTTGGCTCCTACCAGTTTCTTGTTCACTCACAGTTACTTGCTTTTTTCAGATATTTGTGCTGTTAGCCTTGTCAAAACAAAGATGGAAGAATCTGATTCTTTAGAATGGCTATTCTTTGGTTAGTTAAAAATAAAAGTTATTATAACTGGAAATAAAGCCTGGGCATATATGTTATTTAAATGGTTAAAAGAGCAAATACCCCATTTTCAGAACCAGTCCTTAGAGAAACGGGCAAGTGGCAGATTTTGGTATAGATTGTATTTCCTGACCCGTGTTGAAGATAACACTTCTCTGCTAAAGCAGCAGAAAGAGGAACTTTGATTTAATGCATTCCCCACCTGTATTATTGGAATTTCACACGCACGCATCAGTCGCTAAAGACTGACCACGACCTTTGACTTGGTGGCAGTGAGCAGAACTCAAATTTATCTGTTGTATGCTACTCATGATCTGTGCAGGAAAAGCACTTCTGACAGTTTGCGGGTCTCAAACGGAATAATTTTATTCGGAACCTTATGCTCTTGGGGGCACCCTACTCGAAAACGTTTGACCAGAGAGTAAAATTGGTTAAAGAACATTTCAACCCAAAGCCCTCTACTATCCTCCCAACATTATAATTTTAACTTTGCAGTGAGGGACCATGAAGAGTTTGTCCCAGCCTTCATAGCCAGACTTCACTAGCTTGCTGAGCACTGTGAATTCAGGACCATGCTTAGTGGCATGTAGTACAATCGGCTGGTTTGTAGAATCCATAACCTCAATATCCAAAAGAAACTCCTGGGAAGATTAACCAAGTTTGGGGCAATATGGTCATGAGGTCCGCGGTGGGATCAGCGCAGAACCAGTACTCAGGACCATGCCGGAACCCAAGGAGTGTGAAGACGTAAGGTGGCAAACAGAGTCCAAAGATTGACTGTTATTGTTGTAGGGGAGGCCATTCCCAAAAAACCTGTCACATTCAGGAATTTGCGTACTTCCCATGCAACCGTACATTCCAACACCAAAGCGCACCAATGCAAAAAAAATATGGAATGCTATCATTTATATCTAGGAGGTTTGGAGTATAAAGACACAGAAGTTATGCTGCAGCTATACAAAACCTGGTTAGACCCCAGGAATACTGTGATCAGTTATGGTCAACACACCTTAGGAAGGATATTTTGACCTTGGAGGCTATGCAATTTAGGTCTACTAAAATGATACCTGGACTACAGGAATTAAGTTATGAGTGGAGATTACACAAATTAGGCCTGTTTTCGCTCGAATTTAGAAGGTTAAGGGGGTGATCTGATCGAAGTATTCAAGATATTAAGGTATTAACAGGAAAGATCAACAGTGTAGATAAAGATCAGGTTGGAGATTCTAAAACTAGGAGACGGAGTGTGGCGACGAGGAGATTTTCACATTAACTTCATTGCAGTGTTACTTGTGGCAATAATAAAGATTATTATTAGTCTAAAAATTAGGGCTAGACTGTTCAGGAGAGATGTTAGAAAACACTTCTTCACGCAAAGGATGGTTGAGGTTTGGAACTCTCACAATCAGCTAGATCAGTTGTTAATTTTAAATCTGAGATAGAAGCATAGATATCAAGAGGTACGGGCCCAAGGGGAGGCCATTCCCAAAAAACCTGTCACATTCAGGAATTTGCGTACTTCCCATGCAACCGTACATTCCAACACCAAATCGCACCAATGCAAAAAAAATAAAAACAGCAGCACTGTCCACATCGCCACTAAATATAGTGAGGAGCAGTTGTGAAGGAGAGCATGCAATTTATCAGTTGAATACAATCCAACTGAATAAGATGGCTCCGATTGAAATTTTCTTAAGCTCCTTAAGAAAACCCCTTAAAGTGGAAATCAACACTGGGGCTTTGGTAACGTTAGTGAGTGAGCAGGCTTTCTAATATCTTTGTGCAGGAATGTTGTCATAAGGCCTGAAGAGTACTACAGCCAAGCTTTCAACATACACTGGAATTTTGAAGATCCTTGGAAGAACCAATATCCCAGTAGCCTATAAAGGGCAGGACGCCAATCTGCCTTTGGTTGTGACAGAAGGACATAGTCCTAGTTTGTTGGGAAGAGACTAGTTACAGAAGATTAGGCTCAACTGCCCGTAAATCTTCAAAATATCCAATGGCTTCCTCCATAATGTCTTAAGGAGGTACAAAGGCTTTTTCCACAAGAAACTTGGCTGAATTAAGGGCATAAAAGCCAAGATGCATATCAATCCTGATTTGACACCCAAGTTCTTAAGAGCCAGACCAGTGCCAAACTGCATCAGAAGGTTTAAGCAGAGCTAGAGACTGGAAGAGCGGAATATAATCAAGCGTGTCCAGTTTTCAGAATGGGCAGCGCTGCTGGTCTTTGTCCATAAACCGGATTGTTCGACAAGGATTTGTGGGGACTTTAAGCTGACCATAATTCAGGCGGCCAAGTCGGTAGGTATCCAATGTCCCGAATCCAGGACTTCTACGGCAAGCTGGCAGGGGGCCTCACCTATTCAAAACTGGACTGCAGGCATGCCTACATGCAACTAGAGGTGGATGCGGAGTTTCAGAAGTTTGCTACAATAAATACCCATAAAAGCCTCTTCCAGTACACCAGGCTGCTGTTCAGCATTGCGGGCTGAAACACTATCGTTCAGCAGACAATGGAAAATCATTTCCAAGGAATTCCCACGGTGATGGTTTACCTTAATGATGTGTTAGTTTGTGATGCAAGGGTCCACCTAAAATGCAGAAAATGTACTTTTCAGGCCCCAGCAAATTATTACCTAGGATTTTGTGTTGATGCGATATCTACTTGAAATTGGTATGGGTGGATTGAAATGATTTGATATTACTCTATTGGTATGATTAATTGATTAGGTAGGACATAGGTGAGGGATGGCACAATGGTTGACACTGCTGCCTCACAGTGCCAGGGACCCAGGTTCAATGGGTGGCTGTCTATGTGGAGTTTTCACGTTCTCCCAGTGTCTGCTCAGAGTGCTCCTGTTTCCTCCCACACTCCAGAAGATATGCAGGTTTGGTGGATTGGCCATGCTAAATTACCGCTCAGTATCCAGTTGTGTGGGTTAGGTGGGGTTCTGGAGTTGCAGGGATAGGGCGAGAGGCTGGTTGGGGTGCCCTTGCACTCCTTCTGCACTGTAGGGATTCTATAAAGTAAGCAGCTTCATCAGACAAAACCTCTTCTACAAACCCTACCAACTCAAGTGAATAGAAGGGCATCAATAACTGCAGCCACAGATGAAAGAGCTACCACATATGGATATCTGGACATCATTTACAATGGTTAATCACTACCATTTTCCTGACCAACTTCTGTTAGGGCAAGCGACCACTCTTTTGAAAGGTCTGTTAATAACGGGTAGGGGTCACAGTGGAGTTTTCTGATCTGATTTAGTCATACATGGTTACTAGTTATACAGTCTATAAAACTCAGCTATGCCCTTGGAAACTAGCGTAATGCAATTTGTTTGATGCACATTTTATCCCCTAACATTCTGCTGGAAAAATTTCATAGGCTACCTTAATTATCATTGTAGTATACTTGTTCAGGACCTTTCTCAAACCCACCCACCCTTCAACAAATTTGAATTTATGCGAGACCTCAAAGTTCAACATCACAACTATTTGTTGAATTTATACATGTAAATTTTTTTAAATTAATAAATTCAAATGATTACTATTTAAATCTGTTCTTCGTTTTTGTTTCCCAGCAATTTTTTCAAAAATGTGATGTTCTCAAGTAATGTTGTACCATTAAACATGAAAGGAATTCAAACCAGTTATAACTCGTACACCAAAGAAAAGATTGACTGGAATTTTGCAAGTTTGAACAATACCAATTGGTACATCAAGTCTCGAAGAGAACAAAAACAAGTTTTAAAAAAAAGAAATCTCTAAGAAAAGAAGATCAAACATTGATGGACTGTCAACAATTCAAATGTGAAATGTGAACAATTACAGCAGCCTTGGAAATTGTGTTTTACTAAAACAAAATGCATCATTCAAGGTTTACAATTTTTGGAAGAATTTATATTTCCAAAAGGCATGGCAACTTTGCCCATTAGCAAACTATTCCAGACAGAAGTCATACGTTTAGGTAGCAAATTTCCCGTTACGTATTCCCTCCACCCATCAAATTACTTGTGCACTGAATATCATTCTGACAGTTGCAATATGACAATAAATGGTTCTCAATAAATGACAATGATAAAATGTAAACGAGCTAATAAACGTCACCATTATATAGCGCATCATATTACTCAAATTATTTTAGGGCTGTAACTTTCGAGCTCCAGGGCAGTATAACTGAGGGGTACCCCAAAGAGGTGTTTGGGAATACCCCCCAGAAGTTCTCAGGCAATTGCCTGGGAAGTGCAAACTTCAAACAGGTCATTTCCCTGCACTGGGAACCATCCAAATACTGAGATTTAAAATTGCACACTTGTGATTGTTCCGACTGTGTTACATCGATAGTTACTCAAGAAATGCAAGAATAATTAAAATCACAGTGTAAGGGTGCTTATTGTACAGAGCCATACCAACCCCTCTCACAGAACTTCCCACCCAATAACGACTACCCCACCCTCATCCTTCTCCCCCCCCCCCCCCCCCCCCCCCCCCCGCTGCAACTTCCCCAATCCCCGTGACATCCCCCTGGCAGGCCCAGCTCCCCATCCACCCATAACTGGCCAACAGCAACCCCCCTCTTCCTCCCCACCGTCAACTGGCCGATACCCCTCCTCCCCCACCCTGCCCCTCCCCCCCCAAACTGGTCGAACCCCTAACACCCACCCCATTCTCAACTGGCTGACGTTCCCTTCCCATACACCCCACTGCCAGTCCCACCCTTCCCGGTTCCCCAACTGGCCTACAGACCCCGTCCACCTTTTGTCCAATTCAGCAGAACTTGACCGTAAACTTCAAGAGCGAGCTGCCCTGTACAGTCTCACTGGCCGGAGTCAGAAGTTCGGGCAAGACAGGCTCTAAAGAGTTTCAAGGCAAAGAGGTAGGAGTGGAGTGGCAATCTGTACTGTAAACTCAGTAATCATGAATCTGACTTAATTGATTAATCAGAATTAGATTAAAATGAGAGAACATGATGAGATCATATTTTACAAATCTGAACTTAGTTTTAAAATTAAATTTTGCAAAAGAACTTTTGCATAGGGCCGCTTTTCCTTGAATACATTAGGTGCTATAAAAGCTTCCAATATGCCCAAGATAGGATCTTATGCAAAATTAGTGATTCAGCTCAAGTTTAGCACAAGTCACCACCAAATGATTGCACTTGGAAAGACCACCCAGAGGATCATTAAGCAGTTGACTGCTAGTGCTCTTTAAGGGAGGTTGAACAGCATTTTGGTGCTAATGCTGAAGCCAACAACCTCCTGATACAAAAACCACTGGATTTGGAGTAAACTACTCATTGCAGAGGAGCAGTATCACTCAAAAAGTTACAATATTTTACTGTCCATTTGTTGTTGCATGTTTGAAGAGGATTTTTGAAACACATTTTGAGGCGCTGTGGGACTTGTCAAGACTTCACCAAAATTCTAACAGTGGTTTGGGAAATTCTCTGAGATTTCACCTATGATGTGCTACACCATTTTATAGAAGTTGCCTAGAGATAGGGAGCGATTGGCATCTTGCTATAGGTCCTTCTTGATCTGCAGGAGGAATGTAAGGGGGTAATGAGGCCAGGCAGACAAACACTAACAGCTGCAGGAGAGAGGGACAGGTGGGCAAAGTGGACTTCCTATTGGACATTCCCCACCTCTGGAACTCCTTCGCTGCATTGCAGAGCCTGTGCTCCTCTCACTTGGTCCTGGAACCATTGAAATGTAATGTGTATAACAGTGCATTCCACACCGACAGTGCTCTATATGAACTTACTATGGATGAATGCATCAGCATCCTGTCCTTGATGGAAACCTGGCTGGAATGGATGACATTCTCCCCCTAAATGAAGTTTCCCCATTTGGCGACCACTTGCTTTGCTAAGACTATCACAGTGTGGCTGTTATCACTTTTCTCCCTATTCTCAAGAGTATTTTCTCCTTTGAACATCTCACCTTGTTCCATCTCTCTTGCCTCTCACATTACATCTAACGCCCACCCAAATATCATTTTTTTTTTTCCTCACAAAAATATTTTTCCTGTTTCCTCCCTTACCCTCTGCAGCAAGCAACTTCTCATTCTTGGTGATTCCAACCACCATCTTAATTTATCATGCTCTTACTGCAGAGCTCAAGGCCCTTTTAGCCTCATTTAATCTCTCCCTTTCTGTAAACTCCCCATCCTGTATCCATGCTCACCTTGCCATCTCACCTGTTCTTGCGACTATATGGCCACCATCCTTGTATTGGATTTGCATCTAGGTCCACCTTCCTCATGTCAACCCTACTCCCTGTGACCATCTGTAGAATAAAACTATGCCCAAATGCAGTTACAACTGCACTTTCAAAATCCCAACTGTCTAGCCTCTGGCACCTCAGTCACCCCAACATTTATTTTTAAAAAGCTAACGATTAGCTCAATCCCTCCCTCACCTGCACTTTTGATGCCATATTCCCCAATAAAACCATTAGTCCCTCTCATCTTCTGGACTCCTTTGTATGGCCCTAATCCCCGCTTCCTAAAATCCAAGAGATACAAGGTGCGATTTAATAGCCGCTTTGCACTTGAGCAAGAGTGCAACAAGGCCGTTAGATTGTGGGAGAGGGCAAAATCAACAACCACACCGGGCGGCAATTGGTTTGTGATCTAACCGGCCCACTCTCGTTGGCGAAATCAGCATCCCGCCGTGGCGTGGCAAGAAAGCAATAATCACCACTTAAGGCCAATCTGCCATTCTGCTTTCTTTCACCTGGAATGAGGCATGGGGTGATTTCGGCTGGCCTACTACCAGGCTGAAGATGGAGGAGGGTTTGCTCTTTCAGTTTGTTGATATCTTCACTGGAATATTTTGTTTATTGACTTTTAATAGTTTATTGACTTATGTCTGGAACGGTGTGTTACTTGTTAACGAGACCAGATGCCGAGACAGAAGAAGAGGAGGGACGGCGGCCCAGTGTGACTGTGCAACTCACAGGTTGTGTCAGGATTGCTTTAAGACCTACTGGTGACTTTTTATGTTGATGACTATCTGCTGCTGCTCTGTTTGGGAGCCGTGCAGGTTGCTTGTGGTTTTCGTTTTCCTTTTGTATTCTTGTTGGTGTTTGTTTAACGGGTGGGAATTATATGCTTGATATCATACTGTTGTTGTTTATTGTTTTTCGCCTAGCAGCTTTGCGCCCGCCATGTGTAGCTCCCCCTGCTTTTGTGGCCCGGGGTTTCGGAGTTTACCGTGCAGGTGAAGAGGAGGAGTTCCTGCAGAACTCACTGTCCGTCATCTATTCAAAAGACTAGAGATGCCCGTACACCTTGCGGAAGAGATGCGGGCCTCCTCCTCTGGGTCCCTCCCTGGTCTGATAGGCAGCCGTGTCCTTGGGAGTGTGGGGTGGGGCCCATGGGCTGCTGCCTCGTGCCTCTGTTGATGCTGCTGCTGCCGCCGCCCTCTCTGACGTCTGCCCGCCAGGCCTGTCAGCAGCACCGCAAGGACAGCCTCCGCGGGGTCCAAGATATCGTCCATCCCGTGTAATATCGATAAGGAATTGGCGAGGGCAAGAGGCTGGTGACCAGCGGTGTCTTCCACCCCAGGATGCTTCATTCCACCATTACTCCCCCTCTTTTGGCCCCCCACATCCCCTGCGACCCGACATGCCCAGACCATGCACCCCTGGTCACCCGACCCCACACTCTGTACCCCAGACATCTGAGCGTAACATTATCAGGACCGGGCACTGGTTCCACTGGTCCGTCCCCCCCACCCCACCCCCCAAGTGCACACACCCACCCTTCGGTCGCAGAGATGTCCCCAGTGCTGGGGCCCAGCCCATGGGTGTTCAGATGTTTGCTGTTGCGTCTGTGATGACTTCCTGCAGTATTCGGGCAGCATCACGGTCTGATCGGAATGCTAGGCAATAACTCCCACATGTACATGGCATGCCTCACCACGGGAATCCACTTGGATATATTTTTGTTTAATAATAGTACCATGGTACAAAACTATAACAAATTACAGAGCAAACAGCGAGACACTGAATTACCCAGTATACATAACAGACAAAAAAGAATCAATAACCAATCAACAAGAAACAAACCCATCAGCATCTAAGCCAGGGTGCATAGTGGAAGGGAGAGGGAAAACACCCCTCCCCTCCCAAGAGGGGGCACACTTCAGTCCAAGAATAGGTTCATTGTACATAAATCAAGGATTCACCAGAGGAAGGAGCAGTGCTCTGAAAGCTAGTGATTTGAAACAAACCTGTGGACTTTAAACCTGGTGTTGTAAGACTTCTTACTGTGCTCACCCCAGTCCAACGCCGGCATCTCCACATCATAAATCAAGGGAATATACATGGCAAACACAGAAACCACAAAACAGGCAATAGTACAATGAAAATACCAACTTTGCACCATAAACAAAACTGATAAATGATCAATAAGAAAACAAAGCCACCAGCACCCCCTCCCTCCCCGGCCCCAGCAGCAGTCCAACTGCAGTGGAAAGGTGTCCAAAGGTGACACTTAGCAACTCTGCGAGCGCCGGGAAACGGAAGGCTAAGTAATAATAATCTTTGTCACAAGTAGGCTTACATTAACACTGCAATGAAGTGACTGTGAATGCGCCCGCTATGGGACTTTCTTCCCATTTAGGTAAATCGCGCCCCTAGAAACTTTTCCATTAAATCATGCCCATAGGTTTGAACAGATAGCTGGTTGAGTGATTGATCAGTTTTGGCTGGATCATATCAAACACTTTGGAGTTCTTCTCCTATGTGCTGAACTGTTTATTATTCAAGGACAATCCACAAGTTTTGCTTTATAAAGCTCCTATGAAGTTTTATTATGTTCAAGGCACCAGATAAATACAAGTTATTATTGAGTACAACCCACTAATCAGCACTTGCATACTACAGATCTATCTATTTTGGCGCCTTCAAGCAATTTATGGTAATCAGTAATCAGGATCAAAATTACATACCCAAACCTGACTTTCAAAACAGACGTGTCTTATTAGCACAGCCTCCACATAACAGCCATTTTACTCTTGCAGCCAAATAGCCCTTGGTGATTTTTGCTCCCAATTTAAGCTTCCCCTACATTCCCTCTACATACGTGAATTATTTTCAGAGAAAGAAACTAGCATTCAAGCTTCATCCAAGGAATAAGACAATTCATGCTATTATTTTTGGTCATTTGGAAATGGGCAAAATTGCGGCACAGTACCTCAGTTTTTACTGGTGATAAAATCTTGCGGGTAGAAATTCATCCCCGGTGGGATCGGATCATTTCTCCATTATATGCATGCCTGTTATGCATTTCCATTACATAGACCAGGCGGCAGATCCAGTACTGCCCAAGATGAATTTCCAGCCCCTGGATCCCTATTCCGCACCTTCCCCTAAACAATCCTCAAATTAGACATTCACTGCATGCATGATCAATGGAACAAACTGATTGTGGTACATGCTGAGGCTTTATGAACAGTGAGATAAACATTTCTATAACTGAATTGATTGAACCTTTTGTTGTATTTTGCTTCTAATTTCAAATCACTGATACAGAATTAATTTACATTTGAAAGACCTTTAATTCACAGACCTCAAGAAAAGACCTCAAAATTGGATTCAAGTTCAACATTTTTCAGTGTACTCTGCCTAATTATCTCACACCAAAAAGAAACAACTTTTTGCAATTTAAATTAACATAACTATGATGTGTCACTGTCCATCCCAATCACGACCAAGAAACAAAGAAGGCAAAGATGGAAAAGAAATGAATACAACTTAATGAGAATTTAAATGGGACCAAGAAGCAGGAAAGTACAATGGCAGCAGATGTGAAACAGCGTTGGTGGAAATCAACCTAGACATTCAAAAGATTGAGAATTAACTGGTGACTTTAGAGAGAACCTGTGAGTTTCTGTGAGAACAGAGAAAAGGTGGTTGCATAGAGGATATGCGCTGGCTTAGATGCTGGTGGGTTCGTTTCTTGTTGATTGGTTATTGATTTGTTTTTTGTCTGTGGCGTATACTGGGTTATTCAGTATCTCTGTTGAAGCAGGCAGAACAATATTGAAGCTCTCCCAGGAACAGGTCTCGGGTGCAGAAGGAAAAATAGCAGAATTAGAGCAATGCAGCAAACTGCAGCCATTTTGGCAGCAGCTGCGGGAGGCTCCACATCTCTGCATAATAAAGCCTCGATTACTCCGTACTCTCGTCTCATCGTAATTGATAGTGCATCAATTTATTACGCAGAGATTTTAAAACGATGGATCTCCGCATCGAGCCTGATCGCCTGCAGCTGCACCCTCATGCAGACAACGCCAAGTCGGCCTTCGCACATTGGCTAGCTTGCTTCGAGGCATACATAGGATCTGCGACTGAATCACCCTCAGAGGCACAGAAGCTCCAGAACCTTTACACGCAGCTGAGCTCAGACATCTTCCCCCTCATCTGGGACGTGCCGACATACGCTGAGGCCAGGACGCTACCGAAGGAGAACTACGCTCAGCAGACCAACAAGATCTACGCCAGGCACCTCCTCTCCACGCGGCATCAACTCCCCGGTGAGTCTGTGGAAGATTTCTGGCGTGCCCTGCAACTCCGAGTGAGAGACTGCGATTGCCAGGCCGTTTCAGCTGCTGAACATTCTGACCTGCTACTTAGGGACGCGTTCATTACAGGCATAGGGTCGGCCTACATCCGGCAACGACTCTTAGAAGGGGCTACCTCGACCTCGTGGCACCAAGAAACTAGCGCTCTCGCTCACAGTTGCCTCACGCAATATCCAGGCGTATGCCCCCGACCGCGCGGCCCACCCCTCCTGGACATCATGGACCCCACCAGCGAACACCCTACAGTGCACACCACCAGCGTCCTCCCCCAGCCAACCCCAGGCCTGCGCCGCATGCAGACACAACCCCAGGGGACCCAAGTGCTACTTCTGCGGACAGTCAAAACACCCCCGACAATGCTGCCCGGCACAGGGCGCGCTCTGCAAGGCCTGCGGTAAGAAAGGACATGTTGCTGCTGTATGCCAGTCCCGTTTGGTCGCTGCTGTTGCCCCGGCACCCCAACCATGTGCGATCCGCGGGCGCCGCCATCTTCCTCGCCTCACAACACGTGCAGCCCGTGGGCGCCACCATCTTGCTCGCCTCACACGTGCAGCCCATGGGCACCGCCATCTTCCCCACCTCAGGATCCCTGCTCATCGGACACCTCATCAGGCTGCTCATCGCCTGCAACCGCCGCCGACCTGCTACGTCTGGCCTCCGTCACGATCGACCAGACACGACTGCGCAACCTTGCGACCTCTCCAATCTTTTCATCTGTTCACTCATATTGCCGAATCCAGAAAACCTCATACCTTACAATTAGCAGTTACAATTGAAAATGGAGGTCGACGGGCACAAGGTTTCCTGCTTTCTGGACTCCGGGAGCACAGAGCTTCATCCACCTCGATCGGGTAAGGCGCTGCTCCCTCACGGTCCACCCCACTAACCAGAGAATCTCCTTGGCCTCCGGATCCCACTCCGTGGCGATACGGGGGTACTGCACCGCCACCCTCACCATCCAGGGCTGTAGAGTTCAGTGGCTTCCGGCTCTACGTCCTCCCCAAACTCTGCGCTGCCTTGCAACTCGGCCTGGACTTCCAGTGCCACCTCCAGAGCCTAACCCTGAAATTTGGCGGGCCCTTACCACCAACCCCAGGCCTGCGCCGCATGCGAACGCCGTTCCGAAGGGACGGGCGATGGCCTCCGTTGCCCTCAGCCAATAAGACAAAAAAAGAGTGGCTAAGGTAAATATTGGTCCTTTAGAGGATGAGAAGGGAGTTTTAATAATGGGAAATGAGGAAATGGCTGAGGAACTGAAAAGTTTTTTTGGGTCGGTCTTCACAGTGGAAGACACAAATAACATGCCAGCGACTGATAGAAATGAGGCTATGACAGGTGAGGACCTTGAGAGGATTGTTATCACTAAGGAGGGAGTGATGGGCAAGCTAATGGGGCTAAAGGTAGACAAGTCTCCTGGCCCTGATGGAATGCATCCCAGAGTGCTAAAAGAGAT
The DNA here is from genome assembly GCF_902713615.1 of Scyliorhinus canicula. Classification (NCBI taxonomy): domain Eukaryota; kingdom Metazoa; phylum Chordata; class Chondrichthyes; order Carcharhiniformes; family Scyliorhinidae; genus Scyliorhinus; species Scyliorhinus canicula. The sequence continues at coordinate 60,636,313 of NC_052154.1, read as the reverse complement.
GGCTAGGGAAATTGCAGATGCACTAGTGATAATTTACCGAAATTCACTACACTCTGGGGTGGTCCCGGTGGATTGGAAATTAGCAAACGTGACGCCACTGTTTAAAAAAGGAGGTAGGCAGAAAGCAGGAAATTATAGGCCAGTGAGCTTAACTTCGGTAGTCGGGAAGATGCTGGAATCTATCATCAAGGAAGAAAGTGCGAGGCATCTGGATAGAAATTGTCCCATTGGGCAGACGCAGCATGGGTTCGTAAAGGGCAGGTCATGCCTAACTAATTTAGTGGAATTTTTTGAGGACATTACCAGTGCAATAGATAACGGGGAGCCGATGGATGTGGTATATCTGGATTTCCAGAAAGCCTTTGACAAGGTGCCACACAAAAGGTTGCTGCATAAGATAAAGATGCATGGCATTAAGGGTAAAGTAGTAGCATGGATAGAGGATTGGTTAATTAATAGAAAGCAAAGAGTTGGGATAAATGGGTGTTTCTCTGGTTGGCAATCAGTAGCTAGTGGTGTCCCTCAGGGATCCGTGTTGGGCCCACAATTTACATAGATGATTTGGAGTTGGGGACCAAGGGCAATGTGTCCAAGTTTGCAGATGACACTAAGATGAGTGGTAAAGCGAAAAGTGCAGAGGATACTGGAAGTCTGCAGAGGGATTTGGATAGGTTAAGTGAATGGGGTAGGGTCTGGCAGATGGAATACGATGTTGACAAATGTGAGGTTATCCATTTTGGTAGGAATAACAGCAAACGGGATTATTATTTAAACGATAAAATATTAAAGCATGCCGCTGTTCAGAGAGACTTGGGTGTGCTAGTGCATGAGTCACAGAAGGTTGGTTTACAAGTGCAACAAGTGATTAGGAAGGCAAATGGAATTTTGTCCTTCATTGCTAGAGGGATGGAGTTTAAGACTAGGGAGTTTATGTTGCAATTGTATAGTGCGGCCACACCTGGAGTATTGTGTTCAGTTTTGGTCTCCTTACTTGAGAAAGGACGTACTGGCGCTGGAGGGTGTGCAGAGGAGATTCACTAGGTTAATCCCAGAGCTGAAGGGGCTGGATTATGAGGAGAGGTTGAGTAGACTGGGACTGTACTCGTTGGAATTTAGAAGGATGAGGGGGGGATCTTATAGAAACATTTAAAATTATGAAGGGAATAGATAGGATAGATGCGGGCAGGTTGTTTCCACTGGCGGGTGACAGCAGAACTAGGGGACATAGCCTCAAAATAAGGGGAAGTAGATTTAGGACTGAGTTTAGGAGGAACTTCTTCACCCAAAGGGTTGTGAATCTATGGAATTCCTTGCCCAGTGAAGCAGTTGAGGCTCCTTCATTACATGTTTTTAAGGTAAAGATAGATAGTTTTTTGAAGAATAAAGGGATTAAGGGTTATGGTGTTCGGGCCGGAAAGTGGAGCCGAGTCCACAAAAGATCAGCCATGATCTAATTGAATGGTGGAGCAGGCTCGAGGGGCCAGATGGCCTACTCCTGCTCCTAATTCTTATGTTATGTCCTTTACTGTATGTGGCCTCACGACCCTCAAGGTCGACCTGCCTTCCCTGTTTGCGAACCTCACCCCGGATTGCAGACCCGTCGCCACCAGGAGCAAATGGTACAGTGCCCAGGACAGGACCTTCATCAGGTCTGAGGTCCGGCGGCTGCTGCGGGAAGGTTTTATCGAGGCCAGCAACAGCCCCTGGAGAGCCCAAGTGGCAGTGGTGAAAACTGTGAAGAAAAACAGGATGGTCGTTGACTACAGTCAGACCATCAATCGGTACACGCAGCTCGACGCGTACTCCTTCGCACGCATGTCTGATATGGTCAATCAGATTGCACAGTACCGGGTCTTCGCGACAGTGGACCTGAAATCTGCCTACCACCAGCTTCCCATTCGCAAGGCGGACCGCCAGTACACCACGTTTGAAGCGGACGGACGCCTTTACCATTTCTTTAGGGTTCCCTTCGGCATCACTAACGGGGTCTCGGTGTTCCAACGGAAGATGGACCGAACGTTGACCGGTACGGACTGCGTGCCACTTTCCCGTACCTGGATAATGTCACCATCTGCGGCCACAACCAGCAGGACCACGACGCTAACCTTTCTTTCCAAATTCCTCCACACCGCCAAACTCCTCAACCTAACCTACAACAAGAAGAAGTGTGTGGTCAGCACGGACCGATTAGCCATCTTTGACTATGTGGTCTAGAATGGAGTGCTAGGGCCCGACCCCGATCGCATGCGCCCCTCATGGAACTCCCCCTCCCCCACTGCCCTAAGGCCCTCAAACGATGCCTGGGGTTCTTCTCGTACTACGCTCAGTGGGTCCCTAACTATGCGGACAAGGCCCGCCCACTCATTTACTCCACCGTTTTCCCACTGACGGCCGAGGCTCACCAGGCCTTCAACTGTATCAAGGCCATCATCGCCAAGGCCGCGATGCACGCGACCGACGAGATGCTCCCCTTCCAAGTCGAGAGCGATGCATCAGACGTCGCTCTGGCCGTCACCCTCAACCAGGAAGGCAGGCCCATGGCATTCTTTTCCAGCACCCTCCATGCCTCTGAAATTCAACACTTCTCCATCGAGAAGGAGGCCCAAGCCATTGTAGAAGTTGTGTGGCACTGGAGGCATTGCTTGGCCGGCAGGAGATTCACTCTCCTCACTGACACTGCGGGGTAAGATCAAAAATGATAAAATCTTGAGGTGGAGGATCAAGCTCTCAACCTACAATTATGAGATTTTGTATCGCCCCGGTGAGCTCAACAAGCCCCCCAGATGCCCTATCCCGAGGTACACGTGCCAGCACACAAGTGGACCAACTCCGCACCCTGCACGACGAACTCTGTCACCCAAGAGTCACCCTCTTTTATCACCTCATAAAAGGCCCGCAATCTGCCCTACTCCATCGAGTAAGTCAGGGCTATCACCAGAGACTCCCAGGTCTGCGCGGAGTGTAAACCGCTGTGGTAATCCACCACCGTATAAATATGTATGAGTTCTCCTGAGCTGCCATTCTACCAGCTGCAGTCGAAGGATAAACATCTCATGTAATAAAGCCTCTCTTGTACCGATTCGAGTCTTTAAGTGCAATTGATAGCGAATCAATTTATTACCGTGAGATTTTCCGCATCATGGACATCAGGATAAAACCCGATCGCTTGCAGCTGGATCCGCAATCACCAAACGCCAGAAAGGACTGTAATCACTGGCTGGCTTGCTTCGAGGCCTACATCACCTCAGCGGACCCCGCACCGTCGGAGGCTCAGAAAATTCAACTCCTCTACTCAAGGTTGAGCTCCAGCGTGTTCCCGCTGATACAGGACGCGCCGAACTACGCATGCGCCATGGAACTTCTCAAAGAAAATTACGTCCAGTCGATGAACACTCTGTTTGCGAGGCATGTACTCGCCACTCGCGTCCAACTACCGGGTGAGTCGATTGAGGACTTCTGGCGGGCCCTTATCCCACTAGTACGGGACTGCGAGTGCCAAGCTGTCACGGCCACGGAAAATTCCAATCTTCTCATGTGGGATGCATTTGTGACGGGGATTGCATCGGACCCCATCCAGCAATTACTGCTGGAGGGGGCTGCGCTCGGTCTAGCGGCGACAAAGACTTTAGCGCTCTCCATGACGGTCGCCTCCCGTAACATGCAGTCCTACCCCACCCGCCGCACGGCCCACCCATCCTACCCCGACTGGGGTCGCTTCCATGCAATATGCCTGCGCTGCTCGCCACACCGTGCACTCTGGGGGTCCCCGCTGCTACTTCTGCGGCCAACAGAAACACCCCCGCTAGCTCGGCCCGCGCCGCGACCTGTAAATCCTGTGGCAAGAAAGGCCACTTTGCAGCGCTGTGTCAGGCCCGCGCTGTTGCCGCTATCGCGCCCGACCTCTCCCCCTTTCCTCAGCCGATCGCGCAAAGGGCGCCGCCGTCCTCTGCTCCCGGGGCCAGGTGCGACCAGTGGGCGCCGCCATCTTCTCCCCCCAGGTCAACGTGCGGCCCGTGGGCGCCGCCATCGTGCACCGCCCCCGCAATGTGCGCACCATGGGTGCCGCCATCTCCCCCCCCAGGTCCACGTGCAGCCAGTGGACTCCGCCATCTTGTCCCGCCCTCACAACGTGCACTCCATAGTCGCCGCCATCTTGCGCCATCCCCGCAATATGCACTGCATGGGCGCCGCCATCTTCTCCCCCACAGGTACTTCGGACACCGCCATTTTGTCCTCCTCTCGGGACTGGACCACAGGACCCGGGGCACTGCTGCTCCTCGTCTGACTCCTCGGACGATCGCCTGCTACTCACCTCCATGACGCTCGACCAATCCCGTCCTCACAACCTGGCTACCGCTTCAACGACGGTGCTCATCAACGGCCACGCGACCTACTGCCTACTTGACTCCTGGAGCACCGATAGCTTCATCCATCCGGACACGGTAAGGCACTGCTCCCTTGCGGTCCATCCCGCCAACCAGCGGATCTCCCTGGCCTCCGGATCCTACTCTGTACCGATCCGGGGTGTACAAGGCGTTGAATTCAGCGGGTTCCGCCTGTACGTTCTCCCCAACCTCTGTGCAACACTTTTCCTGGGCCTGGATTTCCAATGTAACCTCCAGAGCCTCACCCTCAAATTCGGCGGACACCTACCCCCACTCACCGTTTGCGGCCTCACGACCCTCAAGGTTGACCCTCCCTCCCTCTTTGCCAATCTGACTGCAGATTGCAAGCCCGTCGCCACCAGGAGCAGACGGTACAGCACCCAGGACAAGATCTTCATCAGGTCCGAAGTCCAGCGGCTGCTTCGGGAGGGTATTATCGAGGCCAGCAACAGCCCCTGGAGAGCCCAAGTGGTGGTGGTTAAAACTGGGGATAAACACAGGATGGTCGTGGACTACAGTCAGACCATCAATCGGTACACGCAGCTCGACGCGTACTCCCTCGCATGCATGTCTGATATGGTCAATCAGATTGCACAGTACCGGGTCTTCGCGACAGTGGACCTGAAATCTGCATACCACCAGCTTCCCATTCGCAAGGCGGACCACCAGTACACCACGTTTGAAGCGGACGGACGCCTTTACCATTTCTTTAGGGTTCCCTTCGGCATCACTAACGGGGTCTCGGTATTTCAAAGAGAAATGGACCGAATAGTTGACCGGTACGGACTGCGGGCCACCTTTCTGTACTTAGACAATGTCACCATCTGCGGCCACAACCAGCAGGGCCATGACGCCAACCTTGCCAAATTTCACCACACCGCATCTCTCCTCAACCTCACTTATAACAAGGAGAAGTGCGTATTCAGCACAGACCGCTTAGCCATCCTCGGCTACTTAGTCCAAAACGGACTCCTGGGGCCCGATCCCGACCGCATGCACCCCCTCATGGAGCTCCCCCTCCCCCACTGCCCCAAGGCTCTCAAAGAATGCCTGGGGTTCTTTTCTTACTACGCCCAGTGGGTCCCACAATACGCGGACAAGGCCCGCCCGCTGATCCAGACCACGCAATTTCCCCTCACGGCCGAGGCACAACAGGCCTTCGCCCGTATTCGCTCAGACATAGCCAAGGCCAGGATACACGCAGTAGACGAGACATTGCCCTTCCAAGTAGAGAGCGACGCTTCAGATGTCGCCCTTGCCGCCACTCTAAACCAGGCAGGCAGACCCGTGGCATTCCTTTCCCGCACCCTCCATGCCTCCGAAATTCGACATTCGTCTGTTGAAAAGGAGGCCCAGGCAATCGTTGAGGCGGTGCGGCACTGGAACCATTACATGGCCGGCAGGAGGTTCACTCTCCTCACTGACCAACGGTCGGTAGCCTTCATGTTTAACACACAGCGGAGCAAGATCAAAAACGATAAAATCTTGCGGTGGAGAATAGAGCTTTCCACCTATAATTACGGCAAGCTCAATGAGCCCCCAGACACCCTCTCCCAAGGTACATGTGCCAGCGCACAAGTGAACCAGCTCCGTACCCTGCACGATAGTCTTTGCCATCCGGGGGTCACTCGGTTGAACCACCTAGTCAAAGCCCGCAATCTGCCCTACTCCGTCGAGTAAGTACGGACAGTCACCAGAGACTGCCAGGTCTGTGCTGAGTGCAAGCCGCACTTCTACCGGCCAGACCGTGCGCGCCTGGTGAAAGCAACCCACCCTTTTGAACGCCTCAGCGTGGATTTCAAAGGGCCCCTCCCCTCCACCGACCACAACACCTATATCCTTAGTGTGGTCAATAAATTCTCTAGGTTCCCCATCGCCATCCCATGTCCGGATATGACGTCTGCCACCGTCATCAAGGCCCTCGATTCCATATTCGCTCTGCTCGGTTTCCCCGACTACATCCACAGGGACAGGGGATCCTCATTCATGAGCGATGAGCTGCGTCAGTTCCTGCTCAGCAGGGGTATCGCCTCCAGCAGGACGACCAGCTACAACCCCCGGGGGAAACGGGCAGGTAGAGAGGGAGAACGGGACGGTTTGGAGGGCCATCCAGCTGGCCCTATGGTCCAGGAACCTCCCAGTCACTCGCTGGCAGCAGGTCCTCCCGGATGCACTCCACTCCATTCGGTCACTGCTGTGCACCGCTACTAACAACACACCCCATGAACGTGTTTTTACCTTCTCTAGGAGGTCTACATCTGGGGTGTCGCTCCCGACTTGGCTCGCAGCTCCAGGGCCGGTCCTACTGCGTAGGCATGTCAGACTCCACAAGGCGGACCCTCTGGTGGACAGGGCAAGCCTGCTCCACGCAAACCCCCAGTATGCCTACGTGGAGTTCCCTGACGGCCGCCAGGACACAGTCTCGCTCAGGGACCTGGCTCCCTCGGGTGCCGATCCCACTCCCACACACCTCCCCACCCACGTGCCACCCTCCCCTCCCCCGGCGCTCCCAGCATCAGCCCCACCAGGTCCATCCCTCGTTCCCCTGCCCACACTAGAGGACATGGAAGATTTTGGCACGCTCCCGGAGTCGTCCAACCACTGGCCAGCACCAACACCGCCAGCGCCGATGCCGTCGTCACCGACACAGCCTATACAGACGTCGCCACCACTGCTGCGTCGCTCTCAACGAACCGTCAGACCACCGGTCAGACTCAACCTCTGACGGGCACCGGGTTGCAAGATGGACACTTAAATTTTTTTTCCCTCCCCTCTGTATATAATTCACGGATCATGTATATAGTTCCACGTCACGCCCGCCGGACTTATTTTTAACAGGGGGTGAATGTGGTAATCCACCACTGTGTAAATATATGTGTGCCTGTATTAGGGGATGTACAGCATTACCTGTATTACAGGTTTGTCGGTAGCCCCTGCCGACTAGCTCCGCCCACAGGGAGCAGTATAAATATTCATGAGTTCTCCTGAGCTGCCATTCTACCAGCTGCAGTCGAAGGATAAACATCTCACGGTAATAAAGCCTCTCTTGTACCGATCTGAGTCTTTATGTGCAATTTATAGCGTATCAACCACACTTCTACCGGCCAGACCGTGCACGCCTGGTGAAGGCCTCCCGCCCCTTTGAACACTTCAGCGGGGACTTCAAAAGGCCCCTCCCCTACACCGACCGCAACACGTATTTTCTCAATGTGGTCGACGAGTACTCGAGATTCCCCTTCGCCGTCCCATGCCCCGATATGACGTCTGCCACCGTCATCAAAGCCCTCAACACCATCTTTGCTCTGTTCGGTTTCCCCACCTGCGTCCACAGCGACCGGGATCCTCATTTATGAGTGATGAGCTGCGCCAGTAGCTGCTCAACAGGGGCATCGCCTCGAGCAGGACGACCACTACAACCCCCGGGGAAACGGGCAGGTTGAGCGGGAGAATGGGACGAAGGCCGCCCAGCTGGCCCTACGGTCCAGAAATCTCCCGGCCTCCCGCTGGCAGGGGGTCCTCCCCAACGCCCTTCACTCCATTCGGTCACTCCTGTGCACTGCGACTAACGAAGCCCCCCATAAAAGTCTCTTTGCCTTCCCCACGAAGTCCACCTCCGGGGTTTCGCTCCCAACATGGCTGGCAACTCCAGGACCCGTTCTCCTCCACAAGCACGTGCGCCTCCACAAGGCGGACCTGTTGGTTGTGAGGGTACAGCTACTCCACACGAACCCACAGTACGCCTACCCGACACAGTCTCCCTCCAGGACCTGGCACCAGCTGAGTCCCCCCCCCCCCCCCCCCCCCCCCGCCCCAGCACCACCCTCCCTCCCCCCGGCGCACCCCACCACAGCCCCCACTCCAGGACGATCCGTCCTCCCCTTGGTCCCACCCATGGATGAAGATGAGGGCGACACGCTCACGGAGTCCCCGACGACCGAACCGACGCCGGAATCAACACCACAACTTTGTCGCCCGCAAAGACGGATCAAGGCGCCCGACTGTCTAAATTTGTAATCTCTTTCTTAAAATTTAAACAACCTGTATTTTTTAAACAACCTGTATGTAAATAGTTTCCACCACCCTATTGGACTCTTTTATAACAGTGGGTGCTTTAAACTGACCAACAAATTCGAGATTTCTAACTCAGGCCAGCAGCACGGTTCAATTCCCGTACCAGCCGCCCCAGACAGGCGACGGAATGTGGCGACTAGGGGCTTTTCACAGTAACTTCATTGAAGCCTACTCGTGACAATAAGCAATTTTCATTTCATTTCATTACGTCTTTCAATCATGGCTGATGTGTTTCTGATCCCCATTCTCCTGTAATCTACCAATTACCCCTGATCCCCTTATTAATCAAGAACCTATCTATCTCTTTCTTAAAAGACACTCAGGGATTTGACCTCCACAGCCTTCTGGTAATCAGCAGGAGGTTTCCTTGCCCATGTTTAACCTGTAGCCATAAGACTTCATGGGGTCCAGAGTTGATGTTGAGGATTCCATGGTTCCGATTCTTGCAGGACGAGGCTGGTAAATCGCACCTATAATCTGGATAGTTCAACCCAAGTTCTTTTAATCACATTACTGCACCAAACAAAATCTATATATTAAAGATTTCTACATTAACCACAGTTATAATGTAAAAAGAATATTCCATGCAGCATGGGCATTAAAAATATGAACAAGTACGTCTTTTTTTTAAAGCTGCTTCTACTGGAAGCACAGTGGCACAGAGGCACAGTGGTTGGCATTGCCATTTTACAGCTCCAGGGACCTGGGTTCAATTCCAGCCACGGGTGACTGTGTGGAGTTTGCACTTTCTCTCAGTGTCTACATGGGTTTTCTCCCACAGTGTAAAGATGTGCAGGATAGATGGATTAGCCATGCGAAATTGCCCCTCAAGTGTCCAATATATTAGGTGGGACTACTGGGTTACGGGGATAGGGTGGAGGAGCAGGCTTAAGTAGGGTGCTCTTTTCAAGGGCCAGTGCAGATTCGATGGGTCAAATGGCCTCCTTCTGCACTGTAGGGATTCTATGATTCAAGGCTAATGATGCTCTGAATTCACTCCAGTTGTTTTATACAATGGATTTAAAGCAGTGGAGCAACACTGAAACAACTTCAAAACCTATGTGCACTGTTGTTCAAAGTTCAAATGATATTTAAGATCCCCATGGTGATAGGGACATCTATACAATGCAGCATAACTTTGTAGATTATAAAATATACATGATATCACAGCTCATTCATCTAATCTTCACTTTAGCAGCCTTGGCCCCAAGCTCTGGAATTTAATCCACAGAGTGCTCGTCTCTTTATCCTGCTTTAAACTGACCAACAAATTCGAGATTTCTAACTCATGTCTTTTAAAAAAAAACTCCTGAACTTGTTAGTAAGGTGTGCATTAATAACTTTATGTTTCCATCGAACGGGTTAGAATGTGCTGCAGCAGGCCATCTGACAGCATCTGCTGATTGTTAGACTTGCCCCTGCACCTCCCAGTTCAAAATATTTTTGCCCACAAAACCGCTGAAAGTACAAGCTGATAACAGCAATGAGGGCAAGCGAGCAATATGGATGTGAGTGAATAGAGTATTTCCTTAACTAATGAGATTTATGGGTTGGAAAATAGAAATAGGGTGGATTGAAGGTGAGAAAATTTAAGGATGCAAAAATCAGGTGCAAAAAGAGAAATCAAGAGGGAAGAAAGGTTGAATTAAGAGCGAGAGAAAAAGACAAAAGTAAGTAAATTAGATCGAATCATATTTAAAATCTGAAGGATGACATTTCATATTTGCAAAGTTAATTTTCAGTGCCAGAGAAACGGTTTGGTAATAATTAAGATTTATCACACTGCTAAAATTTCACTTATACTTCAACAGGCAAGCCCCAACTTTTCCTGACAAGTTTAGTGGGCATATATCATGCAAGTACCTGCAATTTACCCTGTGTTTCAATGCAGAGTCTCTGTGTAAGGTACATGTGCACAAGTCATCAGAGGTTGCTGTTCAATTTGCTCTAATAATGTTGAGTGCTGTGAGTTTCACCAGTTTTTAAATTTAGCCCTAGAGCCCTCTACTGTTAATTCAGTAAATTTCACAAAGTTTACTTCAGTTAACAATCCTATACAGAGGGGACTTCCGGTGAGGGCGGGCAGGAGGCAGCACACTGGAGGGCTCCTGCTCAGGAATAGAAATTTTGGGGTTTAAACGCCCGGTCCCAGGGGCAACGGAGGCTGAAAAAACTGCAAGAAGGCACAGGGAGAAATGTCTAAGCTTGGGAAAAAAACGGCTGTGAAAAAGGGGGTTAATGAAAGTCCGCCAGTGAGTGGAAAAGTCAGCGCAGGAGCTGTAAGGAAAGCGGAGGCTGGAGCACCAGGGGAGGCCGCATCCCTCACAGCAGAATAAATTACCAAGTGATGGTTGTGGAACTTGAAAAACAGTTCACAAAGCACATGGAAGCAATGAAGAAGTAGATGGTGGCAGTATTGAAAGGGGGAAGGTGATTGCCTCAGTGAGGGCAGCGGTATCAAGCGCAGCGGCGGAGGTGCGGGAACAAGGTGAGACACTAAAGGAAGTGGAAGAGGTATTATCGCAGCACAGTGATCAACTTGCCTTGATGGGGAAGGAGTTGCGGAAGGTGACAGAGACCAACAAGGGTCTGCGAGCCATAACTGAAGACCTGGAAAACAGATCCAGGCGGCAGAATCGGAGGATCGTGGGTCTGCCCGAAGGGGTGGAAGGCCCGAGGCCGGAGTGTTTTGCCACGGTGTTGACGGAGCTATTGGGGGAGGGGGATGATCCCTCTCGATACGAACTGGATTGGGCTCATCGGTCGTGGAGGCCTATACCAAAGGCGAGTGAGCCGCCAAGAGTAGTAACTGTGTTTCCGTACGTACAGCGAGCAGGAGAAAGTCCTGTGCTGGACAAAGCAGAAGAGGGTGGTGCAATGGGCTGGAGCTGGTATACACATATACCAGGACTTTATGGTGGAGCTGGCGAGGAGGCAGGCTGCCTTTAACCAGGTGAAGAAGGCACTGTACATCAGCAAGGTGCAGCGCGGCATAGCACATCCAGCTAAGTTGAGGGTGACCTACAAATTCAAGGACTTTTATTTTGGGACTGCGGAGAGAGCAGCATGGTGGCGTAGTGGGTTAGCCCTGCTGCCTCATGACGCCGAGGTCCCAGGTTCGATCCCGGCTCTGGGTCACTGCCCGTGTGGAGTTTGCTCTTTCGCCCCGTGTTTGCGTGGGTTTCATCCCCACAACCCAAAGATGTGCAGGGTAGGTGGATTGGCCACGGTAAATTGCCCCCTAATTGGAAAAAAGGAATTGGGTACTCTAAATTTATAAAAAATAATAAAAATTTTGGGACTGCGGAAGCGGTGGAAGAGTTTGCGAAGACAGAAGGACTGTGGCAGAATTGAGAAATGGAACTGAACTGAAGGCAGGTCGTGTACCGATGTAGCCTCATGTAACTTTATTTTTTCACTGCGTGTTGGTGTATGTACTAAATGAGTCGACGCTGTACATTTGGACAAGAGAAGAGTTGGGACTTTCATTTGCAATGATGGTTCTTTGGGGCTTGGGTGTGTATGCTGGGGTTGTGTGCTAAAGGGGATTTCTTGGTTTTCCTGGGACCGGGCAAGAAGGAAGGAGACCCAGGCGGGGGCCTCCACGCTGGCCGGTTCAAGCTGGCCAGTGAACGTGAGTGAGGTGGGGCGAGGGGCTGTGGCCATCAGAGCCTGGTAGAACAGGTTTCGGTGAGTCTAGATGGGGTGAAAAGTTGGGGGAAGGAACAGAGGTTGGGAGGAGGAGTTTACAAGAGGAAGTGGAGGAGGAGGAGTCTGGGAGGGGTGTGGGGGGGGGGGGGTGTCTACAATTCATGGGTGCCATTCAGAGTACTCTTTTGGGGATTGGATGACATTGAATATTAGGGAGGGGGAGTGGTCTATATGTGTCAACAGTGACCAGGGGTGATTCCTTTTTCTTTTTTCCTCCTTAGGAGGTTTAGTTTTATTTGATGCTTATATTGTCAGGTGGGCCGTTATTTGGGTGGTGGTGGGAGGATGGGATCGTTGTTGGTAGGGGGATTGACACTGTATTCGTTACTGTTTACTGTTTGTTGGTGGGGGTAAATTCTGAAGAAAATGTGAAAATGGAGAATAAAAATATTTTTCAAAAAAACAATCCTATACAGACTCCGACATGGTTTCTTCAATTTGGTCAATCATTTCAGCCTATCTGGTCTGTACCAACTCTCTGAAAGAGTACCCTACTAAGCCCCACTCCCCCGCCCTATCCACATATCTGTACATAACCTGCACATCCCTGGACACTAAGGGGTAATTTTATCATTGCTAGTCCACCAAACCTGCACATCTTTGGATTGTGGGAGGAACTTGGAACATTGGGACACCAAGGCCAGATTTGAACCCAGGTCTCTGGCGCTGTGAGGCAACAGTACTAACCATTGTGCCACCATGCAACCCCAATTGTATTAAATGAGCAAACATCAGCTGAAAGTATATAATGGTCACTGAGTACATCAAACTTGAGTTCTGGACTGAAATTACATTCCTTATGAAAGAAAGCAATTATAAAATAACTTCTTTGTCAAAAATGTTAATATTTCATCAAGTCAAATATTTTTTTCTATCATGATCACAAGTTTTAAAGCTGCTTGCTGCACACACATACACTGAATTATCCCTGTCCAATTACGTTTGGAAGTTAGCTATGGACAAAATTACAGAATTGAGATAGCACAGAAGGAAGCCATCATGTCTGCACCAGCTCTCCAAATGGGCAATTCACCCAGAACCATTCCTCACCTTCTCCTTGTAACCCTGCACATTCTTCCTTTTCAGATAAGTCCAATTCCCTTTTGAATGCTTCAATTGAACCTGCCTCCATCACAACCTCAGGCCGTGCATTCCAGACCCAAACCACTTGGATGAGAGAATGATTTTCCTCACATGCCGACTACTTTAAATCTGTGCCCTCTCGTTTCTGATCCTTTAACGAATGGGAACAGTTTCTCCCCATCTACTCTGTCCAGAAACCTCATGATTTTAAATACCTTCATCAAATCTCCTCTCAGCCTTCTCTTCAAGGAAACCAATCCCAACTTCTCCAATCTATCTTCACAGATGAAGTTCCTCTTCCCTGGAAGCATTCCGATGAATCCTTTCTGCACTCTCTCTAATGACTGCACACCTTGCCCGAAGCGTGGCCCCAAGAACTGGATGTAATATTCCAGCTGAGGTTGACCAGTATCTTATACAAATTCAACCTAGCCTCCTTGTTCTTGTACTCCATGTGCAAAATCTAACAGCCTCACTGCGCCCGATTCTGGACATGACACGCGAGAGACCTCGTGTGAGATTTACCCGGCTCACTACGCCTCGCAAGATCTAACTAGATCTCACGAGACGTCACAATCTGGATCCCACCTACTGTTTCAACTAATAGTAGTTTAAATGATCAACATCCTATGAGCTACTGATCTCTGGCTTTCAAAGTAAAACAGGTGCCCCCTTTATACAAGGATTATCTCTGACATCTCCTTGAATAAGGTATTTGACTGGATGCCTATAATTCAAAATACCCCAATCAGGAATTCAAACTGTTTCTTCCATTGCTACTTGGTGCAAGGTCTGCCACCTTAGATTAGGTCACCACCATCAATAGTTTGTGACATTAGCGGCATGTTACCTTGCCCACATTAGCAGGAGTGGTCCCAGATGATTCACCAAGTAAATGTGACTTTGTATTAACCGTCCATATCTACAGGAGACAATTTACACTGTAGTCACCAGTCTGACAAATTGTGAAAGTCTGTTTACATTGTTTGGATGGAACTTTAACTAGCCTGATTAGGGCAGCAATCAAAGCACCTAGATCTCCAAACTCAACAATTAGAAATACAAAAATTAAAGAACAAGGTAAGGAGGAACCCTGTTCTCTCCAAATATTTAATCGCTCAAACAGAGCCCAAACCGCACAAACAGATTTGACTAAAATGAAAGAATATTATCTCAATGGAGACTCTCTTGCCACTATAGACTCAGGTTGAGTCACAATTCAAGAATTTTACCCAAGTTTAAAAATGCTTGCATTTATACAACCCATTCCACAAACTCTAGATCATCCAAAAATTTACATCCAATAGAGTACTTTTGAGGTATATGGCAAAGTCAAAAACAGCTGCACCGACTCAGGATGCGCTGCAGCTGGTAAATCTCACGCGAGGTGCTAGGCTAGTAATGCCAAGGTGCCCATTCTGCCCATGCTGGGGATTAGGTCCAGGGATGCCCTGCCCTTACAAGGTGGAGTGCAGGGGCACGATGACCCCCTTACAAGCGAATTGGGGGAGGGGTCCAGAGGCCACAGTGGGGGGAGGGGGGGGGGGGGGGGGGGGGGGGGGGGAAGATCAGGATCGAGCTGAGCTAGTTAGTGGAGGAGCACATTAGTGGAGGTGGGGCATTCCTTGCCGAGGCCCAGAAATGAAGAGGAGTCCTGTTCGATAGCTGGGTTTTTCTTGGCGCTGCCCGTGCTGGAAAACACCCGACGTGCACAACACGGGACTCTGTTTCAGTTGAAATGTATCCTTGGGAGTCTCCCAACAGCTACACATGTGTAATGTTCTAACTGGTGCCAAATTTGTCAAAATTTAAACAGGATTTAAACAACCTGCTTACTTACTGAATTGCTTCATTAATATAAAATTAACAGCAAACCACTACTGTCTAGCTCAAGCAATTGATCACCTGGGACCAAAGATGATCAGAAATCCAGCTTCTGTCAGAGTGCATAACTATCAGTCATAAAGGCACCTCACGTGAGTCATGTCAATAAAGATACTGAAATTTGGCTTGTTCACTGGTCAGGCACAATGACTTCTCCAGATAAGTTCACCAAGTCACCTCATGAGCACTGAATCCCGGCTCCTGTTTAAAATTAAAACAAGAAACTGTATCTTCCTTCAGTGAAATGGAGTGCACCTCCATGCAACATAGCTTTTGTGAAAGTTCACCTTGGTGCAAAACAGAACAGACTGATGAAACTGAACCAAGATATTGCTATTCAGTTGCTTCTTTTTCCTTGAAGTTTTACAAGTCTGTCGACACAGCAAGGGCTGAACACAGGCAAGATCCTCAGCATTCACATCAGCACATGATAATGATTGATGTAAAAGCTTACAGCACAAATAAAAAAGGAAAGAGAAGCAAGAGATATGTAGCCCATCGCTGCATACACAAAGACATGAAACATCAAACCAAATGAAAGCAAAATTCTTGTTCTTGTTTTTTTAATGGTAGCCATGATGTGGAGATGCCGGCGTTGGACTGGGGTGAGCACAGTAAGAAGTCTTACAACACCAGGTTAAAGTCCAACAGGTTTGTTTCAAACACGAGCTTTCGGAGCACGGCTCCTTCTTCAGGTGAATTCAGAGTGCATAACTATCAGTTGTGAAGACATTCACCTGAAGAAGGAGCCGTGCTCCGAAAGCTCGTGTTTGAAACAAACCTGTTGGACTTTAACCTGGTGTTGTAAGACTTCTTATTGTTTTTTTAAGGCACAGGAGAAAGGGAGAAAAATAAATTTTGTACAACTGACAGAAACTTCACTTTGATGATAAAAAATGATCCATGTGAAAGATGCTACACTGTTCTGCATGAAGGAAATGAGAAAAAATGGATGAGTACAAAGAGACGGTGAAATGTCATCCCATGACCTCAGTGCCCATTGTATGAAACCTTTTAGACAAGTACCTCAATGCTTTGCGTCTACTATTCTGCATGGTACATTAGAAAAAATAATTCTCAATCTTTGCTTTCTTCCCAATCGATGAAGTGATACGTTTTGGTAGCAAGAACGAGTTGATGCAATATAAAATAAAGGGTAAAATTCTAAAGAGGGTATAGGAACAGAGAGAGCAGAGAGTATACGTGTACAAATCATTGAAAAATGCAAGGAACGTTGAGAAAGTGGTTAAACAGCCATATAGGATCCTGGACTTTATAAATAGGAGCATAGTTTATAAAATTAAGGAAGATACGATGAACCTTTATAAAACACTGGTGTTGCTTCAACAGGAGTATGGTGCATAATTTTAGACCCCATACGTAGGAAGATGTGAATGAAGGCTTTAGAGATGGTCCAAAAACGGTTTGAGAATCAATCAAGGGGTAAGGGACTTCAGTTATGTGGATGGATTGGAGAAGTTGGAGTTGTTCTCCTGAGTGCAGAAAAAAGGTTGAGAGGAAATTTGACAGAGGTGTTCAGAATTATGAAAGACCTGGACAGAGTAGATGGGGACAAATTGTTCTCATTGGCAGAAGGGTTGAGAATCAGAAGACAGAAATTTCAAATGATTTTCAAAAGGTAACACGAGGAAAATCCTATTTTTATGCACCCTTGGATCTGGAACACGTGATCCAAGAATGTGGTGGAGGCAGGTTCAATTGTGGAAAAGAGAATTGGATAAGATCCTGGGCGATGGAAGAATGGGTCTAGGTGAGGTGCTCTTGCAAAGAACCAACATGGACACCATAAACCAAATGGTCCCCTTCTGTGCTGCAACCCTTCAATGATTTTGTGATCTGTTTTAAATATATTTCATGCAAGTCACAAAAACAAGGCAGTAAGAGAAAAAAAGTGATATTTCAACAAAAAAAATGATCACAAGATAATTATTTGAACAGTTTGAGTTTGAAATGAAATAGATGGCTGGATGTTCTTCTAAGGAACAATGTGTGAAATACCATTTATGAAAGATGATTTCTGAAACGAAATGCCATTCATATCTGGAGAAAGAAATTAAGCATTTCCTCTTCATAATTGGAGAAAGGTTTTAGAATTAAGTTGCTTACATTATTCAGTTTGTAAACTTAGAGATATATAAACAATAGACATTCAGTGGTGACTAGAATTTCTGGGGAGGTAAAATTACATCTATAAAATCGCAAGATAATTTACAACAATCTAAACTCCAAAATGAAGAAATATTCAGTTTCTATAAAATAGAGCAGTGTTGTTTTTATTTCCTTACCGGCATAGACACATGACAGAGAAAGCAGAGTGAACACAGGATGATATCCATAATAAAGAGATTCCAAAGTGGCCAAGCATATTGTGAGTACAAAAAATGACCATTACTGGCTTTTACAATGGATTTCAATAAAAGAGAAATAAGTAAAATGAAAGATTTGTATTGCATCTTGCATAATCTCAGCACGTCCCAAAATGCTTTACAGCTAATGAAATACTTTCAAATGCAGTCACCCTTGTAATATAGGGGAATGCAGCAGGCAATTTGCACACAGCAAGCTGCTACAAACAGCAATGAGATAATGAGCAGATAATGGCCCAGATTTTGTCACAAGTGACACTGTTCATTAGACTTTGTACTTACCTGGAGTGTTTCTCTGGCATTTTGCACAGCAAACTACAATCCATCTGAAGTAGGACATTTTTTAAGGCTATATTGGATTCGTATTAATATTATTTACATCATCAAAGCATTCTTCATTTATTGGACTGATTGGCACCATTTATGGTGTAAAGGGATGGGCATTCATTTGAATCTCATTTTTGCACAGCTGAGAAACCTTTTTCGAACAAAATGGAGAAACTATAATCTGCCGAGCAACAGCACGAAGCTGCATCTTAAAACGGCATCATGGCCAGAAGATTGGGATATCTGCAATTCAAGACCCTGACAGTGGGGCAAATATATATATATATTTTGATTAAAACTAAGACATAAAATGAAATGTTATAAAATGAAATGTTGTAAAACCAAAATGACCCAGGCAGGCAAAAGAAACCTAAGGATTAAATATATTGATTAGATTAGTTTTACACACAGACACAAATCCTATCAAACAGGAGGCTGACACAATAGATTCCCAGGTTAACCCAGGAACCACACTCAACACCTAATCAAAGTACAGCATAGAGATAATGGGAACCCATTGTAAGTCAAGGGAACACCTATTAAAACCAAGCAGATAACGAGACATTGACGTCAGAGTCAGGAAGCCTGGGAAATCAAGTATCTGTAATATTTATCTGTACTATTCAAATGTAAAACGGCAAAAGCCCGCCAAAATCTTGCAAATGCTTGTACTCTCTATAAATATTGAACCTCGTCTGCATATCGGAGAGATCACCGTGGTCAAGCCATTGTTAGGAGCTGGCTGCGTGGGTCTCCCTGAAGGACTTCAGAACTTGTACAATACAGTAAAAACGCTTTGAACCTTGCCTTGAGACTCAACCTCTTGAATGCACTGGCACAAGGGATTTTTCCCTACAATAAATGGCGCTGCGAGCAGGGTTCGATATCTGACTTCTTGACTGGTGGCCACGGTCTGGAAGCCGGGATCAAATTTAAACGAATCTGATAAAAATCCAGTGCAGCCAAGAACAGGTACAAGTCTCCGTTCAAAGTGAAGTACCTTTACAGGGTTAGGGTTTGTCTGTTTTAAATATTGTCCTGGAGAATTGTATAATCTTGCCTAAGTTTTTTTGAAATAGTACAGAGAATGTTTTGAGTAAAAGAGGACGCCGGACAGAGATACCGTGCGCTAAAGAGGTGTAGGTCAAAGACGACCGCGTGGAAAAAGGTAAGTAAAACCTTAAGTGAAACTTTTAATAGGAGAAATAGAGAACCAGAGGTAAAGATAACAGTTTTTAGGGTATTTGATAACGGGAAATATAAGGATAAGAACCGCATGCAGAACTAATTGATGTGACTAACCCAGGATTGTAAATGAAACCGCTGTCTGTGCCAAAGCTATAGGACATGGGACTTCTTGACTCGAGGTGCCCTACCTTAAATCTGACGTTAAGAGGAGGAATCTCCCACGCTAGGGTTAGGTGTTGAAACGGGCACTGAGAGATACAGGCACTCAGGGAGCAAGGCACGGACAGTGTATAATCGGGTAGCAACACCAACTCTGTAGAGGCGAACAACGCAGAGTCGACACAGTTACTAATTTTAACAGGGGCTTTGATAACAAATACGCATGTGTAAGTGTTGAGGAAAAGGGGACCCGATCCATCCTGACCAAGAGACACGACGACGGAGAGTCCATTAGGGGCGCGGGCAGAGTTTGATAACCTTGTTCGTCTGTAGGGAACACCACAGCCATAGCAGGGTGCCAGGGAGCTGAGACTCCCTCTTTGGGGTGATGGATCAGCCTTGCTAGTGGGGGTGGTGGCCAAGCGGGAGGCGTTGTACTTAAAGGGGCTGGGAACAGGGGCCGACAAACCCACTAAAGACCAGCACACATCCCAATAAGACAACATAAAATAGACCAAGCGTGAGGTGTCAGGAATAGTTGGGGAAGCACAGGGGCAAGAGGCTCACTGGGGCCCCACTACGAGACCCTATAGCAATACAGACGGTGCTGGAGCAGTATCAGTGAAAAGGAGATAAGGGAGAGAACGTTGGAGCACTTTTACTGTTAGAACCAGCATATGGGGGTTGCAGGACTGTAGACAGCAAAATGGCAGACCACGTTGATAAGGGAGAAACTGCAGTAGCTCTCATTTTTAAGTATTTGTTAGCCAGAGAAGCGATTGTTGAAAAGATGAAATGGAACGGGTGGAATGCATCACAAACTTTGGAAGATCAAAGAAAATGGGTAGATAGAGTAAAACGGGATAAAACAAAGGTAATGGGAGTAATATTGGTGACCCAGTTAACTGGACTAATTGAGAAGGTAAATGCCTCTATGGAGGAGACACACAAACAAACAGGACATATTAAGGTATTGCAGGAGGGAGTGAGAGAGTTAGAACACAGAAACTACATTGCAGAGATAGAGCAGAGATCAGAGGAAACGGACCCTCTGCCCTCATACGAGTCAGTGCAGAGTGAAGCAACAGCTCCCATATTAAAGGGAGACATAAAAAATTATAATCTAGCGCCAGTCACCAGAGGAGGGACGGCAGCACAACCGAAAGCGACCTATAAGCCTTTTACCCCAGGGGAAAGACAGCAGATTATGGCCTCACTGGGGAAGTTAAAACCCAGAAGCACAATTTTGGGGCGAACTAGATACACTCTGGGTAGGGCACCAATTACATTTGAGGGACATACACCAGCTGGTCAGGGCAGCGTGCCCAGCGGATAAATGGAGGCTAGTGGCAGGAGGGCCAGTGGCCCAAGCAGCACAGGACTCTAATGGAGGAAGGTGGACACATGCTGTTCCTGCAACTGCTGAGATAGACGCCCAGCAGGCACCCTTCACAGCATTCAAGACAGAAGTCCAACGGGTCTTAGGGACCTCCCTCACTAATTGGAGCAGGATCACGAATACCAGACAAGGACGGGGGGAAAGTGCATCGGAGTTTGGAGAAAGATTATTCCAAGTATATAGGGAGTGTTCAGGACAGGTCAATGTGGATAGGAGAGACAGGGCTTTTATCCAAGCATTTAAGGACGGGCTATCGGAGGCACACCAGGAAGTCCTTAGGATGGGGGTGATAGCATCCCAGGACTATGACGAGCTAGTCGAGTGGGCTAGCGGGATAAGAGAAAAGAAGGGTGCCCAGACAAAGCCCAGACCAGAGAGGACCGGGACCCCCCATAACGGAGGTGAGGGGAGAACCGGGTTCAGCTGCTACACATGTGGCCAGCCAGGGCATATGGCTAGATTCTGCAGGGAGCGCCATTCAGGGAGAAACCCGAGGATGGCGGACTCCGCTGTGACCACTGCCACAGAGCAGGGCATACCGAGGCAACATGTTGGGGGAAACATGGGAGACCCCAAGACCACTACAGACCAACCCCGGGGGCATCACATCCCCAGAATTCACAGGGGTGACTACAAGGGACCCAAAACCAGGGAGTTGTGAGACAGGAGAGGATTAGTGTAGCCACGCCCACAGAAGACAGTGAATCCCGACAGAAGCAGGTGTCCGTCCACACCACGCATCGACCAACACAGGTCGAAATCTCCCAACCCGTAGCTCCCGTTCACAGCAGGAAAGAGGAGGATAGACTATATGTGGAAGCCTTGGTGGGGGGTAGGGAATGCCACATGTTAGTAGATACAGGAGCAGCAATATCAATTATAAACCTACCCTTGCCACTAACCAACAAAAGGATATACGTAACCGGGGTAGGGGGATAGAGAATGCCCGCCTATCTTAGCGAGACCACATTAGTAGAAATTAACCACAAGTACATTCCAATGCAATTTTACATGTGTCAGAATAATGAGGGCACAATCATGGAAACGACCTAATGAAGGAATACCAGGTGCTGATAGATTGTGGGAGAGGGAAACTAATTTGGCCACAACCGGACGGTAGGAAGACCGAAATAGGGACATTAGCAAGCCACCTGGGGACAATCGGGGTAGCCACCATTGTGGTCCGAGATTGGGATGAGGAGAGAAAAGGGTTTGGAGCCATCTGTGCTTCCATTCCCGAAGCCTGAGCCAGGATGAAATTAGACACCGGACTAACTGACACAGAGCCGATAAAAGTCCCAGGACCGGAACACAAGCCCCACTGACAATACCCTATCAAGCAAGCAGCGCAAGAGGCAGTGGTAGGGATAGTTAAGGGACTGATAGAAAAAGGGAATCCTCAGAGAAACCACCAGCACCACTAATTCCCCCACATGGCCAATTATAAAACCTGATGGGAGCTACTGACTCACCATCGATTACACAAGTTTGAACAAAGTGACACCTAAATTACACCCCATTGTGGCAAACCCCTCGACTATTTTAAACGGATTGGCACAAGACCACAAAATTTTCAGGGTATTGGACATAGCAAATGGGTTCTGGTCCCTTCCACTGGACACAGAATCCCAAGATAAATTCGCTTTCACTGTGGGAGAAAAACAGTATACATGGACTCGCCTCCCACATATTTCACAGAACAATGAGCGATATCCTGAGTAGGGTGAAATTGCATGAGGACAATATGGTCCTCCAGCATGTGGACGATGTGTTAATAGCGTCCAAAACAGAAGAAGGGCACAAAGCAACCCTGTATTCTGTATTAAAAGGATTGGCGGATGCCGGGCTGAGAGTCAGCCCACATAAGGCACAAATTGCAAAACCTCAGGTCCTGTACTTAGGACACCTAATTTCCCAGGGAATTAAAGAAATGCCCGCAGATCGCAAAATCACAATTAAAGAGATGCCGCGAACAGTTACAGTAAGAGGGGTCCGGAAAGTTTTAGGATTATTCAATTATAGTAGGAGTTTTATCCCTGACGTCGCAAAGATCGCGGAACTAATCCAGAGACTAGTGAAGGGAGGGAAGCCAGCCTTAGAACGTATAGAGTGGGGACAGGAGCAAGAGGCAGCATATACAGAATTGAAAGCTAGGTTAGTTTCAGCCCCAGGGCTAGGACTGCCAGATGGAAGTAAGGAGTTCCACATATTTTGTGATAACCAGGACGGCTTCTATTCTGCCGTAGTGGCACAGACACATGGGGATAGGAAGAGACCCATAGGGTATTTTTCAACGGCTGAGGGACCAGTAGTCACCGGGATGCCCAGGTGCATAGCCGCCCTAGATTATGCAGCATGGGCTGTGAGGGTAAGCGAGCCCATTGTCATGACAGGAGAGATTGTGTTACACACAAGAAACACAATGGTAGAAATGCTAAACACGGGCAAACTTAAAACAGTCTCAAATATTAGAAGGGCAAGGTGGGAGGCCACACTCCTACCACCTAACAAGTCAGTCACCATCATTAGGGACACGGGAGAAAACCGCGCGGCAGGGATTTTAAATATTGGGGAAGCGCACAGCTGCGGAGAAATTGACAACAATAGCGAGGGAGGGAAGATTAGGGACGAACCCCTTCCAACAGCAGATGAGACCCTCTATGTGGATGGGTCCCGCAAATATGTATCCGGAGCACCAAGGACAGGGTGGGCAGTAGTAGACCAGAACCTGAAAACCCTAGAATCGGGACGGATCGACGGGGGTCAGTCCGCTCAGGTAGCAGAATTAGTTGCCCTCACCCAAGCCTCGAGGTTAGCAGCAGGGAAAACCGTAAACGTATACACGGACAGCCAATACGCGTTCGGGGTGGTCCATGACTACATGTCAGCATGGGGGAGAAGGGGGTTCATTACCACAGAAGGTACCCCCATTAAACATCAGCAGCGAATAAGGGCTCTGCTAGCAGCTAGTGAACAGCCTAAAGAGGCTGCAGTAATCAAAATAAAAGCCCACCAGCGGGAACCAGGGAAGGACACCCCGGGGTGGATTCATTTCAAAGGAAACCAAGCCGCAGACACAACGGCACAACAAGCATTGGAGAATAGCGATATTAAAAGCCTGCCCCTTGCAGCGATAGTGGTAGAACAGGAGGAAATTGACATACAGAAATTACACAGGGACATTCCCCAACAAGAACGAGATAGATGGGAGGAGTTGGGCGCAGTTAAAGGGACAGATGGGGTTTGGAGAAAAGATAACTGGGTATTGGCACCAGGATGCATCCAGACCACATTATTAGAACTACGCCACGGACTCTCGCACACAGGCAGGGATGCAATGATACATAGCCTGGGGAGAGAGTGGTGGTGGAGAGGACTAGGACGAGCTGTGGCTACATACTGCCACAGATGCACTATATGTGCATAGCACAACCCAAGGAAACCCATAAAAGTAAAGATGGGATATCAACCTAGACCAAAGGGACCCTGGGAACAGATACAAATGGACTTTATAGGACCATTGCCTCCCTCTCACGGAAAAACATACTGCCTAGTAATAGTTGACCAATTCACCAGGTGGGTGGAAGCATTCCCCACAACCAATTGTACAGCTCCAACGGTAGCCAGGATCTTGGCAACCAAAATTATTCCCCGATGGGGTATGCCAACTCAGGTTGATTCGGACCAGGGAACACATTTTACAGGAAACATTATGAAGAATATTTGCCAATTATTGGGAATAAAACAGAAATTTCACATCCCCTACCACCAACAAAGTTCCGGGATGGTGGAGAGGATGAATCGGTATCTAAAAGTAACTGTAGCAAAAGCAATGCAATCCTCAGGTAGAAATTGGACAGAAGTCCTACCTGCTGTTCTGATGAGGCTCAGAGCGACCACAAATCGAACTACCGGCTTCACTCCATACGAGCTGATGACCGGGCGAGCAATGCACTTACCCGAAAACATTATCACAGGTGGGACAGACGTGGGTCCGATAAAAGATTGGATCCACCGGTACATCCGAGACCTCAGCACCCAATTAAAGGGGATGCGCCGGTCCATAATTTCAAATCAGGCACAGGTTGACACACAGGATGACTCAGAAACATTACCAGAGGTCCCAAAAGCCGGGAGCTGGGTCTTAACAAAAATGCTTCCTGCAAAACCAGGATTTGCCCCGAGATGGCACGGACCTTATGAGGTCATTATTAGCAGAGACACCTGTGCCTGCATAGATATAAGGGGACAGGGGATCTGGAAACACTGGACCCAATTGAAGCTGTATAAAGACAAGTAAACTAAAGGTACTGTTTTCATTGTTCAAATCTCATAGGGACCAGGACCAGACCTACGATCAAGACATCAAAACCAATAACCTTTAATTTAATCACCTGTTTGTTTATTTTCTGTATATATCGTAACTATTGTAAAAAGAAAAAAACCAAGATGGGAGTAGAGATACATTTAATGATAGCCATGACCATTGTAAATACGCTCCAACACATGAGGTTTAGGGGAGCAGAACCACCAATTGTGGAAGAAAACCTATTCCCGAGGACACACCGGCAGATCTATGGGAATAGGACCGCTTGTTACCCTTCAGCGCGATCGGTAAACTCTCTATTTATCGCAACACCAGGGTGGCTCCCACAAGACCGGTTTACTATTGACACATCGGGGGCGCCCTGCAAGGAACATTTTGGACATTTCAAACAAGGGATACAAGGGAGATGTGTAGAGCTCACTGAGCCGGGAATTTCAGGGGGGATGGGACCCCAACGGGTAGAGACACATGGGGACTACGCACAATGTTTCAAGGGAAAGGGATGGGGATGCGTGCATGCCTTTGTCCCTAAAAATGACTCGTGCGCTGAGGCCCATTGTGCCCTCCAGGAGTGCTGGGTCCGGGAAGGACACTTCACTTGTGACTGCAAACAACAAAAATGCATTGCAGTCACCGCGGGTAGGCAGCTCATGTGTGGCAAGTGCAACGGCACCCACGTAAGCTCAGCCTCGTGGACATACCCATTTGATTCTCACCAAGAGGTACAATCGAGTGGGCAGTCCCGGGGGAAGAAAGGTTCCACAACATGGAACCATGGGGTCAGACGACCCAGGGGTAATGCATGTTATCGGGTTAAAGAGGGTTATGTGTTTTTGTTTAAAAATGTATATATGACGGCCACAGACAGGCCTCCAAGGTTCTTTGCCGTGGGGACAATCAAACCCCTCACGGTTCCATGCCCAAGCGAAGGGCATGTCCAAAAACGCATAGTGACATGGGGCCATCAGTGCAGAATTCTGAGCCGACTGGCAGACCCCTGTCGCATTGGGATCCTCATTGAGATATGGATTCCTGGGGACACTATCCCTAGGGGGCACAGCAGGGGTGGTCAGCGCCAAGAATAGGAATTTCTTTATATGTGGCCTGACCATCCTAGGAAACAGCACCCTACAAACACTAAGGGCAATTGACCAAGAACTCGTGGAACTCAGACTATACACACAACAAACAAGATATGCGGTAGACTATCAGTTAGCCAGACAAGGAGGGGTATGCACCATCATCAAAGAAAAATGCATCACATATGTACACGACGAGACACTAAACATAACAGCAGCCATGTCCAGGATACAAAAACAATTGGATAGTTTTAAACAGGGACTCACAGGGACTGATGGGTGGTTAGGGTGGTTGTTTAACGCAGTTTGGGGAGCATACATCATGAAAGGCATAATTTTAGTAATAGCCATCCTGTTCACACTCTGCCTGGGACTAACTTGTATTAAAGTCATATGTGCAAATATTGTATCAAGAACGCTACCCACTGCCAGTATCCAGATGCAAGAACTGTACCACACCATGGGGGAAAGAGGAACAACAGCAAGGACGACATCTATACAGGTCCCTTTACCTCTGAAGATCGTCCATGGGGGGTCATCCATGAATGGGACCCCCGGACGAGAGGAGGGACTGAAGTAGGACATTTTTTAAGGTTATATTGGATTCGTATTAATATTTACATCATCAAAGCATTCTTCATTTATTGGACTGATTGGCACCATTTATGATGAATCCCATTTTTGCACAGCTGAGGAACCTTTTTCGAATAAAATGGAGAATCTATAATCTGCCTAGCAACAGCACGAAGCTGCATCTTAAAACGGCACCATGGCCAGAAGATCGGGATATCTGCGATTCAAGACCCTGACAGTGGGGCAAATATATATATATATTTTGATTAAAACTAAGACATAAAATGAAATGTTATAAAATGAAATGTTGTAAAACCAAAATGACCCAGGCAGGCAAAAGAAACCTAAGGATTAAATATATTGATTAGATTAGTTTTACACACAGACACAAATCCTATCAAACAGGAGGCTGACACAATAGATTCCCAGGTTAACCCAGGAACCACACTCAACACCTAATCAAAGTACAGCATAGAGATAATGGGAACCCATTGTAAGTCAAGGGAACACCTATTAAAACCAAGCAGATAACGAGACATTGACGTCAGAGTCAGGAAGCCTGGGAAATCATGTATCTGTAATATTTATCTGTACTATTCAAATGTAAAATGACAAAAGCCCGCAAAAATCTTGCAAATGCTTGTACTCTCTATACATATTGAACCTCGTCTGCATATCGGAGAGATCACCGTGGTCAAGCCATTGTTAGGAGCTGGCTGCGTGGGTCTCCCTGAAGGACTTCAGAACTTGTACAATACAGTAAAAACGCTTTGAACCTTGCCTCGAGACTCGACCTCTTGAATGCACTGGCACAAGGGATTTTTCCCTACAACATATCAAATATCTAAATGACACAGCACCCTCACAGAAAACGAAGCAAGGATAGGGAAAACAACAAAGGAAAAGGAATGTATTTTTAAATCTCCAAAATTAAAATCTGATGAAATGGGATTGAACATTTACAAATGATAATTTTCAGTACAAGAGATGTTGTTGAGCAGTAAGTAAGACCTACTACACTGTTAAAAACTTACTTAGACTGGAATGGATAGGCCCAAAGATTTTTGCCAAGTTTATCCTATATTTGAAGAAAACACTGGAACACCACACCAGTCTATACTTTAGAATGGTGAGTTGCCATTTTTGGAAAGCTCAAGGAGGAAAAGGTCAAACCTTGGACAGCAACTTCCTGATTACCCCATGTTGCTCCATGTGATGACTGGAGGTTGGTCCGATATTCACATAAATAAGGTGAACACTGGCAGCCGAACTGTTATTCTCACAGCAAAATCTAGTCCATTCTGTTTTAGTATTATGGCTTGATAGATAAATATTTTGCAGGATACCAAAGACAACTGTTCTCTTTTCAATTGGCACTATGGAATCATTACTCCACGTGAGAAGGAAGTCAGGGCCTCTGGTTCAAGTCTCATCTCAAAAAACACCACCTCAGATAACGCAGCATACCCTCAATCATGCACAGAGGGGTCAACTTAGATTATAAAGAAAGACTTGTTTTTATAGAACATCTTCCACAACCCCAGGCATCCAAAAAGTCTTTACGGCAATGGATTACTTCTGAAGTGTGATCACTGTTGTAACATAGGAAACAAGGCAGCTAATTTGCAAATAAATTCCCACAAACACCAATAATCACCTTTTTGTGATGTTGATTGAGGAATAAACATTGGCCAGTGCACCCTGCTGTCCTACATCTTCAACAAAAAAAAAAGTGCCACAGAAATGTTTTATCCCCACTCAAAGGGCAGGCAGGGCTTCAGTTTAACATCTCATCATACTGCCAATGTAGCACCCCCTCAGTCCTGCACTGGGGTGTCAGTTTTGATTTTTGTGCTCAAGTCTCTGGATTGTGAATGTGAACCCACAACCCGGAGTCCCATTTCATCAGATTTTAATTATTGTTGGAGAATTAAAAATACAGTATTTCTTTGTTGCTTTCCTTGGTCTTGTTTTGCTTTCTATACCTGATCTGGTACCAAGTTCACTATTTTAGCTTGCACCTCCTGGTTCACAGTCTTTGCACTACTCAACACTGCTGCCTCACAGCGCCAAGGACTCAGATTCGATTCTGGCGTTGAGTGACTGTCTAGGTGGAG
This sequence comes from Scyliorhinus canicula, assembly GCF_902713615.1. NCBI lineage: Eukaryota > Metazoa > Chordata > Chondrichthyes > Carcharhiniformes > Scyliorhinidae > Scyliorhinus > Scyliorhinus canicula. Next base: position 60,607,623 of record NC_052154.1, on the reverse strand, counting down.
TTTGCACTTTCTCCCAGTGTCTGCATGGACTTCCTCCCGGTGCCCCAGTTTCCTCCCACAGTTGAAAGATGCTGGTTAGGTGGGTTGGCTATGCTAATTTGCCCCAAGGCGTCCAAGGATTAGGTGGTATCACAGGTTTGCGGGGAAGTGGGCCTAGGTAAGATGTTCTTTCAGAGGGTCGGTTCAGAGTCAATGGCCTCCTTCTGCACTGTAGGAATTCTATGATTCTCCAGTCTGGTTCAGGAAATATACAGTAGCTTGCCCTAAACCTAAATACCGCAGAGCCAAAATTGGCACTGAAAGGTGAGAATAGCTACCATTGCTGCATGCACCTAAGGAGCAGTGCTCCGAAAGCTAGTGTTGAAACAAACATGTTGGACTTTAAGCTGGTGTTGTAAGACTTCTTACATTGCTGACAGAGACACCTGAAAGCAGTCCCACCTGTTCCACTGGAGGTCATTCCTAACACCGACGTAGAAGTCTCGCCTCTTCTAACTTCCTCCCCGAAGTCACAGGAGACCTGTTTCTGTTCTTCGTGGGCGCCATCCTCCTTCCCTCGCTTGTTTTTGCCTTTAATGAAGGTTATGATGAACCTGCCCCTCGACATGCCTGACCTGGAGCTCCAGCCGGAGCCGCTCCTCAAACACGAAGGAGGCTCAAAGTAAACTTTTCAACCTCACGACAACACGCTTTACTTTCTTCCATTATCATCCTGATTCCGGCGGTAATTCTATTCCATTCCCTCCCAGGCCCCTCACTCACTCCCTCTCCGTCACCATTGGCAACGACATCAGGGACCCGAGACACCACCAGCCTCCTCCACCTGGAGCCGCCCCCATGTATCTGTGGCTCCTCGTCCGGGCGCATGCGCGGCCGGCCGCAGTGAAGCCTGGGGGTTGTAGTCCAGCCCCTCGCCTCGTCCACGCGGCAGCGGCGGCCCCTGACTGCAACTCCCAGAAGGCCGCGCGCCTGCGCCCATTGGTTGCGCCACTTCAGGGGGGAAATGTAAAGTGTGAACCGACATATGCTGGCTGCAGCTTCAGTGTTGGTAACTCCTGCTGCTCATTCACAGCCTGGCTGTGTGGGGTAATCACTCCGCAGATCACCGTCACAATAGAAAAACATTATTGGTTCAACAGTCAACAATTTTAGAGTACCAAAATATGTATTTAGACAAAAGCAAATTACTGCCGATGCTGGAATCTGAAGCAAAAGAGAAAATGCTGGAAAATCTCAGCCAGTCTGGCAGCATCTGCAGGGAGAGAAAAGAGCTAACGTTTCGAGTCCAATGACTCTTTGTCAAAGTGTATTTAGACATCCACTTAACACTGTTTTAAACTCAAAACCAAGCCAGTCAACCTTTAAATCTCTGTGCTGGTTTCCTAACTAAGAAATACATAAATGAGTTACTATTCACCGTTCCTTCATATACTCATAATTCATTTCCCAGGGACAGCATGGTAGCATAGTGGTTAGCACCGTTTCTTCACAGCACCAGGGTCCCAGGCTTGGGTCACTGTGTGTGCAGAGACTGCACGTTCTCTCCGTATCTGCGTGGGTTTCCTCCGGGTGCTCTGGTTTCCTCCCACAAGTCCTGAAAGATGTGCTATTAGGTCATTTGGACTTTCTGAATTCTCCCTCTGTACCCAAACAGGCGCCGGAGTGTGGTGACTAGGGGCGTTTCACAGTAACGTCATTGCAGTGTTAATGTAAGCCTACTGGTGACAAAGATTATTATTATTATTACCTTGAATTTCTGTGTTAGCAGCTACCAGCTTTATAAAGGGTGGGGGGTGGGGGTGGGGCTTGGGGGGGAGGAGAGGAGAGGAGATATTGCTGTGTCTTGTTTTCCTTACTACGTCCACAGTTCAGTGGGGGCAGGAGCAGACCAAGGCTGGAGAGATGGCGGATAAGCTGCAGCAGTCCTACAGCATCAGGTGAACACTGTGTGGTGTCACAGGTAAGTGATTGGTAGGTGAGCATTTCTCTCTTCTACCTTTTCTGACTTGTTTTAAAATTGAAAGTTATTTTGAAAAAATTATAGAGTGAAAACTAAAGATCAGTCGTAAAATTAAATACAAATTGATAATCTACTTAAAGCAATTCAGGACCAGGCGATGTGTTGTAGCTGCAACATGTGGGAGCTGGTGGACCCCATTGTGGTTCCGTGACTACGTCTGTAGCAAGTGTCAGTAGCTGGAAATCTGCAGCTCAGAGTTAATGAGTTAGAGTCCGAGCTTGAAACATTACGACACATCAGGAAGGTGGGGTGGGGGCGGGATTACTTGGATGCTGTGTTTCAGGAGACAGTCACATCCCTTAGATTAACTACCAGTAGAATTTGGCCAGTAGTCACGGACAGGAAGGTATGACTATGAGTGAGGCAGGTAGAGGGATCCAAAAGGTAGCACTGCAGGAGCTTCAGCCCCTACCCTTGTCCAACAGGTTTGTGATTCTTGCTAATCATCTAGGTAATCATCTAATAATAATAATAATCTTCATTATTGTCACAAGTAGGCTTACATTAACACTGCAATGAAGTTATTGTGAAAATCCCCTAGTTGCCACACTCCGGCGCCTGTTCGGGTACACAGAGGGAGATATCAGAATGCCCAATTCACCTAACAAGCACGTCTTTCGCGACTTGTGGGAGGAAACCAGAGCACCCGGAGGAAACCCACTCAAACACATGAAGAACATGCAGACTGCGCACAGGCAGTGACCCAAATGCAAATCAAACCTGGGACCCTACCGCTGCGAAGCAACAGTGCTACCATGCGAGCCACGAGCTAATTGATCAATAAGATGAAAGAGATAAATGTGTGGCCCAAATGTTGGTTGGGAGAAATGGATTTGAGTTCAATGGACATTGGCAGCAGTACTGAGGAAAGTGGAAGCTGTTCCGTTGGGATTGGTTCCACTTGAATCATGCTGGAACCAATGTCCTGGCAAATCAAATAACTAGGGTTGCAGATAGGGCTTTAAACTAAATACTGGAGGAGGGGTTGGGGGGGATTCAGTTGCATGGAAATTTAAACATCAAAGTGTAAGGAGAAGGTACGAATACAGGTAAATTATGAGGCTAATCATTACCAGATAATGAAAGGAAGGTATGATAATATGCACCCTTGCACATCATGAGGTAAAAGCAGACAGTGACAGACACCCAGGTGAGACAATCAATGTGCAGAACAGAACATGACCAATCATAAGACAGGACACCAGAGGGGACTGACACACATAAAACACACAAGGCATGAGCACTTGGCCTCTTTCCACTGGTGATAGCTATAGTGTTAGTCAGGGTGTACAAATCATTCAACACCTCCGGCACATGGATCAGAGCTAGCCTGGTCTAGATAGTTAGCTTTAGTTTATTTAGGGTAGTAGAGAGTCAACCCACAGGCAGCTGTGTGTTCTGTTGCTCGAGTTCAATAAATCACTTATTGAACCAACGCCTTCCTTTGGTGTATACTTGATCAGTTAATTGCATTGTGTACAATCCGTGTTGCCCCAGGGTTAACAACACGACAGAAGGGACAGAGCACGTGAATATCATCTTACATCAGTGAATCGTACAAGAATAGGGAAAATTTATAATTGGACAAACTGAAAGGCATTGTGTCTGAATATGCGTAGGGTATGGAATAATAATGAGTTAACAGTGCACATGGAAGCAACGGGGTATGATTTGATGGCGATTACTGAGGCATGGTTACAAGGAGACCAGGGATTTGAATATCCAAGGGTATTTTGTGTTTTGGAAGGATAGCCAGAAAGTAAAAGGAGGTGGCATAGCTTTGTTAATAAATGAAGGGAGCAATCCTCTAGTGAGAAATTATATAGGCACTGGAGATTAAGATGTCAAATCAGTCGAAATAGGAAATAGTGGGGGAAAAAAGTCCCTGGTGGAAGCAATCGAGACGCCCCCCAACAATGGTTTATAGTAGGACACCATGAAACCCCAAATACTGGGGGCCAGTAAGAAAGGTATAACAATAATCATGGTGGATCTTTATGTGCATACACACTGGATTAATGAAATTGGCAAGGTAGCCTTGAGGGAGAGTTCATAGAGTGTGTTTGAAATTGTTCCCTGGAACAGTGGGCGGGATTCTCTGATCCTGAGGCTAAGTGTTGACGCCATCGTAAACGCCGTTGCGTTTCTCGACGGCGTCAACATGCCCTCAGGAGCAGCGATTCTGGCCCCTACAGGGGGCCAGCACGGGACAGGAGCGACCCACGCTGCTCCAGCTGCCGATACCAGCATCAGATGGGCGCCGTGGGTCTGCGCATGAGCAGTGGGACCGGCGTGAGTGCGCGGTGGCTCCCTTCTCCGCGCCGGCCCCCACACAAGGCATAGGGCTACATGGGCCGGCGCAGAGCAAAAGAGGCCCCCAGCCAGAGAGGCCGGCCCGCCGATCGGTAGGCCCCGATCGCGGACCAGGCCACAGCGGAGGCCTCCCTTGGGTCGGACCCCCCTCCCCCAACCAGGCCACCCCTGGATGCATGCATGCCGAGGTCCCGGCAGGTAACAGCACATGTGGATGGCGCTGGCGGGACTCGGCCCATCCCGGGCGGAGAATCGGCGGGGTGGGCCTGTTGAGCGGCCCCCGACTGGCGCCGCGCCGGCGCCAATGGCGCCGATTCTCCGCTCTCCAGAGAATTGGCGGACCGGCGTCAGGACGATGTCGCACAATTCGCGCACAGCCCGGCGATTCTCCGGCCCTGCCTGAGCTGAGAGAATCCCGCCCAATATGTTGTTGAACCAAGCAGGGAGCAGGCTGTTTTAGATTTAGTATTATGTATCAGATTGAATTAAATAATGATCTTGTTGTGAATGATCCTCTAAGGAAGAGCTATCATGGCATGATTGAATATCAAATTCAGTTTGAGGGCAATAAACTTAGTCCCACACGAGTGTTCTGCTTAAACTAAAGTAATTACATAGGGTGACCTGAGTGGACTGGGCAGGAAGGCTAAAAATTAAGAGAAATGATGAACAGTGGTAGATATTTAAGGAGATATTCAATTCCTACCTATACTAAAATAGATTCCAAAGGAAGAAAGATTGCAAGAGGGGAAAATATATCTATGGCTAAACAAGGAGGTTAAAGATAACATAAAGACAAAAACTAACAATTACCGTATGAAATGAAAATCGCTTATTGTCACAAGTAGGCTTCAATGAAATTACTGTGAAAAGCACCTAGTCGCCACATTTAGGCACCTGTTCGGGGAGGCTGGTACGGGAATTGAACCTGCGCTGCTGGCCTGCCTTGGTCTGCTTTAAAAGCCAGCTATTTATGAAAGAAATCAAGCGCAAAATATACAATTGGATAGCAAAATGGATAAATCTATAAAAAGGAAGAGAGTAGCTAAAGTAGTGTTGGTCCCCTAGAGAATGAGGCTGAGAAGTTAATAATGGGGAACACAGAAATGGCAGTGACACTAAATCAGTATTTTGCCTCAGTTTTCACAGTGGAGAACACTAGAACCATCCCAATAGTAACAGATAATGCAGAGGTTGTTACAAAGGAGGAACTTTAATTGCCTACACAAGGGAAAAAATACTGAGCAAGCTATTGAGGTTAAAGGTAGACAGTAATAATAATAGTCTTTATTAGTGTCACAAGTAGGCTTACATTAGCCCTGCAAGGAAGTTACTGTGAAAATCCCCGAATTGCCACACTCCAGTGCCTGTTCGGGTACACTGAGGGAGAATTCGGAATTTCCAATTCACCTAACAAGCACGTCTTTCGGGACTTGTGGGAGGAAACCAGAACACCCGGAGGAAGCCCACACAGACATTGGGAGAACATGCAGACTCCGCACAGACAGTGACCCAAGCTGGGAATTGAACCCGGTACCCTGGCGCAGTGAGGGAACACTGCTAACCACTATGCTACCGTGCCACCCAAGTCCCCAGGGTCTGATTTCCTACATGTTAGGTTCTTAAAGGGAGTGCCACAGAGATAGTGGAGGCATTAGTTATAATATTCCCAAATTCTGTGGATTCGGGAAAGATTACAGTGGATTGGCGAAAGGCTAATGAAACACCGCTGTTCAAAAAGGCAGAAAGTAGGAAACTATAGTCTTGTTAGTTTAATGGTTTTTGGGAACCTTTCTGAATCCATTGTTAAGCAAGTTGTAACTGGATATTTGAAAAGCCAAAATACAATCAATGAGAGTCAGCATGGTTTTATGAAAGGTAAATCGTGTTTGACTAATTTGCTGGAGTACTTCGAAAATGTAACAAGAAAAGTGGATAATGGGGATTCTGTAGATGTAGTAAATGTGGACTTCCAGTATGCATTTGCTAAGGTACCACACAAAAGGTTAATACACAAGGTGAGATCCCACAGGGTTGGGTAATATATTAGCTCAGATAGAGGATGGGCTAACCAACAGAAAGCAAGAATAGGGATGAATAGATCTTTTTTGGTTGGCAAACTGTAACAATCGTGTGCCACAGTGTTCAGTCCTCAATCCCCAACTATTTACAATCTATATGAATGACTTGGATGCTGGGATAGAATATACTATCGCCAAATTTGCAGACAACATTAAAATAGGCGGGAAAGCAAATTTCAATGAGTAAATGAGAAATTTGCAAATGGATAGAGATAGGTGAGGTGAGTGGGCTAAAGTTTGACAAATGGAGTTAAATGTGGATCAGTGTGTGAGGTTATCCATTTTTGTCAGAGGAATAAAATGGAATCTAAATAGAGAGGAACTTCAAAATGCTTCACTGCAGAGGGATCTGATTTTTTTTCATGCAGAAATCGCAGAAAGTTAGTAGGCAGGCACTGCGAGGGATAGGTCAGTCAGTAAGGCAATAACCACTAACATTTGACAGGTCCTCCTGGTGGAGCCGGGTGTTGATCCTCACCTCTGCAGCATCTGTCAATCTCCTTGTGGGTGACCGCCCTGTCCTGGGCCACCCCAGTCACCTCCAGGGCCCGCCCCTCGAAGGAGGTAAGTCCGGCACCCTGCCGCCAGTCTCTGCTTTCTCCAGGCAATTGTGGGAGAGCTTTTCCTGAGGAGACACAGAGGGCATCGTTAGTCACATGTGTGGTTCACAGTGGTTGGGAAGGGGTGGAGAAAGGGTTGGGGGTGGGTTGAGGGGGAGGGGGGGCAAGCAGGGTAGGGGGGTCATATGGAGAGTTGTGGAGGTTGATGCTTGCGTGTGGGTGGAAAGTTCTCAGGCGGAGGGGGTGGTGGCATTGGTGTCTACTCGTGCTGCTCGGTGTAGGTCATTGACCTTTCTTCAGCACTGAAGGCCAGTCCTCCTGGTCATACTGCCAGCGCTTACAGCCACCGCTACCTCATCCCAGGCAGCACTGACTGCCCTGTGGCTGACCCTCCTGGACCGTTGGGAGAACAGGACATCACCCCTGGCTTCCACTATGTCTAGAAGCCACCCCCGGTCTGCATCCGTGAATCTTGGGGCCAGTCTTCTGGGTGCCATTGTTGTGAGGTGACTGGGGTTGGCTGAGCAAGTGCATCTTAAATGCTGCTCAACCTTGTTAGCGGGGGGCTGGCGAAAGTGGTGCCGGTAAATCCACTGGGAGCCTTCATTTGCGGCGAGAAACCTGTGGGTCTATGTTATGTGGACCAATTAACATTGAATAGCGTTCCATGCCTCACTGGGCGGTGCACTGGGAAACTCGTGGCAGTACCTGCTCGCTTCCACATCCACATGGAGTATGAAAAAGGGACAGAAAAATCTTAAAATGACAGAAGCAAAAGAGATATGGTTCCAGGATTTAGTTTAGTTTTCATATATTGTTTCATAACTGCAGCTGTGCTTAAAGTCGGTACTTATTAGCTCTGCTGTTGTTAAACACTACAGTTGACAATAAATTGTTGGCAAGTAGGTGCACAGCCACCAGAGGGCATCATATACTTAGCTTTCATTCACTTGTCCTGTATTTCTGCTGGTAACAAATGAAGGGTCTTTATGACTTCCGAAATATGAACATCTCTATTACAGAAAACATTTTCACCATTTAAGCACACAACTTTCTTTGAGTTGTTTTTTCCTTGATTTCCCTGAGCCAGGTACCAACAATGGGCAATCTGATTCCAGGCTTTGTCAATGTTGCTCTGAGGGAGCAGCGTAGAGTTAGGGAACTGTGATACATTAGCAGCTCCAACTTTAGTTTCTCTGGCTCACAGGATGATGCCAGGTCATGTGTGGTGTGCCTGCCTAGAGTGGCGGTTCTTTCACATTCTCGTTCATTTAGTTTGATTTCCAGGATAAAAGCATCTCTGGCTTCCAGCTCCCCCTTTCATTTACACTATAACCCCCCCCCCCCCCAGGCTAATGATTCCCCCTGGGCAAAATAATGTTCCATTTTAAAGTAGACAAGGCCAGTTCAGACCAGCATACTTCCCTGTTTCACTGTTTTGTTTTCTTTTTGGGGCAGATTTAAGCACTGTAAGTTTGAGTAGTTCATGGTTGAAGAAGTCTCAAAATCATGAATGACAGTTTAAAAATGGTTATGCCACTGGTACCAGAAGTTGTGTTTTGGGTTGCATCGGTTTCAGTATACAAAACAACAGTTCAAGACGTGTCCTCTGCCATCACAACATCCAGCTAGTGTGTGATTATCAGCAACAGGCTCCACAGGTTTGTGCGGGGTACCCTGGGAGTTGCAATGACTCTTATGTTCTCCGGCACTCCCAGGTTTCAAGGATTTTAATCCCACCCCATGGCTGGATTGTGTGGGATACATGTTGCCCTCTGAAAAGAGGACTGATGGGAGAACATCCGGCTGCGGCACGTCGGTGGAGGGTTCATGTTTGGTGGCTCCTGCCACCACCTTGGTGAAGATTTGTTCATGAGGAGCTGTGAGAAGGTTTAGGGCATTTATAGAATGTCAAAAACCGGCAAGAAGAATCCAGGGAAGAAGGCACTGAGCGAAAGCCCGCAGCCGATTGTGGTAAGGGGTACAACAGGAGGAAAGATGGCAAGAGTGAGCCCATCGCGTGGGGCTACACCCATCACAGTGGAGAAGATAACAGAGGTGATGGTTGGGAGTTCGAATGGCTGTTTTCAAAGCATTTCGAAAAGCATCAGATGGGGATGGTGGCCTCACTTAAGGCCTGGGTGGGAGAGACCCTTGTCCTAGTGAGAGAGGAGTTGGGGAGAACTTTGACGATGATGCAGGAGCAGGAGGAGAAAATGAAAAGGATGGTGGAGGCATTGTCACGGCATAGTGACCATTTCACCTTGGTGGATGAGGAGCTGCGGAGGGTGGCGGAGATAAACAGAGGGCTGAGACCCAAGGTTGAAGACCTGGAGAGCAGGTCGCAAAACCATAACCTGAGGATCACGGGTGTGCCCGAAGGGGTGGAAGGTCAGAGGTCTACAGAATACTTCGCGGCATGATGGCAAAGCTGATGGGGGAGGGAGAGGAACCCTCCCAGTACATGTTGGACAGGGTCCACCGGTTTCTCCGGCCGAAACCGAGGGTGAATGAGCCACCATAGGTGATGATCATCATTTTCCATAATTTTCAGGTGAAGGAGAAAGTACTGAGGTCAGAGAAGCAGAAGAAAACGGTGGAGTGGGAAGGCAAGGGTATACTCATATCAGGATTTGATGACGGAGCTGGCAAGGATGCAATCGGCCTTCAGATGGGCTAAGGTGGCGTTGTAAAACACACAATATGCTCTTTGGTGTGGTCTACCCAAACAAGCTGAGGGTCCTGTACAACGGCAAGGAAAACTACGTTGAGACGGAGGTGGAGGCATTTGTCAAGGCAGAAGGCCTGGGATTGGACTGAATTTATTTTTTGACAGTTTTGGGCTGAGTTTTTTTACTTTGTTTTTTTTCTGTGTTGGGTTCTTTTTCTTGTACAGGTATTAGGGACAACTTTGTTTTGGGTTTTTAGATGTAATGGGGATTGGAGGGGTGAGAGGTGCATTGTGGTTGGTTTTGTTTTTGATGCGTGGGAGGGAGTTCTGGCAGGGACTATTGTGCTAGCAAACACAATGTTGTCTAGTGATTGGGAGCGGGGAGGGGCCGCAGCTGTTGGGACCTGTATGGGCAGGATTTGATGGGCCTGGGAGGTGTGAATGGTGGAGGTATGGGCCTGATACGGGGTGAGGTGTTTTTAAGAGGAAGTGGAGGAGAGGTTGCTGCGAAGGGGGGGAGGGGAGGGGGAGTTTTGGCAGTGACTAGAGCCGGGCCAGGGTCCTGCTTACAAGGCGGGTCCTGGAAGGATGGTGATGGCTAGTAGGAAGGGGGGGGGTTATGAGACCCCGGTCATAGTGGTGACGTGGAACTTATGAGGGTTAGGGGGACTGGTGAAGAGAGTGTGAGTTTTCTCGCATCTGAAGGACCTGAAATCGGATGTGGTACTGTTACAGGAGAGCCACCTGAGGGTAAAGGACCAGATGAGGCTGAGGAAAGGCTGGTGAGCCAAGTGTTCCATTCTGGCTTCGATAGTAGGGTGCGGGGGTGGCTATACTGGTGGTAAGTGGGTGAGGTTCCAAATGGATAAGATGGGGACAGTTCAAGGCGGCAGGTACGTGATGGTGGCAGGTGCGCTGGAGGAGAGATTGGTGGTGTTGGGCTGCGTGTGTGCCCCGAACTGGGACGACGCTGGGTCTGTAAGGAGCTTTTTAGCAGCCATACCGGACCTGGACACCCACCAGTTGATAATGGGTGGGGATTGGAATGTGGTGTTCTACCCGAGGATGGATAGGTCTTGGCCGCACTTGCTGGCACCTTCGGGGTGGAGCGCGCGGGGGATGGGTGGGGGGTTTATGAGGGAGATGGGAGGTTTTTGCACCAATGGGACAGCGAGTATCCGTTCTTCTCCTTGGTGCACAAGGTGTATTCAAGGATCGACTTTTTTGTGGTCGGGAAGGCGTTGGGGGGGTAAAGAAGGCAGAGTACTCGGCAATCGTGATATTGGATCATGCCCCCTCACTGGGTGTATATGATCCTGGAGAAGGGGCCGACCCCGAGGGTGTTGGCAGACCCAAACTTTTGCATCAAGATGGGGAGGGTGATGGAGGAGTGTGTGGAGTGTAATTGAAATGGGGAGGTCTCGTCATCGGTGCTTTGGGAGGCATTGAAGATGGTAGTGAGAGGGGAGGTCATCACATTTAAAGCGAGGGTAGACATGGCGGCGCGGGTTGAGCGTCAGCGGATGATAGAGGAGATTTTGGAGGTGGATGGAGGATTCGTAGTGGATCTGGAGTCAGGGGCCAGGGCTGTTGGTGAGGAGGAAGGAGTTGCAGGCGAAGTGTGAACTTCTGTCTACGGGCAGGGCGGATAACCAGTTGAGACGAACACTGGGGTTGTGTACGACTATGGTTAGAAGGCTAGTAGATTGTTGGTGGGCCAGCTCAGTCGGCAGGCAGTGGTGAGGGAGATTGTGCGGATTAGGCACAGTCCCCCTAAACCTCGTAAGTTCCACATCACCACTCTGACCAGGGGTCTCCCTGCCCTTCCTACCAGCCATGACCATCCTTCCAGGCCTCGTCGTGTAAGCAGGACCCTGGGCCGACCCTAGTCACTGCCACAACTGCTGCTCCCCTTCCCCATATGGGACTGGGGGGGGGGGGGGGGGGGTGGTGGTGCCTCCGGAGCAGGTGAAATGGGTGTTTGAGGATTTTTATAGGGGTTATATAAATCAGAGCCTCTGGAGGATGAGTCGGGATATGGGAGTTTTTGGAGGGACTGGAGTGTCTGGAGCTGGGAGAGGTGGAAAAGGCTTGGTTAGAGGAGCCGTTAGGGTTGGAGGAAGTGAAGGTAGCTGTAGGGAAGATTCAGTCAGGTAAGGAGCCAGGCCCGGATGGGTTACTGATGGGGTTTTATAAAAGGTTTAAGGACAAGTTGGGGCCGCTGATGGTGGAAATGTTTGAGAATGCGATCGTGAAGGGTGGGGGAGTAGGGTTACCTGAGACTGAGGCAGGCATCTATTTCACTGCTACTGAAAAAGGTTAAAGACCCAGTGGAGTGTGGGCCATGTCGAACCATTTCTCTACTGAATGCAGACACCAAGATATTGACAAATGTGCTGGCAGTGAGGCTGGAGGGGTGTCTTCCGAAGGTGGTGGGGGAGGATCAGGTGGTGGGGGAGGATTAGACGGGGTTCATGAAAGGCAGGTAGCTGTCATCAAACGTGTGGCAGATGCTGAATGTGGTGCTTTCTCCGGAAGAGGGAAGGGAGTTAGAGGTGGTGGTGGTGTTGGACGTGGAGAAAGCATTTGACAGAGTGGAGTGGTGGTATCTGTTTGCAGTACTGGGGACGTTTGGAATTGAGCCTAAGTTTGTGACTTGGATGAAATTGCTGTATAAGGATCCGACAGCTTGTGTGGGGATGATTGACGCAGTCCCACAATTCCGGGTAATGAGGCAGGGATGCTCCATATCCCTCCTCTTGTTTACGTTGATGATTGACCCCTTGGCGATTGTGCTGAGGGGCTCGGACTTATGTGGGGGGTAGTGAGGGAGGGGGGGGGGGGGGTGGTTGAAGCTTAGGGTTTCTGTACACAGATGACTTACTGGTGTATATCACGGACCTAGGCTCTTCGGTGAGGGGCCTAATGCGAGGGAAATGTGGGGCGTTTTTGGAGTATAAGTTGAATTTAGGGAAGAGTAAATGTTTTGTTGTGACTGATTTGGGTAGGAAGGCCAGGGGTGGAGGGCTTGCCATTTAGGGTGATGACAACTCATCAACTCATTTTAGGTACCCTGGGGGTGCAGGTATCCTGGGACTGGGCATGACTCCGCAAGTTAAATTTCACAAGTTTGGTAGGGAAGGTGAAGGAGGATCTGGGGAGGTGGGATAGTCTCCTGTTGTCATTGGTTGGCTGGGTGCAGGCAGTCAAAATGAATATTTTGCCACGGTTTCTGTCCCTTTTCCACTGTCTGCTGGTCTTTCTGTCAAAGGCATTTTTTTGAGGGGTGGATAGGCTGGTCTCGTCATTTGCTGTGGGCAGGGAAGATTGCGAGGATAAGGAAAGCAGTGCTCCAAAGGGGGCTGCAATCAAGGGGGGTGGCTCTTCCGAATCTGTTGCACTAGTACTGGGCAGTGAATGCGGAGAAAGTGCAGGCCTGGAGGAAGGAGTTGGAAGCTTTGTGGGGGCAGACAGAGGCGGGGTCCTGTAAGGGTCGGTGTTGCGGGCACTGGCAATGGAGCCGCTGCTGCTAGGCCCAGGGAAACATTCTGGGAATCCGGTAGTGATGGTCACGCAGAGAATCTTGTGGAAATTCTGACAGCCCTTCAAGTGGAGCACGGGGTTGAGGGTGATGCTGATAAGAGGGAATCATGGGTTTGAGCCGGGGAGGATAGTTTCGAGTTTCCGGGGAGGGGGGGGGGGGGGGGTGGAGGGGGGGAGAATGGGGTGAAAGAGATGAAGGATCTGTTTCTGGAGGGGAGATTTGCAAGTTTTGAGGAGTTGGGGATGAAGTATGAGCTGCAGCATGAGGAAGGCTTTCATTTCACAAGAAAGACTATTGCGAGTTTCCTGGTGCTCCTCCATCCTCATTGCTGGAGGAGACGTGGGCGGTGGAAGGGTTGGAGAGTGGGGTTGTCTCAGTGATTTATGGTAGGATTATGGAGGAGGATAAGGAATCTAAGGAAGGGATTAAGGCTAAATGTGAGGAAGAATTGGGAATGGGGCAGAGGAAAGATTATGGTACAAAGTGTGCAAAGGGTTAATGTCGCTGGGGAAACCTGTTGGAGATTCTGGCTCTGGAAATGGTAACGTTTTATCTGAGAGGGGCAGACGAGGGGTTCCACCAGAGATGGGTGTTGTTCATTTTACATTTTGGAGACCTGATTGCTGTGGTTGGGGGAGAAATGTTGAAGGAAAATATTTTTCAAATGAAAAATGAAAAGAGAACTAATGACACCAATAAGACATCATCAAATCCACGCTGAAGAGATGGACAATAGAAGCGTTGCCTCCACGAGGGCTATAATCAAGGGGCAATAGACCTGCTCAAAATGAGCTTCCGTTGCCTGGACTAGTCTGGGGGACCTCTTCTGTGCAACAGATGGTGTGTTGTTCATTGTTGATGTGGGCTGTGTCCTGCCTAATTTGGTTTTCTCTCGGGACATAAGGTGGAAGAGATAGACTGGGACGCCGCAAACGTCTGAAGACAAATCCGGCAGACTCCGGAGATGAACCTGCACAGCCATGTTGCTGAACCAGCAGGGCAGCCACTTTTGGGAGCCAGGGAGACGAGAAAAACCTCAATTGAAATGAAATGAAAATGAAAATCGCTTATTGTCACGAGTAGGCTTCAAATGAAGTTACTGTGAAAAGCCTCTAGTCGCTACATTCCGGCGCCTGTTCAGGGAGGCTGTTACGGGAATCGAACCATGCTGCTGGCTTGCCTTGGTCTGCTTTCAAAGCCAGCGATTTAGCCCAGTGAGCTAAACAGCCTCAATTCCAAGGAGCTTCCAAAATCCTCATTCCATATCCTTGAAAAGTTGTAGTTACATAATCACTCAGTCTTCACCAACTCATTCTGACACACACTTCGCCCTGCACCTCCCCCAGAACAGAACAATCGCACTCAATTGCTTTGTAGTAATTTGTGTTGCTGGCTTCTAATCTTAATGACATCTACAGTGAAAGAAGAACATGTGATAAGAATTTAATGAAATGATGTGGAACTGGAATACTCAACAATACACAAGTCACACTTGTGATTGCTCTTCTGGCTTTTCTGTGATTTTTAAACTGTTTTCGAATGCTTCATCTTGGTGTTCCACCATTGTTGACAGTTGTATTGGAGGTAGGCTACTGATGTCTCATTGGCCCTCCATAAAGTTTGTCAGAGGCTCTGAGGGTCCCGACTGGGTGGGAGAGTCCTGCACAGTGGCAGAGCATTCATCAGCCATCAGAGTCTTTAGACAATGCTATCCCTAGCAGAGGGGCAGAGGAGCTGCTGTCACCATCAGAAGTGACCTGAGAGGAGCCCCCAGGTACAGATCGCTGCCGCTCATCCACCAACAGGACCTCGCTGCTCACCGTAGATGGACAAGAAGCTAGCAGAGACACCAGGTGCCTCATCCATCTGTCACGATGGCAATGTGCTGCTGAGGTCAATGCCAGTGTGCTTGCAACCCCAGAAACCATTGACTTTGCTACTGGAGCTGCCTCTCCATGAGAATCACCATTCACTCTTTGGAGGGTGTTGTGTGTTCGGAGAAGAGGGTGACTGCAGTGATCATGCCCCACATGGACTGACCATTGTGTGAACCAGGACATGCACACCCTCTGGAAGCACCACCTGATCTTCACACGCCATCCACTGGGCGTCCAGCATTTACCACCTGATAGACAACTCCAGAGGCTCATCATCTGCCTGGGGCTCAGGTTTTCCTCTTCTCCAATACCTCCAACTGTCAAAGGCCTGGGAACTCTCAATCTCCGACAGCTGCTCAGGCGATTGGGACGTGTTTCCTCCAAATGTGTGTTACAATCTGTGCCAATGTGTTCAACCCCATTTGAGGTACCAGAGTCTGAGGTGATGTGAAGTGCGGAATGAGGTTTTGCATCGGAACATGGGCATTATGCAATTCAAACATGTGCTGATGCAAAACCACAGAGGGACAGTGAACATAATCTTTCACTCATTGCCTCTGAACTCTCCATTTCTGAGCACCCTCCCTCCCCCATACCTTCGAAGTGTAGCCCATTCATTCTCACCCTCCCCAAAAAAGCTTGCATGCCAACTTTGCAAATGCCCCCCTCCATTGGCATCAGCCCTGCCAGATTTGGAACTCCACCATCTGTTTGGCTGAATTCCAGCACATTGTGCTTCCTCTTCCCCTTGTGAAGACAAGGACACATTGATGAGTCCCTGTTCTATATAACTCAGGTGTAAATGTTCTTTCCCAACATCACTGGCCACACATTGCAGCACTTCTCCATTCTAGGCATACCTGCCATCTTATCTAACTTTGGTGGGGCCACACCTGGAATACTGTGCGCAGTTACGGTCTCCTGATCCATGGAAGTATGTTCTTGCTATCAAGGGAGTTCAGGGAAGGGTTACTGACTGCGATAGCAGAACTAACATATGAGAAGAGATTGGATTATATTCGCTGGAGTTTGGAAGAATGGGGGAAGATCTTATAAACTATAAAATTCTAACAGGACTAGGCAGGGAAGATGCAAGAAGGATGTTCCCGGTGGCGGGGATGTCCAGAAGCAAGGGCGGGATTCTCTAAAAATGGGGCTATGTCCCCACGCCAGTGGGAAAACCGGCGCAAGCAACTCCGGCGTCAATGACCTCCAAAAGTAAAAAATTCTCACCATTCGAGGGGACTAGGTTGCCGCCGGAGTCGTCCCCACAGCTCCAGCTGGCGCCGAGTTCGCCGAAGAGCCTGCCCGAATTTGCACATGTGCGGAACAGCCGGCGTATTTCCACGCATGCGCGGGGGTTCCCTTCTCCGTACCGACCTTCGGGCAATATGGTGGAGAGCTACAGGGGCCCGCCGTGGAGGAAAGAAGGCCCCCAAGGAACCAGCTCGCCGGCAGATCGGTAGGCCCCGATTGCTGGCCAGGCCACCGTGGGGGCCCCCCCCCCCGGGGTCAATTTTTCACCTCTCCCTCACCCCAGAATGGCCCCCGCACACTTACCTGCCAGGGCAGGACGGTAGCATTGTGGATAGCACAATCGCTTCACAGCTCCAGGGTCCCAGGTTCGATTCCGGCTTGGGTCACTGTCTGTGCGGAGTCTGCACATCCTCCCCGTGTGTGCGTGGGTTTCCTCCGGGTGCTCCGGTTTCCTCCCACAGTCCAAAGATGTGCGGGTTAGGTGGATTGGCCATGATAAATTGCCCTTAGTGTCCAAAATTGCCCTTAGTGTTGGGTGGGGTTACTGGGATATGGGGATAGGGTGCAGGTGTTAACCTTGGGTAGGGTGCTCTTTCCAGGAGCCGGTGCAGACTCGATGGGCCGAATGGCCTCCTTCTGCACTGTAAATTCTATGTCTAATTCTATGTCCCGCCGTGTATGAGGTGAGTAATTCACACCGGTGGGACTGGGCAAAACCTGACGGCCACTTGGCCCATCAGGGCCCGGAGAATCGCCGGAGGGGCCGCTGGCAACGGCCCGCAACCAGTGTGGCGGGAATCCCGCGGGCGCCCGAAAAACGGCGCCAGAAAATAGGGAGGCCGGCTTCGGGGCGGGATTTGCGCCTCCCCCCGGGGATTCTCCGATCCGGCGCAGGGTCGGAGAATGCCGGCCCAGGAGTCACAGTCTGAGGATACAGGGTGGACCAAATAGGACTGAAGTGAGGAGAAATTTCTTTACCCAGAGAGTGATCAAACTGTGGAATTCGTTGCCACAGAAAGCTGCTGAGGCCAAAACACTGTTTTCTAGAAGTAGTTAGATATAACATTTGGGGCGAAGGGGATCAAAGGATATAGGGGAAGGTGGGATCAGGCTATTGATTGGATGATCAGCCATGGTGATCATAATGAATGGTGGAGCAACCTCAAAGTGCAGAATTTTCTGGTTTCTGAATTTCTATGTAAACAGTGATGCTGGGCACAGGTCTTCTTTGCATCTGGAGCTGACTATGGACCACCTTCCAACCCTAACAAATGCAAGCCCACCCTTAAATATTCATTCAAGTTGCGAACGGCCTTGCTTAATCACCTTTGCAGCGTGGAGAAGGTCCTTCACCACCCCCTCCTGTCACTGCAGCCCTTTCCTACCCACGAGTTGCTCCCTATTGCTGCCACCTTTTTCCAGGCCTTCTTGATGACGTGTGGAGGCTTCCTGTCGCCATCGCCTGTCAGCAGTAGCTCACGTCGATCACTGACTGCCTGCAGGAGGGATCACAAGCAGTCATCGGAGAAGTGAGGGGCTGTTTGTGTGCAGACATTTCCATTGCCACTTGCTTGGTTTTGTCCTCTGGCCGCCATGCTTCAAATCCCTTCACAATTCTGTCCTGCTGTCTGCCATTGAAGATGGTCCTGCCATTGCACAAAGACCCAATTTTGTTCCCTCGGTCTTCTCAGTATCTTGCTTAATGTTCTTTAAATCCCCCCGCCACCTGAAGCTGTCTTCATGGAGGAGTCTGCCACCTACCCCCCGAAAGCACTGGCTCTCTTATCGAGCAATATACATGTTGGCTGCCCTTTAACTGGCTAGCTAGTGTGTGATTGCTGTCGGCTGTCACTGTTGTGCAGGAGTGGAGTTCACCTTCGTTTCTGGGCACGAAAACCGCAAAACAAATTCAGGACATGATTTTTCTATCTGCTACTTTACCACAGTCATTAAACATTTCTTTTCCGCGGGCTCACAAAAAATCAAAAATATCACACAAATCCATGCACGGACATCGCCAATAGAACTCCCCAGTCTCAGCTACTGTAAAAATAGCTCACTATTACAGCAAACTCACTGTTAATCAACTACTTTTTCCATGATCTGTGAACAGAATAGATGTTGCTCTATAAATCAGTGGGCACACTCCCACTTGGGTGCCACATTTTCACCACATCCACTATTGCCTTCTTGTGCATGTTTGTGAGAAATGGGAAAGCTCATCTGACATATTGTGGCAATCTTCAGTTTCAGCGCTGGCAAAATAATGGAGAATAGCAGGGGAAGCCCCGTGGGATCGATAATGAACAGTACATCCACCATTGCCCTTGTTTTGGTCTTTGCCAAAAGTGAAAATGATCCCCATTGATCCCATTGAATATTTGATTACTGTGCTTTCCCCGGGTTCTCAGCGTCTTTCTAATTTATGTTTTCTCACACAGCAAAGTCCCTTGAGATCTGGGAGACTGCCATGAGCAATGTTCCAGTGATGTGTGATTAAAGAAGTGAAGATTTCGCCCATGGAGAGGCATTCCTGCAGTCCATTCTCATCACACGTGTATGAGCTACTTTTTCTTCCTAAATTCTCGCTAAATTCTTGATGCAGTTTCTCTGGAAAGCATTTCTTTGCAACTTATTCTTCTTGGTAGTCCGATTGATAGCTTACATTTACGATTCCTTTTAGCTTTGTTGGGTATCCACATAGAGGACAAAACACTGACACATACCATAGATACACTTGGAGGTTAGGTCGAGAGGCTCCTGAATCTTTAAGTACTTACAGAGTCTCCTCCATGAAACAACAGTGTAGTTCAACAATTCCCAGCTAGGCTTGCTGAACATTTTGAAGTTTGGAGCGTTAAGTGGCTTGTTAGCTGCTTTAAATGCATGAAAATACCATTGAGTGCAGGTGGGTCATGAAGGAATGTTTCTTTTTCTTTGCAGCCGAAGGATTTGTGTTTCTCACAGTCAGGATGTCGGATGCGCGCTATGGTGGTCTCATTAACGGATTGTTCCAAAACTTGTAAGTGTGCTTTATGTCTGCACTTAATGAACAAAGGAGTGTAAGAAATTACTCTTTCTCCATCAATCTTTCTGAATGTTTTGAAGACTGGTTTCCAAAGCAGACATGCAATTTCAAAACTTCGAACAACTGGGAATGCAGTACTACACAGTACATTTCAGGATGCTTTTATTTCGTTTAATATAACTTTTTCAAAAATCAGAATGGAAATGTATTTTCTGATTTTACTTAGGACCCTCTCTGTCTGTTTCAATCGCCACATTATCTCATTGTGAATTTTCCTCACTTCTTCAGAGATTGAAGTCCAAATTTGGGTATATTATTGACGACAGTCACAGCAGAGACCTTTTTCTACCGTTCTGCCAGGAGATCTAGGAAAGGCTGCCACCTCCTGAAGAACCCCTGCACTGACCCCCTTAGGGTAAATTTCACCCTCTCCAATTTAATAAATCCCGCCATATCGTTGATCCAGGCCTCCAAGCTTGGGGGTCTCGCATCCTTCCACTGAAGAAGAATCCTCCGCCGGGCTACTAGGGACGCAAAGGCCAGAATGCCGGCCTCTTTCGCCTCCTGCACTCCCGGCTCCTCTGCAACTCCAAATATTGCGAGCCCCCAGCCCGGTTTGACCCTGGATCCTACCACCCACGACACCGTCCTTGCTACGCCCTTCCAAATGCCCAGAACATATGGGCATGGTTTGCTGGGTTCCCAAAGAACCGGCTCATCCTTGTCCCGGTCATGTGAGCCCTATGCAGCACTTTAAACTGTATGAGGCTAAGCCTCACACAAGAAGAGGAGGAGTTCACCCTTCCTAGGGCGTCCGCCCATGTCCCCTCCTCAATCCCCTCACCCAGCTCCTCCTCCCATTTACCCTTCAGCTCCTCCACCGAGGCCTCGTCTACCTCCTGCATCACTTGGTACGTTGCCGAGATCCTCCCCTCTGCAACCCACACCCCCAAGAGCCCCCTGTCCTGGACCCCACGCGGCGCCACCTGCCGCCTGACAAACGCCCTAACCTGCATGTATCTAAAGGTGCTCCCCGGGGGGAGCCCAAACTATCGCTGCCCTGCTCCAGGAAGACCCTTCTCACCCTCGGGGTACCGTGCGCCCACACAAACCCCGTAATGCTCCTGTTAACCCGCCTGAAAAAGGCCTTCGGGATAAGGATGGGGAGGCACTGGAACAGGAACAGAAATCTAGGGAGCACAGTCATCTTGACCGATTGCACCCTACCCGCCAGAGACAGCGGTAGCATGTCCCACCTCTTAAATTCCTCCTCCATTTGCTCCACCAGCCTCGTGAGGTTAAGCTTATGCAAGGCCCCCCAGCTCCTGGCCACCTGGACCCCCAAGTACCTGAAGCTCCTCTCCGCCCTTTTTAGTGGAAGCCTACCACTCCAGTGCATTTAGTGGGAGCCTACCCCCCCTCCTGGTCCCCCGGGTGTACAACGAACAGCTCACTCTTCCCCAAGTTGACCTGAGAAATCCCCAAATTCCCTGAGAATCCTCATCACCTCCGGCATTCCCCCCACCGGGTCTGCCACATACAACAATAGGTCATCCGCATAGAGCGACACTCGGTTTTCCTCCCCACCCCGCATCAGCCCCTCCAGTTCCTCGACTCCCTCAGCGCCATGGCCAGGGGTTCAATTGCCAGCGCAAAAAGCAGGGGGGACAAAGGACACCCCTGCCTCGTCCCTCGGTATAACTGAAAATACTCCGACCTCCTCCTATTCGTGGCCACGCTCGCCATCAGGGCCTCATATAACAGCCTCACCCACCTGACAAACCCCTCCCCGAACCTCTCTAACACCTCCCACAAGTACCCCACTCAACCCTATCAAAGGCCTTCTCCGCGTCCAACGCCACCACTATCTCCGCCTCCACTTCTACCGCTGGCATCATTATAACATTCAAGAGCCTCCGTATGTTAGTGTTCAGCTGCCTCCCCTTCACGAACCCCGTTTGATCCTCGTGGATAACCTGCAGCCTACATTTAAGAGTGAGATCGGCCTGTATGACCCACACGGCAGGGGATCCTTGTCCCGCTTAAGGATCAAGGAAATCAGCGCCCGAGACATCGTCAGAGGCAGAGCCCCCCCTTCCCTTGCCTCGTTGAAGGTCCTAACCAACAGGGGGCCCAACAGGTCTGCATACAGTTTATAGAATTCGACCGGGAACCCATCCAGCCCCGGCGCCTTCCCCGACTGCATGCTCCCTATCCCTTTGACCAGCTCCTCCAGCTCAACCGGCGCCCCCAGTCCCTCCACCTGTCCCTCCTCCACCCACGGGAATCTCAACCGGTCCAAGAAGCGCCCCATCCCCCCCTCCTCCACTGGGGGTTCGGAGCGATACAGTTCCTCATAAAAGTCCCTGAAGACCCCATTAATGTCTACCCACCTTCGCACCACGTTCCCTCCCCTATCCTTAACTCCACCAATCTCCCTGGCCGCATCCCGCTTACGGAGCTGGTGCGCCAGCATCCTGCTCGCCTTCTCCCCATATTCCTCCACTGAGCTTCCGCCTTTCTGCTGGTCAACAAGTCGAACTCAGCCTGGGGACTACGCCGCTCCCTCAGTAATCCCTCCTCCGGAGCCTCAGCGCATCTCCTGTCCACCCTCACCATCTCCCCCACCAGTCTCTCCCTCTCTCTCGACTCTCTCCTCTCCCTGTGGGCTCGAATGGAGATCAACTCCCCCCTAACCTCCGCCTTCAGCGCCTCCCAGACCGTCCCCACCCGGACCTCCCCATTGTCATTGGCCTCCAGGTACCTCTCGATACATCCTCAAACCCGCCTGCCCACCTCCTCGTCCGCCAGCAGCCCCACCTCCAAGCACCAAAGCGGGCGCTGGTCCCTCTCCTCCCCCAGCTCGAGGTCCACCCAGTGCGGGGCATGGTCAGAAATGGCTATCGCCGAATACTCAGCATCCTCCACCCTCGCAATCAGCGCCCTACTCATAACGAAAAAATCAATCCGGGAATAGGCCTTATGCACATGGGAGAAGTATGAAAATTCCCTGGCCCTCGGCCTCGCAAACCTCCGTGGATCCACCCCTCCCATCTGGTCCATAAACCTCCTCAACAGCTTAGCCGCCGCTGGCCTCCTACCCGTTCTTGATCTGGATTGATCCAGTGCCGGGTCCAGGACAGTGTTGAAATCCCCCCCCCCCCCCCCCTCCCATTATCAGACCTCCCGCCTCCAAATCTGGAATCCGGCCCAACATGCACCGCATGAAACCCGCATCGTCCCAATTCGGGGCGTATATATTGACCAGCACCACCCGCTCCCCCTGCAGCTTGCCGCTCACCATCACATACCTCCCGCCGCTGTCAGCCACCACATTCGACGCCTCAAACGACACCCTCTTCCCCACCAGGATCGCCACCCCCCGATTCTTTGCATCGAGCCCCGAATGAAACACCTGGCCTACCCATCCCTTCCTCAATCTAACCTGATCCGCCACCTTCAGGTGCGTCTCCTGAAGCATAGCCACGTCCGCCTTCAGCCATCTCAGGTGCGCAAACATGCGGGCCCTTTTGACCGGCCCATTCAGTCCCCTCACATTCCAGGTGATCAGCCGGATCAGGGGGCTACCTGCCCCCCTCCCCCGCCGACTAGCCATTACCCTTCCTCAGCCCGCCACGTGCCCGCGCGCCCCGCTCAGCCCGTTCCCCACGGCGGCAGACCCCCACCCTGACCCCCTCCACATACTCCAGCTCCTTCTTGGCCATTGCAGCAGCAACCCGGTACCTCCCCTCCCCCCCCCCCCCCCCCCAAGCTAGGACCCCCTAGCTGCGTTGCTCCCTCCATTGTACTCCCGCAAGTCAGCTGACTCCTGCTGACCCTGGCTACTCCCGCCACTTCTCCGACCCCTCCCAGCGTGGGGCTTCCCCTCCTCCCCAGTGTCCACCAGCAGGCTTTCCTCCTCCCCCTCCCGCTCTCAAGCGGGAAAAAGCCCGCGCTTCCCAGCTCCGACCCCGCCCCCTTCAACCCTCAGCGGGGAAAAGCCCACACTTTCCACCTGTCCGACCCCACCTCCTCTACAGCAGCTCCCTTTACCGGCCCAGTCTCCTCGCGGGGCCCCAACCCCCCTTCACACCATCAGCCCCCCACAGCCCCCTCCTCGAGTCCATCCAACAAACCCAAGCAGAAAACAGTGCCCCACCCGCCCTGAAAACAACAAAGAACCAACCTTAAACAGAGAACCCCCCCTCAAAATATAACACAGTTACATGCAGACCCCCGCACCCAGCCCTGAGTTTGAGTCCAACTTCTCGGCATGCACAAAGGCCCACGCCTCCTCCGGGTGACCCACAACCGCGCCGGTTGTAGCATGCCGAACTTCACTCCCTTCCTGTGCAGCACCGCCTTCGTCCGATTGTACCCGGCCCTCTTCTTTGCCACCTCCGCACTCCAGTCCTGGTAGATCCGCACCACCGCATTCTCCCACCTGCTGCTCCGCTCCTTCTTGGCCCACCTGAGCACACACTCACGGTCAGCAAACCGGTGGAACCGCACCAGCACTGGCGGCTCATTCGGCTTGGGTCTTCTTGCCAATATTCAATGGGCCCCCTCCAGCTCCAGGGGCCCCTGAAAGGACCCAGCTCCCATCAGCGAATTTAACATGATGGCCACATAGGCCTCCATGTCTGACCCCTCCAGCCCTTCCGGAAGGCCCAGGATCCGCAGATTTTTCCGCCTCGACCGGTTCTCCATCTCCTCGAACCTCTCCTGCCATTTTTTATGGAGCGCCTCGTGCATCGCCACCTTCAACGCGAGGCCTAAGGTCTCGTCCTCTCTTTCGGAGGCCTTTTGTCGGATCTCTCGGATCGCCACCCCCTGGGCCGTCTGGGTCTCCAGCAGTTTGTCAATTGAAGCCTTCAACGGCTCCAGCATCTCCGCTTTAAGCTCCCTGAAGCAGCGCTGGTGAGTCTCCTGCTGCTCCTGCGCCCACTGCCTCCATGCCTCCTGGTCTCCGCCCGCCGCCATCTTGTGCTTCTTCCCTCGCTTCTGCTTTGGCGCTGAAACCACTTTCTTACTCGCCCCACTCCTGGTCCAGGCCATATACTGCCGGGGAAATGTTGCTGGCTCCTTCCCACGTCGGGAAACGTCGAAAAAGTACTGCTGGGGGCCCTAAAAAGAGCCCAAAAGTCCGTTCCTGGCGGGAGCTGCCGAACGTGCGACTTAGCTCCGCATAGCCGCAACCGGAAGTCCGAAGAAAAACGTTTTAATCTCAAATGTTTAATTACAGATATTCTGGGGTCACTTTATTTTTTTTCTCATTCACGTCACTCATTCAGCTCGGAGGATGAAATAGCCTGGCTGTGGACCCCATGACTGATGGAGGCAGTGATGTCCAGTGACATTTGTTTCTATGGGACAAAGCAAGCCTGGTACTTTTCCGTCACCCTTGAGATGACATTGTAAAGTGGCTGTCAGGCCATGAAAAGCTACAGAAATATTTTGTATATGGATTAATTGCGTGTGACAGACAACCAAAATTGGGATTTAACTCTGATTCTCTCATCATAATCACCACTCCATTACCAGGGCAATCAAAGCACTGGAGTTGAAATGTTAGCTAAATATGATGCCACACAGCCATATGGGGTTGAAGGCTACGATTCAATGGAGCAGAAATTGTTGGGCGATAGAATTTCAACATTACAAATTTTGAGACTCAAAATAAATAGTAATCCTTTCATCATTTTGCATCACTGCATTTTAGATTTAATCTGCTCATTTTAACTTTACACGAATCAAATTATAGCTACATGGTTAACCTCCGAGAAGAAAACAACTGTACAAACAGTGGAGGCTATCAACTTTCTCCATCTGTTGTTCTGCTCCGACATTGCTGTGGGAACGATTTTTATAAATCACAAGTCATTCTTCCACATCCATTTTAGTTTAAGACTTATTTGGGTAGATTTAGTGAATGGATGAAAGGAAATAAACAGGATCTCAATCTAATGATTTGTGAAATCTAAATAGAAAATCACACGCCAAATAGATATTGAAGCAGACGTGTGGTATGAAGAACTGTGTTTTGAAGACATCAATACATCACACCACCTATCTTCCAAATTGCACAATTAATGCTTTGTATTTAAGGATGATGCAGTTTCATTTAAAAATTAATTCTATTAATGACATTTGCACATTGAATTAGTGTACCCAGTAGAGCATCACACAGTGCTAAATGAGGCTCTTTGACCCAACAAAAGGGCTACAAAGTTGTCCCACTCCCCCTGTCCTTTCCCCCACAGCATTTAAACCTGTTTCTTTATTAGGTTGAGATCAAATTACCTTTCAACAGTAACTATTGAATCTGCTGTCACCACCCCAGATAAGCTCAGTTTTAAGCATTTAATGCACAGAATTGTTCAGTCTTAAATTGATATCCCTTTATTCTGAGATTATACCTACACTCTCCCATGAGGGGAAACATCCTTTCAGTATTTTCAGCACTGTTGAAATTCTATGGTTCTATCTTGTCAAGCTGTTCCAGAATCCTCCATGATTCAACGCAATCACCTCTCATTTTTCTAAATTCCAATGCGGAGAGTCTCAACCTGTTTAAACTTTGCTTGTAAGCCAACCCATCCATACCGGACATCATGCTCGTGAACCTTCTCCAACCACCTCCAAAGAAATAGCGGGGTGGTTTCTTTGTGGCCTGTTGCTGGGAGCAGAGTTCCCGATGCAGTGGAGAATCAAGCGTCGGGCTAATGTTCAGATGGGCTGGTACCCTGCCCACAGCAGCAGCAGGCTATATGACCCCGTGCCCGCAGGTGGATGAAAATGGGTAATTTGAACTCATTTAAATTTGATTAACGAGCTGGAAGTCCAATTTTCCATGCCCCTTGGCCAGGATTCATGCGGGCATGGATTGGTGCAAGCATTTTCATATGTGGTCTTGATGCGGTGGACCCCGCGGTGCATCAAGGGGGTAAGCCCCTAACATTCGTGCCCCCAACCTCCATCGGAAGATGGGTGCCCTCCTCTCCCCCACAATGTAAATATTGTCCATCCCAATCACCAGCCCCTCATCAGACAACCAAAACATGTCACAAGGCTTTAAACCCCCTTAGACCCTGCTCAAGAACCCTACTTTGAAGCTAGCCACAATGTTTATAAATATCTAACTATGATTGACAGGTTGTCACCACTTCAAAAGAAGTTAAGTGCTTTCTGCTGAGAAAATGAGGAAGTGAAAGCACCTATCTCCTCAATGTTTATAAACATTGTGGTAAGTTTCACAACAGAGTATTTGAGATGCATTCAAGCATGAAAGAAATGAAAATAAACAATCCAGTCACCTGGCTGTCTGGAAGCTATTACTCAGATCAAAGTATCTGAGGGGGTTTAAAGTCTCATGATGTGTTGTGGATTTCTGTGAAGTAGCAACTGCTGCTTTTAAGACTTGTGTCTGAGGCAGCAGGTGTAAGGGGCCGGTAAGAGAAAAAGCAGTGATTTTTCGCTGTTCCTGTCTGGTCTATTCTTTAGCTTCCAGGCATGGGTGACTGATATGGAGGTCTCTGATATGTGGATCTCTGATGTGGGGGTCTCTGATATATGGGTCTCCGATATGGGGGAAATCTGATGTCAGAGGCTGATGGGTGGGTCTATGGGGGATGGTTGGGTCACACTCATGCATACGTGCTGTGGGAGGTGTGACCTGTAACTCCTCTGGTGGTGGTGGTGGAAGGATTCCCGTACTTGTAAGTCGGGTGTGTGTGTGGGGGGGGGGGGGGGGTAGGCAGAATTTACGTCAGGGGGCGCTGATCCTGCCGCTGGTCCTTATTGTCAGGCTGCCCATTCAAAATGCCTGCCTGATATGGAGATTTCAACCCATGAGCTCCCCGCAATACATTTGCATGGCAACGGAGAGGGAATCTTTACACAGCACCGCTCCTTGAGCCAGCGCAGACCATGAGTGATTCTTTTCCAGCAGTGGAACTTAGCCTCCCAAACCGACAATCCAGCTCAATACCTTTCCTTAAATAAAGGCACCAAAACTGCTTGTATTTCTCTAGATGTGGTCTCACCAGTGCCTTGTACAATTGCAGCAAGTCTTTGCGACTCTTATATTCCAACCCCCTTGAAATAAGAGCCAACATTCCTTTAGCCTTCCTGGTTACCTGCTTCACCTGCGTGCTAACTTTCTGTGTTTTGTGCACTAGTAGCCCCAAGTCCCTTTTTTTTTTGCCGCTTTCTGCAGTTGTGCTCCATTTAAACAATACTTTGTGCCCTAACAGCACTGTGGGTGTACCTACACCTCAGGGACTGCAGTGATTCAAGAAGGCAGCTCACTACCACCTTCTGAAGGGCAACCAGGATTGGCAATAAAGCTGGCCGAACTAGTGATGGCCCCAGCCTATAAATTAATTTTTAAAAACATAAACAGCAAGTTCCAGATAGAGCAAAGGGATTCCACAACCAACGGATCTAAGTTCTGCAGTCCTGCCACATCCAGCTGTGAATGGTGGTGGACAATTAAACAACTCACTGGACTGGAGGAGGATGCTCCCCAAACATCCCCACCCTCAATGATGGAGGAGCCCACCACATCAGTGCAAAAGATAAGGCATTTGCAACAATCTTCACTCAGAAATGCTGATGATCCACCAATGAACAGTGGAAGACCTGTGTGCCATTTACAAGATACACTGCAGAAACTCACCAAGGCTCCTTAAGTAGCACCTTACAAACCCATGGCCACTATCATCTAGAGGGACAAGGGCAGCAGATACATGGGAACACCACCACCTGGAAGTTTCCCTCCAAGTCACATATCATCCTAACTTGAAAATGTATCACTGTTCCTTCACTGTTGCTGGGTCAAAATTCTGTAACTTCCTCCCTAACAGCTCTATGGGTTTACCTACACCACATGGACTGCAGCAGTTCAAGAAGGCAGTGCACCTCCCCTTCCACAAGAACAATTAGAGTTGGGCGATAATAGTGATGTCCACATCCTGTAAATACATAGATACATAGAATTTACAGTGCTGAAGGAGGCCATTCGGCCCATCGAGTCTGCACCGGCTCTTGGAAAGAGCACCCTACCCAAGGTCAACACCTCCACCCTATCCCCATAACCCAATAACCCCGCCCAACACTAAGGGCAATTTTGGACACTAAGGGCAATTTATCATGGCCAATCCACCTAACCCGCACATCTTTGGACTGTGGGAGGAAACCGGAGCATCCGGAGGAAACCCACGCACACACGGGGAGGATGTGCAGACTCCGCACAGACAGTGACCCAAGGCGGAATCGAACCTGGGACCCTGGAGCTGTGAAGCGATTGTGCTATCCACAATGCTACCGTGCTGCCCTAAATACATATACATTTTTGAAAATCTTTTTAAAAAAGGAATTAATCTACCTACCAAAATTTAAATTGCAGAAATGATCTGCCTTATTTAGCTGGAGCTCCTTTAAGCACTAAGCTACTAGGAAGTTTGTCTCTACTTCCCATTTTGGATAAGTACAGCTCCAACAACTCTCTGTATTTATCGTATGTCCTCTGTTTTTTTTAATGCATGGAACATGGGGGTAGACCCATGCAGACATGGGGAGAATGTGCAAAGTCTACATGGAGAGTGACCTGCGGCCAGGATTGAACCCAGATCCTTGGCGACATGAGGCAGCAATGCTAATGAGACAAATCAGCACGAAAACTAGGTTATGACACATGGGTGAATGCACGATCAATTCCAGTCCCACAGACCCCGTGGTCCCAACATGAGTGGATTTACTAATAATTCAGATTTTCTTAAGATCTTTAACCCTTGACTGCTCCAATGAGTCATAGACACCAGCTTTATAAGTGAAACATTAACAAACTTTAATAATAAAAAGAAGAAAAGATGAGCACGTAAGGAATGAAAAGGATAATAGTCTACCAGGCAACTTACTCTGAAGACCCTGTCCTACCCTCTACCCAGTCACACAAGACAGACACAAGGTAAGGGTTGGTGGGGATAAAAAGAAAATAGGGATTAAAGGGTAGATTTGCGATGAGTCTTCACTGCTATGGTTGCAGCCTTTGGAAGTAGATTTTCTCGAGAGATTCAAGTTGGTGCAGTTCTGTCCTTCGGCCACCAGATAGCATTTCACCAAAGAATTCCAGGTTGGTGCGATTCCACTCTTTGGCCACCAGATGGAGCCAGGTCTGGGGTGTTCATATCAGTGCAGTTCTTGTTGCTGGCCACCATATGGTGCTGTACACAGGATGCTCAGATCAGTGCACATCTGCCTTTCTAACACCAGAGGGAGCTTTCACCTCCCTGTGAGAACAAAACAGCTTTGATCCTGAAATTAGCAGTTTTTACTGGCCTGATTCCTCTACAAGACTCTGGCTGTTTTGTCACAAACGCTCCCATTTGAAGCTTCAATTCGCCAGCTATTCCCAGCCCCTAACACACACTGTTTGAAGGTTACTGACTTTTGGGAAAACTTGCACTTTCACACTCAAGGGGCCGGATTGTCCGATAATGGGGCTAAGTGTTGATGCTGGAGTGTTTTACGATGGTAGGAGCTAGGCCGCTAGGAGCAGCGATCCCCCAACCCACAGGGGGCCAGCATGGCACTGGAATGCTTCACGCAGCTCCAGCTGCCAATACGGGCCCCAGCATGGGCGGCGCGGGTCCGTGCATGCGTGCCATGGCTGATGCAGCTCCACGCATTCACGCCAAGGCTGGTGTGGGTCCGTGCATGCGTGTGGGTTGCCATCTCCACACCGGCCCCTACGCAACATGGCGGAGCCTTACAGGTGGCCAGTGTGGAGAAACATAAGCCCTCCCCGGAATTAGCCCATCCGCCAATCGGTAGCCCCTGATCGCGGGCCTGGCCACCATGGAGGGCCCCCCCTGGAATCAGATCCTCCTCCCACCAGGATGGCCCCCACAGCCAGAATGCCGAGGTCCAGCTGCGTAGGACCACACGCGAACGACGTCGGCGGGACTCGGTCAGCCTCAGCCATCGAGCACGGAGAATCATCGGGGGGTGGCCGCATCCCCGACCGGCGCCGCGGCGACCATAGAATCGGCAGAGTGGTGTCATGGGATTTGCGCCCCCACCCCAGAAATTCTCCGACCTGCTGCGGGATCAGAGAATACCGTCCCTGATTTCTTCCCTAGTTCTGATGGCAGTCTGTGCCCCTTTAAACAGGGAGGTCTTCATAGATTTGGCAAGAATGCCTCTTACAATCGTCCAGCAGAGAGATAAAAGGAGAGAGGGAGTATTCAGGGTCCTTACTTGCTGGCTTTCCACACACAACTGAACAAAAGGTGGCACTCTCCAGAAGACCCACCTTCTCTCCTAAAAGTTTCTGATTGGCTTCACCGGAGACTACAATAGGAGAAGGCTGAAAGTCAACCGACACCAATTGGTTGCTTGCCAAGTCGATCAAATAACATCACAGATTCTGCCACAGAACCTAAGGGGGATGTTTTGGACCAGCCCATCAGAACAGGAGGTTTCCAGTAACCAAAGACTACAATTTATACAGAAGACTGTAGATCAGAACAGGCAGCGAGACGGGCATTAAAAGGGAACTCAGGGCAGACAGACAATATCCTTACAAAACCACAGCATCAGCTTCTCATGGAGCACATAAAAATATCATGCAAGCTGATGGCCCATATGAAGAAAATGTAAGGAGATATTCCAGAAGTAAACTTAGGAAGAGGAATTGCTTCTTTCCCCAATGCAGGTTCATACTATTTTAATTTTTGTAATGTAAAGAAAGACTGCAAAATACTGCCAAATGTGTGTCACAGAATGAAGAAACACTGTATTTGAGTTTAAGGCAGATACAGTACTTCCACATCTCACTTGCAATCCTTTCACATGCCACACTGTGTTATATTTTGTGCCTGTTTCCCTTCAATAAACACAGTTGGTACATTATCATATACTATATTACCTATTCGATCAAGTAAAATTTGGAATCTCCACTTCTTTTTTCGATCCAGCAGCTTGCACTTAAAGTGACACTTCACGGCAGTACCCAATGATGCCAATAGCACGGCAGACTCTGGAAGAGAGATCCAGGTTTTGTAGAATTAAACAAAGCTCCAGTACGCGACTGCCTGCCAAACCTCACTCACTTTGAATTTAACAACTTGTTTCTCAAGCTTACGAAAACCATTAATTGCTTCGGAAAATATCCTACAAAAGCACTGCTAGTCAAATATGCCAGTGGGAAAAAAAAACCTACAGATTCAGACCAGTCAGGGGGGAAAGCTAAAGCATCCACTCTATTCTTACTCTTAAATGTCGAACAATGGTACAGGAATGCAATCCAAAGGTACCTGCATTCCCTCATTGTCCTTTGGCCAATAAATTAACAAATCACTGCAACTTAGAACATAGACCAGCTGGGACTATGAAAATTGAATAATAGATATCACAAATAATAAATTTGCATGGTTACAATTGGCTCATATAAAAGTTTGATGGCTTGGACGTTCAAAAAGTTATTGAAAAATACTTACCCTGTTATTTTCCTGTCACTCAGCACATCTGTATATTTTTGCCCAAATCCTTCCAGGGATAATGTAACTTTCCCAAACACTGCACCCTCCGAAGGTAAAAGCTTCAGTTCTAAATTTCATTGTAGATAAGTGTAAGGTTGTGCGTTTTGATAGGTTGAATAAAAAGACCACAGCTGGAATTCTCCTGCTGTCGAGATGCACTTTCCTTGCTGGCAGTGCACACCTGTCCGTGTTTCAAGAGGCGTGGGGTGATTACCATGGGAAATTCCATTTAGAAGCAATGGGAAGGTAGCATCCTACCATCAACAAATGGTGCGCTGCCGAGAAACACGTGGCTGGGGGAGCGGAGAATACAGCCCCAAGGCCGGAATTCTCCATTTGAGAGACTATGGGCTGGATTCTCTGCCACCCACCTCCAGTAGCGGAGTTCCTGATGCTGCGGAGAATCCCGTGATGGGGAGAAATCAGATCGGCGCCGGATGCCGATTTATTCGCAAAGGTCCGGCCCCCCCACTGGTGCCACGATCGAGGTTCACACCCCCGCACCAGCGGGAAGATGTAACTGGGCATTAATGACCCAGATTCTCCAGGCCTGCATGATACTCCGGTCCTCTGGGATGGGAATCACATGGGCAAGAATGATTACAGGCATGAGCAAGCTTCGCCATGACTTGGTGGACCTCGTGATGGGCCAAGAAGGTAACACCTCAGGAGGGTTGCACCAATGGTCCATCCGAGCCACCATCTCCCTGCACAATTCAAGATGTGCCAACCCCACCCCCAGCAGTCTCCCCCCCTGCCCCCCCCCAGAGACACCTCAATAAAAAGCCCCCCAGAAACCCCCTAAATAAGGGACCACCCCAGACACCACCGAAATAAAGGGATCCCCAGAATCCCCCAAAATAAAGAGACCACCCCTCCACAGGCTCCCCAGAAAAGAGACCCCTACCTGAAACCCCCTGGAAGAGAGACCCCTGTCTGAAACCCCCTGGAAGAGAGACCCCTGTCAGGAAGGTAGAGAGCAGTCCAGACAGAGACAATGAGAAAAATGACTCTGTCACACTCACCTGGGAAATACACCCGCTGGCTCAAATACTAAAAGTACCACGTGCCAATTCCTGGAAAGACAAACCAGACAGCTGTGTTTAAACGCCTCAGATCCTTGGGCTGTAGGCCGTTCATTCATTTCCCTTACTATGCTGCGATTGACAGCTTCAACACATGCGCAGCTGCTAGCCTTGCTTCATTCATCTTCCTTCACAGTTAAGTAACTCTGAAGTGCTCAAACCACAACGTTTCTAAACATCAATCACTTCAAAGTGAGGTAAGTGCTTCCCAAACACCCCCTTCAGCTTGAGTGCTTTTGAAGTGGTGAGGGACAATTGACAGTGCTTAATGCCCTTTGAAGTGTTAAGTGCTTCCTGAAGAGAAAAAGAGGAAGTGAAAGCATTTATAGCACTTAATTGGCTTTCTTAAAAATAAATTTCGAGTACCCAATAATTTTTTTTCCCAATTATTTTTTTCCCTCAGTTATGGGGGAATTTAGCATGGCCAATCAACCTATCCTACATGTCTTTGTGTTGTGGGGATGAGACCCATGCAGACTGTGGAGAATGTGCAAACTCCACACGGACAGTGACCTGGGGCAAGGATTGAACCCGGGAGCACTTAACTGGCATTGATGTGGTCCAGGAGCTGTCAATCATAGCTAGATATTTAGAAACATTGTGGTTAGTTTCACAGCTGACTACTTTAAAGCCACTCAAGCATGAAAGGAGATGAGTTAAACAATGTAGACAGCTGTGTGTGTGTGAAAAGTGTCAATCACAGCCTCCTTGAAACAATTTCACAGAGCTATGAATGATAGGTATGCAGACCAAAGATCTGAGGGAGGTTAAACCCAACTGATTGTTTTTCTCTTTCCAGGGATTGACAGGTGCCGCTTCGACTGCCTGAGCCAGCAGGTGTACGGCACAGGTGAGTTTTAAAACTGATTTTTTTAAATTACCTCTGTCTGGAATACTCTCTAGCTTCCAAGCAGGGGTCTCCCTTATTGGGGGAGGGGGGTGGTCTTCCAAGCAGGAGTCTCTTTTATGGGGACTTCCAGACTGGGATCTCTCTTACCAGGTGTCACTGGTGGGGTCTCTGTAATTGGGAAGTCTCTGGTGGGTGTCTTTCTCATGGGGTTCTCTGGTGGGGGTCTCTCTAATTGGGGGGGGGTCTCTGGTGGGGGCTGCAATTGGGTGGGGCTCTGGTAAGGGTCTCCCTCATCGGGGGTCAATGGTGGAGGTCTCTCTCAATGGGAGGTCTCAGGTGGTGAAGGGCAGTGGGGGGTGTCTGGTGGGGATGGGACTGGCACAATTTGCAATGTGTAGACTAGAGGATGGTGTCCCTCCGATGGATTTTGGGGGCAACTTCCTAAAAGAGTTACCCCCTTGGGCCACCGCTAGGCCCTCCGCGCCAAGGCCACGTTTGTAAATACCTGCACCGATTCACACCCACATGAATCCCGGCACAGAGGCCTAAAGAATGACACAGGCTTGGAGAATACGATGCCCAGCCTGTTCATAGGATGCATATGTGTCTAATTGATGCATTTTCATCCTCCCACTGATGCAGGGCACAAATCTCGATGCCACTGCCAACAGGACACCCAGCGCCAATCCCATTGTTTGCCCAATACTGCATTCCCACCACATCGAGAACTCCGCTACTGGCTGTTGGTTGCAAACACATAGGTGGTAGCAAACCTTTGTTTGCAAACACACAGAGAGGCTAGAGAGATAAGAGGATTGATAGCAAACAAAACACTAGTTACAGTAGGGGTACTGCATAAAAGAAAAGACAGATGTCCCTCAGAGTGGGAAGAAATGACAGTGTGGGAGGTAACAATAATTCCATGTTAATCTTGCCATAAGGGAGGGCATGTAGAGGAAGATTGTTGGGAATTAAAAGATAAACCAATGGTGCTTGTGAGAGTACCGAGTGTTTCTCCAGAAAATGCTGTACCTGTGAGTAAACTGTGAGGAGGATAGTGAAATGCTTCAAGAGGATTAGTTTAGTGGGTGGACACATGACTTAAAATTTAACGCAGATAGTACAAAGTGAAGCATTTTGGTACGATGAATGAGGAGAAACATTATGAAAGAAAGAGTACAATTTTAAAAGGGGTTCAGGGACAGAGGGAACTGGTGGGATGTGTGCACCACTCATTGAAGATGGGGAGGCCGGTTGAGAAAAGTGGTTAAAAAAGGGTAGGAGAATCTGGGTTTTGTAAAGAGAGGTATTGTGTATAAATTCAAGGAAACTATAATGAGCCTTTATACTACACTGGCTTGGCTTCAACTGGAGTATTTTCTCCAACTTTAGACACCAGACCTCATGACGTAAGTGAATACTTCAGTAACAGTGCAGAAAAGTTATTGCAGTGAAGACGTACTTTGGGTGCAGATAGGCTGGAGAAGCTGGGATTGTTTTCCTTGGAGAAGAAGAGGTTGAGTGGAGATTTGATAGAGGTGTTCCCAATCATGAGGGATCTGGACAGTTGATCAGGCGAAACAAAAGATGCTGGATAAACTGGACGGGACATAACTGTTCCTATTGGTGGAATGTTGGGAAGCAGACGGCACCGATTTAAAGTGATTGACACATGAACCAACATGAGGAAAAACATCGTTATGCCGAGAGTGGTTAGCAATCTGGAATGCGCCACCTGAAAGGGAGGTAAATACAATCATGGCTTTCAAATATGGAATTCAATTATGGATTTCCCTGACAGGGTGGTAAAATGCAAGGCTTACAGGGAAAGTGTGGGGGTGCTGTGCATACTTAATTGTTCTTGCAGAGAGTTGCCATGGGCCTGTCAGGCTGTGATTCTGTTTCTATATAGAAGTGAGAGTCACAAAAATATTTGCATTTCGTTATAATGAGATATACGGTGGGTTTCAATGCTAAACCCATCACCTTAATAAAGAGAATTGGTCCTCTGTTGGGATCCCTCATGATAGTTTTACATTATTGCAACTTATGTTCCCAGCCTCCAAAAGGATGGTACAGAATGTCAGTTGCATAGAGTGATCAGTCCCTGAGTAAATGTCAAATCTGCATGCATTTAATAATAATAATCTTTAATAGTGCCACAAGTAGGTAACATTCACACTGCAATGACGTTCCTGTGAAAATCCCCTAGCCTCCAGACTCCAGCACTTGACCGGGTTCACTGAGCGAGAGTTCAGAATGCCCAATTCACCTAACAAGCACATCTTTCTGGACTTGCGGGAGGAAACCGGAGCCCCCGGAGAAAACCCACGCAGACCTGGGGAGAAAGTGCAGACTCCGCACAGACAGTGACCCAAGCTGGGAATCGAACCCAGGACCCTGGAGCTCTGAAGCAACATTGCAGTTTACAAATGTGATGCCCAACCTTAATTTTAATTAATTAATAAACTATTATTTGCCGAAATGTTTCCAATGTTTGACACCAGTACCTGAGGAATAAAACGGCACACTATTCTGTTTTCTCCAAAAAGAATGTTAATATTCATTTTTCATTGAGACGTATGACAGTTAAAATAAACCTTGCAGGTAAGTGACATTTTCATCAGCAGTAACAAAAAAAAACAATCAAGCTGAAATTTAATCACAATCCTTTAATGTTTCTCAAGCAATAAAAAAAGTTGATTAAGCCGGTATAATTGTTGAAACATTTGCTAATGTCAATTCAAAGGGTCCAATATTTCTGCAGAATAACTCAATGAAGATTGAGGAAAAGCATAATTGTGTGATTAAACATCACAGTGTTTTGTCCGCCACTGTAATGTAATTATACACAGGCTATGCTGGGAGATGCACTGGGCCAATTAATTGGTCAATTTGGGTAAGTGGCATTCAGAAAAATGACTTCTGATGGTGCAGATCTCTAAATAGGCAGATGTTGCAGTAGTACCTCACATATACCACCAGGTGGCAGCATTCACTACCAAGCTCACATGTTTGGTGCTAACAAGAGTAACATTCTCCCGATTTCCCTGCAAAATAAAAAATCCCAACCCAATAAAGCAAGCTGCAAGACCCCCGCACATGATATTTAATACTAGAATAAACAGTTCACTTGACATTTGGAGTAGTAATTTAACATCATGGGCTTGGTTGGTTTTAGATTACTATTTTCAATGCTTAACTGAATGTTTGCAGGAAGTCATTTGTTCTATGTCAGTTCTAAAGTATGAAGAAGCTCCCCAGCACAGATAACAAACCACATGCAATGTTTTTATGTTGATTTCTCACAAACATCCTCACAGATAATCATCAGCACCTGCACCTGCTCCTAAATCTGTAAGAAATCAGGCAACTCCTTGTTTGAAGATGGAATCAAAGATGTTTGTCTCTGCCAAATGCAGCACTTGTTATTAAAGTCTGAAGGTAAGAAGCCAGTCAATATTTACACTTACTAATCAGCCTCTTAATCCAATGCAACTGTCAATCATATGAAGACGATGAAGTTGAACGCAACAGTTGGGACCAGCTATACTTGGCTACAAGTAGCATTCCGTACATCACCCTCCGCAAAAGAAAATAAACCTTTCATCAAGGATAAAATCTACATCAACCCACGTCAATTAGTAGGAAGTCACTGATATAATCATTATTCAGTGGTCTGTGCACTACCCTGCCACACGTTGTCATTATAGTAGCAGATTTCTAGTTATAGCTTTGGGTGTGAGGGCTACTGACAAGACCAGCATTTCTCGCCCATCTCTAATTGCCCTCGAAGAAGGTAGTGAGGAGCTAACGTCTTCAACCATTGGAATCCACGTGGTGTAGGTGCACCAACAGTGCTTCCTTCTGTAGCTTTTTCATACAACTGAGTTGCTTGCTGGACCAGTTCAGAGTGTGGTTAAAAGTCAAGTTATATTGATGGGAGCTTTTTGCATTATTCATTTCAATTGCTTTGCTGGCTCAATGTTCAGTTGTCTCTTGGCCATGACCTTTTCTTCTGTTGTGCTTAGCTGCTATGGTGGTGGCTTATTTATTGTAGATAGGCCACAATAAATAACTCCAGCAAATAACTTGGCTTTGAGGTGACTGCATAAATAATGAATCTGTTTTCCACAAGTGTTGCCAGTTACTTCCAGCCACCTTACCATGTTCAATTTTGGCACTGAACCTGTTATATTACCTTTGGTGGTAATATATGGTTGTTCTTTGCCATTTGATCCAGAATGGTCCGTTGCGTTGATGATAAAGAAACCACCAATCATTAGAATGAAACAAAACTCATTTATCAGATAATGATTAATTAAATGAAGTTCGCACACACGATTAAGCTATAACGAGTAATAAAGTAATATTGAATCTGTCTAGCAGTAATCAATAATCTAGAAGTCACTAATGATATCCTCGTGTTAACTCTCTCTAATCTAAACTACTCCTTCTGCTGTTCTCAGGCTTTCTCCTTTGCTAACACCACCCAGCATTCCCATAGGTCTGATATTTATACTGAGAAAAGGTTACCCTTTAGTCTGAGATGTAGTAATTAACCCTTCAGTAACTTGTCTATAAACATATCATTACAGAATCATTGCATATATATTTGTTATTGTGCTTGTGCTACATCCCCTCTCGAAGTCGCTGAATTTTTGACAAAGGTGAGGGAGAGAAAGATGGCCTGCTGGAAAATAGAGGTCAGATAGAAAGAAACATAATGTTGTGTGAAAAATGTTTTGGACCGTCTGTTGGTTGGCTGAAGAAAGCAACAAAAAAAATGGTTACAAAGGCAATCTTCTTCTGTTGAAACTAAAGAGAAGACCTGTCACTTTAATCCAAACGTACTGTGCTAGAAATGGCTTTATCTGTGCTGTTACCAACAGAGAAAATCCACAACGCCAGTTAAATGTCTGCTTTAACACCACAATAGGATGCTCCTCCTGGCCAGAATATGCCAGTTTTGAGAGTTTGCAATTGTAGTTTTTTTACAATATATTATTTAGATCAGTAGCTGGCTATTCTTTTTGTGGATCACATGAATGTGGACATACAGTTTTCCATCAGTGTCTGTAAACAATATCTAATCAAAAGGATTATAATTGCAGTTTGCAGAGAAGTGGGACATCGCATCGGGATTGTTTCTGCTTGTTGTTTTGTATGCTGTAGGTCCCTTATGCCTCCAAAATGGCTTCTGTGGTGTGAATCAAACTGGACACCGTTTGGTGAGGGCTATTAACATGCATACCAAATTATTGCTGGAATCGTGCAAAACAGGCAGATCACAATATCAGTCACCTGAAATGCTGATTTTATACCAGTGCTGACGTTTTGGAGCTCAACACGTTAGAAAGTATTATTTCTTAACTTCATGCATTTGAACATGTGTTCAACAGTAAGGACCTCAGACACACTTTTCAACCAGTGCTATCTAAAGGAATAATCAACTTGTTACAACTTAGTTACTGGTTGATTTATTCTGCTCTTGCTTTGATTCTACAAAGGTTCAGTGGTTTCACCTCCTCCTTTTTCTTTCTTTTTGTTAGAGTTTCTTAAAGTTGTAAATGCCTTCCCAAGAGTGGTATGGCAAGAGATCAAGAAGTTTTTGCAGATTTCAAGGCTTCTGCAGAAACCAGTTGCTCCTTGACATGGATGTTCTCGTAGGCATTCCCCTGGATATACATCATGTCTTGGAGAATGAATAGAGGCCATATGGAGGAGGTCAAGTTGCTGGAAGAGGAAGGAGAAGCTGGAGGAGGATACGTGTTTTTGGTTGAAGGTCTTATGTACTCAGGGTGTTCAGTGAACCTGAACGTCAGAGAGGATTAATGTATCAGATGTTTCTGCCTCAAGAAGGATATTCTCACTCAAATCTGCCTCAACCACAACTGCATTACCAATGGCTTTGGAGCTGATAATCAAATTTTATGCGAGTAAGTAAAGTAGCTGTAGTCCTAGATGACCAGAGGCTGCTTTCCCCTTTGAGTGGGAGAGCTGACTGGTGGTGATTTCATTTGAGGATCACCACACCTCAGACGAGGGGCAAGGTTGAGAAGGGGCCTTTATGAATAACCTTATCGGGAATTGAACCCACACTGCTGGCCTCGCTCTGCATCAAGCACCAGCAGTCCAGCCAACTGAGCCAAACCAGCCCCCTTTATGCACTGACTTTTTAAAGACTGGAGTGGGCAACATCTTACTGTTTGCTGCTCACTGTTTCTAGGGGCGATCGCCAAAGCTTTCTATGCAGAGACGACTGGCAACATTTAATTCCCTAAAGTCATAGACAAGCAGGCAGAGTGAGCATGTGACTTCATGAGGACTGCAGGCTTCTCCGTGGTGCAGGGTGACATTAACTGCACGCATATCACTTTGTGGGCACCGCATACCAACTCTGCCCTATAATCAGATCTGAAAGGGATTTCATTCCATCAACATCCAGCTGGTCTGTGAGCAGAAACAGCAAATCACTAACGGCAATATCCAGTATCCTGGTAGCCATCATGATGTTTTTATTCTGCAGCTGTCCACTGCCCTATCTGCATTTGAGAAGGAAAGCAAATCAGAATGGACAACAAGGGCTATCTGCTGACTACATGTCTGATGGCTCTGGTACACAACCCATGCACACGTCATCAATTAATGCAATTAGAGCTAATCTTCAAGCTGAAGATCATGTCGGTGACCGCATGGAGACTTGCTAAATGAGAGCGCAAATCACAGGATTGTCCCTGTAAATATTACAATGTTAAATTGAATTGTAAATATTACTATATTAAATTGAATTGTAAATATTACAACTCAGTCTTTGAACCAGACTCTGATCAGCAGCAAAATTCTCAAATTTTGTCCTTCAAGGTTTTCTATTGTAGTTTGGAAAGAAACAATTGTGTGCACCATGCCAACTGTAATTTTTGCATTTGATTATGAAGAAACAATGACGGTGTCTTTCAACAGGTCAGCTGCACAGATAATTCCTTAACCCCAATTGGAGGGGAATGTATATGCCGAGTGCCTTTATTAGAGAAATATGATTAAAAATCTAATTGTTATGACCAAAAATGCTATTGAAAGAGTCAATATGGAGAGCAAATATTATCCATGCAGCTTTTTACATATTGGTTGTGCATCTTATTCGCAAAAATATTTAAGGGCGAAATATGTAACGGGTGGGTGAAATATGTAACGTGAAAAAAATGAAAATCGCTTATTGTCACAAGCAGGCTTCAAATGAAGTCACTGTGAAAAGCCCCTAGTCGCCACATTCCATCGCCTGTTCAGGGAGGCTGATACGGGAATCGAACCGTTCTGCTGACCTGCCTTGGTCTGCATTCAAAGCCAGTGATTTAGCCCTGTGCTAAACGTGTGATTATGTTCTGCATTGTCACTGGGTCAAAACCCATCTTATCAGTACTGAGGGTGTTCCTGCGCCACATAGACTGCAGCGGTTCAAGAAGGCAGCTCTACACCGCCTTCTCAAGGGCAATTAGGGATGGACATTGAATGCTGGCTTAGCCAGAGACACCCACAGCTTGTGAAGGAATACCAATAGACTCCGCCTTTGCTCGCAGAATCACTGGCTGGGGAATTCCATGCGTCCTAGTTATGCAGCTTCAGGTTTTCTGGTCACTAAATCAAATGGCTGGAAAGTCAGGAACACTGTAAGTCAAACAGATTTATTTCTGTAGTGTACTCCCACTGAACCATCTGTGTAACTGGAGCCAAGTCTTGCAAAATTGGCTAGTGGTGTATGTGTAGCAATGGAGAAGAAGGAAGCTAATGTTGTGCAAGCGTTGAGAGAAGGCCTTGACTGCCCCTACCTCACCCCCCACACACACATATCTCCTTTATTCTGCCTTCTGCCTCAGTTAGGAGTATTAAAAATATATTTATCTGACTAGAACAGAATGCTGTGACCAGATCCCATGAGAATAACCGCTTATGTTATGTTATTGATGATTGATTAAAGAAAGCAGATCCAATATCAGGTGAGCATCAAATCTGTGCAGACATGAGTGATTAATATGTTTGTTAATTGCAGCAGTAATATTCTTTGATATTTTAACAAGAAGTCACCTCCAAAGCTGGAATTGAATACTGGAGCAAGTTAAACCACAAATCTGTTCGTCTGCAGAAACGACACCTTCAAATGTTGTAAATGGTCTGTAATCCTGTAAGAATGTTAATATGATCTTGCCCATATTATCCTTCCATTATTTAGCTGTGACTCACAGTGAACCTTTGTCCCACACGCTTAACTTCTAGGAAAACAGAAATAAATCATTTGGTTTAAAATGAATCTGGCAATACATTTTAAGAAAACTTGACTGGCCTGTTCACCTTCCTTAAGAAAATAATTTTTATGGACGACCTGTTTCTTATGAGAACCTCGTGTGAAAACTAAAATATATTGGTAGGGATTTTGTGGACAGCGATGAAGGGATGGTACCTGCTGCTGACCCTGATGAAATCTGCCAGCAAAGAACGAATGATATCTGTGGCATAGACTTCACCTTTCTGTGGGCAGCAATAACATCCTGCAACAATAGTGTGACAAAGGAAGCTGAGCAACCACTCACATTGAAGGAATCTCACAGACAGCAAACCAGGAAGTATAAAGCACTAATTATCATAGGCTTTGTAAAAATATATATATTTTTATGAGAATTTTATCACTTTTATAGATAAAGCAGCACATTTTCAAAACACAACTGATCCAATACAGAACAAATATTTCTTCAAAATTAAAAACAGAAAAAGACAGGATGGATTCACAGAACTTAAGAACTAGTGCCTCCATTTAGCAACTGGATCAATTAGAAAATGGGCTGAAAAGAGGATAAGACCATATGAAGATGATAGTATAACATATCAATGTACACATCTTTAAGTAGAGCAAGATCGCGGCTTGCAGATGGTTCAAGGGAAATCTAGCAGGAACAGGCCAGACAAAGCGGTGCCGAGAAATCTGAGATTGGCTTACAATACTTTACCGAATGTATTAGAACAGAGCACAGACTTCAGGAATTCCACAGGAATACACTCCATGACTATTTTATGTGGGTGCTGGTTGAGCTGACTTGGCTAGACAGCTGGTTTGTAATGCCAGAGCAAGGCCAGTGGCAGGGGTTCAATTCCCATACCGGATAAGGTTATTCATGAAGGCTCTTCCTTCTCAGCCTTGCCCCTCACCTGAGGTGTGGTGGTCCTCAGGTTCTATACCCACTAGTCAGCTCTCCCTTCAAAGTGGAAATCAACCAATGGTCATCCGGGGCTATGGCAACTTTGCCTTTTATGCCAATTATGAGTCAAAGGATACTTGTCACTGATCAAGGAGCAGAGAATATTTTTCTGAGCTGCAACGGTTAGGTTGTTATACAACCTTTTTTCATTACGTCAATAATTCTCCCATCTGGAAGATCCCAAATTGGCAACAAAGGATTAAATTCTAAGGGCCTGCCAAATATCCGCTCAAGCCATTTAAACGTACCAGACCAATTGGATTAAATATTGATCCAGGTCCATGCGCAGTGTATATAATGATCTTTGATACTTTAGGCACTTTTGGGGATATAGCGGGATCAAACCTGTGTCTCAAACTTGCCGTGATATACAAGCAGTGCACTACCTTGAACTGAGTCTCCTTCATTCTATTACATACTAAACTTTTTTTGGCATGGGGTACTACCCCATGTATCCTCATCAATATTAGTTGCCAAGTCTCTTTCTAAAGGCTGCAACGTACCCGATGCACTAACACAGGACCAAAACACA
The DNA here is from genome assembly GCF_902713615.1 of Scyliorhinus canicula. Classification (NCBI taxonomy): domain Eukaryota; kingdom Metazoa; phylum Chordata; class Chondrichthyes; order Carcharhiniformes; family Scyliorhinidae; genus Scyliorhinus; species Scyliorhinus canicula. Next base: position 60,564,012 of record NC_052154.1, on the reverse strand, counting down.
AGGTATCATAAACTTGCTAATGAACTGTTTAGGCTCCACAGAAATCAGGATTTCCACCGGGGAAATAGAAAAGTCAAGACACAAAGTTGTCTGGGTAAAGATAAAGGGCGGGATTCTCCGACCCCCCATCGGAGAATCCCTGGGGGGGGCGGCGTGAATCCCACCCTGACGCCGTCGGTTTTTGGCCAGACCCGCTGGCGTAGATTAGACATGGTCCCACACTGCAGTATATGGCAGGTAAGTTTGCTGGGGCGGTCCTCTGGGGGGGCGCAGGGGATCCGGCCCCGGATGGGGCCCCCACGTTGGCCTGGCCCGCGGTCGGGCCCCACCAATCTGCTGGTGGGCCTGTGCTGTGGGGTCACACCTTCCTTCCGCGTCGGCCCCTGAAGGGTTCCGCCATGGCCGGCGAGGAGAAGATACCCCCCTGCACATGCGGCAGAATACGCCGGCCCTTTGGCGCATGCGCGGACTGGGCTGGCCCGGCGCCAACCCATCCAGCGTCCACATAGCCCCCGGAAGTGCGGAGGATCCCGCTACTTCCGGTCGGCCCGACGCCTGAGTGGTTCGCACCGTTTTTGACGCTGGCGTCGGGCCATTGCGCCGCTTCCGGAGAATCCCGCCTAAAGTCTCTAAGTTGCAGGTACTTAACAAAGTCGCCAACTAAATGCCTCTATCTCTCTAAATATCAAATCCATTGTCCATGAGACCTGGTAGGAAGTCTGGGCTGCCCTGGATGAGAGAAAGAGCAGAAGTTTTTTTAGATCTCCCTTCTACTTGAGGGACTATTTTCGGTTTTACGACGGTGTCAACAGGCCCCCAGGAGCAGCGATCCTGAGCCCTACAGGGGGCCAGCAAGGCACTGGAGCGACTCACGCAGCTCCAGCTGCCGATACCGGATAACGGCGCCGCGGGTCTGCGCATACGCGCTGTGGCCGGCGCGAACCCGCGCGTGTGCGCTAGTTCCCTTCTCCGCTCCGGCCCTGACGCAACATGGTGTAGAGCTACAGGGGCCCGACGCGGAGTAAAAGAGGGCCCTACCAGGAGAAGCTGGCCCAGTGATCGGTCGGACCCGATTGTGGGCCAGGCCACGGTGGAGGCCTGCCCCGGGGTCGAACCCCCCCTCCCCCCCTCCAGGCCGCCCCCTGCCGGAAGGACGGCCAGGTCCCACCAGGTAGGACCACATGCGAGCGGTGGCGGCAGGTCTCGGCCTATCTCGGCGGCCACTCGGCCCATCCCGTGCCGACCGCACCGACAACCCGGGGTCAGAGAATCCTGCCCAGGATGTTCGTAACTAGCAGAAACAACCTACATTTGCTGTAGAACAACAAAACCTTTAAAGAATATACTGACTGGTCTGCTCCAATCTCAAGCCAAATAAAGGTAGGGCCCTTTCTAACCCCACCCCTTATAGACCTGCGATGCAAGGCCTATTGGTCCAGTCTAATTTTCGGGACCCCAAACCCTCTTAGAAGGTCAGAGCTGCAACTTTTATTCCATGTAAACAAACTGATCATTCCATTGATCTCCATTGATTAGCTCCATAGACTTGTTTGAAAAAGGGGGTAAATACTGCACCCAGATATATAAACCCCGACGGAAACCACATAAATTGGAAAATTAGTGAGGGGAGGCCTTCCCACCGGCATAGCCTCAGACTTTGTAAAGTTGGACTTCCGGTGACGGTATGTAGGTGGACGTCGCACGTTGGGTGGCTCCTGCTCGAGGCTAGATTTTTTGGAATTTAATGCCCGGTCCCAGGGGCAGGTTTTGGTTGAGCTGGTGCAGGAAGACATAATGAAGGAGGGGAATGCGGAAGAACCAGAAAAAAGCCGTTGGGAAGAAGGGGGTGAGTGAAGGTTTGCCGACATGTGAATGGGTCAGCCCTGCTGCAGGAAAGATCGCAGAGGCTGGGTCACTGGGTGGGGCCGCGCCCTTCACAGTAGAGAAGATGACTGAGGTGATGGCTGGACAGTTTGCCAAGCATATAGAGGTGATGCATAAGGAGATGATGGCAGCGATGAAGGAGCTGGTGCAGGAGGCGAGATCCCCGGTGAAGGCAGTGGTGTTGAAGACATCGGTCGAAGTACGGGAGCAAGGAGAGAAGTTGAAGGGGGTGGAGGAAGCTCTGTTGCCACGTAGTGACCAGTTCACCTCGATGGGTGAAGAGCTGCGGAGGGTGGTGGAGGCCAACAAAGGACTGAGAACTAAGGTGGAGGACCTGGAGAACAGGTCGAGGCGGCAGAATTTAGAAATGTTGGGCTTGCCCCAGGAGGTGGAGGCTCAAGGCCGACTGAGTACTTCCCGAAGATGTTGCCTGAGTTGCTGGACGAGGGGGAAGAACACTCCCGGTATGAATTGGACAGGGCTCATCGGTCACTTGGGCCCAAGCCAAAGACAAATGAGTTGCCAAGGGCGGTCATAATTTGTTTTCATAAATTCCATGACAAGGAAAAGGTCCTGAGTTGGGCGTAACAAAGACGTGAGGTGCAGTGTGAAGGAGTCAGTATTCATATATACCAGGACTTATCTCTGGAACTGCTGAGAAGGCGGCTGGCCTTCGGTCAGGTGAAGGCAGCACTCTATAGTAATGGTGTGATGCTGGGCATCATCATGCCAGCTCACCCTCATGCAAGCTTGCTGTGGGTGGCTGACCTGTTATTCCAGTTGTAGGGGGAGGATGCTCCTACATGTCAGTAGGGGGTGGGGTGGGGCAGGATTTGTGTTGGGCGGAGGAGGGGGGGGCCTTCCGATGGACTTGGGGGGGGGGGGCACCTCAGTTATGCACTGACCCCCTTGACCCATGTCAAGGTCCACCGTGTGGGGCCACACTTGGGCAAACGAGCCCCAAAGCCCGCCGGTAGACTTCCCGCTGTGGGGGTTGGAGCATAACGGGGCGGAGATGGCGTGTCATTCTTCCAGCCCGTTAATTAAATTGAAATGGATGCAAATCGGTGATGTACATCTACCCATCGGCACAGACCGGCAGAGGATCGTGATATCACAATGGGCACCAAGCCCATTTTTCTGGGGATGTATCATTCACCGTTTGACCGGGAATTCCGATCGTGACATCGGGCATACGGGAATCCACCCCAAAATCTTTTTCCTTTTGCCAGGCTGACGAATTCCCCGTACATTCCAGGAACATAGCTTAAAATTAGCCGCCGCCATTGCACAGACCACTAGAAGAAAGACAGGATAGAATTTCAGTGCTTCGTTTGGGCATGAACCAAAACACAACCAGCCCATTTCAGTTACACCAGAGACAAAATCTCCTAGGGACATACTATGGAGTGTTAACTCCGGATTAGGCAAGCATGTGCCGTGCAAACAGGATAAAAGAAGGATTACAAAAAAAGTGGGGCCACAGCTCACGGAAAAGCTGCTATTCCCACAGTCGCATCAAATGGCCCTCATCATACAGCTTTTTTAAAAAAAATTTGTTAAAGGTATATCCAGAAAATAAAAAAAGAGGAAGTCAATCAAACAGAACAATATCGAACACTCATAACATAGTAACAATGCATATAACACTATAACAATATAACAAATCATAAACTCCGCCACATACATACAAATACATCAGCCACACCCCCAAGAATTTTAAAAAACAAAATAAAGTATCCCCCACCCCTTATTAGCCAATAATTATTGTACCCTGTCACGCTCCCCTATTTCCCTCCCTGCTGACGTCTAATACTTCTTGAAAAAGTCGATGAACAGGCTCCACCTCATCCATACCTCTAACGGCGAACTTAATCCTCTCCAAATGAAGAAACTCCGCAAGGTTCACACCCAAGACCCGATACTTGGTGTGTCTGAGGACCGCCAGTAAAAAAAGATCTCCTTTGGGCGAGCAGGGAGGCGGAAGCCACATCAGCCTTCCTCCCCACCAAAACCTCCCAGATCCTCAGAAACGCCAAAAATAGCTCCCCATCGAGACGGCGTAACCACCATTCCCATCACCTGAGACAATACATTTGTGACTCACTCCCAGAACCCCACCAATTTTGGATGGGACCAGAACACGTGGACATGATTTGCAGGAGACCTGGCACATCGTGCACACTGACCGACCACTTCTGGAAAGAATCGTCTCAGTCATGCTGGCGTCATATGTGCTCTGTGTACAACTTTAAGTTGAATAAGACTAAGTCTAGCATACGACGAGGATGCATTAATCCTACGCAGTGCTTCTTCCCAAATCCATTCTTGCACTGTGCCTCCCAATTCATCCTCCCATTTTTGCTGCATTGCCACCATCCTCCTTCCTAGCCAACTTGGTTGTATACATTAGAGATCTAGCCATCCCCAATATCATCCTCCGAGAGGAGCCTGTCCTGTAAACCCATAGGTGGCAATATTGGGAAAGAGTACCTCCATACTCAAAATAGCCCTTATTTGGAGGTATTTGAACATATTGGGTGAAATTCTCCGACCCCCAGCAGGGTCGGAGAATCGCCTGGGGGCGCCTAAAATCCCGCCCCCGCCGTGGCAGAGATTCTCCGCCACCGGGGAAGTGGCGGGGGCAGGAATATCGCCACTCCGATCGGAGAGGCCCCTGCGGCGATTCTCCGGCCCGGATGGGCCGAAGTCCCGCCGCTGGGAGGCCTCTCCCGCCGCTGAGGTTTAAACCACCTCTGGAACGGCGGGCTCAGCGGCGCGAGCAGGCCCCCGGGGTCCTGGGGGGGCGGGGGGCGATCGAACCCCGAGGGGTGCCCCCACGGTGGCCTGGCCCGCGATCGGGCCCCCCCCCCTCAGAGTCCGGGCCAGTGCCCTGGCTGCACTAGTTTCTTCCGCAGAAGAGAACCCCACATCGCGCCAGCTGCCGCTGACGTCACTGCCGGCGCATGCGCGGACTGGCAAAAGCCTTTCGGCCAGCCCCGCTGCCGGGGACGCTGGTGTTTTGCGCCGGTCTTCTGGTGGCAACTGCTCCGGCGCGGGGCTGGCCCCCAAAGGTGGGGAGAATTCCCCATCTTTGGGGAGGCGCGACCCCTGAGTGGTTGGCGCCACTCCCCTACTCCGGGACCCTCCGTCACGCCGGGTGGGGGAGAATGCTGCCCCCTATCACTGGGCAATTGGTAAGCCTCCAACAGCTCAGCTAGGTCCGCACATTTCCCAACCAGAAACAGGTCCTCGCAGCATTTGATCCCCATTAGATCTGGCCTTAAACCTGGCATCCAATCTTGCCGGGACAAATCTATGGTTACTGCAGACCGGGGCCTTTCTGTACATGCCCTCCAGGCCAAAATGTAGCCGGCACTGATTCCACACCGTTCAAGTGGAAACTACGACTGGATTTGAGGAGTATCTACTCAGTGAGAATAGCAGAGAAGCTGAAACCAATGCCCTTAAGGAAGTCTCCCTACACAATGCCTTCTCCAACCTACACAACATTAACTCTTGATCTAACATCCATTTCTGGACCATGACAATACTGGCAGCCCAATAGTAAAACTGAAAATTAAGGAGAACCAGGCCACCACCCCGTCTATCCCTCTCCAGATAAACTCTTTCAATACGGGGGGCAAGATTGTCCGACCCCCACGCCGGGTGGGAGAATCGCTGGAGTGCTGGGCGGTTCAAGCCACGCCTCCCTGGCACCCGCATGCGATTCTCCCACCACCCCCCCCCCCCCAAAGTGGCATGTCGCATTGTGCGACAGGCCGCTCGGAGAATCGCCGCTCCGGTCGAGCGGCGATTCTCCGGCCCGAATGGGCCGAGCGGCCTGCCTAATACAACCGGTTCACACCGGCGCCAACCACACCTGGTCGCTGCCGGCGTGAACAGCGCGCGACCGCTGCGTGTGGGGCCTGTGGGGGGGCGGAGGGAGGATCGAGCACCAGGGGGGTGCTCAGGAGGGGTCTGGCCCACGATCGGTGCCCACCGATCGTTGGGCCAGCGTCACTGAAAGACGCACTCTTTTCCCTCTGCTGCCCTGCAAGATCAATCCTCCATGTCAGCGGAGGGGAAGACAGCAACCACGCATGCGCGGGTTGTTGCCGGCTAACCTGCGCATGCACGGGTGACGTCATTTAGGCGCCGCCGGCCAAGTCACTCAGGCGGCGCCGCTTTGACGCAAGTGTCAAGGCCCGGCACGCGAGATTGACGCGCCGCCGCTTCTAGCCCCCTGGGGGGGGAGAATAGGGGGCGAGGAGCGGCCTCCGACGCCGGAGTGAAACACTCCAGTTTTCACTCCGGCGTCGGCACTTTGTCTCCTTTTGGGAGAATCGCCGCCGGGGAATCCTCCCCACCCACACAAAGCCCAGAATAAGCCTATTGACATTTCTGAAAAAGATTTGGGCAAAAAGGTTGGGAGATTCTGGATTCCAGAAAGGAACCTCAGAAGGATGACCACCTTTTTGTTTGGACTCTCCCAGATAGATAGCAGCAGTCTGTCCCATCTTTTAAACTCCTCTTTCATCCCCTGCACTAAACTTGCCAGATTTAACTTGTGAAGCTGAGCCCAGTCCCATTCTACCTGACTCTCCAGATAGTGAAACTCTTCCTTGCCAAGTGAAACGGGAGCCCTCTCAAATGCCCCTCCTGTCCTCCGGAGCCAATCAGGAACATCTCGCTCTTCCCCGCATTCAGCTTGTATCTGGAGAATGAGCCAAACTCACTCAGTATCCCCAGAATCTTGTCAATTGACTCCATGAGATTAGAAATGTACCACAGGAGGTCATCCCTATACAAAGAGAGCTGGTGGTCCACTCCCTCACGCTCAACACCCTTTCATTCCCCAGATGCCTGAAGAGCCATTGCCAATGGCTCAATCACAAGGGCGAAGAGCAGAGGAGAGACTGGGCACACCTGCCTCATCCCGTGTTGCAAAGTGAAATACTCAAGAGTTATCCCCATTAGTTGAGATGCTTGCTTTTGGGGCTTTTTACAAAAGTCTAACCCAGTTCACGCATCCCTGCCCGAACCCAAACTACTCCAAAATGTCAAACAAGTACACCTGTCGTATTCAATATTTTCCCCGCTTCTTGACTGTGGTAGAGAAATTCAAACAGCATTCATTAGGTCAGCAAAACTGAACTTTATTTACGAATTAGACCTGACTGCTAGCAGTATGGCTGAGACTTGAAGTCGGAAGGCAGTCAAATACAAACTGCTTGGTCCGTCCCAAGTCTGCGATATTACAGAAGAATAAGGCGATTTTTATACATTATAGGATCAAGATAACATGAATACAACTTGGTCAGGAATTTGATCAAAAGTAAAACATAAGTAATAATCGTTACAATGGCGTCACCTTGCTGACCTTTAGGGGAATGGAGTTTCATATTATCTTGTCTTTGTTTTAAGAAAGGGACAAATTTGTTTACGAACAGGAAGAGACAGTTTTTCAGCTTGGTATTTATTGAGACTGCTTCTAGTTCATGACGCACAAGCATTATCTAGAATTTCAGAGTCACCCAGTTCTCAGGTCATGTTGACCTCGGCTATATCTGTGTATTTTGTATCTGTGCCTTAGGTTTAAATTCAATTGTACCAAGAAGACTTGACTAGTTTTCCCATCATGCCATTATTTGCTTCACACAATACCGCACACCCAATCCACTCGGTCAAATGCCTTCTCGGCATCCATTGACACCATAACCTCCAACTCGCTTCCTTCTGTGGGCATCATGATTACATCTAATAGCTTCAGTATATTGGTCACTAATAATTTGCTTTTTACGAACACAGTTTGGTCCTCTTCTACCACATCCGGCACACATCCCTCAATACGGGTAGCCAAGATCTTAGCCAGGAGCTTCGCATCTGAATTTAGGAGCAGAATTGAACGATAACATTCACATTGTTCAGGATCTTTGTTCTTTTTTTGGGCCACATCCAATATGTAAATGGCGAGCTGCGAAAGTGTGTGTGTGTGTGTGTGTGGGGGGGGGGGGGGGTGGAGGAGCACATTCCTCTCCAGCGCTTCATTGTACACCACACCATTAACGCCAGAACATTAACCCTTACCAACTTTTACAGATGCACATAGAAAGCATCCTATCTCTCTGGATCACAACCTGGTATGGCAACTGCTTGGCCCAGGACCGCAAGAAACTTCAGAGAGTCGTGAACACCGCCCAGTCCATCACACGAACCTGCCTCCCATCCATTGACTCCATCTACACCCCCTGCTGCCTGAGAAAGCGGGCAGCATAATTAAAGACCCCTCCCACCTGGCTTATTCAGTCTTCCCACTTCTTCCATCGGGCAGGAGATACAGAAGTCTGAGAACATGCACGAACAGACTCAAAAACAGCATCTTCCCCGCTTTTACCAGACTCCTTAATGACCCTCTTATGGACTGACCTTATTAACACTACATCCTGTATGCTTCATCCGATGCTGGTGCTTTTGTAGTTACAATGTATACCTTGTGTTGCCCTATTATGCATTTTCTTTTATTCTCTTTTCTTCCCATGTACATAATGATCTGTTGAGCTGCTTGCAGAAATATACTTTTCACTGTACTTTTGTACACGTGACAATAAACAAATCCAATCCAAACCAATACAATCCAACCTCTCCCATATTCCCTTATCCACAGGGAGACCAGCGTCCAGTCTCCACTGGGGTCTGCGAGGGGACGGTTTTTCTGCCCGCAGGTCTACCCAGTGCGGCAAGTGGTCAGACACCATGATCACTGAATACTCTATCCCCACCACGCTTGAAATTAAAGTCTTATCTAAAACAAAAAAGTCCATCCGAGAATAACACTTGTGATCATATGAAAAAAAAGAAAACTCCCTTGTCCTACACCTCCCAAAGTGCCATGGATCCACGCCACCCATAAGCTGCATGAATCTCAACAGCTCCCCAGCCATTGCTGATATCCTCCCCAATCTAAGACATGAGCAATCCAGCTCCGGGCCCAAGACTATGTTGAAGTCCCCACCACGAGGATGAAATTGTGCATATCCAGATGTGGGATCAGAGACAGAAACTAACTCACAAAATCCACATCATCCCAGTTTGAGGCGCATATATTGCACAGTACCACCAGGGAGTCCTCCAACTACCCACCCACCAACACGAATCTTCCACTCGGATCAGCAATGAAAGTGCTTATTGAGAAAGACACCCTATTATTAACACAGCCACCCCTCTTGCCTTGATATCAAGTCCTGAGTGGTAGACCTGACCACCCCACCCCCTTCTCAGCCTTATCTGGTCCACCAGTTTTAAATGAGTCTCCTGGAGAAACATCAGGTCTGCCTTCAGGTTCTTCAGATGAGCAAATATGTGTAACCTTTTAACAGGCCTATTTTGGCCCCAGACATTCCAAGTTACCAATCGAGTGAGGAGGCAACTCCCCTCCTATAATCAGCCATATTTTCACTTGAGCCAGTCACACCAGGTCGCCAAGTCGCACCCTTTGGGGCCCCGTGAGGCATCCACTGTCACCGACTTCTGTGTCTCAGTGACCTTACTGACATTACTCATACCATCAGCTTTCCCATCCCCCCATCCCATACCACCTCCCCAAACTAAACCAAAAAAAGGTATTCAAAACCCTGCCCTCCAACACACCATCTCGTCCCCCACATCCTTTCCGTTTACTGGTTCTCACACCGGTATGAGGCCCTCCCATGAGGCCTGTGACTACCTTGAACCCGCCATATCACCCAAACTCGATTAAAAAAACCTATCCCACCCTCCACATCTCCCCAACCCCTGAAAATCAATCCCACCTCAATAAAATGGAAAACAAGAAGGAGAATTATAGAGAAAAGAACGTAGCAAAGATAGAAAAACGCATAACAATCGAACTAACAACAGTATCATCAACGGCACAGAACAACCACATTTTAACAAATTTACATATGCCCTATCCCCTGGTCCTGAAGGAACTTACCCACCTCCTCCGGGGTTTCTAAAAAGTACTCCTGTTTACGAAAGGTGATCCACAAAGGGGCTGGATGCAACATTCCAAATCTCACACCTTCCTTATATAGGGCTGCCTTGACTTTGTTGAATCCGGCATGGCGTTGAGCCAGTTCCGTACCCCAATTGGGCCATATTCTGATTACTCTTCCCTCCCACGAGCACTTCTTCGCCTGCTTGGCCTACCTCAGAATTTTTTCCTTGTCTAGGAAACGGTGCAGACGCACCACCATCGCCCTTAGTTGCTCACCCACCTTTAGCTTTCTCCTCAGCGCTCTGTGTGCATGATCGATCTCGGGGGGGGGGGGGGCTGAAAACTTTCTCACCTACCAGCTTCTGCAGTATCTGTACAACATACTCCAAGCATTGCAAGCCCTCCCACCCCTCCGGCAGACCCACTATTCGGATATTTTGCCGACGTTCTCGATTCTCCAACTCGTCTACCTGATCACATACTTATTTGAGGCTCTCAGCCGTCAAGGAAAGCTCTGTTTCCACCAAGGCCAGCTGGTCCTCGTGGTCGGCGACAGACTCCTCCATTTTCTGGAGCAATGCATCCCTGAGCCTCTGAACCCTGCTCAACTCTCTCCATTGCCACCTTAATCAGATCAATGGCCTGACCAGATCTTCAGAGGTTTCAAACCCCTGTTTCTGGAACTGAGCAGTTAAAAAGTCTACCAATTGAGCAGCAGAGAATTGGGCTTGAAGTGCTGACTCCAGGCCTCCTGGCATCACGCCTTCAACTGCGCTTTCCAGTGCCTCATGGTCTGTTTGCAGCTGCTTTTTTGCCGTTGCTCTTGATCACGTGCATTCCGGACCCTGCACAAAATATTGCCGACGCCTTCACCTGCGAGAATCGAGGCCTCAGGACCACGTTGTGTTCACAGGCAAAGGTCTGCCAGCCCATCAGATGTTAGTTATGTAAGTCTCCCTTGCTGACTGAGGAGATAAGATGATGTAAAGAGTTAAATTTAAGGAGAGGTCCCGGTTTCACTCCAGTCAGTGGTGCTGATGCTTCCCTCAACAAACATTTTCCATGTTCCATTAAGAGCAAATAAATATTTGCTTGTCCGTTATATGAAATCCACAGGATATAAAAGGTCCTCATTTCAGACAATGGAACATCTTTTATGGAGTGGCATTTTAAATAGACCCTCTATCCCATTTTCAATGTTCACCCTGATATTATTTTGAACCTATTTAGAGACAGAGAGAATAAGGAGATAAAAGAGCGAAGAAAAGAGGGCAAAAGGATCAAATATGCTCCTGTGATGAATTCCCCGAACCACATTGCCAAAAATGAGGTTTGACTATAATTTTCTTAATCACTTCAGCATTTAAAAAGGGACATACCCTTAGGGCAGCACAATGGCACAGTGGTTAGCACTGCTGTCTCATGGCGCCGAGGTCCCAGGTTCGGTCCGTGTGGAGTTTGCACATTCTCCCCGTGTTTGCGTGGGTTTCGCCCCCACAACCTAAAGATGTGCAGGGTAGGTGGATTGGCCATGCTAAATTGCCTCTTAATTGGGAAAAAATGAATTGGGTACACAAAATTTATAATAAAAATAAAATAAAAAAAATAAAAGGGGCACACCCCATTTCTTAACATGTTGTAAGTCGTGAATAACATGAATGTAATGGTTTTCTCAAGGGCACATATCTATATAGGACAGGTCTTATTTTTCCTACTCTACTTTTTTCACTCTATGTTCTGCTTCCTCTTCTTGTTATTCTCCTGTCCTTCTCTGTGAACCCCAATCTTGGTTCATGTTTGCAAAAGAAACCTGCTCATCATTTGAACTATTGAATTGACGCAACCCAATTGGTCTTTTGTGAGAAAGACAATATGTTACCAGGATTAAGCATACTCCACAGAATTGGCTGATCTTAATTCTCACCCTGTTCAGATTGTTTTTGTAACATGTCCTGACTTTTCTTTTTCCAAAGTTGCATCACATTTTCTTTTAGGCCAGAAAATTGTCGTCCCATCATTTCATGCCCTGTTCCATAAGTTCAACCACAAGTGAAAGCGTCATTCCTTAAAGAACTGTAGACCTCTCCAGCTGTGTATTAATCAAAGCCAGCAGTTTTGCAACTCTTTGCCTCATATGCTCTTAAGACCTAGCAAAACTGTTAATGAAACTGCCTATAGCCAAGTGGCTGGTAAGTGGTGTCATACATCTTCCCAGAAGTAGCACAGGGTTAGAATGAACATCTGTTCATTAGCTACACCTTGGGCCACCTTTGATGCTTTTTATAAAACTATGACAATGCAACAACCCTCGCATATTTCTGAGGCATTGCTGATTGGACATCAGTGTCTCCTGGGAGCTCATCTTTAGCACATCTGTCGTGTCATCTGGTAATGAAATTCCAATGCAGATGCCTTTATCCTTCGAAATGGCACTATTTTGGTAAGCTTCTGTTTTCACTGTGGAGAATGCTAAAGGGAGAAAGATAAATTATTCCACTCAAACGGGCCTTCATTATTCTTGATGGAGTCTTTGCCAATCTTTGACCTCAATAGAATGAAAATTGGGCGGGTTGGGCGAGTGGTCAGCGGTAGACTGTCTCTCCTCAGGTGGTGAACTTGAAAAACTGTGCCTGTTATTTGAACCCATCAGTGTGCCTTACTCATTTCTAGATATTTAGTCTGCACCCAGTCTGATCATTGTAGCAAATGATTGATCTTTTCTATACTGTACAGTTGAGCAGATTTCCTCCTCAACATGCCATAATTAACCTGAATTTAATACGGAAACAGATAACTTCCTCTGTATTACACCTGGGCCGTGATTGTAACTCATGTTCAAATTTACATGTTCCTTTAAAGCAAATAAACCAACTTAAGCTGATTAGAATAGAGTTGTTCACATGAATTACTTGGTCATTAGTCGTCAAGGAGCCAAGAACTAGAAATAAATCCTATAATCCCTTCATAACTATTCTGTAATATTTATTTAATGATACTTGATCTCTGCCAATCGTCTCATGTTCCTTGTTATCCTTCCAGGCTCTGCTTTTGGCTTTTATTTCTGCTGCAAATTGAACGGAAAATTGAATGCACAATTATAGGGAAAAGGAAGCATCAGAAATAAATTGTTGTGTTTTGTTAAGGCTAAATAAACTATTTGTCCGACAGATAATCAGAAGTGTTTTCTGATGTGAATAATGTTGAGATATCAGAAGGGCTGCTGCAGCTGAATTATGCTTGTAGGTACCAAGAGTTACCTGCAGTTTAAAGAGCTAATACCAACCCTGTCCCTTCTGAGAAAACCATTTGCTTTTGAATTCCCTGATAACATTTCTGGAATTTCATTTCTGGAATAACATTTCTTTCCAATTTCCATATATTCCAAGCTATGCTAGTTTGATTAAAACAGGTCTTCATTTTTTTTTTAAATAATGGAAAATTCTCTGGTATTTCTTTAAAAAAATATTTATTGTCTCATATTGTGTCTTTTATTTCTGCCAATGAATGAGGATGGTCAGGGGAGTCACAGGCTTCTTTAGGTCATCGCTGGTATTGAGGAATTAATCTCCCAACACCAGGAGAGATTCACCAAGCGCAAGGCATGGGGGAATTGGTTTCTTCGTGCTGCCTGTTCACTGGCTTACCTGAAAACTAATGGAAGCTTGGTGGCTAAATGTTTCAACAGTAAACAACTTGGAGACCAGGCGCCAGATTTTGTGGTTCTGATTCAGGGCCACACAGAGTGAGGCAGGAAAATTATTGGTGGCTGGAGAGCTAAACTGGAAGACCTGCCTCCATTTCCATCTCCGGTATTTTCAACAGGAAAGCAGGAAAGAGAGCGGGTTGGGAACCCCACACTCTGCTGGCACCATTCTGTAAGTGGACATCTGAGAGTTTGTGCACCTTTTGGCAAGCTGACCAAGTTTCAGAAGCCTTCCCAAATCACACCTGGTGAGTGGAGGCATAACCATTATTGGATGAAAGTGTGTAAAAGGTGAGTCAAAATGATACTGCTGCCTTTACAATTCATCGTGAAATGCTGCAGCCTGAGTTATGTCTATGTTTGGTAAAGTGAGTAATGACAATACTGTGATTGAAAAGGATAAGTGACCATGAAATAGTGTGGTTATCGGGTTGCAACTGACAACTGGCAAGCTGTCATGGAAGAAGAGTATTGCAAATGGTGCAAATGTTCTTAGATGCGTGAGAATAGATTATCCACTGAATAAAGTACTCTCCTACATGGTGCAACATGGAAAGCATAGGCTACTACAAGATTACGATTTAACTGTTGGGCCTTTCTCCATGGCTTACAATCATTTTTTAAAGAACAACTCAGCTGTCTGAAAACTTTGATAGATGCCTGAGCTTTTGGCCGCCTTCAAAGGCATTAATGAATACTGCACTGTAGACTTTGTTTACACAGTTGTCCTGGGGAATCTGAGCTTGTTTATTTTGACAGATTTGTGAACTTCCCAATGTTATTATAGGGTTTGTGAGTTCTGTTTATAAGATGGATACTGGGGAAGTTGGTTTGCTGGGGGGAAGGGGTGAGGGGTGAAGAGGGATTGAACGAAGATGAGGGGGTGAATGGGGTAGGAAATGATGGTAGGGGAGTGGGACTTGATACTGATCGGTAGAACTGAGCCAATGTCTCTGTAGATGGAGGTGGTTCTTCTGCAGGCCTAACCCCACGTATGCAGATGGAAATCCCACTGGCCAGCCCTGCCAGGAGGGAGGTCGAAGCAATGCCAGGAAAAGTTCTGATTTCTGATTCCCACCTCCTGCACCAAGATAACCAATTATTTGCTGTGTGGTATTAAAGTGAAAGGGAAAAGGTTTTTTTGAAAGCATAATTATTACAGCATCAATTCTGATGTTGCAGTTATATTTCATTCTAAATCTGAGATTATAATCTCTGATATGTAAAGCATCACTGTTAAGATTTGCATTATATTGTGGGATGTGACTTGGAACCTATCTGCCAGGAAAGGTCAACAGATAGATGTTATGTTCCTTGTATTGTTCTCCAAGATGGCCAAAGTTGGAGTATTGACAAAGAACATAAAACTATATGTTTAAATAAAAACTAGTTTATTTTACACTACTTAAATTGGTTTGCACACTTAACTGAGTAACAGTTAACAAAATAATAGTGTTGCATCTATGATAGAGTAATTAATTATCTCTCTAATAAATAACCTACCTCTAACTCAACTTCGCACTATCCTTCTACATCAACTTCTCCAACAGCTTCTCCCAGAATGCCTAGAGACGCAGCCTTTTATAAAACAACTCAGTGATGCCATCTAGTGTTGATGTACATGAACATCATCTTGTTAATCCTTTACTCTCCTGAGATTATACATATCATTACAATAGAAGCAGTTGCTGCGTGTCCAGAGCTCCACCCCCCAGTTATAATACAATGCCATCCCAGAGTGCATGGTACTGTCTGACTTCACAGAATTATTGGAAGTTTTCTCTGAAGGGCTCGAGTGCTTTTTTATTCTGGCTTCATGCTGGGCTGGCCACATTCTCCATCCATGGTTAGGGGGTTCAGGTGTCAGTACATTTGGGAGTCAAATCAGAATCTGACACTCGAGTCATTTTGTATCCAAAGCTGCTTCTCATCACTGTAAAAATAGGGAAGTGCCACCTTTCATCTGCATGTGACAATAACATAAGATTAAACATAATAAGAAAAAGTAAATTGATAAGTGAGCAGAAACAGGACTGAGCATAGATTTATGATGAACTATTATTTGTCTTTAGTAAATCAAATGACTTCGGAATATCAGAACAATTCCAGTATTGGGGCAAAATGTTTCCATAATTTGCCAGAGCATCACGTTCTGACTGAAGATCCAGTGTCTCTTGCCAGATGCAGAGCTGAGTTTTCAGACCAGATCACTCTGACAAAAGACCTGGGTGTGTGCTAAACACAGTTAG
The DNA here is from genome assembly GCF_902713615.1 of Scyliorhinus canicula. Taxonomy (NCBI): domain Eukaryota; kingdom Metazoa; phylum Chordata; class Chondrichthyes; order Carcharhiniformes; family Scyliorhinidae; genus Scyliorhinus; species Scyliorhinus canicula. The sequence goes on along the minus strand of NC_052154.1, from coordinate 60,548,198 downwards.
TCTGCTGGTACGGGGCTTGATAGACTTGGCAAGGCTGGTTCCTCAGAGATTGGGGCACCATCTTTAAAGGGCACCCGAACAGACTGAAGGTAAGCTCCACCTTGCTTGGTGGTAAACTCCACCTCTGCCTGCTAAGAATATTCAAATTTATTAAAATCCATTTAAATGAGCTTCCTGCCCTTTGTGGCAGTCACAACACCGACGAGGGGCAGGGAAATTGGGACATTCGGGGTGTGATTTACCAGCTGTGTCCCACCTGAACTAAGACAGGACGCGGCCGGTAGATCCCAGGAGAGGCCACAGCCGGGATTCCTGGCGGCCGTTACACCTCACGAGATATAACCACGATGGCCAGGACCCAGACTCATCTGGTCAAAAGAGTTTAAAAGCTCTTTAAACTATGCTAGCACTGGATCAAACAGTCACCTGGTAAGCGCGGTTTAGCAATGGTCCCCATAAATCGGGGGTCTACCAGGTGATCGGAGGCCGCCTGGTGGTATGCCCAGGCTGACACCCCACACTGCTAGGGACACCCAGACACCTTGGCGCTGCCAGCATATGTGCACCCTGACAATGTCACTTGGGTGGAACCCTGGCATTGCCAGTGTGTCCAGGTGGCACTGCCAGGCTGGAAGGGGCACTGCCAGAGGGCCAGGCTGGCAGTCCAGGTGTCATTTTGCCTGCACCGGGGATCGGGCCCGGGGTGCCCTGCTTGTATGTGATGGGTTGCGGGGTTCAAAAACTCCCCCATAAGGTGAGTTGGGGTGTTGAGGGGGTGCGGGGATTGCGTCAGCATGTCGAGAGATCAGGGCACCATTTAAGAATGCTGACCGATCTTTTTCTGCAGTGAGGATCTCCGCTTGGCGCTAAGTGCAGCCTTGGGAGGGCATTCCCCACATGGGGCACAAAAATGATGCAGAGTATCATTTGATAGTGGGTCGTTCCTGATGTTGCAAGTGCCGGAAACAACCCAGCTAATCCAGCCCAGAACGGACTCTTTTTTAATTAAACCAAGCCCCAGATCTCGCTGGCTAGAATCCTGTTTCCTGACTCTCGCGGGATTTTGCGCCCATGTCACTGTTTTCACTTACGGCGAACATGGGTGCAAAATCGCCACCATAGTGTTACATTTACAAAGTACTTACAGCACTGAAACAGGCTGCTTAGGTCCCAAAGGTCTCCACACTTGTGCTTCACATAAGCCTCCTCCCACCTTTCCTCATTTAACCCCCAAAACATATCCTTCTGTTTTTTGCTCCCTCATATGCTTATTTTGCCACCTCTTCAATGCATCAATGCTGTTCTCCTCCACTACGCCCTCTGACAGTAAGTTCCACATTTTTACTGCTCCCTGAGTAAAGATGTTTGCTGATAATTTTGTATGTCCCTACTTCTGGGCTCACTTGCAAGTGAAAATATCCTTTCTATATGTAATAACTTCACAAATTGGATCCACCAATTAACTTATGAAAAACACCAATTTATTCCAACAATAAACAACTGTTTACAAAGTGCTTGAAATATTCTTTCCGCACTCAGCTCTTGGGCCGAACTGCTGCAACAAGTCCCAACACATCCCTGTGAATTCTCAACTCCCATCTCTGATTGGACTAGCGGGTCACATGGCCCTGTCCTCAGGGAACATCCCTTAAAGGGGCTAGCCCTTTAAAGGGGATAGCTAATATATCCTCCCCTTTTCAGTCCCTTTTTACACATGGGAATAACTAAATTACACAATTGCCAAAACGGTATCGATCATGAACACATGTTACACTAGTCCATCAATAAGTCAGTATGTCCAGTAACTTCTCATTTCTCGCAGAGTGGCTTAGCTTCATTGACTGATGTTCTTCTATTGAGGTAGTTCTTGTTGGCCTTATTTCACAAAGACTTGCTCCTTGTACCAACATTAAGCCTTCCTTTGTTTCCTGAGGGATAACATTCTGACCTGTTCCTCGCTGATCCGACAGCTCGACCCTCGGGCAACCCACAAATTCCTGCTGGCACAATTGGATCAGGTTGTAACACTGGCTCGAGGGATGGTTCTCACCGGCACAAGTCATCGAAATCCTTCTTTAAAATCTTGTCCTGTACTTTAACCTCATAGGACACCGGCCCTGTTCTGGCCACAACTCATGGAACCCAATTTGGTCCATCACCAAAATTCATCAGAAACACTGGATCCTCTATCTCCATGCGCTTGCATATTTAAATGAATTGTGGGTTCCTCTTCTGGTTCCTCTGGCTTGTATCCATCCTCCCCTCTAAACTTTAAGGTGTGGGTGGTTGTTTCTCCAAGCCAGTCTTGAAAGTTTGCACTGTCCTCTCAACCAGTCCATTGGATGAAGGACGGTAAGGTGCTGTTCTGATGTTTCATCCTGTTAAAATTCATAAACATCTGACACTCCATAAAAGATGTTCCATTGTCTGAAATGAAGACCTTTTATATCCTGTGGATTGCAAAATACCAGTACGGTAGCACAGTGGGTAGCACTGTTGCTTCACAGCACCAGGGTTCCAGGTTCGATTCCTGGCTTGGGTCACTGTCTGCACGGAGTCTGCATGTTCTCCCCGTGTCTGTTTGGGTTTCCTCCGGGTGCTCCGGATTCCTCCCACAAGTCCTGAAAGACGTGTCATTAGGTAATTTGGACATTCTGGATTCTCCCTCAGTGTACCCGAACAGGGGCCGGAATGATGGCGACTAGGGGATTAACACAGTCACATCATTACAGTGTTAATGTAAGCCTACTTGTGACAATAATAATAAAGAAGAAGAAAGATGAAGCATGTCATGCTAAGCACACTGAGATAACACAGGCTGCAACTGGATGCAGCTTTAACTGAAAGATACTCCAGACCTTGAAGTTAGTTCAATCTGATTTATTGAACCTGTCACACAGTTAGCATAGTTCTCTGTGAGTTCGACTCTCTGCTAACCTAAGTGTGATTACTCTGTCTGACTAAATAATAGTAGCTCTTAGCCACGTGCTGGAGGTGTTATGTGATATATACACCCTGACTCACTCTGTAGACGTCCCCAGTGGAAAGAGACGGAGTGTGAGTGCCTCGTGCCTTTATAGTGGGAAACCATCCCAAGTGTTCTGCCTGCTGATTGGTTATGTCCTGTTCTCTGTGTTCATTAGCTGCTTGTCTGTATCTCATTATGTGCATGTCTGCATATCATGACATCTCCCCTTTTGAAATGTTTTTCTGTAGAATATGTGAAAGTACTTACATGTGTAGGTCGAAAAACTAACTTATTTACATACTATGGCAGATGGGAACATATGTACATGTGAAAACAGGTGTCTAATGTGCGAAAACAGAACATAGTAAACAAAACAAATGTTCATAAGTCCAGTCTCTGGGGCTTGCGTCTGATCCTGGTCGACCGCCGGAGCGGTGGTGGTGGGGATGACGGCGCCTTGATAGGCAGGATTGAAGCCTGACTGGTGGCCTCATGGTTTGGGGTATCAGGAGGTGGCACAATAACAGATGGAAACAACGAAGAATGTGGTTGCGGGCAGGCAACTGTGCGCAGTGCCTGGCTGTTTCCCCGCACAACAGAGCAATCAGCCATACGAACAACATATGATCGAGGAGCAGCCTATCAAACAATAACAGCTGGAGCTGACCAGCCTCCATCAGGTAGCTTGATCCAAACAGCATCCGCCGGGGATAGCACAGGCAAATCGGTGGCATGAGCGTCATAACCCTGCTTTTGCCGGTCCCTGAGTTTCTGCACCTTCTGCAGCACCGGGAGGTGATCCAGGTCAGGCAAGTTTATGGCTGGAATAGTTGTCCACAGGTCCCTGTTCATCAGGAGTTGAGCTGGTGACATGCCGGTAGACAGAGGGGTTGCCCTGTACGCAAGCAGCGCAAGGTTGACGTCAGAAGCAGAATCCGCGGCCTTGCAGATGAGCTGCTTCACTATGTGCACCCCTTTCTCACCCTTCCCGTTGGACTGCGGGTAATGTGTGCTGGAAGTGACGTTAAATTGATATGACTGGACAAATCTTGACCACTCTTGGCTGCTGAAGCAAGGACCGTTGTCACTCATGACAGTGAGTGGAATACCATGCCTGGAGAACATCTCCTTACAGGCCTTGATGACGGTCTTGGATGTGAGGTCCGAGAGCTTCACGACTTGTGGGTAGTTGGAGAAATAATCAATTATTAACACATAATCACGACCATTGGTGTGAAAGAGGTCGATGCCCACTTTGGACCACGGGGAAGTCACGATTTTGTGCTGCTGAAGTGTCTCCTTGCTCTCTACTGGCTGGAAGCATTGACAGGTCGAACAGTTGAGGACCATATGCGAGATGTCCTGACTAATCCCAGGCCAGTAAACAGCTTGCCTGGCTCTGCGCCTGCACTTCTTGACACCCAGATGTCCCTCATGGATTTGCCGGAGCACCAAGTTCTGCAGACTGAGTGGAATGACAATATGGTCCAGCTTGAGGAGAATACCATCAACCACCGTCAGGTTGTCCTTCACATTGAAGAATTGAGGGCACTGCCCTTTTTGCCAGCCATTGGCGAGGTGGCACATGACACGCTGCAGAAGAGGGTCTTTGGCTGTCTCGTCGCGAATGCGAATCACCTTTTCATCCAACGCCGGGAGGTTGCTGGCCCACAGCTGCAGCTGTGATTCAATCTGTTGAATGAATGCCGGCGGTTCACCAGGCAAGGTTATGGAGCGGGACAAGGCATCCGCAATAATGAGCTCCTTGCCAGGCATGTACACGAGTTCAAAGTCGTACCTTCTGAGTCTGAGGAGGATGCGTTGCAGCCGGGGCGTCATGTCATTCAGGTCCTTGTGGATAATGTAGACTAGAGGCCTGTGGTCTGTCTTGACGGTGAACGTCGGCAGGCCGTAAACATAATCGTGGAACTTGATAATTCCAGTGAGAAGGCCCAGGCATTCCTTTTTAATTTGGCCATACCGCCGCTCGGTGGGTGATATCGCCCGTGTTGCGTAGGCAACCGGTGCCCAGGATGAGGTGTCATCACGCTGGAGCAACACTGCGCCGATGCCGTCCTGGCTCGCATCTGTCGAGATTTTTGTTTCCCTGTCAGGGTCATAAAATGCCAGTACAGGTGCAGTGATGAGCTTGGCTTTCAGCTCCAACCACTCTGCCTGATGAGCTGCCTGCCACTCAAAGGCAGTGGACTTTTCACCAGGTGTCTGAGGGCCGTGGTGTGTGAGGCCAGGTTTGGGATAAACTTGCCCAAAAAGTTTACCATGCCAAGGAAGCGCAGCACCGCCTTCTTGTCTTCAAGTGTCTTCATGGCTTTGATGGCCTTGACCTTGTATGTGTGCGGGCGCACACCTTGCTGAGATATCTGGTCACCTAAGAACTTGCGTGCCGACATGCCAAAGCAACACTTGGCCCTGTTCAGCTTGAGGCCAGTGGCATGGACACGGCGCAATACATGCTGGAGACGAGAAATGTGCACTTCGGGGGTCGTGGACCATATGATAACGTCGTCCACATACACACGAATCCCTTCAATGCCCTCCATCATCTGCTCCACGATTCTATGGAAGATCTCCGAGTCCGAGACAATGCCGAACGGCGTACAGTTATAGCAGTACCTGCCAAACGGTGTGCTGAAGGCGCAGAGCCTTCTGCTGGAATCATCCAGCTGGATTTGCCATAATCCATGTGACGCATCTAACTTTGTGAAAAACCGGGCGTGTGCCATCTCACTTGTGAGTTCCTCTCACTTCGGAATGGGGTAGTGTTCCCGCATTATATTCTGGTTGACATCCTTGGGAATCAATGCAGCTGCGCAGCTCCCCCGAAGGCATTTTTACACATACCATCGAGCTGACCCAGTCAGTCGGTTCTGTAACTTTGAAAATGATGCCCTGGTCCTGAAGATCCTTTAGCTGCGCCTTCAGGCGCTCCTTCAGTGGAGCCGGGACCCGGCGTGGTGCGTGGACCACAGGCATGGCATCAGGCCGCGGCAGATCTTGTACCGATATGGCAGAGTTCCCATCCTGTCAAACACATCCGAATACTGAGCGAGGATGTCGTCAATGCCAGCCTGAAGATCCAAGTTGGGGGAGGTCATTGTGTAGATCTGCTGCACAAGGTTTAGCTGCTTGCATGCATGTGTGCTGAGCAGGGAGGCCCTGTCTGGCTTGATGATTTCAAACTGTAGCCTTGCGTGAATGCTCCTGTTGGAGACGAGGAGATGGCAGGATCCCAGTGCTGTGATGGTATTGCCGTTATAGTCCAGGAGCTGGCAGGCTGCTGGAAGGAGCTTGGGTGGCTTCTTGATGTGGTTGAAATCTGCCTGTGAAAGGAGATTGGCAGAAGCACCTGTGTGCAGCTTGAACTGGATGGAGCATTGATTTACTTGCATCACCGCACACCATTCGTCCGCAGAATCCACAATGAGGATGGACAGGCTTTGTGATGATGTTGGTGAGGCATGGTCATGTGTGGTAATGATGCCCACACGGTAGGGAGACTCCAAGCAATCGTCCTCTGGATCCGTTGTACTGCCAGGATCAGAATCTTGTAAACCTTGTTGTACACTCCGAACGCACCTGCGTCGGAATTGGGAGTGCTGGCCCTTGACTGGTGGTGCAGACCTGCACAAGGCTGCATGGTGGCCAGGGTTTCCGTAATTGAAACGTCGCCTGCCTCTTGCAGGGCAGTGTTTCTTTAAGTGGGCGGTGCCGCAGTTCGGGCAAGTCATGACGTTACGCTCCGTGCCTCATCGCACATGCGCAGTGTGGTCGGCAGATGTTCGCACCTGCGCAGTGTGGTGATCGGCCGCTTTCATCAATGCTGAGGTGCTGCATCCGGGCGATGGCCGATTTGTATTGGGAATACCGATTTTTTGCGTGCTCATGCACTGTGCATGTTTCAATCGCGATTGACAGGGTCATAAGCTTGATTTTTAAAAGCTGCTCTCTCAGAGGATCAGAGTGAACTCCAAAAACGATTTGGTCTCTGATCATGGAGTCAGCAATATCACCAAAGTTGCAGGACAGCACTAGTAGATGGAGATTAGTTAAGAAGGAGTTGAAAGATTCATCTTTACCTTGTAGGCGTTGTTTGAATATATAGCGCTCGAAGATTTCATTGGTGTCCACTTCACAATGACTATCAAACTTGTGCAGGATGGTCTGAAACTTTGTCTTGTCCTGGCCTTCGGTGAAGTTAAACGATCTGAATAGTTGGATGGCTTGATCCCCCGCAGTTGAGAGGAGAAGCGCGATCTTTCTTGCATCAGACACACCCTCGAGGTCTGAGGCTTTGATGTCCAGCAGAAACATTTGCTTGAAGGTCCACCGGTTGGCACTGAGATTGCCGGAGGTTCACAGCTGCTGAGGAGACTGTATCTTCTCCATGGTGCCAGGATACATTTGCTGGTCATCACAGAACAGATTGAGATAAACCACCTAGCAGCCCGCATGTTAACATAAACAAATAACAAAAAGGAATCAGGAATCACCCATAGTCACCATTAACGCATACAGTCCCTCTCAACCAACTCGATGTTAACTCTCCCAACCCCGCCCCCCCCCATGTTCGATGTTATCCAATTCTTGAAAGTGCACAATGAATAACGCCTATCAATTGTAGAACCCCTCCATTCTTCTCCACAATTCAAACTTAACCTTCTCAAGAATCAAGAATTCCAGCAGGTCTCCCCGCCACACCAGGGCACAGGGTGGAGAGGCTGTTCTCCATCCCAACAGGATCCACCTTTGGGCGATCAACAAGGCGAAGGATACAACATCTGCCTCCGCACCCGTTTCCAACCCCGACTTGTTCCACATCCCAAATAAGGCCTCCCGAGGGCCCGGGACTGGTTTCACGTGCACGACTTTAGAGATTACCCTAAAAATCTTGTTCCAGTAATCTTCCAGTTTTAAACAGGACCAAAACATATGAACGTGATTTGCGCACCCCCCCCCCCCCCCCCACCCCCTCCGTAATGTTCACGCACATCTTCTACCCCCTCAAAGAGCCGGCTCATCCTCACCCTTGTGAGGTGCGCTCTATACATCACCTTCGCTGTATCAGCCCTAACCTACAGTTAACAAAATTACTCTGTACTTCTCCTCCCGCTTTATTTCATTTGCACGGAAAAAGAATTTTAAGCATTTCACATACTGTGCTCAATCTTCTGTAGCGGGATCGAGCGGGGTCTAGTTTCCTGAAAAGGGGTATTTTGATTGTTCTCTTCCTTGCATGCTGGACTTGTGTGGACTCATTCTGAAACTCTTGTAATTGTGCTTTCCCAGGAATTCTTGCAATTTGAGTTGTTGTTCTTTCCCTCGTCGCCAATGTAATAACTTCAGGAATTGGCTCCACAATCTGGATCATTTCCAAAAATGGGAGCGCTGGTCCCAGATGACCATAGGCTGCTTTCCACTTTGATGGGGAGAGCTGACTGGTGGTGATTTAACCTGAGGATCACCACACCTCAGGTGGGAGACAAGCTTGAGAAGGCAGGACCTTCATGAATAACCTCAGCCAGCATAGGAATTGAACCCATACTCCTGGCCTTGCTCTGCATTTCAAACCAGCTGTCCAGGCAACTGAACTAAACAGATCCATTAAAACATGCATGGTTTGTTTAAACTGTGTCATCCTGACATCACACTGTTTCACCCATTCCTTCAAACTGGTTTAAAAACAAATACTTAATCTTATTTTGGCTATTAAGACAGCTGCAGCTCAACTCAAATGAGCTCCATTATCAAACAATAAAACAAGTTTATTTCTTCACAAACATCTGCCTTTCCTGTTTCCTTGATTGTTAATTTCCCAACCGAAGTTCCATCTGTTCATTTTATAAGTGGCTAACTCCAAAGTTCATCAACACTAGCCTACACTACATAAAGCCCCTAGAAATATTATTATCAAAATTTGACAAGCTGTGCAATAGCTTTGTGTAACATAGAACTTGAACCTCTTCTCCAACCAGAGTTCAGTTCACCCTGAAACATTGTGGGCATGAAAGTTTTGGTGTGCAAAATTTAATGGGTTCGACCAGTTCTTCTGATGCTGCATAGCTGGTGCTGCACCATGACGGTACACGGTGGAATCCGTAAAATACTTTGCCAAAATTAAGTTGTCAAAATGTGTGCATCTTTACTTTGGCACTACTTGATAGGTGTGGCCATTTCAGTCTCAGCTGCTTTCATTGCCAAAGGAGGCTGCACACCGGCTTAAGTAAAATGGTACATCGCAGGCTGAATATCATTACCCTCCTCGGTCGCACCTCTTGAACCAGCAAAACATACAATGCCTCATTGTTGAATGAAGACAGTTCTGCCCACTTGCTCTTTGTTGATCTTTTCTGCTGGTCTGGAAAGCCATAAGGGAGAAACATTTCGTAAATGGGACATCAGTCCTTCAAGAGCTGTTACACAATTCATTCAAAACACCCGTGCTTGTGGGAACTGTGCAAGAAGCATATGGTCCTTATTTATATGAGCTGCCCTCGCTGAACCTTTGAGGTCAACTTCACTTGGCAGCGAATTCTGTCTCCATTTTTACCGTAGTTATGAAAATGGTTGTTTAGTGAACATGATCTGTTTCTAATTTTTAAGGATTTAAATTGGAAGACAAATGAGGTGAACTGTATAATTATGTTGCCAGCTGCAAAATTTGGGATGGAGGCAGTTGTGTTTTAGCTTACATAAATCAAGGTTATTGGATGCATTTCTCATGCAAAACCTTTAGTTCTTGAATTGAGAAGTGAAAACAGTGAAACATTGTCAGCAAAAACGATGGCCTGCACCATGAAATAAAATACTAAATGCTGAAAATCCATTGTGCACCAGCTTTATTAATTGCTTTTTAAAACGGAACATTTATGGCTTGTTTCTGTTACATGTGTTAGATAAACCAAATGAATTGATGTAAGTTATGCATAAACAGAAAAATAAATGATATAAAAAAAAGCAATTTGGACTAGAGAAAGGATCTGAAAGTGTTTTTGCTTTCAGAAAAAACGTACACAAATAGAAACAAAATTACAGCTGCTCTTTAAAACCTCCAACATTTATTTAAGGTCCAATTAAGCCGTTGGCAAAAGTACAATATGAACTGCAGCTGTGACAGTAAGTGAGATTCATCACTAATTCTATTAAACCACTGCATCATCAATTCTGGAAAAGACAACTATGAATATTTTGTTTGCATCCAGCCTGAAAAATAAAAAAAATATGGATTGACATTAGGAGTTTTGTAAGCATTTGCATTTATTTTGTCAAGGAGAGAATGTAATTTGCTCTCTTACTGCCTGTAATCAGTATGTTCTGTAGGCAAAGGAGTCCTGACTTTTCTGTCTCTTGGAGTGTGTATTAATACAATTCAATTATTAAATCCAATACACTTTATTGTTCTTGGAAATTAGCTGTTGATACAATTGCTTACGTGCAACCAACAAGAAAGAAAGAATTACATAGGAGCATCAATATAATGGGTGGCACAGGAGTTAGCACTGCTGCCTCACAGCGCCAGGGACTCAGGTTCAATTCCGGCCTTGGGTGTATGTCTGTGAGGAGTTTGCACTTTCTCCCTATGTCTGTGTACATTTCCTTCGGGTGCTCCAGTTTCCGCCTACAGTCCAAAGAAGTACAGGTTAGGTGGATTGGCCATACCGAATTGCCCCTTAGTGTGCAGGTTAGGTGGATTGGCCATGCGGAATTGCCCCTTAGTGTGCAGGTTAGGTGGATTGGCCATGCCGAATTGCCCCTTAGTGTGCAGGTTAGGTGGATTGGCCATGCCGAATTGCCCCTTAGTGTGCAGGTTAGGTGGATTGGCCATGCCGAATTGCCCCTTAGTGTGCAGGTTAGGTGGATTGGCCATGCCGAATTGCCCCTTAGTGTGCAGGTTAGGTGGATTGGCCATGCCGAATTGCCCCTTAGTGTGCAGGTTAGGTGGATTGGCCATGCGGAATTGCCCCTTAGTGTGCAGGTTAGGTGGATTGGCCATGCCGAATTGCCCCTTAGTGTGCAGGTTAGGTGGATTGGCCATGCCGAATTGCCCCTTAGTGTGCAGGTTAGGTGGATTGGCCATGCCGAATTGCCCCTTAGTGTGCAGGTTAGGTGGGGTTATGGGAATCAGTCCGAGAAGTGGGCCTAGCTATGGTGCTCTTGCAAAGGGTTGGTACAGATTCCATTGGCCAAATGACCTCCTTTTGCACTGTAGGAATTCTCTGGTTCAAAGCCATGCTGCTACAGTGCAGCACCAACATCACAGCCAAAGAGAATGAAACTGATAAAGTTAGAAAAAAGAGTCTGAGGTCTGCTGCTTGGTCCCTCCTGAGCAAAAACACATTCAATCACTTTGTCTAAATTGAACTGTGCTCTCCTGATCATCTTCTGCACCAGGCATTGAAAGTATATTGAGGGGAATGGAAATGAGGCAGTGAGAGAGTTTTAGGAAGTTGCCCAATCCCGGGTAGTCACAGTAAGTTAGCACATCAGCAGGCACTCGGCCATCCTTAATATCTTGTATCTCTCTGCTGCCACAAAGCTCCAGGTGAAGGAGACCATCCATTTTGGCTACCCCAACCCCCTCCTGCACAGAGATATTCCAGCCCAAAAATGCCCAGCTGAATAGCAATGTCTTCAATGCTGTGATTCTTATCTTGTAGGCTGCGCACTCTCAGTTCTGGTGCTAGCCGAAGAACCAATTTGGGTAAAGGGGTAACTACGAATGTGACTGATACATTTGGCACCTCGAGTTACAGGTGATCCAGCCAAGCCAAACCACGCCATTCCAACACGACTGCAGTGGGGTATCAGCTCCTCATCTGCTTGGGGCCTTCTTTCAAACCAATTTTGTTGGACCAGGAAATTAGTTCAGCAGCAAGTTTTCATGAAGTTAAAATAAAGGAGGTTTTAAAAAATTCATTTTCTGTATGTGGGCATCGCCTGGCTCGGTCAGCAGTTATTGCTCATCCACGAACCCTGAGAAGATGGTGGTTATCTGCTGCGTGGATCTGCTGCAGTCCCTGAGGTGTAGGTATCTATATAGAGCTGTGACAGAGGGAATTCCAAGATTTTGATCCAGCGACAGGGAAGAAATAGAAATATATTTCCAAGTCAAGGTAGTAGGTAACATGGAGGGGAACCTCCAGGTGATGGTGGTCCCAGTTATCAGCTGCCCCTATCCTTATAGATGGTAGTGGTCATGGATTTAGAAGGTGCTACCTAAGGAACATTGGTAAGTTCTTACAGTGTATTTTGTAGATGGTACACATGGCTGCCATTATTTGTCAGTGATGGAAGGATTGAAGGTTTGTGAAAGGAATAGCAATCAAGCTTTGTCATGGAAGTCGTCGAACCTCTTGACTGTTTTCGGAGCTGCACTCATCCTAGAAAGTGAAAAGTATTCCATTGCACTCCGACTTGTGTATTGTAGATTTTGGACAGCCTTTTGAATGTCAGGAGGTGAGTTACTGGCCACAGAATTCCCAGCCTTTGACCTGCCCTGGTAGCCACAGTATTTATATGGCTAGTCTATGCTCAGTTTCTAGTCAATGGTAACCCTCAGGATGTTGATAGTGGGGTATTCAGTGATGGTAAAGCCATTGAATGTCAAGGGGCGATGGTTATATTCTCTCCTGTTGGACATGGTCATTGTCTGGCACTTGTGAGATGCGCTTGATACTTGTCAACTCAGCCTGGATATTGTCTAGGACAGTGTTCTTCAAACATTTCTTCCGGGGACCCATTTTTACCAACCGGCCAACCTTCGGGACCCAACCGGGCCGACCTTCGGGACCCATGCCGGCCGACCTGAGCAACCCACCATATTCTCTTACCTTGTTTGCTGTCGATAAAAATGGAGGAAATGATTTTGGGTCCCTTTGGCCCTCGTACACGCTCCTCCAATGGAACCTGTTGGATGAAGGTGAAGCCTTCCGGTGTCGGAAAGTATGGAGTCTCTATCTGTCCAAAGTTCTGCATTTTTTTCCGTAAAATGTTATTAAATAAAACTCCCCCAAACTTGTAAAAAAAATAAAATGAATAAAATAAATGAAAAAAAAATTAAATGAATAAAATAAATGAATAAAATGAATAACCCCCCACAAACTTGTAAAACAAAAATAAAATGAATAAAATAAATGAAAAAAATAAAAATTAAAGAATTAAATAAATGAATAAAATGAATAAAACCCTCCCAAACTTGTAAAACAATAAGCTGCGACCGTTTAAAAAAAATAGCGGCCGCACTGCACATACGCACCTGATCATCGGCGCATGCACAATGCGGCCAAATTTCTTTACATGTTCACGGCCATTTTAAAGGCCGCTTGCAGCCGGCGTTATTAAAAGCCGGCTGTGCGGGGATTTGCGCGATCGGGAGCGCCGCGAAGGACGGCTCCCCGACCCTCCCGACACCCGGGTCGCGCCCCCGAGTTTGAAGAACACTGGTCTAGACTTGCTGCATTTGGACATGGACTGCTTCAGTAAATGAGAAGCCATGACTATGGGCTGAACATTAAACAGTCATCAGAGAACATCCGCACATCTGACCTTATGATGGAGGAATGGTCATTGATGAAGCAACTGAAGATGGTTGAGCCTAGGCACTACCCTGAGGAGCTCCTGCAGTGATGTCCTGGAACTGAGATGATTGACCTCCAACCACAACAAGCATCTTCTGTTGTGCCAGGTATGACTACAACCAGTGGAAGGTTTTCCCTCTGCTTCCCATTGACTCCAGTTTTGCTAGGGCTCCTTAATGTCATACTTGGTCAAATTCTACCTTGATGTCAAGGGCAGTCACTCTCACCTCACCTCTGGCATTCAGCTCTTTTGCCATTGTTTGAACCAAGGCTATAATGAGGTCAGGAGCTGAGTGACCTTGGCGGAACCTGAACTGAGCATCCGTGAGCAGGTTATTGTTGAATAAGTGCCACTTGATAGCACTGTCGATGACCCCTTCCACAGCTTTGTTGATGATTGAGAGTGGACTGATGAGGTGGTAGTTGGCTGGTTTGCATTTGTTCTGTTTCTTGTGTGCAGGACACACTTGGGCAATTTCCACATTGCCAGGTAAATGCCAGTGTTTTAGCTGTACTGGAACAGCTTGCCTCGAGGCACAGAAAGTTCTGGAGCACAAGTCTTCAGTAACATTGCCGGAATATTGTCAGGGCCCATAGCCTTTGTAGTATCCAGTGTCTTCAACCGTTTTTAATATCATGTGGAGTGAATCAAATTGGCCGAATACTGATATCAGTGATGCTGGGGACCTCCGTAGGAGGCCGAGATGAATCATCCAATTGGCACTTCTGGCTGAAGATTGTTGCGAATGCTTCAGCCTGATCTTTTGCACTGCTCTGCTGTACTCCTCCATCATTGAGGATGAGGATATTTGTGGAGCCTCCTCCTCCAGTGAGTTGTTTAATTATCCATCACCGTAGCTGGATGTGGCAGGGCAGAGGAGCTTAGATCTGATCCATTGATTGTGGAATTGCTTCGCTGTCTATTAATTGCTGTTTATGCTGTTTGGCACGCAAGTAGTCCTGTGTTGTAGCTTCACCAGGTTGGTGCCTCATTTTCCGCCATGCCTGGTGTTGCTCCTGTCATGGCCTCCTGCTCTCTTCATTAAACCAGGGTTGATCCCTTGGCTTGGTGGTAATGGTAGAGTGGATGATATGCTGGGCAATGAGGTTACAGATTGTTGTTGAATACAATTCTGCTGCTACTGATGGCCCACGGTGCCTCACGTATGCCCATTCTGGAGTTGCTAGACCTGCTCTGAATCTATTCCATTTAGCCCCGTTGTGGTGCCACACAATACGATGGAGGCTACCCTCCATGTGAAAGCGGTGGTCACTCCTGCCGATACTGTCATGGACAGATGCATCCGCGGTAGACAGATTGCTAAGGCTGAGGTCAAATATAAAGAGAGTTATTTATTCTCACACACCTACCCCATATTAATGTAACGTTACATACTCAGTCTCATGTATGCATACACAGATACACACACACACATATGCACACATATAACAATTGGATACAGATAAAGTTAGTGCAATTAATTCAATTTATGATTTCTGGTCTTCCAAATAAGAACAGAAGAACTAGGACCAGGATTAGGCAATTCAGGCTCTCGCGCACGCTGTACCATTCAATATAATATTGGCTGACCTCATCTCAGTCTCAGCTCTACTTTCCTGCATGTTCTCCATAACCCTTCAACCCATTGCTAATTAAAAATCTGTCTATCCCCAACGTAAATTTACTCAATATCCCGGAGTCCACCGCATTCTGGGGTAATGAATTCCACAGATTCGAGACCCTTTGAGAGAAGTAATTTCTCCTCATCTCTGTTTTAAATCTGCTACCCCTTATCCTAAGACTATCCTAAGCTTTCATTCGCCAGGGTCCCAGGTTCGATTCCTGCTTAGGTCACTGACTGTGCGGAGTCTGCAAGTTCTCCCCGTGTCTGCGTGGGCTTCCTCCGAGTGCTTCGGTTTCCTCCCACGATCCCGAAAGGTGTGCTTGTTAGGTGAATTGGACATTCTGAATTCCTTCCTCGGTGTACCCGAACAGGCGCCAGAGTGTGACGATGAGGGGCTGTTCACAGTAACCTCATTGCAGTGTTAATGTAAGCCTACTTGTGACAATAATAAAGATGATTATTATTAGGTTGAACCATAAGACAAAGATCCACTCTATGTCTACTTTGTCAATATCTTTTATCGTCTTATTTACCTCAGTTAGATCTCCTCTCATGCTAAACTCGAGAGTGTATTGGCCTAAACTGCTCAATCTGTCTTTATAAAACAAATCCCTCATCTATGGAATAAATCTAGTGAACCTCCTCAGAACTGCCTCCATTGCAACTCCAGCCCTCCTCAGGTAAGAGGACCAGAATTGTACACAATACTCCAGGTGCGGCCTCACCAATGCCTTTACAGTTGCAGCAAGACTTCCATACTTTTATACTCTATTTCTTTAGTCATGACAGGCCTTTGGTTTCTTGATCAGATTCAGTGATTTAAATTAGAATGAGGGACTTTGTAATAATTCTCAGATTCATTGAGTGAAAGGCCAAAATCGTTTATTTTAAACTGAAAATAAAGCTTCTAGCGCGGCACAAACCAAACGTTGCAGTCCATGACTATCGGGAGCTGTGGTCCAGGTCTGGGAGCTAAGTTTAAAGGTCTCGCTAGCGAGACCCAGCTGGGCGGGCCTCCTTCCGCTCACCACGGGAACTTGTATTCTATGAAGCCCGTGTGAAAACCAATCAATGACCCCCCTCGTGTTCCTTGTGAGGGTTATCACAGGCCTGTAAAGTGAAGGATTCACAGAAGGTTGTGAGGTTTCTTGTTGTCAAATATCTAAGACGTTGATTCTCAGGTGAACTTTGAAACTGGTATTTTGGCTGCTAGATGTCTTACAGCTACTTTCCGAGTTTGGTTCTCAGACTGGCTGATTTGATGGTTCAGATAATGCTGTTGCATCTGATCAGCAAACTGCTCGTAGTTAATCTTTTAAACTGTCAAAGAAAACATGGCTGTCTCACCATGTGACTTCTCACAAATTCAAGGTCTTGCCCAAATAAGATGAATGTTGAGACCACAGCCTCGGTTGTGGGTTAGCACTTCTGAGGCACCCAGTCTAATTTGTATGGCGGAAGCCATCATGGTACAATGGGAGGATGACAGCAGTGATTCGCTTCCATCTGCCACAAATTGAGTTTCACTCTCCCCTTTTGTTCAGTATGAAACAAGGTGACAGACAGTCCGGAAATCCTATAGTTATTTGTATTGGTTCATCCTTAAACAGAGAGATGTGTGAATTCCATGAATGGCTGTGAGGTACTTCATCTATGTCCATATTTCTGGAGACTTGATACTCTCTGTATCCTGAAAGTCACAAGATTTGCACATCCATCTTAGCAGTTTGTTGCAATTTTTAAAAGTATTGTCTGAAAGTTCATAAGATGACATGCCAGTCCTGGGCATGACATCACATTAATTATAACTTATTTTTCTTCTTCGGTGATCACTCACTAACGAGTATGATTGCCCACCTAAGAAATTCTGTGTTACTGGTCGTGGGTTCTGTGGATATTTGTGTGTGTGATGTCCCAGAGCCACATCTTCGACCGCACACTTGACAGGTGTTTCTGGGAGGTAAGATCGGCTCTTGGACTCCAGATAGCAGGTATTCCTTTCTCAGGCTCCTTTTCCAGGCCTCCTCTTGCCATCAGGTGTCTTAACAGAATTATGCCCTTTCAATCAGGAGGCACCTTCAAGTAGATCTCTACTGAGCAAGAGTCTCCCAGGTTTTGACGTCTATGTTGCATTTCTTGTGGTAAGACTTCAGGGTGTCTTTGAACTGTTTCCTTTGTCCTCCTCCTGATCAGAATTCTTCCTGGAGCTGGGAAAAAAGGATTTCTTTGGCAGTCAGGTATCTGACATCCTTAGCACATGTCGGCCCAGTGGAGTTGGTTTTGGATGATCATGGCCTCAATGCTAGTGTTGTCCTCCCAGCTGATGCGGAGAATCCATCTCCGACATTGTTCATGGTACCTCTCAGGGCGACATGGCGGTACAGTGGTTAGCACTGCTGCCTCAAGGCACCGAGGACCCGGGTTCGATCCCAGCCCCGGATCACTGTCCGTGTGGAGTTTGCACATTCCCCCGTCTCTGTGTTGGGCCTCACCCCACAACCCAAAGATGTGCAGGGTAGGTGAATTGGCCACACTAAATTGCCCCTTCAATGGAACTAAAAGAATTGGGCACTTTAAATTTTAAAAAAATTCATGGTACGCCTCCAGGACCTTGAAGTGGCATCTGTACGTCTCTAAGTTTCTGAGCTGTGTAGGAGAGTTGGGAGGATGACCTTCTTATAATCAAGGATCTTGGTGTCGGTACGGATGTCATGATCGTCAAAAAATCTTGTCCTTAGGTGTCTGAAGGAGGCATGCGTGGATTGAATATGATGTTGGATCTCCTCATCAATGTCAACCTTAGTAGAGAGGTGGCTCGCCAGGTCTAGGAAATGTTCCACATTTTCAAAGTTTCTCTGGTGATCTTGCTAGATGGAAAGACGGGTTCTTGCCCTGGAATTGTGCCCTTTCAATCAGGAGGCACTCCAAGTAGTTCTCTACTGAGCAAGAGTCTCCCATGTGTTGGTAAAGGAAAATTGATTTTCTCCAGGTAGACGTCTGGTGCGGAACATCTTTGAACGTGGGGTTACCATTGCACATCAGCAGATACAGGGTCCTTGACAGAGGGTGCATCCAGTTCCAGTGACAAGGGAACCTCGATGACTGGGGATCTCCCTACTGCTGCAGCCTTCATCTGCCATTGCAACCATTGATACCATATGATTCTCCTTCCTGTTCTGCTGTTGAGGACTGGTTTTGGCTTGCTCCTTGTTTGGTTCCTCCCTTAGAGCAAATGCTTCTTGAACAAAGAGAACCACAGCCTAGAAATTCTGCGGTGTTGTGTCTGTTTTTCAACCATGAAGCAAGTTCCTGAGTATTGAATATAGTTGTTTTGTTATGTTCCTGACGTAGTATAAGCTGCTTCCTTGATGTGCACTCTGACAAAGGAAGGTTCAGACTTGGAGATAGCTTTAACACATTTATTAGACTGTTAACAATTCTCCTACTTGGATTCGACTCTCCTGTTAATCCTGCTATAGCTACTGAGACTGACAAACTAGTCTGCTACAATCCACGTGGATGGGTGTGATGTGTTTCAAATCAACCCTGCGTACTCACTGAGAGTCACCACTGGAAAGAGGAAGATCATGTGTGCTGTGTCCTTATATATAGGTTGGTGTAATGCCCCCCCTGTGGTAGTGTCACCTCTGTGTGTATCGTGAATGCCCATTGGTCATTCCTATCTTACTGGTCTATTGGTTGAATGTCTGTGTGTCATGTCTCTGGTGCTCCCTCTAGTGTCTATCTAGTCTACGTGTATTTACATTAACCCCTTGTGTATTTACAAGATAATGGGCATGGGGAGGATGCTGTGGGGTGTGTGTGTTGGGAGTGGTGGTGGTGGGTGAGGGGGGGGGGGGGGGGGGTGGGGGGGAGTGGGGGGATTGGGAGGGATTGTGATTATGTACTATGCGTTGCCTTAATGGTAAAGATGCCTGTGGCTTGTTCCTGAATCAGTTGTTAGGTCTGCCTATTAAAAGTGTCAAATACCTGTTTGAGGCTGTTTTTGTAAGATTGGTCCGTCCAAATGCAGATTTTGATGGGGAATCCCATGGAGCCTTTGACCAAAAACTGAGAGGTTCTTGGCTAGTGCCTGCAGCTTGCTGGTCTCATGTGGACCGAGGCACAGTATTGTGCGGGCTGGCACAAAACAATTTCCAGGCCCAAAAGCTCGACTGTTCCTAATTTGCTTTGCAATGCCCTAATAACAACATCATTGGCTGGCACAGAGATTGGAAAAATTCACACAGAGCAGCAAAGAACTTTAATTCAACGCTTAAAGCTTAGTCGTGTTGTCGCAGCAGATGAAAGGTTTTTCCTTCCCTTTTACAAACTGGGATGCTCGCAGAACGCGTCCAAATGTGAAAACAATTGCTTGACTTGACACTGTAACCCTCCTATTTGATAAACACAAAAGTGATTGAATAAAACATTAATAATTTAGGAATAAAAATAGTCGTCGAATATAGTACAGCATTTGCAAATAGCAGTGTGCCACCCCATACGCAGCCTATTTCCCAGTGTGAGAGGATGATTACACAGTTCCAGGTGGAATTTGAATTTAATGCCACAACATGCAAATGTTATATATATATATCAGGGAAGTATTTTTTGTGCCAGCCACAAAGTCCACATGAAGAATTGTGAATGGGAAAGCCATATTGTTCATATTTAATGGTTGATGCCAGTGCTTCACAAGCCATCTTGATCTTATGAGGATGACATTGGGCAGCAGCAGTGCTGCTTTCCAGATGTAATCCTGCAGTGTGAAAGTAAAAGAACAGAACTCATTGTCCAGTGCTAACATCTCTTAAAGAGTCGGCAGTCACCCTAGATCTTAACTGTTGTAGAGGATTGAAATGTCAGCAAATTTAGGGCAGTATTTAAAATTCGTGCATCCAAGCATAACAAACGACCACTTTGCTCTTCATGGCTGATGTTTCACAGAGGAACAGTTGCATTGAGTTATGAGTCATTTGTTGGATGAATTGTATTATGGGCCAGGGTTTAGAGAACCCCAATGTGTATCATGGAGTTCACCTGACCCACAACTTTTAATAGATTGTGGTATGGGGAGCACACAGCCCACTCTACAGGTGTGGTACAGCAAAAATGGAAAAGTATTTTTTTAAAGCAAAACAATGTTTATTCTATGAACTCAAGTTAACCTTTTTAAAACATACAGTGAACATCTTACCAACTATTAATTCAAATACAACCCCAAAGACTACAACACTAAGTAAACCTTTAAGCTTTCCTTTTTAACATTCATACAACTTAAAAACAAAACCTTTATCAGAAGCACATCAGGTTAAAGTCACTACTGAAAACATTTATAATTCTGAATTCACCAAATGATCAAGAGGTAGTCTTTTCACGGCAAAGACATCAACAGTACAGCTGCTCTGTCTGGCTTCAGCTCCAACACTGAAAACAAAACTAAAACACACCCTGCAGCAAACAGCCTAAAACAAAAGTAACAAGCTGACAGAGAGACCAGCTCCACCCCCTCTCTGACATCACTGCAGTAATAAACATCCATTTCTTAAAGGTACTCTCACAACAGATATTTATACACACACCCATTTATAAACACCCATTTATAAACAACCATTTCTTAAAGGTACTCTGACATGACAATTGTGAAAGTGAGGCTTTGTGCCCAGTATGCATTAAAGATCTTGAGCTGGAGTTTTCGATTTTGCGGCTAAGTGCCGACACCGGCGTGTAACTGTGGCATTTTACGATGCCAAAATTGGCGGCAAACCCTCACCAATCCTGGGACCGCTGTGGGGCAAGCAGCAGCGCCGGGTAAAACTCCCGACTCCCGCAAAGAAAACGTCCGGAGAATGGCTGGATCCGTGGCCACGCATGCGTACGCTGATGACCTGCAACGGTTGTACCGTACAACATGGCACCAGCCTGCGCGGACCTGCCCCACAGGTCACCCCCTGGCCACTCGTAGCTCTCATGGAAGCCCCCCCAGCCAGCAACATGGCTCCCGGCTGACTGTGGCGGAGCTGGTTTACAGTCTGTGGCTGCCATGCCAGGTTTCCGACTGCTCAGTCCTCACGTCAACCATGTGGTTGGGAACTCAGCCCATCGGAGGTGGAGCATCGGGAGAAGGCCTTCCGATGACTTGCTAATGGCGTTCCAACGGCGTGCGGTGCACAACGCAATGACGCCATTGGCGAGTGGGCAGAGACTAGAAAACTGCCGTCAAACTGCCCCCGCCCCTGATTTGGGCGTCGTAATGGATTCTCTGCCCGATCGCCGGTTACAATATCAGCGTCGGGCAATGGAAAATCCCGCCCCATTTACATTATTCACAGAATAGCAATGGTTTGGTTTCCTGACTAACATTCCTCCCTCAATCAGAACCAAAAAGAGGTTAACTGCTCAGTCAGCTGGTTTATTCTTTATCGGGCCATACTGCGTTAAAAATTGCTGTCACTGTTACCTATTTTTGATCACTGATTGCAGTTCAGAAGTAATTCATACTTAATGTCATGATAATATGCGCTATTGATCCCAATTCTTTGCAACTAAATTCTGTACTGTTATGGATGTCAGACAGCTCAACTTGACAGATTCTCTTCTTCATTTGTTCAATTGCAATACCCTTCGCTGAGTAAGGCTGAATAAGGGAAACACTCAGATACCTAGAATGACCTGTACAGCAAACTCCACTGGCCATGCTATTATATCGCTGGAACCTAGCAGGAGAGTATGAAATAACCTTCATCTCATTTAATACATGCAGATGATGGTAGAGTGCCTCTTAAAGGTGCGAAAAGGCGTTGGACGGAAATTCAACAGCACCTTGAAATAAATGGTGAATTAACTGATGCAACATTCGCTTGGTGAACTATCACACAGACGGTCCTTTATGGAGCAGGAATCACAGGAGTTAGTTATGGGCAGGATCACAGAATTGTTACAGCACAGAAGAAAGCCATTTGGCCCATCATGTCTGCACCAGCTCTCCAAATGCACAATGCACCGAGTGACACTCCCAGCATTCTCTCCGGACCCTGGCCATTCTTCCTTTCCAGATTAACAGTCTCATTCCCTTTCAAACGCCTCGATTGAACTTTCCTCCACCACACTCTCAGGCCGTGCATTGCTGACCCCAACTGTCCGTCGCATGAAAAAGATTTTCCTCGCCTCGCTTTTGCTTCTTTTATGGGCCGATAATTCAGCACCTTTTTCTTTTCATATGGGGACTGAGTTCCAGTAGCTCTGTTTAGGTTCTGAGACTGCGTTGAGGGGCAAGGATCTCCTGAACATTTTTTGAAGCCTTAAAGTGTTTAAGACATGCATGGTGCATTGGCCTTCGGGATCACAAACACTTCACTCACCATTACATTCACAGCCAGTCTCAGAATACAGCACCTCATAATGTGGGACCTTCACGCCAATGCACATAACAAAAATGTGCACTGTAGCCTCCGATCTAACCTGATCCCAAACTCAGCGTAACTTTAACATTCCAATTGCAGAAATCTTCCATAATACACTAATTTAGTGCTGAATCCAGATCCCAGAGTGCAGGAACATGGGAATAGGTTTCAGCCATTCAGCCCCTCAATCCTTTTACGGCATCCAATTAGATCACGGCTAATTCATATCTCAATTCCAGTTACGCACCTTTGTTTCCATAGCCCTTAATGCCCTTGCCTAACGAAAATCTATCAACTTCAGTTTTGAGATTTTCAATTGACATCCAACCTCAATAGCTTTTCCAAGCAAAGAGAATTCTAGGTTATCGCCACACTTTGTGTGGAGAAGTGCTTTCTGATGTCACCCGTGAATGGCCCAGATCTAATTTTATGGTTATGCCACTTTGTTTTGAACTATCGCCATAGGAAGTAGTTCTTGTTGATTTATCAAATTTTTATCAAAGACAAAGTACTACAAAACAGAAAATACTGGAAATACTCAGTAGGTTATCTTGACCGAGCAGCCATCTTCTGGGGTGACCGGGCCTGGATGGGCCCAGCTGCTGCTCGGGTGTCCCAAGTAGCGTGGTGCAACCCTGTTCTGCCCGCTGCCCACCCGATGCGGCAGGACAGGAAGGGAGGAGTCCGAGGTGTTCCGGCATGCAGGAATCACTGGTAGGGGCCTAATCGCCTCCTCTTCCCTCCGGGTATATGGTGGCCCCCCGGCTACTCCATTCAATGGGGGTGCGAGCGCAGCTGACCCCTGAGGCTCCCCCGCCTTGTGGCGCTGCCAGGCCTTGAGGCCCGCTCTAGTCTCGACCAGGGTCTGAATTCTCACGGCCATGGAGCACATGGAGTGGACCATCTCCGTCTGGGAATGCGCCACATCACGCAGTAACTGTACCAGCACATTCTGAGTCTGCGTCACATTGGCCAGTGACTACGCCATCTCCCTCTGGGACTGGGCCACCTCCCTCAGTGTCTCAGCCACGCTGACCAGTGCCTGGGCCATGCCACCGATGCTCTCAGCCATGACTCAGCTGTGACTGGGCCTAGCTGAGCAACGCCACTGCAATGTCCAGGTGGCCCGGGTCCATGGCTGCCTGTGCTGGGCCTCAGCCACTGCGATGCACAGAATGCCCCAGGCCTTGGACATGCTTATCCATAGCCAGAAATCTTGCCTCCAAGGCTTCCGTTGCAGCCACCATCCCTGGGGTGTTGGCCTGGGTGCCACGCATGGGTGACACCACCTCCTGCTCCTGCACGCGGTTGCACTCCTCCACCTGCACCTGCAGGTGCTGACTGCTCGCTGACAACCTCTCATGTAGTCCCTAACTCTGCAACTGTATCTCTACAATGGATTGGACTGTCTTTTCCTGATGCCTGAAACCCATCTGGACGGCATCTCGTCCCTGGGGTCGGCCCGTACACTGACCGTCCGCCCCCTTGGGTGTTCCTACCTCCACCTGGTGAACCGGGGGATTTTTGTGGTCAGCACCAGATAGTATCCCAGGAGCCTCTTCACTAAAGTGTCCAACCGAGCTGAGTATCCCTGGACTGTTGGAGGGTGTTGGAGATATCGGACTCGAGCTCCGGGGTGTCCTGGGTCTCAGGTTTATGACTCCCCTCCGTGTCGGTATCATGCACGCTGCTGCTTGGCACCCAGAGCTCTGGCTCTGTCTGTGGCTGGGGCAGGGGACACCAGAAGGACCCGCCCCATAACCAGCAGGTCCAGCAAGACACAAGACAGGAAGCATGATTAGACCTGGGGAGGGTGGGAGTGTGTGAAGAGGGGGTGAGGGGATGATATGGAGGTGGTGTAAGGGTGGTGTTGGATTGAGGGTGTTATGGGGGTGAGAGGTGATGTGAGGGTGGTATGAGGGTGGTGTTGGGTTCAGGGTGGTGTGGGGGCGAGGGTGGTGTGTGGGGGTGAGGGTGTTATGAGGGTAATTTGGGGGTGAGGGTGGTGACACACATGTTAAGGGGAACCACAACTCAACGGGGTCTTACTTCCTCGCCCGAGGCTGAACCCACCCCCCGTGACTGCCCTTTCCTCTGGCCCACTATTGTGGATGCTGAATAACAACTGCACTAGACTGAATATTTCACATGACTGATCCCTAATAATGAATCTAAACCCTCGGATACAAGATAGAATGGGACAGACTAAACTGTGTTCTTCACACAACACTCAGGTCGCAAGCACCGTAACATTTTTTGCTCGAACCATTATAATCTCTCAGAAATATTTTGTGATTTCTTCTAATCGGCTGAATTTTTGACTTTTGAGGTCAGTCATGCTGATTAAATTGGCTTTGGCACCAGTGCTTAACTTTAATTGGACCCACTGTACAGGTAACTTCAAGTGGTAGCAGTCATTTGTCCTCATCAACCTCATTTATTTCAAATGGAGTATCAATTTGCATTTTTGTAAGAGCTTGAGAATTTTTTGATGTCTCCAAAAAATTATTCTTCTCTGTTATTACTCCAACACACAATGATGGTTCATCAATGGAGACTGTGAGTGGGATTCTCCGACCCCCCGCCGGGTCGGAGAATCGCCGGGGGGGCGGCATGAATCCCGCCCCTGCTGGCTGTCGAATTCTCCGGCGCCAGGGTTTTGGCGGGTGCGGGAATCACGCTGCACCGGTCGGCGGCTGCTGGCAGTGGCCCCTCCGACGATTCTCCGGCCTGCGATGGGCCGAGTGGCCGCCCGTTTTCGGTGGGTCCCGCCGGTGTAAATCGCAACAGGTCCTTCCTGGCGGGACCTGGCTCCACGGGCGGCCTGCAGAGTCCTCGGGGGGTGCGGGGGAGATCTGGCCCCGGGGGGTGCCCCCACGGTGGCCTGGCCTGCGATTGGGGCCCACCGATCCGTGGGCGGGCCTGTGCCGTGGGGGCACTCTTTCCCTCCACACCGGCCACTGTTAACCTCCGCCATGGCGGGTGCGGTGAAGAACCCCCCTGCACGTGCGCTGGTATGACCCCAGCACACGCTGGCGTTCCAGCGCATGCGCCAGCTCGAGCCGGCCGGTAGAGGACCTTCGGCGCCGGTTGGCATGGCCCAAGCCATTCCGCGCCAGCAGACGCGCGCCAAACACTCCGGCACCGGCCTAGCCCCCGAAGGTGTGGAGGATTCAGCACCTTCGGGGCGGCCCGATGTCGGAGTGGTTCACGCAACTCCTCAGCGCTGGAGTGGCCCGCCCCCGCCGGTTCGCGGAGAATCCCGGCCTATTATTCCCACTCAGCTGACTGGTCTGGGGTTGAGCTCATAGTAATAATTCTGAGCAAAGTGATTTTTTTCCTTTGCACCTGGAACAAAACTTGCCAAACGCTGGACACTGCCTTAATTTGTGCCTTTGACCACATCTTTTACGCAGAAATACTTTGTCCTGATCTTTAAACTGTTTGTTGGTGTATGAGGAGCTGCAGGAACTTTCCCACCTCTTTTTGGTACTTTCCCGCCTTTTGCAAAAAGGGCGTCAACCGGAGTGCTTTCCCCCAAGGAGACGCTGCCATTACTGAGAAACATTTTAGAATGCTGTGCTGCTAGTTAGTGAGCCTGACAAACCTTAACTGTTTGTTCCAAAGACAGCTCCGATTCCCTCAGCAACCGTTACCTCAGCTTATTTTCCTTCACAATTGAAATATGTTCAAATGACTGTTTGAGCTCAGTGGGCTTATTTTCTGCCAAGGCCTAATTCACAGCACATCAAAACAAAATGGAACATCATCTGAAAAATAAAATAATTAATACTGGAAACAGTACCTTAAAAATTAATATTCCAAATCAATACATTTCCCCTTCTGTCTCTATAAATCAGCACTTCAAACAGCTTCACTTCAAGGTGTAATTATAATGGGTAGAGAAGTAGTTGGACCCAAATATCCTGGAATGGGCCCATTCATGACCCTCATTAGCATGCTGCACACATGGTTAATGAGGCTCTCAATCAAAATGAGCAAGAGTGATTAGCAAGGCCAGACAGGACCAAAATAAATATGCAGTGTTACTCAACAAACACAGGCTGCAGCCCACGAGACACAAAGATTCACGTTGCTTTGTCCAACCAAAATCTGATGAAGACAATGATGGCTGCCCAGCGTAAAATTCAACCGAGTATTCTACCAAAAATTAGGCTATGTCAGTTTTGCCGTAAAAACCGGTGCAAAAGTTGCTGTACCTGTCAGCATGATCCGGAATGCAATCACTCGGCACTTAATAAAAACAACGCCATGCCCGTGGTGAAGTGTCTGATTCGCCTGCCCCTGAGGTCATCTGAACAGTGCAAGCAAGGGGGTGCTGCATTTAAATAGGTCCACAGCTCTTGCTCACAGTAAAGCCAAGAGGATGGCTACCAAGAAGCCTGCTCCATGCTTTACAGAGAGAGGCCTCACACAATTGCTGGATGCCATGGAGGAGTAAAGGGCGACAGTCTATCCGCAGATGATCAGGAGAGCCTCCAGTAAGGTCGCACAGGAGATGCTGACTGTGCTGCACCCTCCATAAGAGGACGAGGGTACGGTGCCGAAAGAAAATAAATGACCTCCTCTGTGCTGCTGGGGTGAGTGATTCTTGTCTTCCCTTACCACTCTCCCTCTCAGATACCCCTCACCTTTCCACATGGACCCCACTTGCTGCCGACATGCTGTGCTCCACAACCCGACTTCCTACAAGCGTCCTCATCTCCTCTGAGACTCCATCATTCATCCCTGCTCATGCGCAACGCCCACACATGCCAGGCATCATTGCCATCTGACCCGGAATGTGGCCTGCTTACAAACTTCCCATCTTTCTCTCTGCAGGATAAGCTTGCTCATAACCGCCGTAAGCGGGTGAAGACCGATGGTGGCATTGTGGAGCTCAGGATCTTGACTCCTTTCAAGGAGAGAGCACTGGAGCTCGCAGGGGAGGATCAGGAGCAGGACTGTGCAGAAAGCGAGGTGGGCGGGAGGGAGAAAAGTTTAGGAACCGCTGCACTTTCATCTATCTGACAAAGATCACACATGTCCTGTCTCTCCCAGGCCTTTGCTCTTGCCATATTCCTTCCTTTGCAGGAAAAGCATTGAAAGCGTGATCCATCCACCAGTAGGGATCCAGTGCCAACCGATAACCAAACCCTCTGAGGAGATGTCAGCAGAGGACACAGAAGATGCAACACAGCTGTCATCCACACCCTTCACAAATGCAGACATAGACCTTGGTGGGTGATCTTAGCAGACAGGCTTCTGGGTCACTATCTGGTGAGGACCATACTACTGCTGACCCACAGCAGACGGAGGCAGGAATGTCCCAGGGATCAGACAGTCAGAGATCTGCTCAATCCCAAGACTCAGCTGTGTCCCAGCCAGGTGCTGTACCTCTGGAATCATTCATCCCTCAGATGCTGGAGATACAAAGGCAGAGTAGGGAAAACCAGGAAGGGATGTCAGCAACAGTCCTGCAGTTGCAAGGCCCACTGGAGGAGTTACAAAATCTTCCAGCCTAGGAGGTAGTACATCAATGAGAAGCACCCAGGCCAACACTGCAAAGGTGGCATCCGCAGTGAGAGCCTGGGGCTTGACATCTGGCCCATGGTGGGAGGTGTCTAAAGCATGACTCTTGGCATGAACCTGATGGTTCAAGGCTTGAGCTCTATCGTCGAGGGTATTGACTGCATGGCGCAAACACTGTTGGCCATCCATGAGTGCCAGTGCCAGAGGATGGCGGGGCTTCTGGATCTCACTCCAGCTGCCCCTTTATCCCATGGAGTGACCCGGGGCCTAAAAACACCCAAAGGGAGGAGGATCCATTGTGCACAGCCCGGAGCCTCGCACACAGGAGACTCTGGGAGTATCCAACCCATTTGATCCCCCCCCCCCCCCCCCAGAGCACCACTGGCACAGCGGATAGAACAGGGTGCCACCCACAAGTAGGCCGGGGCCTCAGAGGACGTTCGCTGAGGGCAACTCAGGCAACAGGGTGTGGCAGACAGCAGGCCACCCCAAGCTCTGATGTGGATCCTGGGGAGACACATGAATGTAACAGGAGGAATAGGAAGGTAAAGAAATTGTAATTACCCAGCATTGGCATGGATAATATGGGGCACTTAGATCTGTTGGACACTGACTTTTGATTATATTGCACCTCTCGCTGTATTAAATCGAATTTTTGCTCATCATCTCTGCTGCTGAATGCAATGGCACCTCTCACCTGAGGGATTCAATTGGACTTACAGCACCTCCATGTCCTTTATGCGATGATGTCATCTCAGAGTAAGTGTTCACTTGCAATGACAGGACTTTGTTAAGTTACAGGACATCCTCTAACTGAACCTCCAAAACGTGAGACTGCATCAGGAAAGATGATTGATTCCGCCGACCATGACTCAAGCTGCCATCAGCCAGACCGACATCAGACATTAGCAGAATCTTTGAGGACCATCAATGCCCTTTCCTCACTGCAAGTCATCATCACCCTCCTGTATTGAATAGACAGTTGGCATTCGGGGACTCCCCAACACCAGATCTCTGAGATGTAACTGCTCCCAACCACCCACTCTCCCCACGCGTGCATAGAAGAGTCCATGTTCTGAAAGGCCACCCAAGTGTCCTTCCTAATCCTGGTCCTCAAAGGAACCATGCGGCGATGAGGGCATCCCTAGCCCTCCTGCCCATGCACACACTGGCATCCCCATGGCTGCCTTTCTCCGCCACCTCTTGAGGCGTCCCCTTGGTGCCTTCCTCATTGTCCTTCTCATCCGAGAAGACATCCTGCTCCACCAGCGCCTCGTCTGGAAGTTCCTCACCTAATTCCAACCCAGGTTGTGGAGGGTGCAGCACATCACCATCATCATCAACCCCCCCCCCCCACCCCCCACACTCTCGCAGACCCTCATGAACGGATTTTAAGACCCTCACGAGGTCACTTGTCGCCCCCTGACAGCTATCCTCTTACTGGTTTCCCCCCCACCAAAGGCGGCTGGAGCTCTCTCTCCCTTTGCAATCCTTGGTGGATAGTGGTGATTTTTGATCTGACCTCCAACCTCCCTCGTAAAGGCCTGACGCCAGGTTTCCATTTGCGCCGGCATGACGTCATGGCTGTTGAGTATGACACAACATTGGGCCCGGAGGTTGTATCGTGAGGCATGCTCATTAGAATTAGAATTAGAACAGTACAGCACAGAACAGGCCCTTCGGCCCTCGATGTTGTGCCGAGCAATGATCACCCTACTCAAGCCCACGTATCCACCCTACACCAGTAACCCAACAACCCCCATTAACCTTATTTTTTTTTTTAAGGACACTAAGGGCAATTTAGCCTGGCCAATCCACCTAACCTGCACATCTTTGGACTGTGGGAGGAAACCGGAGCACCCGGAGGAAACCCACGCACACACGGGGAGGACGTGCAGACTCCGCACAGACAGTGACCCAGCCGGGAATCGAACCTGGGACCCTGGAGCTGTGAAGCATTGATGCTAACCACCGTGCTACCGTGCTGCCCCATGAAATGCTAATGCATGCCAATCAGGCTGGTGCAAATCTTGTTTTTGACCTCACAAGAGATTCAGCGTCCGTTACAGGATTTGCGCCCACAGCCAACTCGGCTGCTAAATCGCGACGATGCGTCAACCGAAAGCCACAACAGCTATACAGAGAAAAATGCACATTTCCAAAGGCAGATAAGTCAGAATGTTGGTGGGCTTTCCAAACACTGACTTTTTAAAATTGGCACAAGGAAAGGCTTTATTCATGATGTGAGTGAAAGACATTCCAAGGTCGGATCAGGGAGATTTTCATGGTTTGATGATAGTCCAAAAGTCAAAGGTTCAGTTTTATTTCTTCTTGCTCCTTCTTCAAGCACATGCAGTCCACAACGTGCAGACATACCCGTCCAGCATGGGGCTCGGTGCATTGACATTTTGGAGTGTGCGATACTACGATCAGTGTTGGGCCTGCCAAAAGAGGTCATGACCACCTGGCAGGCACTCAACTATTTTGGAAACAGGCTCCGCTCCACCCATCTTAGGCAAGGGAGGAAACATATTGTGAAGTACAGTGAGCAAGGGAAGAGAAGCAAGTGAACAAACAGCAACAACCTGAACTGAAGGCCACAGTCGGAATTAGCAGGCAAGCATAGCCTCAGATATGGGGCTGGATTCACCATTTTTGAGATTAAGTGCAGAGGATCTATGGCGTTTTATGTCCAAAACATCGGCGGTGACACCTCACCGATCCTGCGACCGGTGAGTGCGAGTAAAACGCACGATAAAAACGGCTGGAGAATGGGCAGGTCCGTGGCCGCGCATGCGCACGGTGATGACCTGCAGCGGTCGCGCTATAAAACATGGTGCCGGCCGTGGGCGGACCTGACCTGCCAGATAGTGTCCCCCTGACCCTGCCACCGCCCACCAGTCCCCCCAGCCCTTGGTGAAACCCCCCGACCAGCGACAAGGCTCCTGCCCGACTGTGGCGGTGCTGGACACAGTCCGCAGCCGCCACGTCGGCTTCCCAACTTTGAGGCCACACGTCAACCGTGCGATCGGGAATTTGACCCATCGGGGGCGGAGCATCTGCGGACAGCCATACAGTGACGCGCTAACGCTGTCCCAACGACGTGCGGCGCGCAACATGCTGATGCCAGTTCAGAGGGGGGGGGGGGGGGCGGATACAAAACCTGCGTCAAACTGGAGCTGCCCTCGATTTCGGCATCAGAAGGGATTCTTCACCTGATCGCCGATTACGAAATTGGCATCAGGAAATGGTGGGCTGGATTCTCCGACCCCCCGCCAGGTCTGAGAAATGCCGGAGGGGGGGAGGGGGGGGGGGGGTGCATGAATCATCCGGCACCGGGGATTTGGCGGCGGCTGCTGGCAGTGGCCCCCCCGGCGATGCTCCGCCTGCAGTGGGCCGAGTGGCCGCCCGTTTTCGGCCAGTCCCACCAGCGTATATTACACCAGGTATTTGCCGGCGGGATCTGGCTGCGCGGGCAGCCTCCGGAGTCCTCGGTGGGGTGCGGGGAGATCTGGCCCCGGGAGGTGCCGCCAGGGTGGCCTGGCCCGCGATCGGGGCCCACCAATCCGCGGGCGGGCCTGTGCTGTGGAGGCACTCTATTCCTCTGCACCGGCAGCTGTACCGGTCCCCCATTGCCAGGGCGGAGACGAACCCCTCTGCACATGCGCTGGGATGACGCCAGCACATACTGCCGCTCCCGCGCATGCGCCAACTTGCGCCAGCCGGCGGAAGCTCTTCGACGCCGCCGGCGTGACGCAAACCACTCCAGCGCCGGCCTAGCCCCTGAAGGTGCAGAGGATTCCGTACCTTTGGGGCGGCCCGACGTTGGAGTGGTTCACGCCACTCCTTCGCGCCGGAGATGCCGGCACCGCCGATTCCTGCAGAATCCCGCCTGGTCAATCCTGCCCATGATGTTATAGTGTTACCACCAAGATGAGAGGGACATGCCTGTCAAGGTAAGTGCTGAATCATTTGTAAAGGCCCAGAGGAGAGGTAGTCCAACACCCTCCCAAAATGTCCTGCATCCTCAAATGCAACAGGATGCAGGAAAGGTCAGCACCCTACAAATATCAAATCACCACCACGCTAGGAATAAATCTATATTCAAACAATCTGACATTACTTTATTGAGCAAAGTCAACTCATTAGGGCACAGGTGCACTCGGTGTTCAGTGAGCAGCTGTGATGGTACCAGTGCGTTTGGAACTCATTACCAACCCTATCTATTAAAATCCAGACTGTTACTTACAGTCAATTTCCTGAACAGTAATCATTGACCTTTGTACACTGGTAGTGTAACGATCAAGTGAGGAGGAGGAGGAGAATGTCTCACTTCTTTACCCATTCCTCATTTCACTGCAGCAGGTTTAAAACAAAAAGGCACACTTACCAATTCAGTGTGCGTTTTAAATGTTTGTGTGCTGTGACTATTGAAGACGCACGTGTTTTGTTATTCTCTTGACGTAGCATAAGCTGCTTCCATGATGTGCACTCTGACAAAGGAAAGTTCAGACGTGGAGATAGCTTCAACACATTTATTAATCTATTAACAATTCTCCTACTTGGATTCGACTCTACTGTTAATCCTTCTATAGCTACTCAGACTGATGAACCAGTCTGCTACAATCCACGTGGTGGGTGTGATGTTTAATCAACCCTGTGTCTGTACTCACTGAGTGTCTCCACTGGAAAGAGGAAGATCATGTGTGCTATGTCCTTTATATATGGGTTGGTGTAATGCCCTCCTGTGGTAGTGTCACCTCTGTGTGTATCGTGAATGCCCATTGGTCATGTCCTATCTTACTGACCTATTGGTTGAATGTCTGTGTGTCATGTCTCTGGTGCTCCCTCTAGTGTCTATCTAGTCTATGTGTATTTACATTAACCCCTTGTGTATTTACAGTGATGCATATCACCACAGCACGTAGGCAGGCTTTTTAAAACAAGAGGATTGCTTTTATTGCACTTAACCCAGTCCAAAAAAAATTAATCCTCTGACTTTCACACACACACACGCTTGAAGTTCACACTCACACAAATATATCACAAGAGCGGAAGGATAAATTTAAGTAAGTTGAAGTCCAGTGAAGTTAAAGGGTTCTTGGAGGTTGTGGCTTATCTGGCTTCAGGCTGAACTTGGTTGTCCTTCTGGGTGGCATTGAGGCGGTTAAAAATGTAGACGGACCCTTTTATCTGTTTCTCTGAAGATAGCAATTGCAGCATTGTGTTCTTTTTAAAATGACATTTATTGAGGTTTGACATTTTAACATGCAATGCAACAAAGCCACAGGAATGGTACAGCACTGCAAGAAAAAGTAAAGGCTCAACTTACAGAGGGGAACCGGGGAACAGCAGAACAACTGGGTCAATACTATCATTAGACATAACTCGAAGCCTCTGAAGCCCAACCTGAGAAGAAGGGGGAAACAGAATAAAGGCTGGAAAACATGGTAAAATGGTGCACACCACCCCAAGTGGCGATTGCTCATAACTACCACGAGAGATCAGGATACTTTTTTCCCGCCATGTTTGGGTGCGCACCAATGTACATCTTCCTGAACTGCAGCAGCGCCAGAAGCACCAATGACATCCTGGCACCTCCTTCCCCGGATACCGGACGTGCCTGTACCCCTACAGGATTCAATCATGGATTCATTAACCCCACCCACAAAAAAAACCAAATAGCATTTGTGATCAGCCCAGTTCAAAAGGGGCGTTACATATATACAACACAGTGCAACGTAACCCCAGTCTTAGGCCCTGAACAGAACCAAAATCATGCCACACAATTATACAGAAAGGACCAGCAACTATGGCCAGGAATCTCCGACCCCGCACCAGGTCGGAGAATCCCCGGGGGACGCATGAATCGGGCCCCACCGCCGGAATTCTCCGGCGCCCGTGGGATCACCGCTGGGCTGGTTGGAGGCTGTTGAAAGTGGCCCCCCGGCGAATCTCCGAGCCCCGACAGGCCGAGTGGCTGCCGAGTTCGGCCGAGTCCTGCCGGCGTGGGTTACTCAGGTCCCACACGGCAGGACCTTGAAGGTGTGTCTGTGGGGACCGTCCTGGAGATGGGACGGGGAATCCGACCCGGGGGGGGGGGGGGGGGGCCTCCACGGTGGCCTGGCCCGTGATCAGGGATTACTGATAGGCGGGCGGGCTGGTTCCGTGGGGGCCTATGTTCCTCCGCGCCCAGCCCCTGTAGAGCTCCACCATATTGCCCGGGGGAACGGAAACGGGAACCCCATTGGCATGTCCCTTCTTGAAGGTTCAGATTCGTGATGTCCTGACAGGATTCTTCTGTGCAGGGGGACCTGGGGATGAGCTGACTCCTGCACTTTGGTTGTTGTCCTGTTGCCGCACCCGCCCTCTCCTCCACCCCCCCCCCCCCCCCCCTCCCCAACCACCACCACCTCGATGTGGTCGGGATGCTTTGCAGAGACGGGAACCCATGCACATGCGCGGAATCACGCTGGCCGTAGCGCGCATACGCGGAAACACGCTGGCCGTAGCGCGCATTTGTGAACTCACGCCGACCGTTCTGTGCCGGCTGGAGCTGCGGGGACCACTTGGCGCCGACCTAGCCCTCTAGGAAGGGGAGCATACCGGATGATCGAGGGCCGTTTTTCACTCTGGCGTTAGAGCTTGGCCATGCGATTGGAGAATCCCGGCCTATATATTCGGATTACGAGCAGTGCAATCAATGCCTCCCAGATGGACAACTGCCAGGAGTGGAATCACACAATGACAAAGGGCCAGGACCCAACCGTAGGTCTGTATTCCCCTGGCGCGCACTCACCATCGTTGATGAGAAAGAGAAACAAAAGCTGCTCAATCAAATAAGAAGTGTCCTGGCCACAAGAGGGCAACAGGATACCAACTAAAAGTACAGAACTCAGCTTAACCGCAGGCCCTGTACACAGAGGAATTCTGTCAGGATGTCCCTGATAAGTGCCTTCGAGAAGGACATCCCAAGCTCCAATGGACAGCAAGATACCAGCCCAGCATACTCTGACACGCAAACATCAGCACCCTGACGACCTCCAGCACGGCACAAAACCTATACCCCAGCCGGTCTTGCACCTCCTCAAGCCCACCCAGGGCAGTGCATCTCCCAAACCTCTACCAACAACAAAGATTACGCCAGCCTGAGCTAGGGAGACCCTATCACTGAACAGAAGAAAAATCGTCGAGACACCCAATAATTTTTGTTCCAAGGGGCAACTCACCTCTCCCCAGTACAATAAGGGGAAACTCCCGTGGACTACCAAACTAAACTAGCATATATAACAGCTCACTGCTCACACACATGAAGAGAAGAGGAAAAAACACCTCAGGTAAAAATGCTAAATTGAGAAAGAAAAACAAAAATGAAAATGAAATGAAAATCGCTTATTGTCACAAGTAGGCTTCAAATGAAGTTACTGTGAAAAGTCCCTAGTCGCCACAATCCGGCGCCTGTTCGGGGAGGCTGTTACGGGAATTGAACCGTGCTGCTGGCCTGCCTTGGTCTGCTTTCAAAGCCAGCGATTCAGCCCTGTGCTAAACAGACTCGGTCAGTCAAATAAACAGGTCAATAAAACGGTCAGTCAAATAAAAAAGCATCCCAACCATATTGAGGGTGGGAGGGGGGGGGGGGGGGGGGGAGGGGGTGGTGCAGCAACAGGACAACAACCGAAGTGCAGGAGTCAGCTCAACCCCAGTTCCCCCTGCACAGAAGAATCCTCTCAGGACGTCACTAATCTGAACCTTCAAGAAGGGACATCCCAAGATCCAGAGGGCATCAGGATACTAACCACAGTACTGACCTGGCCTAGCCTGACACCCTCTGACATAGAAAAGTCAACGCCTCAGGACTTCCAGCTCACCCCAAAACCCGAACCCCAGCCGGTCCTGTGGCTCCTCATCCACACCCAGGGCAGTGCACCTCCCCATTGAACAGCACACTGCTCACCCAGATGAAGAGAAGAATAAAAAAAATCCTGAAGGTAAAAACGCCACAGTTAGTCCAGGAACAATCACCAAATCAATCAATGATTAAGCGAGCCCACCTTGGTGTGCTCCACCTCTCATTTCCTAAAAACATCGACTTCAAGGAAAAGTCAGAAGGAACCAACCAACCACCCATCACCCTGCCACGGCTCCACACACATTCATAATCACTGAGATAAGGGGTGTCCAATATACACTCCCTTCCTATAATGACAAGGATAAGTGCACATATAAAAGGAGTAAAACTGTGCACTTACCACATAATAGACTTAATATGGTTTTTGCTAAGATAACAGGCAACTTTCTGCCTCTTGCTCACACCTCGCACACGCTTATAGAAGAAAAGAAAACAATAATGAACCAGCAGCATAAGCATAAGGGAGTAACGACCAGGATTATTCAAGAGCCGCAGGATAATAACACCATCTGTGTTGCTGGAAAAGGTCAAAGCATGACAGGATCATCAAACACTTCTCCCCATTTCTCGAGGTTTCCAATGAACAGGACAGTATAAGGCCAGCGCTCAGAAGGCCCAGTCGACCACAGGCCTCCAAGACTGGATATATCGTGTTCCGTCGAACTTAATATGTCCAGTCTCAAAATCAGAATCACTAAAGCATGGCAGCCAATCTTCAAACTCACCCAGGAACTCACGTCTCACTTCCCGTCAGAGACTGGACACGGACGGTCCTTGCCTGGACTCTTCCTCCAGAATCTGTCAAGATATACAATACACCATGCAGCAGGATCTCAATGAACCCAAGGTGGGTCCTATGGTGAATGTATATTGCTTAATTCACACTATATAGCATTATGTCCTTGTGGGCTCTGTCTGTGAGCTGTTGCACGGCTCTGCCCACAGGGGGAGATGAGGAGCTTGTACAGGGCTCCACCCTTGGCTCCGCCCATGGCCCCTCCCATTACCAGAAGTATAATGTGCTGCAGTCTTGTGAGTCTGCCCTCAGTTCTTCTGGTCGCAGGCAGGCTCAGTTGTAAGTCTATTAAAGCCACAGTTTACTTCCTCTCGTGTCTCGAGTGAATTGATGGTCACATCAATCTAATAGACTTAGAAAAAACCACCATGGAATCAGCCCTCAAACCTGATCGACTAGAACTCGACCCGCAGGCTGCAGAAGTGAAGGAAATCTTTCTACACTGGCTTCGGTGCTTCAAAGCCTACCTGGCTGCGTCGACTACCTCCACTACTACTGAAGAGCAGAAACTCAGTCTACTGCACGCAAGGGTGAGCCATCGCATCTCTACGCAACTTAATAGTACCGACTTGTACACCGAGGCCCTCGCTATGCTTGACCGACTATACGTGCGGCCTGGAAATGAAGTCTACGCGCGGCATATTTTCGCTACCTGCCGCCAGCGCCCTGAGAGTCGCTAGAGGACTTCCTGCGCGATCTAAAAGCCCTTGCACAGGAATATAACTTTCAGGCTGTAACTGCCTTCCAGCATATGGAACTCGCTGGCCGTGATGTGTATGTTGCAGGGGTCCGGTCTAACTACCTGCGCCAGCGTCGCCTCGAAAAAGGGGCCCAGAACTTGGAGGACACGGTAACACTAGAAACCTCAATGGAGGTCGCGTTTCAAAGTCTGAACTCGTTCCCCGCAGACCACGCGACCCCATCGTGGACCCCCGACCAGAGACTGCCCCAGGCCTGCGCCGCGCGGCCACCCACCGACTATGGAGCGCCGGCGTGCCATTTTTGTGGTCAGCCCCAACACCCACGGCAGCACTGCCCAGCCCGCAATGCGACCTGCAGCAGCTGCGGGCGAAAAGGACATTATGCTAAGGTATGCCTGTTTAAATCAAAACCCTCTAACCCTCCCGCTGTCCAGAGCAATCGCTCCCCCAACTCGCAGGCCCGCAAACCCCGCAATGTTGCAGCGTGTCTGCTGACTCCACCTCCACCCGACATGTGCGACTCATGGGGGCCGCCATCTTGGCAATCCTGCCCCACGCGGCCGGCCATGTGCGAGTCATGGGGGCCGTCATCTTGGGCGCCATCTACCTCACCACCCGCCACGTGCGATCCACGGGGGCGGCCATCTTGGACACCATCTTTTTCATCGCCCGCCACGTGCGATCGACTTGGCCACCATCTTGGCCATCACCCGATGTTCATCTCGACGGCTACGACCTCCGCGGACAGTCATCACGGGGCCGCTCCAGCGCTGCTGATCAAGCCACCGACTACCCGCAACTCAATGCAGTCACTTTGGACCAGTCGCGGCCAAAGCACCTCAGGAGCTCGATGATGTCCGTTCAGGTCAACGGATACAAGACACCGTGCCTCTTTGACTCCGGGAGCACCGAGAGCTTTGTGCATCCAGACCTGGTAAGACGCTGTTTGCTCCCTATCTTCACTGCACAGCAAACTATCTCCCTTGCCTCGGGTTCGCACTCGGTCCAAATACAATGGCGCACCGTTGCGACCCTAACAATACAGGGCACCAGCTACTCTAATTTCCAGCTGTACGTACTCCCAGATCTCTGCGCCCCCCTCCTACTCGGGCTCGATTTTCAATGCAATCTTAGAAGCCTCACACTCAGCTTCGGCGGACCCCTACCTCCTCTCACTATATGCAGCTTAGAGACTCTAAAAATCGACCCCCCTCCACTCTTCGCTAATCTCACTGCTAACTGCAAACCTGTAGCCACTCGCAGCAAGCGGTTTAGCCTGCAGGATAGGGTATTCATTAGAGCCGAAGTCCAGAGGCTCCTACATGAGGGAGTCATAGAGGCCAGTAACAGCCCCTGGAGAGCTCAGGTGGTGGTCGTCAAGACCGGGGAAAAGTTCCGGATGGTAGTTGATTACAGCCAGACCATTAACCGGTTCATGCACCTCGATGCGTACCCCCTCCCCCGAATTGCAGACATGGTCAACCAGATCGCAATGTACCACATCTTCTCCACGGTGGATTTGAAGTCTGCATACCACCAGCTACCAATCCGCCCGGAGGACCGCCACTACACAGCGTTCGATGCAGATGCCCGCCTCTTCCATTTCCTCCGGGTCCCCTTTGGCGTCACAAATGGGGTTTCGGTGTTCCAACGAGCAATGGACCGAATGGTGGACCAGTACGGGCTGCGGGCCACGTTTCCGTACCTGGATAACGTCACCATCTGTGGCCATGACCAGCAGGACCATGACGTCAACCTCCACCGATTTCTCCAAACCGCCCAGAAACTCAACCTCACATACAATAAGGAGAAATGCGTTTTCCGCACAACCAGACTAGCCATCCTCGGCTATGTCGTGGAAAACGAAGTCCTGGGCCCTGACCCGGACCGTATGCGCCTCCTCTTACAACTCCCTCTCCCTCATTGTCCCAAGGCCCTCAAGAGGTGCCTGGGATTCTTCTCCTATTACGCCCAGTGGGTCCCCCAGTATGCGGACAAAGCCCGCCCACTATTTAAGGCCACACTCTTCCCACTGTCACCTGAGCTCGCCAGGCCTTCAACTGCATCAAGGAGGACATCGCCAAAGCCGCCATGTGGGCGGTGGATGAATCCGTCCCCTTTCAGGTGGAGAGCGACGCCTCAGAAGTCGCTCTCGCTGCCACTCTGAACCAGGCAGGGAGACCAGTAGCTTTCTTCTCCCGAACCCTCTCCACTTCGGAACTTCGACACTCCTCAGCCGAAAAAGAAGCTCAAGCCATTGTGGAAGCTGTACGGCACTGGAGGTACTACCTCGCAGGTAGGAGGTTGACCCTCATCACCGACCAGAGATCGGTTGCCTTCATGTTCGACAACTAGCAATGGGGCAAAATAAAAAACGATAAAATCTTGAGGTGGAGAATCGAGCTCTCCACCTATAATTATGACATCATATATCGGCCGGGGAAGCTCAACGAGCCCCCAGATGCCCTGTCCCGCGGCACATGCGCCAGCCGCAAGACGACCGATTACAGGCTATCCACAATGACCTCTGCCACCCGGGGGTCACCCGGCTCGCCCACGACATCAAGGCCCGGAATCTGCCTTTCTCCACCGAGGAGGTAAAAGCCATCACCAGGGATTGCCCGATCTGCGCAGAGTGCAAACCGCACTTCTATAGACCAGACAAGGCCCACCTGG
The DNA here is from genome assembly GCF_902713615.1 of Scyliorhinus canicula. NCBI lineage: Eukaryota > Metazoa > Chordata > Chondrichthyes > Carcharhiniformes > Scyliorhinidae > Scyliorhinus > Scyliorhinus canicula. Next base: position 60,507,993 of record NC_052154.1, on the reverse strand, counting down.
TAAAGGCTTCCCGGCCCTTTGAACGCCTGAGCATCGATTTCAAAGGGCCACTCCCCACGACCAATCAAAATGTGTACTTCCTCAACGTCATAGACAAATTCTCCTGTTTTCCGTTTGCTATCCCATGCCCCGATATGACCACCCACACAGTCATCAGAGCCCTGCACAGTGTCTTCACCCTGTTTGGGTTCCCCAGCTACGTGCACAGCGACAGGGGTTCGTCCTTCATGAGCGACGAGCTGCGTCAGTACCTGCTCGACAAGGGCATCGCCTCGAGCAGGACTACCAGCTATAACCCCGGGGGAACGGGCAGGTGGAGAGGGAGAACGTGACGGTCTGGAAGACCGTCCTACTGACCCTCCGGTCCAGGAATCTCCCGACCTCCCACTGGCAGGAGGTCCTCCCCGACGCGCTCCATGCAATTGGGTCCCTCCTGTGCACGGCCACTAACCAGACCCCTCACGAGCGATTATTTGTTTTCTGTAGGGGCACTACCACGGGGGCTTCGCTCCCATCTTGGTTGAGGACACCGGGCCCAGTTCTCCTCCGGAAGCTCGCCCGGACACATAAAACGGACCCACTAGTAGAAAGAGTACTACTGCTACACTCAAACCCACATTACGCCTTTATAGAACACCCCAACGGCCGTCAGGACACCGTTTCCCTCCGGGACCTGGCGCCTGCAGGGTCCACCACCACTACCACCACTGCCGAGGTACCCCTCACACTACACCCCACCCGACCCCCCACGCCCTGCACCCCCACGCCTACAGATTTTCTGTGCATCCCTTCGCCCGTCGTACCGGCCAGGAACAAAGCTCTGAACGAACCACCCCCGGAGTCCACCTTCAGATCCACACCGGCCGTTAGCACACAGCCACCCGAAGAGGCTGCAACCCCGGTGCTCCGCTGATCCCAGCGGACGACTCGGCCACCGGACCGGCTCAATCTGTAGACCCGTCACCCCCGCCGGACTTGATTTTTTTACAGGGGGTGAATGTGGTGAATATATATTCCTTAATTCACACTATATAGCATTGTGTCCTTGTGGGCTCTGTCTGTGAGCCATTGCGCGGCTCTGCCCAGAGGGGGAGATGAGGAGCTTGTACAGGGCTCCACCCATGGCTCCACCCATGGCCCCTCCCACTACCGGAAGTATAACGTGCTGCAGTTTTGTGAGTCTGCCCTCAGTTCTTCTGGTCGCAGGCAGGCTCAGTTCTAAGTCTATTAAAGCCACAGTTTACTTCCTCTCGTGTCTCGAGTGAATTGATGGTCACATCAGGTCCTTACCAGGGGAAGTTCTCTATCAAATGGACAGATTCTCTCCTGAACCTCCCTCATTCTCTGAAGGATACTTCGGGGTTCCTCAGAGTGAGCATCAGAAATATGCAACATGGGGCTGGGTTCACCATCCAGAACAACACTCTCAGAGGCGATTATCATCTCAATGCCCACTGCACTGCTGCGATGCAGATCCGCTCATCAGCAACATCGTCACTGCAAGCTGGGCCCCAGCCCAACTAACTCCAACCGCCTCAACCACATGAGGATTCTTTAGGATTTAACTAGGTCCCTCATTGCAAAACTCCAGTACCAATCATCCAGGGATATATCGACAAGCACATGTCCTGAAAAAAGACAATTATTAAATTGTTCCCCCCCCCACCCCATTGTGTTCTTTTTAAAATCTCTATCTGTAGCACATGGAGAGTAAAAACAAAACATCAGGTAGAGTTGGAAATTTGCCAGTTTTCTGGAGAGAGAGACCCACACAGGGGTCTTGCTTCTTCAGTGTCTAAGTTGCTTGATGTGTTCTGAAAATAAAGCAGATACGTAAGCACACGAGGCATTAGTTGGATTGTAACATGTGTTACAATCCGGGACCAGACTGCAGCAACTACTAGGATACCAGTCAGAAACTCCAATATTTTCTTTTCTTTGTAAGACCGTGAAGAAAGGATACTTCGCTCCAGGAGTGATTCCACACACAAATAGGGATATTTAAAACAACCTATATTATTAACAGAGGATTAAAACTTTAGCACCCTTAGAGAAAATAGCTTACAATTACCCATTAAATAATACTTAACAATGAAATGAAATATTAACTCCTAACCCTTGTCTTTTATCTCCATTCAAGCAAAACCCATCTCAGGTTCAAATCCATATTTAAATACAGTTAGCCAACCCAGGGATATGTTCTGTGAAGAGATGTCTCGTTAAACTGCTTTGAGAGAGACAGATCCTTCACGAACCAGTTTGCAGTTTCTTGTCTATGTCAGGTCATTGTTTAACCCGCTAGCCCTTTGAGAAACTGCTGTTCTGTTCACAGGCAAAATATAAACTGTTTTGAGTAAAGCTGCTAGTCTGTTTGCATCCTAATCTAAACTGAACTCAAAATTAACACCTGACTGCTTTAGCCCCTCACTCCTCCCATTAATAACAAATATCTCTAATTATTTACTCCTCAGAGAACCGTTCATATGCAAATAAAATGCCCTTAACACTTACTTTTATGATGCTTTAATTACAACCCTGTAACCAAAAATGTCTGCTTTTAAACCAGGAGCTTTAAAAACATCACTGCAACAGTCACATACAAATCCAGGCTTTTAACCCTTACTGCACCAACCACATACAAGACAATAGACCTGAAATTCCCACATCCATCACATGACCCAGTGGCTAAAATACGGTCATGGCTAGTGTATTCCAGTTGTAGCATCATTAGCTAATGGCTGGGAATTTCTCTCCCAGCCAGAGTCCTTAGTCTGGAGTGATGGCATCTAATGTTGGTTCCCCATTCAGTTGATTGTATATTTCCTGCAAATGAGGACAGGAGATATGGTTCATTCACATTCACCTAATGTAATTATTGCAGATGGGGACCCACCTTTGATTGTGATTTCAAGTTCTTGGAATGTGGCTTTAACCTTTTAAAACAAATGCAATTAAGACCATAAGACATAGGCACAGAATTAGGCCATTCGGCCCATCGAGTCTGCTCTGCCATTCAATCGTGGCTGATAAGTTTCTCACCCTCATTTTCCTGCCTTCCCCTTATTATTCAAGACAGCATCTATCTCTGTCTTAAAGACACTCAGTGATTTGGGCTCCACAGCCTTCTGCGGCAAAACGTTGCACAGATTCACCACCCTCTGGCTGAAGAAATACCTCATCATCTGTTTTAAAGGATTGTTCCTTTAGTCTGAGGCTGTGCCCTTGGGTTCTTGTTTTCCTACTAGTGGAAACATCCTCTCCACATCCCCCCTCATTCTTCTAAACTCCAATGAGTACAGACCCAGAGTCCTCAACCGATCCTTATATACCAAGCTCTTCATTCCAGGGATCATTCTTGTGAAGCTTCTCTAGACCTTTTACAAGGCCAGCACTTCCTTCCTTAGATATGAGGCCCAAAACTGCTCACCATACTCCAAATGGAGTCTGACTAGAGCCTTATACTCCAAATGGAGTCTGACCCAAGCCTTTTACAGCCTCAGAAGCACATCCCTCAGTCCTGACCCCGTGCACAGACTCTCCTCCATTCTCACCCACTGGGAGTCCCCCCCTCTAACCCAGCTCCTCACCTTCTCTGCATTCGTCACCCAGTAATAATATAGTAAATTTGGAAGACCCAACCCCTGACTGCAGATCTCTCTGCAACAGCACCTTCCTAATCCTGGCCACCTCTCCCTCCCCACCCCCCCATATAAACAAGGTAATCATATTTTCAACCTCCTTGAAAAATGCTTTTGGCAGGAAGATCAGCAGGCATTGAAAAATAAACAAGAATCGTGGCAACACACTCATTTTAATTGCCTGTACCTAACCTGCCAGCGACAGACATCCCACCTTGTCAGATCCGCTTTCACCCTCCCTACCAAACTAGTAATGTCTGGATTTGTTTATTGTCACATGTACCGAGGTACAGTGAAAAGTATTTTTCTGCGAGCAGCTCAAACAGATCTGAGGCACTAGTCACCGGCTGAAAAAGACGCCAATTAGTGGTTTCCTGTTAGTAAATTCAGAAAACCCTTTTCATGAAACATGTTTTAATAACACTGATTCATTTCTGGTTCCACACAACCTATTTGTGAAATTATCCATTCTCAGACTCCCTGTGTGTTCTCAACATCTCAACAAGTAATTTCTCAGTCCTACCCAAAACATGGCTTGCTCTCCAAAATAGCATATACTTTTCAGCAAGCAAAGAAAACTCTTGATTATTCCCATAATACAGTCATCCCTCAGGAATTAAACCATGAGTTCTAATCAGCCAGCATGGGTCAAATCAAATACACAAGGCCAGCACGAACCAAGATCAATTAAAGTCAATTCAAGATTTTTAAAATTTCTAACTACTTATTATGGAAACCGAACCAAACCCAGAGAATAAGTTGCACCAGTAGGTTCCACGGCTCGTATATAACCCATGGAAATGTGCATGCTTTGTTGGATCTAATTCATACTGTTATTCAGTTGTACTCTTTGATATCACTTCTGCATTTTTGTAGATGCCATGTAGAATCCACACCGAGTATGTTGAAACAAAAACTTACTTTATTTTACATCTCCTATTATATACAGCTCTAGCAGTGTCTTACTGGGTCTTCACCAGTCGGTGCCTTACTGGCCAACTCTATTTATTTTTTTATTTATTTTTTATTTTTAAAATAAATTTAGAGTACCCAATTATTTTTTCCAATTAAGGGGCAATTTAGTGTGGCCAATCCACCTATCCTGCACATTTTTTTGGGTTGTGGGGGTGAAAACCACGCAGACACGGGGAGAATGTGCAAACTCCACACGGACAGTGACTCAGAGCCGGGATACGAAGGCCAACTCTATTTAGATACAACCAGACATTGTTAATGGTCCCCCACCCCCTTATCGGGGGAGCTCGTATTCTGTACAATCCACGGGATAGCTAATCATCCCTACCCCAAAAGACCCGTGCGGGTTATAACATACATTAAGAGTTTGGTTTCCTGTCTTAGTAAAATCGTGCTACAATAGTCATGGGGAAAGCATTTCCCATTGTGGAGGAAGACCAAACCTAGGAGGTAAAAATGCACAAGGATCACTAATAACTCCATTAGTGAATTGTGAGAACTCGCCTCATCCAGAGAGTGGTTAGATTGTGGAACTCGCTGCCGTAGGGAGCAGTGAGGTGAGTAGCATGAAAGGGCTTGAGGAAGCTAGATAAACACATAAGGGAGTGATTAATAGAAGGTTCTAATGATGGAGTTCGATGAAAAGGCAGGAAGTTTATATGGAACATACACCAGCATGGACCAGTTATGCTTGAATACCCTGTTTCTACACTGTATATTCTATTTTATCTTTTCATTCTTTCAAGTGAGGTGAGTATCACTGGCATGGCCGTCCATTGTTGCTCATCCCTGATTGCCCTTAAAAAGGTGACGGGAAGCCACCTTCCTGTACAGCCCACAGTGCTGTAATAATAATTCATCCCATTTTACTTAAAAATGCCTCAATATTTCCAGTTGAAAAGCTCTTCCTCTGTGGTTTCCTTTTTTAAAAAATATTTTTATTCTCCTCCTTTTCTACATTTTCTCCCGAATTTACACCCACCAACAATGAACAATAATCAGCAACAAATATGTCAATCCCCATAACAATAACAACAATCCCATCCTCCCTCCAACCCCCAAACATTAGCCCGCATGTTTACATAAATAAATGACAAAAAGGAATCAGGGATTACCCATAGTCACCCTTAATACACACAGGCCCCCCCTCCCCCACAACCCTTCCACACATCCCCCCAACTAATGTTCGATGTGATCCAGTTCTTGAAAGTGCATAATGAATAATGCCCATAACTTGTAGAACCCCTCCGTCCTTCCCCTCAGTTCAAACTTAACCTTCTCAAGGGTCAAGTAACCCAACAGGTCCCCCCGCCACGCCAGGGCACAGGGTGGAGAAGCTGCCCTCCAAACTATCAGGATCCGCCTGCGGGAGATCAATGAGGCGAAGGCTACGATATCTGACTCTGCACCCGTTTCCAACCCTGGCTGGTCAGACACTCCGAATATGGCTTCCCAGGGACCTGGGTCCAGTTTCACGTGCACCATCTTGGAAGTTACCCTAAAAACCTCCTTCCAGTAATCCTCTAGCTTTGGACAGGACCAAAACATATGAATGTGATTAGCCACACCCCCCCCCCCCCCCCCCCCCCCCCCAACCCTGCATCGCTCACACACATCTTCTACTCCTTCAAAGAATCGGCTCATCCTCGCCCTCGTGAGGTGTACTCTGTGTACCACCTTAAGCTGTATCAGCCCCAACCTCGCACATGAGGTGGAGGCATTTACTCTCTGGAGCACCTCACACTAGACCCCCTCCTCTATAACCTCTCCCAACTCTTCCTCCCACTTTGCTTTGATCCCTTCCAGTGGTGCCTTATCCTCTTCCAAAATAGCTCCGTACACCGCTGACACTACCCCCTTCTCCAGTCCCCTTGTTGTCAGCACGTCCTCCAGCAATGTGGAGGCTGGTTCCTCAGGGAAGCTCTGTATCTCCTTCCTGGCAAAATCTCGAACCTGCATGTATCTAAACATTTCTCCCTGCTCCAGCCCATACTTCGCTTCCAGCTCTCTCAATCCTGCAAACCGACCCCCAAGAAACATACCTTTTAGAGTCTTAATCCCCTTCTCTTCCCACTTCCGAAAACTTCCATCCCTCTTCCCTGGCTCAAATCTGTGGTTCCCCTGAATCGGCATTTCCCTTGAACCTGCCCCCAACCCGAAGTGTTGGCGAAACTGCCTCAGGTTTTCAATGAAGCTGTTATAACCGGACTCTCCGAGTATTTCCCCGGAGCTATCGGGAGCGGCGCTGTTGCTAGTGCTTTCAGTCCCGACCCCCTGCACAAACTTTCCTCTATTCTGCCCACTGGGAATCAACCCCTCTGATCCAGCTTCGGACCTTCTCCACATTCACCGCCCAGTAGTAGTACATCAGGTTCAGGAGACCCAAACCCCCTGCCTGCCTTCCCCTCTGTAGCAGCACCTTTCTAACTCTGGCCACCTTCCCTCCCCATATGAACGAGGTAATCCTTCCCTCAATCTCCCTGAAAAAAGCCTTTGGGAGGAAAACTGGTAGGCATTGAAAAATAAACAGAAATCGCAGCAACACATTCATTTTAACCGCCTGTACCTGACCCACCAGTGACAGAGGGAGACCATCCCACCTTGCCAGATCGGCTTTCACTCTCCCCACCAAACTAGTGATATTGTACCTGCGAAGCCTCCCCCACTCCCGGGCCACCTGCACCCCCAGATACCTAAAGTGAGTCCCTGCCCTACGGAATGGCAGCCCCCACACCCCTGCCCCCACCCTCGGCCGAGACACCACAAAATACTCACTCTTGTCCAGGTTCAGCTTGTACCCCGAGAAAGACACAAATACTCGCAGTAGCTCCAATATTCCCCCTATCGACACACTCGGTTCTGACACATACAGCAGCAAGTCATCAGCATATAAGGACACTCTATGCTCTATCCCCCCCCGCACTATTCCTTTCCATGCTCCCGAATTTCCTAATGCAATGGCCAATGGCTCAATCGCAAGTGCAAACAGCGGGGGGACATAGGACATCCCTGCCTCGTCCCACGGTGGAGAGAAAAGTATCTCGAGCTGATGTTGTTTGTGTGGACACTTGCCTTCGGCCCCTTATATAATAGCTTAACCCAGTTCACAAATCTTGGTCCAATCCCAAACCGCTCCAGAACTGCCATCAAGTACCCCCATTCTACCCGGTCAAACGCCTTCTCAGCATCCAATGCCATAACCACCTCTGTTTCCTTCCCCTCCGCCGGTGCCATAACAACATTCAAAACCCTCCTAATGTTCGAAAAAAGGTGCCTCCCTCTCATGAACCCCGTCTGATCCTCACCTATCACCTTTGGGAGGCCTCTATGGTTTCCTGTTGTGCACCCCAACTGTGAAGGCCATATGCAGGATGAATGATGCCTGCTCGAAAACAAATTGCAGAATAATAATCGCTTACTGTCACAAGTAGGCTTCAATGAAGTTACTGTGAAAAGCTCCTGGTCGCCACATACCAGCACCTGTTCGGGGAGGCTGGTATGAGAATTGAACCCGCACTGCTGGTCTTGTTCTGTATTACAAGCCAGCTGTTTAGCCTATTGTGCTAAACCAGCCCCTTGACCAGTTAACAAAAGAATTTACAATTTTCACAGTGAAGCACCTCTTGAAGATGTGACGACAGCTCACCCATGCCTGGGGATTTCCCGACGGTGTGGGGCTGCCCACAATGGGAAACCCCATTGGCATGCTGGTGGGGCGGAGAATCCAGAAAAATGGTGTGGCGGGACAGAGAATTCCGTCCGGTAGCTTTTTCTCACGCTCTGTACATAGTTTCTTTAATAAATCATTAATTTGTTAATTCATCTGGGCATCACCCGTCTGTCAGGATATTACATTGGTGACTAGGATCAACCAAACTGCCTTCCTGCTGTTCAGATGGAGCAATGGACACTATACGTAGACTGACTCTGTTATTTTATCAACAGAAAAGAAATTGGGGAGGTGGCGGTGTGGGTAAGGGGGTGGGGGGGGGGGGGGGGGGGGGGAGCAGCGGACATTCAACAAACGGCCTGCTGGGCTCCCACCTCACTTACAACCTAATTAGGACTTTGACATCCCCAGATGCCCCCAACTCCAAAACATTCGAGGAGTTGGTAAAGTTAGTCGAAGGTCATTACCACCCGAAGCCCTAGATAATAATGCAGCAATACAAATTTAATTCCACAACAAGGGAACATTGCTCATCACCTTCCTGGTCAATTTGGCAGCTGTGAGTGACAAGACACTTAATATTTCCATTTAATCTGATCAGGAGTTCATTAAAAGTGTTTTTGATAGCAAATTATTTGAGCGAGAAAGAAAAAAGAGCGAGATGTAGAGATAACCAGCTTTATCTGATTGCCATTTTCCTACAAAGCAATTGGGGTGAATACATTAGGACATACAGGTCTCAATCAATTTTTGACGTATAAAGTTGTGCAATTCTTAGTTTTTTTTAGAAATAATTTACTTTGCAATTGTGAAACATATCCTTTTGTGTTACAGAGAGCGGGTAAGACTAAGCTTGCTCCCAAGGCAGAGGCAACAGCATAATTACTTATAGCGGCTGGATGCACTAGTCTTTTTTGTGTCAAGTTGTCTGTCCTTAACCTGTAAATATTGTCCTATTGATGTCTGAGCCAGAGTCATTTGCAATCTTCTTTCCCTCCGAGATCTTAAGCCTCCCATTGCAACGCGATTTACTACTGCTGCAGGCAAACTGCTACGGTATTTAAAGGCTTGCTGAAGATGCAAAACTGTTTTGTGCATGAAGTTAAATAAAGTTTTGATCCTGTGTGGAAATGCTTAGTATTTTATTCTTATGGGGCATTTTAAAAGCTGCAGTATCTTTAAGAAGGCAATGTGGCAAAGCCTGGGCATGTGGGCACAGAAGGTGTCCAAGCTGGCATTTTAAGCTTCACTTTTGCATGAAAGGTGATTAAACGCATTAAATTTAGCACAATGCCCTTTCCATAGGCAGCTGGAGGGAAACTGGGGACATCTATAAAAATAGACTTCACCCATGTTGGAGATACATACCAGATAGACTGTTCTCGAACACATTACTCATCCAGCTGGAATGCCCATTTGTCTTGAGACTCGTCCATAATGGGCGGGAATTTCCGGTCCCCCCAGCTGCGTATTTCATTAGCTGTTCGCTGGTGGCGGGATTCTCTCTTCCTGTTGCTTGTCAATGGGATTTCCCATTGAATTCATCCCACACCACCGGGAAATCAGCGGGCCAGGGTGCACTGTCAACGGGAAAAGAGAATCCCAGTTCCAGCCATTGTTATTCGTCCAAGAGTGAATGTATCAGCAGATACTGTAGTATACGCACAGGGCATTTTAAAAATACAAAATCAAATTCTCATGTTTCCAAGATATTCAATAGCCACAACTCAGATGGATGTAAATGTACCTCATAATAATCCTTACCACTGGCAATCTCATTCTACCCTTCCTGTCTTACGAGAAAGGCCTATTTAATTTTATTCATCTTCCTTTATCTCCTCAGTTATTCCGTTTCGTTTTGGTAATTTTAATTCATCTATTGCTTCCTAGGTCTTTGCCTGCTCTTAGCACTATTTCTATTATGGCCCCCCATGTTCTGACTTAGCTTCAGCACAGTTTTAATTCCCATTGCCCATCTTTGAGATTCTCAGCTCCATCCACACAACCTAAAATGTGAGCTCTGTCCAACCTGCTGGAGTCCTCAGATCACTTCAGTGGTACAGAAAGATTTACAGTCTTACCAGAAAAACTGCTAACCTGACAATTCAACATTATTTTTCATGGATCTCAATGTTTACATTAATTTTCATGTTAAAATAAGAAGCTGACTTCTGGTGGCGTTTGCGAGCGGGTCGACCACATCGAGAGGAGCTCCCGCCGGTGGCCACTATTTGCAGTGCTTTCGGGGGTTTTCCCGATTCTTCCCCCTCCCCCCGGATTATTGTCGGCCTTGGGGGCCGTCCCGGGCATCAAGCGGGGCCGGTTTGGAAACTGGCGAGGAACCCCACGCGGGTGTCGAGCCCAGCGTGCGCAGAGGTTGGAGCAGGGGGGGGTGGAGCCAAACAGAGGTCGAGGTGGCAGGCCCGAAGCCAGGGCGCGATGTAGGTGAGATGTCCAACATTGGGTGGCTCCCACCTAGAATGTGGTAAGAAGACTGAAATCCGGTCCCAGGGAAATTCTGGAGGAATACAAAAAAGAAGAGAAAGAAGTTTTAAAGAAACTTGGTGGAAGTTTTTTTATTTCTTTTTTTTGTAGGAAGAATTTTTTGTTTTTCTGTAAAGAAAAAGATTGAAGAAGGAAAGAAGGGTGAAAAAAAAAGGAAAAATAATAAGTCGTTAAAGGATGCGAAAAGCAGCATCGAGGAAGGGAGGAAAGGCGGGCTTGCCGTTGAATGAGTGTGGTAGTCACCACTAGCTGTATTATATATATTACGGTGAGGCACATATACTAGAGGGACATGGGTAAATCCCTGCCTGCTGGCTTCGTCCAGTAGGCGGCGTATAAATGTTTGTGCTCGCTGGTGCTGCAGCTATTCTGGTAGCAGCTACAGAAGGCACAACATTTGTGCTCAATAAAGCCTCGATTATTCCACTACTCTCGTCTTTGTGGTAATTGATAGTGCATCAATTTATTGAGCAAAGATTTTTAAAATGATGGGTCTTCTCATCAAGCCTGATCGCCTGCAGCTGAGCCCTCAAGCAGCCAATGCTACGTCCGCTTTTGACCACTGGCTAGCCTGCTTCGAAAGCTACCTCCGAACATCTGCTGCAGAACCCTCGGACGCGCAGAAGCTCCAAGTCATTTATTCACGGGTGAGCCCTGACATTATTCCTCTCATCCGGGATGCGGCCACTTATTCCGAAGCAATGGTGCTCCTGAAAGGAGCTCTATGTCCTCCCCCACCTCTGTGCTGCCCTGTTACTCGGCCTGGGCTTCCACCTGCAAAACCTAATCTTAAAATTCACCGGACCCCTGCCCCCCCTCACCGTATGCGACCTCACGACCCTTAAGGTCGATCCACCTTCCTTGTTTGTGAACCTCACCCCGGATTGCGAACTCGTCGCCACCAGGAACAGACGGTACAGTGCCCAAGCCAGGACCTTCATCAGGTCGGAGGTCCATTGGCTTCTGCAGAAGGCATCATTGAGGCCAGCAACAGCCCCTGGAGAGCCCAAGTGGTAGTAGTAAAGACTGGGGAGAAACACAGGATGGTCATTGACTACAGTCAGACCATCAATCAGTACACGCAGCTCAACACGTACCCCCTCCCACGCATATCTGACATGGTCAATCAGACTGCACAGTATTGGGTCTTTTCCACAGTGGACCTGAAGTCCGCCTACCACCAGCTCCCCAAACGCCCGGAGGAACGCCAATACACTGCATTTGAAGCAGATGGCCACCTCTATCACTTCCTTAGGGTTCCCTTCGGCGTCACTAATGTGGTCTCGGTCTTCCAACATGTGATGGACCGAATGATGGACTGGTACGGACTGCGGGCCACCTTCCCGTACCTAGACAACATCACCATCTGCAGCCACGATCAGCAGGACCACGACGCTAACCTCCTAAAACTTCTCCAGACCACCAAGCTCCTTAATCTCACGTACAATAAGGAGAAATGCGTGTTCCGCACCAACCGCTTAGCCATCCTTGGCTATGTCGTGGAAAATGGAGTTCTAGGGACCGACCCCGACCACATGCACCCCCTCGTAGAACTCCCACTCCACCACTGCCCCAAGGCCCTGAAACGATGCCTGGGGTTTTTCTCCTACTATGCCCAGTGTGTCCCTAACTATGCGGACAAGGCCCGCCCATTCATTCAGTGCACAGTTTTTCCCCTGATGGCTGAGGCCCGCCAGGCCTTCAACCGCATCAAGGCAGACATCGCCATGGCCACGATGCACGCGGTCGACGAGTCCCTCCCCTCCAGGTCGAGAACGTAGCATTGCCCCGGGAAGCTCAACGAGCCCCCTGCGCCCTATCCCGCGGTACATGTGCCAGTGCACAAGTGGACCGACTCCAGGCTCTCCACGATGGCCTCTGCCACCCGGGGGTCACCCGGTTCTTCCATTTCATCAAGGCCCGCAACCTGCCCTACTCCATTGCGGAGGTCAGGACTGTCACCAGAGGCTGCAGGTCTGCGCAGAGTGCAAGCCGCACTTCTATCGGGCAGTTTGAGTGCACCTGGTGAAGGCCTCCCGCCCCTTTGAGCGCCTCAGCATTTCAAAGGGCCCCTCCCCTCCACCGACTACAACACGTACTTTCTGAACATGGTCGATGAGTACTCCCGGTTCCCTTTCGCTATCCCATGCCCCGAAATGACTTCTGCCACGGTCATTAAAGCCCTCCACAGTATCTTCACTCTGTTCGGTTTCCCCACCTATGTCCACAGCGATCAGGGATCCTCCTTTATGAATGATGAGCTGTGTCAGTTCCTGTTCAGCAGGGGCATTGCCTCGAGCAGGGTGACCAGCTACAACCCCCGGGGAAACGGGCAGGTGGAGAGAGAGCACGGGGTGGTCTAGAAGGCAGTCCTGATGGCCCTGCGGTCTAAAGATCTCCCGGTCTCCCGCTGGCAGGAGGTCCTCCCCGACGTGCTCTACTCCATCCGATCGCTCCTTTGCACCGCGACTAACGAAACCCCCCATGAACGTCTCTTTGCCTTCCCCAGGAAGTCCACCTCCAGGGTCTCGCTCCCAACATGGCTGACAGTTCCTGGACCCATCCTCCTTCGCAAGCATGTGCGGACCCATAAGTCGGACCCTTTGGTCGAAAGGGTTCACCTCCTACACGCGAACCCACAGTACGCCTACGTGGCGCACCCCGACGGGCACCAGGACACAGTCTCCCTCTGGGACCTGGCACCCGCTGGATCCCCACCCACAGCCCCCAACCGACCCCCCCCCCCCCACCGCCCCCCCTCCGGTTGCCTCATTCACCCCTGCGCCACTCACCCTCCTCCCAGCGAACCTCACCGCAGCCCCCGCCCCAGGAGGATCCGTCATCCCACTGGTTTCACTCAGGGGTGACGAAAACGAGGACAACACGCTCCCGGAGTCACAGGTGACCAAGTGGACGCCCACATCGCCACCAGGACTGAGGCGATCACAAAGGAGGATCAAGCCCCCCGACAGACTGAACTTCAGCTGGGCTCTTCTTTTTTAACAGGGGGTGAATGTGGTAGTCACCACTAGCTGTATTATATGTATTACGGGTAAGACACATATACTAGAGGTACATGGGTAAATCCCTGCCTGCTGGCTCCACCCAGTAGGCGGTGTATAAATGTGTGAGCTTGCCAGAGCTGCAGCCATTCTGGTAGCAGCTACAGGAGGCACAACATCTTTGCTCAATAAAGCCTTGATTATTCCACTATTCTCGTCTTTGTGGTAATTGATTGTGCATCAATGAGAGGACGAGCAAAAGTGCTGACAAGATGGCGGATGCCGGACCGCATGGTGGGGCCGCACTACTTATGGTGGAGAAGATGACCGAGGTGATGGCGGTGGAGCTGGAAAAGCAGTGTGCGAGGCACATGGAGGCTTTGAGGAAGGAGATGGCGGTCACATTGAAGTCATTGGAGGAGGAGGCAATCGCCCTGATGAGAGTAGCTGTAACAAAGACATCGGTTGAGATGAGAGAGCAGGGCGAGAAGATGAAGGAAGTGGAGGAGGCCGTGTCGCAGCACAGCGACCAGCTCACCTCGATGGGAGACGAGCTGCGGAGGGCGGTGGAGGTCAACAGAGGACTCCGAGCAAAGCACGAGGACTTGGAGAACCGCTTGAGACGGCACAATCTGAGAATTGTGGGCTTGCCCGAAGGGACAGAGGGCCCAAGGCCCACAGAGTGCTTTGCTAAGAAGTTGGCGGCGTTGATGGACGAGGGTGAGAACCCCTCCCGGTACGAGCTGGACCGAGATCATCGGTCATTAAAGCCGTCGCCCGAAGTGAATGAGCCGCCAAGAGCAGTAATTATCTGCTTCCATAAGTACTGCATGAAGGAGAAGGTGTTAAGCTGGGTGAAGCAGAAGCGGGAGGTGCTGTGGGATGGTGCTGGAGTTCGGATCTACCAAGACGTGACGGTGGAGTTGGCAAAAAGACGAGCGGCGTTTGGGCGAGTGAAGGCGGCACTGTACAAGAAGGGGGTGCGATTTGGTATGGTATACCCGGCGAAGCTGAGGGTGACGTATGATGCCAAAGACTTTTATTTCGAGACAGCGGAGGTGGCTGAGGCGTTCGTGAGGGCTGAAGGCTTGGGGCAGACGTGAGGAGTGGAGCTGGAAGAGAGACTGTGGACTGTGTTTGGGGAGCTGGAAAATGTATAAATGCTATAACTTTCTTTTTACTGACGTGTATTATAATTTACTTCTCTTCACATTGTTACAGAGTTCAAGTTATTGGTTGCGTTGATTGGCATTCTGTGTTGCGACGGTTATATCTTATTTTAGTGAATTGTATGGGTTGGATTTTTTTGGATTGTTTTTGTTTTTTCTTTCGCTGGGACTGGGTGGGATGGGACGATATATCTTGGTGGGGGGAGCCACCTGCGCTAGCTAACTAAAGTCGCCTAGTGAACGGAGGTGAGGTGAGAGGAGGGCTGCGGACATTGGAGCCTGGTTAGCAGGTGTCGATGGGCCTACGAGGTGAGCGAGGCGGGGTGGAAGGGATTGATGCTGGGACATGTTTTTTCGAGAGGAAATGTGGGGGGGGGGGGGGGTTTGGGAGGCGGGGAAGGGGTTCGATGTTAATAATGGATAGGGGCGGGTCAGGTTCATGGGCCAGGGCCCGGTGGTATGATGATGATGGATAAGAAGGATGGGGGGAGGTGAGAGGCCCCCAGTTAGGATAGTCATGTGGAACGTGAGGAGTTAGGAGGTCCGGTCAAGAGGTCAAGGGTGGTTGTGCATCTTAAAAGTTTGAAAGCCGATGTAGCAATGCTGCAGGAGACTCACTTGAGAGTGAAGGACTAGGTGAGACTCAAAAAGGGCTGGGTTAGTCAGGTGTTTCACTCTGGATTTGATGGAAGGGCTCGAGGGATAGCGGTAATGGTCAGCAAAAGAGTATGCTTCCAGATGGAGAAGGTGGTGGTAGATCAGGGGGCGTAGATATGTGATTGTGACAGGGGTGCTGGAGGGGAGATTAGTGGCGCTGTTAAGAGTATACGGTCCCAATTGGGACGATGTGAGATTCGCAAAGAAGGTGTTTGGGGCCATCCCCGACTTGGACACACACGAACTGATAGTGGGAGGGGGACTGGAACTTGGTGCAGGAGCCAAGGTTGGACAGATCACGGCCGCGCTCGCTGGTCCCATCAGGTGGGGGGGGCGAAGGCGTTGGCTGGGCTAATGGTGGAAATGGGAGGGATGTACCCTTGGAGGTTTCTGCACCCGAGGGAACGGGAGTACTCGTTTTTCTCAGCAGTCCATAAGGTATACTCACGGATCGACTTTTACTTGGTGGGGAAGGCTTTGCTGGCTGGGGTTAAGGGGTCGTAATACTCGGCAATTGCAGTGTCAGATCATGCTCCGCATTGGGTGGATATGGTACTGGAGAAGAGGGTAGCGCAGAGGCCGGGGTGGAAACTGGATGTGGGGCTTTTGGGGGACCAAGGGTTCTGTGACAAAATTGAAAAGGTAATGGAGGAATATGTAGGTTTCAACTGTATGGGTGAGGTGTCGAAGGCAGTTGTCTGGGAGGCTCTAAAGGTGGTGGTGAGGTGATATTGTTTAATGCCAGGGTGGCCAAAGAGGAGAGGTTGGAGCGGCCGAGGGTAACAGATGAAATGTTTGAGGTAGATAGGAGTTATGCAGAAGATGGGGACCCAGCGAAACTGGAAAAGAGGAAGGAACTACAGGCGAGCTTCGACCGACTATCTAGCAGGAAGGCGGTGCGCCAACTGAGGCGAGCATGGAGATAAGGCATGATATGTTAGCAGGTCAGCTCCGGAGGGAGGCAGCGGTAAGGGAAGTTGTTCAGATGAGGGATAGGGCAGGGAAGTTGGTGGTGGCTCCAGATTTGATTAACAAGGTCTTTGAGGAATTTATGAGAGGTTGTACAGGTCAGAGCCACCCGGGGGATACCGTGAGGTGCAGGAATTTCTAGATGGGTTGGAGTACCCGAGGTTAGGGGAGGGGGACAGGGCTACATTAGATGGAGCGATAGTGGAGCAGGAGATAAAGGATGTGATTGGGAGGATGCAGTCGGGGAAGGTGGCAGGGCCGGATGGGTTTCCGGTGGAATATTATAAAAAATTCAAGGATAAGCTGGTGCCCCTGATGGTGAGGATGTTTGAAGAGGTGATAGGGAGTGGGGTGTTGTCACAAATGTTGGGGCAGGCATCGATATCCCTGTTGCTAAAAAAAGATAAGGATCCGACGGAGTGTGGGTTGTATAGGCCCATATCACTTCTGAATGTGGACGCAAAAGTATTGGCGGTACTGGCGGGTAGGCAGGAGGAATGCTTCCGAAGGTGATAGGTGAGGATCAGACGGGGTAGGTGAGAGGGAGGCAGTTCTTTTCAAACATTAGAAGGGTATTAAATGTCGTTATGGGTCCGGCGGAGGGGAAGGAAACAGAGGTGGTTGTGGCATTGGACACTGAGTAGGCGTTTGACTGGATAGAATGGGGGTACTTGATGGCAGTTCTGGAGCGGTTTGGGATTGGACCAAGATTTGTGAACTGAGTAAAGCTATTATATAAGGAGCCGAGGGCGAGTGTCCGCACAAACAACATCAGCTCAAGATACTTTTCTCTCCACCGTGGGACAAGGCAGGGATGTCCTATGTTCCCCCCTGCTGTTTGCACTTGCAATTGAGCCGTTGGCCATCGCATTCAGAAGTTCGGGGGTATGGAAAGGAATAGTCCGAGGGGTGGGGATAGAGCACAGGGTATCCTTATATGCCGAAGACTTGCTGTTATACGTGTCGGAACCGAGTGTGTCGATAGGGGGAATATAGGAGCTGCTTCGAGTGTTTGGGTCTTTCTCGGGGTACAAACTAAATCTAGACAAGAGTGAGTATTTTGTGGTGTCTCAGCCGGGGATGGGGGCAGTGGGGGTGGGGGGGGGGGGGTGCGTGGCTGCCATTCCGTAGGGCAGGGACTCACTTTAGATACCTGGGGGTGCAGATTGCCTGGGAGTGGGGGGGGGGGAGGGGCTCCGCAGGTACAACATTTCTAGTTTGGTGGGAAGAGTGAAAGCTGATCTGGCAAGGTGGGATGGTCTCTCTCTGTCACTGGCGGGTCGGGTACAGGCGGTTAAAATGAACATGTTGCCGCGATTTCTGTTTATGTTTCAATGCCTGCCGATTTTCCTGCCAAAGGCTTTTTTCAGAGAGATTGAGGGAGGGATCACTTTGTTTATATGGTGAGGGAAGGTGGCCAGAGTTAGAAAGGTGCTGTCCAAAGCTAGAGGATTACTGGAAGGAGATTTGTCGGGTAATTTCTAAAGTGGTGCATGTGAAACTGGACCCGGGCCCTCGGGAGGCCATATTCGGGGTGTCGGACCAGCCAGGGTTGGAAACGGGTGCGGAGGCAGATGTTGTAGCCTTCACCTCGTTGATCGACCGAAGGCGGATCCTGATGGGTTGGAGAGCAACCTCTCCACCCTGTGTCCTGGCGTGGCGGGGGGACTTTTTGGAATACTTGACTCTTGAGAAGGTTAAGTTTGAACTGATGGGAAAGATGGAGAGGTTCTACAATTCATGGGCATTATTCATTATGCACTTTCAAGAACTGGTTAACTTCGAACATTAGTTGGGGCGTGTGGGTGGCAAAGTTGGGGGGAGGGGGCTGTGTGTGTTAACGGCGATTATGGGTGATCCCTAATTCCTTTTTATCATTTGTTTGTGTCCACATACAGGCGAATGTTTGGGGTTTGGTGGGAGGATGGGATCGTTGTTATTGATATGCGGATTGACATATTTGTTACTGATTATTGTTTATTGTTGGTGGGTGTAAATTTTGGAGAAAACGTGAAAAAGGAGCAGAATAAAAAAAAATAAGAAGACAATATAATGTAAATTTGAAGAACAATTTAGTTTAAAATGTCAGATCTTTAAAACCCTTTTTACATAAGCAGTGGTTTATAGATTGGTGAGGCAAAGCAGCTTTCTAATGAGTTATTCCTGGCCTTAGCAAAATTAATCCTTTTCTCTTAATTAAAAGCAATCGAAATATTAAGATTGATTCATTACCCTCATGGTGAAGAAGTTTAACTTGTGCAGCTGGACCTAATTAGATATTTACACCGAAATTTTAATTATTTCTTTGTCAGAAGATGCCAGGGTCCTAATTATACTACAGAAAGTCTTTGAATAAACAGCAGCCCCTTTCATCTGACTGCCACTTGTTGCTTCACATGCAGTTGTGACATGATCTAATTTCCCTGTGAGTGAAGGGGAAAGGGGTTAGTTAGCCACGATGCTCAGTCTAGCGCAGCTGTTGCTGCCTTTTCTGTTGAAAGCTGCAATTGGGAGCACATTACTATAAGGTCTCATCATCATGACAGTGAATATTTTAAGTTTTCCAGCTGAGTAAACTAGGAAATTGGACTATTTGCGATACAGCTGGTAAGTGTGACCAGTAGGTCACCTATCCTAATGAGGTAGATCATTTCCAATTCTCATATGAAAGACAGAGAGCCATTAAAAACTCTACCAAAGAAAGGGACCTAGCTTAGTATCAAAGAATTCTAGCTATCGCTCTCGTCCAAGTGTTCCAGGTATCTTGCTGCATGCTACAGAAATATTTTGGTGTCAGTTCAGTTGCTCGCACATGTACCTCAGGGTCAGAATGTTGGATCTTCATGTTCCACACCCTACCTTGATCAAAGGTGACACTTGAATGCCGATGCAACATGGGGTGGGATTCTCCGGGCTGCCAACCATGGAGTGGATTCTCCGATTTCCAGGCTATGTCCGCAGAATCCGTGGTTGTCAAAAAAATTGGCGCCGCCCCAGCACTGATCCTCCAACCAGGGTGGGACTAGCAGCCGCGACACGTAAAATGCCACCATGACAAAAACGACCGGAGAATTGTCGGGTCCATGGCTGCACATACGCACGGTGATGACCTGCAGCGGTCGCAGCGTGCGCGGACCCAGCCTGCTAGATAATGCCCCCCTGGACACCCCCATGCCACCCCCCGGCAAGACCCCACCTGTTCCACCGGCACTCGTCTGAGCCCCCCTGGCCAGCAGCATGGCTCCCACTGACTCGACTGTGGTGCCCCTGGACAGAGTCCGCAGCTGCTACGCTGGGTTCCCGTCCGCTGAGTCATCCTCCGCGTGGTCGGCATCTCGGCCATCGAGGGCAGAGCATTAGGGGAGGGCCTCAGGTGACATCCTGAGGCCATCCCAATGCGTGCGGTGCGCTCCTTGATGATGCCATTTTGGAGGGGCGGAGCATCCGAAAACAGGCCCTGATTCCATCGTAAAAAGGGATTCTCCACCCAATCGCCGATTATAAAATCGGCGTCGGGGAATGGAATCCCACCCATGTGTTTCTCGACGGCATGCCATTCGCTGGTGGCGGGATATTGTCTTTCCACCGCTCATCAATGGGATTTCCCATTGAAATCACCCCACGTCGCTGGGTAACCCGCTAACGAGCATGTATTGTCGGTGGTAAAAGTGAACTGCAACGGCCAGAGACTCCCGGCTATGAAACAAAGACCCTGGGGGAGGGGGCCCGCTGCTGAACCTGGGGGTTGGGCCACCTGCTCAAAATGGCAGCCCAATACCGGGATTCCGACGGAATCTGGCACACGCTCCACCATACCTATTTTTGCATGGTTAAGGACAAAGACTTGCAACTGCGCCCCATTGCCAGTGCCAGCTACGATTTTCCACTGGCGGGACATTCAGTCTCCAGAACAGAATCCCAGCCCTCATGTAAGATTCAATTGTGCACTCTCACCTGGAATTAAGAAAGCTCCAATCTGATTTTGGTAAAAGCGGTTGATTTTGCAATTCATTTTGACACCTAACTGCCCAAAATCTACCTGGAATTAAAATTTAGGCCTCAGTAAATCCTGGCTGTGCTTTAGGAGTGGCAAGCTACAATGCACCTTTAACCACTTCACTCAACAGCACAGACTAGCTACCACATTTCCTTGTACTTCAATGGCTGTGCAGCGTTTTCTGTCAAGTAAGCTTTACAATGTCTTGAAGTCACATAAGGTGCTATGTGAATGCAAGTTTCTTCTTTACTTTTTAGCTACTTTTGTAAATATGGTTGGATTGGCCCCTAACCTTTCAGCCTCCAATTCTCTGCCCTCGCATAAACGTTCTCTCCTGCCTACCTCGTACCAGTTCTGACAAAGGGCTGCCATCGAAATCATTAACCATTTTTCATAATTCAAGTACTGATGGATTTGCTGTATATTTCCTGAACGATCTGTATCTTGATAACAAAAATTGCCATTTGACATATTAACTGATGGCAATTCGCACATTAATAATGGGAATGCTGGTTTGTATGTGAAACCTTGTTTTATGTTTTGTTGTCTATTCGTCACATGACAGCCTGAATGTTTGTCAATTTTTAAATAAAAGGAGGTTTTTAATAAATGGATGGGATCAAATAGTTTCTGATTAAAAATTTCAAACCAGCAGTGACAGCTGCCTTCCTCGGGCAAATGTGTTGATGCCACTGATCATTCCCCACAAGATGAATTACTCATTACCCTCTGCTTATCTGCTTATAAAAGGTTCTTGCTCCAAGCAACTGAAACTTCTAATTTACAAAGATTGATCATTTTGCTTGAAGGCTGTTATTTACCAAGTGTCCTGGCTTATCTTGTCCTCTTGTAATTTAATCTTCAGCTAATTTGGGGTATTTCTGCAATTAGATAGTCAAGTGCCATGATCTTTTTCAGTCAGATTGTGCCATTAAGTGTATTGTGTCAAATGTTGATTGAAATTTGTCTTATTTCTAAGAAAAACAGAGTGCGCTGATAAGCAAATGACAAAATAAAAATCACCCACAGAACTGTGACAGATTTGAGTAACCCTCACTAACGAGATGGCCCTTAGACCCTGTAATCCAGCTGTGCAGCTGCACCAACAGCAGTCAACCCTGCGTCTTTTATCTTCACATTTGAGAAAGTGCTCAGACTTTCGCCACAAAGCGCTCTTTTGGCGACCAATGAAAGGGCAAAATACGGGCATCGCAATCTCAAAACCTTGTAAATGTATTATAGTCTCTTAAACATAAGGCCATAAACTCTTCTGTCAAATCTTTGAAGTGCTGCATGTGCTTTTGGTGTCATAGACCCCTTCAGAGTTCAGAATTTTAATCTCCAGTTCTGATTTATTATTTTCGCTCGTTTCTGAAGAATCAAAATTAAATCAACAGTTCAGCTGTTTGCGTTATTTCTTGTCCATTAAAGCAGGGTAAAGTCTCCATAAAGATGTCCATTTCTGCCTGCGGCTTGAAATATCTCAGTGCTTGCTTGCTGGTTTCCATCCTCCTGGTCCTCTAACCACAATGGCAGACCAATGGCAACATTGTGAGAAAGACGTCGATGCAGAAGCCCCTTGGCAAGAAAGTCTCCCTCGGCTCCCACAAACTCTGCAATCTTGGACTTGACCCCTCCCTGTGCAGCTGGATCCTTGACTTCCTCATCAACAAATCGCAATCTGTCAGGATAGGTAACAACACCTCCTCCACAATAGTCCTCAACACCAGGGCCCCGCAAGAATGTGTGCTCAGTCCTATACTGTACTCCCTATTCACACACAACTGTGTGGCAAGATTCAACTCCAACTCAATCTATACGTTTGCAAATGATACGACTGTGGTGGATCGTATCTCAAACAACAAATCAGACAACAGAAGGGAGATAAATCACTTGGTTGCATGGTGTACCGAAAACAACCTCTCTCTAAATGTCAGAAAGACCAAGGAATTGATCATCGACTTCAGGAAGCGTAACATGACCTCCTGCATCAATGACTCCGAAGTGGAGATGGCCGATAGCTTTAAGTTCCTGAGGGTCACCATCACCAACAGTCTGTCCTGGTCGACTCACGTTGATGCAACAGCCAAGAAAGCCCAACAACGTCTCTACTTCCTACGGAAGCTAAAGAAATTCGGAATGTCTGCATCGACTTTCACATACGTCTACAGATGTGCCATAGTGAGCATCCTATCTGGTTGCATCACACCTTGGTATGGCAACTGCTCGGTCCTAGATCGCAAGAAACTGCAGAGAGTTGTGATCTCAGCCCAACGCATCACACAAGCTTGCCACCCCCACATTGATCGATGTACCATTTGACAATGTACTCTGTTGATTATTCTTTTTTGTCTACTATGTACATACTGTGTACGTTCCCTTGGTCACAGAAAAATATTTTTCACTGTACTTCGGTACATGTGACAATAAATCAAATCAAATCAAATAACTTGACACAAATGTACAAAGGTTACAGCACAGAACAATGCCATTCAGCCCATCATGTCTGCACCACCTGAAAGAAAACTGGCTGCCCATTGTAATCCTACCTTGTAATTTAACTGATGGCAGCTATTGCAATGTATGGCCTGACTGTTAAACAGGATTTCTGGGTGTACTTTACACTGGTGAGGTACTTCAATCCAATCAGCATCTATATATTAGGTACCTATCAGTTTTGGAAGTGGCATGGGGTGGGGCACCCTGGCCTTAAAATGATGTCAGGCATACGTTTCACGAATGAAAGGCAAGTGAGTGCCCCAAGAAAAGCTCAGAGGCCTTGGCTTGTCCATCACTAAGAATGGCTTTGTAGCACTGCTAGTGACCAAGCTGGCCAAGTCATAGAACATAGAACATAGAACAGTACAGCACAGAACAGGCCCTTCGGCCCTCAATGTTGTGCCGAGCCATGATCACCCTACTCAAACCCACGTATCCACCCTATACCCGTAACCCAACAACCCCTCCTTTAACCTTACTTTTTTTATTAGGACACTACGGGCAATTTAGCATGGCCAATCCACCTAACCCGCACATCTTTGGACTGTGGGAGGAAACCGGAGCACCCGGAGGAAACCCACGCACACAGGGGGAGGACGTGCAGACTCCACACAGACAGTGACCCAGCCGGGAATCGAACCTGGGACCCTGGAGCTGTGAAGCATTTATGCTAACCACCATGCTACCCTGCTGCCCCCGATGAGTCCTGATGAGCATGTCTGGTGGAGTGGGTTGGTGGCATGTTGTGAGAGAACCAACAAGGTTGAACAAGATTGGTCCAACAAGAGGACCAATCTACCTGTCACAGATGCAACTGTCCGTGATAATATTGGCAGGAACAACCACCACACACCGCATAGACCTTGTGGAAATGGAGTTATGTCTTCACACTGAGTGTACTCTGTATTTTGTGACTCTGCCACCATGTAAAATGGGATAGATTTAAAACACATCTTGCAACTCAAAACTGGCCATCGAGGAAGCACACGGTGGGCATCAGCAGAATTGTATTCAACCTCCATATGTAATCTCATGGTCCAGCATATTCCTCCCTTTACCATTACCATGAAATCAGGGTCTCAACCCTGAATCAATAAAGAGTGCAAAAGAGCATGTTAGGGGATGCCAACCTAATGAAGCTACAAAGCAGGGCCGTATGCATGCTAAACAATGGCAGCAGTGTGTGATAAAAAGAACTAAGCAGTCCCACAGCCAATTCTGTCACATCCAGTTGTGAAAGACGATGGGCAATTAAACAACTAAGTGGAGGAGGAGGCACCACAAATATCCTCATCCTCAATGGTGAGAGAGCCCAGCACATCAGTGCAAAAGATAAGACAAGCATTTGCAACCATTTTCAGCTAGAAGTGCCAAATTGATGATCCATCTCAGCCTCCTACTGAGGTCCCCGGAATCATAGATATTAGCCTTCAGCCAATTTGATTCAAACCACATCTCAAGAAATGCCAAAGGCAATCGTTACAGCAAAAAATGTTGGCCCTGACAACACGTGGAACTGAAGACTTAAATGCTTTAGAATTAGCCAAGCCTCTAGCCAAGCTTTTTTGATACAGCTACAACACTAACATCTACCTGATAATGTGGAAAATTGCCCATGTATGTCCTGTCTACAAAAATCAGGACAAATCCAATCTGGACAATTATAGTCCCATCAGTATACACTCATTCATCAATAAAGTGATGGAAGGTGTCATTGACAGTGCTATCAAGTGGTACTTACACAGTAATATGCTGCTCAATATTGCCCTGCTGGTTTCTGCTAAGGGCTTCAGATCTCATTATGGGGGTGGAATTCTCCCACCCCCTGAGGGGTCGGAGAATCATCCGGGGCTGGCGTCAATCCTGCCCCCGCCGTGGCCCGAATTTTCCGCCACCTGGGAATCGGCGGGGGTGGGAATTGCGGTGCACTGGTCGGCTTTTCTCCGGCCCGCGATGGGCGGAAGTCCCGCCGCTGACAGGCCAATCCCGTCGGCGGGAATCAAAGCACGTCTGGTGCCAGCGGGATTGGCAGCACGGACGGGCGCTGGGGTCCCGGGGGGGACAATTTTGCCCCGGGGGATACCCCCACGGTGGCCTGGCCCGCGATCGGGGCCCACCGATCGGTGGGCGGGCCTGTGCCATGGGGGCACTCTTTTTCTTCCGCCCCCGCCATGGCCTTCACCATGGCGGGGGCAGAAGAAAAACCCCTCCGCTGCGCATGCGCTGGGACGCCAAAAGCCGTTCGCTCCGGCCGGCGGAGCGGGAGCCACTCTGGCGCGGGCCTAGCCCCTAAAGGTGCGGAGAATTCCGCACCTTTGGGGAGGCCTGACGCCAGAGTGGTTCACGTCACTCCATCCCGCCGGACCCCCCCGGCCCGCCGGTTAGGGGAGAATCCCGGCCCTGAATTCCAATGGTGAGGTGACAGTAATTGCCCTTGACATCAAGGCAGCATTTGACTAAGTGTGGTATCAGGTCCTAGCAAAATTGAAGTCAATGAGAATCAGAGAATGCTGTCCACTGGCTGGAGCCATATTTGGCACAAAAGAAGCTGAGTGTAGTATTGAAGGCCAATCACCTGAGCCTCAGGACATCAATGTAGAAATTCTCAGTGCAGTATTCTTACCCAGGCATCTTCAGCAATGATATTCCCTCAATCATAATGTCCGAAGAGAACTATTTGCTGATGATCGCACGGTATTCAGTGCCTTCATGGCTCCACAAATACTGAAGCAATATTATTTGGCAGTAGTGACGAGGTGATCACAAAGAGCACCCAATCTGCAGAGGACAATGAGGAGTGTGAAAACTCTAAGATGGCACATGCAGCGGCTGAAAATGAAATTGCAGCATTCGATATATCAGATGAGAGCAACACAACTGTGACCATCCAACTGATAACTGAAGAAATTATCCCCATTTTGGAGATGTTCAAGCACAAACACCATGGATCAACCAAATCTCCTCGTTCCAGCTAAGACTCCGAAATCAGCTATGGTGGCAAAAGAGTGAGTCAGCTTGCACAGCAGACCATCCAAAAACAGTGACTATGGCAAAAGCACTAGAAGCAACTAGTTCGATGGTGGAGTCCAGCAGCAAGAAGGATGCCTCTAAAGTCAAAAAGGACTAAAGTCAAAAAGGACAAAAAGCACGGTAGCATGGTGGTTAGCATAAATGCTTCACAGCTCCAGGGTCCCAGGTTCGATTCCCGGCTGGGTCACTGTCTGTGCGGAGTCTGCACGTCCTCCCCGTGTGTGCGTGGGTTTCCTCCGGGTGCTCCGGTTTCCTCCCACAGTCCAAAGATGTGCGGGTTAGGTGGATTGGCCATGATAAATTGCCCGTAGTGTCCTAAAAAGTAAGGTTAAGGGGGGGTTGTTGGGTTACGGGTATAGTGTGGATATGTGGGTTTGAGTAGGGTGATCATTGCTCGGCACAACATTGAGGGCCGAAGGGCCTGTTCTGTGCTGTACTGTTCTATGTTCTATGTTCTATGAAAGGAGACGCAGACTGAGGATCATTCATATGAGAAGGAAGGAGAAGGGATGAAGAGTTGAGGACATGGTTGGTCAATCGGGTAGCAGCCACGACAGTGAAGAGGAAGGTACTGGCAATACGGCCGGCATGCAAGAGAGCACATGAAGATGGAGGAGGAAGCATCACGTTAGAAAACTGAAAAAGTTGGTGACACAGAGAAGGCCAACAGGAAAACCGATCTTCAGGAAGCATTGTGCCAAAAGGCTAAAAAAGGTGATGATGCAAAAAAGACCAGCCAGAAAACCGGTCTCCCGAAAGTTGAAGTGGCATAGAGTAGCCGATCAAAGATCAGAAGACCAACGGGACGATGTCATTTGAATGTCCAATAAGCTGTGCACAAGAGGCACATTTAAAATGATCAGGCAGACCATGCTGTGTAAAGCACAGTTGTATTTCTACATACGACATGTTTAAAATTATGATGCAGATCATGTTGTAAGACACAGTTACATTTGGATGTAAATGTTAACAGTTCCAAAGGAAGGGGGATGTGATGCTATGCCTGTGCACAGTTTAATATAGTAAGAAGTCTTACAACACCAGGTTAAAGTCCAACGGGTTTGTTTCAAACATGAGCTTTTGGAGCGCAGCTCCTTCCTCAGGTTTATATAGTCAGCGATGGGACCTTCCACCAGCTGCTGGCGACAGAGATCTACCATTTGAATTGAGGAACTCACTGGTTGGTAGTAAGTTGTACAAGAAGATAGCTGCACTAAGAATAGGTCCAGGAGAATTCACTAAATTCATTTAATTCATCATTGTCTGCACTATAGTTCATTAGTTATCTTTCCACATGTTTGTTAATAAATCATTCTGCTAGTTATGAACTAGATGTTCTGCGTTCTACTATGTTCTACTATGGTCACAACACAGAATACAACAGGGACCACCTACAAGTTTCCCTCTGGGCCACATACTGCCCTGACATGGAACTATACCGCTACTCCTTCTCCATCACTGGGTCAAAATCTTGAAACTCCCTTCCTGACAGAACTGTATGTACACCTACATCTTGTACACTGCACAGTTCAAGCAGGCAACTCACTATCATTTTCTCAAGGGCAGTTAAGGATGAGCATGAAATGGTGGTCAAGCCAGCGATGCCCACATTCAATGAATGCATAAAAAGAAGAGTGACATGATCAGTAGACAGTAAGTAGAAAACTGATGCTATAATACATAAAGCTATTTATTTTTGAAACAAGGTGAAATTGAGATTTATACTGGCGCAAAGATGGATCAAAACAATGATGCACAGTGAATGGAATGAAGTGCAGTAATCTCACTGAGTTTTAAGCGTAAACATTTGTATTGGCCAGAGCAGGCAGTATCACATCAACAGCCTATCATGCACAAAGTGACATATCTGATTCATTGGTTTTAATGGGACTGAATTTTGGACATGAAGTACAATTGGTGTTATATTTTTTCTTAATGCCCTTGCCAAATTGTTCGTTAATAAGTCATTTTTTTTACAGGAATATTTACAACCACTTGAAAGACTATGGCCGTAATTCTCTATTTGGAAGATTGGAGGCTAGACTAAGGGCTGGATTCTCCGTTTCTGAGACTAAAGACCTACGGCAGTGTGACGGGGCGGAGACTCCCCGATGACGGCGAAATGGGGGGGGGGGGGGGGGGGCAATGCCGCTTTCGCAATGCTCCACTCCCCGCAAAACGGCATACTCGCAGAGTAAGCAGCGCGCCATATCCACGTCTTCCGTACGTTGGCTGAAACCCACCCCACGATGCTCCATCCCCGACTGGCCGAGTTTCAGACGGCATGGGACATGTGTGGTTTCACCCGTTGGGAACTAAGCATGGCGGCTGCAGACACAGTCCAGCACCGCCACAGTCGGGGGAGGGCTGATCCGCAGGCAGGGGTGGACATATTCGGGGCTGGGGGCACGGATGGTCCGGGTCACGCGAGCCACCCGAAGGGGGGGACTATTTCGCGGGCCGGGTCCGCAAGCGGCATTCGCCATGAAGTATGGCGCGGCCACTGCAGGCTGCTTTTCTCAGGGGGCCAAGCATCACCAAGGCAGCGCCGCCACCGATTTTCCTCCCCACCAACTCACCCCGTCGCTGTCTGGCTCCGTGTGGCCCCTGGTCCCTGCGTGCATCCCTGCTGCCAGAGGAACCGCTGGCTGGCACTGCCCTCACTGGGGGCTAAAGTGGGTGTGGTCCTGGGTGGTCCCTCGGTGAGTAGCGGCCGGTTGCGCGTGGTGTTTTGGCCCGGGTGGGTGAGCGCACCCATATGGCCGGTGTCACTGTGTAGAACCAGAGGCCGAGGTGGGTGGTCAGTGGGTGCATATCAAGATGGCCGCCATAATGGCGGTCGGTGCCTGAGGACTGTCCCAGTCCTGTGGGGGGCGGGGGGGGGGGGGGGGGGTCATCCGGGCTGCTCGGCCTGTTCCTCCCCTCCCCCGGCTCTGGCAGGGGGTCCTCCACCCCAGCGAGCATGGCTAGTGTCCGGGCCAGCAGCCCGTAGTCACTCCACTCTGTGTCCCACTTCCTATCTCTCTGGCTCAACAGTCATAATGCCAGGTTCAGGATCTTTCCCGTACCAGCCTCCCCGAACAGGCGCCGGAATGTGGCGACTAGGGACTTTTCACAGTAACTTCATTTGAAGCCTACTTGTGACAATAAGCGATTTTCATTTCATTTTCATTTTCATTTCATTTTTTATATTTCATTTCTTTGAGACCACATGTGAACCGCGCCATCGGGAACTCAGCCCATCGGAGATGGTGAATCGTGGAGGCCGCGGAGAATACGGGGTCAGGCCCACTAATGATATGCCAATGGTACTTAATCGTCGCACAGCGAGCGATGCATTTCCGCCATTTTCAAGGTGCCAGAGGATCCCAATTTGGCGTCAAACTGGCACCGACAGCAATTTTGGTGTCAGAGGCTATTCTCCGCCCAATCAGGTTTGCGATTTCGGTGTTGGCAGACAGAGAAACCCATCCATAGTTCTCCGGCTGGAGATGAATTGCCTCCAAATTGCACTCGCGCTGGGATGGCAAATCCAGAGGCGATTTACTAAACCTTGCCATGGAAATTTATGCATTGCAGAGATTGCGACGGATTCCAGCATGAATCCCGCTATCGGGCCCTCCCTTAATGCAATTCTACCCTGTTCCCACCCTCCCAACCCCTGCCATGGGATGTTCTGGGCCATCCACCCCTCACAGCATGAGGGTAGCCCGCCACCCCATGCTCGCCACCAGGGACCTCTATAAGAGAGACTTCCATCAGAAACAATCCCCATCAGAGAAATCCCCACCAGAACCCCCCCAATAAGAGATACCCCCACCAGAGACCTCTATAAGAGAGACCCCCCACCAGAAACCCCCTTAAAATACCCCCAACCAGAGACCCCCATAAAATAAATCCTCACCAGAAATGCCCCTAATAAGAGAGACCCCAACCAGAGACCCCCCATGAGAGAGCTCCACTGTAGAGATTTGCAGTGTTGTGGAGGGGGAGGGGGCTCCGATAAACTTTGGGGAAACTCCCTAAAAGAGTTACTCACTTGGCCCCCCGCGAGGTCCACTGCATCAGTCAACATGGGGAAATTCCTGCAGTAATGCTTGTCCACATGAATCCAGGCCCAGGAGGCCAAGATTCACGTAGCCTTGAAGAATCCGGTGCCCAGCCCACGAATAAGATTCAAATGGGTCAATTTGACTTATTTTTATCCTCCTGCGGGAGTGGGGCGCAAACCTCGGTGCCACCTCCAACATCGATCCCATTTTTTGGCTGATGCTGGATTCTCCACCACATCAGCAACTCCGCTACCAGGGAAGGCAAAATAAACCAGCCCTACTTTGCTAAAATTACAATGTTATGGTTATGATCCCAAACAGAAACCCCAATATTTTATTTAGTATAAAAGACTCCAGAAATTACTCCAAGCTCAAATAGGGATATGATATATTAACAAACTTTATTATTAACACAGTATGAAACTAACTTTAACATTTTACAAGAAATAGCTTGCAATTACTAATTTAACAATGCTTAACAATAAAATGAAACACTTCCTTTTATCTCCAATCAAGAAAAACCCATCTCAGGTCAAAATCCACTTTTAAATACAATTAGCAAACACAGGAATACTTGCCCCCAAGTGATTTTTAAAACAATTAATTTATGGTATATGTGTGTCGCTGGTTATGCCAGCATTTATTGTTCATCCCTAGCTGCCCTTCAGAAGGTGGTGATGAGTTGCCTTCTTGAATTGCTACAGTCCTTGAAGTGTAGGTACACCCACCATGATGTTAGGGAGGGAGTTCCAGGATGTTGCCCCAGCGACAGTGAAGGAAAGGCAATATATTTCCAAGTCAGAGTGGTGAGTGACTTGGAGGGGAACCTCCAGGTGATAGGATTCCCAGGTATCTGCTCCTTCCAGACGTTAGTGGTCATGTGTTTGGAAGGTGCTGTCTAAAGAACTTTGGTGAGTTACTGCAGTGCATCTTGTAGATGGTACACACAGCTGCACTGTTCGTTGGTGGTGGAGGGTTTGCATGTTTGTGGAAGGGCGATTAATCAAGCGAGCTGCTTTGTCCTGGATGGTGTTGAGCTTTGTGAGTTTTGTTGGAGCTGCACTCATCCAGGCAAGTGGAGACTATTCCATTAAACTCCTGACTTGTGTTTTGTATGTGGTGGACTGGCTTTGGGAGGGTGGGGGGTGGGGGGTGTGTGAGGAGGTGAGTTACTCACCGTAGGATTCCTAACCTTTGACCTGCCCTGGTGGCCACAGTATTAATATGGCTAGTACAGTTAAGTTTCTGATCAATGGTAACTCCCAAGATGTTGATTGTGGGGGATTCAGCAATGGTAATGTCATTGAATATCAAGGGGTACATCCTCTCTTGTAGGAGATAATCATTGCCTGACACTTATGTGGCATAAATGTAACTTGCCACTTGTCAACCGAAGACCAGATATTGTCCAGGTCTTGCTGCATTTGGACATGGACTGCATCATTATCTGAGGAGTCGTGAATGGAGCTGAATATTGTGCAGTCATCCGCAAACATCCCCACTTCTGACCTTATGATGGAAGGGGGGGGGGTCATTAATGAAGCAGCTGAAAATGGTTAGGCCCAGGACACTACCCTGAGGAATTCCTGCAGTGATGTCCTGGAGTTGAGATGATTGACCTCCAACCACCACAACCATCTTCCATTGTACCAGGTATGATTCCATACCTCATTGGAGAGTTTTACTCTGATTCTCATTGACTCCAGTTTAACTAGGGCTGCTTGAAGCCCTTCTCAGTCAAATGCTGCTTTGATGTCAAGGGCAGTCGCTCTCACCTCTGGCATTCAGCTCTTTTGTCCATGTTTGAACCAAGGCTGTAATGAGGACAGGAGCTGAATGACCTTGGCGGAACCCAGACTGAGCATCCATAAGCAGGTTATTGCAGATTATGTGCCACTTGATAGCACTGTTGATGACCCCTTCCATCACTTTGCTGATGATGGAGAGTAGACCGATAATGGTAATTGGCTGGGTTGGATTTGTCCTGTTTCTTGTGTGCAGGACACAGGCAATTTCCACATTGCTGGGTAGGTGCCAGTGTTGTAGCTGTACTGGAACAGCTTGGCTAGGGGTGTGGCAAGTTCTGGAGCACAAGTTTTCAGTACTATTGCCGGGATATTGTCAGGGCCCATAGCCTTTGTGGTATCCAGTGTCTCCACCTGTTTCTTGATGTCAAGTGGAGTGAATCTTATTAGCTGAAGATTGACATCTGTGATGCTGGAGGCCTCATGAGGAGACCGAGGTGGATCATCCACTCGGCACTTCTGGCTGAAGGTTGTTGTGAATGCACATGTTTGCTGGGCCCCTCCATCATTGAACATGGGGATATTTATGGAGGCTCCTACTCCAGTGAGTTGTTTAATTGTCCCCCACTGTTCATAGCTAGATGCAGCAGGACTACAGAGTTTAGATCTGATGCGTTCATTAGGTTCGTTAAGATGTCTTGGATAAACTGCTTTGAGAGAGAGAGAGATCCTTCAGCCTGAAGATTGTTGCTTGTGTCAAACTGCTGTTTAACTTCCCAGCATTTGGCAAAAAAATCTCCTGTTCTGTTTGCAGAAAAATATAAAACTGAAACTCAAACCCTGACTGCTTCAGCCTCTGGTTCCTCCCATTTATTCCATTATCTCTAACCCACTAACTGGGTTCACCATCTTACGAAGGTTAACCACAAGCCCTCAATTATCTAAGCCCAGGGAAACCTCTTGCTATTAAAAAAAGTATATTAGCTCTATTTCAGTAAATATGGTTGTAATGAATGATGATGCTCTCACTTTTATGATGCTTTAATTATCCCGTCTGAAGCCACAGCATCTGCCTGTCTTTTAAACCAGGATTTTTAAAACCCTTACTGCAGTAGAGACAAACACACACTAACTCAGGCTTATAACTATTACTGCACCAGATACAAGCTTTACAATATATATATGAAATTCCTACATTCATCACAATAGTCTGTTTAGAACTAAAATATGTGAATGCCCCACAATGCCTGGGAGACGGGTTCGATTCCGACCTCGGGTAACTGTCTGTGTGGAGTGTGTACATTCTCTCCGTCTCGGCGTGGGTTCCCTCCGGGTGCTCCGGTTTACTCCCACGGTCCAAATCTGTGCACGTTGGTGGATTGGTCGTGCTAAATTGCCCCTAGGCGTCAAAGGTTGGGTGGGATCATGGGGAGAGGGTGGGGATTGGGCCTAGGTAGGGTGCTCTTTCGGAAAGTCAGTGCAGACCCGATAGTCCGAATGGCCTCCTTCTGCACTGTAGGGATTCTATGACTCTCTATGATAGGACTGTGGCTGGATTATCTGTTTCTAAAACTAAGTGTTGATGCCGGGGCAAGATTCGTGCAATTCCACAACACCAACACTGGTGCCGCACCTGGACCGATTCTGTTACTGTTGAAGGGCTAGCACTTGCGCCACGTGGAACACAATCAATTCCAATGGGAAATGGTGCCAGTTTCGCCAGATTCGTGATTGACACTCAGGAGGCTGACAAGCTGCAGCTGCATATGCACTCTTCACTCCCCACACACACCATCCCAACCAATGAGATGGCACTGGTGCCCTGGGGAGCATCCATGCAGCTGATGGATCAGTTGGACCCCGAGGGCACCTGGGGAATGGCCTGGGTGGGGGCACCCATACGGCCCTATGTTCACAGTGGGCAGTCAGCAGCGTGTGCAGTTGCATGGCTGCCTTGCAGGCTGAGGCAATGGAGTCCTCTGCCCGTCCACTCCGACCCCACAGCCCATCTCCTGGCCAGTCCCCACTATTCTCCCCAGACCTGGCAGAGGTCCCCGGTCAGCAGCACAACTGTCAGCAAACTATGGCAATGGCGGACACTTTCTGTACTCCCTCTCTCTCCCTCATCAGCCACGGCGCCTGTTTCATGAATTTTAGAAGCACAAGTAAAGCTCAGGAATTCGGTCCATTGGAGGCAGAGAATCATGGAGGCTCCAGAGAATACCGGGTCAGGCCTGCGAATGATATGCCAATGGCGCTTACTGTATATGCCTTCAGAAACAAATTGATGCAGCTGTCGAGGCGATGGAGAAATGCGGTTTGACGTGAAATCGGCTCCCGCCGTGATTTGGGTGTTGGAACCGATTCTCCGCCCAATCACATTTTTCTGATTCCGGTGTCAACCGACGGAGAATCCCGCCCAGATTTATTACAATAATGCAAAGTTCAGTAGAATTACTGTTAAAGAGAGGTGTTAGGTTCATTCTACATAAGGTTAAATAATGCAGTCATCAGATTTGGATTATCTTCTGTGAATTGTTGTCATGAATTAGCCTCATGTTTACCACAGTCCCATCAGTTGAAAGGCTGTTGACTTATCAGGCAGCACTGTTTAAAACACACTGCTGGCCCCAGAGTGTTAGACAGTTTGACTTTAGTATAAGCAATATATTTGAGAACTTTGTAAACTCCTTTATCAAGATGTATCAAACCCAGCAGAAAGGGCTGTGTTGTTGATGCCACTTCCTGATCTTTGCTTCCTTTCCACATAGACTGCAAAGTAATGTGCATCGTCCAAGTGGATAACTTCTAGCAGTTAAGGCTGTAATTGTGTACATGGAATCATAGAATTTACTGTGCAGAAGGAGGCCATTTGGCCCATCAAGTCTGTACTGACCCTTGGAAAGAGCACCCTACTTAAGCCCAAGCCTCCACCTATCCTCTTATCCCAGAAACCCCACCTAATCTTTTAGACACTAAGGGGCAATTTATCACAGCCAATCCATCTAAACTGCACTTCTTTGGACTGTGGGAGGAAACCCACGCAGACACGGGGAGAAAGTGCAAACTCCACACAGACATTCACTCGAGGCTGGAATTGAACATGGGACCCTGGAGCTGTGAGACAGCAATGCCACAAGGCTACTTAATGAGATACTTAATAATACAAGAGCCCATGGTGCTGTGAGTGGTATATTAGAATGGATAGAGGATTGGCTAACTGATAGAAGGCGCAGTTCAAAAGGTGGGGTTACAAGGATAGGGTGGGGTATGGGCCTAGGTCAGGTGCTCTTTTGGATACTTGGTGCAGACTCGATGGACTGAAGCACCTCCTTCTGCACTGTCGGGGTTTTATGATTATATTCTAAGACAGAGATTTGGGATCAAAGGATCATTTTCAGGATGGTAATCTGTAACTCATGGAGTGCCACAGGGATCAGTTCTTGGGCCACAATTATTTACAATATATATGACTTGGATGAGGGAAGTGAATGTACTATTACCAAGTTTGCGGATGACACTGTGGTGGTATGGATATGAGCACTGCCATTGGTGCACAGCACTGGCTTCCCATTAGCTTTGGCTGGTCATGTGCCTCTCGTCCGATTGGTTGGGACTAGTCATGTGACTGCTCTCCAATTGGTCGAGAGGCGAGTAGGCCCCGTCTCCGAGGCGGGGTATAAGTACCAAGAGTTCCATGGTCGGCCATTCTCTGTAGTCGACCACCGGGCTAACAACTAGCTGATTAAAGCCACAGTTCGGATCCTAATCGTGTCTTGAGTCGAATTGATGGTACATCAGACACAAAAGTAGGTGGGAAGGCAAGGGGTGTGGATGACACAAAGGGGGCATTTTCCCCCAAAAAATGGCACCCTGTCAATCTCGGCTTTAAAACCATTGCGATTCCCGTTGGTCCCGGTGGCATCATCCGGACCGCAATCTTTTGGCACTTGGAGAAAAATATTTTTTGCCACGTGAACAATACCTGAGGCACAAAGCGTCTGATTCACCTGCCCTGGGGTCATGTGAGCACTTTAATCAAGGGGGCACTGCAGTTAAACGGCTCCACAGCACTTGCTCTCAAGCGAGGAAGGAAGCTCCACGCTTTACAAAGGTGACCCTCAATCATATGCTGAATGCCATAGAGGAGAGATGGGCAACAGTATGCCTTTGCGCTGGCAGGAGTCCCTCCACAAGATAACAAACCCAGCCTGGGAGTCAGTGGCAGCACTGATCTGTGCCACCAGCCTGCACACGAGGACCAGAGGTGCAGTACCAGAAGAAAATGAATGACCTACTCTGTTCTGCCAGGATAAGTGCTCTCTCTGTAATCTCTGCACTCTACCTTGCTGTCACCCCTCGGAATGTCACCTTGGACCCAACAAGCTGCCTCCTAGCAGAGACCCAGCATCTGATCTCCCACACGCTTCCTCACGTCCCCGGCACTCCTCTTCAGACTCCCTCCCTGCTAACGCGCAGTACCCGCACAAGCCAGGTATCATCGAAATCTGACCCACCAGGTGGCCAGCTTCCATCATCCCCGTCTGTGTTCCTGCAGGATAAACTTGCCCACAAGCCTTGCGAGTGAGAGAAGATGGACAATGCGATGCCCCAGCTGCAGATCCTGACTCTTTTTGAGGAGAGGGCCAGGGAGTTTTCAGGGGAGTAGCAGGTGTAGACCTGTGCTGAGAATAAGGTGGGCCTGCAAGAGAAAAGTGAGGAGCCACTACTCATTCAAATAGATGACCAAGTGAGTTGCGTGTATCCCACACCTTTGACCTGACCATGTACTAATACAACATCATTTCCCTTGCAAGAACATTACCAAATCAGCCTGGACCGGCCACCAGCAGTGTCCCACCGCCTACCCTCGACACGGCCTCGGAGGTGGTGTTCGAGGAGGACAGTGAAGAAGTGGCATGGCTATCACCCATGTAATAGACGTTGAGGCTTCTGAAGTTCATGTCAGCTGCTCCTCCATCCAATGGGGTAACCCAGGGGCCCACAAACACCGGGAAGGAGGGATCCACTGGAGCACAGCCCAGGACCTTCCAGGAGACCCTGGGAGTGCCCAGCTAATCTGAATCCCACTTCCTGAGACCAGCGTTACTCAGGTACAGCAAACAGAACAGGGTGACAGCACCATGCCACCTGAAAGTAGGCCGGAGCCCTCTCGGGCTCAAACCTCCACAGGACATCCACCAAGGGCATCTCTGGCAACACGGCCACCTCCACCTCCGATGTGCATCCTGGGAACATATCTAGTCATAGGGAGGATTCACAAGGAGTCGTAAGGGCACAGCACAGGCATGGGTGAACTTAGGCACAGGTAGTTGGGGAACATTGTCACTTGTCACAATTTGATATGTCATTATATTAAATACAATTGTTGCTCACCATTTTAATGCCTCAGAATCTTCAATCCTTCTCCCTCTGGCACTGTGCTTCTCCCCATAGGGACACAGTTGTTCTCACTGGGCCTCAATGTCTACCAGATTGTTAGATCTTTTCAGAGTGAATGTTTCATTCATAGTGATAGGACTTAGTCATGATTCAGTGAACCTTAGACCCTCACCCCTAATCCCTCTCTAGAGCAAAGGAATGTAGGGCAGAACCTCACTCACACATGAGCCGGGGAGTCAGTATACCAGCAGCTGACAGACAGGAGTCAGACATAAGCAAAAGCTGAGGAGCACCACAGACCATTCCTTATTGTGAGTTGTCATCACCCTCCTACAGTTACCGGACAGCAGGCACTCGAGGACTCTCAATCCCTAGTACCCTGATGATCGATATCTCAGTGACCTCCATCCCCTGGTCACAGAGGGGACATGATGTCCTGGGGACGGGGACGGGGGGTGGGGGGGGGGGGGGGGGGGGGGGGGGGGTGGGGGGCAGGTCACACTGTTGGACAGCGAGCTAGTCTTCCTCCATGAAGCGGACAGCGATGAGGGCATCTCTCGTCCTCCTGCTCATGTGTACCCGTGCTCCTGCCTGGCACCCATCCTCAGGTTCCTTAGCGGGCTCTTCCTCCACGTCCTCAGGGACGTCCTCCTAGTTCGAAGACATGCGCTGTTCCTCGAGGCCATCCTCAGGAAGCTCCTCGCTGCACAGCAAAAAAGGTTGTGGGGGGCACAGCAGACTGTGACAATGTGGGACACCTTTGGGGGCTGTATTGTAGGACCTCATCAGGCAGCAGAACTGCATCTTCAACAGACCGATGCATCGCTTCATGACAGCTTGTATTGCACTGTATGTCTCATTGTACCTGGTTTCCATAGCAATCTGTGGCCTTCACACTGGTGTTATTAGACCTGAGGAGGGATATCCCTTGTCCCCAAGGAGACATCCCTATAGCTTGGGGAGATCTGTGATTGGCTGAGGATGTAGCTGCCATGCACAATCCCTGGAAATTGGGCACACACGTGCATAGAATGCATTTGGTGGTCGCACATCAGCTGGACATTGAGAGAGTGGAACCCCTCCCGGTGGATATGGGGACCTCACTGATGTCACAGGCACAGAGAGTGACATGGATGTAGTCGATCATCCCCTACACCTGTGTTAGGCCAGCTGTGTAACCAAACCTTGTAGATTAAAGGTGAGGACTCCTCCAGTAGGGTCCTCCACCTTCGAATGACAACAAGGCATTCCTTGACTTTGAACTAATTTAAAGTTCAAATAATTAAACTAAAGTAAACAAATTAAGGGACAAATTGAAAAGGGTCACCCCTTAAAGGGGCACTTCCCTGAACAAAAACAAAGATCAAGTGAAACTTAAAAACAACAAATTCAAAGGTGATTAATGGTGTTGATAAAACACCCCAGACGCTGCGATGCCCACCGGGCAAGAAAGGTTTAAATTTAGCCCATGGACACCTCATGAATACCCATCCACAAAAGAAGCTGCGGTAGAAGGGCAGACAGTCAGGCATGATGGTCCCCTCAGAGTAAGGTGTCGCCCATTTAAAACAGAGATCAGGAGAATTTCTTCTCTCTTCTCTCAGAGGGTGAACCTGTGGAATTATTTACCACAGAAGGCTGTAGAGGCTGGGTGGTTCAGTATGTTCAAGGATGAGATAAACAGATTTCTAATCAGTGAGGGAATCACGGGTTATGGCGATAAGGCGGGAAAGTAGAGTAGAGGATTATCACATCAGATCAGTCATGATCCCATTGAATGGCAGTGCAGACTCGATGGGCCGAATGGCCTCTTTCTTCTTCTGTGACTTGTGGCCTTATGGTCCATCTGCCAGATTGAATGTGCTGATTTCTTGGACAGTAAAAAATATTTCCATCCACAGAAGGTTTTTTAAATGATGCTGGCATCTGGTTTGATGTGAAGTCGAGGATTTTGCTCATTGTAAGTCAAACTGCTTTAAATATTCCTGATCCATCAGGATAGGTCAAACATTTCAGGATGTTTGGCAAATTTGTGAAGGCCAAAGCAAAAATTTTCATGTTGCCAAACTGACTGACTAAATCATCCAAAGGGCACAATTAGTTACATAATGTCTCTTTGTTTCAAAAGTACTTAAGACAATCAATTGAACTTAAAACATGGGGGCTGGATTCACTGTTTCTGATGCTAAGTACCAGCGCCAACGGAGAATCCGTGATGTTCCATGACGGGAAAATCGCCGTGAAACCCTCACCGAATCCAGTAACGGTGAGAGTCTGGCACCGGCACCGCGTGGGACACCTGCGGAACACATGGAAAACAACTGGAGAATTGCCAGGTCCCATGCCGCACATGCGCAAGACTGACAAACTGCAGCCGCTCACGCCTACACCCGCACCGGTCATGTGGAAAACATGGGGGCCAGCAATGCAGGACCCACCCT
This sequence comes from Scyliorhinus canicula, assembly GCF_902713615.1. Lineage (NCBI taxonomy): Eukaryota > Metazoa > Chordata > Chondrichthyes > Carcharhiniformes > Scyliorhinidae > Scyliorhinus > Scyliorhinus canicula. The sequence continues at coordinate 60,468,241 of NC_052154.1, read as the reverse complement.
AAACGCACTGGACACTCACCCCAGCGCTAGCAGAAGCACCCCAGCCAGCGGCATGGGTCCCGGCCAGATGTGGCAGCGTGGAACACTGCCCACGCGCCGGCATGCCATGCTCACAACCACTGGGATGATACGTGGTCCACGGTGTTAGGAACTTGGCCCATTGAAGGCGAAGCATCACGGGTGGGCCAGCTGTTGACGCACCAGCAGTGGCTTGGGAAGCCAATGGGCGAGATTCTCCATTCCAGAGTCTAAGGGGGGGATTCTCTGTTGCCCGACTTTGTTATCGGAATTGGCGATAGGGTGGAGAATCCCTTCCGACGCCCAAATCGGGCGCGGTGCCAGTTTGACGCCAGTTTTGGATCCTCCATGCCCTCTAAAATGGCAGCATCGCGTCATGAACCACACGCCCTTGGAATGGCATTGACGCATCATCGGTAGGCCTTCCCGCGATGCTTTGCCCCCGAAGGGCCACGTTCCCGACTGCGCGGTTGACGTGTAGCCTGAGCGGTTGACAACCCGGCATGGTGGCCGCGGACTGTGTCCAGCACCGCCGCAGTCGTCCAGGAGCTGTGCTGCTGGCCGGGGAGCTTCGGCGAGGGCTGAGGTGACTGGTGGGGGCTAGCCAGAAGGTGGCCATTGGGTATCCTGAGGGGCTGTATTTGGCAGGTCGGGTCCACGCGAAGCCGGCACCATCTTGTTCAGCGCGACCGCTGCAGGCCATCGGCGAGCGCATTCTTCAGCCATTTTACCCAATGCTGCTGCTTGCCCCTCACCGGTCCCGGAATCGGTGAGAGTTCGGCGCCAATGTTGGCATCGTAAAACGCCTCAGTTCCCACACCAGCGTCGGCACTTAGCCGCAGAAACAGAGAAGCCAGTCCTAAGTGCTCCTGGCAGCAGAGAATTGGAACATTTGCAGGCTGCTGCTCCGAGTGCTGGGGAGGCATTATTCCATCTATGCAAATGGATCGGTACATGGCCTACGTGCATCACGCCTGAGTCTGGGGGCTGAATTCCCTGATGCCGGAATCACATTTGGCGACAGGGTGCAGAATCTGTTTTGCCACCGAAACCAGCGCTGGTTTTTCAATTCTCCACCCCCTGAAAATCGGCATACTCCTCCGAGTATCCGCCACCTCAGGCCCACCCGCCCCACGATGCTCTGTTGCCGACCGGCCGAATTCTCGACAGCGTGGCTTACGCGTGCTCACACAGTCTGGGATCCTTGCTGCGGACTCAATCCGGGGTCGCCACAGTCAGGGGAGGGCTGATCGGCAGACCGGGGGGGGGGGGCTTCATTCAGGGCTGGGGCAATGTGGGAGGGCTGTCCGGGGCACGCGAGCGGCCTATGCGGGCTGCTACTTTGGCGGTCCAGGTCGTGCACAGCGTGGCCGCTGTAGGCCGCCACAGTGCGCATGCATGGCCTCTGACCCGGAAGTGCTGGAGGTCGTATCGGCAGATAGTACTGCAAGCTCTACGACAGCTCCCTGCTAGCCCCCAGCAAAAGAGGAATCAGTGGCTTTTTGATGGCAGTTTTCCTGGAGTAAAAGGCCATCGTTTTCACAACGGCATAGGGATTTAGTCTCCAAAATAGCGAGTCCAGCTCCGGATTCCCTCGCTGTGTGATTTGCTGGGGTCGAGATTCCCATTGTGAGCCTGACAAGATGGAACAGCTTTTAAGTGCTTCACTCACCCCAGACACTCATTCCAGCCAAGAAGATGACTGCTAAAAGTCCTGCACCACGATCCTTGATGCGGACATCTACAGGATGTTGGACTGTTGAGCAGAGGAAGGACACACTCTTCCCAATGTGGGGCAGGGAAAACAGTCAGTTATTATGGCATGAGGTGTCAGATGCCGTGAATGCAGGCAACTTCACCAAAAGGACCAGCATGCAATGCAGGAAGAAGATGACTGACCTCCTTCGAGCAGTTTAGGTGAGTAACCACCTGTGTGACCTTTGCATCACTTCCATCCTTGAACAGTGGACATCTGCCCAAAGCCTTTATATGCCAGAAACACTCCACCTATCAGCATGTCCCTCAGAATCCACCCTCCAGCATCCTCCAACACATGCCCTGCCCTCTTTTGCCAGCGTCTTGTCCACATATGCCACCAGATAGAAACACTTCCCCCATAAAGCTGGCATACCGGCATCCCACTATGTCCTTTCTGTATCCCCAAGCTAGTTTTTTTGAGCAGCAATGGGAAGTTCAGCCACGGTACCCCAATTGCTGAGGGTGACACGCCTAGTCCGTACTCTTGCCACCAAGTCAGTCACCATTTGTCCCAGAGCTCCAGGCATACGCCCCCCAGCAAGCCCGAAGACAATGAAAAAGGTACTTACCTCCTTGCTCCTCCTCAAAAGAGATGGTCCCAGGACTCCATTTGTAAATATTTGCACCAAATCATGCCCGCATGACTGACGGCTGCCAGTGGTGGAGCATAACCGGGAGGTGGGGGTCGGTAGGTGGCATGGAGATTTGGGCTTCCAGCCTGTTAATCACATTTGAATGAATGCAAAGGAGCTGTTTGCATGTTCCTGCTGGGGCCGGGTAGGAATCCCGCCATGGCTGGAAGGATCAGAGACAGGGGACATGTCTGCTACCTTTTGCCAATCCTGTTTTTGGACCGACACGGAATCTCCATCCAATCGGGATTCCTGGGGCTGGATTCTCCGGCTGCCAAATCCGAAATCGCGATCGGCGAAAGGCCAGAGAATCCAAGTTCCAGACTAAATCGGGGTCGGCGTCGCATTTGCGATGCTCCGTCTCCTCCAAAGGACATTGCCCGAGGCCCGCCGCCCGATGCTCCGCCCCGACCGGCCGAGTTCCCAATGGCGTGGGTCTCTCATGGTCTCACCCGTTGGGAACTTGGCGTGGCGGCTGTGGACTCAATCCAGTGCCGCCACAGTTGGGGGGAGGGACGATCCGCGGGCAGGGGGAGCATTATTCGGGGCTGGGAGCACTGTGGTGGGGCGGTCTGGGGCGCATGAGCTGGCTGAAGGGGGGGGGGGACTCATTTGCGGGCTGGACTCTTTCACGAGCGTCTGCTGCCATGTTGCATAGTGTGGCCGCAGTAGGCCGCCGACATGCAATTGCGCGGCCATGAACCCTGCAATTCTCTGGGGCATTTCAGAAGCAAAAGCCGGGTGCTCTATGCTGCCGTCCTGCTGTCCCCCAGCAAAATGGGGAATCGGTGGCTGTTGTGCACCAGTTTTCCTCGGGTAAAACGCCACCGTTCCCACGCCGGCGTGGGGACATCGCCCCAGAATCGGAGAATTCAGCCCCGATCTTTGTGGCGTGAAATGGAGAATTCCAGCCTGTTGTTCCCCATTGCTTTCTTCATGGATAGGCTTAGGCCAATCAGAGTCAACTTGCCAACCAATCAGCACTCTTTTCTCTTGTGGTATAAATTGTTTAAGTTGTTTTAAATTTGGCATTCTTGCATTTGTCCTGTCGTGTGCAAGAAAAAAGTTGCAGCAACATGTCTCTCATTTCAGCAATATTGAAGTTACTTTTCATTGCATCATTTCCTACAACAGCAACACATTAACCTGCTTTTGTTTAGAAATAGCCTCAGGAAAAATTACTTGGCTAAGTACTTGAGTGTTTATTTGGAGATTGCTGTGATGTGTAGATTTCTTTGAAGTAATGGTTGACATAGTAGATTGTTTAAGATGGAGAGAAAGGACATGTCATTTTTTAAAGGATACATAATTAATCATTTGAACTTATCTCGAAGTGATCTGCCTCATGTTGTACAGACCTGATGTAAGTTAATTTTACAACTCTTCCAATCCCAGTCTGAATGCCATAATATCCATTGCAGAGTCTGACATTTCCATTTTCCTTAGATGTCTGTCTCATTCTGCGTCTTGTTAGACAAATAGAAGTATCAAAATCAAAATATTTCTTTGTAACTTGATGTTTGAGACAACGAAAGCAATGTTCAGCAAAATCTGCTACATGACTAGAATGACTTAACTTCAATAAAGTGATTAAACTTATTTTATGGCCGTTAGATTTGAAAATGTTTTTCAAGAATCGCTTGCAATTTGCTCAATCCTATCGCCTTAAATATAAATCCATTTATTAACTGAACTACAAGGCCTGTTTTGCTGAAATCTGACTTGATCATCTGAGCATAGACAAGAGTAAAGAGATCGTCTTTGGCAAGTAAAATCATTTTTCCTCCTCTGTTAAACAACTTATAGCGTGTATGGATATCTAATGTGCACTCAACCATTTTGCAAAGGTCACCATGAACAGACATAGCCTCTAATTGTACCACTCTTCTAATATATGAGATCAGAGGCTCACTTTAATGCCTTTCCCATATTTACACTGAACTAGTCCTCTCGCTTGAGATTTTGATGCAGTTTCAAACCACTGATAGGCACAGATCACGGGGTGCAATAAATAAGATCATGAGATGCATTGCAACAGATGTAGTATTTAATGTACTCCATTTGGAAGTCAGGCACTTGTGTGATAGTCCGCCAAAGTTAACATCACCGATTTACATCACATTGCTCTTGCATTGGCAGCCAACTTTAACAAAAACATGAAGCATTGTTCCTCACAGAAGGGCCAGTACTTAAAATGCTTTAAAAGCAGACCAGCTGGGATAGATCATAGAAGTTACAGTGCAGAAGGAGGCCATTCAGCCCATCACTTCTGCACCAGCTCTTGGAAAGAGCACCCTACTTAAACCCACGTCTCCACCCTATCCCCGTAATCCCACTGAAGGGAATCAACTATTTTCTGATAGGTAAAAAGGCTATTTTAATGTAAATATTAAGACCCAGTTTTAATACCCATTTTAAAATAAGGATTTCAGCACTCATAACCTCAGGTCATGACAAAACACATAACTTCAACAGAAGCACAAAGCCTGACACATGCATAAACTAATTGTAGATTAAATCAATATTTTCGCTGAGAAAGTGAAAAAGCTATTGTTCTGATGAACATATTTTCAAACATATAGTTTGATATTAAGAAATAAGCTGGACCGTTAATCGAGATCAAGGCTAAGTAAGCACCATAGTAATATGAAGGCACCATTGTCCAGAATGTGGATAAAGCAAAGTCAGCAGAAAACCAGTCTTGATAAAAGCACAGAATCGCATTCCATAACATACACAAATATTCAAACATGAAACATTCAGAACTTATGTTGCACATTAAGGATTGACAGTTAACCATTGAATCAAATGTATTTGATTCTCACCCAAACCAATTAGGATGACATAGAGGTGTAGACAGATGGCTTCAGACTGATAAAATTCTCTTTAAACATGATGGTCCGCACGGCCATCTTTATTCCAGGATCATCCTATACTTTGACCTAACTATTCGCTATCTCAATTTTCATATTTTAACTTTTTCACTCTAACTCTTGAGGTAAATGCAAGCTGTTTTGCCGTAAGCAAAAACCACTTCTGTGTACGTTTGAAAGTTAAATTGTTTATAAGTTACTTCTCTTTGAGTCCTTTGCTAGCCGGACTTTATTGAGAATAGATTTCAAGTTTCTCCAAATTGTAATCAAATAGAGGCAATAAAAGATTCTTGTTTGCATCCGAGAAGTTTGACTCAAGTTTCTACTGAGTTTTAGTGTCGCAAGACTTCACTAAATCCGTATGGTAGATCTCTTCAATTTGGCATAGTTCGGCAAAAGGGGAGGAGCGCAGAGTCGGAGGAAATCGGAACACCGAAGAAAGACCAGAAGGACGGAAGACCCAAAGATATCTATCTGAAAAACGGCTAAGACTGGGGTAAGAAAACATCTTTTTCACCCATTTGAAAGTCTTAAAGCCACATCAAGCAGTGCTGCGACCCCTTAGAAAGGAACTTTTTCAGGCTGTGTTATTCAATCGGGTGCCAGTTGTAGAAACTAAAATAAAACGGGACTGAATAGTGAATAGTCATGGTCGTGTACAAAGATTGCACAAAAACATAGTTGGTAGCCAAAACAATTGGGTGTAAGGCTAAGTTTATGGCGGACATGACTCCTAAATGTCCTAAATGTTTGGGCAGCACGGTAGCATTGTGGATAGCACAATCGCTTCACAGCTCCAGGGTCCCAGGTTCGATTCCGGCTTGGGTCACTGTCTGTGCGGAGTCTGCACATCCGCCCCGCGTGTGTGTGGGTTTCCTCCGGGTGCTCCGGTTTCCTCCCACAGTCCAAAGATATGCAAGTTAGGTGGATTGGACATGATAAATTACCCTTAGTGTCTAAAATTTCCCTTAGTGTTGGGTGGAGTTACTGGGTTGTGGGGATAGGGTGGAGGTGTTGACCTTGGGTAGGGTGCTCTTTCCAAGAGCCAGTGCAGACTCGATGGGTCGAATGGCCTCGTTCTGTACTGTAAATTCTATGATCTATGATCTAAAATAGATTCAGCACCTTCAAATGGTAGAGAACTACTTCCCACAACGTCCAAGGGAGGTAGTGCTGTACCGGATGTCTCTGTTAATGATATATTGGGTGATCTTAGATCTTTGTTTCATAGACAATATGGACTGCCTGAAGTAGCCACAAAAATTGAATCAAAATATGACATCCCCAAAGGGCAGTGGTCCCTTGATAACATCAAGAAGGCATGGGGAAAAAAACTACACGCTTAAAGAGAGGAAACGAATGAAATAGTCTTTTGCAGTAACGGCACAGCTCCACAAACATCAAGAGACAATTGCAAAAGCTAAATTCGATCAAGATCTTAAGTCCATAAAGACCAACTAGCAGCAGTTGTTGAAGAATTATGAGTTGCAAAATCTAAACTTGAACAATGTTATCAGATTAAAACATTATTGGAGAATGAAACCTTTAAAGTTCAACAATAATCATTTCAAACTGGTGAATTACAACGTAAAAATACTGACTCTGAATCCAAACTTCAATAGTTAATATCAGAAAATGATGGTCTTAAAAGTCAAAATTGCCAGTTACTTGAGGAAAAATGTATTTTGGAAAGTGACATGGGCACCATGAAATGTCATAACAAATTACTGACAGACAAATTAACAGCTCAAAAGCCTTCAAATCTGTCTTTAAAAACTCAGCTGAATTCTCCAAAGCAAACAGCGGCACCAATGGGAAGAGTTGAAATGGTTTTAAATAAGTCCCAAGATGTACCAGTAATATCTAAATCAAATCCTACATTATTGCAAGCTGCTACTGACATGAAAAGAATGAATACACGGATCGAAGTTCCACAGGGGGAGTCTGGCCAAATGAACTATCTGTCCATTCCAGGTTCAAGGACACTTTTACCCCAGAACAAACCGTTATCTTACTCTGAGACTGACCACGATATGCTGCTGGTCCCGATCCAAAAGCCTCTCATGGCAGCTTTAATAGACTGTGAGAATTTTAAACGAGAAAAGCCTATTTAGTTGAGAAACGAGCCTCGTGGCAAATGAAGTGTAATACAATTTAAACAATTAAGCACCAAACAGCTTGGAGTTGAAGTGATAAAGAGAACAGGCTGGGTTTTAAACCATTTAAAAGATCTATCATCTAAAACCCATTTTGCCATTGGTTTAAAACCAGAAATGTCTCCAGCTTTAAACTTGATCCTACTCAGACCTCAGTCCCAGTCCGAAACCGCTAAAAAAAGCATGTCAATTATTGCCTCTCCTCCTGTGTTAACGACAAATCCAACCCCTGTACAGGCAGCACGGTAGCATGGTGGTTAGCATAAATGCTTCACAGCTCCAGGGTCCCAGGTTCGATTCCCGGCTGGGTCACTGTCTGTGCGGAGTCTGCACGTCCTCCCGTGTGTGCGTGGGTTTCCTCCGGGTGCTCCGGTTTCCTCCCACAGTCCAAAGATGTGCGGGTTAGGTGGATTGGCCATGCTAAATTGCCCGTAGTGTCCTAAAAAGTAAGGTATGGGGGGGTTGTTGGGTTACAGGTATAGGGTGGATACGTGTGTTTGAGTAGGGTGATCATTGCTCGGCACAACATCGAGGGCCTAAGGGCCTGTTCTGTGCTGTACTGTTCTATGTTCTATGTTCTATGTCAGGGGTGGGCAAACTTTTCCGTGCAAGGGCCACATTCAGAAATTCACAATTTTAAAGGGCCGCATAGTATATTAAGTAAAATAATTACTTCACCCGGTTATGATTCTGGGCGCCTCATGTAGATTTTTTTATTTTTTTAAAATGACTTGGTGGGCCGCATAAAGACCTTTGGCGGGCCGCATGCGGCCCGCGGGCCGTAGTTTGCCCACCCCTGTTCTATGTACTCACTCCAAAAAAGAATTCCAGAAAAGATATGAAATTCCTGTCTCGTGTTGAAGACGGCCATTTTGCGAATTTCAGATTTCATGATTACAAACTGGACTCTAATGATGAAGGCCCACCTCTGGCTACAGGGATACACCCTAAATCACGTATCACTGAAATGTTGCCAAGAACTGTTAACTTGAGAAAACTGTCATTATTTTGAATGTTGCTTTATTAATTTTAAGAAATTTACAAATCTTGTTAGCTGTACTTTCTTTAACAGCCGGAAAGTTCATTACAGAAAACTAAGTTCATTCAGCGTAAGATTGGTTCAGTCATATATTCAATAAGTTATTCTGTTTGATATTTTAAAATAAGTGTTTAAAAATTAGCTTGGAAATTAAAACTTCAGACAATGTGGAAGCTGTTTTTAAGAAAAGTAACTCTGATTAAGCAAAACCATGGAGAGAATACACTGTTCTAAGACAATTGATAACGGGAATTTGGCAGCAATCCAACTTTTACCCCCAGTCCATTTGAGTGACATATATAAAGAAAAATGTTTGAGAAAGATGTGAATGGCATCATTTCAAGCTCCTTTTTGTTTCTGCAGGAAAATTAACCCTTTCAGCAGGCTTTTATGTATAATCCAGAAGATGTCAAAGACTTGGCAATTCACATCCAATACAAAGTTAAAAAGAAAACTTGACCAATCCTTTGATTACACTCTGTGGGGTTGGCTTTCCAATTGGTTGGGTAGGAATTACCATCATTCATGAACTTTTCTTATTTTGCATATTTGGACATATCATTTACATGCTAATGTTGCTGATCAGATACTTTGGCTAATGCATGCCTACCCATATTGCCCCACCAATCCATATGGTTCATATACATTCATATGCACCACTAACTAATAATATCAAAATTGTTGAACTATTATTTACTGCATTATTATTCATTTATTAGTGAATTATTATTAATAATTTTATTACTAAATTACATAATCAATTTTGATAATCATTTTACCATTTATTACTAAATCATATACTCAACTTCAGTTATTTTGCTGTATTATCATTGTATTTGTATACATGAAATTATTATTATTAATTGTTTGTTACTGAATTATGTAATCATGATATCATTTTTTAATCAGTATATCAATGATTTAAGCAATACTAAGGAAAGAAAAGTTGGATCCATGTATCACATGTGAAGCGCATGTATAAGTATTAAGATCTGTAAAAATGTTTACGGTAATATTCATTTTCAGTTATTTGATTGGCTTTGTAAATGTACCAGAACTGAATTAGACCGCATTCTGTTACACATCTCAGATATATGCTAACATTTTCAACATTTCAAATTGTTGGGTATGCATTGCAACCCCTACTAACTCAGGAGAAGGTATTCCCTTCTTAACTATCCCTTTATTCAGAAACAGCAGAATGGTACATCAGAGTGCCCCTCACTCTGTAGTGGTCTGTTCTGGAGCATATTCATGTGAAAAAGGAAGGTACAAGATTTATCTAAAGAAAGTTATTAACTTATGGAGATCTGCAGGCTATCCACTAAACACCTTTTCAGGATGGCACCAACTTAAATATAACCCTAACAAAAATCCTAAATATATTAGCCTTCCAACTAATATTAAACAAAAAGGATCAATATGCCTCACTAGTAATCACTCTAAAGGGATGACAATGGGCAATAGTGTTTGTACTAATTATTTGAATGTTAACACAGCTTATAAATGTACACAAAATTTATTACAAAGAACTGAATGGTCCTCAACAAAAACAGGCATACGGAACATCACAAATAATAAAACATTCTCAGATCATTGGTACTTAGAAGATATTGACTTATACTCTGCTTATAATAGAACGTATTTTATTTGTAATGACAAAGCATATTCCTGGCTCCCAAAATACTAGTCAGGATCTTGCTATTTGGGATACACAGTACCTGCCATCCGTCATCTTCTTAATCTCCCTTATGTTTCAGAACCAACCACCCGAAGAAATAAACGTGCCATAACATTATGAGACGCAATTTATGCTAAAGTTATTTCTTTCTATTGGGAAGTAAGGGTGGACAATGAATTGAATAAAATAACAACCGTCATACAAAACGTAGCCGATCCCACTGCCACTGCCCTAGATAAAGGAAGTTAAAGATCTGGCATCACACATCCAAAAGGAAATCAAGAAACTTGATTCACCCCCAGATACCTCTATCTGGGAGAAACTTTGCAGGTGATTGGGACCCACAGGAATGTCCACAGTAAGAATAATAATTTCTTCTGTGTAGCAGGATTCATTATTTACATGACATTCCTAGTGATCAAATGCATTGAACAACTATTCACTAAACGAAAGGGCCCAACAGTCAGAATGATTCACACTAACCCTACTGCACCACCATTAGATGAAATAGAACTGCAATATTATTGTTCAAATGTTACTTATCAATCAATTATTTGACTGTATTATTACCATATTGCTAATAAATTAATACTGAATCAGTAGAATTTAGAATTTAGAATTTAGAATTTAGAATTTAGAATTTAGAATTTAGAATTTAGAATTTAGAACAGTACAGCACAGAACAGGCCCTTCGGCCCTCGATGTTGTGCTGAGCAATGATCACCCTACTCAAACCCACGTATCCACCCTATACCCGTAACCCAACAGCCCCCCCCCCTTAACCTTACTTTTTAGGACACTACGGGCAATTTAGCATGGCCAATCCACCTAACCCGCACATCTTTGGACTGTGGGAGGAAACCGGAGCACCCGGAGGAAACCCACGCACACACGGGGAGGATGTGCAGACTCCGCACAGACAGTGACCCAGCCGGGAACTGAACCTGGGACCCTGGAGCTGTGAAGCATTGACGCTAACCATCATGCTACCATGCTGCCCAATTAATTCAATTAATTGATTAATTGTTATTTTATAATAATGATTCTTTAAGAGTTATACTAATTTTTGCTGTAATGCTTGTAATGCGAAGCTTGCCCACTCTATTGTTGAAAACTGCAATGAAAATATGAATGAGTTCCTCTTCGCGCTTTTACCTATCCTGTCGCATTTACTCCTTCATTTTATCTTATTGTGATATATCTCAATAGATCTTTCGATAAACCACCCTATCCCCGTAACTCCACCTGACCTTTTTGGACACAGGGCAATTTATCATGCCCAATCTATCTAACCTGCACATCTTTGGACTGTGGGAGGAAACCGGAGCACCCGGAGGGAACTCACACAGACACGGGGAGAATGTGCAGACTCCGCACAGACTCTGCACAGACAGTGACCCAAGCCAGGAATCGAACCTGGGACCCTGGAGCTGTGAAGCAACTATGCTAACCACTGTGCTACCGTGCTGCCCACAAGTGTAGGTTGAAAGTTAAATTATTAATAGGAATTTTGATTCAACCAATATTTTGACTACCCAATATTTTGGACGATCAGTTTTCAAGATTAGTTTAGCATATATCCACGTAATTATGTTCCAGAGATTGAGTGAAATTATTGATTAAACCACCAGTGAATCAAAAATCATTTAAAAAAAAGGTTCCCTCTATTTCTTTCACGGCTCCTGTAATCCTGTCTTTAGGAGCCTGAGTTGTTCAGTAGGCAGTGTTGCGTTCCTCCACCATGAAACCAAAACACAACCCTGTATGTATTTTAAAATGTTATCCTTAGTACTATTTCTTATTATTAAACTGGATTTTTCTGCTAAACAAATTAAGATGGTTGACCCACTTTCTGGAAATTATTCCTACAAGTCTTCAGAATAAACTAATTATCTTCTCACTATCGGAAATGTCATGGCTCATTATGACAAAGAAGCTTCTAACAGTCCATCTGGGGCGTGCAACCAATCTGAAAAGCAGCTGCAGGAATGTCAATTTCATTTGATTAGCCAACCTTGCTAGTGGAGTCCATGGGCCTGCTGAGACAATGGCTTCCCAAATACCAGAGCATCAGCACAAATGGCACCATTTTCAACCCATAATGGCTTAGACATAATCAGTCCTGGCTGGCAACTGGTGGATTGGCCAAGGACAGTGTTCTTCCTGACAACAGTCAGTGATTGGTTCCTGTGTGATGCTTTCTGAGAGAACTGGGCAGAAACGCTTAGACCTTAGAAGTGAAAGAAACTCTCTCTCTCGCCTGCTTGCTCAAATGAAAGAACTGCTTTATTGTTCTGAGTGCTTGGCACATCCTTTGCTGTGAACCGGGAATGACGCTGAGTCTGCAGAGCAGGTAGACAACCTTGTCAGAGAAATCTATCTCAAACCTAGAAGGTAAAAGTATCAAAACAAGGCTGAACATCTGAGAAACACAAACTAGGAGTCACCCCCAATGCATCAAAGATCTTTCTCACTTTATTTTTACTCATTTTGTCCACCACCCTTTCCCCTCCATGTTGTTTGTGTGTGCGAGTGTCGAGAGTGGGCGTAGTTAGGAAGGGGCGGTTGAGATAGGGATATTTGATAGTCAGTTACATTTCTATCTGTTTAATTATAATACTGTACATAATAAAAGGTTACTTATGTAGAAGTTACAAACACGGTGACTGCAGCTTATTAGGATCAACCAAGGACCTTGGGTACTTCAAATAAAATCTAATTTTAACTGTGTTGCGACCCTGGGTTAAATGGAGCTGGAATTGACCACACACTAGTCCAGGGCATTGTGACAGTCCACACAGCAGCCAGTTTTGTCCAGGTTGGACAATTGGACTACCTAAAGTGACGCTATTGGAAGATTTTGTGTCATCACCGAGAGAACTGAGGCCATCTCTGCGTGCCTAATTCATCTTGTGCCATCAACGCCACCTGAAAAAAGTGAATCTTAAAACACCACTCTCCAGCCAGTCAACCAGCGATTGCCTATGTTAAAGAATTCCTCATTGGACTCTGACTTTGGGGCTCTGGAACTCGCATGAACAATACCCAATTTTTCTGTGTCTTTGCACAGTAAACTTCCTTACCTCTATCCCTCCTTTTACTGTGTGAATGCGGAGTGGGGAGTTGTGAACAATGCTCTTTGTGGGCTATTGTGATGTGAAAAATAAATTAACCTTCTCAGTTTTTCCTAAATCCAGTTTGCCATAGGGTTATTCATAAAACTACACTTTTAGAAAAACCAAAGGGTTTTAAAAACTCATCGGCTGGATTCTCGGGCTGATGCCGGGCTTGAACCGGTGATGTCCTACGACCAAGGAAGACGTGCCAGTGCCAGAGCTATTCAGGATCCGCTAATGGATTAGCACCGGTGCCACGTGGAACGAGAACAATTCCAATGAAAAGCGGTGTTCAATTCGCTGGGGTCGGGATTTGCACTCGAGAGGCTTGACAAGCTGCAGCCGCACACAAGCACTCCACCCCGACACATATTCATTCCAGCCAACAAGATGGCAGCCCAGAGAGTGGCACCCTGGTTCATAGATGCTGCTGGATGCCATGGAGGAGAGGCAGGGCACCCTGTTGCCAGGGTGGGAAGGATGCTGCCACCAGCCGCCTTACGCCAGGCCTGGGCGCAGGTGGCAGATGCCATGAGCGCCGTGGGCTCCATTGCCAGGATTGGCCAGCAGTGCTGGAAAAAGCTGCACAACGTCTTCAGGGCGACCAGGGTGAGTAGCCAGCACCATGCCCCTAGCACCAACCCCAATCCCACACACCCATATCCTTCCCCAAGACCTGGAGGACAACTAAACCCCACCCACCAGCAGTCTGCTCGCAGCCCACATGCACCACACGCCAGCACCCATACCGGCCGCAATGGACGGATGCCATGTTTACAATGCTACCACCCCTTCTGCTGCCCACGTCCGACTGCCTATCACCGGGGATACACCATCCAACCCCACCACCTCCATGCCACCCCACTCCCTCACCTCACCCACACGACCATCCCAGCCGCAATCCCATCATGCGTCATGTCTTGCGTCTAGCAAGATCACCTGACAAAGGGGTGGGCCCTTGTGATGCCCCCCACCCCCGGCCACAATCCCAGGACAGGTTTAGCGATGAGGCCGCACTGGACAGCTATGCAAGCCCCCAAACGCCAGACAGCAACACTTCAGAGCACCAATCCAGGGACAACACCTACTTTCCATCCCAGCTGTTTCCAACACCCTCTACCATCCCAGAGACACTCACCTTGGGTGGACACTTTGGTGAAGACACACTTGGGGCACTATCTTGTGTGCACCACACATGAGCAGCGGTACATCAGCTGAGGTAGAAACCCTCAAGAGTGTGATGGTTAAAGGACAGCCCAACCCCAGGGACTAGCTGCTGTCCTGATGGGTCTCGGGCTTCAGGAAACAGCGGCCCATTGATGCTGGAGATGCAATCACAGAGCCAGGGTCTACATGAGGGAGTGTGAGCAACCATCCAGTAACTGCAGGTGCAGTTAGCGGAGGCCAACTGCCTGCAGGGGCAGTAGGCATTGATGACCATGCGTGCTACCCAGACCAACACCCCATGGGTGGCGTCTGCGGTGGAGGCGTTTGGGGCAAAGATCATGGGTCAGGATGTCCAAAGCCTGGGGCACCCTGTGCGTGCGGTTGCTGAGGCACAGGACAGGGCTGCCCTGTCACAGGCAGCTATATACCAAGGCCACCTGGACATTTGCAACGGTGCTCCAGAACTTGGCCCAGTCACAACAGATCATACCTATGGGTGCTGGTGGCATTGCCCAGGCGCTGGCTTACCTGAGCAAGACACAGAGGGACCTGGCACAGTCACCGAGTGATGTGGCACCGTTCCTGAGGTAGCTGACCCAGTCCCTGTGATTAATTTAGACCCTGGTTGAGACGAGAATGGGATTCCAGGACTGGCAGCACCAGGTGGCAGAGGAGCCCCTGCAGCTCATACCAGCCACACTCCTGATGCAAGATGTAGCCTGTGGGCCATCGGGCACCACGAAGGAGGAGGAGGTGATGGGGCCTGTGCTGGTGACCCCCATACGGGAGGTGCAGGAACACCACAGCACCTCCGACTCCCTCCCTTCTGTTTATGGCGCATCTGATGGACAACAGGTACCACGCCACCTGGGACACTGAGAGACTGCCGGGCCTAGATGTCTAGGCCCAGTCGCTCCAGAGGACAGCCACCAAAGGGGACCCAGGTCACAAGGTGGGAATCACAGGAGAACACCTCAACCCCTGACGTACAACCTGGGGATCCACCTCGATGTAGAATTCGGGCCCAGAAGGCCAGAAAGTTAGACACCAGTTAAGTTAGCATAGATACAGCACACAAGATAGCATTAGGGGCGAGGGCACAAACCTGTAGAAACATGTTCACCTGGTCACAATAATCACCTGTTCTCAACCATTTCAACCTGCCTCGGTGCTCTGTCAGAAGGGTGTGAGAGATGGCTGGGCTGGTGTGGAAATAGAGGGGACACTGGGGGGTTGGGGGGAGATAGGCGACCATTGGAGGCAGGCAGTGCCCCCAGTTCAGCCACAGCTTAATCACCCCAGTACCCAACCCTAACGCCATCCCTCTCCCAAACCAACATAAATCAGTCCACTGGTAGGAATTAAACACAAGTTTGGCAAAACAGTTTGATCTAATAATACTAATAATAATCACTTATTGTCACAATTCAGTTACTGTGAAAAGCCCCTAGTCTCCACATTCTGAATGATTTCAAAATCGCAGAAAATTATCCAAATCGAAAATACTTTTGACCTGATTTTCCTGGCATCCATATGAATAAGTGTAGCACATAGACAGCAAACATAAATAGTATTGCTATGACGTCTGTGCTGCATGGCTGTATTTTACCTTGGGTCTCATTTACACCTTTACAGCATTAGCCTGCTGGACACTAAGGCCTTTGTGACGCTGGTTCAAGAAATAAAAGCAGAGCTCCAGGTTTTAAGAGCCACACATGCTTAAAGGAGCTGGTGCACCTTGGTAACGGCTGGAGGAAAAAGTAACGTTTGAGCCTGGGTGAACCTTTTTCAGGCCAATAAAGTGCTTTAGTAAGAAGGCCACTGAGTAGCTGCGACAGGAAAGGCAGCAAAAGAAGGATAAACCATTACTTCATTCATGCAAAGATGTTCCTGAAGGCACTGACACACAGGGCATTGCAAATGATAGCGGAGAGCAGCCACGGCAGCGCTCGCCAAAGGCGGGGAGGCAGTGCCAGAAGAAAAAACGTTTAATGACCTCATTGAGAGAGGGAAAATAACTGTGAGCTTTTATCTAGATGTAAAATAGTGTTTGCCATGTTTCCTGGTTCTCACTGTTCAGTAATATTTTATTTTTTTATTTATTTATTTATTTATTATTTAAATTTAGTGTACCCAATTCATTTTTTTCCAATTATGGGGCAATTTAGTGTGTTCAATCAACCTACCCTGCACATCTTTGGGTTGTGGGGCGAAACCCACACAAACATGGGGAGAATGTGCAAACTCCACACGAACAGTGACCCAGAGCCAGGATCGAACCTGGGACCTCGGCGCCGTGAGGCAACAGGGCTAACCCACTGAGCCACTGTGCTGCCCCACTGTTCAGTAATATAACATTTTAATTAATATGGCACAGTTTTATGTCCAAGTAGAAAACACTAAGCTCATAGAGTCACAGAGACCTCCAGCGCAGAAGGTTCAGCACATTGTGACTTGGTCTGGGTCTTTGATAGAGCAGTTGTGTTTAGTTCCACGCCCCCACATTTCACCCAGAACTCTGCTCCTCATCCACAAGAGCCTGCCCAATTCCTTTTCATAATTATTTATGAAATGAGCTCCACTTCTTTTTCAGGTAGCAAATTCCAAACACAGAATGCTCCTCATAAAAGAAAAAAAAATCCCCTCGGCTCTTCTCTAGATCTTGTGCCAATTATTTTACATCCATCACCTTTGGTTATTGATCCACTCGATAAAGGGAATCATTTTCTCAATCTAAACTTCTCATCATTGTGTAAGCCTCCATCAGGCTAACTCTTAACTTTCTCTGTTCCAAGGAGACCACTTTGAACTTTTCTAAACTCTTCCCATAACTGAAGTCCCTTATCCTTGTACCATCTGGCGAACCTCCTCCGTATCTTTTCTAAACCTTTGAGTGTGGTGCTCGGAATTCACTGTAAAACTCCAGTTGAGACTAAACGATTGGTTTATAAATTTCGAGCATGATCTTTTTGATTTTATATTGTGTTCCTCTATTTATAAAATTCATAATAATAATAATCGCTGATTGTCACAAGTAGGCTTCAATGAAGTTACTGCTCTTAGTCGCCACATTCCGGCGCCTGTTCGGGGAGGCCGGTACGGGAAGGAACCAATGTGCTTTTTATTTCAACCAGCTATCAACATGTCCTGCCAACTTTGAGGATTTGTGTACATGGACACTGAGGTCTTTTTGCTCACATACGCTTTTGAAAATTGTACCATATATAGCAGGCTGCCCATGGTACATCACTCAGTAGTTCTTTGCATTGAACTCCAAACAGAAAGTAAAGACAGATTTAAAATAATAGGATCATTGAGTGCCTACAGTGTAGGAAGAGGCCATTTCGGCCCATCAAGTCGACACTGACCCTCCAAAGGATGGAACCCAGGCCGCTGGCGCTGTGAGGCAGCGGTGCTAACCACCGTACCCGCTGTCTTTAGTCATGTGTCACTGTGCATTTATGTAGCCCCTTTCACAACAACAGGACATCTGAAAACATTTTATAGGCAATGGAACTGTTTTGAAGCGTTGGCACTGTTACAACATAGGAAATGTCACAACCAATTTGCACGCCGCAAGTTCTCACAAACAGGAATGGGATGACGATCTGACAAACTGCATTAGTGTTGTTTAATAGAGGGATAATTATTGCCCACTACACAGGAGATCACTCAAATAAAAACGGAAAGTGCTGGAGATATTTCACAGCTCTGACTGAATTAGTGGTGAGAGAAACAGAGAGCTGTGCTCCTTCACCGGAACTGGGGAAAGTTAGAAATGGAACTGCGAATGGTAGAAATGTAAATGCAAATGTAAGGGGGAAGGGTGGGCAAGAAAACAAAAGGAAGGAATGTAAGAGTGATTAAATAAAAAAAGGAGTCATGGTGCAAGGTCAAACGGAATGGTGAAGGGACAAATGGCGAAACAAAAGATATATCTTTCTGATGTCTGAAAACAAAGGAAGGAAAAGAGAAAGGAGAGAGAAGAAAACTAAACCAGAAAGGAAAAAGAAACAAAATTTCGATCTAAAAACATTGAAATTAGTGTTGAGTCCAGAAGGCTAGAAAGTACCCAGTTGAAACATGGTGCAGTTCCTCAAGTTTGCACTGAGCTTCAGTAGAACACTATGGGAAACCAAGGCCAGAGTGGAAGCAAGGTGGAGAATTTTTTAAAATGTTTTAGAGTATCCAATTCTTTTTTTCCAATTAATGGACAATTTAATGTGGCCAATCCACCTACCCTGCATATCTTATTTGGGCTGTGGGGGTGAGACCCACGCAGACACGGGGAGAATGTGCAAACTCTACAACGACAGTAGCTCAGAGCCAGGATCAAACCCGGGTCCTCAACGGCTTGAGGCAGCAGTGCTAACCACTGTGCCATCATGCTGCCCTCAAGAGGCAGAATTGAAATGGCAAACAACGGGAGGTTTGAGATCACACTTGTACAGTGAATGTAGATGTTCAGCAAAGGGGGTCACAAAGTCTACGTTAGGTCTCCTCAGTGTAGAGCAGACCATGTCATGAGCACCAAATGCATTATATTAAGTTGCAAGAAGTTCAAGTAATCGCTGTTCCCCTGAAAGGAATGCTTGGGACTTGGATGGTGAGGAGACAAGAGGTGAAAGTGCAGGCATTGTTGGGGTTGTTAGAGCTGCACTCATCCAGGCAAGCAGAGGTATTCCATCACTCCCCTGACTTGTGCCTTGTAGATGGTGGACCGGCTGTGGGGAGACCTGCTCTTTTAACCACAGTATTCACATAACTAGTTTCTGGTCAATGGTCACGCTGAGGATGTTGGGGGGCTCAGTGGTCGTAATGCATTGAATATTGCAGGGCAATGATTAGATCCTTTCTTGTTGGAAATAGTCATTGCCTGCCACTTGTGGTGTGAATGTTACTTGCCACATACCAGCCCAAGCCTGGATGTCTTGCTGCATTTGGGTGTGGAGTGTTTCAGTGTCTGAAGAGTTGCAAATGGTGCTGAACATTGTGCAATCCTCAGCGAACATCGTCTCTTCTGAAATTATAATGGAGGATCATTGATGAAGCAGCTGAATATGGTTGGGCCCCGGACACTAACCTGAGGAACACATGCGGTGATGCCCTGGAGCTGAGATTACTGGCCTCTAACAATCACAACTACCTTCCTTTATGCTTCAAACAAATGGTGAGTTTTCCCTCAGATTTCCACCGACTCCACTTTTACTCAGGTTCCTTGATGCCTCAATTGGTCAAATGCTGCCTTGATGTCAAGGACAGTCATTCTCACTTCCCATCTGGAATTCAACACTTCTGTCCATGTTTGAACCAAGGTTGGAATGAGATCAGGAGCTGAGTGACTCTGGTACAACCCAAACTGAGTGTCCATGAGCAGATTATTGCTAAACAAGTGCTTCTTGATAGCACTGTTGCTGACCCCATCCATTACTTTACTGATGATCAAGGGTAGCCTGATAGGGTGTACAGGTCATAGCTGATCAAAGTTCCACATGCTGAGTAGATGCCTGTGCTGTAGCTATGCTGAAACAGCTTGGCTTGGGACGCAGAAAGACCTGGAGCACAGTCTTCAGTACTATTGCTGGAATATTGTCAGGACCCATAGCCTTTGCAATATCCAGTGCCTTCAGACTTTTCTTGATATCATGTGGAGTGAATTGAATTGGCTGAAGACTGGCATCTGCGATGCTGGGGACCTCAGGAGGAGGCCGAGATGGATCATCGACTCGACACTGAAGATTATAACAGATGCTTCAGCCTTATCTTTTGCACTGATGTGCTGGGCTCCCACATCATTGAGGATGGGGATATTTTTGGAGCTTCCTCCTACAATGAGTTATTTATTTATCCACCGCCATTCGTCACTGCATGTGGCAGGACTGCAGAACTTTGATCAGATCCATTGGTTGTGGAATCAATTAGCTCTTTCTATCAATTGCTGTTTATGTTGCTTGACACGCAAGTAGCCCTATGCTGTAGCTTCACCGGGTTAGGTATGTCTGGTGGTGCTCCTGCCATGCCCTCCTGTACTCTTCATTGAACTAGGTGGTAATGGCAGAGTGGAGGATATGCCAGGCCACGAGATTACAGATTGTGGTTGAGGCTAATCCTGCTGCTGATGACCCACAGCACCATCTTGTTTTGCAGTCTTGAGTTGCTAGATCTGTTTGAAATCTATCCCATTTAGCCTAATGGTAGCACACACAACATGATGGAGGGTATACTCAATGTGAAGATGGGACTTAGGTTCCACAAGGACTGTATGGTGGTCACTCCTATCAATGCTGTCATGGACAGATGCATCTGTGGCAGGTAGGTGGGTGAGGATGAGGTCAAGTATGTTTTTTCCTCAGTGGTTCCCTCATCACCTGACATAGACTCAGCTTAGAAGCTATGTCTATTTATGAACACCCATTTCTTAAAGGTACTCTCACATGACAGAAGGTAAAATCAAATGCTAGTGTTTTGTGCTTAAACAAAGGCGATTACAATGGGAAGAGAGAAGAGTTTGCTAAGGTAGACTGGGAGCAAAGACTTTATGGTGAAACAGTTGAGGAACAGTGGAGCACCTTACAAGCGATTTTACACAGCACTCAGCAAAAGTTTATACCAACAAATAGAAGGACAGTAGAAAGGGAAAATCGACCGTGGATATCTAAGGAAATAAGGGAGAGTATGAAATTGAAGGGAAAAGCATACAAAGTGGCAAAGATTAGTGAGAGACTAGAGGATTGTGAAATCTTTAGGGGGAAACAGAAAGCTACTAAAAAGCTATAAAGAAGAGTAAGATAGATTATGAGAGTAAACTTGCTCAGAATATAAAAACAGATAGTAAAAGTTTCTACAAATATATAAAACAAAAAAGAGTGGCTGAGGTAAATATTGGTCCTTCAGAGGATGGGAAGAGATATTTAATAATGGGAGATGAGGAAATGGCTGAGGAACTGAACAGGTTTTTTGGGTCGGTCTTCACAGTGGAAGTCACAAATAACATGCCAGTGAATGATGGAAATGAGGCTATGACAGGTAAGGAACTTGAGACAATTGTTATCACAAAGGTGGTAGTGATGGGCAAGCTAATGAGGCTAAAGGTAGACAAGTCTCCTGGCCCTGATGGAATGCATCCCAGAGCGCTAAAAGAAATGGCTAGGGAAATTGCAAATGCTCTCGTGATAATTTACCAAAATTCACTAGACACTGGGGTGGTCCCGGAAATTAGCAAACGTGACACCACTGTTTAAAAAAGGATATAGGCAGAAAGCGGGTAATTATAGGCCAGTTAGCTTAACTTCGGTAGTAGGGAAGTTGCTGCATAAGATAAAGATGCATGGCATTAAGGGTAAAGTACGGTAGCATGGTGGTTAGCGTAAATGCTTCACAGCTCCAGGGTCCTAGGTTCGGTTCCCGGCTGGGTCACTGTCTGTGCGGAGTCTGCACGTCCTCCCCGTGTGTGCGTGGGTTTCCTCCCGGTGCTCCGGTTTCCTCCCACAGTCCAAAGATGTGCGGGTTAGGTGGATTGGCCATGCTAAATTGCCCATAGTGTCCTAAAAATTAAGGTTAAGGGGGGGTTGTTTGGGTTACGGGTATAGGGTGGATACGTGGGTTTGAGTAGAGTGATCATTGCTCGGCACAACATTGAGGGCCGAAGGGCCTGTTCTGTGCTGTACTGTTCTATTCTATAGTAGCATGGATAGAGGATTGGTTAATTAATAGAATGCAAAGAGTGGGGATTAATGGGTGTTTCTCTGGTTGGCAATCAGTAGCTAGTGGTGTCCCTCAGGGATCAGTGTTGGGCCCACAATTGTTCACAATTTACATAGATGATTTGGAGTTGGGGACAAGTGCAATGTGTCCAAGTTTTGAAGAATAAAGGAATAAAGGGTTATGGTGTTTGGGTGGGAAAGTGGAGCTGAGTCCACAAAAGATCAGCCATGATCTCATTGAATGGCGGAGCAGGCTCGAAGGGCCAGATGGCCTACTCCTGCTCCTAGTTCTTATGTAAAACCTGAAAATGCTGGATAAACTCAGCAGGCCTGGCAGGATCTGTGGAGAGAGAAACAGAGTTAACGTTTTGAGTCCATATGACCCTCTGCAGAACTGGAAAGGGATAGAAATGTGATGAATTATATACTAGGGGAGGGGGTGGGGCAGAATGGAAAGTCAGTGGCAGTTTGGAGTTCGGTAGAGATTGACAAAGATGTCATGGACATGAGACAGAGGGTCTGTTAATGGCACTATTAGTGACTGAAGAATGTTAATGATGGCAAAAGTAGGATAACAGAATGTGTTAATAGGAAAACAAAGGTCATTGCTCAGTGGGAACAAAACTAAACAACAAGGGACAGTGGGTAGGTGGGGGAGGGGTGAAGTTGTGTTGGTTAAGCCTGGGGAACTGATTAACAGAAAACAAAAGGGGGATTAGCACAGTGGTTAGCACTGTTGCTTCACAACTCCAGGGTCCCAGGTTCAGTTCCCAGCTTGGATCACTGTGTGCGGAGTCTGCACTTACTCCCCGTGTCTGTGTGGGTTTCCTCCAGGTGCTCCGGTTTCCTCCCACAGTTCAAAGATGTGCAGGTTAGGTGGATTGACCATGGTAAATTACCCTAAGTGTCCAATAAGGATAGGTGGGATTACTGGGATTGGGCGAAAGAGTGGGCTTAAGGGGGGTGCTCTGCCCAAGGGCCGGTACAAACTCAATGGGCCAAATGGCCTCCTTCGGCACTGTAAATTCTATGACACAATCACTGTTGAGGACACTGTTGGGTGCAGTGTGCCTAGTTGGAAGATGAGGCATTGTTCTTCCAGTTTGCATTGGTAACTATTGATAGTCCTATCAGCTACTTGTCAGCCTTTTTCTTCCAAGAGAAAAGAGACCCAGCCTGTTCATTCCTTCCACCCAATGCATTTCTGGTGTCATTCTTGTAACTTCTCTCTTCACCATCTTCGATGCATCTATATCATAACACACAAATAATGAAGCCTGGCAGACATCACCCTCCTTCCGAAGTTCTGAGAATGAACTCTTTCGAACATGGTGACCAAAACTGAGTGCAGTACTTCAAATGTGGCCCAACCAAGGTTCAACACAGGTTTAGCATAACCTCCCTACTTTTCAACTCTACCCCTCCAGAAATAAAGCCTAGTTCTTGCTTTGTCTTTTTCATTGCCTTGCTAATCTGTGGCTCAGATTTTAGTGATTGGTATATTTGTACCCTACCCAGACTGGCACCTTTCAAGTAATATGTGACTACCCTATTCTCCCCATGATAGTAAGTCACATTTATCTATCTTGAAATTTTTCCCAATTATTTGCCCATTCTGCAAGTTTATTAGTGTCTAGCTGTAATATTTTTTGGGGGGATTGGGAGAAGTTGGGCCTCGTTGATGCGCCTCCATGACCCATGAACGTGTCCACTGGTGTCAATGCTTGGCCTGTGCCCAAGGCCCTGTTCTCTGAACAAGATCTGCCACTCTCCACCCACCCACCCCCATACCCGACAAACCCCTGAACATTGTCTGCTTGTTGCTTAGCCCCAGGTTCTTGAACAAATCTCAGCCGCCTTCGACAGCCTTTTTTCTTTGTGCTTCTTTGCGTTAACTCGATAAACTAAATCAACTAACTGTGGGATAAATTAAAAATGCAGTTCCTTGAAAGGATCACCTCCTCTTTGTGTTGCAGTCTAAGCACTGGCCACCTTAATTGGACAGCCAGCCCAGGGTGGCCTGTTAATTGGCAGCATCAGTCAAATGCCATTCCTAGTTCTCATCGCTCACCGGAACAGGGTCACCTCCAGGACTTAACTGTCTTCGATACATTTCAGCCTGATTCCAATATCCAAACCCTTATTGTAAATTGTGAACAACAAAAGGCTTTGCACTGATCCCCGTGGAGCCCCACTTCCCACTTCCTGCCACTCTGAATAAATTTCCTTTATACTCCCAGGCTTTCTGTCTTGAAACAGTTTGCAATTCATTCTGTCAAATAGTATCCCCTGACCCCCCATTCTCTGACCTTATTCATTCATCTATTATGGGGAACCTTATCAAAGGCCTTTTAAAAATCAAGGAAATCACATTTACGATATCACAATTGGCTACTCTCTTTGTTACCTTCTCAAAAAAGGTTGGCCAACCAAGATTTTCCATTTTAAGACCCATACTGATTATTCATTATTATATTTCTCATTTCAGTTGTTCTTCTGTCCTCTTTTTAGTAGTAATTCATTATTTTTCCTACCACCAATGTAAAGTCGATTGGTGCATTTCCCGAGCATTTTCTATCTCTTAATTAAATATGGGAATTATGTTAGCTATCTGCCAGTCCCCTGATACGGCTCTTTATTCATCCATGGAGTCTCACATAGTGTTTAGGTTTGTTCATGTATATCCCTAGACCTCCGGTCGTGGACTCCCTTTAGACTTGTATCCATTATTTTATATTGCCTCTCCTCACTCTTCCTACCAAAATCCTTCATTGCATACCTAACTGCATTGAATTTTATCTGCCATGTGTCTGTCTATTCTGGCATCCTCACTATGCCCTATTGAAGTCTTGCGGGAATGCTCCAGTCTCTCACATTAGTGGTATTCTCTAGTCTCGCCAGCAGTGCACCACCTCCTGCTGGCTTTCTGATGGCATGGGGCAGCTTCAGTGGGAATTTACATTGACAGTAGAGGAGGGGGGGTGAACAGAGAATCCCGTCGCTCGACCTGCCTCCTGCTGTCAATAAACTGGCTGGGAGGCTGGAGAATTCGGCTCTCTATCACGTTCCTCCTCACAGTTCACTACACTTCCATGTGGTGTCTTGTTCTTCTTTGTTCCCATTCTGTTATGGTCAGTATCTCTTTCCCTCGCCCTCGACTGCACAGACGTTTGAAGAGCCTAACTGTCACAACAAGAGTGCTGCAGCCTGTAGCTGTGAATATTGAAATAGAACCCTTTTTGGTCTTGGTGCCTAGAAGTGGCATGCAACTGTCATCTTGCTGCCCAACCCTTGCCTCAGGTGATTGGCATGATAAAGACCAATTAGCGGAGCAAAACGAGAGCCAGGATTAGAATGAGACAGCAGCGAGGTTGAAAATAATGGATAACTTCTGCAAAATAACTGTAGAAATGACTGAAAGATCATTGTGTAATATGTGAAATATTGAAAAGAGGGTCTGCAGTTGAGGAATAGTCAGTGAAAAGTCCAGGTTCAGTGCAGAAACGGTCAGGAATACTTTTTCATGATTGGGTTTCTCCTGATGGCTCCACACTGAGCATTACAACCTTCTATTGTATCTGCTTCCTTGTGCAGCAGATGGCAAGCACAGGTATTTGGGAGCCATGGCAACAATGGCTAGCCAAGGCCCTCCAGCAGCTAGCTCCCAGATCCTCACTTCCCCCTTAATCCTGTCCATTTGGTCACCTGCCATTGGCGGTTTCGAAAGTCCATGAAAAGGGCATTTCTATCTATAGCAGTTCTTAGTAGCACAAGTGTCAACTAAGCCTTGCACCTTGGCAACCCAGCGCAGTGAAAACCAAGGACACATGCTTATTGCTCCATGACATTGACAATGAAAATTATTAACCCTGGTAAACAGCACAGCTCCAGCCCTGCCATCGAGGTCCTCAATGCAAGAAGATGATTCATTAGTTCATAAGTTCATAAGATCTAGGAGCAGAATTACGCCATTCGGCCCATCGAGTCTGCTCCACCATTCTATCATGGCTGATCTGTAACCTAAAATGCTACAGACCAAGAGCTGCATTGCAAAATCAGCCAGAGCATCTCCTTCCGAAAACACATGACCTAGGAGCAGGAGTCGGCAATTTAGCCTCCCAAGCCTAAACACCTTCAATTTGATCGTGGCTGATCCCATCCTGGCCTCAACTCTACTGTCCTGCTCATTCTCCATAACCCTGCAACCTATTACCAATTAAAAATCTGTCTAACTGCTCCTTAAATTTACTCACTGTCCACCACACTCTGGGGGAGCAAATTCCATAGATTCACAACCCTTTGGGAGAAGTAGTTTCTCCTCAAACATGTTTCAAATTGGCTACCTCCTATTCTAAAATTATGACCTCTTGTTTTAGAATGCCCCATAAGAGGAAGCATCTGCTCCATGTCTACTTTATCCGTACCTTTTAGTACTTGCACACCTTGATTTGATCTCCCCTCATTCTTCTAAACTGGGCAGCACGGTAGCACAAGTGGCTAGCACTGAGGCTTCACAGCGCCAGGGTCCCAGGTTCAATTCCCCGCTGGGTCACTGTTAGTGCGGAATCTGCACATTCTTCCCATGTCTGCGTGGGTTTCCTCAGGGTGCTCCAGTTTCCTCCCATAGTCCAAAGACGTGCAGGTTAGGTGGATTGGTCATGCTGAATTGTCCTTAGTGCCCAAAAAGGTGAGGAGGGGTTATTGGGTTACGGGGATAGGGTGGAAGTGAGGGCTTAATTGGGTCGGTGCAGACTCGATGGGCCAAATGGCCTCCTTCTGCATTGTATGTTCTATGTTCTAAACTCTAGAGAGTATAGGCCTAAATTGTTCAATCGCTCCTCATACGACAAACCCCTCATCTCTGGAATCAACCTAGTGAACCTCCTATGAATTGTCTCCAATGCCACTACATCTTTCCTCAAATATGGGGACCAAAACTGTGCACAATACTCCAGGTGTGCTCTTATCAATGCCTTGTATTGTTGCAACAACATTTCCTTACCTTTACACTCAATTCCTTTTGCTATAAATGCCAACATTTCCCAAAGTCTCTCCCCATTTAGATAATAAGTTGCCTTTCCATTTTTTTGACCAAAATACTTGACCTCGCACTTATTCACGTTAAACTCCATCGGCCACGTTTTGGCTCACTCTCCTAACCATCTATATCCATCTGTAAGGTTCTTATTTCCTCATTGCAACTTCCTGTCCCTACTTTTGTGTCATCTGCGAATTTGGCTATAAAGCCTTCTATCCCTGTAACCAAGTCGTTAATATAGATTGTAAATAGCTGGGGCCCAAGGACCGGACCTAATGGCACCCCACTAGTTTTGGCAGCCAGAAAAAGACCCATTTATCCTGACTCTCTGTCTCCTGTCCATCAGCCAGTCTTCTATCCAAGCTAATAAATTACCCCTAATCCATGTGATCTCATCTTGTGAATTAACCTTCTGACCGGCACCTTATCAAACACCTTCCGGAAGTCCAGATATACTACATCTACAGGATCCCCATTATCCACTTTGCTTGTTAGATCTTCAAAGAACTCGAGTAAATTAGTCAAACGTGCCTTTCATAAAACCATGCTGACTCTGATGGATTGCACTTTCCAAATGTCCTGATATTACGTACTTGATCATTGATTCTAACGATTTACCAACAACAGATGTTAAATTAACTGGTCCGTAATTTCCCAAATTCTGCCTCCCTCCTTTTTTGAATGAGGGGGTTATGGTAGCATTGTTCCAGTCCACTGGAAAACTCCACCTGGGCGGCACGATAGCACAGTGGTTAGCACTTTTGCTTTAAAGCTCCAGGGTGCCAGGATCGATTCCTGGCGTGGGTCATTGTGCGGAATCTGAACGTTCTCCCCATGTCCATGTGGGTTTCCTCCGGGTGCTCCGGTTTCCTCCCACAGTCCAAAGATGTGCAGATTAAGTGGATTGGCCATGCTAAATTACCCTGGGTATCCAAAAAGGTTAGGTAGGGTTTCTGGGTTACGGGG
Source organism: Scyliorhinus canicula (assembly GCF_902713615.1). NCBI lineage: Eukaryota > Metazoa > Chordata > Chondrichthyes > Carcharhiniformes > Scyliorhinidae > Scyliorhinus > Scyliorhinus canicula. The sequence goes on along the minus strand of NC_052154.1, from coordinate 60,440,094 downwards.
ATAGGGTGGAGGTATGGGCTAAAATTGGGTGCTCTTTCCAAGGGCAGGTGCAGACTCGATGGGCCGAATGGCCTCCTTCTGCAGTATCAATCTATGATTCTATTCTCTGAACCTTTTCCGTGTCCATGGAATTTTGGAATATTATAACCAATGGATCTGCTATCTCTGCTGTCACTTCCTTTAACACCCGAGAATGGGGACCATCAGGCCTTAGGGACCTGTCTGCCCTCAATCCCAATAGTTTGTTGAGTACCGTTTCCCTATTGATGCTGATTGTTCCAAGTACCGCCCTTTCTCTTCTACCCGATAAAATCAATTGTATGTATCACATTTATTTCTCATTTTCAGCACTCTTGTGTTATGGAGCTCTAGTTTTCACATTTGACCGCCCAATTAGCAGGTTCCCATTCTCAGCCAAACCGTATGAACAGTTGCCATGAGAGGAGAAAAGGCAAAAGCAAGTCAACTCACGCATCTCACATGCCTCCCTGCTGAAGCTTGTTGGTAGACTCTGAGGAAAATGTCCCTTCTTACTGAAGAAATACTGAGTGGCTTGGGGAATTCACTTTCTTAACACATTTGCTTATTTATCGGGAGTTGACAGATTCCGAAGGCTATGTCATATAAGAGCCAGTAAAAGAGTTCTGTTTTGTTAACCCTTCGTGTTTTACTCACCTTGAAACCGTTCAAAGGCCATTTACACAAGGCTGTAACTCTCCAAGTTAAAAATATTACCGAGTAGAAAATTTCAGCCTGAGTTTACAGTGTTCTGACGTGAAAGAAAAAAAATTGTTGTGAAACTTTAGCTGTTGGCACGGAAAACGTTTTAGGTCAGCATTTCAAGAAATAACACTGAGGGTTGAACCAGCAGGCAGTCTCTGAGGATTTAGGAAATGTAAATACTTGGAATCTATGAAGCAACCCAAACTAGAGTCCTAAGCATGCTAGCCTCATTAATTAGTCTCATAATTAGGCATTAGAGAAAAAAAATCAGTGGACAGTCCTGCTGTGAAGATAAGGAAGCTGCAATTACAACATCATGCTTACTGAATAAGTGCAGCTGTAGCCAAGGAAAGGCCGGAGAGCTGCAATTACTAGACTCTCCTATTTTTTGCATAACTGTTTCCTGTTTTTTATCTGAACGGAATTAGTTGAAACAATAAACAGTTCCACGTTAGTTATTCTTGTTCAGATATTAACGTGCATAAAACAAATTTCAGAATATTAAAGTCTCACCGAATTTCAGAAAGGTAAATTAAAGTCTCTCCGTTTTTGAATAATGTCACATACAGCTCCAATGCTACTTCTCTTTGATCTGTTTCGTCCTTTCACAATAATCATACACCCGAATCACATTCTAGCTATTTCTTTCTGAAGGACCGCGTTGTGTTCTTGAGTTCTTGGATTTACTGAAGTTGTTGCTTTGGACAAATATCTTCTCCAGTAAACATCAAAGAATTTTGCATATTATTAAATGTTCTGCAATAAGGTCGGCTATAGAAGATTGAAAACTGGCGCTCTCGACTGCTATATTCCAAACTAGGAGCAGGGGTCCAAAATTGTTATGGTGCAGAAGGAGGTGATTTGGCCTATTATGTCAGCACTCGCTCTCCAAATCAGCATTATGACTCAGTGCCATTCTCTTGCTTTTTTCCCTCTTCAATGTTTCGATTCAATCTGCCTCTAACACACTTCTAGGCAGTGCATTCCAGACCAGACCCACTTGTGTGAAAAAGCTTTTTCTCACCTCATATTGGCTTCTTTTGCAAATCACTTTAAATCTGTGCTCACTTGTTCTCGAGTGGAAAGGGTGGCCCAGCCCCTTTCTGATTTTGAACACTTAGAACATAGAACATACAGTGCAGAAGGGGGCTATTCGGCCTATCGAGTCTGCACCAACCCACTTAAGCCCTCACTTCCACCCTATCCCTGGAACCCAATAACTCCTCCTAACCTTTTTGGTCACTAAGGGCAATTTATCATGGCCAATCCACCTAATCGGCACGTGTTTGGACTGTGGGAGGAAACCGGAGCACCCGGAGGAAACCCATGCAGACACAGGGAGAATGTGCAGACTCCGCACAGACAGTGACCCAGTGGAGTATCGAACCTGGGACCCTGGCGCTGTGAAGCCACAGTGCTATCCACTTGTGCTACCGTGCTGCCTACTTCTATCAAATCTCCTCTCAGCCTTCTTCTCTCCAAGGAGAACAGTCCCAACCTCTCCAATCTATCCACATAACTGAAGTTTCTCATCCCTGGAACCATTCTTCTCACAATGCGCTCATACCCTTACTATAATGTGGTGCCCAGAACTGTACACAATATTCCTGCTGAGGCCTCAACATATCCTCCGTTCTCTTGTACCCTAAACCCGCATTAATATAGCCTAGATTACTATATGCTTTATTAACTGCTCTCTTCACCTGTCTTGCAACTGTCAATGATCCGTACACATATACACCCAGGTCCCTCTGCTCCTGCATCCCCTTAAGAATTGTGTCCCTCAATTTATATTGTCTTTCCATGTTCTTCCTAGAAACATGTATCTTCTCACACTTCTCCATGTTGAACTTCATTTGCCACCCATCTGCCCACTCCAACAGCTTGTCTATGTCCTATTGAAGTAATCAATGGTAGCTATTTACAAAAACATTTAATGCACTTAAATATTTTGAGTCTTGAGTTTATTGCTGCTGGGGTTAAAGTGGTAGATTTTTTAGTCCATTGTGTCTGAATATTCTACAGGTCATTTTTAACTCACTTTGGAAGACCTCAACCGCAGGCCAAGTGTCCATTATAGAAACCATTTGCTTTCCATTGAGCTCAACACTTTAACTAATCAGTTGAAAATTATCACCATTGCATGTGACTTATTTGTCAGTCTCTAATGTCGGCATTCATTCTCTCCATGTGAATCACAAACAAATTAGACAACTGGAAAGGATGGTATTTAATCCATTTTCACCACAGTTCTTTAATTCCCCTTTCTGCTTGGTCACTGCAAGAAGTCTTCCACTCTCCTACCTAAGTACTCCAGCTTTGTCCCACTCTAATTTTGAGGTCAGCTATGGTTTACCGTAAGCTCTAGCTTCACTCACTTTGTTTACCTGAGCTGACCATGGGTACAGAATTCATCTCCCTATTTGCTTTATCCCATGTAGCTGCCAGCTCTGTAATTGGGTTGATCTAATCCTGTGTGGACTGGGTGATGATGTGATGACGCAGTTACATAGGAGATCATGTGACAGAAGCACAGGTGCTCTCCCTGGAGTGCAGGCAGAATACAAGAATGTAGTTGCTGTTTAGCTATTGAATAAACAGTTATTTGTCATAATCCCTTGTTCACCAGTCTTTGGGAACCCAGCACTTTTACATGGTGTCAGGAGTTGGCAGTATGGCACAAGGACTTCGCCGCATCGGCCTGCTCATATTTGATGAAAATATTGTAGATGACTGGGTCGTATTTGAAAAGGAGCAGCGTATATATTGTGGTGCTGGATTATTGAATAAATCAAAAATGATACAAGCTTACACCTTATTATATCTAGCGGGCCCAGAGGCCGTTCAGACGTTTGAGCCATTTGTATTTCAAATGGAGGAGGAGGAAGAGGACTCCAAAATAATTCCAATAAAGTTTGAAAACATTTCCAACAGTGAAGAACATAATACTCGACAGGCATGCATTTAACTCTACAAACCAAATGCTTGAGTGATTGGAATGCACTTAGTGCTTGGAATGCAGTTACCTCTCTTTGATGTGGTCAATGTTTATAAACATTGGGGTATCACCACTTGGACCACTGATCCATAAAGGGAGATGAATGAATCAAGGTTGCAGCTGGTTTGTGGAAGCTATCAATCACAGCGCACTACAAGATAGGTATGGATAGCTTGGAGCTAATGGATCTGCGGGGTTGAAACACAGGACACAGCTGTTCGCCTTTGAGGGATGAGCACATGGAGCTTCCAGGTAACTGTTAAATCTGTCATTTATTTCACTTCCCCTGTCTGGGCGTTCTCTAAGTTCCAGACAGGAGTCTCTGTTTTTTTGGGGAGGCACCTCTGTACGGGTGGTGGTCTGTGGGGGATCTCTTTAGTTAGAGGGTCCTTGGGAGGAGTCCCCCTATTGTAGGTGCCCCTGGGCAGAGTCTCTCTATTACAGATGTCACTGGCAGGGGGAAGGAGTCTCCCTATTGCAGATGTCCCTGGGAGGTGACCATATTGTAGTTGTCCCGGGGGGGGTCTCCCTATTACAGCGGTCTCTGTGGGGGTTTTCCCTATTACAGGAGTCCCTGTGGGGAGTCTCCCTATTACAGGGGTCTTTGGGGAGAGTCACTGAACCATGAAGGGAGATGAATGAATCAACGCGGCAGATGTTTTGTAGAAGCTGTCAATCACAGACCACTATTAGAAAGCTATGAATATCTTGCAGCTAATGGATCTGTGAGACGCAGGTCACAGCTGCTGTACTTCCAGAAATAGACACATGGAACTTCAAGGTAGGTATTACAGCTGTAATTCTTCTCACTGCCCCTATCTATACTGCTGTCTAGCTTCCAGATAGGGGTCTCTTTTATGGGAGGATTCAATGGCGGGTGGGGGTGTCCCTTTCGTCAGGGGGTCCCTGTGAGGGATTTCCCTACTGCAGGGTCCCTGGTGGGTCTGCCAATTAAGGGGGTCTCGTGGGGTTATGGGGGGGGGCGCGTCTGGTAGAGGAGTGGTGGGCAGGTACTGCATAGTGGGGGGAGGGTGGATTTCGCATGGATTCTGGGGCAACTTGGTCCACCTTGAGGCCTATGCTGGCAGAGACCACAAGTGACCCACACCCATGTGATTCCCGGCCGCGGGGACTGGAGAATCGCGGATGGCCGGAGCATACGTTAGCGGGACTGCTAAATGACCCATTTGCATCCATTTACATGCTTCCATTGCCACGCGGTCGTGAGCCTCGATCCTGCCACTAGCGGAGGTTGGAGAATCACGAAGGGATCGGCTCCCAGCATTGATCCCGATTTTGCTTTGACGCCCGATTCTCCTCCCCATCCGGGAACCCGATCCGGGTGTCTGAAGATGGAGAATTCCGCCAATGTCTTGGTATCCACATGAAGATGGAGACAGTCCACAAACCGTTAGTGGCACTCTTAAACACTAAGGCATTAGCAAAAATATCTCCACGAGTACAACTAAAGGTAGTGAGATTTGATACAAAGACAGAATGTGTTGCAGGAAAGCAGCAGATTACAGCAGATACTTTGTCCTGCATCGCAATGGCAAAGCCCAAATAATGTGATGTAGCCTGTGCTATAGTAGAAACCTTTCCATCAACAACAACACTACTCTACCAGCAATAACGCAAGTGACTGAATGAAATTGAAGATGCAGGCAGCACGGTGGCGCAGTGGTTTGCATTGCTGCATCATGGCGCCAAGATCCCAGGTTTAATCCTGGCTCTGGGTCACTGTCTGTGTGGAGTTTGCACATTCTCCCCATGTTTGCGTGGGTCTCACCCCCACAACCCAAAGATGTGCAGGCTAGGTCGATTGGCCACGATAAATTGCCCCCTTAATTGGAAAAAAAATAATTGGGTACTCTACATTTATGTTAAAAAAAGAAATTGGAGATGCACGGATATCTGATGAAATGCGCTGTTTTATTTGTTCATGGGATGTGGGCGTCGCTGGCTTTGGGATGCCTTGGGGATAAATTAATGGGTGAAAATATGTACAATTGAACAAATAATCCTTTACCCAGGGTGTTGGCGATCATGAACTTCCATTGGATTGGCCCATGATTCTGTTTGGCAAATTACAGTAGTGATTTGCCTTCACCTTCTGCAGTGTAGCTAACCAGTAAACTCTCCCATCCTCGCTGCCTGCCACCAGGAATATTGGAAGGATTTACAGGCTGATAAAGGTATGAACCTAATTTCCATGGCCATCAAGTCCTGGAATGGGAGCTCCTGGCCCAGAGGTAGTGACATTACCACTGCTTCACAAACCTCCAGCAACAAGCAACTGCCCTCTCTAAATACAAAAACATTAGGACTCTATAGTAAAGGCTGAAAATCTGTTGTGAATAACAAAGCAGCAATTTTCCAGACATGAACACTTCCCTTCACTTGGTGTAACAGCTCTCAACATATTAGTTTACTTAAGAAAATAGTTGCAACATAAAAGTTGCCCCATGACATAAATCACAACACTGGTTGTTAAACTTTAAACTGGAATTGGCATCTTTCTCATCCAAGATTGTATCTGGGAGATAAAGCAGACTGTTGTTCCAAATATCTTGTTGTTTGCCAGATTCTAGGAATCATTGTGGAAAAGTGAAACTAACCCCTTACGGACTGATTCTAGTATCTTGTAGCCTTTTTAATCCCTATAATTTTAGCTTCTGTTATATATTGTAACCAATGCTCTTCTGTATAGTGTGTCACATGATTACATGTTGACATCATCAGAGGCACTTGGGAAATTTTCCCTCAATTCCATCTTCGACTGTGAGCAAGCAACACCTCTGCAATAAACTCCGACAACTGGTGGAGTAACCTAAGGTTTGGAAACCTGATTATCCTTTGTCTTTACTATGAATTAAAAGTAAAACCTCTTAAAGCATAACAGCTTCAAATAAATTGCTTAACATGAGAACACAAGCAATTGAACCAGGAGTGGATTATATGACCTGTCGAGCCTGCTCCACCATTCAACACGATAATGGTTCATCTTGGCTTTCAACCCCATTTCCCTACCTACTCCTCATATCCTTTGATTGCCTGAGAGATTACAAATCTGTCTATCCAATATTTAAATATGTTCAAAAATGGAGCATTCACGATCTTTAGGAGTAGAGAATTCCAAAGAAATCTGAAGTCATTTCTGCTCATCTTCGGCCGAAACAATCGCCGACTTATCCTGTGACTGCCCACCAGAGTTTTGGAGTCCCCAACCAGTGGAAACAAACCTTCGGCATTTCAAGCTCCATCATAATTTGTATGTTTCAATGAAAACACTTTTAAACTCCAGAGAATATTACTCCAATTTACTCAAAATGTTTTAAGTGGAATAGGTTGGTTTGATGGTCTTCCGGCAGGATAGTTGTACACAGTGGGGATCTCATGTAGGCTACAGTGAAGAAATGTGATATAATTTGGGGTTAATAGTTAAACCTTTGCATGTTAACCCAGACATAGCATGAATAATCCAAAAATTCCCTCCATTTCTTTAACAGCTGCTTACAACACAAAGCTTTGTGTCAGTATTCACCAAAGAGAAGGACTTAGTGGATGATGAGTCTGGGGAAGGGTGTGTAGATAGTTTGGGTCATGTTGAGATCAAAAAGGAGGAGGTAGTGGGGGTCTTGAAAAACATTAAGGTAGACACATCCCCAGGGCCTGATGGGATATATCACAGAATACTGAGAGAGGCAAGGGCGGCAATTGCTGGGGCCTTGGGAGAAATCCTTGTATCCTCACTGGTTACGGGGGAGGTCCCAGAGAATTGGAGAATACCCAATGTTGTTCCTTTGTTTAAGGGTAGCAAGGATAATCCAGGTAATTACAGGCTGCTAATCCTTACGTCAGTGGTAGGGAAATTATTGGAGAGAATTCTTCGAGACAGGATTTACTCCCATTTGGAAATAAGCGGACGTATTAGCAAGACGTAACATGGTTTTGTGAAGGAGAAGTCGTGTCTCACTAACTTGATTGAGTTTATCGATGAAGTGATGAAGATGATTGATAAGGGTAGGGCAGTGGATGTTGTCTCCATGGACTGCAGTAAGGCCTCTGACAAGTTCCCTCATGGCAGACTGGTACAGAAGGTGAGGCCACAGATGTAAGCTGGCAAGATGGATACAGAATTAGCTCGGTCATTGAAGACAAAGGGTTTCAATGGAAGGATGCATTTCTGAATGAAGGGCTTTGACTAGTGGTGTTCCTCAGGGCTCAGTGCTGGGACTTTTGCTGTTTGTAATATATATAAATGATTTGGAGAAAAATGTAACTGGTTTGATTAGTAGGTTTGCGGACGACACAAAGGTTGGTGGAATTGTGGATAGATATGAGGACTGTCAGAAGATACAGCAGGATATAGATCGGGTGGAGACTTGGGCAGAGAGATGGCAAATGGAGTTTAATCCGGACAAATGTGATTTAATATACTGTGGAAGGTCTAATACAGATGGGAAATATACAGTAATTGGCAGAACCCTTAAGAAGCAGAGGGATCTGCGTTTACAGGTACATAGGTTACTGAAAGTGGTAACGCAGGTTGAGAAGGTAGTCAAGAAGGTTTTCGGCATGCTTGCCTTTATTGGCCGGGGCATTGGGTTTAAAAATTGGTAAGCTTTATAGAACTTTAGTTAGGCCGCAATTGGACTATAGTGTTCAATTCTGGTTGCCACAGTACCAGAAGCATGTGCAGCTATTGCATGGGTACAGAAAAATTACCAGGATGTTGTCTAGTATGTAGGGCATTAGCTTTGAGGAAACGTTGGAGAAATTTGGTTTGTTCTCACTGGAACGACGGAGGTTGAGGGGTGACCTGATAGAAGTCTTCAAGATTATGAGGGGCATGGACAGAGTGGATAGTCAGAAGCTTTTTCCCAGGGTGGAAGAGTCAATTACTAGGGGACAAAGATTCCAGGTGCGAGGGGAAAGGTTTAAAGGAGATGTACAAGGCAAGTTTTTTACACAGAGGATGGTGGGAGCCTGGAACTCGCTGACGGAGGAGGCAGTGGAAGCTGATATTCTAGTGACTTTTAAGGGGCATCTTGACAAATACATGAATAGGATGGTAATAGTGGGATATGGTCCCCGGAAGGCTAGAGGATCTTAGTACAGACCGACAGCATGTTCAGTGCAGGCTTGGAGAGCCAAAGGGTCTGTTCCTGTGCTTAAATTTTCTTTGTTCTTTGTTCTTTGTTCTCTTACCTTTAATGAAATGCACTGATATTAGGTGAAGTTACAAAGAGCAGGAAAGCACCCATGTCCGATTGAAGTCCATGCATCCATGAAGATATGTGTTCATACAAACCCCTCATTTATTTAATAGAGACCCGATAGTGCAGACAGAGGCCATTTGGCCCATTGGGTTTGCACTGACCCGTAGAACAAACACCATACCCAGGTCCAAACCCTCCCATCCATCCTGCTCTATCCTCATAACCTAACCTGCAATAAGGGGTAATTTATCATGGCCACTCGACCTAACCTGCACATCTTTTGACTGTGGGAGGAAACCGAGCCACCTGGAGGAAACCCACGCAGGCACGGGAGAAAGTGCAAAGTCCACACAGTCACCCAAGGCTGGAATTGAAGCGAGGTCACTGGTGCTGTGCGGCAGCAGCGCTAACCACTGTGCCACCGTGCCACCCTTTCATGCAAGGGGAAGGCAAAACCTCAAGCAGGGATTGCGTGAGAACGTGGGACACTCAGGCCTTGAGAATAATCTGAAGCTTGTTCAGAACGGGGACCTGGAAGAACTTTTACCTGTCAGGCTGTAACAATCACTGTAGCCAGCTACCATAGTATTACTTCCAAGTTGGTTATTTGTTCGCCGGTGGGCACAGTGTGGACTTGTACGATATAATCTCAATTAGAGTATGCAAAGGGACAATCCAAAGATGGAATTTGAAAAGGTTAGACATTTGGACAAAGAAAGGGAGAAGTTATACCATGGATTCAGGAGGGCCATTCACTTAATGCACTGCTGTGTTCAGTGAGGAGTGGAGAGGGATGGTACTCTGCAGGGATGGGAAGACGAAAACTGAATAAAAGATTATCTTCCTGGAGGCAGGCAAGGTGTTCAGCAGCACAAGTGTGCCATAGCCCTGGATGCAGTGTAGCAGGCACTTTAATAACTTGACCAGATCAAAAAAGGTGAATACCATTATACTTTCACCTACTTCCCGTTGTGCACTATAAGCCAATGTATTATTTACCTTGCTTAATGTACAATCACTTTTCAACTACGTAACCACTTCCTTATTTATTTTATATTCATCAATATTTATAAAGGTTAAGTCACCATATACGCAGATGACCATAGGCTACTTTCCCCTTTGAGACAGCAGAGCTGACTGGTGGTGAAAGATTGAGAAGACAGGGCCTTCATGAATAACCACAGCAGGTAAGGGAATTGAACCCACACTACTGTCCCTGACTCTGCGTGATGAATCAGCTGTTTAGCCAAGTGAGCTAAATCAGCACCTTCTTAATCAACATAGACCAGTTGCCATGTAACCCTGTGTGTGGAGTTTGTCTCATGGTGGTAACATGGAACATTGAGATAAAAGAAGGACCCAGACCGAATTCTACGATTCTATGATAACTGTACTGAACAGCACTGTGGGCTCAAAACACAAAGCACGATGGTTAATTTAGTCTATTGAAAACCTTGCTAGAATCATCAAGTTCTGCAAAATGACTTAAACAATAGGCAGGCTTGTACTATAAGCAGACTGAGCTTCATTAGGAGCGATAAATGCACCACTTTCTCCCAACTCAGGAGATTGACGACAGTGTTGATAACAAAACGGAGCCAAGGTGGCTGTAGTACCTCAAGTGTGATCTTCAAAGGGAGGCCTAGCCAGGAAACATCTGGAGAAAGCATGGAGATGAATAATTATGTAACTAAAAAACAATTAAATAGACTAAAAACAGGCTTTATCCGATTTGGCATAGGGCCATGGCAAAAAAGGTATAAAAAAATGAACCCACATAACCATTGCTGCTGCAGTGGTTAGAGCAATTTAGGCAAATGCTCAGAAGATGCACACAAAGGGTTTGTCATTGGATTGATCACTGAGATGCAGGGAAATGAAGAAACTGGTATTGTTGTGACTATGTACTCTTGCTTCGTGGTTTAATAAAGGTGTATCACCTTTGGTGAACTTCATCCTAGTTGTTGTGTCAGTGATATCCAGAGAAGAGATAAATGAATCTTTAGCTATAGGGCCTTACAGCACTTTACCTCCATAGCACCACAGCCTGTATTCTGATACCATTTCCATGAAATTACTCCACATACTCATTGCAATGCAAACAATCCATCCTTCTCTCTCTATGCACTTCCTTACAGCTCCATTTACCTATCCACCACTGCCACTCACAATCATCGTCCTATAATTTCATGCTTCTCTTGGATAGTCACCCCAACCAAGTGCACTGCATCTATTAGGTGAACAAATGTTATGACTGTCACTCATAATATTCCCATATCACAGTGAGGGAGAACAAAACGCAAATATTGCAAAATCATACTTTTTGGGCAAGATTCTCCATTTGGGAGACTGTGGGGTGAATGCTCCACTTCCCCAGCCTCGTGTTTCACAACAGTCGCTGGCAGCTGGATTCTCCATTCCTACTGCTGCCCATTGTAGATACGCCCACACCGTGAGGGTGGGCTTGCGACGGAACAGAGAATCCTGCCGGCGGAGAATTCACCCATATGTTCTCCCACCAGAGGTGAATTACAACTGTTTTGCGCTCCCATTGGGAGCGTAGGTCAGGAAATAATTCAAGGAACCCTGACTTGTAGCTTCAGTGTACAGGAGGTTGAGAGTAGTGAGGTCATGAGTAAGGTTTCAAGGTCGCAGGAGTGTACCGGCAGGCAGGAAGGTGGTTTGAAATGTGTCTAATTCAACGCCAGGAGCATCTGGAATAAGGTGGGTGAACTTGCAGCATGGGTTGGTACCTGGGACTTCGATGTTGTGTCCATTTCGGAGACATGGATAGAGCAGGGCGAGGAATGGTTGTTGCAGGTTCCGGGGTTTAGATGTTTCAGTAAGCTCAGGGAAGGTGGTAAAAGAAGGGGAGGTTGGCATTGTTAGTCAGGGACAGTATTACAGTGGCAGAAAGGATGTTTGATGAGGACTCGACTACTGAGGTAGTAAGGGCTGAGGTTAGAAACAGAAAAGGAGAGGTCACCCTGTTGGGAATTTTCAATAGGCCTCTGAAAAGTTCCAGAGATGTAGAGGAAAGGATTGCAAAGATGATTCTCGATAGGAGCGAAAGTAACAGGGTAGTTGTTATGGGGGACTTTAACTTTCCAAATATTGACTGGAAACGCTGTAGTTCGAGTTCTTTAGATGGGTCAGTTTTTGTCCAATGTGTGCAGGTGGGTTCCCTGGCACAGTATGTAGATAGGCCAACGAGAGGCGAGGCCGTATTGGATTTGGTACTGGGCAATGAACCAGGCCAGGTGTTAGATTTGGAGGTAGGTGAGCACTTTGGTGATAGTGACCACAATTCGGTTTTGTTTCCTTTAGTGATGGAAAGGAATAGGTATATACCGCAGGGCAAGAGTTATAGCTGGGGGAAAGGCAATTGTGATGTGATTAGACATTACTTAGGATGCATAGGATGGGGAAGGAAACTGCAAGGGATGGGCACAATTAAAATGTGGAGCTTGTTCAAGGAACAGCTACTGCCTGTCCTTGATAAGTATGTACCTGTCAGGCAGGGAGGAAGTGGTCGAGCGAGGGGACCGTGGTTTACTAACGTAGTTGAATCACTTGTCAAGAGGAAGAAGGAGACTTTGTAAAGATGAGATGTGAAGGTTCAGTTAGAGCGCTTGAGAGTTACAAGTTAGCCAGGAAGGAACTAAAGAGAGAGCTACGATGAGCCAGGAGGGGACATGAGAAGTCCTTGGCAGGTAGGATCAAGGAAAACCCTAAAGCTTTCCATAGGTATGTCAGGAATAAAAGAATGACAAGGGTAAAAGTAGGGCCAGTTGAGGACAGTAGTGGGAAGTTGTGTGTGGAGACCAAAGAGATAGGAGAGGTGCTAAATGAGTATTTTTCATCAGTATTCACACAGGAAAAAGACAATGTTATCGAGGAGAATACTGAGATACAGGCTACTAGACTAGAAGGGCTTGAGGTTCATTAGGAGGAGGTGTTAGCGATTCTGGAAAGTGTGAAAATAGATAAGTCCCCCGGGCCCGATGGGATTTATCCTAGGGTTCTCTGGGAAGCTAGGGAGGAGATTGCAGAGCCTTTGGCTTTGATCTTTATGTCGTCATTGTCTACAGGAATAGTGCCAGAAGACTGGAGGATAGCAAATGTTGTCCCCTTGTTCAAGAAGGGGAGTAGAGACAACCCCGGTAACTATAGACCAGTGAGCCTTACTTCTGTTGTGGGCAAAGTCTTGGAAAGGATTATAAGAGATAGGATTTATAATCATCTAGAAAGGAATAATTTGATTAGGTTAGTTAACATGGTTTTGTGAAGGGTAGGTCGTGCCTCACAAACCTAATTGAGTTCTTTGAGAAGGCGACCAAACAGGTGGACAAGGGTAAAGCAGTTGATGTTGTGTACATGGATTTCAGTAAAGCGTTAGATAAGGTTCCCCACGGTAGGCTATTGCAGAAAATAACGAGGCATGGGATTCAGGGTGATTTAGCGGTTTGGATCAGAAATAGACTCGCTGTAAGAAGACAGAGGGTGGTGGTTGATGGGAAATGTTCAGTCTGGAGTTCAGTTACGAATGGTGTACCACAAGGATCTGTTTTGGGGCCACTGCTGTTTGTCATTTTTATAAATGACCTGGAGGAGGGCGTAGAACGATGGGTGAATAAATTTGCGGATGACACTAAAGTCGGTGGAGTTGTGGACAGTGCGGAAGGATGTTGCAGGTGACAGAGAGACATAGATAAGCTGCAGAGCTGGGTTGAGAAGTGGCAAATGGAGTTTAATGTAGAAAAGTGTGAGGTGAGGTAACAGCAATACAGCGTACTGGGATAATGGCATGATTCTTGGTAGTGTGGATGAGCAGAGAGATCTCGGTGTCCATGTACATACATCCCTGAAAGTTGCCACCCAGGTTGAGAGGGTTGTTAAGAAGGCGTACGGTGTGTAAGCTTTTATTGGCAGAGGGATTGAGTTTCGGAGCCATGAGGTCATGTTGCAGCTGTACAAAACTCTGGTGCGGCCGCACTTGGAGTATTGCGTGCAGTTCTGGTCGCCTCATTATAGGAAGGATGTGGAAGCATTGAATAGAATAGAATTTACAGAGCAGAAGGAGGCCATTCAGCCCATCGAGTCTGCACTGGCTCCTGGAAAGAGCTCCCTACCCAAGGTCAACAACTCCACCCTATCCCCATAACCCAGTAACCCCACCCAACACTAAGGGCAATTTTGGACACTAAGGGCAATTTATCATGTCCAATCCACCTAACCTGCACATCTTTGGACTGTGGGAGGAAACCGGAGCACCCGGAGGAAACCCACGCACACACGGGGAGGATGTGCAGACTCCGCACAGACAGTGACCCAAGCCAGAATCGAACCTGGGACCCTGGAGCTGTGAAGCGATTGCACTATCCACAATGCTACTGTCCTGTCCTTGGAAAAGATGCAGAGGAGGTTGTTGCCTGGTATGGAGGGAAGATCTTATGAGGAAAGGCTGAGGGATATGAGGCTGTTTTTGTTAGAGAGAAGTGTCATAAAGTGTATGATGGTGCACAGACAGGCATTGATTGACACACAGGATGACCAATGAACACACAGAACACAGCAGCCAATCACCAGACAGGACACAACCACTATAAAGCCAGAGGGCATTAGTTTTCCTGCTCTCTTGGGATCCAGCCTCTGAGACAGTCAGAGCCTGTGAGCAACAACTAGAACATCCACCATGTGGTAGTAAGATAGTCTGGTCAGGTTAGCCTCAGGTCTCCAGTCAACTCAGCATAGTGTCAACCCACAGTTAAAGTATGTATGATAGTTCAGAGTTCAATAAAATAGAGTTACATTTCTTCAAGTGTTGGAAGCCTGTCTCTTTCACTGCTGCAGTAAATGCAGTCCTCGCAGACCCAGCTTACCCAACTCATCATGGTACTAGTGAGTCATGTTCGGGTTTGACGGACCTACCTTGTGATAGTCTGCCTTTGACCAGCGATCAGCCATCAGGTAACATGGACAGCGTCCGCCCTCCCCGCCGCTCCGCATCACCGGCAACCTCGGTGCAAACTGGAAGATTTTCAAGCAGAAGTTCAGCCGTATCTTGAAGCCATCGACCGCGAAGCCGGATCGGATGCCAGGAAGATTGCTCTCTTCCTCTCTCCAGCCGGGGACCACACTATCCACATCTTTAACTCCTTCATCTTTGCTGAAGGTGAGGGCAAGACAAAGTTTAAAGCAGTCCTGCTGAAATTCGACAGCCACTGTGACATCGAAGTCAACGAGAGCTTTGAATGCTATGTGTTCCAACAGAGGCTTCAGAGTAAGGATGAACCTTTTCAGTCCTTCTTAACCCATCTCCGTATCCTCGCGCAGTCCTGCAACTACGGCTCCACTTCCGACTCCATGATCCGCGACCAGATCGTTTTCGGGATCCACTCCGATCCCCTTCGCCAGCAGCTCCTTAAAGTTAAGCAGCTCACCCTTACCATCGTCATCGAGACCAGCGTCCTACATGAGCAAGTTGTAGCCACCTAAAATGGACACTGGGCTAACAAAATGGAGAACTGCTAAGACTGCAGGGAAAAGCAGTTTAGCCAAGGCAGCAGTCTGCAAAGACTAATTAGCATTTTGCAAGCAGCAAAACTAGTTTCTGGCCAGGTGGAAGATCTCAAACCAAAGGTGTTAATGGCAAAACGCTTTGCATACTAATGAGGCAATCCAGATCTAGGCACACACAATGGCAACATCTAGGTTTGAATAGATACTTTAAGTGGATGTCCAGACAGAGCGGCACCAGAAGTATCCACTATAGAAACCGCCCCCTCCATCAAGAAGAAACCCTCACATTGGGGGAAATTCAAAAGATATCGATTAGAATTCGGTCCAATCGATACCTGAAGGTAAAGCCCGCCCCAAAAGAGGCACGGACATTGGGGTCCTATAAAAGATAGACCCCACACATGGTCCTGTCTGTTGTTTTCGTGCTCCGGCTTTGACCAAGAACTTCAACCTGTATCCTGACTCCAGCCGTTGAGCACCAGCCGCCGAACCGTAAGTGACCATACGACGCTCGCTACGCGAACCAGGCCCACTAGACCCCCAGCGACCAGCACGCTCTCCGAAGGTTGCAGACCAAGATCGGAACGAAGGCCTCGCTCCCTGACCTTGCCTGTTCCTGTTTAGTTAAGTATTCTGATCGCTTAGTTTAGTTATAGCTTAGTCCCTTAGCGTGTGCATGCGTATTTATTATATTTGTATAATAAATATTGATCGTTTGGAACTTACTAATCGGTGTATCGTTTTATTACTTTGAACCTGACCTTGGAATATCTGTGAGTTGTCTAGATACGGCAACTGGCGACTCCCGAGCTGAAAATACATACATAGAGCCTAGCAGTGTTAAGCACACGGCCTTTAAACGGAGGCGTGTTAATACACTCCAATAAACGCGAATTACACTCAAGTAAAACGTGCAACAAAGTCAATAACCGGTACTCCCATATCAAGGCGGCAGAGGCGGCGCGGCAAGGCCCCCACGATGCGGAGTGGGTGCACGCCGTAAACAGCTCCAGGGCCTGAGTCTGGATGAGGGCGGACATTTTGCGCACTTTTCCCGGGTTCCTGCGCATGCGCGCAACGACCAAGGGGACGGCGAGGTCGACGACCGAACTGCGCAGGTACGCACATAGTTAGACAGCACCGCACATGCGCGGTGGCGCATGGAGCGTCCTGACGGCGCCATGACATGCAACAACTGTGGCTCCGCCCACTTAAAGCGGCAAAGCCCCGTGAAATCGCGACGCTGTCTGCAGTGTGGCAAGCTTGGCCACTACGCAGCCCTGTGCAGATCTGCTCAACTGCCCAACACAGAGCGATCCCAGCCACAGTGCAGGAACGTGCAGTCAGTACAGCAACCCATTGCAGACTCCGACTCCGACATGGTTCCAGATCCCGACACCAAGGATCTCACATCCCATTCCGGGTGGGCATCATCACCAAGCATACGATGCTTTCCGCAAAAAGGTGAAACAACTCCCAGTGATGAGCTTTGATCCGGATGATGAGTGATGTGCCACCCTTACGGTCAACAAGGCTCGCATATGCTTCAGGCTGGACACCGGCGCTTCAGCGAACCTCATTTCAAAGTCTGACCTTGATACCATCCGCGTCAAGCCAAGCATTCTTCCACCAGTCTGCTAGCTTCCCGACTACAATGGCAGTGCCATTGCTGCCAGTGGCTCATGCCAGCTTGCAGTGTCCCATCGTTCTTCAAAAGCAACGCTGCGTTTTGAAATTGCAGGAACTAACAGAGCTTCCCTGCTCGGTGCTCGGGCCTGCAAACTCCTGAATCTTGTGCAGCAGGTTCACACCATGTCGTCTGCTGAGGCAACGGCCTCACCAGATGTCAACTTCCAGGCCCAACTCGATGACATCATAGCGCAATACCACAGCGTCTTCGAAGGTATGGGCACACTCCCCTACCGATACAAGATACTACTGAAGCCGAATGCCACACCCGTGGTTCATGCACCGCGTCGGGTGCCGGCACCCCTTAAGGACCGCCTCAAGCAGCAGCTGCAAGGACCAGGGCGTCATTTCTAAGGTCACGGAACCCACGGGCTGGGTTAGCTCCATGGTTTGTGTCAAAAAACCATCAGGGGAACTTCTCATTTGTATCGACCCCAAAGATTTGAACCGTAACTTCATGAGGGAACACTACCCTATACCTAAACGAGAAGAGCTCACCAGCGAAATGGCTCACGCCAAGTTTTTCACGAAGCTGGATGCCTCCAAGGGGTTTTGGAAAATACAGCTGGATGCGTCCAGTCGAAAGCTGTGCACATTTAACACCCCGTTCGGTCGTTATTGTTACAACCGGATGCCCTTTGACATCATCTCCGCCTTGGAGGTGTTCCACCGAATATTGGAGCAAATGATGGAGGGCATCGAGGGGGTGCGGGTGTACGTTGATGACATCATTTTCTGGTCCACGACTCCGCAGGAATACATCGATCGCCTCAAATGAGTGTTCAATAGGATCCACGAGCATGGCCTCCGACTCAATAGAGCCAAATGCTCATTCGGTCAAGCAGAAATAAAGTTCCTAGGCGACCATATTTCGCAGTTCGTTGTGCAGCCAGATACAGACAAGGTGTCGGCGATTAACGCCATGAAGGCCCCGGAGGACAAGAAGGCGGTCCTCAGCTTCCGAGGGATGGTCAACTTCCTTGGGAAGTTTATCCCCAACCTGCATCGCTCACCACAGCTCTCCGCCATCTTGTTAAAAAGACTACTGACTTCCAGTGGCTCCCCGCTCATGAGTGAGAGTGGCGTGAGCTCAGGGCGATACTCACCAAGGCCCCAGTACTGGCGTTTTTCGACACTGCCAAGGGGACGAAGATCTCCACCGATGCGAGCCAGGCTGGCATTGGGGCAGTACTCCTCCAGCGGGACGAATCCTCCTCCTGGGCCCCAGTCGCATATGCCTCGAGAGTCATGACACCCACTGAGCAACGATATGGTCAAATTGAAAAAGAATGCCTGGGCCACCTCACAGGGATTGACAAATTCCATGATTACGTGTATGGCCTCCCCAAATTCACGGTCGAGACGGATCACAGGCCATTGGTTCACATCATCCAGAAAGACCTCAATGATATGACACCGCGCCTACAACGTATCCTCCTCAAACTCGGCCGCTATGGTTTTGATCTGGTTTACACTCCGGGCAAGGAGCTCATTGTGGCCGACACACTCTCTCGCTCCATCACCACACCGTGTGAGCAGTCAGACTTCGTCCATCAGATCGACACCCATGTGAAGTTTTGTGCATCCAACTTTCCGGCCACTACTGAAAGGGTCGTGCAAATTCGTCAGGAGATGGCCAGGGGTCCTTTACTCCAGGGGGTCATGCGCCATCTTACAGATGGTTGGCAAAAGGGGCAGTGCCCACAGTTCTATAATATAAAAGATGATCTGGCAGTAGTGGACAGCATACTAATGAAACTGGGCAGGATAGTAATCCCACAGAGCATGCGAGAGCTGGTCCTCGGCCAAATCCACAAAGGTCACCTGGGAGTTGAAAAGTGTCACCGTCGAGCCCGAGAGGCAGTATATTGGCCTGGCATCAGTCAGGATATCGCCAACACGGTTCTCAATTGCCCAACGTGCCAACGGTTCCAGCCGGCTCAGACGAAAGAGACTTTGCAGCCGCATGAACTGGTATCCCTATGGACCAAGGCTGGCATTGATCTCTTTCATACAAAGGGCCAAGACTATGTCCTCCTCGTGGACTATTTTTCTAACTACCCCGAGGTGGTCAGACTGACTGACCTCACATCAGCAACAGTCATCAAGGCACGCAAAGAGACTTTTGCCCGTTATGGCATTCCACTTACAGTCATGACTGATAATGGCCCGTGCTTCTTCAGCCAGGAGTGGACGGATTTTGCCCGGCAGTACAATTTTACGCAGGTCACCTCAAGCCCCCACTACCCCCAGTCGAATGGGAAGGCTGAAAAGGGGGTACACATTGTTAAACGACTGTTGTGTAAAGCTGCTGACTCGGGTTCAGATTTTAACCTGGTGCTGTTAGCCTACAGGGCGACTCCTTTGTCCGCTGGCCTGTCCCCAGCACAGCTGCTGATGAACCGCACACTACGGACGACGGTGCCGGCTGTCCACATTCCGGACCTTGACAATTTTCCGGTCCTGTAGAGGATGCAACAGTCTCGGGCCCAATGCAAGTCGGCGTATGACGCCCACGCCACAGATCTCCCTGCTCTGGTCCCTGCTGACCGAGTTCGTGTTCAGCTACCTGACGGTGGCTGGTCTGCCACAGCTGTAGTGGCTAAGCAAGTGGCCCTGAGATCATCCCTCGTTCACATGCATGATGGCTCTTTTCTTCGGCGTAATAGGCAGGCACTGCGGGTGATTCCACGCTCGCCAGCTGAATGTGATGTCCCGCCTTGCATGCTGGTTCTTCAGGACGCGGCCTTACACGAGGCCACCGATCTGCAAGTTCTTTTATCGACCTCTACATTGGAGGCAGCTCCGCCCGTTCCAGTGCAGGCGGCCCCTGACCCACCCTTGAGGCGGTCAACCAGAATTTGTCGCCCGCCACAGAGACTGAATTTATGGACTGAATGTTGCATTGCCTTGTGCTTCGTTTACACATCTGTACATATTGATTCTTCCTAATTTGTTATCTGCCCTCTATCTGCACTAGACACCTTCCTATACATTAACATACTTTGCATATAGTCAGGCTCCTACACACACTCACTATTGATTGACCTATACACATTTTTTTTTAAGTGAAAAAAAGGGGGTGATGTCATAATATACACACAAGTATATGATGGTGCACAGACAGGCAGTGATTGACACACAGGATGACCAGTGAACACACTGAACACAGCAGCCAATCACCAGACAGGACACAACCACTATAAAGCCAGAGGGTACTAGTTTTCCCGCTCTCTTGGGATACAGCCTCTGAGACAGTCAGAGCCCGTGAACAACAACTAGAACATCCACCATGTGGTCGTAAGATAGTCTGGTCAGATTAGCCTCAGGTCTCCAGTCAACTCAGCATAGTGTCAACCCACAGTTAAAGTATGTATGATAGTTCAGAGTTCAATAAAATAGAGTTGCATTTCCCGTACCAGCCTCCCCGGACAGGCGCCGGAATGTGGCGACTAGGGGCTTTTCACAGTAACTTCATTGAAGCCAACTCGTGACGATAAGCGATTTTCATTTCATTTAATTTAATTTAAGTGTTGGAAGCCTGTCTCTCTCACTGCTGCAGTAAACACAGTCCTCACAGACCCAGCTTACCCAACACATCAAGAAGAAGGTTAAGAAGTGACTTAATAGAGGCATACAAGATGATCAGAGAATTAGATAGGGTGGAGAGTGAGAGCCTTTTTCGTCGGATGGTGATGGCTAGCATGAGGGGACATAGCTTTAAATTGAGGGGAGGGGAGATAGATAGGACAGATGTCAGAGGTAGGTTCTTTACTCAGAGTAGTAAGGACGTGGAATGTCTGTCTGCAACAGTAGTGGACTCACCAACACTAAGGGCATTTAAATGGTCATTAGATAAACATATGGATGATAATGGAATAGTGTAGATGGGCTTTAGATTGATTTCACAGGTCGGCCCAACATCGAGGGCCAAAGGGCTTGTACTGCGCTGTATGTTCTTTGTTCTATTTAATATCCCTCGCCATTCCTGAGGGAATCCTGCTATCAGGCCACCATTTTGAATGGGCGGCCCGATAGCGAGGTCCCGTGGCTGGCCACCCCCGCATCATAATTCAGCTCCACACCCATCCCCCGCATTGCAAGTCAGCCCCCGTCCCTGGATTTTCCAGGTCCCCCTTTCCCCCACGTAAGGGGGTGATCCAACAAACCCACCTCAGAGACTCCCTAAAAAAGGGACGCTGCCAGAGACACCCTAAATAAAGGGATCCTCCCAGAGGCCCTCTAAATGAAGTGACCCCCTGCAAAATAAGGAGATCCCCCCATGGACCCCTCAGAAAAGAGACTCAGGTCTGGAGGCTAGAGCGCATTGCAGACAGAGGCAGCAGAAGAAAGAGTTGTAACACTCACCTGGGCAATATAACTGCTGGCTTAGACACAGGAAGCATGTCAATTTATGGAAAGAGGAAACAGTGACCTTTGTTTAAACCCCTCAGAGCCTTGAGCTGGATGCCATTCATTCTTTTCCTGTGATTGACAGCTTCCACACACATACAGCTGTGAGTCTTGCTTCATCCATCTTCCTTCACAGCTGAGTAACTCAGAAGTGCTGGAACCACAATGTTTACGAACATCACCCACTTCAAAGAGAATTAAATGCTGTCAATTTCCAGCTGAGCACTTCAAAATCACTGAAGTGTGAAGTGGGGGGGTGGGGGGGGGGGGGGGGGGGATCGGAGTGGGGGTGATTGGAATGCGTTTTAAAGGGAAAAGATAAGCCGGCACGAAAATGGGCACCAAATGCCCCTCACGCATTTTTACCCCACCAATAAAGAGTGAAACCACTCACCCACCAACCCGACAATGGCGCTACTCACTTTTATTATGATTAATGTAAGGAGACCTTGAAGCACTGATTACCATCATTATGTACAGATAAGAAGAAAAGTTAAATAACTATCACACAGACCCGCCACCATGCCACCCACACATGTACCCCTTATGAGAAGGAACACGCTTAAGGGTGTTTTCCATTCAAAATGAATGAAAGTCCCTGAGACGCTTAAGGATAAAACATTCCAGGCAGGATTCTCCGTCCACGGGATCCCAGATCGTATTCCTCTGTGGGACAGAGCATCAGGTGCTGTGGAAAAATCGGGATTGACAGGGTCGATGGGGGAGGCCCCCCTATTACAAGGGTCCCTGGGGGGTGGGGTCTCCCTATTACAGGGGTCCCTGGGGGTACAGGATGTGGTGGCAGGACTACTGGAGGGGATGTGGGTAGGCAGTGCATTGTGTGAGGCGCCGACCCAACTGTGATGCTCCGACCCTCCGCTGGCGTATGCATCGAGGTACATGACCGCGAGCCAATGGGAGCACGTAAATGAATGCAAGTGGCTCTTAATGACCTATTTGCATCTGTTTAGAGGGCCCAGCATCCTATGTTCTGGCCCTTCGTGCTTCTCCGGTTCCCACAGCCGGGTATCACATGGGCGCTGGCTCACTTGTGGTCTCTACCATCATGGCCCTGGCATGGTGGACCTTGCGGTGGGCCAAGGGATAACTTCCCAAAGGATTTACCCCCTAGTACTGCCGCAGGGTCCACCCAGCCAGGGCCATGCTGGTCGAGACCATCTGAGGGCCATCCCCCCCACCCCACACAATGCACTGCCTACCCACACCCCCGCCAGCAGTCCTGCCACCACATCCTGTCCCTCCCCCCACAGAATCCCTGTAATAGGGAGACGACCCCCCCCCCCCACTCCATGGACCCTTGTAATGGGGTGGGGGCTTCCCCCATGGGCCCTGTTAAAAGAGAGACCACCCCCAGGTGCCCCTGTAATATGGAGGTCCTCCCAACAACCCCTGTAATAGGGAGCCCCCAGGAAGCCCCTGATCAAAGGGACACTGCCACAGGGACACCAGTAATAGGGTATCCCCCCTCCCCCACAAGGACCCTCTGATTAAAGGGTCGTCACACCTCAGACCCCGTCTAGAAAAGATAACCCTGTCTGGAAGGTGGAAAGCCATCTAGACAGGGACGGTGATAAGAATTAGTGATATGTGATTGATAGCTTCGACAAACCATCTGCAGCTTTGCTTCATTCATCTCCCTTCTTGGTTTAGTGGTCTAAATGGTGACACCACAATGTTTAAAAATGTTGATCACATCAAAGTGAGATAAGTGCAGTGCATTTACATACTTGAATGATTGGAATGCACTGACCACTCTTACCACAGGAATCCCTCGTATTCTACACCATACATGAATTTGCATGACAAGGAACACTGAAATACTTGCCGGCTTGCACTCCTGGGGGATCGTAAACCAGTTGCAATTCACCTCTGGTGGGAGAACATAGTCTGCCAAACGGAAAATCCTGCCCTCAATATAGGGCTCAACTGGTAACGTATCCCTGCTAACATGACAAATAACAACATTCGATCAGTCAAGAAGCATTATAACAGGGATAGAGTCTGGATTTTACAACGCGCTGCAGAATGTTACTCCACTTTATCAGCATCCATAGAGTTCACATGGAGGTCAAGGCCGTAGCCATATTATGGGAAGTCTTTACAGTGTTGTTGGATATCACCCTCAGTATCGTAGGATAGAGCATAATTCATCTCGGCAGCCTTGAGTTGCTTTCTCACTTCAGTGAAGCCTCTACTGCAAAACCACCGAGATGTCTTAGAAGATAGAGACCCTCACCCCCTTGTAGACCCAGGTGCCACCATGCCTCTCTGCCTCCAACACTCTCTGGTGATCTCCAAAGGTATGAAAACAGATAATTATGGGCCAGGGATGTTGATTGTTCCTCGGCCTCAGATACAGGATACAGTGTTCCCTTTCCAACTTCATACGCCCAGCTTTTGTATCCAGCTGAAGAAAATGTTGCAGCCAGCTCTCAAAGAATTTAATAAGGAATTTACCCTCCATTCCTTCTGGCAGACAGACGACCCAAACATTTTTCTTCTAGCCTCACTACTCCAGATCCTTCAGGATTTCCGACACACCTCGAAGCTGGTTTTCCAGGGATTTTAGACAGGCTTCAGCTGAGGAAGTTGCATTTTCAACAGTTAGGACTGTCTCCTCCATTTCATCGAGCTTCTTATTAGTATTCTGCAGCTCCGTCCCGTGAACACAATAGTCTGTGCCAATAAGCCGAGTTTATTATCAATTACTTTAATGATGTTCGCAGTCATCCGAAAGAGCCGGATTAAGAGCCCGCTCAAGGATCAGGTCACCATATTGAGATGACCACATCTGACTGTTCCCTTTTCTCGATCACTTTTATTTGGATTCCTTCGCAATTTTTCAACATCGCCGAACCACAAATCTTCAAGGGACATACTCTGGAGTATTTAGTTAGGTAATATGTGCCACATAAATAGGATAAATGAGAGGATTAAAGAATGAGTAGTGCCAGAGCCGACGGAAACACTTTATTCCCACGCCTGCAACTTGTGATTTCCCCCTCCCCAATTGTGCATTTTCTAATGAGTTAACATGGAAGAGAGCCAAATTCATCGCATTGTTCATGAGATTTGAATTTCTGAGGCTTTAATCTTTTAGTACAGGCCTGAGACTGCATTTTCTAACACCCACTGAGTGCCTTCATTTTTCAATGTATGATTGTGGTAAGGCAGCATTTGCTTAGTGATGGGCTTTAGGGGAGAGGGTGATTCATCCAAAGTTTCAGTCTGACACCACCACATTTTCCAGACGGTGATACTTAATCTGATGTCAAATCCACATGTGTGTAATGAAGCATCATGGACGGGATTCTCCGTTGCCCGACGTCGATATCGTGATCACTGATCGGGCGGAGAATCTCTTCCGACGCCCAGTTTGACCCCGGTTTTTTGAGTCTCCGGCCCTCCGAAATGCCACCATCGCGTTGCGCGCCACATTGCCGTTGGAATGGCATTGGCACATCATTGGAAGGCCCTCCCTCGATCCTCCGTCCTCGATGGGCCAAGTTCCAGACCATGCAGTTGACGTGTAGTCTGGGTGGTCGGGAACCCAACGTGATGGCTATGGACTGTATCCAGCCGCTACAGTCAGTCGGGAGCAATGCCACTTCCGCAATGGCTGGGGGGACTGCTGGGGGGGGGGGGGGGGGGGGGGGGCCTGTGAGGCCATAGTTGGCTGGTCAGATCCACGCAATAAGAGTCAATAAGAGTCACCATAAGTTACTATTTATGGATATAAAATTGAGGTTGTTTTCAATCTTTAAACTTATCACTCGATCTACCCAGGTCCCTGATTAGCTTGGGATCTAGACCAACCACGTATTAAAGATAGACTTGAGTATCTGTGTCTAAAATTCCAGTCTTTTGTGCTTGATCCTATTTGAATCAGAATTGAGCTTCTGGCTCCATATCCTTTCCATCACCAAGGCAGCCTTCTTCCGCCACCATAATATCGCTTACTCCACCCCCATTTCAGATCTGCTGAAACCCTCAGCCATGTTTTCGGCACCTCCAAAGTCAACTGCCCCAATGTTCTCCTGAACGGCCCATTCACCACTTCAACATTCACTCTCTCCGCCACCCCAGCAGAGTGGCAGCTGCAGGTGCCATAGACAAGATGAACTGCACAGCAACCTGACAAGGCTCCTATGCCAGCACCTTCAAAACTGGCAACCACTGATGAGGGCAATAAAGGCATGGGAACACCACCCCCTGCAAGTTCCCTTCCAAGTCCCACACCATCCTGACTTGGAACTATGTTGCTATTCCTTCACTGCCACTGGGTCAAAAATCTTGAACTTCATTTCAATGTTAATGTAAGCCTACTTGTGACAATAATAAAGATTATTATTATTATTATTATGAATGCAATGGGCTGCTCACCATCACATTCGCAACGTCAATTAGGGATGTGCAAAAAATGATGGCCTTGAATAGCATGGCATTGAATGTTAAGCTTAGTTCAATTGTTTTAATCAAATGTCCGTTTCATGTGGACTGTTTAAGGGAACATTCAGCTTCATTTTCTACTCTGTGCTATTCTGGCTCAAGAAATGAGGCTGTTTCTGGGCCATTCTGTTTTAACGCTGCCTTAAAGCAGCATTGCAATCCATTCCATCTTATTAAAATAAGGGACAGGGCAAACATGGGCAGCTTATCTACATTCCTTATTGAGTGACTAGCTTTCCATTTAATTGGATTCTGATTGAAGTAAAATTAAGCAGGGAGAAACATTTTTATTCTGGCTTTGGAGTCAGTCATGTCATAGCTTAATCAGCAAGTTTCTGTGCTTCAACTTAATCCACTGTATCAAGCAATAAATTATTAAAATCAATGAAGCAAATGTAGTGAAGATGGGCTAAATTAAAGCAATTACTTATCCTCTATCTATTAACACCATCTTTAAAAAAAAGCTACATCTATCATTAATAAACAGCTAATTAAAATGGAACAATTTTACCAGCCAGTACGTCCCGGCAGATTCCCAGAACAGTATTTAAATATCAAAGTAGAATTCACAGTGGTCTTAATATCCATTTTACCATGGAACTGACAGCACTAAACTGCAGCCATAAAGACTGGGAAACATTTGTAAAGGCTTCTGGGTGGGATTCTCAGTTGGCCGACGCCGAAATCGGGAAAGGCGATTGGGTGGAGAATCAGTTTTGACGCCAAAATTGTGGTGGGCGCCGGGTTCACGCCAAATCGCAATTCTCCGGTCCCTCGACAGAGGCGTCAATGCGTTCCACTCCACAGGTGCAGTCAACAACATTTACATATCATTCACGGGCCTGACCCGGCATTCTCCGTGGACCCCATGATTCTCCATCTTCACTGGCAGGAATGCCCGATGGCGAGGTTCACTTGTGCTTTTTTAAATCAGGAAACAGTCACTGTGGCTGATGCGGGAGAGAGAGGAGGTAGGACACGGAAAGGCACGATCGTGGGCTGCTGGTCCTGCCGCTGGCCAGGCTGGCTGGGGTAGGAGGCCCTGTCCAGGCATGGACCACTCTTCCCCCAGCCTGCAGCGCAGCCATATTTCTCCCTCCACCCCACCTCCACTGCACACCATGCCCATCCCCCTCCCACCCGAAAACCAGTCTCCACCTGCCGGCTGGGCATCATGTGGCTCACCCAAGGGCAATGCCCACAGTAGCTCCCATAGGGGGGGTGCCAGACCGCCCGCAAAGTGTACGGCTGGCAAGGACAGTGCCAACCTACAGTACCCCTGGCAGCATAGAACATAGAACATACAGTGCAGATGGAGGCCATTCGGCCCACCGAGTCTGCACCAACCCATTTAAGCCCTCACTTCCACTCCATCCCCGTAACCCACTAACCCCTCCTAACCTTTTTGGACACGAAGGGCAATTTATCATGGCCAATCCACCTAATCTGCACGTCTTTCGACTGTGGGAGGAAACCGGAGCACCCGAGGAAACCCACACAGACACAGGGAGAACGTGCAGGCTCCACACAGACAGTGACCCAGTGGGGAATCAAACCTGGGACCCTGGCGCTGTGAAGCAACAGTGCTAGCCACTTGTGCTACTTTGCTGCCCAGCATGGATGGGGGCCAGGGCCAGAAGCCCCCAGGGGGCCAGGCACTGACTGGGCCAGGGATACAGGGATGGGGGGGCATGCAAGGACAGGGTCCACAGTGCCATCTGGGGCCACCGAGTAACCCACTGGACCTGGTTGGGCATGGGGGTATACACCATGCTAGCATGTTGGTCTTTCACCCCGAGCAGACAATGGATATTGGAATTCAACCAGCAATGGTGGCCTTCATCCTCGCCACCGTAGCCCTGGGGGATGCACTGAGGCTGTACAAGCTGGAGCTGCTCGGGGAGGAGGAAGCCGCAGCAGCGGAGTATGCCCCAGAAGAACAGGATGTAGCCGCCAGGATGGAGAGCTGGCTGCCCAACAGGCCGAGGAGGAGGAGTTGCAAAGGAGATGGTGATGCATGAGGCCTTGTGTGTACCGGCAGCGCCTGTCATTCGAAGGCCTGCTGGACAGGGCATGCCGCCGAAGACTCCGGATGAGCAGGGGAACAGTGCAACATAGCTGCCAGATCATGGTGCACGTGGCACCGCGAGGGAATGGGGGGGGACACCCATTCCCGGTGGCCGTCAAGGTGATGGTCGCCTGAACCTCCTCTATGCCACGGGGTCCTTCCAGGTGCCAAGTCGGGACCTGTCCGAAATCTCACAGAGGCTCGGTGCAACAGGTGCATCCGCACCATCACTGAGACCCTATATGCCCAGTAGGCTCAATACATTCTTTTTAAACGTAATGGGGTACCACTCATTGAACATGCAGCTGGTATGTGACCATCAGCTGCGCATCACCTACAATACCCGGGCAGTGTGCATGCTGCCTTTCATCCTGGTGCATTCAACGGTTCCTGGCCTCTTCAA
This sequence comes from Scyliorhinus canicula, assembly GCF_902713615.1. NCBI lineage: Eukaryota > Metazoa > Chordata > Chondrichthyes > Carcharhiniformes > Scyliorhinidae > Scyliorhinus > Scyliorhinus canicula. The sequence continues at coordinate 60,411,586 of NC_052154.1, read as the reverse complement.
GGCTCCTGGGTTGACAAGGTTTTACCCACTGCGGTCGTGGCTGATGAACCTATCCGGAGGCCACAGACCAATGCAGAGGGGGGAGGGGGGGGGCAGTCCGAGGTGCTGCGGTGTTCCGGCACCTCCCCTGCAGGAGTCACCGGCAAGGGCCCCGTCACCCCCATCTCCCTCGGGGTGCCCAATGGCCCTTGGGCTACTCCATGGGACAGGGGTACCTGTGGAACTAAACCCTGAGGCTCCCCTGCCACCTGGTGCTGCCAGTCTTGGACATCGCTGCCATCTTGACCAGGGTCCACATGCTCGTGGCCATGGTAGCACCACCTCCTGCTCTGCCTGTGGCTGGACCCCTCCAACTGCGCCTGCTGGTGCTAGATGCCTGCTGACATCCCCTCATGTAGTCCCTCGCCCTGCGACTGCATCTCCACAATCAATGCAGCCGTCCCTTCCAGAAGCCTGAACCCGATCTGGATGGCAGCTAGTCCCTGGAACACCAGAAGGGCCCACCCCATCACCAGCAGCTGCTGCAAGTCACAAGACAAGACGGTTGATTGCATCGCGAGCCCTGGGGGAGAGGGGGTCGTGGGGGTGTGTTGGGGAGGGGGATGGGGGGTGTTGGGGAGGGGAGTGTAAGGGTGGTGGTGGAGCGGTGGGGGTGTGGTTAGGGGGGGAGCAGTGTGGGTGTGGGGGTGGTGGATGGTGTAAGCGTGATATGGGTGTGAGGATGGTGTGGGGGTAGTGGTGGGTGTGCGGATGCTGTGGGGGTGATGGTGGGAGGGTGACACACGCGCCATGGGGAACCGCAACTCAGCACAGTGTTACTTCCTCGCCCGTTGCCGACCTCTACCCTGGCAACTGCCCTTGCCTCGGGCCCGCTGACCACGTCCAGTGCCCTTTGCTCTGTTGTGGTGAGTGGCTTCAGGTCTAACGGATCCACTCCACTCTTCTCCTGCTCTCGGCAGTTGTGCACGGCCCTCTCCTAGGGGTGGGGGGGGGGGGGGGCAGTAATGTACAGTTTTTGACAGTCCCGCACATGCTGTCCAGCGGGTGGCTTCAGTGGCCAGGGCAACCGGCCATGGCGACCAGTATGGGTGCCGGCACATGGTGCAGAGTGGAAGTTCGGCCACCCTCAGGATGGGGGTAGGATAACCGGTGTATGGGGTGGGGGTTGCTGCCGGGGGCACAGTGCTGCCTACTCTGCCCCGAGGAGGCCGTGCAGTTTATTCCTGCACTGCAGGCCGATCTGGACAGTGTTGCCCACGGCAATCACCACTTCTATCACCTGCGTCCAGGCCTGGCAAACGGTAGCGGCTAGCAGCCTCCTTCTCACCCCGGGGTAAACGGTTGCCCGCCTCTCCTCCACAGCATCTCGCAGGGTTTCCAGTTCCACGTCGGGTGTGCAGGTCGTGCAGCCATTTTGTTGGTCAGGAAGGTATCTGTATGGAGTGAAGTGTGTATATGTGACTGCAGCTTGTCAGCCTCTTGAGCGCCAATCATGGACCCAGCGAATCTGGCACCGTTTGTATTGGAATCCATTGTGTTCCACATGGCACATGCGCTAGCCGCTTAACAGTCACTGAATCGGTCCGGGTACGGCGCCAGTTTTACTGGGTCAACACTAAGTCTCAGGAATGGAGAGTCCGGCCGCCCATGTTTATAATCACAACAAAAGGTATTATAACATTACAATATAGGTATTATAATATGGTCAGTATGGCACTAAGATACAACAATATGTGCATTACACTATGTGACTTCAGTGAAATCTTCATTCCGAAATGAACAGAACACTCAGCCTATCCCACACCTTGGCTGGGATTCTCTCGTGTTCCCACTGTTCGCTGGCGGCGGGATTCTATCTTCCTGCCGCTTGTCGATGGGATTTCCCACTGTAACCACTCCACACCACCGCGAAACCCGTTGGCGTGGTTGCAATGCCAGCTGGAAAAGAGAATCCCAACTACTGGAGAATTCCAGCCCTTGTCAGTCAGAGGCCGCAGAAGGTCCATATTCATTATCGTTACATATTTTTACGCATGTCATACTCAAAGCACTTGTACTTTGACTTCATCAATTTCGGGCCAAGTGCCAAATAGACAAAAATCTTCATTTTAAATATTTGTGATAAATCCTCATTCAGATTAGGGTGTGTGGGTTGCAGGGAGGGTGTAGGATTCTATTGCTAACTGCTGTAACTTTGAGCAAAGGACTGAGCCCTGAACAAGGAATGGCACAAACCTTGAGGCTGTTTTCATAGTCCACCTGCCAATATTCTATTACAAGTGGAGAAGGTCATCCCCATTGTTGTTACTTGGTGCAACTTTAGCGGTGAAATCTGTAAAAGTTGATCTGATTAAAATGTTATTAATATTTCAGTAACTGCATTTAACGCTTGATTGTTATTTCTTTCTGCAGATTAAGAAGAAGGAGCTCGGAAGATGTGGGCATTCCTTTTGAACAAACTTTTGGAACAGAAATTTGTGATCGCTTTCATCGGTCAGAATTTGCTGTTACTGCATCTTAGATGCAAGTAAATAATAACTCTGCATCTGTTCCGAAACTGACCGTCCACCATTTTGTGAAAAATGGAGTACCTGATCTCCTGAACTGCCTGTTGGGAAATTGGAAATAGCCACTTCAGATGGAGAACTGCTAGGCATCACTGAAGCATGATGGAAATGCTCTTTGAAACCTGTAGGGACATTTTTTATGATAATGTTCCTTGAGAAGTTGACTGTCAACTTATGCCATCTGTTAACTGTATGAAGTCAAGATGTTTGATATACAAAGAATCGCTTCATAGTGCAGAACATGAGTATTGCTGAACAAAGAGACATACTGTTGAAGCTTTTCATCTTGCACTCATCAGAAGAGATGCAAAAATGTGAAATTGCAAAGGAAGCAATAATCAGTGCTGATTAGTTGGCAAGACAAGTCTAAGTGGATGAGGTGTTGCCATGGAAAATTCACCAGGGAATGCTTTTTCTAAAAAGCCACAATGTCTGGACTTGTATCCACAAAGAATTTAAGATTATCAGCCAGGCTTGTAATGTGACTCAGTTTATGCATGCTGGAAGGACATATTCATGCACAAGGACTTGTCCTCAGAGCCCTAACAGCAGTTTCTTGAGGTTCTCTAACCTTCTGCTGCTCCTGTTGCTCCTTTCTCTTCAACTTTGGAGTGATTTGGAGTTGGATGAATAACAGGAAGTTAGGTGAAACTGGGAAAAGGTGAAAGCGAAACAAAGGGAGCAGAGCTGAGCAGGAGATTTTCGAACAGCAGCCAGGGAAGGTAACTGATTTACTGACTATGACGTGAAAGAGACTCCAGGATGGTGTGTTGCCTCCCTGGTGCCACGGTCCAGGATGTCACTGAATGGGAAGAAAGCATTCTGAAGGGAGAGGGTGAACAGCCAGAGGTTGTGGTACATATTGGTACTAACGACATAGGCAGGAAGAGTGACAAGGAGAAATAATCGAGGGGGAACTAGAGAATAGGGCCAGTAAAACTCAGAGGAAGAGCAAGCAGGGAGATGTTGCAAAACGCAGCGGGACTGGTGGTCTGAAGAGCATTTGTTTCAATGTGAGAAGAATAACAGGCAAAGCTGATGAAATTATAACTTAGATTAGTACTTGGAATTATGATGTTGTTGGCATTACAGAGACCTGGTTGATGGAGGGACAGGATTGGCAGCTAAACTTTCCAAGATTTAGATGTTTCAGGTGGGTTAGAGGGGAATGTAAAAGGGGTGGAAAAGTTGCACTACTGGTTAAGGAGAATATCACAGCTGTAAATCAACCTCTAGCATGTGGGAGGCTTTCAAATGTCAGTTGATAGAAATTCAGGACCAGCAAGTTACTGTGAGGAAGAAGGATCAGTATGGCAAGCTTCGGGATCCTTGGATAAGGAAAAGGAAGCATTTGTAAGGCTAGAAGGCTGGAAACGGATGAAGCCCGTGAGGAATATAAGGAAAGTAGGAAGGAACTTAAGCATGGAGTCAGGAGGACCGAAAGGGATCATGAAAAGTAATTGGTAAACAGGATGAAGGAAAATCCCAAGGTTTTTTGCACATATATAAAGTGCAAGAGGGTAGCCAGGGAGAGGGTTGGGCCACTCAAGGACAAGGGAGGAATCTATGTGTGGAACCAGGGAAATGCGCGATGTACTAAATGAGTACTTTGCATCAGTATTCACCAAAGAGAAAGACTTGGTGGATAATGAGTGTGTTGATAGTCCAAGTCACAATGAGGTCAAAAAGGAGGAGGTATTAGGAGCCTTGAAAAACATTATTTGGAGATGCCGGCGTTGGACTGGGGTGAGCACAGTAAGAAGTCTTACAACACCAGGTTAAAGTCCAACAGGTTTGATTCAAACACGAGCTTTCGGAGCGCAGCTCCTTCCTCAGGTGAATCTGGTGTTGTAAGACTTCTTACTTGAAAAACATTAAGCTAGATAAATGCCCAGGGCCTGATGGGATCTATCCCAGAATACTGAGGAAATTGCTGGGGCCTTGACGGTAATCTTTGTATCCTCACTGGGTACACTTGAGCTCCCAGATGATTGGAGAATAGCCAATGTTGTTCCTTTGTTTAAGAAGGGTAGCAAGGATAATGTAATTACAGGTTGGTGAGCCTTACATCTGTGGTAGGGAAATTATTGGAGAAGATTCTTCAAGACAGGATTTACTCCCACTTGGAAATAAGTGGACGTATTAGTGTGAGGCAACATGGTTCTGTGAAGGGGAGGTCGTGCCTCACTAATTTAATGGAGTTTTTCAAGGAAGTGACAAAGATGTTTAATGAAGATAGGGTAGTGGATGTTGTCTACTTGGACTTCAGTAAGGCCTATGACACGGTCCCTCATGGCAGTCTGGTACAGATGGTGAGGTCACACGGAATCAGAGGTAAGCTGGCAAGATGGATACAGAATTGGCTCAGTCATAGAAGACAGAGGGTAGCAGTGGAAGGGTGCTTCTCTGAATGAAGGGCTGTGACTCGTGGTGTTCCACAGGAAACAGGGCTGGGACTTTGCTGTTTGTAAACGATTTGGAGGAAAATGTAACTGGTCTGATCAGTAAGTTTGTGGACAACACAAAGGTTGGTGGAATTGCGGATGGCGATGAGGACAGTCAGAGGATAGAGCAGGATATAGATTGGTTGTAGACTTGCACGGAGAGATGGCAGATGGAGTTTAATCTGGCCAAATGTGAGGTAATGCATGTTGGAAGGTCTAATACAGGTGGGAAATATACAGTAAATGGCAGAACCCTTAAGAGAATTGACAGGCATAGGGATCTGAGTGTATGGGTCCACAGGTCACTGAAAGTGGCAATGCAGGTGGAGAAGATAGTCAAGAAAGCATATGGCATGCTTGCCTTCATCGGCAGGGCATTTAGTATAAAAATTGGCAAGTAATGTTGCAGCTTTATAAACCTTAGTTATGCCACACTTAGAACATAATGTTCAATTCTGTTCGCCGCAATACCAGAAGGATGTGGAGGCTTTGGAAAGGGTGCAGAAGAGTTTTACCAGGATGCTGCCTGGTATGGAGGATATTAGCTATGAGGAGAGATTGGATAAACTCGGTTTGCTCTCACTGGAACGATGGGGGTTGAGGGGCGAACTGATGGAAGTTTACAAAACTATGAGTGGCATGAACAGAGTGGATCATCAGAAGTTTTTTCCCAGAGTACAGGGGTCAATTACTAGGGGACGTAGGTTTAAAGTGCAAGGGGCAAAGTTTAGATGTGGTGTGTGAGGCAAGACTTTTACACAGAGGGTAGTGGATGCCTGGAACTTGCTGCCGGAGGAGGTGGTGGAAGCAGGGATGAAAGCGACGTTTAAGGGGCGTCTTGACAAGTACATTAATAGGATGGGAATAAAGGGATACCACCCCGGAAGTAGAAAGTTTTAGGTTAGATGGGTAGCATGGTCAGCGCAAGCTTGGAGAGCCTGATAGATTATTGATTCATTGATTTTTTTAAAAATGTTTTACAAACTGATTGAGTGCATAGCTGAACAGTGGAATTATTCAAAATGCCATGACCATGAAAAGATAGTCGTTGTTTCAGATAATGAATTAACTATTGAACTTCAGAGTCTTGTCTGTAGAAATTTAGATATTGTTCCAACATATGTTTCATATAATGAATACACTATTGTATTTCAGTGCATTTTGTAATAAGAATATATCAACTAATTAGTTACAGCAAGGTCTATGGCCAGCAGTGGCATGAGAAACCTATTCTCATGAGGCGGCGCACATAGACACTGAATTATTCCTGATGAATACCAGTCAATCTTAAGTAATGGCCAATGTTTGATGAATAAATCATCCTCTAAGTAACAGACATATATTTGAACATATCAGTAAGTCTCAGCTGAGAAGTAGAAACCAATGAGAGTAAATGAGGGATTAGACCAATGATAAGGATTCCCTCAAAAATAAGATCTCATGGTCAAGGTTTCATTCCTGAATTCCTACCTTCCTGGATTCTTGAATCACCTATCCGTTTGTTTGTGTTTGAAGTGATTTCTGTATGCTTTTATATTCAATGTTTTTTTTTGCCCATGTGTTTGACCTTTGTATGTATTGTTTGATATTTTGTTTCTAAGTTTTAATTCAGTTCTTATTCAAGTGAATAATTTGCAATAAAGCTGTATTTTTGACACCTCCAATCATCAGGACTGTCGACTTTCATTCAAAGATAAAATAAGAGATCTTACAGAGCCGAAGAGCCTGTTCCTGTGCTGTATTTTTCTTTGTTCTTTAGTAGAGTGGCCAAGATGACTTCCATCTGGAACTCTTGGCTTTGCGAAAATTTAATAGCAAATTCAAAGTGTAAATCAGTGAATTGTAATGGAAAGTTAAAATCCAGACAGTTAAATTCCACCCGAACATCAATAGTGTGTGTGGGTGAGTGCTCCTTCAAATTTCAATGACACGATTTCTGATAAATGTAAGGACAAGGGAAGACATGCTTGTTTAACACATATTGAGCCAAGAATAACATGGTTGTCAGCTTGCATCTTTCCAAAAAGAGATATAGAAATAGATGCTAGAATAAGGTTTGAAGATAACAATCAATCCTTGGAAGAAAAAATGTAGTCTGAGAAGCAGAACAAATATGAACATTGTCAGAAAAAAAAATCAACGAGTATGTTCTATGTCTATGTCTATCTGACTGGAGGAGATCAAGTCAAAGTTTTTGTCTTTTTGTCACTGATGCCAGAGATAAGAGGTTGGAATACGAACCTCGGAAATTGTTGCTCCATATTGAACCCTACAAATTATTTGACATTCATATCTCTGGACTGGCAATTCTACTGACTTTGGAAATGCTCCAGAATTTTTTGGCCAGTTAAATGTGACAGGAAGTTACCTATATACCAAATACAAGTATTTGTGAATTCCTATCAAGTGATGAATCAGGTAACAGCTTTTTTAATGCCGACTGTAGCTCGTGGAACATAGAATTTAAAGTACAGAAGGAGGCCATGTGGCCCATCGAGTCTGCACCTCACTTAACCTGGGACCCTGGCGCTGCAAAGCAACCGTGCTAACCACTGTGCTACCATGATGCTCCTTGGCATCAAACACATCTTACAATCTGTTCCCAATGTATTGACTTCAAAGATTAACAGCATTATGAGTCTCTTCCTATCTAGTTTATGATAATTTGTGGGACATCACCTCATGAATACATACGAACATGTGAACATGCACATTAGGAGCAGGAATGGGACAATCGGCCCCTCGAGCCTGCTCTGCCATTTGATACGATTATGGCTGATCTGATTGTGACCTAAATTCTACGTTCCTGTCTACTCACTATAACCTTGGCTCCCTTATCAATCAAAAATCTATCCAACTGAGCCTTAAAAATATTCAATGACCCTGCCTCCACAGGTGTGTGAGGAAGGGAATTCCATAGACATTTTCCTCACCTTGGTCATAAATGAGAGACCCCTTATTTTTAAGCTGTGTCCCCTCGTCTAGGCTCTCCATAAGGGGACAAATCCTCTCAGCATCCACCCTGTCAAGTCTCCTCAGGATCTCATACATTTCAACGTAAAATGAGCAGCATGAAGACTTGAAACACTCACACACATCAGAGGAAACAAAAACTGGGTGAATGCTTGCATTCATTCATAAATTATCTATACAAGCAAGCAGGAAATTGCGACTATGGGATCCTCAGAGATGGAATAATATGCAATTGTATGGTAGTTGGAGTCTTGGATGAAACCCTATCAGATCTCTTGCAAACTACGGAAGATTTAATTCTCACCAAGGTAGTACAAATAGCATGACAGACTGAGCTTAGAACAGAATGCATGAAGGCATTCAATATGTCAGGTAGAACAGAGGAAGCGCATTGAAGCAAAAGCCCATGAAATCAGGGAAAAGTGCACCAACCGCCATCTTGAAATGCTCTCGATGTTCAGGCTGATTCACAAGTTTGATGAAATTGCTGATAAGCAATTTAGTAATGTATTCAGAAATCAATTTCAATCCTTACATTCAAGCTGAGGTAAGCTGAAGCCAGATTATTATCTAAGAGAAGATGCTAAGCGTAATGTCCCACCACAGTGAAGGAGGTTCCTCGCTCACACTTGAACATAGTCGAGAGAGAGATTGAACACATGTTACAACAAGGGGTCAGGGCAGCACGGTGGCACAGTGGTTAGCACTGCTGTCTCATGGCGCAGAGGTCTCAGGTTCGATTCCGGCCCCAGGTCACTGTTTCACCCCCACAACCCAAAGATGTGCAGGGTCGGTGGATTGAACACGCTAAATTGCCCCTTAATTGGAAAAACCGAATTGGGTACTCTGAATTTATTTAAAATGTTACAGCAAGGGGTTATCTCTTCAGCAAATATGCCAACCCTGGTGCTCTGGAATCCTCACAGTTCCAAAGCTTGATGATGCAATTAGAATCTGCTTTATCTTCACTCAATTAAATAAGTTAGTGAAGCATGTGATCCATCCAATGGCATCAGTGGATGAATGTTTAGCTGAATTAGCAAAAAGCAAACAGTGTTTTTTGGCAGTCGCCTCTGGGCAAAGAATCCAGACTACCAGCCGATGTAGCCACTATTATTTTAGCAGGTTACCATTCAGAATTGCTTTGGCACCTGAGGTATTCCAAAGAATGATGTCACAGACCCTGGAAGACATGGAGGGAGATATATGCCATCTGGATGACATTCTCATACATGGTTCATCGAGGGACACACATGACGGCCAAGTGAGAACAGTCCTCAAGGTTTTACAAGAAACAGGTTTGATGTTGAACCACGAACATGAATTTGCAAAGCCTATGATAAAATTCTTAGGCACATCATGCAAGCTTCAGGAATTACAGCCAATCCACAATAAACCAAGGCCATTGGAGAGTTCCCACAACCTAAAACCATCACAGAATTGCAAAGCTTCCTTGAGAAGGTCAACCAAGTCAGCAAATTCCCACCAAACTTAGTGGAAATAAACAAAACCAACAGCTGCTGAGACAAAGTCAAAAATGCTGCTAGAATGTGGGCCAGCAAAATGCTTTTGACAGGACCAAAAATCTAGTAATGTCAGCATTCCAGCACAGTTCGATCCAAAATTGACAATATTTGTAGCAGCAGACACATCGTGGCCAGGATTCTCCGAAATCCTGGAGAAGTGTTGACGCTGCCATAAACACCGGAGTGGTGTATGCCGGCGTCAACGGGCCTCCTGGCCCAGCAATTCACTGCTTTTTAGAGGGCTAGCACTGCTCCGGCGCCCTGTACAGGGCGTACAGCTGTCGTGGATCAGTGCATGCGCGCGACGGTCGGCACTGGTCCGCGCATGTGCGTGACGGCCTTTTCCGGTGCCGGTGCATGCGCGTGGCTGCCATTTCTGCACCTGAGCGGAGCAACATGTTGGGGACCGAATAGCGGGCCTGCGAGGAAGGAGGTAGGTCCCCTTCAGATTGTGGCCGACCGCTGATTGGAAGCCCCCGATCGCGGGCCTGGACCCCGTAGAGGCTGCACCCCCGGATTCAGATCCCCCCCCCACACCCACCAGGACGTCCACAGCGCCGGGTGGTACTAGGTTTGAACCACGCCGGCGGGACTCAGCGGAACTTGGCAGGAGTTCTGCCCGTCGCCAGCGGACTGGAGAATCAGCGGCCTGGCGTCGGAGCACCGTGGCAGGAATTTCCCACGACCCCGTCGATTCTGCGACCCGTCGCAGGCTCAGAGAATACCGGCCCATATACAGGCATGGACGCCATTGTGTTTCAAGGTCAAAAAGATGGACAAAGGAGATCAGTTTATTACATCTCTCAAAATCTGAATGAAATGAATGAAAATCACTTATTGTCACGAGTAGGCTTCAATTAAGTTACTGTGAAAAGCCCCTAGTCGCCACATTCCAGCGCCTGTTTGGGGAGGCTGGTACGGGAATTGAACCTGCACTGCTGACCTGCCTTGGTCTGCTTTAAAAGCCAGCAATTTAGCCCAGTGTGCTAAACCAGCCCCTCTCATGGACACAGAGAAAAAGTATACTACCATTAATAAAATAGCATTAGCAGCAACAAGGGTCCGCAAGAAGATTGTATCATGGGATTAAAGTTTAATATTGAAAGCAGCCACAAACATTTGGTAAATCTTCTTAACCGAAGAGAATTCAGCATTTTAGACTGTTCTCTATATCTACTTTATCCAATCCTTTTATAATTTTCAATACCTTTGCTGGGTTACCCCTCAGACCTTTAGCGAAAAGGAGTCTCAGCCTGTTCAATCTTCCTTGGTAGACATAACCTCTCCGCTTTGATATTATTTTTGTTTCAACACTTTCTCAGTGCCTCTATGTCCTTTATATAATATCAGAACTGTTAACAGCCTGGATCATGTTCCAGAGATGGCAGGCCAGCTAGCATACAGTGATCTATTGAAAGTCAGCCTTTTTGCCATTCCCTTACCAGTACCAGATGCACACCTAAGCTCAACCCTCTCACAGATACTCCTCATGGGAGGAGGCCCATCTTGCAGGTGATGTGGGCGGCAGATGGATCGCTTCACTGGATGATTCCAACCTCTCAGAACTTTGTTGCATCTATTTTATTTAGTAGGGCACAGTTCATACACGTCTCCACTGCTTGCTGACAAGAAGTGGGAGAATGTCCAGCCATGTTTTATCTGGCCAGGACAAGTGCTCGATACGACACTGCCTGTCCATTCCAACTGTTCTCTCCTTTCTACTTTTGGTTAATGTGTCCCCTCGTCTAGCTAAGGGCTAAAAATCTGGAGGGAACGTATCATTAACCGATACTCAGACTGAGACATAAGTGTCACCTAACAGAAATCATCAGCCAAGAAGCAAAGTCAGCAGAAGCTAGTTATAGTCCTGTAGAAATCAAAGAACACCATTATCCCTAAAACATCCAGAGAGGTACGGAGGTCCTTGAATGAATTAATTCCAGTGAACATGACTATAACATTCATCTCTTGAGTTACTGGCATGTTCCCGATCCCGGGTTATAGATAGCAGCAGGCAACAATGTCAGACTGCACTTATCAGGTCAGTGTGATTCTCTTCAGGAGGATACCTTGCCACATCTGTTTTCCATCACCTTTCCAAACACTAGACATCAAAGAAGTAAATGTCCTGAGCCACTTCTGCCTCCCTCAGTCAACAGATTATTATGGAATGGGCAAAATTACAGAAATAAGAAATGTTGTCAGCTAATGACTGTGAAGAGAGCATGGGAAACCACAGACATCATTATGTGGCAATACCCAAGATCTAATCATTCTTGCATAATCAGGATTACACAGAACACTTGAAACTAGAAAAGTGTCTGCTTTTTAAGAAATAAGATTGTGCACATTATCGGTTTCTTTGGTGTGTACATTTTCCGTCTGATGCCAATTGGCAGAGGTTGTTGCTGAGAACTTTGCTCTCAATTGCTCAGCAGTGGGACATGGGAAACATCATAACCCTGTGCAAACGATGCAAACAATTCTGATCTGCAAGCTTAGAATATTACATGAGTTAGCCTAGACATCTGTCGAGTCCACCCTGTGAAATATGACAACTCCACCTAGAACTAGAATATATTTGTCAGATAATAGAGGTGAAAAGAACAAGAGGCAGAGGTAGATTGTGGATTTACTGCCCCGTTCATCTGTGCTTTCCATGTGGAATGACTCTAATTTAACACGGAGTACATGGTCATGCACTCTGGTAAAAGAATGGGAAATCTGGAGCCATTGCCTTTGTAGGCTATGTGATAAGTAAGGTTCAACAGATGGGACTTATACCCATTGGAGTTTAGGAGAATGAGAGGTAATTTTATTGAAATATATAAGATCCTGCGGGGACTTGATAGAATAGATACTGGGAGGATGTTTCCACTTCTGGGGGAGGACTAGAACTAAGGGACACAGTTTAAGAATAAGGGGTCTCCCCTTTAAGACTCACAAGAGGAAAATATTTTCATTGGGGGTTGTTAGAATGTGGAATTCTCTTACCCAGAAAGAATTGGAGGCTGGGCCATTGAATTTATTCAAGGTTGATTCAGACAGATTTTTAATAGACGAAGGAGGCAATGGTTATGGGGCGGGTGGGCGGTGGGATGAGCAGTCAGGAAAGTGGAGTTGACACCACAACCAGATCCGCCATGACCTAATTGAATGGTGGGGCAGACTTGAAGGGTCCACTCCTGCCCCTAAGTCCTGTGTTCTTCTGATGTAAGAGTATCCTTTGATAAGGGCGGCACGGCGACACAGTAGTTAGCACTGCTGCCTCACAGCGTCAGGGACCCGGGCTCGATTCCGGCCTTGGGTGATTGTCTGTGTGGAGTTTGCACTTTCACCCCGTGTCTGCGTGGGTTTCCTCCGGGCGCTCCGGTTTCCTCCCACAAATCCAAAGATGTGCAGGTTAGGTAGATTGACCGTGCTAAATTGCCCCTTAGTGTCCAGGGATCTGCAGGCCAGGTTACGGAATTAGGGTAGGGTGGGCAGGTCGGGGGGGTGGTGAACCTGGGCACAGTGTACATTCGGAGGGTCGGTGCAGACTCGATGGGCTGAATGGCCTTCTTCTGCAAATGTAGAGATTCTATGATTCGATGAACTGTGACTTCCACATGCTGATTATGAACACAACAAGGCAAAAGGAGAGAAGAAATATGACAAGAGTGCCACAGAGCTCCTCCACTAAACGCAATTTCACAAAAGTTAATTGTAACATAAAGTTTAAAAGTTGCCCTGTATTTATAATGTTTTTCAAGGTAAATTACTGCTTCTACATTTGTCAGATTCCGATAATGAGTGACATTGAACAAGAAATGAGTGGTAAAGTTCAAACTATGCTTCATTTCCGATGTTGTGCTGTATTTAACTGCCCTTGCCTGTCACCTGTCACAAAGTAAAGCAAACCATGTGATTAATCATTGACTGAACATTTGGAATATAACATTTTTTGGGTCAGCTCATGTTGCTCATCATCAGAGCCTGCCAAATGGTGTGGATGCAGCAATTTGCCTTGAAAAGCAATATAAATGCAGCACAACCTTCAAACTCTATCTTTTGAGCAATGTTTTAATGAAAATGCATCGAGTAGAACAGTTCTGTGACACTCTTGTGTTTCCCTCCTTGCTCTGCTTTCCCTGTTTATAGTCGCAACTGTTAAAATCGCAGTTGCACCTTCACTTGTCAATTCAAAAGATCGGCCATGTTCAATGAGGATACTGGAATTCCAAATAAGACTTAATCAAAATGGTTGCAATTAAAATTTGAATTGAAAAGGAAATTACCATTTAAAAAATAAATACATTATTTCTGAACAGGCAAAAAGGGGACCCGGAGGCAATAACTACCATCAAGAAGAGTGGGGAAAAGAGGACCTGCAGTCAGCAGCACCCAGAAAGCTTTCAAATCCCATTCAGTCTGTGGCTCCAGAGTGATATAAGAAAAATCAGTGTCATATCACAGGAAAACAGATAAATGAAAGTTTGGTGAATATTTTGCCCATTTCTCTTCAAAAATTAATATAATTTACTCAGAATCATAAGATTTTATGAAGGGTAGTAGTGTTTACAAATAGCAGTGAATCCTGGAGGCAGCACAATGGCGCAGTGGTTAACACTGCTGCTTCAAGGCGCAGAGGACCCGGGTTCCATCCTGGCCCCACGTCATTGTCTGTGTGGAGTTTCCACATTCTCCCCGTGTCTGTGTGGCTCTCACCCCCACAACCCAAAGATGGGCAGGGTTGGTAGATTGGTTACCCTAAATTGGCCCTTAATAAGAAAACAAACAAATTGGGCACTTTAAATTTATTTTTTAAAAGGTAGTGAATCCTATTGGGAGTAGCAGTGTTCATTAATTATAAATTAATTATAAATCATAATAAAGATGGCAGGGCAGGTGATGTGTTGTGACTGCATAATGTAGGAGCCCGTGGACGCTGGGGTGATCCAGGGCAAAAACATCTGCACTAAGTTCCAGCGGCTTGAGGAGATTCATCTGAGAGTCACTGAGCTGGACGCTAAGCTGCAGACACTGCGATAAATCAGGGAGGGGGAAAGTCATCTGGACAATTTGTATCAGGAGGCAGTCACACCACTTAGGATCTTCTGATTTTGGTCAGTGGTCATGGACAGGCGGTGTGGCTGTGTGTGAGGCAGGCATGGGGACCCAGAAGCTCAAAATGGAGGAGCCTCAGCCTCTGGGTGGACCAGTTTCACCCCCTCCAATTCCCCCCCCCCCTCCGCCAATTCTCCCCTCCTCCCCCCAACCACCTCGCCACTCCTGGTGGTTGAGGTGCTCACCATTTGCCTCCGATTGAATCCTCTGGCCCCATCATTGTCTACGATGTTTTGCGTGGTTCACCCAACCTGCCAGTGGGACAGAAAGATCACGCCGGTGGGAAGGGCTAGAAAATTCGACCCCCTACATCAGAATACATGTAACATTCACAACAAAAATAGATGAATTGACAGCGCAAATAGAAATAAATATGTGTAATCTTACAGCCATTACAGAGACATAGCAGCAGGATGACAAAGGTTGGACC
Organism: Scyliorhinus canicula; assembly: GCF_902713615.1. Taxonomy (NCBI): domain Eukaryota; kingdom Metazoa; phylum Chordata; class Chondrichthyes; order Carcharhiniformes; family Scyliorhinidae; genus Scyliorhinus; species Scyliorhinus canicula. Next base: position 60,396,540 of record NC_052154.1, on the reverse strand, counting down.
CTTAATATTCAAGGGTACACAATATAAAGGAAGGGCAGGAAGCTAGGAAAAGGTGGAGTGTCAGCTCTGTTAATTATGGATGACGTCTGGACAATGGAGAGAGATAGATTAATTCAAGATGTAGAATAAATTTGCATAGAGATGAGAACAAATAAAGGTAAGAAGTCACTTATGGAAATAGTTTATAGGCCCCCTAACAGTAACCACACTGTAGAATGGGGTATATATGATAAAATAATGCAGCTTGTGAGAAAGGTACGGTGATATTCTTGGGTGATTTAAATCTGCGTATAGATTGGACAAAACAAATTGGCAAAGGTAGTGTAGATAATGAGTTTTATTGAGAGTGTTTCGTAGGGCAACACAGCCAGCAGGCTATACTAGATTTGATAATGTGCAGTGAGACAAGATTAATGAATGACCTCAGATTAAAGGCACCCCTAGGTAGCAGTGTTCATAATATGATTGAATTTCACATTCAGTTTGTGGGAGAGAAGAGTGGTAAGTAAACTTGAATAAGGGCAATTATGCTGACATGAAGATATAGCTGGTTAAAGTGAACTGGAAAATTAGGTTAAGAGATAGGTCAGTAGGGATGCAGTGGCAGATATTGAAGAAGATATTCCAGAACACTCAGAAAAGATACATTTCTGTAAGAAAAAAAGATTCCAAGAGGGGGATGCACCATCCCCAGAGACAGAGGGTAGCAATGGAAGGGTGCTTTTCTGAATGGAGGGCTGTGACTAGTGGTGATCTGCAGGGATCAGTGCTGGGACCTTTGCTGTTTGTCATATATATAAATTATTTGGAGGAAAATGTAACTGGCCTGATTAATAAGTTTGCAGACAAAGGTTGGTAGAATTGCAGATAGCGATGTGGACTGTCAGAGGATACAGCAGGATACAGATCAGTTGGAGACTTGGGCGGAGAGATGGCAGTTTGAGTTTAATCTGGACAAATGTGAAGTAATACATTTTGGAAGGTCTAATATAGATGGGAAATATACAGTAAATGGTATACAGTACTGTTAAGAGTATTGACAGGCAGGAGGATCTGGGTGTATGGGTCCACAGGGCACTGAAAGTGGCAATGCAGGTGGAGAAGGTAGCCAAGAAGGGATATGGCATGCTTGCCAGGGCATTGAGTATAAAAAATGGCAAATCATGCTTCAGCTGTATAGAACCTTAGATGGACCACACATGGAATATAGTGTTCAATTCTGGTCGCTACACTACCAGAAAGATGTGAAGGGTATAGAAGAGATTTATCAGGATGTTGCCTGGTATGGAGTGCACCAGGAAGCAGTTATGTCCCTTGAATTCAGCCAGTAGTCAGGGACAGGAGGGTGTAGTTGCGAGTGAGGCAGGTAGAGGGATTCCGGAGGTAGTGTTGCAGGAGCCTCAGCCCTTGACCTTGTCCAACAGGTTTGTGATTCTTGCTCCCTGTGTGGACTGCAGGGAGAATGAGCAAACTGACCAGGCATAGACTAATTTCTAAATGGGGAAATGCTTAGGAAACCAGAACTCACGGGGAGAGGATGTTGCCACTGGTAGGAAAAACTAGAACCAGAGGACACCATCTGAGACTGAAGGGACAAACCTTTAAAACAGAAATGAGGAGGAATTTCTTCAGCCAGCGGATGGTGAATCTGTGCCGCAGAAGGCTGTGGAGGCCAAATCACAGAGTGTATTTAAGACAGAGCTAGATTGGGTCTTGATTAATAAGGGTATCAGGGGTTATGGGAAGAAGGCAGTGGAATGGGAATGAGAAAAATATCAGCCATGATTGAATGGCAGAGCAGAATCAATGGGCCTAGTAGCCTAATTCTACTTCTATGTCTTAAGGCCTTATTGTCGTAATGATGGAAATAGAGGGATACAGACACCGGAAGTGCAGAAATGTTTAGGTTGGAACAGGCAGCATGCCGGCACAGACTTAGAGGGTTGAAGGGCCTGTTCCTGTGCTGTACCTTTCTTTGTTCTTTGTTCTATCCCATGCAATACAAAGGGGTAAGAGATAGGAATATGTTAATATATGATGATGTACTACTGACATCAACCAGTCATGTGTCTGACAAGAGAGAGAGAGAGAGAGAGAGGTTGGATTCATGTTTACGAGCGACATGTCTACTCTGTAACCTGTTTGGATGCATTAGTTATGTTAAGCAGATATTGTAGTGATCTCTGTACATGAAGGGTTAATGTGTAGTCAGTACAGTCAGATGATCACTAGAGGGCAACACTAACAGGGAGTATAAATACAAGCTCAATCTGTTAACCCGCTCTCTTCGGGTGTCTTGTGGCGAGAGAACAGAAGTGTATAAATTGATAACAGAAGAGAACTAGAGCTCAGAGTGTAAAGTATAATATCCATAGTTAATCTAGTTCTATCTTGTTTAATTTGACTACTAGTAAAAGTATTGAAGAATCAAACTCACAAGTTAATTAATTAGTTACTCAATAAATTATTTATTATCACTGGACGACTTCGAGTATTCATCATCATCAAAGTTAAGTTCAACTCGGCATAAACAAATGAGTAACATATATTACTCTAATGTATTAGATATCAGAGTATGTCTATTAACCAAATTCCACACCTGGGGCAGAATTTTAAAGCCCCTCCTGCCGGTGAGATTTTCCGGCCACGCCCAGGTCAGTGGACATTTGAATGGTTTGCTGCATTTTACAGCCCGCCCCTTCCCATATCAAAATTCCACCCCAAGACTCCAGGCCATAAGGACCATCCCACAATGCCCCAGAAAGCTGTTTATGTCATTAATTGATTATACTCAAAAGAGGGGTCAATGGATGAGAATTCAGCCTCCCCCCACACACGGTGTGCTTTCTGGCAGCGAGATCTTCCACTCTCTCCGATGTCTATGGCTTTTTTACATGGCTCGCCCTTCCCACCTTGCAGGGAACCTTCCACAGGGGTTCATCTTCGGTGGGACCAGACGATACCCTGAAGGGAAGGGCTGGAAAATCCCGCCCAATTACTTTTTTGGGAACTAAAGAAGAGCAGGGATATGAGAATTGCGTAGATTGGTGGTGCTGAGGTAAAAGGTCAACCGTGATCTTATTGATTGATGAGGCAAGGTCAAAGGGCCAGAAGACCTACTCCAGCTCCTATTTCTTAGGTTCTTATGTAATAACCTATAACTGTTTTTTAAGGGAAGAACAAATTGTTTGAAGTAGCAAGGCAAGAACAATTGGCTGGTGATGACTATAACATGAGAAAACACAATGCAAAAACTTCTATTTAGTTCAAATATATTTGTGTTCAAAATTGTTCAAAATCAAACTGGTTCCGTGTTGAAGAAAATATCCTCTCCACAAACACTGATCAGGAACCAGCTGGAGTACCCCACACATTATAAATATCAATGGTGATGAGTGAAATGAACAGAATTTTCATTCACATTATCATTTAAAACTCATCCCAAATTTAAACCAGAATGGAGTAATAACCCCAATATTATTCTGAGAGTTAATTGACGTGACTTTTTTCCCCATCCCAATAGGTGTCTGTCTCCAAGCCTTTGAAAGATAATTCAGTCATGGGTTGAATCTAGTTTTTCTAAGATTATGGAACATATCCCAAGTAGAGATTAGATTTTATTGCGCAATCTGTAGATTTGATTTCAACTCTTATCAGTTTATACCGCAGGAAAACTAATCTGAAGAAAAATAATCTTTACTTCCCTTTCCTCTCCAAAGTACTCAAATGCATAGTTGCCCCTCCAAATCTGTGTCCATCTTGAAATGAAAATCGCTTATTGTCACGAGTAGACTTCAATGAAGTTACTGTGAAAAGCCCCCTAGTCGCCACATTCCGACGCCTGTTCGTGGAGGCTGGTACGGGGTTTTCTAGACCTGCCCCTCGAGCATCCCCAATTTTAATACTCCACCACTGGCTGCACATTCAGCTGCTAGGGCAGCACGGTAGCCTTGTGGATAGCACAATTGCTTCACAGCTCCAGGGTCCCAGGTTCGATTCCGGCTTGGGTCACTGTCTGTGCGGAGTCTGCACATCCTTCCCGTGTGTGCGTGGGTTTCCTCCGGGTGCTCAGGTTTCCTCCCACCATCCAAAGATGTGCAGGTTAGGCGGATTGGCCATGATAAATTGCCCTTAGTGTCCAAAATTGCCCTTAGTGTTGGGTGTGGGATTACACCCAAGTGTTGGGTTGGGTTATAGGGATAGGGTGGAGGTATTGACCTTGGGTAGGGTGCTCTTTCCAAGAGCCGGTGCAGACTCGATGGGCCGAATGGCCTCCTTCTGCACTGTAAATTCTATGATAAATTCTATGAAACTCCCTCATTAAATTTTTCACCCCTCAACTTTTCTTTCACCCGTTAAAATATTTGGTTGTCTAATACTTTCCCTGTAAGTGGCTTTGTGTTAAATTCTGATTGAGAATGCTTCTGTACAGAACCTTCAGATGTTTTACAACCTTATCGTTTGTGTATACATGGAAGTGCTTGATGTTGTTTATTTGGATGGCAGGAAAACTCTTATTCAACAGAGTTGTTTCCGTATTTTGAAATATGTAAATATTTATGTAATTTAAGAGTCATTGACAGTGGAGAGTTTCCCTACTGATGTTATCAGGAATTACATAACCAGATTTGCTTATGCAAACACTCCGTTTTCTCTGCACCATTAGGTTTGCGGAATTTGATTTTGTCTGTTCTGCAAATCAGAAGTCATCAGTCGTCATGGCGACGATGTATTGTTTCCTTTTTCTGTCCAGCAGCAGCCCTTTAACTCCACCTGTACTTATTTTCTATCTGAGAACAGGTCTGACTCTATTCAAGCAAACAAATAGAATCGCAAGGGATTTTAAGGAGAATACTTAGGACAATGGTGGAACACAGTTAGAGAAAATGTGTGAGCATTTTGCCTGTTTAAGGGACGATGAAGCTGTCAATTGTCAAAACTTTCCTCATGCAATTTTCCTTCCCAACAGCCTTGACTATTTGATGTGTGCTTTCAAAACATGCGTCCCTTGTCGAGGCTTCAAACAAGCAGGTGAACCAGCATAAGAGAAGCTTATTTTCAAAAGCAAACTGCTGTGAACTCACATCTGTCAATCCCCACTATTTTTCTAACTGCAGTTTGAGCTTGTCTAGGACAAAGGACAAGGCATTTCAAAATATTATGTAGCATGCTTCAGATCGTTGGATAATGCAAACTAAAGAAGGAGCAGGAGTTGGCCAATCGACTGCCCCACCACGCAATAAGACCATGACTGGCCGGATTGTGGCTTCAACTCCACAATCCACCTATGCCATCGGTTATTTTGATTCCCTTCTTAGTCAAGAATTTATCCACCTCTACCTTAGAGATAATAAAAATATATATTAACCTTGCCTCCACCAGTCTCTGAGGAAGAGAGTACCAGAGATTCAGAAAATAATTATTCTCATCTCCTTCTCTGTTGTGAATACTGCAAAGTACTCATTTAGTAGCTCGTCCATTTTCTCTGGCTCCACACGTAGTTTCCCTCCCCTGTCCATGAGTGGGCCAACCCTCTCCCTGGCTACCCTCTTACTCTTTATACACCTGTAAAAAGTCTTGGGATTTTCCTTAATCCTGTTGGCCAATGACTTTTCATGACCCCTTTTAGCCCTCCTGACTCCTTGCTTAAATTCCTTCCTACTTTCCTTATGTTCCTCACAGGCTTCGTTTGTTCCCATCTTCTAGCCCTTACAAATTATCCCTTTTTCTTTTGGATCAGGCTTACAATATCCCTCATTATCCAAGGTTCCTGAAACTTGTCATGCTTATCCTTCTTCCTCACAGGAACATGCCGGTCCTGAATTCCTATCAATTGACATTTGAATGCATCCCACATGCCAGATGCTGATTTACTCTCAAACATACGTCCCCAATCTAGATTCTTCAGTTCCTGCCTAATATTGTTATAATTAGCCTTCCCCCAATTTAACACGCTCACCCTCAGACCACTCTTATCCTTGTCCAGCAGCGCTTTAAAACTTAATGAATTGAGGTCACTGTTCCCGAAATGCTCCCCTCCTGACCACCTGGCCGGGTTCATTCCCCAATACCAGGTCCAGTACGGCCACTTCCCTAGTTGGATTATCTAAATAGTGTTTCAAGAAGCTCTCCTAGATGTTCCTTACAAGTGCTTCCCCATCCAAACCCCTAGCACTAAGTGACTCCCAGTCAATATAGGGGAAGTGAAAATCATCAACCACAATAACTCTGTTGCTTTAACACCTTTCCAAAATATACCTACATGTCTGTTCCTCTATCTCCCGCTGGCTGCTGGGAGGCCTGCAGTAAACCCCGAACATTGTGACTGGACCCTTCCTATTGCTGAGCTCATATTGCCTCACTGCATGAGCCCTCTGAGGTATCCTCCTGCTGTGATATTCTCCTTAACCAGTACAGCAACTCCCCCACCGCTTTTACATCTCCCCTTATCATGCCTGAAACATCTAAATCCTGGAACGTTTAGCTGTCAATCCTGTCTCTCCCTCAACCAAGTCTCTGTCATGCCAACAACATCATATTTCCAAGTACTAATCCAAGCTCTAAATTCATCTGCCTCACCTGTTCTATTTCTCGCATTGAAACAAATGAACTTCAGACCATCAGGCCTGTTGTGTTCAGCAACATCTCATTGCCTGCTCTTTCTCTGACTCTAACTGGCCCTATTCTTTAGTTCCCTCTCAGCTTTTTCATCATCTGACCTATTGCTCCGGTTCCCACACCCGCTACACTAGTTTAAACTCTCCCGTGTGACACTAGCAAACCTAGAGAATTCCAAAACTTTGAAACTCCTTTGAGTGAAGAAATATTTCCTCACCTCAGTGCTAAAAGAAATGGGGACTTTGACCCCGTTTTCACCCAGAGACAGTCTGCTTTTCAGGATAATCAGCCTGCCAATGCCACATGGCATCCAGCAACACGGCCAATGTCTCCTGCTGTGTGGAGGGCATGCTGCCTGTGTTCAGAAGAGGCAATCAGTATTATAGGGGCAGGAATCTTCTCCACAATTACTTGGATGAGGTGGGTCCCTCCATATGAACAGGCAGTGGTAGGCCATGAATCTTGACCCCTCACCCTTAAATCAAAGTGACGGAATCTTACATCCAATACATTTGCCAATAGAAAGGATGAAGAAAGCCCAAAGGGAAAATCAGATCAGATTAATGTTGTACATTCCTCTCTGCTTCCAGTTTGATAACTGAGAAGGGAGCATCATAATCAGAGAGGCCAAGTAACTGGACAATGCCAAAAATGGGCAGGAGGCTAGCGATGTCAGATTACCCCACGCCCATTACTTTCAATGCAGGAATGTTGTAATATGCTTTTAAGTCATATCAGGATGACATCGCTCGGAAAGAAATGTGTCATATGATCCCGTCTTAGTTTCACTTTTGCTTTGAGCCGAGCATGCACACACAGTTCTGATGTCATCAAGCTTTATACCTATGTATAACTGTTTTCATGTGCCTAGTCTTAATAAATGAACTCACAATGTGTTTACTCAATCCCTTAGGAGAGATAGATGCCTTTTGTCTTTTCCAGTAAATAAGCCAAGATATTATATAAAACAGCAACATGACTGGCAGCACACAGACTCTGTGTTGCCTGCTCACCTTAATGAAAAATATGCTGTTGAGTGGCTGCATACCTGAGCATGGAGGACAAAATGTGAAGAGGCGAGCACAAGTTAAAGCTTTATTACTTTAACTGGTGTAAGTTGGTTTTAAATGGATGGAGCATGTGCTGGAAATCACGCTACAATTGATTATGACCTGAGAAAGATGGAGGAATGGAACAAAATGTCACCAGAGGAGGTGGAGACTGGGAAAGATTCAATCCATCCATGTGGGACCAAGGTACCCTACAGGAAAAACCCATGAAGGCAGTGGGAACCACATAGTCATGGTGGTCAACACCAGGCCCGGAATTTTCAATTTCCCGTAAGGGCCAGGAAAGGAACATCCAAATTTGAAAGTAGCACTCCTAGATCTGTGTCCTGTGCCTCTGGAATGCCCTCCAATTTTCGTACTGAAGGGGGGGGGGGGGGGGGGGGGGGGGGGGGCTTGAGCCTGGAGACCATTGGCCTCCAAGTAACTCCCCATTCAGATCCTTGAGGATCTTGGTAACAAGCCACTGAGGGTGCGTTCAATGCTCAATGTGCAAATTGCCAAACCCAAACAATCTGGTGCACAAAGCATGCAGAAATTAAACGTTTTTTTTTACGATGAAAACATTTGGAGGATTTTGCACCAGACCATTACCTTTCATTTGGCCGTTGTGGCCACCTTTCTGTTCATTGAGGTTGCTGGCCCTCTGTTATGCTGCCTCCTCTCTTCTGCCACAGGACCCATTATGCTTGCCATCTATTTTTGCCACTCATGCTCTGCAGGCAGCTCCTGCCTCTTGGTAATACTCGGCGCCACTAATTGGTTGCCGAGCTCGCCTCCAGGTGATTTCAGATAGTTACATTTGAAGATTGTGGCAGGATTCAAAACTCAGAAATGGCCTGGGCTTTGCGTTCCTGTTTCCAAATTAAAAATCAAGTCCCACGACTCTAGGCCTGGGTGCAGTGTCGCAACAGTTTCCACAACCTCACACAAGTGATCAATGTCAGTAAATACACCTTCAAATGCCATGTTCCACCAATTACACGATTGACCTCAAATACTGCTCAAAGCATCTTACCTCCACACCTCTCACCTTCAAACTATATTAGGCTTCATACCTCACATTCATAACTTCTGCTCAGCCTCACACTACTGAAAGCCCCACACCCAAATCTCATCAGGTGTACAGACTGCCAGTTATTCAGCCATATTATCCAAACATACTCACTGACACACATTCTTGTCTCTTGTAGGGCGAGGTAGCACATAACTGGAAGAAGCCAGACCTAATGGCGAGGGACAGGCATGACTATAAAGCCTTATTCCTATGGAGATGGTGATATGGTGAATGTATTACGGCACCCATTCACCACTGTATTGCATTGTACTATGTTGATGCCGGTGTGGGCTCCACCTATGGACCATTGTATTACATTACATAGCATTATATCATGTTGGTGCCCTTGTGGGCTCCGCCCTTGGCCCCGCCCCCTCGGGGGAGGTATATAGATCTGCTGCCCTGTAGGCGGCTCTCAGTGCAGAGCCGTCGCAGGCAGGTACAGTTCTAGCTGATTATAACCACTGTTCACCTCAACTCTCCATCTCGTGTGAATTGATGGTCGCATCAGCTGATTGCAATTGTTGGAGCAGCTATGGCTGAGACTGAGACCATGAAGAATATGGTGTGTTTATACATAATCCTCCTTGTCGCATCAAACTCCCTCTCCCATTACATAAACTCTTACGAGCTGCAGATAGTGTAAGCCTGAACCTCTTGCTTTCTGCATCCCTTTCTTCCTGTAATTCTACCCTGGTGCCTTTCTCCTTTCAGATACCAAGGACTTCAATCTGTCTAGGCAATGATCAAAGAGCAAGAGGTGAAGAGCAGAAAGGCACTGATGAAGAAGAAACAGTTTCACGTGGTCTCATACTAGCTCCGAAACTGACACTGCATATGCTGTATCGAATAGCGTAGAAGCAAAATCTGCATATGGTGACACCCATCAGGCCCATGTGGCCCACAGCCAGGACAGGGGACTTGGATAGTGTAGGTTCCAGCTCACCAGAGGGTGAGGTTACAATGGAATTGTGTTGCAAAGACTCAGGTGAGCTCCTTGATAGGGTGAGCTACAGAGGAATGCGGAGGGTATGCAAAATGTAATGCTTGGTGCATTGGGAATCCTGCCAGCCTCTGACAAAGAGTACAGAGACTTGGCATAGAGCTTGGAGCCCACCTTTTCCAGCATGGAAGTGATGGCCAAATCCCTTTGCACAATGTGGACCCATCCATGTGTCTGATGTCGGAGACTCGGCTTCTATCGCAGTATTGGGAGAAGCCGCCTAATGTCTTGAGCACCGCATTGGAAGCTCAGAATCAAGTTATTCAAGTTCAACTTACTGCAAGCTTGGCTTGTGTCCACCATGACTGTGGATGCCAGTGCTGTAAAGGGCTTGCAGTGTGTCATCACAGTCCAGAAATCTGCCCTTCAACAGGCTACTGGGACAGACACCCCGTCAGACTGCTGCCAACCTTGCTGAGGTGGGACAGTCCACAACTTAGCCTTTGAGGGCCAGAGCTGATCCTATTCATCCTGCAAGGTCATCAGCAGTCTCACCTACTGAAAGTCAGCAGCCTTCCTCAAGCCATGCTGCAGTCACTGGAGTAGCATTGTGTAGGAACACAAGGGCAGGCAAAGAGGCAATGCACAATGATGTTTCTATGGAATTTTGGATAGTTTGACTTACAAATTTGCCTTGGTATGTTTATTTTGTATTGGCCTTTACATTTTGCATTGTGGCCAAGCAGATGCTATGATGGTCAGCAACAGAGGGAATGTGGAGGCGCAAGAATGTTGGTAAATGGTGAATTGGGGTTGTGCTTACTGATATATTAGTCAAATGAGACAACCTGGGGCCGCCAGGTCAGAACTGGACTATTTTGGTTGCCTCCCTCCATCTCCTTGTTCTCAGTTGGTCGCTGTTGGGAAGGCTGGGCTGTGCCCTCATGATGGTGAGGTTGTGCAGCTTGCAACAGCACTAAGGCAATCCTCCAGAGCAGTGGGAGCCTTCCTTGTGTGTGCGTGTGTGTGTGTGTGTGCGCATGAGTGTGTGCACATTTGTGTGCGTGTACATCCACGTGTAAGTGTGTGTACATGTGTGTGTGTACATGCGTGTGTATATGTGTGTACGTGTGTGTGTGTGTGTGTGTCCTCATTGCCAACCTCTGGTTTGCCGTGGTGGCTCAAATGCAGCTGGCAAAACGAGCTTCTGCAGAATGAAGGCTGTATGACTGCTGCCAGGACATTGACCTGCATGACATGCTGTGTATGATCGCACATCAGCTGATGTTGAGGAAGTGGAACCCCTTTCAATTGTGTACATCTCAGAATAGATGTGCATCACCTGCAGTGATGTGCGTGAGCCAATGGCACTGTGTATCATGGGGTCTGCAGTCCTAGTGAAGCCTCATGCTCACTCTGCCTGCTTCTCTCTGCAACGATTAAATAAAATATGTTGAGCTCTCTTAGAATATAAAATCCCACTGACCCCTCTTATGCAATGATGAACTGCAAACTGGGGGATGTTGGAAATGTCATCTGTTCCAGTCTGGAAAGAGCCAGATGCCATAAGACCATAAGAGCATAAGACATAGGAGCAAAATTAGGCCTCTCAGCCCATCGAGTCTGCTCCGCCATTCAATCATGGCTGATATTTTTCTCATCCACATTCTCCCGCCTTCTCCCCATAATTCCTGATCCCTGCATTAATCAAGAACCTATCTATCTCTGTCTTAAAGACATTCAATGATTTGGCCTCCACAGCTGAAAGGTTGATGGCCACAGTTACTTTCACAGCCACTGGGCATGCCGTCCTTTCCCTGCTCTGAGGTTGCAGTTGCGAACACAGCAAGTGGCAGCTGAGTGCAGAAATCCTTAGTGAAGTAACAACATCTGACAATGTTCCTCACTGAGGTTGTGATAGGACAATTGCTCCCTGAAGATCCTGGGTGGATATGGCCTCCTCCTGAGAGCTCTTCTCCCCCTCCCTTTTCCATCAGATTCTTCTGTTCTGCGTTCACCCTGCTCATTCTCCCTGACATGCTCTATTCCGAAGGCAGGACATTCTACTGCATCCATGTCTGGGAGCAGGTGGTTTGTGCAGAATCCTTGAGGCAGGGCAGACACTGCTGAATGCATTGCAACGCTGGTCGTGGACTTCAGCAACTTTAAACAATTCCGGAAACTACTAACGACAGCACGTGTCAATCAGCAACTTTGTAGATAGTTATTATCCCTTGAAATGGTCAGGAGGGATGGGTGAGGAGAATCCTTCCTCCTGGTGAATGTGTTCAGCTGTGCAAGGTTAAGAGAATCTGGAGCTCCAAATGGGCAGCACTGCTGTTAAATCATGTTGATTGAGGCGATGATCTATCTACTCAGCATACTTCCAGCAGCCATTTCCTGCATGTGTCCTGACACACTCACCAGCATGACTTGCATCAGAACTCTGCGCATCTGGCACGGTTGCCATGTTGGAGATAAAAAGGTATACGTAGAACCAAACAATCTGGCATTATGAAGTTGAATTTTCTGGCCTTAGGATTCAAAATGATAGGGGACAAGGGAAAAGTGATAGACTGAAGCAGTACTTTCCACAGGAACAGATTAGTGTATTAGTGTATACATATAAATCCTGGCATGACAAACATGGCCTAGACAGTTGACCTTCAATTGACGTCAATTCACAAGAGTTTACAAAATATTAAATAACCCTGGTAATGTAACACGATCACTTGACCTCCATAACTCATTTTGAAGTTGTTTTTTCAGGCATCATGATTATGGAAATCTAGGACTCAAAGTCCTCAGAAAGTATATCACATTTGAATTGAAGTCATGTTACAATGTAAAGAATGTATGATCTCAGTGTTAAGGTTTTTGGCCGCTAATTCCGGCTTTGTACTGCCGCTGGTTTTGGTATTACGGGAGCCAGGAGATGGAACAAATGATGTTGAGGGGGGGGGGGGGGGGGGGGGGGGACAGTAGAGTGGCAGGTGGGGTGGGGGTCCACGCCCAAAGACTTCCGAAGCAGCCCAGACTGATCACCATGTTAGGAAGGATGAGGGCGTGAACATCACATGCATGTGATAGAAGCATGCAGAATGAGCAATTCAGGGTCTAACGCTGACTTGGCATCCAATCTGCTGATGCGTTGGGCACTTTGGATCCGTGAAGTAGACCTGGCCACCAACACTGAAGATGGTTCAACACTATTTTATTAACTCTTATAAAATGCTAGACATACTATTACTGTGGGTTTACACAATGCTAGTTTAACTAGAGACATGTGCCTGTCCGAACCAGTTGAATCACTCAGCACGTGGTGAGAGTCCATACTGTAACTGATACGTTCTTGTGCTTCTGAGAGGCAGCATCCTGAATGAGCGGGAAAAGAGATGCCCTCTGTCTTTATAGTGCGTGTGTTCTAACTGGTGATTAGCTGCGGTGTTTGTGCATGTTGATTGGTCCTAGTGTATGTCCATCAGTATGTGTCTGCACCATGATATACTGGTGTATATTATGACATCCTCCCCTTTTTAAAAAATGTATGTGTATGTGTGACAATAAATTGTGTGAGTGTGTGAAGAATGTTCCTAACTACATGTGAGGTGGAAAGACATATGTACAGAGCTATATACAGGAATACAAAGCTACATACAAGAGAAGGTGCCTGGTGCAGATAAGTAGTATGCAACAAATTGAACAAGAACAGTGCTATGTACAAACCAATAGAGAATGATTAAACAAGGAAGGAAACATCTCAGAGAGTTCATAAATTTGCAAAGTTCATAAATTCAGTCTCTGAGGTGGGCGACAAACTCTGGTGGACCCGTAGTTGCAGGACTGCGCAAGGACACGGAGGTGGGTGAGAAAGGTTCGTCCTTACCCTGTAGGCTCTGCTGAAAGATATAGCGCTCAAAGCGCTCGTTTACCTCGACCTCGCAGTGGCTGTCGAACTTTAGGAGGACCGTCTTGAACTTAGATTTATCTTCCCCGTCGGCAAAGGTGAGCGAGTGAAAGATGTGGAGGGCATAGAACCTGGCTGTGGAGAGGAACAGAGCAATCTTCCGTGCGTCTGAGGCAGCTTCCAGGCCCATGGCCTCGAAGTATAGCTGGAAGCGCTGTTTAAAAATCTTCCAATTGGAGCCCAGGTTCCCGGTAATGCGGAGAGGCGGCGGGAGGCGAACGCTGTCCATACTGCAGGATGGCTGAAGACTGGTGGAAGGCTGATCACTGGTAGGTAGGTCTCAGAATTACTAACATCCCTCAACTACTGGTACCATGATGTGTTGGGCGCTCTGGATCCGTGAAGTAGACATAGGCCATCAACACTGAAGATGGTTCAACACTATTTTATTAACTACTTATAAAATGCTAGACATACTATAACTGTGGGTTTACACGGTGCTAGTTTAACTAGAGACCTGTGCCTGTCCGAACCAGTTGAATCACTCAGCGCGTGGTGAGTCTGTACTGTAACTGATACGTTTTTGTGCTTCTGAGAGGCAGCATCCAGAATGAGCGGGAAAAGTGATGCCCTCTGTCTTTATAGTGCGTGTGTTCTAACTGGTGATTGGCTGCGGTGTTTGTGCATGTTGATTGGTCCTAGTGTCTGTCCATCAGTGTGTATGGCTGCACCATGATATACTGGTGTATATTATGACATTGTACAGCACGCTGTGGTTTTGGAAAAGTTCACACTATTTCTTTCAGTCAGAATGGAAAGATGCTGGTTGCAGATTTGCAAGGCCTCGAGGCACGTTTTCCACTCAAAGGTTGGCTGGTTTGGGGCTGGGGGAGGGAGGTGCCAGTGTCCCATTTCCTCGGGCTGCAGGATGAAATTGGATTGGAACAGCCGACAGAGGGGAGATTGCACGGGGGTGGGGGTTGGCTGTGGAGGACTCCCAAAGGAAAGCCACACCCACTTATGGTTTGCAGGGAGCACCTAGTCTGCCTGCATTTTAGCAGGAGCAGACTCAGTGGCGGCCATGGTTCAACAAAAAGGTACTCAGCAAACTTTGCCTTCTCCTGCAACTGAGGACTTGTCAAAACTTGAGCAATACTGCAACACATGGTGACTCGAACCAAGCCCTCCAAAAACAGTATCCAGCTTGTTCCACCTTTACAATGCAAAAGCCAATAAAGAGCTTAACATCTGAGTGATTGGCGACATGTTGAAGCACCACTGAACAACAATATACCTCGGAGTGACCATAGGAAGGACACTGACCTTTCAGGAGCATCCAAAAACAACTACAGCCAAGGTCAAATCCAGAAACAGCTTGATTGCCAAACTAAGCACTTCAACGTAGGGTGCTGCTAACACAACCACCGAATCTCAGCACTCACACTAGAGCAGTTGATGTTGTATACATGGATTTTAGTAAGGCTTTGATAAGGTTCCCCATGGTCGGCTTATGAAGAAAGTAAGGAGGTGTGGCATAGAGGAAAATCTGGCCAATTGGATAAGTAACTGGCTATCACATAGAAGACAGAGGGTGGTGGTAGATGGAAAATTTTCAGACTGGAGACCAGTTACCAGCGTGTACCACAGGGATCAGTGATGGGTCCTCTGCTATTTGTGATTTTTATCAATGACTTGGAGGAGGGGGCTTAAGGGTGGGTCAGTAAATTTGCTGATGACACCAAGATTGGTGGAGTAGTGGATGAGGTGGAGGGCTGTTATAGGCTGCAAAGAGACGTTGATAGGCTGCAGAGCTGGGCTGAAAAATGGCAGATGGAGTTTAACCCTGATAAGTGCGAGGTGATTCATTTTGGTAGGAAACATTTGAATGCGAATTACAGGGTCAACGGCAGGATTCTGAGAAATGTGGAGGAACAGAGAGATCTTGAGGTTCATGTCCACAGATCCCTGAAGGTTGCCACTCAAGTGGATAGAGCCGTGAAGAAGGCTTATAGTGTGTTAGCGTTTATTAACAGGGGGCTTGAGTTTAAGAACCGTGGGGTTATGCTGCAACTGTACATGACCCTGGTGAGACCACATTTGGAGTACTGTGTGGAGTTCTGGTCACCTCACTATAGGAAGGATGTGGAAGCATTGGAAAGGGTGCAAAGGAGATTTACCAGGGTGCTGCCTGGTTTGCAGGATAGGTCTTATGAGGAAAGGCTGAGGGAGCTGGGACTTTTTCCTTTGGAGCAGAGGGGGATGAGAGGTGACTTTATCAGATGATGGGGGGGATAGATAGAGTGGACGTTCAGAGACTATTTCCTCGGGTGGATGTAGCCTTTACAAGGGGGCATAACTATAAGGTTCAGGGTGGGAGATATAGGAGGGATGTCCGAGGTAGGTTCTTTACCCAGAGAGTGGTTAGGGTGTGGAATAGACTGCCTGCTGTGATAGTGGAGTCGGACACTTTAGGAACTTTTAAGCGGTTATTGGATTGGCACATGGAGCACACCAGAATGACAGGGAGTGGGATAGCTTGATCTTGGTTTCAGACAATGCTCAGCACAACATCGATGGATGAAGGGCCTGTTCTGTGCTGTACTGTTCTATGTTCTATACTCAATCGCAGAATACTGTGCCCTCGTTTGGTCATGAGAATCACACACACACAGAGTTGACTCCCAGCCGAATGTTACCATGCATGTCAATGCTTAAACACTATACTCAACACCACTCTCTTGCATTCCTGGCCTGACATCACTCCTCCACATGCCCACCGACTTGCAACAACCCACAAAATGATATAAAAAGTTTGCAATGCCCCCACCTGCCCCTTCATGCTGACCTATTCAGCCCACCAAAGGTACGACTCCCATCAAGAAGGCTGATATGGAAAAACCCTCCCACACAGGACTTCAGTGCAAATTCCACTTAGACAAATGAATGGGAATCATTGGACATGACAAATGCCTGGCATCAAACCCAGCCTATGACTGGAAGAAACTGGTTAAGAGACTTGGCATTCAAGAAATAACTAAATCCTCCACACAGACATGCAGCAGCAGGGTGACCATGGTGCTATCAGTGACCTTCAATGTTACCATCATCCTCAACTTCTGTACTTGTAGACGTTGGAGCCAGAGACATCATCAACATTTCTCAGCAAGACATACAGGATGTAAACAAGGCCAAGCAGTGGGCTAAAGCAGCAACTGCTGGACAATCTCAGCAGGTTTGACAGAGTCAGCCAGACTCAAAACATTAGCTCCCTTCTCTCTCCACAGATACTGTCAGACCTGCTGAGATTGTCCAGCATTTTCTCTTTTTGTTTCAGTTTCCAGCATCCGCAGTAGTTTGCTTTTATAAGAGCAGTGGGCATGTGGCCTTGCCAGCATAGTGGGTTTTCCAGTGGTGTAGGGAGCAATTCACACAAGTAGTTGTGTGGGCACCACATCATAATGGGCAGGTGTACAAGAACCACAAAGAATTTATTCCCTGAATGTGCAGTTGGTGTATGACCATGTACAGGGCATAAATGTTCCCCATTCTGCACCAGTCAGCGCCATATGTTGTTTAAGTTGTCGAAGGAAGAGGATTAGGGGCATAGAGTCTGAACAGTAACTATATATTGTAGAACATAGCTATGCACAGATATAGAAGATAGTAGGCTTCTTCAGTCCAAGACACAGGCTTTCTTCATTTAGACAGCTGCCAGACTATGACGAGTCATGTGGCTCCCTTTCCATCATCATGTGGTCAGTACAATTTCTCCAGTCCCACATTAACCCTTTCAGTCCCGGATGCCCTAATACTGGAGTCAGCTGTCTCGACCATCTTCGAATCAGTGAATGGCGGCTTGGTGACATGGGCTACCATCTTTAAGCTCCACCTCACAACTTTATTACATATAGAAGGACAGCTATGTAGAGGAGAACATTGAAGCCTGAAGCAAAAATTCTGATTCTTGAACCATTCCCGATTAACCCTCCAGTACTCACTGGAGTCTGTCTCCTATTTCATTGTGGCCTGTTGCATTGGCCACAGACTCCATGGTCAATGTGAGAATGCAATCCTAACCATCAGGCCTTCAGTGACCCCTCAGGAGGGAGAGTTGGAAGGTGTGAGGCATCTACGACATCATTGCTCCAGACAGGCTTCCGTCAGCATCTCATCAGATCCCAATTCCCATGAAAATAAATCCTTAGGTCACTGTTTCTCCATACCTCCCAATCTTTCCATCTCTTACTGATGATAGCAACATCCTCTTAGCCAAAATGCTGAAGACAAAACAAACCAAATCACTGCTGTTTGTGCCAATTGGCTGATATATTTCAAACTTTAAAAGTGAGTCATTGGCTGGGAAGGACTTTGGGGCAATCTTGACGTCCTGATAGGCACAATTTCTCCCTTTCTCTTTCCAAAGAGTGAAACAAACAACTGGCTCCTAGCGCTTACTCTCGGTTTGGTTTCAGTTATAACAATTGATGAATCGCAGACAAGAATGCATCATCAATCAATGATAACATTTATGTATTGGCATTTGACGTGAATAGAAAATATTGTATGGCCTTCTGTTCTGTTCTCTAATGTCCTTGGAAGGAGAACATTAAAAAAGCTTTCCTTGGCTAGAATGCTGATTACTTTGTGTTCATATTCTCAGCTGGGTGACTGCTCAATTTTAAAAAGTTGATCGTGGTAGTTTTTAAAGGATAGGCTTGCAAGCCAGGACGCATAAACAAGCAAGAGCTTTATTGGAAAGGCGTTTACCCAGCAGGCTGTTAGGAGAGACGGCCCATTTTCCTCTGCAAACAGTCGATGATATCATCAGTATGTCACATGATTGGACCCTTAACCTGACTTTGTTCCAACTAGGAACAAACATGAATGCACAACCCCTTCCTCCCCCTTTACAGCAAAGGTTTCAGCAATGAAACACAATCCACAATATGGACAATTATTAAACACAACAGTCACTAAATTAGATGTTTCAGAGGATGTCAATTCCTGTATGGTTGTTGGCAAAGCTCAGGCATCTGCTGTTTCGTGTTGAATGCAACGCCTGGTGTTTTGGGTTTAGTTTGGACATTGTCTGTCATTGCCTCGACTGGAGTCGATGTAGTGTTCAGAAGTTGACTCGGTGTTGAAGTGCCCATAACTGGGGTACTGTCTTCCACAGTTGTTTCTGGTATTGTCAGGTTCTCAGGATTGTCTACGTCTTCACTTGGCACAGTTTGTTGCAGACTCTCGGGTGACTCTGTCTCTGGGAAACCAGTTCTCGTTGCTAAAAGTTGATCAGCATGTCTTCTCCACATTACATCTTCCTGAGTTTGGAGACCGGTCCTGTCTGTGCCAAGACAATGGCAGGTATTAACTTCTCACTGTTGATATAGGTCCTTGCAGGGGGTGGCATGTGGTGCAGTGGTTAGCACTGGGACTGCGGCGCTGAGGACCCGGGTTCAAATCCCAGCCCTGGGTCACTGTCCGTGTGGAGTTTGCACATTCACCCCATGTCTGCGTAGGTTTCACCCCCACAACCCAAATATGTGCAGGTTAAGTGGATTGGGTACGCTAAATTGCCCGTTAATTGGAAAAAAATTAATTGGGTACTCTAAATTTATTTTTTAAAATATATAGGTCCTTGTCAATACTTCCTGGCCTTTCTGAAAAACATGGCATTTAGCCCCATTCTCACATCCCTTGTTTTAGACAACTTCAGCAAACGCTGTGTGTAACTGATGTTTTACCATGTGTATTGCTTTGAGTTGTCGAATGTGTTGTATTCCTGTATGTCTTGGGGAATGGTCTCCCCACCCGACCACTGTAATCCCATAACTGAACCTAACCTGCACATCTTTGGCCTGTGGGAGGAAACTGGAGTACCCAGAGGAAACCCACACAGACATAGGGAGAAAGCACAAACTCCACAGTCACCCAAATTTGTAGTTGAACCTGTGTCCCTGACATTGTGAGGCAGCAGTGCTAACCACTGTGCCACCATGCTGCCAGTTTTTTTTGTGGTATTTTTGTAGACCAGGAAGGTACAAACAAACAAAAGCTTTATTGGAAAGGTGTTTACACTATGGGCTGTTGGGATAGACTGCCTATTTGCCTGCACAAACAGCCGATGACGCATCAATACGTCACGTGATCGGACTCATAAAGTGATCTTGTTCCAACTCGAAACAAGAATGATCACAAAGGTACAGTGTGTTGATTCCATGAAACATCTAATTGAACATGAATTGCCTTGGAGATTTGTGACTATATTTTGGAACCAGGCAGTACTATAAAACTAAAAACAAGTGCACAAAACTAACTGAAAATATCCAATTGGATTTAATGGAGAGTTATTTTATACTATACGAGCCTGTACAGAAATGTTACAGAAAAGTTAATGACTGGAATGGGGATTAGGTTTTCTGATAGACTCATCTGAGAATAGCCTCAATGGAAGGGTTTATGAAATACAGACTAATATTTGCTGCCAGTCTTCGGAAGTACTTTACTACGAATGATAGAGAGGTTATTTTAGGAAATGGGGTGTTACTGGTATGCAGAAAGCATTAACATTCCAAATGTTTAATTCCCTCTGAAAGAAACATATTAAATCTGAACTTCTGCCTGTTTTCTTTTATCCATTTTTTCCCCTCAGCTGTTGCCCAGTTCTAGCCCCCAGTGTCCTCAAACATCTGCATAATACACTTGTTGAGTTTTCCTGCTTTAGCATTTACTGACAGATGGGAGACACAAATCTGGCAAATGTGGCTCTCTGAAGTAATTGAGAAAACTGGCACTGAGTCATAGAACATAGAACATACAGTGCAGAAGGAGGCCATTCGGCCCATCGAGTCTGCACTGACCCACTTAAGCCCTCACTTCCACCCTATCCCCGTAACCCAATAACCCCTCCTAACCTTTTTGGTCACTAAGGGCAATTTATCATGGCCAATCCACCTAACCTGCACATCTTTGGACTGTGGGAGGAAACCGGAGCTACCCGGAGGAAACCCACAGACACGGGGAGAACGTGCAGACTCCGCACAGTGACCCAGTGGGGAATCAAACATGGGACCCTGGCACTGTGAAGCCGCAGTGCTATCCACTTGCGCTACCTTGCTTCCCAAATCATTTAAAGGAACAGAAAATAAAGACTTGCATTTATATAGCGCCTTTCACAAACTCAACTTTTCAAAGCATCTTACAGCCAATGACTGTGGGCGGGATTTTCTCACCCTGGAGCCAGGCCGGAGAATCGGCGCGACCGGCGCGAATCGCGCCACACCTGCTCAACGCCTGTATGCGATTCTCCAGAGAGTGCCGGTCGGGAGCTTCTTTACGCGGCCTCCCCACCGGCGATTCTCCGCCCGGGATGGGCTGAGCGGCTGTACCAAAAATCCCGAGTCCCACCAGCGCCGTTCTAACATGGTGTTACCCAGCGGGACCTCGGCGTGGAAGGGTCCAGGTGCTGCCTTTGGGGGGGGGGGGGCCTCCGCTATGGCCTGACCCGTGATCGGGGCCCACTGATCGCCGGGCAGGCCTCTGCAGCCCTACGCCATGTTGCGTCGGGGCCGGCGCGGAGAAGGAAGACACCGCGCATGCGCGGAAATGGCGCCGGTCCCACTGCGCATGCGCACATTGGCGCCGGTGCCACTGTGCATGCGCGGACCCCGCCCATCTGACACCGGGACCGGCAGCTGGGTCACTCCAGTACCATGCTGGCTCCCTGTAGGGGTCGGAATCGCTGATCCTGAAGCCATGTTGACGCCGTCAGGAAACGCGACAGCATTTACGACGGCGTCAACTCCTAGCCTCAGGATCAGAGAATCCCTCCTATGGGTCGGAATTCACCCAAAAACTAAGGGCGGGATTCTCCATCCAGCGATGACAGAATCGTGAAGCATGATCAGGCGGAAAAACCGTGCGTCAGCTGAAAATCGAGGCCTGTACTGAATCGGAATGTGATGCTCCGGTGCCTCGACAGTGGGGTAAATGCGTTCCACACCGTACGCCAGTGTGGGCATGAAGAATCGAACAATGAATTCCACTGGTATATCATTAATGGGCCCGCCCCGGCATTCTCCAGGCCTCCAGTGATGTTCCACTCCCGGCTAGGATGAATTAATGGGATGAGGTTCACTTGTGGTATTTGAAATTGGGAAACAGGCACCATGGCTGCTGAGGGAGAGAGACGAGGTTAGACATGTTCCCAAGGGCACAGCTGTTGACTGCCCATCCTGCTGCTGGACAGGGGTGGGGTGAACTCCAGGGCCGGGAGAGTAGCCGGGGTGACCAGGGGATGGTCCATGGAGTCTTGGCGGGTCCGTAACTGGGGTGCCCAGCCACGGACGACCATTGCCATGGTCTGCAAAGGCAGCCATCTTGCAGCGCACCCCACTGACTGCCCATTGTAGCCCGCAGTTGCTCCGAGCGCCACAGTCCATATGGGGCCCCAGGCCACCCCCTGAGGAGCTCCTCCCCTTACCCCCCCCCACAACCAGGAGCCACCCTGCCGGTGGGGCACCCAATGGGGAGGCCCAGAGTAGATCTCATGGGAGGGCGCAAGGCAGGGTCTGCAGAACATACCGCTGGCATGGGTAACACCAACCACCGGTACCCCGGCCAACAGGGATGGGTGCTGGGGTCAGAGGCCATCCCCCGCTGCCAGGCACTGATGGTCCAGGGGTGTGGTGCGGAGAGACTCTTTTGGCTGAGCCAGCTGGAATCTTTGGCACATTGGGCAATTGAGGACCGTGTTGGCGATATCCTGACTGATGCCTGGCCAATATACTGCCTCTCGGGCTCGACGGCGACACTTTCCGACCCCCAGGTGACCCTCATTGATTTGGCCGAGGACCAGCTTTCGCATGCTCTGTGGGATTACTATCCTGTCCAGTTTTATCGGTATGCGGTCCACTACCGCTAGATCATCCTTTACATTATACAACTGTGGGCACTGCCCCTTTTGCCAACCATCCGTGAGATGTCGCATGACCCGCTGGAGTAAAGGATCCCTGGCTTCCTGACGAATTTGCATGACCCTTTCATCAGTGGCCGGAAAGTTGGATACACAAAACTTCACCTGAGTGTCCGACTGCTCACACGGCATGGTAATGGATCTAGAGAGTGCGTCGGCCACAATGAGCTCCTTGCCTGGGGTGCAGACCAAGTCGAAATCGTAGCGGCGGAGTTTGAGGAGGATACGTTGCAGCCGTGGTGTCATATCATTGAGGTCTTTGTGGATGATGTGAACCAATGGCCTGTGGTCTGTCTCGACCATGGATTTGGGGAGTCCATATACATAATCAGGGAATTTGTCAATCCCCGTGAGGCGGCCCAGGCATTCTTTTTCAATCTGAGCGTATCGTTGCTCAGTAGGTGTCATGGCTCCAGATGCATATGCGACTGGGGCCCAGGAGGAGGAGTCGTCCCACTGGAGGAGCACTGACCCAATGCCAGCCTGGCTCGCGTCAGTGGAGATCTTAGTCTCCTTGGAAGGGTCAAAAAACGCCAGTACCGGGGCCTTGGTGAGTTTCTCCCTGAGTTCACGCCACTCTCGCTCATGAGCGGGTAGCTACTGGAAGTCCGTAGCTTTTTAACGAGATTGCGGAGAGCTGTGGAGCGCGATGCAAGGTTGGGGATAAACTTCCCAAGGAAGTTGACCATCCCTAGGAAGCGGAGGACCGCCTTCTTGTTCTCCGGGGCCTTCATGGCGTTGATCGCCGACACCTTGTCTGCATCTGGCTGCACACCGAACTGCGAAATGTGGTCGCCAAAGAACTTTATTTCTGCTTGACTGAACGAGCATTTGGCTCTATTGAGTCGGAGGCCATGCTCGTGGATCCTATGGAATATTCGTTTGAGGCGATCGATGAGCTCCTGAGGAGTTGTGGACCAGACAATGATATCTTTGACGTACACTCGTACCCACTCGATGCTCTCCATCATTTGCTCCATTATTCGGTGGAACACCCCTGAGTCGGAGATGATGCCAAAGGGCATCCGGTTGTAACAGTAACGACCGAACGGGGTGTTAAATGTGCACAGCTTTCGACTGGACGTGTCCAGCTGTATTTGCCAAAACCACTTGGAGGCATCCAGCTTCGTGAAAAATTTGGTGTGAGTCATTTCGCTGGTGAGCTCTTCTCGTTTAGGTATAGGGTAGTGTTCCCTCATGATGTTATGGTTCAAATCTTTGGGGGCGATACAAATGCGAAGTTCCTCTGACGGTTTTTTGACACAAACCATGGAGCTAACCCAGTCCGTGGGTTGCGTGACCTTAGAAATGACGCCCTGGTCCTGGAGGTCTTGCAGCTGCTGCTTGAGGCGGTCCTTAAGGGGTGCCGGCACCCAACGCGGTGTATGAACCACAGGGGTGGCATTCGGCTTCAGTAGTATCTTGTATCGGTAGGGGAGTGTGCCCATACCTTCAAAGACACTGTGGTATTGTGCTATGATGTGCTATGCTGTAGAGGGGCAGCACGGTAGCATTGTGGATAGCGCAATTGCTTCACATGACCAGGGTCCCAGGTTCGATTCCAGCTTGTGTCACTGTCTGTGCGGAGTCTGCACATCCTCCCCGTGTGTGCGTGGGTTTCCTCCGGGTGCTCCGGTTTCCTCCCACAGTCCAAAGATGTGCAGGTTAGGTGGATTGGCCATGATAAATTTCCCTTAGTGTCCAAAATTGCCCTTAGTGTTGGGTGGGGTTACTGGGTTATGGGGATAGGGTGGGGAGGTGTTGACCTTGGGTAGGGTGCTCTTTCCAAGAGCCGGTGCAGACTCGATGGGCTGAATGGCCTTCTTCTGCTCTGTAAATTCTATGATAATTCTATAATCTAATTGGGTTTGGAAGTAGACATCTGGCGAGGCCGTTGCCTCAGCAGACGACATGGTGTGAACCTGCTGCACAAGATTCAAGATTTTGCAGGCCCGAGCACCGAGCAAGGAAGCTCTGTTAGTTCTTGCAATTTCAAAACGCAGGGTTGCTTTTGAAGAACGATGGAACACCACAAGCTGGCATGAGCCACTGGCAGCAATGGCATTGCCATTGTAGTCGAGAAGCTGGCAGGCTGATGGAAGAATGCTTGGCTTGACGCGGATGGTATCCAGGTCAGAGTTCGAAATGAGGTTCGCTGAAGTGCCGGTGTCCAGCCTGAAGCATATGCGAGCCTTGTTGACCGTAAGGGTGGCACATCACTCGTCATCCGGATCAATGCTCATCACTGGGAGTTATTTCACCTTTTTGGCGGTAAGCATCGTATGCTTGGTGATGATGCCCACCCGGAATGGGGATGTGAGGCCCTCGGTGTCGGGATCTGGAACCATGTCGGAGTCGGAGTCTGCAATGGGTTGCTGCACTGACCGGACGTTCCTGCGCTGTGGCTGGGATCGCTCTGTGTGTTGGGCAGTTGAGCAGATTTGCACAGGGCTGCGTAGTGGCCAAGCTTGCCACACTGCAGACAGCGTCGAGATTTCGCGGGACATTGCTGCTTTAAATGGGCGGAGCCAGTTGTTGCACATCATGGCGCCGGCGTCAGGTCACTTCGTGCGCCACCGCTCATGCGCAGTGCGGTCGAACGATGTGCGCACCTGCGCAGTTCGGTCGTCAGCCTCGCCGTCCCCTTGGTCGTGGCGCGCATGCGCAGGAGCCCGGGAAAAGTGCGCAAAATGGCCGCCCTCATCCAGACTCAGGCCCTGGAGCTGTTTTACAGCCTGCACCCGCTCCGCATCGTGGGGGCCTTGCCGCGCCGTCTCTGCCACCTTAATATGGGAGTGTCGGTTGTTAGCGTGCTCGTGGAGGACGCAGGTTTCGATGGCGATGGTAAGGGTGAGCTGCTTAACTTTAAGGAGCTGCTGGCGAAGGGGATCAGAGTGGACCCCGAAAACGATCTGGTCACGGATCATGGAGTCGGAAATGGAGCCGTAGTTTCAGGACTGCGCGAGGATGCGGAGATGGGTTAAGAAGGACTGAAAAGGTTCATCCTTACCCTGAAGCCTCTGCTGGAACACATAGCATTCAAAGCTCTCATTGACTTCAATATCACAGTGGCTGTCGAACTTCAGCAGGACTGTTTTAACCTTTGTCTTGTCCTCACCTTCAGCAAAGGTGAGGGAGTTGAAGATGTGGATAGTGTGGTCCCCAATGTAGAGAGGAAGAGAGCGATCTTCCTGGCATCCGATGCGGCTTCGAGGTCAGTGGCTTCAAGGTACAGCTGAAACTTCTGCTTGGAAATCTTCCAGTTTGCACTGAGGTTGCCGGTGATGCGGAGCTGCGGGGGAGGGCGGACGCTGTCCATGTTACCGGATGGCTGATCGCTGGTCAAAGGCAGACTATCACAAGGTAGGTCCGTCAAACTCGAGCATAACTCACTGGTACCATGATGTGTTGGGTAAGCTGGGTCTGCAAGGACTGCGTTTACCATAGCAGTGAGAGAGACAGGCTTCCAACACTTAAAGAAATGCAACTCGATTTTATTGAACTCTTAACTATCATACATACTTTAACTGTGGGTTGACACTATGCTGACTTGACTGGAGACCTGAGGCTAACCTGACCAGACTATCTTACTACCACATGGTGTGTGCTCTGGTTGAACAGGGGGACTGTACGAATTCACTGACACATCATGGTGCACCTGGAACCGCGGCAGGACACCCGCTCCCAGTCACCGTCATGGTGACAGCCGGCCTGATGTTCTAAGCAACGCTGTCCTTCCAGTTGCTGAGTGGGGACCTGTCTGAGATCTCACAGGTGCATCGGCACCATTTCAGAGGCCCTGTATGCCCGGGCAGCGCAATACATCAAGCTGAATATGTACCAAGCCTACCAGGGTGCCCCGGCAGCGGGGTAGGTCACCATTGTTGGGATGTCCCGGATGCAGGGGTGATCGATTGGATGCATGTCCCCTATGAGCGCCGCCACATGAGGAGCCGGCCTTTACAAACCAAAAGGGTTTCCACTCAATGAACGTGCAGTTAGTGTGTGACCATCAGCTGCTCATCATGCGCGTCTGCGCCCGATACCCAGCCAGCATTCACAACACCTTCATCCTGGCACACCCGATGGTTCCCAACACCTACACGGTGCACCCTGGGTGAGGGCTTGTCTTCTGGGTGGCAGAGATTATCCACTGCAGTCGTGGCTGATGACGCCTATCCGGAGGCCTCTGACCGATTCAGAGAACTGCGACAAAACCCATGCGACCAGGGGCATGATCGAGTGGCCAAATGCACCGTGGCCTTTGGCACCATCCCTTCAATACTGCCCCTCTGAGGGCAGAGGCCTCACCTGTGTCATCATCAGCTACCCTCAGAACCAACTGCTGTCCCCAAGCTCTGCCTGCCCACTGCGTCCCTGTCCCCATCCACCCTGCCCCCAGACAGACTGGCACAATGCATATGTCACACCCAGGACCCACAGCGCACAACAGCTAAGTCCCCAGTAGGTGGCAACCCCTCTTACCCAACTCCAGCCATAGGACCTGCCCACCCACAAGCCTCGAAGCATGGAGGCAATTGGTCTTGCATACATGGTGGCCTGCTGTATCTTTAATAACATCGCGCAGCGGAGGGGGGCTGGAGGGGGAGGACGAACGACAGGCCTCATCAGATGAGGAGAAGGTGGATGATGGCCAGGGGCCTGGAACCAGAGTAGGCACAGGAGGCCGCCCAACGTGTGCATCAGAGCCGCCGCACCAGGAGAGTCTTATCACCTCCAGGTTCGCCGATTAAGGGGTCTGGCCCCCGGCAACGCAGCTTCCCTGCCCCACCTCCCCATGTCACTCACGCCCTCCCCTGTCAAACCTTCCCATCCCGCCATTCCTGCTCCCCATCTCTCTCTGAGGTTCCTCCCAGCATCACCACAGGATGTCAGCCCTGGGTTGACAGTCTCAGCGGACATTGTCCACGAGACGGAGGATGATGATGGCTCGCTGCTGCTGGTCACTGTTCAACCAAGCCTGACCCCTGCCTACGGTATCACATTCCACTGTCCGCCTGGGCCATCCCTGCATGTGTGCTGGCCATTCCATCTCACAGGCCCATGTACCCTTGGTACCCATCCCAGCCCATCCTGCACGCACTTCAAACAGAGGATCGATGTATGTTGGCATGTTGGTGGAAAGGTGTTTATTCATGACTATGTACAATCGTTGTGCCCTGGCCCCTACCTCTAAGCTAGGTGCTGCACCCATGCCAACTTAACTGGTGTCTAACTTCCTTAGCTTACGTGCTCTACCGCTCTTTCTTAATGTTGCCCCAGGCAGCAAATCAGATGTGGAGGCGACCTTTTGCGGACGTGGAGGCGGTCAGAAGCACAAGACTTGTCTGGGCCTCAGCTAGTTCCTGGGATTAGGAAGCCCTCCAACTGCCCGCTCCCTCAGCAGTTCCTACCAACACCTGATGTGCCGTGGCATGTGTGACGTGCATGCCAGAAGGTGTCCCAGGAGCCTCTTCGCTAATATGCCCCACCGAGTTGATAATCTCTGGGATGGTGGAGGGTGCAGGAGACAGCAGTGATGAAAACTCAGTGTCTCCCTCAGACTGTTCCTCTGGGGAGTTCTGGGTTTGTGGCCGAGGCTCGGGTACACTGGATGGGCCAGCCTCATTGGATGGAGATCCGACAAGACAGAAGGCAAGACACACGTTAACACCCCTGGCAGGGGTGCTGTGGGAGAGAGGGGTGTCTCACATGCTGTAGGGACATCACTATGCATTAGGGGCTCACTTAGTTGACCCATGCCAACCACGCCCTGGTAGATAGTCCTCTCTCCCACCTCCCCAGCCAATTTCATTGCCCTCTGCTCAGCAGGACTCAGCATCCTCAGATTGGGCTCCTTCGCTCCATCCGGCTTCTCCAGCTCTTGGTGGTTATGGGCTGTCTTATCCGAGGGGGACAGATAATGGGCGTTGTGAGACACTGTCATGTGCGAGTACCTTTAAGAAATTGGTGTTTATCAGTGATGTCAGAGTGTGGGTGGAGCTGGGCTGTTTATCTGCTTTCCTTTCATTTTAGGCTGTTTGCTACAGGGTGTGGTTAGTTGCGTTTTGAGAGCTGGATAGCTACAGGCAAAGCAAGAAGCTGTATAAGGAGCTCTCTCTGCAAACTAAGGGCTGTTTCCAAATCAATTGGGTGATTTCAAAGTGCTGACTGCTCTCAGTAGTGAATTTAAACCTTATCTCTGTGTTAAAAAGGGTCTTTTGTCTTCCGGAAGTTGTTTGGGAATTTATTAAGGGTTATCTATAGAATACTGTATTATTTGGGGGATTTATTGGTGTTGATAGTTGTTAAGATGTTTACTGTGGGTTTACTGTGGGTATAAAGTGTAAACTTGTTTCATAAATAAACATTGTTTTAATTTAAAAGTACTGTGGATTTCTGATGCACCACACCTGTAAGGTAGGCCTGGCCATAACAACACTGCAATGCAGGTTTCACTGGGGTCTGTAGCTGGTGGTCTGTGTGCGAGTGTTGGGGTTTGGTGAAGGATAGGTTTCCCGGGGGATGCCGGCAGGTGGGGAGGTGTGGGCGGAGGGGAAGGGGTGAGCGACAGGAGTGATGCCAGGGGCACAGAGGCAGTTGCTCACCCAGGCTGACTTAAGGAGGTCATTCATCTTCTTCCTGCTCTGCAAGCATGTCCGCTTGGTGGGAGCCACAGCACTCGCCGCCTCTCCACCTCCACCCAGGCCCTGTTCACATCCGTGGTGGGTAGCCTCCTGCCCACCCTGAGATGTCCCGTCTCTCCTCCACCACATCCAGCATCATGCTCAGCTCGCCATCTGTAAACCGAGGGGCAGCTCTACGTATGACCATCTTCCTGGCTGGGATGAGAGTGTGTGGGGAGTGGAGTCCTTATAGGAAGCTCCAGCTTGTCAAGCTCTCCAGTGCCAATACCAGTCCCAGCAAATCCGTCACTGGCAGGAATGCGAATTGCTGTAGATTAACATGGGCAGAGTGCTGGCTCATTTGCATTCCTTGAATATCTCCGGGATTCGCTGTTTCCAATCGGACGAGGGAACACCCCCAATTCAGTCCCAGCGTCAACACTTACGGCGAGATTCTCCGTTTGAGATATTATGAGCGGGATTCTCTGTCCCACCCGACCTGTTTTCTGGCACAGAGTGCCCCCGACAGCAGCGGATCCTCCTTCCTGGCAGCCGGCCAATGGGGTTTCCCATTGTGGCTATCCGCAGTTGTTGGGAAATCCATGGGTGTGAGTCCGCTGCCGGTGAAGCGGAGGATCCTGCCAGCGGAGAACCCTACCCCATGTTCTCCCGCCGGAGAATTGCTCCTGATTTAAGATCCTCCTGCGAGTGGAAATCGGGAAGCAATTCACTATCCCTTACCATGCAAATTTACGCATGGTGAGGAATACAAGGGAATCCTGCTATCGCGCATTTTCAGCGGGCGGCCTGATAGCGAAGTCCTCCAGCCGGCCTTCCCAGCACTGAAAAGCAGTCCCCCACCCACCGCAAATCAGCTCCCCACCTCCCGCACTGCAGATCAGCCCCCCACCTCCCACACTGCAAAGCAGCCCCCCACCTCCGGATTAGTATTCGTATCTGAGGAAGAATGTTTTTTGCTATGGAGGGAGTGCAGTGAAGGTTTACCAGGCTGATTGCTGGGATTGCAGGACTGTCATATGAGGAGAGACTAAGTCAGTTCAGATTATATTCATGGGAGTTTAGAAGAGTGAGAGGAGACCTCATAGAAACGTATAAAATTTTAACAGGATTAGGCAGGGTAGATTCAGAAAGAATGTTCCCGATGGTGGGGGAGTCCAGAACTAGGGGTCAAAAGGATAAGGGGTAAACCTTTTAGGACTGAGGTGAGGAGAAATTCCATCGCCCAGAGAGTGGTGAATCTGTGGAATTCACTACCACGGAAAGTGGTTGAGGCCAAATCTTTGTATAATTTCAGGAATTAGATATAGCTCTTGGGGCTAAAGGGATCAAGGAATATGGGGGGATGCAGTGTCAGGGTATTGAGCTTGCTGATCAACCATAATGAATGGTGGAGCAGGCTCGAAGGGCTGAATGGCTTCGTCCTGCTTATTGTTTCTAAGTTTCTGTTTCTAGTAGTGGGCTGTGAATTGACAACTTGCACAAAACAACTGCAGCTTTGATTGATTCATCTCCCTTCATGGATGAGTGACTCTAAGTGCTGAAACCCCAATGCTTACAAACATCAACCACATCAAAGAGAGGTAAGTGCATTCCAATCATTAAGTGCATTCCAATTGCTCAAGCGTGGGGGGCAAAGAATCCCTCTGAAACGGTGACTGGAGCTGCTGCAAAAAATGGCATACATATTCTTGGGGTTTTGAGGGGTTTCCTCTTTTTAGTATTGCAAACTTTCAACTCCAGCATATGCGTTTGAATCCAAGAAAGCTAAAGTGACCTGAACACAGCTTTCCTCTGGAGTAGGAACACATGCAGTCATATTCTGGGTGTGTCATTCTCACCAATGAAGAAGTTAAAATATAACAGTTCACTTATTTCAAGATATTATGAAAATAAGAAAACCAAAGCCTTAAAAGAACTTAATGTAATTTCTCGTTAAGAATTGCCTGAATGTTTTACCATTTTTTATTTACAATATTTTGTTTTCTTCCACAAAAATGCATCTCGCTTTTAAAAGGCAATGATCATCTGGCAGCCATTTGTACCATCTACAAGATGCACTGCAGGAATTTGCCAAGGTTCCTGAGGCAGCACCTTCCAAACCAACGACCACTACCATCTACAAGGACAAGAGCAGCAGGTACCTGGGAACAGTACCAGCTGGGGGTTCACCTCCAAGTCATTCACCACCCTGACTTGGAAATATATCGCCGTTCCTTCGTTGTCGCTGGGTTAATCCTGGGATTCCCTCCCTAACAGCACTGTAGGTGTACCTACACCTCAGGGACTGCAGCGGTTCAAGAAGGCAGCTCAGCACCACCTTCTGAAGAGCAACATGGGATGGGCAATAAATGTTGTCCTAGTCAGCAACGCCAACATCTCGTAATTAAATGGATTTTTAAAAATATGTTGCAATCAAAAACTGTGAGTTACTCCTCTGTTGTTAACAGCCTCCTGTGTGTTGTGGTACTAAAACAATACGAGCCACAAGTTTCTGGCTTCAATCTCTGGTCTGTACTGAATAAGCTGATGACAGCAGGGGAAGTGTTTCAACTGATACAATTAACTTTGTCGGTATGTATAGGGAAAACCAGGAATTTTCCAAAACATGTTTTTATTGGGTTTTCACATTTTGTATTTCACAACTCATATGTTATGTTTCATTTTACAAAACCGTCCCAACCAGAGAGAAAAAAAATAAACAAAACAACATAACAAAGATGAGCAAGAAATAAAAGGAGGTGAAAAGGCAGGCAGATGTCAGTACAGATATTTCCAGACAATTGCATTGTCTCCTGATGTGGATGTGACCCTCCCCCCTTTGACTGGTCCATCTTTGTTGCCATTCCTAGTTTGGCCCGGACCGCGTACTTGCAGACGTCTACCTATAGTTTTAATTCCTTGTCCCTCTTGATTTCCTTGTGTCTCCTACCCCCCACCCCCTCCTCCGCCTCATTCTTTATCATCTCTATCCTGTGCCTCGCTTGTGTCTCCTCCACCCTCCCCCCCCCCCCACCCCCCATCGCCCTTGTCCTATTGGCTTGTCGCTAGGACCAGATCCTGGAACAACTTGCTGAATGGCTTCCACATCCTGTTGAAGCCCTCTTCTGACCCTCTGATGGCAAATTTTATTTTCTTCAGTTTGAGAAAATGCGCCAGGTCAGACAGCCAGTCTGCAGCCTTGAGTGGTGCTGCCGATCGCCAGCTGAGCAGGATTCTCCGGCAGGCAATCAGGGAGGCAAAGGTAGGGCGTCGGCCCTCCTCCCCAGGAAGAGTTTTGGCTGGTCTGAGACCCCTTTGGGCATAGCTCCACCCTCACTCCCACAACCCTGGGCATTACCTCAAAAAAGGTCGTCCAATATCTGGCAAGTCTGGGGCAGGCTCAGAACATGTGAGCATGGTTGGCCGTGTCTCGCTGGCACCGTTCACATTTGTCCTCCACTTCCAGAAAAAAGCTGCTCATTCGAGTTCTGGTTAGGTGTGCTCTGTGCACCACCTTTAGCTGTGTTAGGCTAAGCCCTTGGCATGTGGAGGTGAAGTTTGCTTGTGCAGTGCTTCAATCCTTCCCCTATTTCTATGACTAGTTCCTCCTCCCATTTTCTCTTGTCTCATCCAGTGGGGAGCATACCTCCTCCAACAGTAGCCCATACAGGTCCCCACAGTTTCCCTTCTCCAGGTCACCTATGTCCAGCAGTTCTTCAACTCACAAATGTCCTGGTATCTGAGGGTACGTCATTGTTTCCTTACGGAGGACGTTTATGACCACAGCTCATTTCCTTTTGGCATTTAAAACCTCTCCGGAAGTTCCCTCAGGGTTGCTACTCCGTGTACATTTCCTAAACCGTCAGTGTCCCCTTGTCCTGTCTCCACCTTTTGAAGATGGCGTCCATCATTGTGGGAGTAAACCTGTGGTTTTTGCAGATGGGGCCATGGTGGACATTTTGGTTAGACCACGTCCGGAGAATGGCTACTACCACTGGGCTTCTCGAGTGCTTGGTCCGGGGTGGGGGGGGATAGGAGTGCGGTGATGACAAGGGCTCGGAGCAATGTCCCTACGCAGGAACTCTCCTCCATCTTCACCCATTATGGGCAGCATGGTACCACAGTGGCTAGCACTGTTACTTCACAGCTCTTGGGTCCCAGGTTCAATTCCCGGCGTGGGTCACTGTCTGTGCAGAGTCTGCACGTTCTCCCTGTGTCTGCGTGGGTTTCCTCTGTGTGCCCCGGTTTCCTTCCACAAGTCCCAAAAGTCGTGCTGTTAGGTAATTTGGACGTTCAGAATTCTCCTTCTGTGTACCTGAACAGGTGCTGGAGTGTGGCAACTAGGGGCTTTTCACAGCAACTTTATTGCAGTGTTAATGTATGTCTACTTGTGACAATAAAGCATATTATTAAAAATTTTGTCCCAGGTTCCTTCACCCCATTTCATTACTCTTTCTGCTGCGGCCGCCCAGTGGTTGAACTGTAAGTTTGCGAGGGCCAGGGCTCCTATGTTTCTTTTCCTTTGGGGAGCTTCTTTTGGATCCTTGGGTTTTTCTCCCCCCACCAACACCAAGATTAGTTTGTCTACCATGTTGAAGAAGACTTTGAGGATATAGATCAAGAGGGATTTGAACAGGAAGTGGAACCTGGGCAGTATATTAATTTTGATCCGTGTCCAGTCGTGGGCTATTTGGATCCCCAGGTAACGGAATTTGGTCTGGGCTTGTTTGAATGGCAGTCCTTCCAGCTCTGTCCCTCCCTGTGTGTTCTTAGGGAAGATCTCACTTTTCCTCAGGTTAAGTTTGGAACCTGAGAAGGCTCTGAATTCCTTTTGGAGTTCCATTATCCCTTCCATGCTGGCCAGGGGGTTTTGGAGTGTAGAAGAGCAGATCTTCTATCCCCCCTTTGGATACCTCTCCACCCCTTTGCCGCTCCGAGGGCGATCGCCAATGGCTCGATTGCCAAATCAAACAGCAGCGGAGATAGCCGGCATCCCAACCTTGTGTCTCTGTGCAGCTGAAAGTATTCAGAGCTGGTGGTGTTCATCCATGCACTCACCATGGGAGTGCTGTACAGTAGTTTCACTCAGGAGGTGAACCCTGGCCCGAACCCAAACCCACTCGACTCTGCCGAAGACCTTTTCTATGTCCAGGGAGATGATCACCTCTGGTGTTCTCTCCCCAGATGGGATCAGTATCACGTTCAGCAGGTGCCTGATGTTCACTGTTAGCTGCCTACCCTTGACAAAGCCTGTCTGGTCCTCCGCAACTATCTCTGGCACTCAGCTTTCCAGTCGCTTTGCCAGGGTCTTTGCCAGGATCTTTGTGTCTGCTTTGAGCAGGGAGATGGGCCTCACTCTGTTGGGTCTTTGTCCTTTTTGGGTATTAGCAATATTGAGATTTGTGCCAATGTCGCTAGCAGGGTGCCTCTTACTAGCGAGACTGCAAACATCTCCCACAGGTGTGGGGCCAATGCTGGTGCAAATGTTTTATTGAAGTCCGCCGGGATTCCATCTGGCCATGGTGTCTTCCCCACCTACATGGACTTGATGCTCTCCATGACTTTCCACAGTTTTAATGGTGCTTCCAGGCCCCATATCTCCTCTTCCCCCAGAACCAGCATGTCCAATCTGTTCATCCCCTCCGGGGGGACCGGAGGTGTGCAGCCCCGGTAGAGGTTTGCAAAGGCCTCGTTAACCCTCTCCGGTCTGACGACTAGCCTGCTGCCCAAAACCTGGGCTATCTCTCTCGTGGCTGCCTGCTTTCTCAGCTGCTGAGCCAGCAGGTGGCTGGCTTTGTCTCTGTGTTCATAGAAGGTCCCTCATGTCTGACGGATTTGGGACTACAGTTGGGACCGAGGAGTACCGCCAGTCTACCTCCAGTATGGGGTTCACTAGCTCTTGCCTAGCCACCCTTGCCTTCTTATCTTTGCATGCCTTGTACGCAATAATTTTCCCTGTTATCATTTGATCTGTTTGTCCATGGGTCCTGTACACAGTTGACGTTCCCCCTCGATGATGAGTTGGTGTGTGTCTATTGATGCACGATCAATTGCACAGAGATGAGAGTTGAATACAACTGAGGCTTTATTGCTTTAAGATGTGTGGCCTCCTACAGCAGCTGGCAAAATGGCTGCTGTACGGGGAGCACACATATTTATACTCTGCCTACTGGGTGGAGTCAGCAGGCAGGGACTACCCCCATACCTGTAGTACAGGATCTTGCCACACATCTCCTAACATACACAACAGTGGTGATTACCACATCTATGTCAGGGATTTCCACCATAGTTTTCTTCATGGATTCTGCGTCATCCCAGTTGGGAGGGTACACATTTACAAGGACCACCTTGCCATTGGTGCAGAGGGCTCGCTGCCCATTGGCCCAAGCATCGTATCCTCTGTATT
Organism: Scyliorhinus canicula; assembly: GCF_902713615.1. NCBI lineage: Eukaryota > Metazoa > Chordata > Chondrichthyes > Carcharhiniformes > Scyliorhinidae > Scyliorhinus > Scyliorhinus canicula. Next base: position 60,360,942 of record NC_052154.1, on the reverse strand, counting down.
CTTATTGGTCGAGAGGAAGGTAGCTCCGCCTATGAGGCGGGGTATAAGAACCCATGTTCCCCAGCAGCCAAATCATTTCTGTACTCCTGCTGCTGGGCACACTTGCTGATTAAAGCCTTCGCTTCGGACTATTCCTTCGTTTCGTGTCCATTGATTGTGCATCAATTTAATCAGCAAGATTTTTAAAGGATGGAGCCACGCAGCCAATGCAACAGCCACATTTAAGCACTGGCTGGCTTGCTTCAACAGTTACCTTAGCACGGCAGAAAACGTCCTGACGAAGGAGCAGAAACTGCACATCCTCCACTCGCGCATCGGCACCGCCACATACACGCTCATCGAGGACACGACAGACTACGACGTGGCTATGGACCTACTCAAAGGACACTTCATACGGCCGGTTAATCAAGTCTACGCTTGGCACTTACTAGCCACAAGACAACAGATCCCCGGTGAGTCACTGGACAAATTTTACCGTGCCCTCCTTTTGCTGGGGAGGAACTGCGGCTGCCCACAGGTATCTGCTGCTGAGCACACTGAACTCCTAATCCGAGACCCCTTCGTTGCAGGCATGCAGTCCTCGCAGATCCGCCAGAGACTGTTAGAAAGGGAAACCATAAGCCTCATGGAGGCACGGGCCCTCGCTACCTCCCTAGATGTCGCAAACCGAAACGAACGCTCGTACAAACCCGACCCTGGGCAGCGTGGAATCCAGCATCTCCCTCCCCCACAGACTCAGACTCCCCCCAGGCTTGCGCCACAGGGTGCCCCGAAAAACCCGCGGGGCCCTGCTGCTATTTTGCGGCCAGGCGAAGCACCCCCTACAACGTTGCCTAGCCCGTTCCGCAAACTGCAAGGGCTGAGGGAAGAAAGGCCACTTTGTGGCCATCTGCCAGGCAAAGGCGGTCGCTGCGGTCCCGGGCAGTGACCGCAGGACTCCCCCTTCGCTATCTTCAGGGGTCCCATGCGGCCCGCGGACCTTGCTGTCCCCATCCCCCAACGCCACGTGTGACCTTCGGGCGCCGCCATTTTGGACCCCCAACTCCACGTGTGGGGAACGGGCGCCGCCATTTTGCCCACCCCCCACCATGACTACTCCCTCCCTGATGAAGACTCCGACTTTATGCCACGACTCCCTTCAGTCACTCTGGACCAGTCTTGACCCCGCACCCTCTCTCCCGCAACAACAAAGATTTTACTCAATGGCCACGAGACGAACTGCCTGCTGGACTCCGGGAGCACGGAGAGTTTCGCCCACCCCACCACGGTAAGACGCTGCGCTCTCCCTGTCTACCCGGTTAAGCAAAAAATCGTCCTGGCCTCCGGCTCTCATTCAGTACAGATCACGGGGTGTTGCATAGCGGACCTCTGCTCTGCTGCTGCCCACTCTGCTGCTGCCCGCTCTGCTGCTGCTCGTTCTGCTGCTGCCCGCTCTGCTGCTGCCCACTCTGCTGCTGCCCGGTCTGCTGCTGCACACTCTGCTGCTGCCCGGTCTGCTGCTGCCCACTCCGCTGCTGCTCGCTCTGCAGCTCGCTGCGGTGCTGCTGCAAACTCCCCTTCTGCAGCTTCCCCCTCTTCTTCAAGCGGCTCCCGCTCATACGAACACAGGGCATCTCACAGAGCTGCGGCAATCACCAGGGCGGCCACCATTGCTGGTCAAACTCCAAACGCCATTGTCTGCAGGGGTGAAAGGCCAACATGTTAGGATGGTGCATACTCCTGTGCCCAAGCAGGTTCCATGGGCTATACGGTGGCCCCAGTTGGCACTGCGGGCTCCCACTCCGCATGACTCCCTCCCCATCCCCTCACCCCTGCCCCGTCAGTGTCTGACACCATGGGGGCCCCTGGTCCTAACGCCCGTCCCTGATGCCAGGGGTACTGTTGGCTGGCACTGCCCTTACTGGGGGCTGCTATGGGTGTAGTCCTGGGTGGTCTGCCGGTGGGTGGCGGCTGGTCGGGTGAGATATTTGGGACCCAGGCCATGCACTGTGACTGGGTGGTGGGGTGCGGGGGTGGGCACACCCATACGGCCTATGTCACTGTGTAGAACCTAGGCTGAGATGTGTGGTCAGTGGCTGCACAGCACAATGACCGCCGTAGTGGCGGTCGGTGCTTGGGCACCAACCTAATCCTGTGGGGGTGGGGGGCACCCTGGCTGCTCGGATTGTTTCCCCCCCCCCTCCCCTGGTCCTGGCAGGTGACCCCCCACCCAGCCAGCATGGCCAGTGTCCAGGCTGGCAGCCTGAAGTCACTCCACTCCGTGTACTACCTCCTCCCTCTCTCTCAGCAGCCAGGATGGTTGGTTCACAGTTTTTGAAACCACAAGTGAACCTCGGCGTCAGGAACTCGGCCTATCGGAGGCGGTGAATCACAATGTCCCGAAGAATAGAGGGTCAGGCCTGCTAATGATATGCCAGCGGTGTTTAAACGCCGAGCAGCACGTGACACGTTTACGCCATTTTCGGGGTACCGGAGGATCCTGTTTTAGCATCAAACTGGCGCCTCCCGCAAGTTTGGCGTCAGAGGCTATACTCCGCCCAATCATGTTTCACCGTTGGCCGACAGTGAATCCTGCCTCTCATCTGTCAATTGAACCCTAGAACTGTGCTGATAGATCATTTCCAGCAAAAGCAAGTCAATTAGTTTGAACATGGCCACAGTTGGCCATCAATTTCTATTTAATGAGGCTGTTGTGGTGTTTGTTCTGTAAAATACAGAGATTTTAATCTTAAAAGCTCTGCACCGATGATGAGATCGCCACTTCTAAGCTCACTGTCTTAAATCAATTATTGGACTGCATCTAACCATCCTCTCTGATTCAACATTTCCTTTCAACATTACTGTGCGTGCTCAAGTGGGAGAAATGGAAGGGAACGAGCAGATTAAGTTCCTATCTTGGACTTCTCTAAGTAGTGACGTGGGCTTCTCCCTAGCCTTGTACACATCATTCAGAAATTCCAGCATGATTGTGCAATGAGGTCCTACCATTTTTTTAAAATAGAAATCTTACAATTTGAAGTACTGTTTTGGATTGCTTCCCACAACCTGGGATCTTCTGTCATCTGAGTGTTGTGTGGCTCATCTGAGTAATCATTCACCATTTTTAGTTAATATGTCACTTGAAAGGCTAATTGCTTGTATTGAATTTACCATGGCATGTGTATAACTGAGAAAAAAAATCTATATTGAGTTTCAGTCTAAATATGTAATTGGAAACAGCTCAGACTATCCCAAGGTAGTTGTTCATTCCTCTATCTGACCACTCGATATTTTCTACTTTGAACCTTGATGCTGTTGTTCAAAAACTATTGAGTCTTGTTGCAAGTGTTCCAAAAAACCTTGACTAGAACACACTTCTCGAGACCTGTGCACACTACACGTTAGAAAGGATACATTGGCCTTGGAAGGAGTGCAACGAAGATTCACCAGACAGTTACCAGAGCTCCAAGGGTTAAGTTATGAATGGGTCATTACATAAACTAAGCTTTAATTCCCTGTGATATAAAAGGTTAAGGGATGATTTGATCATGGCATGAAGGATTTTATTGAAATCGATACAGTAGATTGAGAGAAAACATTTTTGTCAGTTGGTAATGTGGACACGAGGAGGTATAACCTTAAAATCAGCGCCGTCCCATCAATGAGAGGATGTAGGAAACATTTAATCACACAAAGTTTCCCAGAAGGAAAAAACAATATTTCCCCATTTAACTGTTTCTTCCTTCAGCGTTGGCAGAACTATGAAACTCGCTCCCACAAAATGCAGCAGATAACAATTAATTGGAAGCTATAAACAATTTGAATTTGAGACCAATCCATTTTTGTTAGCCCAGGCTGTGAATGATGAGGGCCAAGGTAAGTAAATCGAGTTCAGGAAGCATATCAACTACAATCTCGTTGAATGATAAAACAGGCATGAGAAGCGAAATGGTCTACTCTTGTTCCTAGGTTATTAATTTCTAACATTAATGAGAGAAAGCGTATTGATAACTAAGAAATCAATTTTTGGAATCACTACCTCTCTATCTTCACTTATTCTTAGCCAATTATATTAGAATGGCTCTAATTACAGTGTAGCACTTTTACGGGCAGTCTTGAGATGTTTGAATGTTGACCCTTAAGGAACCTTTTTCTTGAACCCATTTTGCTCTCGCTGCAAGTGCATCAGTCTCTGATTACTCAGAAGAGATTGGCCTGGATGTTGTGGAGGCAATGATGCTGGAACTGTTAGTGTTCACTGTCATTACTCCCCTGAACTTACAGTTTCCAGATGTGCAGTTAAAAGCAGAACTCCAGAAGTTGTTGTCATTGATTCTATGTTTCTCATAGGGTGAACAATGCAGTGCCCTCTCTCTATCCACAATGGTTATCAAGTAGAAATCACTGAACTGATGAAAACTTGCCCTTTTATGCTATCCGTTTCACTACAAAAAATCTTTTAAAAAGTCTAATCTTGTTGATTGAGATGTAATGGGGTTTGTAATGGTGTACTAATTTCATAATTACTGCTAAAGAGCCACACTGTATCTGAAAAGTCAAGTTATATTTGTGGAATAATAAATTACTCCATTATTAAGTTTGTTTGTAATATTCCAGTTTCTACCTTAATTCAATGTGTATGCTCAGTCATTTCTTTTGCCCATCTGTAAAATTTTAATTTAAAAGTGGAAAGTTCAGTATTTTTTGCTTCCTGGTTTACTGTCTGTGAGAATACTTCAACATGATTAGCTGCTTCCCCTAATTGCTAATGTCACTGTTGCCACACAACTGGAGATACCCATGACTCAAAGCCAGATTCAAACTGATATCCGTAAAGGGAAAATTGGACCTTTGTGGGTAGCTTTCCTCAAGGTCAATGTTCAGCACCTTGGTTTTGCCACTGGCTGTAAAAACCATGCTAAAGTTGCATGAGGCTTAATTGGACAATGTATTGTGGCACCAACATACATGACTGAGGAATGAGAATAAGAAAGATTACCCATTCAAATCATTCTCTATTAGACATGATTTTTTTTGCATATGGCACAAATCTATTAATATGGTTGGACAAGCAAGTGTGGTCGGCACTGTTCATTATGAGTGTGCAAGCCCAAGAATTAGGAGCAGAGTAGGCCACTTAGCCCCTCGAGTCTGCTCCACCATTCAATAAAATCATGGCTGATCCGATTGTAACCTCAACTCCACATTCCTCCTGTCCCCTAAATACAAACAGTGATTCAAACCTCCCATTTCTCTGAAATCCTACGGCATGCATTTTATCCACTTTAGAAGGGTAAAAGGCTGTCTGAACTCTACTGCGATTTGGACCCAAGGCCCCCATGCCCATAGGTTAACCTTATCATAGAAGAAATAAAATGCTGGAAATACTTGGCAGGTCTGGAAGCATCTGAAGAGAGAGAAACACAGTGTTCATATTTCAGCTGAATGAGTGGATTAATACTTGAAGGGCAATTGGGAAAGGGAAGAGTAATGAAACTAATTGGATAATTGTTGCCAAGAATAGGTGCAGACATGATGAGCTGAACAATATTTTAGAATTTCATGTGAATCATGGTTTGCAGCAGGTATTAGTAGCAGATGGACTAGCAATTCATAACAACATATTTTTGCTGGTAAAGCCCCTATAATCTTAGCTATCTTTGGGAATCACAGTGGAACCCACTTCCAGTGCAAACTCCACTAATACAGGTCACCAGCAATTTGCACTGCTATCAAACTATAAAAACTGTGGGGCTGGGCTGAAAAGAGCTCGGTCCATTTCACTCACCCTGCCACTTACTTTAATGGGATTTCTTTAATGTGATTCCAGTATTGCAACTATTGCTCATACCCAATGCGTCACGTTTCCACCTTACAGCTACTTTCAACCCTCTACTTTATCCAAATGCTCTATAATCTTCCATAGTGGTGCAGATTAATAATTTAGCCATGTCTCTTCCGAAGAAATCAAAAGTCTTTGCATTAATTGCATGAGTAACTAATTTGTTCACTGAAAGCTTCATCCAAACTCCAATGAATCAAGTTTGCATTGTTTTAAATCTGAATTTATGACCATTAATGGCATGTTCAAATTTTACTTTCCTTTGAATAGGTTTCTCTCATTATCGCCAAAATATTCAAAACCATGTTGTTCATTCGTTTTTGCTTTGATATATGTATCGATATACACAAAATTTGCACATTTATTTGCATGCTTTATGTTCCTGAATCAACTGCCTATATAAAAAAAAACAAGATGACCAGATCTGGATTTAAAATTCCAAATCTAACCATTAAAATTGAGAGAATAAACTTGCTTTAACTTTAATTTATTAAACAAATTTGGTTGTTCATCTTTTCGATTATTCTAAACAGAAAAAAAATTGAAAGCATGTGAAGGCAGATCAGGATTAGTCCCCACTTGCCTGGGTGAGTGCAGCTGCAACAAGACTTTAGAAGCTTGTGCCATCGCAGACAAAGCAATCTTCTTGATCATGCCTCAAGAAGTAGCCTAAACATCCACTCCCTCCTCAACCAGCACATGTTGGCTGCAGTACAAGACGTACTGCAGCAATTTGCCAAGGTTTATTTGGCTCCTAAACCCAGAGCCTCCATCCACTTAGAAAGACAAGGGCAGCAGGTCCATGGGGACATTATCACATTCCTCTTCCCTTCCATAGTATAAATCACCCTGACTTGGATATATACTGCCATTCTTTTATTGTTAGTGGGCCAACATTCTTCTGCCCACTATCTAATGTGGGAGTTCACCTAAAGTTCAAGGTGTGAAGGTGGGCCAGCTTCACAAGGATAACTAAGGATGACCAATAAAAGCTGACTTAGCCAGTAATCCAGAAAATAAATGCAAACTGAAGATGCCCATTTACTCACTGACATCATAATAATGAGTGTGTTAGTTATGATGTCCACAGGTTCGGCATTACAATTGATCATTTGGTAGTCGCGGAATTATGCAGAATTATTGGTTACCAACAGGCAAAATACAATGAATACTACAAGGTTCCTATTCTCTCTTTTGGGTCAGGAGGACTGATGCTAAAGAGATGTGGGACTGAAGGTCTTTGCAATGATTCATCCCAAGGGTTTGCAAGAGGCTCCCGCTCTCTTTTCAGGATTACAATATTATTTTAACATCACAAGCTACACTTAATATAAGGAATAATTTAATTTATGGAATAGACTGCCATCTAGTGCAATAAATATTGATTTATGTGAAGCATTCCAGAGGAGGTTGGATTGATTACTGATTCAGCAAGAAAAGAGAATGCTGACTTTCAATAGAAAATGATGAGCAATTAACTCAAAATGGAACCTTTTCATCATGGTATGGGTTTGGTGGGTTGAATTACTTTCATCATTTCCGGGTTGTGATGTTAATAATAATAATAATCTTTATTGTCACAAGTAGGCTTACAGTAACACTGCAATGAAGTTACTGTGAAAAGCCCCTAGTTGCCATATTCCGGCGCCTGTTTGGGTACACAGAGGGAGAATTCAGAATGACCAAATTACCTAATAGCATGTTTTTTGAGACTTCTGGGAGGAAACCGGAGCACGCAGTGAAAACCCACGCAGACACGGGCAGACACCGCACAGACAGTGAACCAAGCCGGGAATCGAACCTGGGTTCCTGGCTCTGTGAAGCCATAGTGCTAACCACTATGCTACCGTTATTATGCTTTTATTAATACCTTACTGTATTTATTCAACTGCCTTCAGATCTTAAGGCAGCATTTCGTACTTCTAATGTCATTCACTTCCATCAAAATATAGATAGATTAATGTAAACCCATTACAGCATGACTTGTTCATAGCCAATTGGGCAGAATGGACCAAATTTGTATTCCTCATTCTGAATTTTAATATATTTCCTCATCAGCTTTTCTGAGTTCCTTCCATTTGTAGGTTGCATCTCAAATTAATAGACCATGTTTGAGATGCACCCTCATCCCCTGAACAAATTGTCAGTTACTTGGTGGGCTGCTGAAACACCATCACCATGAATTTATTTTCAATATTCTTTAAAAACAATCCTTAACTTTTCCAGGGCTGGAATGTCAAATATTGCAAAATTCTAGCACATCTCTAATGATACCGGTTAGATATTTTGTTACATTGGCAGCACCTCCTGTACTCAATCTGAAATTGAAGCGAGACGTCTCTTTCTGGAACTTAACTCCTTCTGGATTGTTTCTTTAGCTGCACCAAGAATATTTTCTAGACTGTGTAAGTCAGGCAAGTCAATTTAGTACCAAACAAATAAGAGTTGCTATGGGGTAACGTGTGGAGTTTGCACATTCTCCCTGTGTTTGCGTGGGTTTCACCCCCACAACCCAAAGATGTGCGAGGTAGGTGGATTGAACACGCTAAATTGCCCCTTAATTGGAAAAAAATGAATTGGGTACACTAAATTTATTTTAAAAAGAGTTGTAATGGGGTAGCCATAATTTCGCTATTTCTTCTCTCAATGTCTGTGGGCAAATTGTGCATAAAAATAAGCTACTACATTCATAAGTTAACTGGAGACAATATATGAATCGACAAATAGACATTATTCTTTGATGTTCTTTTGATGAAATGCAGAGACAAGACAGGGGAAGGGAAAGGAAAACAAATCAGAAAGTATTCAAATCTGTATCATTATTTTAATAAGTACTTAGCTACTGTTGAATCACTTTTGAAATTACACAACAAAAGCTTTTCCAAAAATCTTATACATAGGATTTACGTTTTGGATAACATGTATGCCTAATCACTGGCAGCAGGATTTCACTTGGTTAAGGTCAGTTAATAAAACCCCTCTAGTTACAAAGGTTAAAAATCAAGCTCAGTTTTAAAATGTTTCATGCCCAAAAATATTTCATAACTAGCAAAGATTTACTTTGGCATCTGAACCAATAATTCAGGCAACCTTCACTGCAATAGCCTAACTAAGGTTATAAGATGCTGCAAAAAATCTATTCAGCTGTTAATTAATAGACCTTTACTGCGTGCTAAATGTTGCTTTCACGGTCCCTGTTGATGGTATAACTGGACGGGAAGATCCCAGAATGGAACCCTGGCTCAAAAGACTGGGATTGTCGGTTGGCCAACTCCAAAATCGCAAAACGCAATTAGGTGGAGAATTGGTCGTGATGCCAAAATCATAACAGATGCTGGGCACACGACAGAACGTCATGCTCTGGTGTCTTGACAGCGGCGTCAATGCGTTCTACTCCGCATGTTCAGTAAACGCCGTTCGTATATCATTAAGCGGGCCTGACCCAGTATTCCCCGGGAACTCCGCGGTGCTCTACCTCCGCCGGGGGAATTACCAATGGCGAGGTATTGGCTTTAAACATCGGGAAACGGAACCGTGGCCGATGAGGGAGAGAGGTGGTAGGACGTGCAGAGACGTGACCATGAGCTGCTGGTCCTGCCATTGGCAGGGCTGGCTGTGGGGGTTCCCTCCACCAGGCCTGGGGTGGGGGCAGCGGTGGTGACCATGGGGCGTGGGGTTGGGGTGACCTTCCACATGATCGGGGTATCCAGGCACGGATCGCCACTATCGCGGACTGCAAAGCAGCCATCTTGCTACACACCCCACTGACTGCCTACCATGGACCCTGGTTGTGCACCGGCCATATAGTAGCCCCACCCCACCACTCACCGCGCCCCAGTCCTCACCCTCCACCCCACCAACTCCCACCCCACGCCCCGAACGGTCGCCACCTGCTGGTGGGGCAGCACACAGCCCATCCAAGGGCAATGGCCATTGTAGCCCCTTGCAGACAATAGACTTTGGAATTCAACCAGGAATGGTGGCCTTCATCCTAGCCACTGCAGCCCTGGGTGAAGCACTGAGGCTCTATGAGCTGGAGCTGCTCGGGGAGGACCCTGCAGCAGTGGAGCCTTCCCCAGAGGAAAAGTAGACGTGCAATGAGGACGGGGTGCTGGCCACCCAGCAGGCTGGTGGAAAGGAGGCACATCTTGAGGCCTTGTGTGTACTGGCGGTATGGACCTACCACACTGGGCATGCTGCCTCCAGCTGAGCAGGGGACAGCGTGACATATCTGCCAGATAATAGCACACCTGACACCGATTGGGTATGGGGGAACTTTTACGCCCTGAACCTTTACACCACGGGGTCCTTCCAAGCACTGAGTGGGGACCAGGTCGGAATCTCACAGATCTCAGTGCATAAGTGCATCCGTGCCATGAGGGAGGCCCTATATGCCCGATCGCCACAATATATCAAATTCAATGTGGACCGAGCCCAGCAGGATGCCCGGAAAGTGGCATTCGTCATCATTGCTGAGATGCCCCAGGTCCAGGGAGTGATCAACAGGATACATGTCGCCCTATGAGTAGCGGCTCATGACAGGCCAGTTTTCAAAACTGAAAGTTTGACTTGATGAACGTGCAGCTAGTGTGTGACCATGAGCTGCACATCATGCACGTCTGCACCTGATACACGAGCAATGCGCATGACGCCTTCATCCTGGCACACTCAACGGTCCCTCACCTCTTTGAGGCGCACCCCCGGCTGAGGGATTGCTTCTGCATGACAGGGGCCAGCCTTTGCGACCGTGGCTGAAGACACCCATCTGAAGGCCACAGAGTGACACGGCGACCCACCAAATGATGCCCATACAGTGACCAGCGGTGCTTCGGCTTCCTGAAGATGCAGTTCAGGTGTCCTGCTGCATTCTCCATAACATCATGCAGCAGAGGGGCGACGTGCTGGAGGAGGAGGAGGAATGCCAGTCCTCCTTGCAGGGGAGCGGGACGATGGGCAGGACATGTGGCCTGTCCAAGCACAGGAGGCCGTACAATAAGTGCGCCTGGTCCGGCGTGCATGATACGCTCTAATTGCCTCCAGGTTCACTGACTAGGTGGCCTGGCCTGCGGCACGGACATCTCAACCAAACGCCCCATCCCTCAGCCGACCACCCCTTCCCATAAATACCCTTACTGCGCAATCCACCCTGCGCCCCCCCCCCCCCCCCCCCCCCCACCCCGCCCCATCGCCCTTGCAACCCCCTCCGTGATTCCTACCTGCCTCACTATGAGATGTGGGCCCTGGGTTGGCAGTAGCAGCAGCTCTAGTCCATGTGATGGAGCATGATGACAACCCACTCAGGGATGAGCTCTGGTGTACCGGCACCATTTGACAACATCTGACTTTTGCCCACGGTAGCACATTCCATCACCCACCTAGGTAATCCCTGCATGTAAGCTGGCCATTCCATCACACGGATCTCACAGAATCCTTGGAGTGGCCATGGTAGGGATGATGGGGGAGATAGAGAGAGAGAGGAAAAAGGAAAGGAGAGAGACCTCCAGCTTAAGGAACTGGAAATTAGCGGGGAGCTGCCAGAAATTAAAGGGGAACTTAATCTTAGAGTAAATGACAGGGTGGGCACAGAAAGTTTATGCTCCCCTGTCGGAGTGGGTGTCTAAGAATTATGACAAGGTAAAAAAGGCTAGTCTGGATGCATATGAATTGGTCCCGAAACATATCGGCAAAAGTTTCAGAATTTAAGGAGACATGCGGGCAGGTGTATGCTGAATTTGAAAGGGTTAAACAGAAGAATTTTGATAGATGGGTACAAAAATTGGGAGTTGCCCATCTCCCACATGAGGTTTGCCAGGACCGCCCCATGGCCTTTGATGTCCCTGATAGGCATCCGCTGAGGGCCCTGGGGCCGAAAGGCCCAGGCCCACCCACTTGCTGGCGGCACATGCCTCGCCATGCCACCCTGTTATGGAGGCTAACTCTAAAACACACTATTGCAAAGGGACGGGAGGAACTCAAGGGAGCTGGTGGCCACTATCGCCACTCCGTCATGTGGCTCTTGGTTGGCACCCAGCACCCTCTGCTCCAGGTCGGTGACCACAGGGTCCTGGTGGGTACTTTAAGATGGAGGGGCAATTGGATTGTGCTCCAGTTGCTCCTGCATCATCTGGCAGCCCTGGTGGCTTCCCAATGTCAACGCCATCGACGATGCTCATCAGTGACTGCTCTGGAGTGGCCCCGGCAGGGGCCACCTTGACTGGGACACGTCCCTCAGTAACCAGGACATGCTGTGGAAGTTCTCAGCAATGGCCAGCTGAGACTTGGACATATTCCGCAACATCTCAGAAAGGTCCACCTGGGACACGGTCCCCCCCCCCCCAGTGGGTCGTTCATGCTGCCGAGGCCCTCAGCCATGGCCATCACTGCCTGAGCCATGTTTTGGACACCTTCACTCATGTTGCCAAAGTTGTGCACCAGGCTCTCCACTGCAGTCGCCACCCTAGCAGTGTTGGCCTCGGTGCCACGCATTGCCAGCACCATCACCTTTGCCTGTGGCCTTTGGGACTCCTCCAATCAGCCAAGGACCCGCTGGAGTGGCATTGACATCCCCCTCTGAATCTCACGGCCGCACCCTATTGATTGCAGCAGCTCTGGTTAAACCTAATGCAGAGGCTCAGCATCTGACTGGGACCCAGCTGGGTCCTGGGATCCAGCAGACCTCCAATTGCTGTCTCGCCTGAGAATTCCTGCCTCCACCTGATGTGCATCAGCAGCTACCTGGTGCTCACTAGAATATGCCCTAGAAGCCTGTCTCTACTTTTACACACCGAGGTATGTTTCTCTGCACTGGTGGAGAGCGGGGAAAGACAGCTTTGCCGCGAATATGGTGGTCACCTCAGAGCTGCCCTCCCAGGTGTTCTCTTGGGAGGCAGGTGGGGGGAGGGGGGGTGGAAACCGCCCCAGATAGTCTGGAACCATCGAATGGAGATCCTGTGGGAGAATGAACATCTGATTAGTGAGAGGGACAGATAATTCTTCCTGGCATTAACTAATCACCTGTGCCAGGTAATCTGGCTAGGGTGTGGTGGATCCTCACCTCTGTGCCACACGGCAACCTCTACGTCTGTCCTAGACCATCCTGCAACCTACAGGGCCTGTTCCTCACGGAGCGCGAGATCTCTGAGCCACATTTGCCCCCCCCCCCCCCCCCTCTGTTGTGGGCCAAACTCTCCTGCGGGGACACAGAGAGGGCATTGTGACGGTTGTGCATGTGGGGGGGGGGGGGGGGGTTCAGCAGGTGTGGGCAGCACTGCTGGACATGTGTGGAGGCAGGGTATTGTATCGTGCTGGGCAGGGGCAGTGCCAGGGAGCCGGTTCCAACTCACTTGTGAGGCCTGGTGGAGGTCGCTGATCTTCTTACGGCATTGGGTGCCAGTCCTCCCCACGCTGACAGCCGCTGCCACTTCCTCCCAGGTGGCACTGGCTGAACTGCGGCTGACCCTCGGAGCCCCTCGGGGGAAACAGAACATCCCATCTGGTTTCGGGGGTGTCCATCAATCTGGCCAGGTTGGAATACCCGAATTGTGGGGCTGGTCTCCTTATTGGTATGGCTGCGAGCTGCGTGGGGTTGGCTTTGCAGGATCGGTTTACGTACTGCTCACCTTTGTTAGCGGGTAGCTGGCGGGCGTGGTCCCAGCGAATCAGCCGGCGGGACCATCATTTGCGGCGTGAAGCCCCTGGGGCCTCGTTAAGTTAACATTTGATAATAGTGACGGCCTCGCTGGGTTGAGCGTTGGGAAGCTCGCAGCAGTTCCCACTCGCTACCACACTTAGAAACCTTTCTGTTAAATCGCGCCCATACACATATATTAACCGTATAGCGATTGGAAAACTGTTTGTGGTTCAAGCTGCAGCCAAATAAAATTTACCACTCGGTCTCAACCAGCTACGTTGCATTCTGGCCTGGTTAATTTGGATTTCTTTCCAACCTGTTATGGAATAGTCACATATGCAACAGTAATATAACAAAGTTCCACCAATTAAATAGAGTGGTTTTATAGTAAACAAGCTGGGGTTATGACATTGTTCCTGGCTAACTTAGGAAAATGTTTCTTCATAAAAAGCTGGGTTAAACATTTTCCTGGTAAAGTTATCAAATAATTGTGCACTTATCCGACAGCATTTAAAACACAAACTGCTCACTCCAATTGCTGGCCAGAGGAGCAAATGGAAAACATGAAGGAACATAACTAAATCCACCATGATTTCCTTCAAATTGTTAAAATTAGTTTACGTTGTTCAACGCACTGGATAAAACAGAAACATATGATACCCGCCAATGAATATGAAGATTGTTCTATCAATTAGCTTCATTTCAAAGTCAAATAGAGACTTGCGTTATTGTAATGTCGCTGAATCAATTGAAAACAAAGGACATGTAGTAGGAATGTTGGCCAGACTGATTTTATTATGACAGACAGATTTAAAGCAATAGATTTACAATGCCATTCAGTTTGAATATTTAACGACACCTGCAATATTAGTATGTACACCAGATTGATGTACATCGCGCATTATGCAATGAAATGGCTGAGTTATTGCCATACGACTGGTCCGCCATGTGCAACAGCCATTACACCACCTGCAATATACTGAAATGCCACAATGGATATGGATCCAAGTACAACTTCATTGCGAAGGAAATAGATTGGGTCAAAACTTTTTGGATTGCTTCTGCTTCAACACAGTGCAATGCAGACTTGTATCAATTCGTCAGGATTTCCTCCCACAGTCCAAAGATGAGCAGGTTAGGTGGATAAAAGCAAATTACTGCGCAAGCTGGAATCTGAAACAATAACAGAAAATACTGGACTATGTTAGCGTCGAACATAGCTAACGTTTCGCGTCTCGATGACTCTTTGTCAAAGCTTTGCCTGAGTTTTGACAAAGAGTCATCCAGACTCCAAACATTAGTTCCCTTCTCTCTCCACATATGCTGTCAGATCCACAGTTTCTGTTTTTGTTGAAGGTTAGGTAGGTTGGCCATGCTAAATTGCCCCTTAGTGTCCAAAGATGTGTGAACTCGATGGGGTTACAGCGTTATAAGGATAGGGTGGGGAAGTGGGCCTAGGTAGGGTGCTCGCTCAGGAAGTCGGTGCATACCCGATGGGCCGAATGGCCTCCTTGTGCTCTGTAGAGAGTCAAGAGTTCTAAGATTGAAGCTGTGCAATATGAATAAGTTATTTTCCCTTTTATCTTTTGCAACTGCCCGTCTAAAACATGATCAGAAAGGGTGACCAGGGCGGTATGTGATTAGCATTGCTGCCTACGCCGCTGAGGACACAGGTTCGATCCCAGCTCTGGGTCACTGTCCATGTGGAGTTTGCATATTCTCCCTGTGTTTGCGTGGGTTTCACCTCCACAACCCAAAGATGTGCAGGTTGGGTGGATTGGCCTTGCTAAATTGCCCCTTAATTGGAAAAAAAAGAATTGGGTACTCTAAATTTATTTTTAAAAGATAAACCCTTTTACAAATGCACCATAGAAAGCATCCTATCTGGCTACATGGCGACATCACTGCCTGGGATGGCAACTGCTCGGCCCAAGACCATAAGAAACTTCAGAGAGTCGTGAACATGGCCCAGTCCATCTACACCTCCCCCTGCCTTGGGAACGCGGGCAGCATAATCAAAGACCCCTCCCACCCATATTCCATAGGGCAGGTGATACAAAAGTCTGAGAACACGCACAAACAGATTCACAAACAGCTTCTTCCCCGCTGTTACCAGACTCCGAAATGACCCTCTTATGGACTGGCCTGATTAATACTACACTCCTGAATGCTTTACCCGATGCCTGTGTGTGTGTATTTACATTGTATACCTTGTGTTGCTCTATTATGTATTTTCTTTTCTTTCCATGTATTAAATGATCTGTTTGAGCTGCATGCAGAAAAATACTTTTCACTGTACCTCGGTACACGTGACAATAAACAAATCCATCCATTCATCCAAGTATACCCTTGTCTTGTGCATCACCTCACACTTTTCAGGGTTTAATTCTATCTGCCACTGATCTGCCCATCTGACCAACCCATGCATATCTTCCTGCAACCCAAGACCTTCTTCCTCACTATCAACCACCCTGCCAATTTTCATGTCATCTGCAAACTTACTTATCACCCCTCCACATTCTCATTTCTATCTCTTATATTTTTCATGAACAATAAGGGACCGAGCACTGATTCCCTGTGATACACTACTGGACACCTTCCTCCAGTCACACAAACAGCCTTCGAAGACCACCTTCTGTCTTTTACCACTCAGGCAATTTTGGATCCGACTTACCAAATTATCCTGGACCCCATGTACTTTTACCTTCTTTATCAGTCTCCCATGTGGGACCTTATCAAAGGCTTTGCTGAAATCCAGATCTAGACACCCGATTAGCTCCTCATAAAATGCAATCACATTTGTTGGGCATGACCTCCCTCTGACAAAGCCATGCTGACTATTCCCAATCAAACTTTGCCTTTCAAAGTGGAGATTAATTCCCTCCTTGAGAATTTTCTCCAGTAGTTTCACTACACTAATGTGAGACTCACTGGGCTGTAATTCCCTGATTTATCTGTACCATGCTTCTTGAGAAATGGCACCATATTGGTTGTCCTCCAATCCTCTGGCACCTCCCCTGTGGCCAGAGAGGAATTGAAAATTTGGGTCAGAGCCCCTGTAATTTCCTGCCTTGCCGCCCACAGCAGCTTGGGATACAACTCATCTGCACCTGGGAATTGTCCATTTTTTAAGCCTGCCAAAACCTCCAAAGCACCTCACTCCCTATGTCAAACTGTTCAAGAACCTCACAGTCCCTTTACCCAAATTCTGTACCTACATCCTCCTTCTCACGAATGAAGACAGCTATGAAGCAATCATTTAACACCCGATCTATGTCCTTCGGATCCATGCAGTGATTGTTCCCTTGATTATTACTCTTTTCCTGGTTAGCCTCTTCCCCTTAAAAATCTTGGGAGTCTCCCTAATTTTACCCACCAGTGCTTTTTCATGCCCTCTCTTTGCGCGCCAAATTGCTTTCTTACGTTCTCCCCTGCTCTTTCTATACTCCACTAAGGCCTCCACTGGTTTTTTTCCCTTTGTACCTGCTAAAAGCCTCTCTTTTCTTTCTTATCCAGTCCTGAGTATTCTTAGACATCCAGGGTTCTCTGGGCTTGTTACTCATACATTTCACCCTGAAGGAAACATGTTGGGCCTGTACTCTCCCCATTTTCTTTTTGAATGCCACCACTGCTCTGCTGTAGATTTCTCCACAAGAAGCTGTTCCAAGTCTACATTGGCCAGATCCTGCCTTAATTTTAAGAAACCTGCCTTTCCCAATCCAAAACCCGTTTTTGCAGACCATCTTTTTTCTTTTCCATAATAAACTTAAATTGTATTGTGTTGTGATCACTATCACTAAAATGCTCCCCCGCTGCCAGCTTTAACATCTGTTCACCTTCATTCACCGAATCAGATCCAGACTAGCGCCGTCTCTTGTTGGACCTTCTACATATTGACATAAAAAGCTCTCCTGAATATATTTCAACAAATCCACCCTCTAAACCCTTCACACTATGACTCCCCAATTAAGTTGGGGATGTTGAAATCATCTGATATAATAACCCTATTATTATTATTTTTACACACCTCATTGAATTGTCTACATATCTGCTTCCTTTTGCCCACTGACTGTTTGGGGAGTGTATAATACATGCCCAGCAATGTGTTGCCCCCTTGGTATTCCTCAACTCTACCCACAAAACCTCATTTGAAGACCCTTCCAATAAATTGCCCTTCCTCACTGCATTAACTGACTTGTTTATTAATAATACAATACATCCTTTTTTACACCTAACTGCACTCCCTTAGGAAACTGCGCCCGTATCTTCCAAAATGGAAAACCGATTTGAGAGCAGGATCTGAGGGAATTCCTTCACTATCTGATGGGTGGCACAGATGTTAGCACTGCTGCCTCACAACCTGGGTTTGATTCTTGCCTTGGGTGACTGTGTGGAGTTAGCACGTTCTTTCTGGGTCTCCGTGAGCTTCCTCCGGGTGCTCTGGTTTCCTCCCACAGTCCAAAGATATGCAGGTTAGGTGGACTGGCTATTCGAAATGATGCTTTAATGTCCCAGGATATGCAGGTTAGGTGGATTGGCCATGATCAATGTGTGGGCCTATGTGAACAGGGTGGGGGAGTACTCTTTTGGTGGGTCAGTGCTGACCCGATAGACCAAATGGCCTCTTTCTGCACTGTAGGGATCCTATGGATTTTATGGATACTTGCCTGTTTCTCTTGAACTGCCTGTTGGTCACCTTTCTTTCCTCCAGCCTTGAGCTATAGTGTGACCACCTTCCTAAATGTGCTATCCATGTAAATCTCAGCCTTGCGGATATGCCACAGTGTCTCCAGCACCACTTGAGCTCCAATACCCAGAGCTCATATTTCTGCAGTTGAGAGCATTTCCTACACACGTGATCATCTAGGATGCTGGCAGAATCCATGACTTCTCACGTATGACAGGTCACGCATTCCACTCGGATGACCTCACCTTCCATGTCTTAAACTTAAACTATTTATTTTCAACAGGTATCGCTTAATCTCTAATCAGTGTATGAAGACAATGTTGCAAAGATTCTCACTTCCAGGCTTGTGCCTGGCACCAGCTGGAGAGGATTAAGTATTCAAGTTAATTGCACCTTAATGTGATGCAAATTCCTCATTGAAGATCTGTTACTGATTGGCTGACACACTTAACACATTACAAGTGGTGAGTCTATAATTGACAATAACTGTAATGGAAACTGTTTTGGGCTTCTGCCTGATGCAAACAATTGTTTGCTTTAAATGTGAGTGGTTTAAATGATGGAATCAGAATTTCAAAAGACTCAATAAATATTGGACCAGATTTATACAATAGACATCCGTCCACCTCAGGATGCACATCACCTCTGGTTTGACCTTGGTCTGCTGTGTCTGTACAAGCTAGTTTGTAAGTGCCGATCTCTTTTGCAGTTGGCACGGATGAATAGCATTGGCCTGAGGTCAACTGATTTTCTTTTCCTTCTGGTGGGTCCTCCTTTCTTTCATTTGATCATTTATTTAGTTGTCTGGTTTTTCCATGCCCTTCCTGACGACTTGTCTCCATGAACTCCAGTCAGCAGTAAGGTGTTCCCATGTATCAATTCCAATCCTGGTCAATTTGAGATCTCACCCACAAAGTTGTCCTTCCTTGAATCACAGATGTGGGTGACCTGTTGGTCAGAGCTCTGTGTGCACCAGGCTTGCATTCTCAGCATCCTTCCTTACTATATGGAAGCCTGGACCAATTGTGTAATGCAAAATGGTGGCTAAACAGCTTCCATCTCCACTCCCTCAGAAGAATATGGGCATCTCCTGGCATTCTAGAGAACCAAATATGGATGCATAACAGCATGCAGAAATCCCCAGTGTGTTTGTTCTCTTGAGTCAGGAGTGACTCCATTGGCTGGATCATGTGAGCTGAATGGAAGCAGGCTGCCTCTTCAAGGACCAGAAGTTACTCTTAAAATAGGAGCGTGCCTAACGGGTATTTCTGTGGAAATCACACAGCAACTTCTAGATGCATGGTTAAAAGTTCCACTCTGAGTTGCACTACTCCCTCGTCTTTTTTGTTCAAACAACATCATGCTGCCTGATTCCCCATCAAAATATATTGGATGATGTTGTACTTATTATTTCACCATTTCAGCCTAAATGCCCTTTTTGAATACTGTCAAACAACCACTCTGGCATGCAAATGAACTTTTAGAAGTGTGGTGCCTCATTCATTCAGAATTTAATTGGACTTAGAGATTTAAAATACGTATTTATTTTATCTTTGTCTCTTTCTTTCCTCACTTTTAATCTAACCTTTGTTCTCCTATCTTTATTTCCCTTTCTGTACCTGATTTGACCAACACTCATGGAAGTTAAATAAGAAAGTGCAAGTCAATTCTAGCCAAGTTATAGGCTTTGCAATAAGTATATTTAGTTAACAAAATGTCCCTGTTATTTTTTTTATTTGCACCAATGTCTTTTTTCATTCTTCCGACAGCTGACCAAATCGGCATTTAGCATTTAGCTTCAATACCACTGTGCTACTCAGCCAATAGAACGAGTCAAGACAGACTGGGGAAAAATATATACCCCAGCAGGGCAGCTTGCTCTTGCATTTTTTATAATTTTTGTGTGGCAACTTGTTGAAATTACAAGCTAACGCTATCAAAATGAAAATGAAAATGAAATGAAAATTGCTTATTGTCACGAGTAGGCTTCAATGAAGTTACTGTAAAAAGCCCCTAGTCACCACATTCCGGCGCCTGTCCGGGGAGGCTGGTACGGGAATCGAACCGTGCTGCTGGCCTGCTTTAAAAGCCAGCGATTTAGCCCAGTGAGCTAAACCAAAGAGAAAATGCTGGAAAATCTCAGCTGGTCTGGCAGCATCTGTAGGGAGAGAAAAGAGCTAACGTTTGGAGTCCAGATGACCCAAGAAATAAATAGCACAAGGAGTGAAAAGCAAGCGTAAATTACAGTGGATGAAATCACATACTGAAAAAGAGGAGGAAGAAAGATTGGACTCAGAGAGAGAAAAGTCTTTTAAAAACTCTTAATTTGACATTTTTAAAATCTCTAACAATGATTAAAAGCAGAAGGAGGGAGACTCAATTCTTGAAATAATTAATTTTCAGTGCCAGAGAAGTTGACTGGCAGAAACGAATAATAATCATGTAACTTAAAGGTTACTTATGCTTGAAATTCCAAACTCACAAATGTATCATGGGTTTAGTGTGTATCTACAGCACAAATATATCAATTTGAGGCCATTCAATGGCCTCCGTGGTGACAGAAACAGCAAGCTATGTTTGCAAAGCTATCAGTGGAGCAGCACAATTCAGCTTTTAGGTTTTGGCATTTAAGCAAGTACCTGAAGTTGCTGTACCTTTAATGTTAAGTAACTGCTAGATCATTAGCCTCGCTGTTATTTTGATAGGAAAATTTGGGCCAAGCTGTTCTGTCACCTGCTTTTCATCTTCTCCCCTAACTGAAGTTTATTTGGTCACCCATGGCAAGTTGATTAATAGAAACCACTGATTGCAATTTGTATTATGTACTGAACCTGTTGCAATTAGTTTATTTTCATTAGAAGCTGCTTGCTGACTAACATGATTCTGTTTTCCTCAATTAAGTTGAAAACTAATTTCCTGAGGGTACAAACCTAAAACAAGATTAACATTTGAGATAGAGAGATGAAACAAACTGAAGCTTTGAATGGGGACTAAAGCGTGGAGTCAGAAGTGCACGGATTTTGGAACAAAAGCTGGAAAATGAAACGGATGACTGAATCAAATTCTATTTGGAACTTAAGCCCCTGATTATTATTTTTTGCAACATTTCCTGTGGCATACTGAGTTGAGGGAGACAATTCTGATATTTTCTAAAACAAAAATTCTGAGAAGTGAAGAATATAAAAAGCAGAAAACAAAATAATTTTCTGCCCCCGGTGTCAGCTCATGTTGGAAACAAAAGACCAAATTGAAATTGCATTGAAATTTCTTCCATAGATTAGGAATAAAATAAGATTTAAGAGCGGAAGACAAGGATGACAATATCTTGCAAGTATGTAATGCTCTGGCGTAAAAAATGCTTCAAAGAATGCCACAGGGGAACCAGGAGGACTAGGACTGCTGTGAGGGAACAAAATGATATGGCACCGAGGTTGTGGAGAGAGGCATGGGTGGTGTGGATAGAGAGGAAACAGAAGCATAATTTAGAATGCTCCTTGAGGTCAATGTAGTTACAATATGGGTGTACACTAGTCATAATGAAGTGTTATAGAGAAGTTTCAATCACTTCATTATTTAACAATTCTTGGTAAAGTACTGGTCCGGTAGACTATTGTTCTGCAATAAATTGCATGTGCGATTGTTTCATCCACAAAGTTGTCATTAGTCTGTCAGGCAATGTGCTACACTTTTGTCAATGATGGGATTATTTATTGGATTCTTTCTGGCTGTAGATGATGCACAAAGGATTAAAAATCAGTAGACTTTTGATTCATCGGTCTACAGAAAATGTACATCGCAGTCTGGTATGCTAAAGCCATTATTACACAACTGTAATTTGGTCCCTGCAGGACAAAAGATAATGAAATGTGCTAACATTCGTGAAATGCGCAGCTCTGAGTAATATTCTGCCCCAGCCATGCCCTTAATAGTTGCTGAGAAAGTGTTAATTTCCTGCAATCATAAACTATTCAGATTGTTTAAAATCGTTTAAAGGGTTTACCAGAAATGGGGTCAAGCTCTTCAATATAAACTTCCTATCTAATTGACATCTTGGGGATATCGATGGCTTGCCTTAAATTCCAGAGAATAACATGGTTATTTTTCTTTGCAATTCTTCCGACAGATAGTTTCATAGCCAAGATCTGCTGTTATATTTGGCATCATGGACTCACATATCTGTCTGAGAAAAGTCAGGTTATAGAGCTCACTAGATGATATGGTTGTGAATAGCCACATAAGTAGGAAGGAATTTTATTGAAGGTCAGCTTTGCATCAAGAGTTGATATGCATGCAAGGACCGCAGTTTTGTTGCTTTCGACATATTAAAGTTTTAATAAAATCTCTGTTTATCGATCATTATTCTTTCAACTGTTTAATGTCAAATAAATTTGCCAGTTAGTTTAGAAGTCAAACCCCAATCTAATAAATTGAAGTATGGATATTCTACCAAGGTCAAGATTATCTGGTAGCTCAAGCCATGACCAAAAGCCAGGGTACATTGCGGATTTTCTGACAAATTTGCCTTGATGTTGCTCGACGCTAGTTCCAAGTCTATTCATGGAATTGAACAAGAACAATAAACACCACATGGAATTCACGATGGCACTGGCCCCGCACTTGCGGGAGATATTCGTGGACTCGCTGGTGATGGGCACCCTGCCACCTACGCTAGCAGAAGCCTCAATTTCGCTGCTATCCAAAAAGGACAAAGACCCAACAGAATGGGATCCCACAGACCCATTTCGCTGCTCAATGTAGACGAAAAAATACTGGCCAAAATCCTAACCAGGCGACTGGAAAATTACCTCAGGCGTTGGTTACAGAAAACCAGGTGAGCTTTGTTAAGGGTAGACAGCAAAGTTCGAACATTAGGAAACTGCTGAACGGGATCATAACCCCACCCAGGGAAAGGACACCAGAGGTGATCATCTCCTTGGATGCAGAAAATGCTTTCGACAGAGTCGAATGGAAGTAGCAAGAAAAAGCAATAGACCTGAGGATTGGGAACAGTTCAAAATTCAGCAACGGCAGACTAAAGGATTGATTAAGAAGGGGAAAATACAATTTGAAAGTAAACTAGTGGGGAACACAGAAACTGACTGTAAACGTTTTTATAGGTATGTAAAGAGAAAATGATTAATAAAAATTAATGTAGCCCCCTTACAGTCAGAAACCGGGGAATTCATAACAGGAAAGAAAGGAATGGCTGAGGAACTAAATTCATACTTTGCTTCTGTCTTCACAAAGGAACACATGAATAATGTACCAGATATTCTGAGAAGCACACACTTTAGTGAGGAGCTGAAGGAAGAGCATCACGGTAGCACAGTGGTTAGCACAGTTGCTTCACTGCTCCAGGGTTCCAGGTTCAATTCCCGGCTGGATGATTGTCTGTGCAGAGTCTGCACGTTCTCCCCGTGTCAGCGAGGGTTTCTTCCGGTTTTCTCCCACAGTCCAAGGATTTGCAGGTTAGGTGGATTGGCCATGCTAAATTGCCCTTAGTGTCCAAAAAGGTTAGGTAGGGTTACTGGGTTACAGGGATGGGCTTAAGTAGGATGCTCTTTCCAAGGGTCGGTGCAGACTCGATGGGCCAAAGGGCCTCCTTCTGCACTGTACATTCTATGATCTATGAAATTAGTATTAGTAAAGAAATGGTTTTGGGGAAATTAATGAATTGAAGGTTGACAAATCTCCAGGGCCTGATCATTTTCATCCCAGAGTACTTAAGGAAGTGGGCCTAGAAATACCAGATCCATTGGTGGTCATTTTCCCAAATTCTTTGGATTCCGGAATGGTTCCTACAGATTGGAGGTTAGCGAATGTAATCCCACTATTCAAAAAGGGAGGGCGAGAGTAAACAGGGAACTATAGATCAGTGAGCCTAAAGTTGGTGGAGTCAATTATCAAGGATTTCATAGCACAGCATTTGGAAAGCAGTGGTGTAATCAGACAAAGTCAGAATGGATTTACGAAAGGAAAATCATGCTTGACAAATCTATTAGAATTCTTTGAAGATGTAACTAGTAAAGTTGACAGGGAGACCCAAGGGATGTGGTTCATATAGACTTTCAGAAGGCTTTCAACAAGGTCTCACATAGCAGATTAACATGTGAAGTAAAAGTGCATGGGATTACAGGTAGTGTCTTGAGATGGGTAGAAAGCTGGGAATAAATGGTTCTTTTTCTGATTGGCAGGCAGTAACTAATGGGATACCGCAGGGATCTGTGTTAGGATACCAACTGTTCACATTATATACTAATGATTTGGACAAGGGAACTAAATTTATTATCTCCAAATTGAGTCGATCAGGTTTCCTTCTGACTCTGGTTCATCTACTCAAAGTTTGACCTTACTGCTCCGTGACATTCTCATGTTCAGGAACTGCTGAACTATCTGACACTGCAGCTTGCATTGGTTCTGATGTAGATTCGTCATGGTCCACCATGTTGTTGCAAAAGTCTTCTCTGGTTTTCAAGAGTGCACGGTGATTTCTTCTTAAAACCAACCCTTCCTCTGTTTGTACATTGTAGGAATGAGATGCCATTTCTTCAAGTACAATGGCTTTTCTCAACTAATTACCTGAATCTTCGACTCTCACAATATCATCACTACTCAGGTGGTAAAGCTCTACACACTCTATCGTAGAACTGCTTTTGTTTCTCTTTAATGTTTTGCATTTCCTGTAGTACCACTGCATCCTCCTCCTTCTTTGCCAAGTATGGAAGTGAGGTATGTTCCCCTTTTTCGACTTTTTCATTGGCTTGAGGGTACAACGGACTCGACGTGATGTAATTGAAATCATACGTAACTGCGAAGTGTTGCCACTCTTTACAGCTAAAACAAGGACCGTTGTCATTGACGACGATTTGTGGAATCCCATGTCCAGCAAAAATTGACTTGGTATGCAGTATTACACTGTTTGCCGTTATGCTTGACAGTAGAGCCATTTTGGGATAGTTTGAAAAATAGTCTATGATCATTAAATAATCTTTCCCTTGTAGGTGAAAGAGATCAATAGCTACTCTGCTATGGTGCTGTAGGTAAATCAGACATTTGCATAGGCTCTCTTGTTTGCTTGCAACAATACGTCTGGCATGTGTCACAACAACTGACCATCCTTTCCATATCCTAGTTTATACCTGGCCAGTGAACAGAGACACAAGTTCTCTATTTACATTTTTCAATCCCAAGATGTCCGTCGTGTATCCTCTTTAGTACATCTTTGTGAAGAGATTGCAATCTGGACTATAGTGTTCAAACAAAGTACCACTCCACTAATGATACTGAGTTCAGATCTTGTATTGGAGAACTCCATACATTGACCTCTGGCCAGTGTGAGTTGATGTTCCTCATAACCTCGTGAAGAGTTTGATCCTTCCTGGTCTCTTCTTGGATCTCACATAGCTTTGTATCTGATACTGGTAGTAGTGAGTAAATAAGATTGGCATGCAAATCTACATCTTCAGCAATTTCACTACTAATACTTTGTATCGGTGCTCTCGATAATACGTCTGCTAAGAACAAAAATTTGGGGCAGCGCAGTGGGTTAGCCCTGTTGCCTCACGGCGCCGAGGTCCCAGGTTCAATCCCGGCTCTGGGTCACTGTCGTGTGGAGTTTGCACATTCTCCCCGTGTTTACGTGGGTTTCGCCCCCACAACCCAAAAAGATGTGCAGGGTAGGTGGATTGGCCACACTAAATTGCCCCACAATTGGAAAGAATGAATTGGGTACTCTAAATGGATTTTAAAAAGAACAAAAGTTTGCCTGGCGCATAGATGAGATTGAAGTCATAGCGTTGTAACTTCATCATTAACCCCTGAATGCATGGAGACAACTGGTTGAGACGATGGTCTGACTCAACTGTGAAAGTTGGAAACCTATAAACGTAGTCATGGAATTTCCCCAAGCCTACAACTAAACCGAGGCATTCTTTTTCGATTTGAGTGCACCTCTGCTCTGTTATTGTCATCGTGTTGCATACGAGACTAGTTTCTAATCGTCATGCTTGAGTTGCAGAAGAACTCCTCCCAGATCATCTTTGGAGGCATCTGTTGACCCTTTAATCTGCTTAGAAGGGTCAAACAATGTGAAAACTGGGCAGCACGGTGGCACAGTGGTTATCATTGCTGCCTACGACGCTGAGGACCCGGGTTCGAATCCCGGCCCTGGGTCACTGTCCGTGAGGAGTTTGCATATTCTCCCCGTGTCTGTGTGTGTTTCGCCCCCATAACCCAAAAAAGATGTGCAGGATAGGTGGATTGGCCATGCTAAATTGCCACTTAATTGGAAAAAATAATTGGGTACTCTAAATTTATTTTTTTAAATGTGAGAACTAGTGTGGTGGTTAGTGAAGTCTTGAGCTTCTTCCACTCTTGTTCATGTTGCTCAGTCCAAGTGAAATCCGTTGTCTTGTGCAGGAGATCACGTAGATGCGCTGTTTTTGCTGACAGGTTTTGAATTAATTTCCCTGTAAAATTGATCATACCCAACATTCTTAAGATGGTTTTCTTGTCGTGTGGTTTTGGCATGTTGAGAATTGCTTGGATTTTGTCCGTGTCAGGTTCAATGTCACGCGATTGGAGCTTGACAACTAGGAATGTGACTTCAGTCACTCCAAATTGGCACTTTTGCTTGTTGAGCTTCAGCCCATTTCGCCTGACACTCATTAGAACTTTAAGCAACCTCGTATTGTGCTCTTCTGTGGTTGAGCCCCAAACAATGATATCGTTCACGTACACACTACACCTTCGATTGCTTCGATTATGTGCTCCACGGCACGGTGGAAAATTTCTGATGCCAAAATTATGTCAAATGGCGTTCTCAGAAAGCAGTACCGCCCAAATGGTGTATTAAAACTGCAGTGCTTTGTACTTTGTTCCTCCAGCTTTGCCAGAAACCCTGAGATGTGTCACATTACGTAAAGAATTGTGCACCAGCCATCTCAGCTGTGATTTCCTCACATTTTGGTATTTGGTAATGTTCTCTTTCGATATTCTCATTAAGACTTTTAGGATCCATGCATATGCGAATATCACCATTCTTTTTCTTTGCACAAACAATGGAGTTTACCCAGTCGGCAGGTTCTTATATCTTTCTGATTACTTTTATTTTTGTCGTTCTGTCCAGCTCCTTTTTGAGGTGATCCCGAAGATGTGCAGGTATTCTTCTTGGTGCCTGTATCACAGGTTTAGCATCCTCTTTGTGTTGTATCTTGCAGGTGAATGGCAGTGTACCAAACCCTGTGAACACATCGCTGAACTTCCTGATAATGTGCTCAGAATCGTTGGATTGCTGATCCAATCATTGTGGATACTATATACCAACTGCACTAGACTTAATTCTTCACAGGACTGATCACCTAATAATGAATCCAAGCCC
Source organism: Scyliorhinus canicula (assembly GCF_902713615.1). Taxonomy (NCBI): domain Eukaryota; kingdom Metazoa; phylum Chordata; class Chondrichthyes; order Carcharhiniformes; family Scyliorhinidae; genus Scyliorhinus; species Scyliorhinus canicula. The sequence continues at coordinate 60,333,425 of NC_052154.1, read as the reverse complement.
TCGAATACAATACAGAATGGGATGGAATAAACTGTGTTCTTCACCACCACACTCAGGTCGCAAGCACCATAACATTTAATGCTTGAACCATTATCATCTCTCAGAAATGTTTTGTGACTTCTTCTAATCGGCTGAATTTTTAGATTTTTAAAATCACGCGTGCTGATTAAATTGGCTTTGGCACCAGTGTCTAACTTCAATTGGACCACTGTACCACTCACTTCAAGTGGTAGCAGCCATTTGTCCTCAGTAACCGCATTTATTTTAAATGGAGTATCAGTTTGCATTTTTTTAAGTGCTGGAGAATTGTTTGATGTCTCCAAAAAATTCTTCTTCTCTGTTATTAACAACCAATGATGTTTGATCACTGGAGACAGTGTGTTCCACTGTGCTGACTGATCTGAGGTTGCAATGTGCATAAAATCTTCAAATTACTTTGTTAAATTTTTTACTATCTTCATCGTTTGCAAATTGAAACATATTAAACACAGCAATTGCTTTGGGCCCTGCCACTGTTCGGAGCATCTTCGGGGTATCAGAACAGCCAGAACTCTTTATGGGGAGTGTTTTGTTATGCTCTTGACGTAGCATAAGCTGCTTCCTTGATGTGCACTCTGACAAAGGAAGGTTCAGACTTGGAGATAGCTTTAATACATTTATTAAACTGTTAACGATTCTCCTACTTGGATTCGACTCTCCTGTTAATCCTGCTCTAGCTACTCAGGCTGACTAACCAGTCTGCTACAATCCACGTGGTGGGTGTGATGTGTTTCAAATCAACCCTGTGTACTCACTGAGTGTCTCCACTCGAAAGAGGAAGATCATGTATGCTGTGTCTTTTTATATGGATTAGTGTAATGCCCCCCTGTGGTAGTGTCACCTGTGTGTGTGTCGCGAATGCTCATTTGTCGTGTCCTATCTTACTGGCCTATTGGTTGAATGTCTGTGTGTCATGTCTCTAGTGCTCCCTCTCGTGTCTATCTAGTCTACGTGTATTTACATTAACCCCTTGTGTATTTACAGTGATGCATATCACCACAGGGAGGAGGGCCGATGCCCTAGCCTTTCCCTCCCTGATCGCCCGCCGGAGAAACCTGCTCGGCTGGCGATCAGCAGCACCACCTAAGACTGCTGATTGGCTGTCCGACCTATCAGAATTTCTATAAATGGAGAAAATCAAATTTGCCATCTGGGGGTGGGAAGAGGGCTTCCATAAGGTGGGAGGTGGGGGGATCCACAGAGGAATCACAGGTAAAAATGGAAAGAGAGAGGTGAGGGGGTAATTGCAGGGCAGAGGAGGTGGGGGGTAGAAGGAGGGAGGAAACAAAGAGGCACATAACCCAACCATGCTCCACACGAGCAACCGAACATGAAGTTGCATACGCTAGTACTATGCTACCCCAATATGTCCAGGTTTGATGAACCAATGAACAAAGAAGGCAGATCAGATAGCACGAAGGGGAGGGAGATCCGGAAGAAAGGGGAAGTTGGGATTAGGAGGCCGAGTCAAAGCTGGGCACTTGTAAAAAAATGTGAATTGTAACCGATGTATATAGTTTCTGTGTATGTTCACTTTCGCCTTTGTTTTGTATAAAAGGAAAAACCCCAATGAAGCTCACTTGATGACGTGGTTGTGAATAGCTACATAAGTAGGAAGGAACTGTATTGAAGGTCAGCTTAGCGTCGAGGGTTGCTGTGCACACAAGGGATGCAGTTTGCTGCTTTGGACATTTTAACGTTTTAATAAAATCTCAGTGTGCTGATCATTATTCTTTCAACTGTTAATGTCAAATTAATTTGCCTGTTAGAAATCAAACCCCAATCTAAAAAGTTAAAGTATAGACATTCTACCAAGGTCAAGATTATCTGGTATCTCAAGCCATAACCCATAGCCAGGGTACATTGAGGATTTTCTGATACATTTTCCAAAATGTTGCTAGATGCTAGTTCCAAGTGTATTTCTGCACAAGAACACTAAGCACACAGAATTTAATACAGCAATGTAACGTTCTGGCAAATGGGCCAGCGACAGCACCTGGAAATAGTATTGTTAGAGGTTTGTTTCTCCTTTCATCCTTTAGGAAATTATTTCTGATACCTTTGCAGTTCTTTGATGTGGAGTAAAGCACTAGACACTGGAGAGACATTAAATGTAAAGATTAAACTGGATTATTAAACAGGTCCTAACCTTGTGAAGAAGTTCCTTCAAACTTTTTTTCCCTTTTGGGTGAAAGTCATTTAAAAAGAATGTATTAACACTTGTCGGGAGTTGCAATTTCCTGTGCAAAGGTTGAATTAGGAGCCCCTACATTGATAAAACCAAGGCTGTTGAGGCCCATGCAGTTGCACGGGCCCAACCTCTGGTTTATGGTAGTATCTTGCAGTTCATTTAAAGAATGTGCCACCATTAAAACTGTTTTTTAAAATATCACTGGTTTATTATATTAAACAAATGTTTCGTGACCAATACAGTGGGAAAATGAGTGCTTGGCCCACACCATCAGGCTGCAGCATAACTAAGCCTTTCTGCTTAACATAGTTAATCTGATTATTGTTCCCAATGCACTTTTAAAACAGCTAATACATTTTTTCACTTTATCTTCTTCCGGAGAAAAAAAAGCTGGAATCCAAACAGTTTCATAAATCTCTTATTTCCAGTATGGTAATCGCATAAACTGATTTAATAACTCCGGAGAACATTGTGTGCTTTTTTTACTGGTCATATTTATTCCAAATTAACAAGCTCAATGAATTTGCATTCTTTCATGTAGGACAAGTCGACAACCAGGAACCGAGCCATTTCTCACAGGCGTATACACTAATGGGGTGTTAGCATGGGTTGGAGATTACATCGATTCCTAAGTGTTCATTAAAGCTAATGCAGAGGGCGGCACGGTGGCACAGTGGTTAGCACTGCTGCCTGGGAGCACCATGGACCTGGGTTTGATTCCGGCCTTGGATGACTGTGTGCAGTTTGCACAATCTCCCCGTATTTGAGTAGATTTTCTCCGGGTGTTCCGCTTTCCTCCCACAGTCCAAAGATTTACAGGACAGGTGGATTGGCCATGCTAAATTGCCCCTTAGTGTCCAAAAGTGTGCAGGTTAGCTGGTTTGGCCATGATTAATATGAAGGGTAACAGGGATAGGATGCGGGGGGGGGGGGGGGGGGGGGAGCTATGGTAGTGTATTCTTTCGGTGGGTCTCCTGCTATGTAGGGATTCTGTGATTTTATGAAGTCAGAGGATGTATGAAGGATTCTATAACCTAAGAATGCCCTGGTTTACTAAGGATTAATGGAGGGCTATGACTAGTGGTGTTCCGCAGGGATCAGTGCTGGGACCTTTGCTGTTTGTAGTATGTATAAATGATTCGGAGGAAAATGTAACTGGTCTGATTAGTAAGTTTGCGGACGACACAAAGGTAGGTGGAATTGCGGATAGCGATGAGGACTGTCAGATGATACAGCAGGATTCAGATCGTTTGGAGATTGGGCGGAGAGATGGCAGTTGGAGTTTAATCCAGACAAATGTGAGGTAATGCATTTTGGAAGGTCTAATACAGGTAGGGAATACACAGTGAATGGTAAAACCCTCAAGAGTATTGACAGTCAGAGAGATCTAGGTGTACAGGTCCACAGATCACTGAAAGAGGCAACACAGATGGAGAAGGTAGTCAAGAAGGCATACGGCATGTTTGCCTTCATTGGTCGGGGCATTCAGTATAAAAATTGGCAAGTCATGTTGCAGCTGTATAGAACCTTAGTTAGGCCACATTTGGAGTGTTCAATCCTGGTCGCCACACTACCAGAAGGATGTGGAGGCTTCAGAGAGGGTGCAGAAGAGATTTACTAGGATGTTCCCTGGTATGGAGGGCATTAGGTATGAGGAGAGGTTGAATAAACGTGGTTTGTTCTCACTGGAACGAAGGAGGTTGAGGGGCGACCTGATAGAGGTCTACAAAATTATGAGAGGCATAGACAGAGTGGATAGTCAGAGGCTTTTTTCTCTTGATTAAATCTGCTCACGAAGAATTTTGGCGACTAGAATTATGAAAAACACCATCATGTCTCAGTATTGCCATAACATGGATTCTTTATGCTGCTGTGGTGATATCTTTTTGAACAGATCTTGAGGCTTGCATGTTTAAACAGGAACACCTTTATTGGTAGGCTTTATCTATTTACAGTTCCAAATAAGGTAATACATGGTGTTGCTCAACCATGCAGGCTGGCTAGCTGTTTACAGAGTGTGGTTTTGAGGCTGTTCTCTGACAGTCTCCTAACGTGTGACTACATACATCACAACGTGGATGGTGCCGCTTACCCATCCCACATTAACCCTTGCTCTGCCAAGCCCCTTTACATTATAATGCATGCAGGCACATATCATCCCAAGTATCACTGTTGGATGAGTTTAGACAACAATTGACTACAATCCCTCATATGCACGATAAATTGGTTCTCAAGCTCTTTTGTGACCTCGATAAGAACTTGCAACAGGAGTTTGATGGATCGATGAGGACATGCACTCACTATCTTATTTTGAGACATTGGAATTGCTGTTACGGCAGGTTTTTATTAATCTGTGATAGGGTAATTTTATTGTTTATTTATAAGGTGCCCGGTTGAGACTGATGTGTTGGGTAAGCTGGGTCTGCGAGGACTGCATTTGCTGCAGCAGTGAGAGAGACAGGCTTCCAACACTTGAAGAAATGCAACTCGATTTTATTGAACTCTTAACTATCATACATACTTTAACTGTGGGTTGACACTATGCTGACTTGACTGGAGACCTGAGGCTAACCTGACCAGACTATCTTACTACCACATGGTGTATGTTATAGTTGTTGCTCACAGGCTCTGACTGTCTCAGAGGCTGGATCCCCGAGAGAGCTGAAAAACTAGTGCCCTCTGGCTTTATAGTGGCCGTGTCCTGTCTGGTGATTGGCTGCTGTGTTCTGTGTGTTCATTGGTCATCCTGTGTGTCAATCACTGCCTGTCTATGCACCATCATATACTTGTGTGTATATGATGACAAAGACAACACAAAAATAAATGCATATCTCGGCCAGCCTGGCTACTTCATAAAATTATTTTTCCCCCTTTTCCGTTTTTCAAAATGGGCAATGTTGTGCTGATAAAATTGCTTCAGCTGATCACATGCCAGCTTCTGGAGGTTTCTGAGCAATTTGAAAGTGAACAAAGGCTAACACCTCACACCTCCTGGAATGTACCGTTCCTTTCATTGCATAAAAGTTCCAGCCAAATCAACAAAATGTCCTCGCAGACAAAATGTCTGCCCCAGCCAGCTCTGAACAAAGGCAGCTGTTTGCATCTCCAAGCCTCCAAAGTGGTTGTAATGGCTTAAGTGTTACCTATTCCTGTGGTGAATGTACATCATGTAATTCACACTGTATAGTATTGCATTCACACTGTATAGCATTGTGTCCTTCTGGGCTCTGTCTGTGAGCCGTTGCGCGGCTCTGCCAACAGGGGGAGATGAGGAGCTTGTACAGGGCTCCACCCTCGACTCCGCCCATGGCCCCTCCCACTACCGGAAGTTTAAAGTGCTGCAGCCTTGTGAGTCTGCCCTCAGTTCTTCTGGTCGCAGGCAGGCTCAGTTGTAAGTATATTAAAGCCACAGTTTACTTCCTATCGTTTCTCGAGTGAATTGATGGTCACATCAATTCCCAGACACAATGGGCTGGATTCTCTGTTCCTGAGTCTATAGTGCTGACGACAACGGCGGATCTGTGGAGTTCCATATCAGAAAGATCAGTGCCACACCCACAGTGATTCCACTACCCGGTGAGGGGCAAGTACCGGCGCCGCATGGGGCACCTGCAGAACACACAAGAAAACTGCACTGGAATCACCAGGTCCGTGATGGACACTCGTAGGGCTGACAAGCTGCAGGCACGCTTAAACAATACACCTTCCACACACACACACACTGATTTGCGGCCAAAAAGATGACACTGGTTGTGCTGGAGTGCCCATACAGCTGATAGGTCAGCTGGGGCAGAGGACACACAGGTGAGTGCCCTGGGGGGGGGCACCTATATGAACCAGGGCACCAGGTTCATAGTGGGCTGTTAGCGGCATGTACAGCCACATGGCTGCCCTGCCAGCTATGGTAATGGTGTTGCATACCCGTCCCCCTCGACCCGACAGCCCACCTCCTGGTCACTTCCAACTACTCCCTCCAGCCCTGGCAGAAGCCCCCCCCGGCCAGAGGCACAATTGTTGGCGAAGTATGGTGGTGCTAGACACTGTCCGTATGCCCACTCTCTCTCTTTCTGCAGCCACCACACCAGGTTCACAATTGTTGAGAGCACACATGGAACGCGCTAGTGGGAACTCAGCCCATCGGAGGCGGAGAATCATGGTTGGACGCACAAATAAGATGCAAACGGGGGTTGCAACTATGCGCAGCGTGCGTTGCAATGCCCCTTTGATGAGGAGGCGGAGCATCGCGCTTCGGCCTCAGACCGTGCCTGCCGCGATTTCGGCGTCGGGAGATAGTCTCCGCCCAAACGCACGCCCTGTTTATGCGTCGGCCAACGGAGAACCCGGCCCAGTAGCTTTTAAACAGGGGCCTCGTTAAACAACGTAAGACCACTTTCACATGACCAAGACTTGAGCTGTCTGACTTCCTTTAATTAACAAACTGTTGGAAGTTATGGGCAGTTACTGTTTGACCTCCGAAAAGAACAGGACTCCAGGCCATAGCCTGCGCTGTCTACCATCTTAGCATCAAGTGGGAGGCAGCAGAAAGAACTCTGGCCTTCATCAAAACTGTGAATTACTGAACATTGGATCTTGTGCCTTCAAGACTAACACAACTCTGTGCCTTCTCCCCGGGTGGAAGATTTGTTTCTGGAATGATGTATAACCCTTCAAGAGACAACTTCCTCTGTCCGAAAGAACTTTCCATTAAACCTTTGATTCTGGACTACGGACACACCTAAAACTCTAACTTGTATTTATTGTGGTCTAGCCCTGGACCTCCTTCCCTTCTCCTACACCTCGTTTATTGTATGAGTGCACCAAAGGAAGCTACAAAACCCCTTTTTGTGTGTTGTGTGTGAATGAAATAACCAAGCCCTTTATGTTATCTTATTTCAAGTTTGCTGTGCCATTGAATGTCAAGGGGCAATGGTGAGATTTTCTCCTGCTGGAGAGGGTCAATGCCTGGCACTTGTGCAGCATGAATGTATTTGCCATTTGTCAGCCCAAACTTGGAATTATCCATATCTTGTTGCATTTGAACACAAACTGCTTCAGTCTTTGAGGAGTCGCTAATGGTGCTGAACATTGTCAATCACGAGTGAACATTCCCATCTGCCCTTATGATGGAAGGAATGTCATTGCTGAGGCAGCTGAAAATGGTTGGGCCAAGGACATTCCCCTGCAGCGATGTCCTGGAGCTCAGGTGATTGGTCATCACAATCCTTTGTACCAGTTATGACTCCAACCAACAGAGATTTTCCCCTGATTTCTGTTGACTCCAGTTTTGCTGGGGCTCCTTGATGCTACACTCGGTCAAATGTGGCCTCGATGGCAAGGACAATTACTATCACCTCATCTCTGGAGTTCATCTGTTTTGTCCATGTTTGAATCAATGCTGTAATGAGGTCAGGAGCCGAATAATCCTGACGGACCCAAACTGAGCGTCAGTGAGCAGGTTATTGCTGAGTAAGTGCCGTTTGATAGCACTGATGATGACTCCTTCCATCACTTTGCTGATGATTGAGAGTAGACTGTTGGAGCGGTAATTGGCTGTATTGGATTTGTCCTGTTTTGTGTGTACAGGACATATCTGGGCAATTTTCCATATTGCCGAGTAGATGTCAATGTTGTAGCTGTACTGGAATAGCTTGGCTAGGGGCATGGCAAATTCTGGAGCAAGGATCTTCAGTACTATTGCCGGATCATTGTCAGGGTCTGTAGCCTTTGCGGTATCCAGTGCTTTCAGCCATTTCTTGATATCGTGTGGAGTGAATCGAATCGGCTGAAGACTGACATCTGTGATGTAGGGGACCTCGAGAGGAGGCTGAGATGGATCATCCACTCGGCACTTCTAGCTGAAGATTTCTGTGGATGCTTCAGCCTTCCCTTTTGCACTCTATCCCTGGAACTCCATCCCTAACAGCACCCTGGGTGTACCTACCCAAGGACTGCAGCAGTTCAAGAAGGCAGCTCACCTCCACCTTCTCAAGGGCAACTAGGGATGATCAATAAATGCTGGTCTCGCCGGCGACGCCCATATCCCATAAATTATTTTTCTTTATGTGCTGGTCTCCCCCAGCTTTGAGTATAGGATATTTGTGGCACTTCCTCCCCCAGTTTAATTTTCCACCAACATTCATGGCTGGATATGGCAGGATTGCAGAGTTTAGATCTAATCCAGCGGTTGTAGGATCACTGTGTATTATGCTGATCACTGTCTATTAGCTCTGTGTATTACTAGCTGCTTATGCTGTTTATAATCTAATTATAATCTAACAAAACCAAAACTTTTATCATTGTCACATAAATAACATTCACTGAAAATTAAGTATTTTGTCCAGTGTCATACAGAATCAGACGATTTGATGTATCTAGCCTGGGACACAGTCAAGTTTTCCCCCATGGGTTTAAACCCACCAGCAAATCAAAATGGGGTCACAAACATGCACTGTCTGGGAAATAGTCACTCAAGTGTGATTTTCCCACATTTGGCCAATGTTTGATCAGATGCTGGGCTCTCTGTCCAACTAAAGGTGCGGATGGGATCTTGAAGCTGGAAGATGTCATGCCACATGGGGGCGGGGGCGGGGGCCGGGGCGGGGGGGGGGGGGGGGTAGCAGGAGAGTGTGTGTGTGAGAGAGAGAGAGGGAGAGAGAGACAGAGAGAGAGAAAGTGAGAAACATCCGCTCTCCAATCTTTTCAAAGCTGGAGTAGAAAAAAAGGCCTTTTTACCTGGCCAATCATGCTGGGGTGTGACGGTGAAGGAAAGAGAGAGTTGAGGGCGGGAACACCTCCACAGGGCAGCCCGTGGCCCGTTTACGTCTGGAGCATTTCAGCCCGTCTCAACCGGCCTGGTGCTGTGATGCCACCTCAGGCAGTTGAACTCTCCCCTATCACCTGCAGGGACCTGCAGGCTGACTGGAAAGTGCCTGTCAACATCCTCAATATGTCTTTAATTATTTACATTGGCTGCCAATTGCTTGCATGTGGGCAGCTGCACTGTACCCCTACCGTACTTACCTCTGGGAAAATGGCCCCAGGGACAGATTGGAAAGGGGAAACCAGCAAGCTGGGCAGCAGTGCTAGTTTTAAAGCCTGCCTGCCTTGGCAGTGGCTAAAAAGCCTGCCCACTATATCAAACCAATCATTGTATCATGTTATTAACAAAGAACAGCTTCCCAAAACTACTGATATTTGCAACACATCAATTCTATTTTCCTATTGATCCACAATTAAAAAGATCACTGGCGTTGGCTTCATGATGGAGACTGTTTATAAAAAAACAGAACACGGTAGTGCTCAGAATGGAGAAAGTGTTAGTCAACAGCAGACATTTTGAGATTGAAATCCCTCTGACCGATAAACCTTCCTGAAAGGTAGCTGCAAAAACAAAATTCAATGCCAAGAACAGGTTCAAAACTACATCACAATGTACAAAAGGGGTAAACAAAAAAGGTTGATCTAAGTGAACTATTGCAGTTGGGTAATAACTGAAGGCATACTTCCTGCTCCCAAAATTCTGTTTGCTGTTATAGCGAACACTGACCATTCAAACTGGGTTCTTTGTCCCTTGTGTGCCATTTCAATCTATTTTGCTTATAAACATGCAAAATTAAGTCAAGACGGGTTCATGATTTTATCCTGTGAGTTCATGAAATGGGCTGGAATTTCATACAGCAACATCATTTCACAGGAAGAAAAATATACAGAGGATGGTCAAGAACTGTGGATGAATATTAAGGCAGAGACTCAACTGTGGGAGTCAGACAAGGTTATGCAGTCATATTTGAACAGTCTCCATTAGCGACTTGAACCCTGAGATTGGCATTGTTGCTTCAACTGTGATATGTGGTCCGCGCCAAGTGGAAAATGTTTGCATCCTTAATGTGAATCTGTTGTAACTCTGGAGAAAAAAACATTTGAAATATAGAGCCATCAAACACTAGGGGCCGAATCTGATCATTTTTCTTAACTAGGTGTCAACTCAGGCAGCACAAACGGTGTGCAGCTCCATTCGCTCCACTGCCAGCGGTTCCCGTCATATCGTTTGACACTTAGTTAAAAATAAATGCTGGAGGCAAGTCCCATGCCATCACGTTGGAGGGTGGGCTCTGAATGAACCTGCCCCACCAGGAACCTAGGCTCTTCAGAGGTTGGGAGCCCTTTTTAATGGGTGCAATAATCAAAAAATAAAGTGTCACAAGCACTTCCCCACGGACACAGAGAACCCCCCCCCCCCCCCCCCCCACACTCACACACACATGGGGAATTCCCCAACAGATGCAGGGATCCCTTTCCACCATAGACACAGGGAAACTCCCCCCCACAATGGACACAGAGAACCCCCCACCGGAACACAATAGTCTAATAATAACATTTATTAGTGTCACAAGTAGGCTCACATTAACACTGCAATAAAGTTACTGTGAAAATCCCCTAGTTGCCACATTCCGGCGCCTGTTTGGGCACACTGAGGGAGAATTCAGAATGCCCAATTCACCGAACAAGCATAGAACATAGAACATTACAGCGCAGTACAGGCCCTTCGGCCCTCGATGTTGCGCCGATCTGTGAAACCCCTCTAAAGCCCATCAACACTATTCCCTTATCATCCATATGTCTATCCAATGACCATTTGAATGCGTTTAGTGTTAGCGAGTCCACTGCTGTTGCAGGCAGGGCTTTCCACGCCCTTACTACTCTCTAAGTAAAGAACCTATCTCTGACATATGTCCTAAATCTATCTCCCCTCAATTTAAAGCTATGTCCCCTCGTGCTAGACATCACCATCCGAGGAAAAAGGCTCTCACTGTCCACCCTATCTAATCCTCTGATCATCTTGTATGCCTCAATTAAGTCACCTCTTAACCTTCTTCTCTCTAACGAAAACAGCCATAAGTCCTTCAGCCTTTCCTCATAAGATCTTCCCTCCATACCAGGCAACATCCTGGTAAATCTCCTCTGCACCCTTTCCAATGCTTCCACATCCTTCCTATAATGCGGCGATCAGATGCGGCCCACACCAGAGTTTTGCACTACTGCAACATGACCTCATGGCTCCGAAACTCAATTCCTCTACCAATAAAAGCTAACACACCATACGCCTGCTTAACAACCCTATCAACCTGGGTGGCAACTTTCAGGGATCTATGTACATGGACACCGAGATCTCTCTGCTCATCCACACTACCAAGAATCTTACCATTAGCCCAGTACTCTGCCTTCCTGTTATTCCTTCCAAAATGAATCACCTCACACTTTTCTGCATTAAACTCCATTCGTCACCTGTCAGCCCAGCTCTGCAGCTTATCTATGTCCCTCTGTAACTTGTAACATCCTTCTGCACTGTCCACAACTCCACCGACTTTAGTGTCATCTGCAAATTTACTCACCCATCCTTCTACTTCCTCCTCCAGGTCATTTATAAAAATGACAAACAGCAGTGGCCCCAAAACAGATCCTTGTGGTACACCACTAGTAACTGGACTCCAGTCAGAACATTTCCCATCAACCACCACCCTTTGTCTTCTTCCAGCTAGCCAATTTCTGATCCAAACTGCTAAATCACCCTGAACCCCATGCCTCTGTATTTTCTCTAATAGCTTACCGTGGGGAGCCTTATCAAACGCTTTACTGAAATCCATATACACCACATCAACTGCTTTACCCTCATCCACCTGTTTGGCCACCTTCCCAAAGAACTCAATAAGGTTTGTGAGGCATGACCTACCCTTCACAAAACCATGTTGACTATCTCTAATTAAATTATTCCTTTCCAGATAATTATCATAGAATTTACAGTGCAGAAGGAGGCCATTTGGCCCATCGAGTCTGCACTGGCTAATCATATCTCTTATAAACCTTTCCAATACTTTTCCCACAACAGAAGTAAGGCTCACTGGTCTATAGTTACCGAGGTTGTCTCTACTCCCCTTCTTGAACAAGGGGACAACATTTGCTATTCTCCAGTATTCTGCCACTTTTCCTGTAGACAGAGATGACTTAAAGATCAAAGTCAAAGGCTCAGCAATCTCCTCCCTAGCTTCCCAGAGAATCCTAGGATAAATCCCATCCGACCCAGGGGACTTATCTATTTTAACACTTTCCAGAATCGCTAACACCTCCTCTTTATGAACCTCAAGCCCTTCTAGTCTAGTAGCCTGTGTCTCAATATTCTCCTCGCCAACATTGTCTTTTTCCTGTGTGAATACTGATGAAAAATATTCACTTTGCACCTCTCCTATCTCCTCGGACTCCACGCACAGCTTCCCACTACTGTCCTTGACTGGCCCTACTCTTACCCTAGTCATTATTTTATTCCTGACATATCTACAGAAAGCTTTAGGGTTATCCTTGATCCTACCTGCCAAAGACTTCTCATGTCCTCGCCTGGCTCTTCTTAGCTCTCTCTTTAGAGCCTTCCTAGCTAACTTGTAACTCTCAAATGCCCCAACTGAACCATCATGTCTCATCTTTACATAAGCCTCCTTCTTCCTCTTGACAAGTGCTTCAACTGCTTTAGTAAACCACGGTTCCCTCGCTCGACCACTTCCTCCCTGCCCGACAGGTACATACTTATCAAGGACAGCCAGTAGCTGTTCCTTGAACATGCTCCACATTTCCATTGTGCCCATACCCTGCAGTTTTCCTCTCCATCCGATGCATCCTAAGTCTTGCCTCATGGCATCGTAATTGCCTTTCCCCCAGCTGTAAAGCTTGCCCTGTGGTATATACCTATTCCTTTCCATCACTAAAGTAAACGTAATCGAATTGTGGTCACTATCACCAAAGTGCTCACCTACCTCCAAATCTAATACCTGTCCTGGTTCATTACCCAGTACCAAATCCAATACGGCCTTGCCTCTCGGTGGCCTATCTACATACTGCATCAGGAAACCCTCCTGCACACATTGGACAAAAACGGACCCATCTAAAGTACTCAAACTATAGTGTTTCCCGTCAATATTTGGAAAGTTAAAGTCCCCCATAACAACGACCTTGTTACTTTCGCTCCTATCCAGAATTATCTTGGCAATCCTTTCCTCTACATCTCTGGAACTTTTCGGAGGCCTATAGAAAACTCCTAACAGGGTGACCTCTCCTTTCCTGTTTCTAACCTCAACCCATACTACCTCAGGAGACGAGTCCTCATCAAACATCCTTTCTGCCACCGTAATACTGTCCTTAACTAACAATGCCACCCCTCCCCCTCTCTTACCACCTTCCCTGAGCTTACTGAAATATCTAAACCCCGGCACCTGCAACAACCATTCCTCTCCCTGCTCTATCCATGTCTCCGAAATGGCCACAACATTGAAGTCCCTGGTACCAACCCATGCCGCAAGTTCACCCACCTTATTCCGGATGCTCCTGGCATTGAAGTAGACGCACTTTAAACCACCTTCCTTCCTGCCGGTACACTCCTGCAACCTTGAAACCTTACTCATGACCTCACTACTCTCAGCTTCTTGTGTACTGGAGCTACAATTCAGGTTCCCAATCCCCTGCTGAACTAGTTTAAACCCTCCCGAAGAGCATTAGCAGATTTCCCCCCCAGGATATTAGTACCCCTCTGGTCCAGGTGTAGACCACCCCATTTGTAGAGGTCCCACCTACCCCTGAATGAGCCCCAATTATCCAGGAATCTGAAACCCTCCCTCCTGCACCATCCCTGTAGCCACGTGTTCAACTGCTCTCTCTCCCTATTCCTCATCTCGCTAGCACGTGGCACGGGTAACAACCAGAGATAATAACTCTGTTTGTCCTAGATCTAAGTTTCCACCCTAGCTCCCTGAATTCCTGCCTTACATCCCTATCCCTTTTCCTACCTATGTCATTGGTACCTATGTGGACCACGACTTGGGGCTGCTCCCCCTCCCCCTTAAGGATCCCGCAAACACAATCTGAGACATGTGGACCCTGGCACCTGGGAGGCAACACACCAACCGCGAGTCTCTCTCTTTCCCACAGAATCTCCTATCTGTCCCCCTAACTATGGAGTCTCCAATGTCTAATGCTCTACTCCTCTCCCCCCTTCCCTTCTGAGCAACAGGGACAGACTCTGTGCCAGAGACCTGTACCCCATGGCTTACCCCTGGTAAGTCCCCCCTCACCACCAGTATCCAAAGCGGTATTCTTGTTACTAAGGGGAGTGACCACAGGGGATTCCTGTACAGACTGCTTCCTCCAGCCCTCTCACCGTCACCCATTTATCTTCATTCTTCGGAGTAACTACCTCCCTGAAGCTTCTATCTATGACCACCTCTGCCTCCCGAATGATCCAAAGTTCATCCAGCTCGAGCTCCAGTTCCCTAACACGGTTTCTGAGGAGCTAGAGTTGGGTGCACTTCCCACAGCTGAAATCATCAGGGACACTAACGGCGTCCCTCACCTCAAACATTCTGCAGGAGGAGCATTGTACTGCCTTCCCTGCCATCTCCTCCAGATAAAAAACAAGAAAAAGAAAGGGAGAGCTTACCTGATATTCCCTCAACCCCTTAGGTTAGAAGAGGTGGAAGGGTGGGGGACACAAGTGTAGTGTCTCGGGTTTAGCAACCGCCCAACTTATGTCCAGGTACTAACAAATCTTCCCATAAATCCCCACGGCCGACTTCCTGCAGCTCTAAAGGTAAGTGTTTTTAAAGGTAAACTTACCTTCCCGACAGGCCCCTGGACACTGCTCCCACCGGAAATCTGGAGGCTGCTTCTCCTGTAAGGTAAGCACATCTTTCGGGACTTGTGGGAGGAAACTGGAGCACCCGGAGGAAACCCCGCAGACACAGGGAGAAAGGGCAAACTCCACACAGACAGTGACCCAAGCGGGAATTGAATCTGGGGCCCTGGCTCTGCAAAGCAACAATGCTAATCACTGTGCCATCATACCTCCCTAAAGGACGCACCATCCCGCCCTGTCCCCTGGCAAACCCATTGGTAGCGCCACTTGGCTGTTTCCTGGCTCTGCCCCCTGACACTGCCTGGGCATGGTGCTTTCTCTCGGGAGCTGTGGTTATCTGTGAGGCTTCTCTTTACCAGGTTCCCATTGGTCCAGACCTGTTCTAAACCCCGCCAATGAAGCGTCATGCGGCAGAGTGGGAGAGGGAATTCTGAATCATAGAATCCCTACAGTGCAGAAGGAGGCCATTCAGCCCATCAAATCTGCACCGACCCTCTGAAAGAGAACCCCACCTAGGCCTAATCTGCCCCTGATCCACGTAATCTCAACTGGAGGTAATTTAGCATGGCCAATCCACCTAACCTGCACATCTTTGGACTGTGGGAGGAAACCGGAGATTGCGGAGGAAACCCACGCAGACAGAGGAAGAACGTACAAACTCCACACAGTCACTCGAGGTTGAACCAAACCCGGATTCCTGGCACTGTGAGGCAGCAGTGCTAACCACTGTGCCACCGTGCGGCAGTGGGTGGACGACACCACGGGGAAGGCTGCTAATGATAAGTTAGAATATGGTAATGGCGTTCCTCACCTTTGATGGCTGGAACCCCATTATGTTATTGGCGGGGGAAGGGGACAATAGGAACAGGAAATCCCACCAGCGTAACAGCTGCTTGGAGCATCCCGTTGGATTCTCTCCCTCCCTCTGACTTTCCTGCCCACTGAAAATGGGGCGGAGAATCATGACCAATGTCATTGTTCATCACAGCCTGGTATGGCAACTGCTCGGCCCAAGACCGCAAGAAACTTCAGAGAATCGTGAACACAGCCCAGTCCATCACACAAACCTGCCTCCCATCCATTGACTCTGTCTACACCTCGCGCTGCCTGGGGAAAGCTGGCAGCATAAGCAAAGACCCTTCCCAACTGGCCTACTCACTCTTCTAACTTCTTCCATCTGGCAGGAGATACAAAAGTCTGAGAACACAGACGAACAGATTCAAAAGCAGCTTCTTCCCTGCTGTTACCAGACTCATAAACAACCCTCTTATGAACTGACCTGATTAATACTATACTCCTGTATGCTTCACTCAATGCCGGTCTCTATGTATTTACATTGTGTACTTTGCGTTGCTCTATTATGTATTTTCTTTTTATTTTATTTTCTTTTCATGTAATAAATGATCTGTTTGAGCTGCTCACAGAAAAATACTTTTCACTGTACTTCGATACATGTGACAATCAACAAATCCAATCCAGCAGTCAGCAAAATAAACAGCCAGGGGCCTGTGACTTGTACAAAATGGGTACAAATATTGCAGCAATGGTGGTGTAAACCAGGCCACCATGTCCGCGAGGGGGACACCACAATTCCATGGAGCTGCCAACAAATCACTCCCCACTACTCCCTCCAGCCCTGACAGCCACTCCCCAGCAAGTGCGACAATCTTTAACAGTTTTTCAAACTTTGTTTACCTTTTCTCTCCCCCTCAGCAGCCATAGCACCCAGTCCCCGCTTGTAAATGCTGTAGTAAATCATGCCCGCATGACAGGTTAATACTGCCATCTCACAGAGCCATAGACCCAGGTTCAATTCCGGCCTTGGGTGTCTGTGTGGAGTTTGCACATTCTCTCCGTGTCTGCGTGCGTTTCCTCCGGTTTCCTCCCACTGTCCAATGATGTGCAGGTTAGGTGCATTGACCATGCTAAATGATTCTTTTATGTCCAAAAGGCTTGGTGGGGTTAAAGGGATGGGATGGGGGACTGGGCCTAGGTAGGGTGCAGACTCAGTGGGATGAATGACCTCCTTTTGCACTGTAGGGAGCCTATGATTCTATGACTTCCACCTAAGAGGTGCGGAGCATTGTGGAGGCGAGGAGCATACTGGATCCAACGCGCTAAATACATTCAAATGGGTGCAAATGTCAGTCTTGCGTGCCGCTGCTGCCGGTGCGGGGCGTAAACCCCGTTTTCACCAGCAGGGAGGGACCGGAGCATGGTGTCCGAATCGGCACCTGGTGCGGACCTCGTTGTTGGATGGACGGCCGATTCTCCATCCGATCACAATTGCCGTTTCTGGTGCATAAGCCGGAGAATCCAGCCCGATGTCTCCGAAGGATAGTACATGTATGTGGAATCAGCTGGGGGCCAAAGATTAATCCTTGTGGGAATGCAGAGTGCAGAAGCAGGAGGAAAGGCCACTGTATCACTACCGACAGTTAGACTGATAAAAATGGAATCCTAGGCAAGGGGAATCCCACCACTGGAGAAGAGTAGAGAGGCATTGGATACATGCTGCTATCTATTAAAAGCATATTAAGGGATATCAGCAGGCCATCTCTTTAAGAGAAGTGAACCGTGCTGTTATCCCTTAAAGGCATATTACAATAAACTGTGTCAGAGGCTGTAAGTAGGTTGAGAAGGCCGTGAAGGGATAGTTTAACTTTGTCACATTCACATAGATTGTCGTTTATGACTTTGATAAGAGGCATTTTGATATTGTGGCGGGGCAGAAACCTGACTGGAGAGATGTAAACACGGAGTTCGATGAAAGATTGGAATGCATTTGAGAAGCGACAACATGTTCAAGGATTTGGAGAGGGAAGGGAGGTTGGGGATGGGATGGTAGCTTTTAAGGACGGTGGGATCAGCGTTGGGTTTTTGAGAAGAGCAGTGATGGTGGGAGATTTCAAGGGGGAAGTGACAGTACCTGAAGAGAGAGAACTGTTACCAACATCAGTAACTGAGACTTCCAAACACGCAGCCTGATTAATTGCTTTCTGTTTAAGTATTCCAAAGTTAACATTGCTTAAACAGAAATGCTGAACTTGCCTATTAATCAAGGGTAATCTGAACGACAAACCTTAAATCTCACAGCGGGGTACGCCGCTGAGGCGGAAAGCTACATTATATTTCAACCAGCAGGAAAATAAGTGGTTTCATAGGAAGAGAAAAAACATCCATGTTATAGCTCATTGGAAACTTCCCATTCATTAATCTCCAGGACATTTCTCTTTCGGTGCAACAAGCTATTTTTCTCATCTGGACACATTCAAGGGTTTCCGACAGGAAACATTGCTGTATGCATTAACTTTTGTCAATGAGGTAGTTATTACATTGACGTATTCATGGATAATGATGAAAATGCTTCTCAAAATATAGAAATTTAGAAACAAGAGATTGTCCTGCCTTTCGTTATGTCATGACCGACGATCTGTGCCTCAAATCTATTTACCAGCCTGTGTTCCATGTCCATAACATAACAAAAGAAATCTACTATTTCTCAGCATCCACAACCTTTCGGGAGCAGGGAATTCGGGATTTCCATTGTCCTTGACATGGAAAAGAGCTTTCACTTCTAAATGGCCTTGTTCTAATTTTAAGATTCTGCCCTTTATTTTTGAGGTAGGTTGTTAATTTATATGAGCAAACTGAGGACTCTGAAAATAAAAAAGAGATATGACTGATTCCTTTATTGTCAAGGGGAAATTTTGAGAGACAGTAAAATAAATGGTTGTACTTTTTAATTAGTTGCCTCTTAATAAGTGTGAAATGTGAGTTTATCAAAAGTATTTGCACCTTACAGACACAAAGAGAACAAAGAACAAAGAAAATTACAGCACAGGAACAGGCCCTTCGGCCCTCCCAGCCTGCGCCGATCCAGATCCTTTATCTAAACCTGTCTCCTATTTTCCAAGGTCTACTTCCCTCTGCTGCCGCCCGTTCATATACCTGTCTAGATGCCTCTTAAATGATGCTATTGTGCCCGCCTCTACCACCTCCGCTGGTAAAGCGTACCAGGCACCCACCACCATCTGCATAAAAGACTTTCCATGCACATCTCCCTTAAACTTTCCCCCTCTCAACTTGAAATCATGACCCCCTTGTAACTGACACCCCCACTCTTGGAAAAAGGTTGTTGCTATCCACCCTGTCCATACCTCTCATCATTTTATATACCTCAATCAGGTCCCCCCTCAACCTCCGTCTTTCCAACGAAAACAATCCTAATTTACTCAACCTTTCTTCATAGCTAGCACCCTCCATACCAGGCAACATCCTGGTGAACCTCCTCTGCACCCTCTCCAAAGCATCCACATCCTTCTGGTAATGTGGCGACCAGAACTGCACGCAGTATTCCAAATGTGGCTTAACCAAAGTCCTATACAACTGTAACATGACCTGCCTACTCTTGTACTCAATACCCCGTCCGATGAAGGCAAGCATGCTGTATGCCTTCTTGACCACTCTATCAACCTGCGTTGCCACCTTCAGGGTACAATGGACCTGAACTCCCAGATCTCTCTGTACATCAATTTTCCCCAGGACCCTTCCATTGACCATATAGTCCGCTCTTGAATTTGATCTTCCAAAATGCATCACCTCGCATTTGCCTGGATTGAACTCCATCTGCTATTTCTCTGCCCAACTCTCCAATCTATCTATATTTTGTTGTATTCTCTGACAGTCCTCCTCGCTATCTGCAACTCCACCAATCTTAGTATAATCTGCAAACTTGCTAATCAGACCACCTATACCTTCCTCCAGGTCATTTATGTAGATCACAAACAACAGTGGCCCGAGCACGGATCCCTGTGGAACACCACTAGTCACCCTTCTCCATTTTGAGACATTCCCTTTCACCACTACTCTCTGTGTCCTGTTGCCCAGCCAGTTCTTTATCCATCTAGCTAGTACACCCTGAACCCCATACAACTTCACTTTTGCCATCAACCTGCCATGGGAAACCTTATCAAACCTTACTAAAGTCCATGTATATGACATGTACAGCCCTTCCCTCATCAATTAACTTTGTCACTTCCTCAAAGAATTGACACAAGACACAAGACACAATTGACTTGTCAGGCACATGATAGGCATAACATGATACACTATATGACTTTCATCCCAGGATTGTTGTGAACCTTCTCTGATCTGTTTCCAATGCAAGTATGTACTTCCTTAACTAAGGTGACCAAAACTATATACAGTACCCTATGTGTTGCCTCACCTATGCCCTGACAGTTGCAGCAAGACTTCCCTGCTTTTATACTCCATCCTGATTGTAATGAAGGCCAACATTACATTTGCCTTTCTAATTTCATGCTGTGTCTGCATGCTAACTTTTGTGATTCATCTACAAGGACACCTAGGTTCCTCTGCACTGCAGCATTCTGTAATCTCTCTCCATTTAAATAGTATTCTGTTTTTTTATTCTTCTTGCCAAAGTGGACGACCTCATATTTTTCAAATTATGAATGCTAATTTTTTGCCCATTCACCTGACCTACCTAAATCCCTTTTTCTTTTCTTTTTTTTTTAAATTTAGAGTACCCAATTATTTTTTTTTGTCCAATTAAGGGGCAATTTAGTGTGGTCAATCCACCTACCTACACATCTTTGGGTTGTGGGGGTGAAACCCACGCAGACATGGGGAGAATGTGCCAACTCCACACGGACAGTGACCCAGGACCGGGATTCGAACCTGGGTCCTCAGCGCCGTAGGCTGCAGTGCTAACCACTAGGCCATGTGCCGCCCCCTAAATCCCTTCTCCAAACTCATTGTACCCTCCTCACAACTTGCTTCCCTACCTATCTTTGTATCATCGGCAAGTTTGGCTACAATACACGTGGTCCCTTCATCCCAGTCATTGATATAGATGTTAAATAGGTGAGGTCACAGCACTGATCCTTGTGGCACTCCACTTGTTGCCGTCAGCCATCTTGAAAATGAGGGGTTTATCCGAGCTCTGTTCCCTGTTGGTTAGCCTGTCTTCTATGCATACTAATTTATCACCCTCAACACCATAAGCTCTCAGCTTGTGCGGGTTGTAACCCACCATATCAAATAAAGTTTTTGTATTGAGATCTATTCAATGACATGATTTTGTGCCAGATATTCTGAGAACATTTAGTTGCCACATGTGTTCTTTCTGATGAATTATACCTCTCTTTGTGCGTTTTAAAGTCCATCAATTGTCCTTTCCTTGATACTTCAAGATCACTGTTCATAATGGATAGAGCTCCATGGCTGATGGGAAACTATCAGCACTTTATGGGATTCGCCATTCTTCATGGACAAGTCTCGACTATAAGAGTTGATAAGTTACTTGGTCATGGGAGCAGCTAAATCTAGTTTATTCTTTCCTCGCTTGATGCTTCCGAGAGTCAATGGTACAACTGTGGTAGTCACCACTGTTGTATTGTATATATCGCATATGAGGTGTATTACAGTAAGGCTCCTGTATTAGGTACGGGGGTAGATCCCTGCCTGCTGGCTCCGCCCAGGAGGCGGAGTACAAATGTGTGGGCTCTCTGAGCTGCAGCCATTTCGGCAGCAGCTGCAGGAGGCTACACATCTCTGCGTAATAAAGCCTCGATCACTCTCTTACTCTCGTCTCATCGTAATTGATAGTGCATCAATTTATTATGCAGAGATTTTACAACGATGGATCTCCGCATCAAGCCTGATCGCCTGCAGCTGCACCCTCAAGCAGACAACGCCAAGCCTTCGCACATTGGCTAGCTTGCTTTGAAGCATACATCGGATCTGCGACAGAACCATCCTGAGAGGCACAGAAGCTCCAGGTCCTATACACGCGGCTGAGCTCCGATATCTTTTCCCTCATCAGGAACGCGCCTACCTACACTGAGGCCATGGCGCTACTGAAGGAGAACTACACTCAGCAGATCAACAAAATCTACACCGGCACCTCCAGTCCACGCGGCATCATCTCCCCGGTGAGTCTGTGGAAGATTTCTGGCGTGCCCTGCACATCCTGGTGAGGGACTGCGATTGCCAGGCCGTTTCGGCCATTGAACATTCTGAACCTCTAATTAGAGACGCTTTCGTTACGGGCATAGGGTCCGCTTACATCCGCCAGCGCCTCTTAGAAGGGGCTACCCTCGACCACATGGCAACCAAGCAACTCGCCATCTCACTCATAGTCACCTCTCACAATGTACAAGTGTACCCCCGACCGCACGGCCCACCCCTTCTGGGCAACATGGACCCCACCAGCGAACACCCCATCGTGGACCCCACCAGCGACTGCCCCGAGCCAACCCAGGCCTGCGCCGTGCGGCAGCCAACCAACCCCGGGGGACCCAAGTGCTGCATCTGCGGACAGACAAAGACAAGGCAGCGCTGCCCGGCGCGTAGCACGCTCTGCAAGGCCTGCGGGAAGAAAGGACATTTCACTGCTGTGTGCCAGGCCTGCTTGATCACCACTATTGTCCCTGCACCCCCCCACGTGCGACCCGTGGACACCGCCATCTTCCCCGCCCCAGGACCCCCTGCTCATCAGGCACCTCATCGCCTGCAACCGCCGCCGACCAGCCAGGGGCCTTCCAACACCAGCCGCGTCTCGCCTCCATCACAATCGACCAGTCCCAATCGCACAACCTCGCAACCGCATCAATGACAGTGAAGGTTGATGGGCACGAGAAATCATGCCTTCCGGGCTCCGGGAGCACTGAGAGACTCATCCACCCTGATACGGTAAGGCGCTGCTCCCTCCCGGTACACCCCATTAACCAGAAAATCTCCCTGACCTCTGGATCCCACTCCGTGGCGATCTGGGGGTACTGCACCGCCACCCTCATCATCCAGGGCGTAGAGTTCAGCGGCTTCCTTCTCTACGCCCTACCCAACCTCTGCGCTGCCTTGCTACTCGGTCTGGACTTCCAGTGCAACCTCCAGAACCTAATACTGAAATATGGCGGACCCCTACCACCCCTTACTGTCTGCGGTCTCATGACCCTTAAGGTCGACCTGCCTTCTCTGTTTGCAAACCTCACCCCGGATTGCAAACCCGTCGCCACCATGAGCAGATGGTACAGCGCCCAGGACAGGACCTTCATCAGGCCTGAGGTCCAGCGGGTGCTACGGGAAGGTATTATCAAGGCCAGCAACAGCCCCTGGAGAGCTCAAGTGGTAGTTGTGAAAACTGGGGGGAAAACAGGATGGTCGTTGACTACAGTCATCAATCAGTACACGCAGCTCGACGCGTACACCCTCCCTCGCATATCTGATATGGTCAATCAGATAGCACAGTACCGGGTCTTCTCGACTGTGGACCTGAAATCTGCCTACCACCAGCTCCCCATTTGCAAGGCGGACCACCCGTACACCGTGTTTGAAGTGGACGGCCACCTTTACCAGTTCCTTAGGGTTCCATTCGGTGTCACTAACAGGGTCTCGGTCTTCCAACGGGAGATGGACCCAATGGTTGACTGGTATGGACTGTGGGCCACTTTCCTATACCTGGATAATGTCACCATCTGTTGCCACGACCAGCAGGACCACATCGCTAACCTTTCCAAATTCCTCCACACTGCCAAACTCCTCAACCTAACCTACAACAACGAGAAGTGCGTGTTTAGCACCAACCGCTTAGCCATCCTCGGCTATGTGGTGCAAAATGGGGTTTTAGGGCCCGACCCCAATCGCATGCGCCCCCTCATGGAACTCCCCCTCCCTCACTGCCCCAAGGCCCTCAAACGATGCCTGGGGTTTTTCTCGTACTACGCCCAGTGGGTCCCAAACTATGCGACAAGGCCTGTCCACTCATTCAATCCACCGTTTTCCCCCTGACGGCCGAGGCTCACCAGACCTTCAACTGTATCAAGGCCGACATCGCCAAGGCCGCGATGCATGCGGTCGACGAGACTCTCCCCTTCGAAGTCGAGAGCGATGCATCAGATGTCGCTCTGGTCACCACCCTCAACCAGGCAGGCAGGCCCATGGCATTCTTTTCCCGCACCCTCCATGCCTCCGAAATTCGGCACTCCTCCGTCGAAAATGTGACCCAAGCCATTGTAGAAGCTGTGCGGCATTGGAGGCATTACCTGGCCGGCAGGAGATTCACTCTCCTCACTAACCAACGGTCGGTAGCCTTTATGTTCAACAACACGCAGCGGGGCAAGATCAAAAATGATGAAATCTTGCGGTGGAGAATCGAGCTCTCCACCTATAATTACGAGATTTTGTATCGCCCCGGCAAACTCAACGAACCTCCAGACGCCCACTCCCGAGGTACATGTGCCAGCGCACAAGTAGACTGACTCCGGGCCCTGCACGACAGCCTTTGTCACCCGGGGGTCACACGACTGTACCACCTCGTCAATGCTCGCAACCTGCCCTACTCCGTCGAGGAAGTACGGACAGTCACCAGGGACTGTCAGGTCTGTGCGGAGTACAAGCCGCACTTCTACCGTCCAGACCGCGTGCGCGTGGTGAAGGCCTCCCGCCCCTTTGAACGCCTCAGCGTGGATTTCAAAGGGCCCCTCCCCTCCACCGACCACAACACGTATATCCTCAATGTAGTCGATGAGTTCTCCAGATTTCCCTTCGCCATCCCATGCCCTGATATGATGACTGCCACCGTCATCATGGTCCTCAACACAATCTTCGCTGTGTTCGGTTTCCCCGCCTACATCCACAGTGACAGGGGATCCTCCTTCATGAGCGATGAGCTGCGTCAGTTACTGCTCAGCAGGGGTATCACCTCCAGCAGAACGACCAGCTACAACTCCCGGGGAAACAGGCAGCTTCCACTCCAATACACTTCCCCACCCATGCGCCACCCTCCCATCCCCCGGCGCTACCAACACAAAGCCCACCAGGTCCATCCCTCCTTCTCCTGCCCACGGAAGAGGACGAAGAAGGCTTCGGCACACTCCTGGGGTCATCCGACTACTGGCCAGCACCAACACCACCAGTACCGACATCGCTGACACCAGCACCGCCAGCACCGACATTGCCACCACCGTTACGTTGCTCCCAGCGAATCATCAAAGCACCGGATCGACTGAACCTCTGATGGGCACCGGATCGTCAAAATGGACATTTTTTGTCCCTCCCCACTGTCAATAATTTACAACATTGTATATAGTTCCACACCACCCCTGCCGACTCATTTTTAACAGGGGGTGAATGTGGTGAACCACTGTGTGTACCTGTATTAGGGGATGTAAGGTAGGACCTGTATTACAGGTTGGCCGATAGCCCCTGCCAGCTAGCTCCGCCCACAGGGAGCCGTATAAATATGCATGTCCTCCTCTGATCTGCCATTTCGCCAGCTGCAGTAGGAGGCCACGCATCTGACTGCAATAAAGCCACAGTTGTATCAATCTGAGTCTTTTGTGCGATTGATCGTGCATCAGAACCCATATTTGAAAAAGCATGGGGTCGGCGTCAATCCCGCCCCCGCCGTGTCCGAATTTTCCACCCCCCCCGAGATTCGGCGGGCCTCCCGCGACGATATTCTGGCCCATGATGGGCCGAAGTCCCGCCGCTGATGGGCCTCTCCTGCCGGCGTGGGTTAAACCACCTACCTGACCGGCGGGATTGGCAGCGCGGATGGGCTCCGGGGTCCTGGGGGGGCGGGGGCAGGGCGATCTGACCCCGGGGGTGCCCCCACTGTGGCCTGGCCCGCGATTGGGGCCCACCGATCGGCCGGCGGGCCTGTGCCGTGGGGCACTTCTTTTCTTCCGCCTCCGCCATGGCCTTTACCATGGCAGAGGCGGAAGAGACCCCCTCCCCAGCGCATGCGCCGGTGTGACGTCAGCAGGCGCTGACGCTCCGGCGCATGCGCAGACTTATGCTGGCCGGCGAAGTCCTTTCGGCTCCGGCTGGCGTGGCGCCAAAGGCCGTTGACGCCAACCAGTGGGGTGGGAACCACTCCGGCACGGGCCTAGCCCCTCAATGCGAGGGCCACTCCGACACGCCAGGACCCCCCCACCCCGCTGGCTAGGGGAGAATCCCGGCCATGGTTTGTGAAGAGTTAAAGATCACAGGGTCACCAAAGTGTACCTTGCAATGCAAAGTCCACTGAATTATGTTCAATGGGTTGTATGTAGGGGAATTTGTTAAAAAAGACACTGGACCATTCACTCTGGTGAAGCAGGGATAAGGAATCTGTTAGAGCAGGAAAAACTTTGGACTTTAAATGCAGTGGCGCGGGTTCACTTTAATGGGGATTTCCGTTGACAGTGGTGAGACCAGAGACCAGAGAATCTCGCTGCCAATGAATGGTGCACCGTGTCCCGCTACCAAGAAACACACGGTTGGGAGGCCAGCGAAACCCACCCAACCTGTCTGTGGAGCGTGCATCTAATGTATAAATGTTGGGCAAAATTCTCCGACCCCCACGACGGGTGGGAGAATAGCGGGAGGGCCTTCCCGACATTTTTGCCGCCCTCCCGCTATTCTCCCCCCCCCCCCCCGCCGAAGTCCCGACCCGAATCGCTGCCGCCGTTTTTTTACGGCCGGCAGCGATTCTCAGCTGTTAGATGGGCCGAAGTCCCAGCCCTTTCCGCCGTTTTTACGAACGGCAAACACACCTGGTCTTGCCGTTCGTAAAAACGGCGTCACAAACTCGCTTTTTATAACCATGGCACCGATTGGCACGGCAGTACCACGGCCATGCCAAGGGTGCCATGGGCCCGCGATCGGTGGGCACCGATCGCGGGCAGCGGGCCCGATGCCCGCGCACTACTTGTCCTTCCGCCGCCCCGCAGTATCCATTCGCGGGGCGGCTGAGGGGCAACCCGGCCCGCGCATGCGCGGGTTTCGCGCAAAAAAACGCGATGACGTCACCCGCGCATGCGCGGGTTGGAGTATTCCAAACTGCGCATGCGCGGCTGACGTCATATGACGCGTCAGCCGGCGCTAACTCCAGCAAGCGGGCTTAACGATTTTCGTTAAGCCCGTCTTGCCGGAGCCTACGGCGTCGGGCTGCTAGCCCCGACCGGGGACCAGAATCGGTCCCCGGTCGGGAAGGGGCGTGCTGCCGTAAAACCCGGGTGGGTTTTACGGCAGCTTTACGATTTCTCCCGTTTTGGGAGAATCTCGCCCGTTGTTTGGGGTTTTTGTTTGTTTTAAAAAGTTAATTGGAAATCGTTTTTCTGTAGTTTAGGCCATTCGTTGCCTGTTAAGTGGTGTTTAGTCTATGTTGCTTTTCGTGTGTGTCAGAGTAAACGTCTTAAAATGTGAAATCTTGTGTCTTCCCTTGTGTCAGTCACTGAGAAATTCATATCTCTTTTAAAAGTAATCAATCATAATACAACCATATTAGGATATATCTGTGTTTGCTCTTAGTTGGGGCATTCTCAATTACTTCTGCCAGAAAATATGGAGACTGCAAATTGAATAGGGAGCTGGCATACTGGCTTCAATATTTACAGGGAGGTACGTGAGGAAGGAGCATAGAAGCACAGTGCAGGGGAATTCCAGGCAAATCCCAGACCACAGAGGTGCTGCCAGATTTAATAGCAGGATCCTAAATTTTTATTTGATCAGATTATCAGATTGACCTGCTGGGGTCTACTGGAATTGTGGAATAGTGGTCAAATCAGCAATTGGGAAGGAGACATGGCAGGAGAAAGGGAACAGGCTTGGGATCGCTGGCTTTGATCGGGCTAGATGATCCCAGGAGGAATTTTCTGTGTCAGGTTGAGGTAGTTTCTCCTGAGCCTCCTGGCTCATAAACAGCGCTGTAAAAAGCTGCGGGTCCAATGGTTTATGCCACCCTTTCACTTAGGGCTTCCTGAAGCCTCAGCAAACACATTTAAATCTGGCTCCCACTTGTAGGGGGCCTAATTAAAATATTATAAGGAAGTGTCCTGGGTTAGGTGGTTCGCTGGCATTTTTTGTTCCACAATGCTCTTGCGAAGGGCCGCAGAATGCTTTATTCCACTGCAGTCATTTTAAAAATGTAAGTTTTCATTGTATCTCTCTGATGATGCTCAGACACAGTTCACAGTGAAATGGAGCCAGTTTGAGGTCTCATTTTCCAACATTTATATTTTCATTTCTTCAATGCTCCACCACCCATTTTTGCAACATTACCTGTCCCAGTAATACTTCTAATTCAATAGAAATGTAACAGAGGAATCCAGTCTTAAGAATCAGTCTCCTGGCTCTTTTACACATCAACACTCCCACCCACTGATGTCACGGTGACCAGAACTGGGTACAGTACTCAGGGTGTGGTCTGACCATTATATAGCTGAAACATAACTTAAACCTGACTTGCACCCCATATGTAAACTAAATTGTTCATTTTCTATTTGATTTAACAGCTGCGCCACTCCCATGAGTGGGCGTGCCAGGTGCTAAATTTCTTCAATCTTAACAAACAAACTCTTCATCTGGCAAGGTTTCCTTTAAGAGAGCAATCCTGTGGCAAATAAAATGTTCAGATGCTATACTTTAAACATGAGATTACACTAAGGACAGTAATACAAAGTGACAATATAATTATTAGTGCATTGCACTGAGACCGATGTCAGAGCTGGACAGAATGAAAAACGATACAACAATTGAGAATTGCAGGATGCAAACCATTTATTTGAAATGGTTTACATCCTGTGTTACAGCAGCAGACAAAGGAACTTCATGCAAACCCATTCAGGGTTAGAAATTGGTCCGTGCTTTTTGTTTTGGACATGGCTATCACAATTTGCAACCTGCCCGCGCCTGTTACATTGGAGGTAGGCAGCACACAAATTCTGTGCTACCTCCTCAATTAAGGGGTGATTGCATTGGTTTGTGTGGGACCCACGCTGCTGGCTGTCTACTACTCAGCGAGGGGCCGAGTACCATTCGTAGACAGCATATAATGCACATAACTTGCTTCTTTTAAAGGGAAACTGTGCCGAATCAGAGGAGGCTGCTGCTAAATGCCTTTGCTGCAATTCAAAACAATGAATATGGAGCATCTGGGCAAAGAGAAGGTTCCTGGGTGCATCAATGTGGTGCTGTATGTCTTCGTGGTGGGGGTGGATAGGAGGAAGGAGACTACAATTCTGTGGGGAGTGGGGTGCAGGCGTTCTTCAAGCACTACCCTCAGAAGGGACTGGGAGTAGGTGGCTATGGAGGTTTTGATGAATGTAATATATATATTTTGTAATTTATATCTGTTGCAGTAAGGCTTTTAAAAGCCTGGCGTAAGATATACATTTGTTGCAGTAATATCTGTATGTCTGCTAAAGCTGTAATTAAGGAGTCATAAAAGGTGAGATGATGATTGTTTTGAGCCAGTTACTTGTTTACATATAGAAGGCTAATGTAACATTGTTATGATTATTGGAGATTCACTGGAGAGTAGATAATTAATACTGGGTTGTATTTAGTTCTAGCTAAACAGGTCATGTGATATCTTCGTGGGATACAGATTATGTGATTAATGGGAGAAGCCATTAGAGAAGTCTGTAGTTTTACAGTTTGCCGTAGGGTTGAGTCTGACAAGACAGAAGAATTTTAAGCTGAGCAGCAGTTCGGCCTAATGCTGCTAGATTGAGCAGAAAATGTCCTGGTTCTACTCCTGAAAGGGTCTCTCTCTCTCTCCCTCTCTCCAGGAGTCAAAATCTAAGCAAGTCATTTGTTTGTTAACTTTATTTATAAGTGGCATTTGAACTATATTGGGCTGCTCAGTTGGAATTAGTGGCAAGTGTAGATAGTAAGTTCAAGTATTTCCTTTTGTTTAAAAACTGTTTAACTGATAAATTGTAAAGCTATTTTATTTGATGGTTAATTCTGTGTTTAATGTAAAAGTTTAGTTTTAACATAAAAGATAACAATTGGTCAGAGCCATCACTCTGGGAGTGAATTATCCTTTCCTCACAGTTTTACAAATGTAAAAAAATATGCTTGGGGTATCTTAACAAATGTGGTGGTCTGGTTCGTGATCCTAACACGGTTGATTCACCAAACCAGGCCCAGAGAACCTGGCAACCACAGAAAAGTGGATAGAGCTTCCATGGGTTGGACATTCAGTGGATATGTCATCAGGTGACATCTCCTCCCTACCACCACCATCAACCTAGCCAGCAGCTCCATGCACCCCAACCCCCACCATTATGCATCCTGCAGCACTCCCTGGCACTCGATACACGCGTAACATCCAGGTACTCCACCTCTTCCTCACACACATTGCAATCATGCCAAACTTACACTTAGTGCCTGCTGCTTCCGCATACCTTCAGCTGCTTGGCTGAAATGGGAACCCAGGAGACTTTTACCTGAATTTCAAAAAAATAACCAAGCTTGGAGCAGAAACCTCAAATACAGTCGAACAGAATCACCGATGTTCTCATCAGAACAGAATCAGCCGGTGACAAGAATGCCTGAGCCCTGCGGAAGACATTGTTCCCTGTATCGTGGTCCAGCAGCAAGACACCCACAGCATCCAAAATCACTGAGAAAATGGAAACTGAAGGCGTGTTACTGCCATGTTGCCCTCCCCAATTTTGCAGTTTACTTCCATCTCACTGTTTGGCATGATGAACAGAACAAGTCACAGATGGTTTGATCTTTTGCATTTCTCCCTGCTCCCTTCCCCTCACCTCAGTTTTCACCTTCTGATGTCCAACTTTCAGCCTCCCAGGCACTGCCCTCTACCCAGCTCCAGCAGCTCCAGGAGGAATAGAGGGTCCAAAGGGCACTGATGAAGAGGTATAATCACTTGATCTGACATGCATAGCCACCAGCTCAAATACTGGCATTGTACTTACATTGGAAGTGGCACTGAGCAGGTATCTGCACATGGTGAGTGATTCACTGCAGCAAGGCCAGTGCCAGCTCACCAAAGGTAAATTGCAATTGAGTTCCGTTACTCTGGAGCGCAGATGGGGACTTCCATGGGGCAACCTACAGGCAAATGCTGATGAAGACGAACACCAAGATGCTGGCGCTACTACACAGCCTTCTGTCTAGGGGTATGGAAGAGTCCAGTTGTAACCTGGCAGAGGACATGGCACAGAGCATGGCCTTTCTACAGCCTCTGCTACATCTCCCAGCTGCGCTGTGTTCCCACATGTACAGCAGCAGCAGCCTCCATACATGTCACAACTTTTATGTGGATAGATCACTATTTATGTGGATAGATCACTATTTATGTGGATAGATCACCTCCCCTCCCACCATGAGGAAGCGACAGCACTCCTCACAAAAACTAAAAATACTCCAAAACACTTCCAAAAACACTCCATCGCACTTAAGAGAGATTCTGCAAAAACCTACCTGCAAGTTTGGTGCCTGACCCTTTAAAAAATAGAAAATGCTGGATCGCTCTTGTAGCTGAATATTTGTTCCTTGGCATGTGACAAGCAAATACATTGAATGGACCTCCTCCAAGTTTGAAAACTGTGCTTCCAAATCGGCCTGTGGGACTATTTGGCATTGTGACAGCATCAGTTGGAAGCCTTCCAGCACATGCATGGACCCACCCCCACCCCAGATGAGCCCCCTTGCCAGCATTGGGGCACCATAAAAACCATGCTAAAAGTATATGGAGATGCAGTGTGCCCCACTGAGAGGACCCCTAGCTTCCATAGTGCCTTCTCCAGTTGCACAGCCGATCTGAGTTTTACATCCTTCGCATGTTAAAGGACAAGTTCAGCAGTTACAGATGGGGAATGAATAAAAGTTGAACTACACGGTTTGAAGAGAAGCAGCCGATAGCCAGTCCCTTCAGCAGGGACGCATTTCACTAAGAAGGATAGGGAGCTGACATTAACTGTCAAATGACTACTGCAAAGGAAGTGTGCAAATGGACAATCATCAGAAATGGGCCAAATTTCATATTCCAGGAACCCACAAGACTTTTACCCGAACTTGTAAGAAGCTGAAATTTAATTATTCTATCAGAGGCAGACACAATGATGTGACTTCAGAAATATGTTAACCACAGCTGATGTGGTCAGGCTACACAATAGCAAGTGTTTATCCAGAGTTAAGCCATTAAACTCAAAGCTGTGAACGGCACTCAACAAGCTGATTGATCTGGTGCCATTGTGTCTGAGTTGGCACCCACATTTGGATACGTTAATTTCAAAACTGTTTCAGAATATAAACCTCATTCACCAATCTAATGATGGTAAATAACCCCGAATATTCCCCATTAAAATACCTTTATATATTAATGGGCTGTTCACCAACCCAGGATGTGGAATTGATAAAAGATTTAAGATATTGCATTTATCGTTGATGCAATTTCTTTGCACTCCAAGATGCTTGTGTTTAGGGGCAAGGGAGCCACTTGTGAGGAGAGCAACTGATTGATCAGCTGCACAGACAGAAACATACTTTCTGAGTGATACCAAGATGAATACAGTGCAAGTAAAGGGGAACAATATTTGTGGGTATTGAAGGGAGCAGGGTACTGACATTTGTATGCTATCGTTGGTCAAATAAACAGTTGAAAGAATATTGAGTTGTACTGAGTTGTTAGGCTTGACTATTTTACCCAACCCAGACAGATTCAGGTCAGACTCAGAAATTGCAGTCCAAGAGGGGAGTTGTGGGTTCACCTACCTAAAAGTTTTATCAATTAGGAATTTGCTGTGACTTTCCATGGGGACAGAATAGCTCAGCATTGACAATATAATTTAGACTGAATGTCTTAAAACATTGAGCAGAATATAGTATTGTCAAATGGTGCAGAATCTCACTTTATATTTTAAGCTGTCAATCAAGCAAGCGAGGTTGAGCCCAAAACTAACCATTGATTTGCATTGAGTTATGGTATGAACAGAAATGACTTCAGTAACAAATGATTTGATTTACCGATGTGTGTACTTACAGCAGTGAGCTCACTTCTTCATTTTGACTTTGTTAGGTGTTCATGGTGATTTAACATTCATGATTTAGAAACCTTTCACTGACATTTTTAAACTATGTAGTGAAAAAACAACACCTTGTTTTAACAGGTGAGGCAGGGAGCAGAATTGCCAGCCATGCATACAATATCAACACTATGGTGCCCCCCCCCCCCTCCTCAGGCACCATCCCCCTCAGTTCACCACCTCTTTCATGGCCAGGACCTTTCTCAGTGCACTGGCAGTGCCCGGGTGGCACTGCCAGGGTGCCCTGTTCCTGACCACCCGGAAGATCCAATGGCCTCTGAGCCTCTCCAGCGCGGTCATCCATTTTTGGAAACCAGTACTGATGCTGCACCTGCGGAAGCCGGGAGACTCCAACCTCGAACAGGCTAAACTGAGTTTCAGCCTTGTTTAAATATGCGAGTCTGGTCCATGCCCGGCTGGGCTGTGAACCAGATCACGTTGGGTGCCAAGAGCATCACACTCAGCTCAGCACCAGGCAACAACCCGGTTTAGTGGCTCTCCCGCTATTCTCCAGGAATAGTGGGAGGTGTGCCTGCGCAATGGGGGATTAGAATCACATCCTGGAGGTTTTAGCAAACAAACAAGTGGGAGGAGCCCCCCCCCGGCAGCATGGTTTCCAATGGTGGGGGCGGCTTGCTATTGGTTGCTACAGGTTCAGGTCCTGCCTGCATTTGGCCCAAAGTATATGCACATTTTGCTGTTGGAAGAACCAGTTTCCTGCCAACAAATACATCAAATCTTCATTCGTTTGTGAATATCTTCAGTTGGCCATATTTTTAATGATGGCTAACAGAGGCAATAATATTTGACCCAAATAAAAGTCCAAAATGAGTATAAGAAGATATACTTTATTATTACCGTGTGCATATTGTACTACATCAGAGGTCTTTACTCACTTTAAGCAGAACTTTGGAATGTACACAATAATATCTTAATATTCTATAATTCTGTATAATAGTTCTAGACAGCCGATATTTACACTAAGCACAAAAAACAAATTTAACAGGTGTACATTAAAATAGATTTTACAAGCACATGTTTTATAAACACTTTTGATAAATACAGTTGATTATTTAACATGAGAACATTTAACACAGAAACAAACGCAATTATCTTTTTAGAAAAGAACATTGCTGCTACTTGAATATGTCCCATTTTTGATATACTGAGTTATTGATTTACTGAGATATACTTTTTTGAGTACTTTTAATATACTCTCAGACTTCATACAGCTGATTACAATTTAGAAACAATTATATACAAGATGTTTAAAAAATCTTAATGCTAATACTTTAATGATAAAGGCCATCTAATCTAAATAAATCAAAGAATTATTTCAAAAATATACATCAACACAGTGGAAGAAAACAGCTCAGTAAATTTAGCTATGTGGTTTTTTTGGTCATCAGTTTGCTTTGGAAAACATTTCGCTTACTGGCAGTGTTCAATCACGGAACAAAATATATTTGTCAAAAATATCTGATGGGTTCAAGGTTTCAATTACTTAATGAATGTTTCCATTGTTTAAATAAGTGGTAGTCAGTGATAGTGAAAGCACAGTAATGACTGCCTGGTAGGCATTCTTGGCCAACCGGTCATCGCGAGTTATTTAGGGTGGGCAGAAAAACAAGCAAAGAGATCCACTTCCTCCTATTTCAATGCAGTTAGGCGGGCTACCAGCGAATCCCAGATCTGGCCAATTATTTCCTGTCAGCTCTGATTTAATCTGTGCAAAATTCCAACTTCTAATTCAGTGCCATTTCTTCAATTTAGAACCCATTGCGACATTTTGAAAGCTACCATGCAGGGGGATTGCAAGCAGTGAATATTAAAGTAGAAACATTGGAAATTTCCCCAAAGTTCCATTGGAAATTTGATGGAAACACCAGCCGGGCTATAAACATGATTTCTGCCAAAGTTACGGCAGCCGTTCATGACAAACCCTACGTCACCAATCCCACCCAAGCAATTTCCAGGATTTTCAGAAAACATGTAAGACAATATAGACAGACAGCAAATTTTCAGAAAGTAAACCTTTGTCCATTTATGTATCTTCATTATGTAATTCAATGGGGGGAAATGGATTTCACAAGTGTTGCTCTTTTGTTTAATAACTGATGAACAATCCATTATTGACTAAGTGCCTTCGATTGAATATTTTCGATGTCATTAACCACTACAGTAGCTGTGTGTGATAAAAGACGAAATTACCTTTCCTTCTGTTTTTGGCTTAAAGTATTGAAGGGGAGCATTTTACACTGGTGCGAATCTACACACTATCGATGGACTAATTCTTGGGCCCTTTACGGAACCTATTAATGACATAGCATCTGTTCAAGTTTGGGTAAAAAGAATAGCTCACATCTCTTCATTAAATGGCAAACTAAGTTAAATATTTTAATTTTGTCGATAAACTTCTACAAGTTAAATTCAATGGCCGAAGTCTTCTGGTAAAGGTTGGGACACCTGTTTCCGATCCTGATCAGATAAATGGAAACTACCCACTTACTTTCCTCCGATTTTCCTGGCCCATTTTCAAACGGAGGATCCTGAAAAAGTCACTCAGCAGAGAGAATCTGCCACGTCTACTTTTATGGCATTACTTGACATATTCTTGTTAAGTGAAGAGTTTAAATGTTCCAAAATGAATGAGTGCATGAATGAATGGGTGAATGTGTAGGTGAGTAATGTGGGTGAAGAAAGGGGGTAAGGGAATGGGACAGCAGCTAGACAGGGTGATGAGGACAGGTCAGGTCGGGTTGGATTGAGGGGAGTCATGGGGGGGGGGGGGGGGGAGTTGGGTAGTAGGGGCTTGTCAGGTCAGGTGGGGTCGGGGAGGAGTCAGGGGATCAAAGGTTGGAGTTGTGGGGTCAGTTACATAGTTACCCATGAGTTAGAGGAGGATTTTTAACATTTCCTGGGTAAGTTTCCAGGTACGTAAATCAGAACTGTTTTTCAGAGTTCCAGGAAGTAGGGGAATTACCCATCGGAACTTCCTGAGCAATTCCCATGGAATCAGTACTTCAGAGATCCCAAAGCACATCTTGGGGGTATGTCCAGTGTCCAACAGTCCAGAAACTGAAGGATCTGGATCAATAAATTGTCACGTCTTGCAAATTATGAATTCTGTCCGGACACATATTCAGTGGATAAACAATATTCACATTGTGAAAACCATTACATACATGGATTTGTTTTAAATTACAACTTGAAATTCAGGCAGTGAAACAGAGAGAAAAACAAATTGAAACATTCCACCCTCAGTGTTGTCTCCAGCAGGAAAAGTGGAAAATTCCGCATATGTACAGAGCAAATTTTCAATCTGCCCATATAGCTGGATTCACAGAATTTCCATCGATATTTATGGTCCAGCAAGCAGTTCAGTTCAAGGGCAATTAGGGACGACAACAGATGTTGGCCTTTCCATTGATGTCCACATCCGATGAAAGAATAAAAATTAACAATGGTATGTCATGTTTATTGATACTCTAGAAGGAGCACCAGTGGTCCTCGTGAACATGTATGCACCCAACTGGGATGACGCGGAACTCATAAAGAAAACCATGTCAGAAATCCCCAACATAGACACACACTGACAATCATTTGGTTGGGAGGGGGGGGGGGGGGGGGGGGGGGGGACTTTAACTGTGTACAGGACCCACAGACTGATAGATCCAGTCCTAAATCTGGGAAATTCATGAATATGGCAAAGGAGCTGAACACCTTCAAGCAGATGGGAGCAGTGGACCCATGGAGGTTAATGCACCTAGGGGAGAAAGAAGGAATTTTCCTTCTTCTCCCAGGTCCAGAGGGTCTACTCAAGGATCAACTTCTTTGTAGTGGGGAAATTGGTGCTTCCATGGGTAGTGGAAGCGGAATACTCCTCAATCGTAATCTCCAACCATGCTCCACACTACATGGATGTGAGATTGGAGACAGCAGGACTCAGTGGCCCCATGGATGCTGGATACTGCCCTCCTCGCCGATGAGGCTTTTTGAGATCGGGTATCAGAGGCGGGTATGTACCAACAACCAGAAAGGGGACGTCTCACCACCCACATTCTGGGAGGCGCTGATCAGGGGGAAATTTATCACATTCAAGCCATGCAAAGAGGGCAGCCAGACAACAGCTGGTCGACTCCACACTGGAAGTGGACCGGTGGTATTCCATGGCCCCACCCGTGGAATTACTAGCAGACAGGAAAAAGTTGTAAATGGATTTTGACTGGGAAAGCAGTCAACCAGCTCTGCCTGACACGGGGAACCTTTTATGGAGGCAAAGCCAGATGATTGCTAGCTCACCAGCTGAGAAAGCGGACAGCCAGAAGGGAAATAGCTCAGGTTAAAGACAGAAACAGCAGGCAAGTCACTGTGGCAGAAAAGCCATTGCAACCTTCTACCGAGGGATTTACACCTCCGAACCCCCAGAGGGGGACTCGGAGATGAAGCAGTTCCTCAAAGGACTGGACATGCCGATTGTGGGGGAAAATAAGAGATGGGGCCTAGGAGCACCACTAGAACTGGAAGAAGTCAATGAGAGTATCAACTCCATGCAGGCGGGGTGGTGCCAGGACCAGATGGATACCCGGCCGACTTCTACAAAGAATTCTCATCAGCACTGGCCCACACCTGCGGGAGATATTCGCAGGTAGTAAGGGACTCACTAGTAAGGGACATACTGCCACCATCAATATTGCCCGATGGAGTGCGGGTCCTACAGGCCCATCTCACTCCTTAACGCAGACGCAAAGATCCTGCGAAGGTCCTGGTAAGGCAGTTGGAGAGCTGCATGCCAGAGATAATCGCGGAGGACCAGACAGGCTCTGTGAAGGGCAGGCAGCTAACATTGAACATCAGGCGCCTGCTGAACGTGATACTGACTCTATCTGGAGAGAGAACAACAGAAGTAATCATCTCCCTGGATGCAGAAAAGGCCATCAACAGGATCAAATGGAAATACCTCATAGAGGTACTGGAATGGTTTAGCTTTGGGACAGGATTCACCTCCTGGGTCAAACTGCTCTAAAGTGCTTCCATTCGGTTGCACATAGGCACTAGGTAGGAATGTCCACGGTCCCGCTATTTGCTCTGGCAATCAAGCCACTGGCGATTGCGCTCAGAGCAGCGAAGGGTTAAGAGGTATCGAAAGAGGAGACAGAGAACTGTCTCCCTTTATGTGAATGTCCTGCTCCTCGACATCTCAAACCACCGGATCAGCATGGGAGGGATAGGGAGCCTCCTCAGACGACAAGCTTAACCTTGAGATCTTCCCTGTGAAGCCGAAGGGGGGGGGAGGGGCAGAGTGGAGGGACTTCTGTTTAAACTGGCCTTGACCAAATTCTGCTACCTGGGGATCCAAATAGCCAATAGTTCCATAAATGGAACCTGACAAGTCAGGTTGAGAGAAGTTAAAAAGGATGTGCAGAGGTGGGGCCCACTCCTACTCTCCCTTGCAGGGAGGATACAGACAGTCAAAATAAACGTGTTGAGGGGCAGCATGGTGGCACAGTGATTAGCATTGCTGCCTCACAGCGCTGAGGTCCTAGGTCCTGGGGGGGGGGGGGGGAGAGACAGACAGACAGACAGAGAGAGAGAGAGAGAGGATCCAAAAGAAAGAGAAATGTGGGAGGCCTGGTCCTTCTGAAACCTACAGTTCTACCACTGAACGGACACTGCAGAAAGAGTACAGGGATGGGTCAAGGAGTAGAGCAGAGTGGGTGAGGATGGAGGAGAGTTCCTGCATAGAGACATCACACTCCCATTCCCCCCTGGCCAAATACTCATAGAGCCCAGTGGCAGTAGCCACGCTCTGAACGTGGTACCAAATGAGGCAACACTTCTGCCTAACCGTCCACAATGACCCTCATCTGCAGCAACCATAGGTTCATTCCGGCAATAATGTACGCCACCTTCAAAAGGTGGAGACAGGACAAGGGGACTCTGATGGTTAGGGACATGTACACAGACAACAGAGTAGTGACCCTGGGGGGAATTCACGGACAGGATTCAGTTACCAAGAGGGAATGATCTGAGATATATTCAAGTCAAGTGCTTCTTTCGAAAAGAAACAATGACGAGCCCCCAGATACCAGGACATCACAAACAGAAAACTGCTGAACGTGGGTGACCTATCGGAGGAGAACTGTGGGGACATGTATGGGCAACTGCTGGATGAGTTATGAGCAGGAACAGAAGATAGGAGCAGGAAGGTCAAAGCCACAAGGGACCGGTCTGATTGCAAGCTGAGGCCCAAACCAAATTAAATATAAATGCCTATAACTATGTGTCTCGGCCGTATTCGGGAATGTAAAATATGTATGTCAGTTAAAGGGGGGTCACGACCACAGTTGTTGTTATGAAAATGCTCACTTGTAAATATACATGTTGGTTTTTGTGTGGCTTCTTTCTGATAAGGTATAATTTATAATTTGTTGGATATAAAATATGAAAACTCAATAGAAAGAAAAAGAAACAAGATGGTTGGCAAAGTTCACTTGAATACTTAACACATTTGAACTATATCCTCTTGTGCACCATTTTGACATGGATTGAAACAGGTGAACAGAGGCATAATTTAACATTTCAACATAAACCCTGCCAATAAAATTCTATTCGTGGAGGTGAAATTCTCTTCTCTCTGGTTATTAATGAGGGAGATTATTCCCAAAATACCTCATCAAAATGAACATGTTGAAGACATTGGCAGTAATTTATGACTTCAGAAGCAGTAGAAATTATGAGATGACAAAATTCTGCAAGAAGTTTACATTTTACAAATGTATAACTTCAAAACAAATATGGATTTGTTTCAATCCAAGTCAAAATGGTGCACAAGAGGATATACAAGAGGGTATATCCTCTTGAAAACAAGATCGATACGAGAGATTGACGGCTGTTAATTAAGAAATGGAGGAAGCTGATGTGTCTGTCAGTTTGAAATATCGGATTTAAAAATAAAAGAATAGTGTCATGCAAAATGTTTATCTTCTTCATTTTGGCACTGACAAGAAATTAGCCGGAAAACACTGCTGGATTCTTTCAAATGTCTAAAAGGTTTTTTTTTGTAGATGTATGCCTGTGGTGCTAATAAAGAAAATGGTGATATTCCAGATTAAACAATCAATGTCATGTCGACACCTGTAATTTGTCAAACACCCGTGAACAAAAGCAGGAGTTACAAAATAAATAAGTCTGCTGTGCTGTTACCCAAAGGTCAAGAGGTCAACCAGCCACACCGCAGCGTAACAGATATGGCACTGAACTTGAGCTGTAATGGAATCTGACATTTCTGAAAATTTTAATAGAAATAACTTTCAACGTCCAGGAATTTTCTTATTTCCATTGCATCTCTTGTATTATAGGTGTTTTGGAAGTGTTCATATTGCAAGCCAATGTTTGAGCTGTGAAGCGATCAAATGACAGTTCAAAAAGTTACAGTCATAATAGTCACTTGTTACTTGACAGTGGAAAATGCAGCATTTTAATAGATTTAGTAGGAATTGTTTTACTTACCTTAAACTGTTGCACTTTTCCTTGCTCCACAAGATAATGTTCATTTTCAGGGGTGATGCAGTATGCTATTCTCTAAAGGAGAGGTACATTATTTATTACAATGGTTTGTGAAGTTACTTTCTAAAATATATCCACTTCACACGTTCGGCTGGTTCTGCTCTCCCCTCATTTTATTTGTCCTGTCCTGTCCAGTGTCTCCTATATAACCTTTCTTTCAGTTGGGAAGGTTTAGGATTTTGCTACAGCTCATGGGCGGGATTCTCTGCAGCACCGCACCGAAATTGTGTTTGGAGTGGGGGCGGAGAATCAACCTTTAGGCGGGAATCATAGCCAGCGATGCTCCCATGATTCTCCGGTCCCCGAGACTTGCTCGCACGTGGATTAACAGAGCCCCCCCCTAGCAATTCTCCGGGCAAAACTGGCCGGGTTCCCGATGGCGTGGTTCTAACCGCGCATTGCCGGTAGGGAACCTCGGGTGGCGGCTGTGGACTCAGTCTGCGGCCGCCCTGGTGTGGGACGGAGGGGTTGAGCACCGAGGGGTGGCCTCATGGGCGGCCAGGGCAGCGATCGGGCATCTCAGCTCCGCGGGCGCACGCCATCTCGGGGGGGCCTATATTGTCGATGTCGGTCCACGGTCCGAGTCCGCCATGGCGTACCGCTGCAGGCCACCGTGCGCATGCGCGGACTCCCGACCGAACGTGAGGGGCCCCATATCTGCAGCCAGAGCTTCGAGAAGCACTTACGGGGCCCTGCCAGCCCCCTACAGGTAGGAGAATCACTGTAAATTTTTACATGGAAAGTCTGGCGTGAAACGCCAGCGTTTTTACGCCAGTGTGGGGACGTAGCCCATTATCCGAGAATCCAGTCTGTTATTCGGAACACCAAAATCAATTTTTTTTTTAAAAAGCAAGATATATTCTCAAAAATAAAGTTTGGCAAATGTACCACAGCATTCCAGTTCTAGGAACTATAGCTTAAAAAACCAAGCGACTATTTTAAACCTGATATGCAAATATTGTGCTCTCTAACTAAACTTTCCAAATTGCTCAAAAAAGTCATGAAGGGCGACAGTCAAGGGGAGATGGTTAGATTTCCTCGTGTTGGAAATGGTAATTGCCAGACACTTGTGTGACGTGAATGTTATTTGCCACTTAGCCTGAATGTTGTCCTGGTCTTGCTCCATTTGGATTTCATAGAATTAAAAAAAATTTTTTTTTTGGACTGCATTACTATCTGAAGCGTTGTGAATGGTAATAAACATTGTACAGTCATAAGCGAACATCCCCACTTCTGACATTATGATGGAGAGAATGTCATTAAAGCAGCTGAAGATGGTTGGGTCTAGGACACTACCCTGGGGAACAACTGGAGCAATGATTGGCCTGCAATAACCATAACCATATTCCTTTGTACTCGATATAATTCCTACCTCTGGCTGTTTTTCCACTGATTCCTATTGACATCCATTAACCAGGGTTCTTTGAAGCCACAGTCGGTCAAATGCTGCATTTATGCCATGGGCAGTCACTCTCCCCTCCCCTCTTGAATGCAGATCTTTTGTCCACATTAGGACCAAGGCTGTTTTGGGATTAGGAGCCGAGGCCCTGGCAGAACCCAAACTGAGCAAGTTATTGCTGCGTAAATGCCACTTAATGCACTGTCAGTGGGCGGATCCTAACTCTGGGTCATGTGCCGTGTGGGTGGTATTGCACCCAGTCCCACATTAATCATGTATGCACCAGATGCTACTACTACAATGAGGTATCAATCCTGCACCCTCCTGCCTGATTGAATGTTCCCCGTGTTCAAGCGAGCCTTGCGGCGAGGGGGGCAGCAGCAAAATCTGATTTTCCACCGAAAATAAACTGATTTTAGTTCAATAAATTAGGAGATAATTTATTTTTTTAAATTTCAAAATGTAATTCCCCATTGGCACAGGTATAACATCATCTTCATTCACTGGTGCCTCCAATGTTTTTGCAATGTTTAAAATTGTTTGCAGATGTATATCACAGGAAAAACAAGCAGAAAAACCAGATCAAAATGCAGGGGCTTTCTCAGAACTTTTAAAGGATTATTGTTTGACATTTGACAATGAACAGATATTTCTATGATTCACATCAAGTAAAACATGACTTATAGCCGTTCTGAATACAGTTCCACACTGTATTTTGAGAAAGTGATGTTCCCATAGAAATTGCATTTACAGCTCAACGATTGGAATCGTGGGATAAGCTTCAAATTGAAACAGTCTGGTGAGTGACTGGCAATTTGTTATATTTTTAGGGACGGCTTATTGGACTTGTTATTGTCCAAAGAGGGTAGACCATGTCACATCGAACAACAACACACATTTATATGGTTTTAATGCAGTAAAATGCCCTAAGACACTGTTTAGGAGCAAATTTATGACAGTGAATCAAAGAAGGAGGCATTAGGACAGGTAACCAAAAGCTTGTTTAAAGAGATGGGTTTATCGTTTTAACATTCCATGCTCATGTAGGCTAAGTGAACATGAAGACAATGATGCCTACTTGAATAACAACAGTAACTCCATTGCATAAAATATTGAATCATAATGTGCTGCAACATCATCTGTCTTTAGTTAGAATGGCCATTGCACGTTTATATTTATATGATTTTGTGTGACAACTCGCCGAAAAAGGTATGAGTAACAGGGTCACAGCAAGAGAGACTGAGCACGAGGGACTTGAGTCAGCTGAGAAAACAATTGTGTGTTCCGTTAACCCAATCGGACTGAAGAATTGTGAAATCAACAGCACGAAGACGGAGAATAATGTGTGAATTAAAGGGGTGAAATCAATGCCAAATCCGATAGAGAAAGAAATGGCGAGATGGAAAGAAAGATTGGATTGAGAAAGGGAGGGAGTGAGAGAGAGAGAGAGGAGATGCAAGGTTAAAAAAATAATTTTGAATTTTATACCTGAAAGTTTTAAAATCTTTGATATCAAATAAAACCTGAAGCAATGGGGCTCTACACTTATAAGAAGGGCCAGAGAGATTAGTTGGCAATGATTAACAGTTATCATATCGTTAAAAAGATACTTGCAATGACAAGACTGAGGGCAGGATTCATCGACCGCACCCGCCTGCCGACCAGAAATTCCTCCCAGCGGTCAATGGACTTTTGCATGGTCCACGTCCAGCCCATGGCAATCTTATGGCGGCGGGGGGTGGGGGGGAGTGCAGAAGAAGTAGCTTTCTGCAGTGAGTTTAGTTTGGATCCCACCCTCCATACAAATACAGCAATGTCACACCATTCGACACTGAGGCAGGCAGTGAGATTCTGTTTCAATAAGCTGGCAGAGAGGCACAAGTCAGACGGCAACTTTTGGAATTTCACCTTTAACCTTCCTCCTAGCTCACCTGAAATTGCTGCCTCCCTACGCATAAATGACAGCAAGTGCCACAAGACTAGTTTTAACAGAACAACGTGGCCCAATCTTTTTGTACACCAGTCATCTTCCCAAATTCATTTTTATTTATTATTTTGCCTGCTAGGAACATTTGTCTTAATCAGCAACAAGTGGAGGTTGTTTGTCTCAAATTTATATTAACGTGTTAATGGAAATTAATTTGCTAC
Organism: Scyliorhinus canicula; assembly: GCF_902713615.1. Taxonomy (NCBI): domain Eukaryota; kingdom Metazoa; phylum Chordata; class Chondrichthyes; order Carcharhiniformes; family Scyliorhinidae; genus Scyliorhinus; species Scyliorhinus canicula. The sequence goes on along the minus strand of NC_052154.1, from coordinate 60,289,557 downwards.
ATGCATTATGGTGGACTCTGTTCATGCTGTGCAGATATCTATGCCCTGAGGTGGTGCATAAAGCAGGACTAGCACAGCATTACAGAGAAAAATAAATACCACTCCTGCTCCTCGCAGGGATGCTGCAACACGGAGCTATGAAGTAGCAAAAGGGGCCCCACCCTCCTTGCAACCACCTCATGTAACATCCATCACCTGCCATCAAACAAAGCATGGGTGTTGACTTGAACGTCATGTGCCTGCAACTTCATGTCTGCATCTTGCTATCTTCATTTTTGCCACTCATTTCTCAGCCCTCCCACCTTTCTAATTCAGCTGCCAATGGGTTCAAAGGCACCTTTTAAAGGCTTTCAGAACATTTCCCGGCTTATTGTGTCACTGCCTCATTAATTGTTCCAATTTCCTTAAATTTCACTTCCATTTTCCTGATCCCCCTCCTGAACATGGCTGAGTCCTCGCTGACTTCGGAGGTTTTTGTGCAGAATCCACAGTTTGAAGTAGATTTCAGTCCCCGGTTCTGGGCAGGTAGCCCAGCTCATGGTCAGCCACCAGCCGCCAGAGGTTACTTCCATTAGCATAAGGCCAGCAGGCTGCGAGTGGGAAGTGAGTGCCTCATCCATTCAAGGCCATTGCAATATCGGATGGCCTAAATAGTCTCCAGGTTGGAAGAAGGTGGGTCTGGCAGAGGGAGGAGAAACTATTTTCTGGAAGGGGGGGGGGATCAGGGTTTTTGTGTGTGGGCTCTTGGCCCTTCAGAAGTAATTGAACCGGTATCTGTTCAGCTGCTGTTTGGCAGGACTAGCAGCTGATGCTGAATGGAGTGTGCATGGTAAAGTTGGAAGGTGATACTTGGTGGTTTACGCATGCAATTTTTCATATAAATAGGGCTGAGGTGAGTTCTCCGACTTTTTAGGTGCAGGCCCGGGCAAACTAGAAATCAGATTTCAAGAGGCCATTAGGCAGGAACAGTTCTGTAAATCATGCCTTGCCATTTCCGCCAGGTTTCACCAGGTAGGAGACCTTAAAATCTCACTTTATTCTGAGTCATTTAAATTCCACTCTGAACCACTTGGGTGAAAACTACACCTACATCACAAAAATCAAAACTACAGTCTCCTTACAAAATATATCCTTCCATTTTAACCCTTCGTATGGTACAGATCTGTTTTTAAATGATGCAAATACACCAATACTAACCTCTTTTAAGGTGCCACGAATGGACAAGAGTTTGTAGATGGCGTAAATTGGTACTAGTGACATTGAAGACACTGCTATTCCCCATCCAACAAGGTTTGCCCAGTTTGGAAATATATATTCATCGTAGGTTAGAGGCTTGAATTTCACGATACTAACAATCACTACAAACTGGCAGAAGAAAAGCAAAGATGTAATGTGTTATTTAAAACAGGAAAGGTTCCCATGACGAAGGATAATGCAAAGTGCAGAAATTGCTCTTCAATATGACAATGTATATTTTTATAAATAAACAATCACTTTAAAGCTAAAGTAAAAATGCTTAAATATTTCCAAACTAATATGAAAATAATTCAGAATTTCACATGCTAAAAAATAAAGTTATGTTAAAAAACCTTTGTCTTAACAGCATCAGAGGTCACAACTTTCTACATCTAACCGAGTATATTTGAGATGAAGAAATACTGTCTAGCACACAATATTTCCTGAGTTCTTCTGACCCCAAAAAATGTTGATGGAAACAAACCCAAGGTGAACAAGTTAGTTAAATGTTCTTTGCATTTCCCTGATTGATGTCGGAACAGGAGAAGAAACTTAGTGAAATTTGTCTTTTAGGAGATTAAAGAATTTGATTGACTCCATAAAGAGTGAAAATTATTTTTTGCAGAAACAGCCAAGTGGTCATTTCCTGCCTCATGCCGTCTTATAGCATTTTAAAACCATTTTCATGCTCACCATCACCTATGGTTTCTTGAAATCTGATTTCCAGTTTGCACTTTGCAGGGGCTCTGCAGCAACTCACCAAGGCTCCTTTGACAGCACTTTCCATAACTGCAACCTCTACCACCCAGAAGGACAAGGGCAGCAGATGCATGGGAGCACCACCAACTGCAAGACCCCCTCCAAGTCACAAACCATCCTGATTTTCAAATACATCGCTGTTCCCTAGCTTCGCTGGGTCAAAATCCTGGAACTCCCTTCCTAACAGTACTGTGGATTGCAGCAGTTCAAAGCGGTGGCTCACCACCACCTTCTCAAGAACAATTAGGAATGGGCAATAAATGCTGGCCCAACCAGTGATGCCAACATTCTGTGAAATAATTTTAATAAACTATAATTTTTTTTCATAGAATCCCTACAGTGCAGAAGGAGGCCATTCGGCCCAATGAGTCTGCACCGACCTTCTGAAGGAGCACACTACCTAGGCCCAACCCAATCCCCCCATTCTATCCTCAGAATCCCATTTAGGGGCAATTTAGCATGACCTAAGCTGTGCATCTTTGGACTGTGGGAGGAAACCAGAGCACTGGGAGGAAATCCACGCAGACATGGAAAGAACGTGCAAACTCCATGCAGACATTCACCCGAGGTCGGAACTGAATTTGGGTCCCTGGGGCTGTGAGGCAGCAGTGCTAAACACTGCATCATGCCTCCCAACTGAAACTTTTAAATTTTTGCAGGTTATTTCCAAGAGTACAGGATAGGCTGAGTTTGTATTTACAGACTCCACTGTAACTGACAATTTATATTGTATAGTTGTCCAGTAAGTGAGAGAGATAACTAACTTGACCCCTTGTGGAAAGTGCAGAAAGGCTTGTTTTAATTATCCCTTCCACTACTGCAGTTCACTTCAATGTGCAACTGTTTTCAGAAGTCGAGTCAGACATGGGCAGATGTAGGAAATTGATATCATTGTCCTCAAATCTGTAACCTTCCAATAAAGAGGTGAGTGTTCTATCATATGGTATGGGAAGCATGATTCAAGGAGAATGGTCTATCTGGAGGCAGATTTTCAACATCTGTTTAATAGCAGATATTGTTTGCCAACTTTCCACAATGAACACAACATCATTTTTGGTCCTGTCACATAAAATCTGTTACCCAACAGAAGACTCGCAGATCTGAATGTCAAAGGCTGCACGTATTCTCTTGCAAAGAGGCAAGGTATAGCCAGGGAAATGCCAATGCAGCTAAATTCAATAAGACACATGTTACCTTGTTTTACAATTTGTTTCTGACAACTACCAGCTGCATTCCCAGAGACCTGCCAAAATTATACTGCTGCTCCGAAAGTAAATGTGACTAATTGTATAACCTTAGGGGAAGGTCTTTGTAAGAGCCAGTTCTACACAGCGTACACTTTCCATTTGTTGTAGAGTGCAAATATTTGGCCTAAAGTGTTCTAGTAATTTAATTAGTTGGAATTGGATACCTCTCTTTATGTATTCTACTTAATTAAGACTTTATTTAACTTCTGGAATAAAGCCGTTTTAAATATTTTAATAAAGCGCCACTTGACTGTTCAGTATTTCAACAACCGCTGATCATTTTATATCTTTGACTGCATTTTTTCCAATAAACACCAATTAACCACTGTTGCCTTATGGGGCCGAGGACCCGGGTTTGATCCCGGCCCCGGGTCACTGAGAGTGTGGAGTTTGCACATTCTCCCCGTGTCTCACATTAAATTGCCCCTTAATTGGGAAAATTCACAACATTAAAATGAAAGAACACCAATTAACACCCTTTTACTTTACCCAAGTATGAGCTGAAAAAGAGTTACATTTACTAAATTTATAACCAAGGAGGTAAATCGAACTCATGTCTTTAAAAATAATCTAAAGCAATTCTTTTTTCATTGAAGAATATGCATCTATACCTTGAACCTGATCAAACATAAACCTAAGAGTACTTTGTGTAGTCCTGGTCGCTACATTATATAAAGGATAGACAGGTACTGGGAAGATTGCAAAGATATTTACAACAGAGCTGCCAGGTTATACCCATTCGAGCAGGCTAGGTCCCTTTTCTCTGGGAAGGAGAAGGCTGAGGGGGTAACCTCCAGAGGTCTTTAAAATTATGAAAGGTTTTGACAGAAGCATAAAATTTAACAGTGCAGAAGAAGGCCATATGGCCCATTGAGTCTGCACTGACCCTCTGAAAGAGCACCAGTAGACCCACTCCCCGCCTAATTCCCATAAACCTGTTACCCCACCTAACCTGCACGCCTTTGGACACTAAAGGGCAATTTAGCATGGCCAATTCACCTAACCTGCATATCTTTGGGATTTCCACTTCTGGGAATGAACAAAGCTAGAGGGAATTGATATAACATAGTCATTTAAAAACACAAAACACAATTCAAAAGAAATGTATTTATCCAAAGAGTCATGAGAATGTGGAACTTATTATCACAGGAAGTAGTTCAGGTGAATAATATAGATCCATTTAAAGAGAGGCTAGATAAACAACTGAGTGAAAAGGGTATATCGGATTATGTTAACAGAGTTAGAGGGAGGATGGGATGAGGTTTAATGGTGGCATAAATGTCAGCATGGGCTGGGTTGTGTTGACTGCCCTGTTTTTATGATAAATATTCTATCTAATTTTGATTTAGAGATTGATTCATCAGGATCCATGTGACAAAGATATTTGTATCAACAATCAGATGAAAAGCCAATAATCAGGCAAACTGAATAATTTTACCTAATGAGGTGAGGGCAAATTCCAGTTAACATACTGAAGGCACTATTTGTTTCTTGAAGTTAAACTTTCATTCAGTACAAGTTCTGAACTCCTGCACATTGACAAACGTCAAGGTCCTTAGCACAGGGTTCTAGTAACTATTTGAAACCGAGGTAGATGCAAATTGTGGTGAGGGATGGGACAGTGGAATTAGGTTGGGATTGTTTCAATAAAGAATCGGTGGAGGTATGATGGCCTCTTTCTGTGTAATACCCTTTTGCCTCTTGGTTCTAGGAATAGATCCTTACTAAGTCGATTAAACTTAATAATAATAATCTTTATTAATGTCACAAGAGGGCTTATATTAACACTGCAATTAAGTTACTGTAAAAATCCCCTAGTCTCTACACTATGGCGCCTGTTCAGGTACACTGAGGGAGAATTCAGAATGTCCAATTCACCTAACAAGCACGTCTTTCGGGTCCTGTGGGAGGAAACCGGAGCACCCGGAGGAAACCCAGGCAGACACGGGAGAACGTGCAGACTCCACACAGACAGTGACCCAAGCTGGGAATTGAACCCGGGTCCCTAACGCTGTGAAGCAACAGTGCTAACCACTGTGCTACTGTGCCACCCGTATGGCAAGGAGAAAATGCCAAATGTTAGGATCTTTAGATATATTGGAAAATTTGTGAATACTACAATTGTATTTCAAACAGTGCCTCATTCCCCATATAAAAATATCCCCAAACCTTTCTCTAAAATATCCCACTTTTGAACTTAGATATTTACCTTTTGGCCCAATGCTCTCTTAGATCCTGACTCAACCACGTAAAATGAGATAAAGGAACAAGTCCACAGAGGAACAGCTCCGAACTCATGATTGATAGAAGGTGCAATTGTGGCGAAATAGGGCAGGTATGGAAATGTTTTCTACCATCCTCCAGGATGGCTTCTGTAGAAAATGTGGGAACTTAATTTAGGACTCCAGTAATTGGTGGGTGGGAATGAGGGGCAGGCACATCTTTTAAGATTTAAACCATTTCCTGCATCACATCCTCTTTTTATTCCATCTAAATTAAAAAATGACCATTCATAAAGAAGCAAGTAGTCTGCCACCTGGGTTGACAGTCTGCCTTCATGACGTTTCACATTGTTTTAAGACATTGGGCCAACTTCACTACTGCTTGCTTACCAGTAAAAAGGTTGGACTAACAAACTTCCAGCAGAGCCTCCAGTAGAGACCTGGTTTGAAGCCGGTCATTCGCTTGATATCTTCACTGAATCTGTCAACTCCTAGAGCAGAAGCAATTCCAAAACACATTAGAACATCAGCTAAATCGTGGGTGGGACACTTCACCATCCTTTTCAATTTAGTTGCCAAAGAAACAATGCCATTTTATTTCAAGTCACAAAAGAAATAGCAATCTAATTGCCCACTAGCAAGCGAACATTATAATTTCTGAACACATTCTCTACATGCGAGAAACCAGTTTTACAAAGGATATATAGTCGAAGATCGAGCTGAGTTTCCTTGACTTCAAGACTGACTCAAGGACCAATTCAGAGAAAATAACAGATGATGTGTCGAAGGCAGCTAGGCAGTTTTAAAAATACATTTGCCATGAATAACCCTTTCATGTCCCTCGGGGTATCTCTTGAATAAAATAATGCATGTCAAAGGGATAGATTATTGAACTGCAGTAAAACAAAATGGTTCTTAAATTCAAATCAGATGGATGAAACTAAGAAGCAACATGACTAGCCCTTTGGCAAAGTGAGAAATGCATTTCAAACAAGAAATGATTAGACAAATAAATTTACGTAAACCAAACTCCACATTCCAAACCATTGAGTTGGAACCCCGTTTGTCAAAATGGAGAGAAATGGAGTAAACCAACAATATATGAGATCACTCACCAGATTAAATCTTTGCAAAGCGCATCTGCATGTTAATATTTTACATGACAGAACAAGACGATGTACTGACAACTATGAGAACGACTGTCTCATTAATTTGAATTACACTCTGTTCAGATCTCGACTCATGGCATTGGAGTCAAATATTTAATTTTCACAAGAATGTAATGGAAAAGTCAATTCATTGCTGAGATGAAACAGTTTACAAACCCGTTGTAAAATGTTTGCTTTGCACCAATTTCTATTGTAGCACAGTACAGTAGCAGCAAAGCCAAAGCATTGTCAGACTGTCTCCTCTGGATTTCGCTCCACTTGCCAACAGTTAATGTGTGGTTAGTTTGAGGATTTCATTCCCCAGTTACATACAAAATGTATCAGCTCTAGATGCAGCAATAACACTGCAGTTTTTACATAGATGTGAAGGAGCGAAAACAAGAGCGCAACAAAGCCATTCAAATTAACGATGCAGATGTGCGCAATCCTATTAGTTCCTCATTAAAGCAAGATTTTCTTGTCTGGATTAGTTATGCAATACAATAAATTTAATTTAACTGGTTTAGCCCACTGCACATTAATTTATCACAAATGTGACAACTCTAGTTGACAAGAAATATCAAATCCACAAATATGAAATTCAGGTTAAGTGAAAAATCCATTGATGAAAACCCTTTAAAAGTACAACTTTCTGCCATTCAACAAAACTTTAATCCATTTTAATGTGAGACTCCATAAGCAGGCATTCAGAAGGAATTAACGATACAAATCAGATAAGCAATCCAATTTTCAAAAAAAGCAGGCTGCTATAGTGATCCTTCAAACACAGAAGCAAAATAGTGAAAAAGATACCGAGACTGGTAATTATTTACGCAATTTTTATTATCCTAAACAGGATTATATTGAGTCTATTTATAGTTAAGTAAATTTGAAAAAAAACTTACTTCGTAGGTTGTTGTTAACCAAGATCTGGTACTTGCATCAGCTGCTTCAGGGCAAAAGCAGTGAGTTCTCCAACAAGGGATCAGCCGGTCATTTGTTAATACAAAGGTAACTAATGCCTCTTTCAGGCATGGGATCTGGATGTCTTTTATTTCCTACACCCAGTATGGTTGGTGGTGCACATCTGGCCGGAAATGTGTAGCCTGGCATAATGGAGGCTTAGTAGGCTGGATTATTTAACTTTGAAATGAAAATCGCTTGTCACAAGTAGGCTTCAAATGAAGTTACTGTGAAAAGCCCCTGGTCGCCACATTCCGGCGCCTGTTCGGGGAGCCTGATACGGGAACTTTTAGTAGGCACTTATGTTATCAGCCCCACCTTCAGTTGTTCTTTGATCAGGTTTAAAAATCCCAATTTATTGTATACCATTTTTCTACAACAGAAGGATTTCAAACGGTTTTCAAAATAATTTATGGAGTTACAGTCTTATGCTTTGCGACATCGCAATTCATCATCATGGCACTCAAATAAAGAAAAGTATTTTAAAAGGCATTTTATTTATAATGGAATAGTAACAGTTTATGAAACAGTAAGATTTATGATATTTACATTGGCTGCACTAAGAATGAATCCTGAATGATAAATTTGTATTTAGAAGACTACGGACCAGATTATCATTTGTCAGACTGAGAATACAAGCCTTAATCTGTTGCTTCAGCTGCGGTTCTGTGCAAATGAACTTTAAAATGTTTCAGTTAGATTAATATTCCCTTATTAAGACAAGCCACAGAAAACAAGGCTCTCCAGCAATTAATAATAAGTTTCAATTCTCAAAGAATTATTCATTTGAACAGGGTATATGGTTGAATTAAATTTGCTCCAAAATTGTAGCATCCAAACACTTTATGCTTTTGTCTGAAATTTTGTTCAATACTATTTTAACTTGGGTCAGAACTATTTGTTTTAAGCCTATAATATCAGTGATAGTTTTCATGCAGTGAAGACCTAGTCAGCATCTAATAAGCATCATGTGGAACAATGAGATCCAATCAGTCTTAGTGGCTGTGTAGAACATGTTAATACCGTATGCATTGTGCATAATCAGCCTGCACATCAACTGCATACTGCATCAGATTTTACTGCAATTGAGGCAAAGCACCTTTGTATTGCTGGACTGTCCAATAACGAGCTCCAACTTCTTGAGTACATGTTTCCAGAGCGTATATCAAGAGAGGACAACAAGAAATGTCCATTGAGCTTCCCTCTCCAGATAAAGTCACTCTTCATTACTGAATCTTCCTTTTCTTGGCTTCCAAAGGGGGTTCTACATATTGAATCATTTTGTTCTAATCATTTAAGTCCTGCATACATTGGCTGAGTTTTGCTGCCAGTCAGCAGCCCTCTTCCTAGTGCTCATTAAGCTGGCACCATTAATGCTGAATGTGAAAAGCACCAATCCCTTTAAAAACATTTAAATTTGTCTGACCTTGGCACTAGAGTGCAAAGTAATCTACTTGACCCATTGCACACTGCTCACAGGTTTTGCACCATAACTGCATTATTAGTCCCATACTTCATTTATACCAGTAATTCGTTCCAGGGCCTACTTCAGTCTGTCAGATTTTGAGCATTTCTTATCATAGATATGACTGCCACATGTTTCCACAGTCTATCCCTTTCCAGGTCCAATGTCCGTCTATTGTGCAAATGTTAGTGGAATTAAAAACCAGGAGGGATGTAAACTTGGCTGCAAACTGGGTTTATACAATGAAAAGTCCAAAATTCACGGAAAAGTGAAGGATGTGACTAAAATGAAAATTGCCCCCTAAATTCTAGCCTCAAAGCAGCTTTGTACTCAAGTTGCGGAATATGTTTGGCAATGGGACACTTTCAAGGGAATACCCAGGATGATCATCAAGTTCCTCTGTGCAAAATAAAGCATTACCAGATAGGTTTGTCTTCTTCTGCCCAACAACCTTCAGCAATCTAAAACTCAGAAGTGCATCTCCAAGACAGCCAGTGTGACATTTTTCCCATTTCCCACACATGCCATCATGTGGACTCCCTGCCAAGCACCTTAACTTGTAGGGATTGCTGTGTTTTAACTACACCCACTAGGACCTGAATCATAACTGTACAAATGTATAACAATAAGACCTTTGTAGTTAGTATCACTTTGAGTTGGATACGAATCCTGGTTAATATTTGTAACTACAGATACCAATTAGGCATACAATGAATTTCACAAAGTTTCAATGATAACTATATTTCCCTTTAGCGGTTCTGTTGTGAGAAAGGTAGCTGCAGTTAAATTAATTTCCTGGGTAATAATTTTGGTCATTTGACACCATGGGATTTATCTCAATTTAAATTGATACAGTCCATGTCAATGTGATGTTTACCCAGTCTGCTGCTGCAAACATGGGGGTGTGACAGGAATAAAGGCATTTGTGACTGAATCTCATGAATCATTATTTGGATGAGCATCTGATATTGTTCCTAAGTCTTTCTACATTTAATTTATAAGAAACATTGTGTGAACTAAATTAAATGCAAGCATGTGCCAACAATATGATAAAAGTCCTATTGTCGACCTAGCTTCCAGTCATTCCCTGACTCCACAAAAGTCCTGAATCTACATTGTAGGTCTGATTTGGTTAAAAGAACAACTTTTACATGTCCCTTCCCACCGCTGAAAACATGCCTGGCATGGGGCTGCAAAATCCAGCCATGGTGTCATTCTTGTGGTGATTATGTCACATGCAAGTGGTATAATTTGTATTTTGGTGATGGTTACATTCAGTGTTTGTGAAGAAACAAAAATTCAAGTGTTTATTCTTGCCCTGTGTCTATTTCATAGCTGGTTCCTGGAACCATTGTTATCTTACAATAATTTACTAAACCAAAGCAGTTCACACGATAAATGGGAGATCCATATTGGTATTGGCATGAATTCTGCATAGGAATGAAGGCACCTTTCAAGCAATGGTTTTTTAATTTAAAAAACCACTGCATCTTTTCTTTTCATCCTTTCTTCCACTCTTACTATGTGAGACAATGCATGTACTAATTAACAAATGGCAGTCCTATACATAAATAAATGCTGTAGGAGTGCATAAAATGCTACATATAGGTGTAGGGAGTATTTAATGAGCAAAAACTAGCTTTGGCTGAACAATCAACGTTTCAAACATTTAGCTTAACAATAGCGGGATGTGGGGGGTGGGGTTCTGATCCTGCCCACTGCTGTGATCATCCAGTCTCGCACAAAGTCAATGGACCATTGGCTGAACCGACTCATCCTCTGAGGCAGATCCCGCCACAGTGGAGCCGGAGGATCTAGGCACAATGGAATGTTAATCATGGCCATTCTTGACCAACATCCTATAACAACATCCTATTGAGGCAACTGAAAATAAAAACACTGCATTGGGCTCACAATCTCTGCCTATTTGTACACAAAATTAACATCCACTTTTGAAGAAAGGATGCATGTCTTTACTGATATGTTAAATCATTTCAGAACTGCAGCTACAAAGTCTGATTTCACAAGCAGAGGTGAGAATCTAGTTGTTGGACACTGAACGAAAACAAATGAGGCTAATTGCTAAAGTTATTTTTTGACTAATACTCCATAAAGTAGTGGCTAATGTACAAGTGTTACATTAGTTACGTACACATTATGCACATATATCACAAGCTAACTTGTGCTGAGAGGGTCAATTTGAGGCAAAACTCAAATAAAGTTACTCTGAAATCAGACATGACGCACAGAAATTAAACTGTTCCATTCCCAGTTACTAATATTTTAAAATAAGTAGAAAGAACAAGTGATTCGAAGAATAAGTGCACAGTTATGAATCTTTCAGAGTAATTTGATGTAAGCAGGTTGAACTGTTAACATGCTTTCCATGAATGTTTGGATGAATGTTCATTGACTTTTGAACTTATGAGCTGCTTTTAAGTTGAACTCCAAACAAGTTAGAAAGTATATTTGTTCAATGCTTTCAGTGCCAATTTAATTGTCATTTCAAAGCACATCATGGCGAAATGGAATACTATGAATTCTTTCCAACAGTTTGTTTTAAAATTGTCAGGATTAAGAAGTTACCCCAAATAACTTGAAATGTGCATAAACATTATGAATATCTTGATTAATATAAATGTGTATTTGAACATTATGGAGTATGAGCTTGTTTTCAAAGAAAGTTCAGAACACAGTTAATAATTTTCTTCTATGTTACAAAGATCAAGTTAGTGAATGTTCACAATTATTGATCGTTGTAAATATGCATTAATTACTAATAAATATCAACTTTGTTTGGAATAGGCTGAAGTGGAAAGTACAAACTTCTGTTAAAGCACATAATTAAGTCATTCTAATTGTTTTACACACATTTGCTAAGATTTGCAAAAGGCAACAGTGACACTTGTAATTGCATTGTGGTGGCATTTCATGCATTTTATGCCACCACAATGCAATTATATGACTTCCGTCATTATTCTCAAATCCAAATGCCTCAACAAAATTCAGTTTCTTTAAATGTCATGTCTACCTCAAGGGCATTGACAATGATCCCATTGGGTCATTTGGACTGCTGGAATCTTTTTCCAGTCCAGAGGTAGAGGATAAAATGCCAGATTGCATTATCAGCAGACTTTAATTAAAGCTCAGGGCTGTAATACCATATCGTCTTCCAAACATCAGGTCATCTTCTGTCATTTGAAACATTAACTAACAACCTCAAATGGCCCTGGTACCAATCAGACAGTTTTAGAATTGGAGACTACAAATGCAGTAATCCGACTGGTATATGGAAACGGGTCTAGATTTGAGGAATATCATTATAAACAATGGAATGTTTATATAAGTGGTCACGCCCATTTTCATAAACAGTAATGAACAAAATCAGTCATGTTTAAAAAAAAAAGCAAAAGAAAATGCATGAATATTAGTTTTCAAAATCATCACCATCCATTTGAAAACATCAGAATAATTAGAGAAATGGGTGATAATGCTGTTCTCTGAAAATTCATGTTATTTAGCAATATGATTTGGACATTTTGATGATGTATGACTGAATTGGTTTTAACATTCACCAAATTATTATTTTTTTTCAAAAGTCATCACTATTTCTTTGACGATAAAAAATATACTTTCCTACAACTATATGAGGGAGTATTAAGATCAATGAACATTTCATGTAAAAAGACCGACAATAAGAAAAAAAGTTTCATACAAACCAGGAAAACAAGGGCCGTGATTCAGCGGACAGTAGTTAAAGTCCACTGTCTTGCACATTATTTTGTCTGTGTCTTACACAATATGCTTATATTATAGTATAAGCATATTGTGAATAATATGAAATTCTATAATTTTCAAGAATAAAAAATTGTAATTGTGAAACCTTTATTATTCTCTCCTCATAGTCATTAAGATTAATTTCCAACTTAATCATATGGTTAGATTTGACAGTTTATCACAGCTAAATTAACATATCAGTAGAAAGGGCAGCACGGTAGCATTGTGGATAGCACAATCGCTTCACAGCTCCAGGGTCCCAGGTTCGATTCCGGCTTGGGTCACTGTCTGTGCGGAGTCTGCACATCCTCCCCGTGTGTGCGTGGGTTTCCTCCGGGTGCTCCGGTTTCCTCCCACAGTCCAAAGATGTGCAGGTTAGGTGGATTGGCCATGATAAATTGCCCTTAGTGTCCAAAATTGCCCTTAGTGTTGGGTGGGGTTACTGGGTTATGGGGATAAGGTGGAGGTGTTGACCTTGAGTAGGGTGCTCTTTCCAAGAGCCGGTGCAGACTCGATGGGCCGAATGGCCTCCTTCTGCACTGTAAATTCTATGATCTATGATCTATGATCTCCAGGTAACAATGAATTTGCACACAGAAGCTTACACCTATAGCAAACTTGCTATGCAGAAAGAAATTCAAAAAGTATGGGTCATTAGAAAGCCTAATATTACCAGAAGGTGTGGTTTTGTTGTCTCTTTGATTCTGAATTATAATTGTATCCATCACTTTTGGAGGTGGAGAATTATTTGCAAGCTGAATCCTCTCCCATCAGATGAGGAGAGGAAATCATTATTTCTTCTGTAATACTGCAAGGCCATGGCAAAATGTTTACACTCCATTCATAGATGCGAATGGCTGGGTTTTACTGGGAGACCTGACCATCTCATCATTTTCTACAGCCTTGGTTGATTTATCAGGTAATATATGTAATTTTCACCCTGCAAGGGTGTAAAGATGGTCGCAGGGCCTTCTATGGCTGCTTTGACAATAGCATCACAGCAATCTAAGAAGAAGCATATTTACTGTAGGATCACTGTCATAGAGGTCTAGAAATAGCACAGAAATGAACCTAACTGTTCTAATCCCATTTTCCAGCACTTGGCCCATAGCCTTATTATGCTTTGGCATAACATCTTAATACTTTTTAAATGTTATGAGGGTCTCTGTCTCCACCATCCTTTCAGGCAGTGAGTTCCATTATTCGACCTTTGCTTGTCCCTTTCCCCAATAGTCTTCCCTTGTCAATAAAATCAGGGATTAGAACATTATAACATTTTTCTACTGGTGTCGTCCAGTGCCATAACCACCAATAAAACAGAAATTGGCTAAATTCACGCAAGTGAAGACAGAAAGTTAAATTGATGATCTGACTGGGAAATTAAACTCTTCTAACAGAGCTATCAGTTCAAAGTAGGGAATGACAGCACCGTTGGTGCGCCTACACCGCAGGGACTGTAGCGGTTAAAGAAGGCAACTCACCACAACCGTCTCACCACTCGACCTTTGGGTAAGATCAAGCGTAAGATCAAGTGTAATAGGTGTTCTTGTCAGCTTGGATCTGGTATGTCCCTTGTTTGGGGACCATGAACTGAATTGGTTTTTGGAGCAAGCAAGATGAATTAGGGGCTTGCCCCGTCCACTCTGCGCACTGCCTGCATATCTCGGAGAAAGGAATAAATAAAAAGAAAAAAAGGGATGGACAACAAATGCTAAGCTAGCCAGGACTGCCCACATCCTGCAAAAGAATAAATACATTGATTCAATAATAGAGTATTAGCATTGTACATTTTAAAAAATAAATCATTGTGTCATTATATTAAAAATGTATACTGCAGCAAAGCAACTTAACCTGAAATTATATCGTATCAAGACCAATTCAAAAGCAAACTACTGCAGATGCTGGAAATCATATGAAAGGTCCCAGATCTGAAATATTAGCTCTCTTTCTTTATCCACAGATGTGACAAGACCTGCTGATTACTTCCAGCATTTTCCATTTTCAACTTATTTTTAAAAATTGATTTAAACTCCATCAGCGACAAAAGGTTAAGAGGCAACAATTACTGTGCATACAAAGGAATATATGTTGGTGTTGTCCACTGTTGTCCTTGGTCAAATGTACATTAATGTTATGCCTATGTTAAACAGATGTCTAACACCACGGAATTAACTTGGTCACGTAACAGTTTATTCAGGTAGTCTCAAACTGAATGCCGAGGTCAAACTTACCGTAAAACCAAGATACTCCAATGGCTTCGATTAATACCCCAAAGAGGATTGCTGTCCCCGCTGCAAATTGGTCTAGTAATGTGAGCACATAAATTCCGCCCTAAAAGAGGTTAAAAAAATATTATATATAGTTTGCGCAATTCATGTTTTCAGTCGGTTAGTCATGATAACAGATACTAAAAAATGCAGAGTCAAGATGAAAGGTAATTTGACAATATCCAGCATTATGAAGAAAACTTAGGACTGAAAACTGGGCAGCACGGTGGTGCAGTGGTTAGCATTGCCGCCTCAGGGCGCTGAGGTACCAGGTTCAATCCCGGCTCTAGGTCACTGTCCATGTAGAGTTTGCACACTCTCCCCGTGTTTGCGTGGGTTTCACCCTCACAACCCAAAGATGTGCAGGGTAGGTGGATTGGTAAATTGCCCCTTAATTGCAAAAAATGAATTGGGTACTCTAAATTTATTTTAAAAAAGGCCTGAAAACCTCTCAATTGAATATCTTGTGCAATCTCTATTAGACTGGAGTGATAGGCTTGGTTTATGTATGAAGAATATTTATTTTTTGTACGATAAATGTTTATATTTTGCGCTCCAATATGTTATAATATTGGATCCAGCTAGCCTCCCTCCCACAGGACTATGTCCTGAGCATTCGACAGGATTGCTTTTTACAGCTGTGTGGCAAAATGATTTTTAAAAAAAATTTATTCTTGCGCAGTTAAGCTGAAATCATGTAACAGACTGATTTTTCTCGAGTGTGTAATGGGGAGCTGTATCAGTCCACCAATCTGCATTGAGCACGGAGAGAAAAAGCCATGTGTATATAATCTATTCAAATTTGGCTAGAAAACCCAGTATTAAATTATCTTATCTCAAAAGGAACTAGCTGGAATGATGTTCAAGATTGAAATACGAGTTTATGTATCAAGAAGGAAGATTTCCATTTATCTTTTTAAATGATGATCACTTTATTAACTTCAATACTAAGATGTGGGCACCAAGTATTGATAGATGAATGCTGTCCCCATGCAAAAGCTCCTCGACAGATACATTGGTCAGTCATTGAGGTCCCACAGACCCTCCTGCATTAATCCTGTCCATGAATCAGTCCAGCGGAGACAGTTTACCAAGTAGCCATCAAACTGTAAGGATGAATGCTGCCCCAAGTGCAATTGGAAGTCAAATAGGTTCATTTATTCAGCTTTATTGCATAGGCATAAAACAAAGAATGAACCTGCATTTCTAGAGAGTGCTACCAATTGGAGATGGGGGATAAATATTAGCCCCCCCCCCCCCCACAATGGACAGGAGAGGGGTTAGGGTCATTAAATATCTAGAATCGCAAAAGGCAATCTCAATTTTCTGTCATTTTTACAATGGCAGGGTGGCTGGCAAAGCTGTGTTCTGTCTTGAAAAGACAGGATTTTTCATTATAATATTTAAATCAGAGTCTAATGGGGCAATTGGGAGCATCATTTAAATTTAAAGTTTGCAGGTCACTGTCCATGTGGAGTTTGCACATTCTCTCCGTGTCTGCGTGGGTCTCACCCCTACAACCCAAAAAGATGTGCAGGGCAGGTGGATTGGCCACGCTAAATTGTCCCTTAATTGGAAAAGAATTGGATACTCTAAATTTTTAAAAAAATTAACGTTTGCTGGCTGGGCTTCCTACTTTTGAGAAACATGGTGGCAAAATGGAGATCGGCAGGTGTCTGCACAAGGCAAATGCTTTTTAAGCACTCCTTGTGAGCCAAAGTTCTTCCCCAGGCCCTCAAGCAAACCCTCGGTCATTCAGAGCCTCTCCTTCCGTCCATGGTCAGCCGACCTCCCTCCAACCCTGCTCATGAGCTATCTGCCCCATGATTGACTGACCACCCCTCCCCAATCGCTGATTTTTCAGTCCCTTCACGTTGCCAGGTTCCAACAAGTAGCTCACCCTCCTTACATCAACACCCAATCTTGAGCCATTTGCTCCACAAAGAGTTGACAACGAGAGGGCACAGATTGAAAGTAATTGTTAAAAGAAGCAAATGCCAATATGAGGGGAAACCTTTTCACATAGCGAGTGATTAAGGGCTGGAAAGCACTGCCTGAGAATTTAGTGGAGGCATCTTCAATCAAAACATTCAAAAGGGAAATGGATGGTAACCTGTAAAAAGGAAGAATGTTCAGGGTTATGAGGAGTAGGCGGGACAATGGCACTAAGGGAATAGTTCATTCAATGAACCGTAACAGACAGGACGGGCCAAATGGCCTCATTCTGTACTGTACCGACTCTGTGATTCAATCAGCTGCACCCTAACACATCCCACTTACCCCCACCACCAACATCATTTGATATTGCCTCCCTCCCAGTGGGAAATTTAAAAAAACTGAAAAAACCCTTAACCGTGTCAAAATCTCCAAATTCAGGTATCCTTCCCAACTAATATAATTCCCGCACCCCCATAAATAATGGATTCTTAATCCCAACAAGATTAGATATATAACATTGACTCAGTAGCATAATAAAAATATTTAATTAACCAAAATTAGTGAGATAGTGCCGATTTTGAAATGTCAACAATCTGGCTTTTCAACCAAAAACGCTGCCTTAAAAGAAACATTTATATAAGTGGGAAGATCTGAAAAATATAAAAATTGTTTTGCAATCGGGTGCTAGTCACTGACTTTAAAAATCAGAATATGCACTGGGACAACATCTGCTTTAAATATATCTCAATTGTATAAGTGGAATAGGTCAAAGCAAACTAAATACATTCTTCAGTAATCCACTTTGATCAACTTTCTAGGGGATGCCAACACTGTTTCAAAGTAATTAAGAAATAGATGTTTGTCAAATAAACACTCTATTGCAGTTTAGGAATGTCTGACTTGTATTAGACCTGCAGAGTTGGAATGTGCTACTGCATCTGAACTTCGTTACTATTTAAAGATCTCATTTAGTTTCTTGGTTAGCGGCCAACTTCTTTGTTTGTTTAGTTTGACAACTATTATATTCATTCCACTATTAGCAATCACAAATTTGTTTTCAGAAGCAATCATTTAAAAAGAACAATGCGACTTATTTCTTTATTTGCAAAAAATGAGATTGTTTAGCACCCTCCTCCTCCCTGATTACAGTTTCCTTAATTTGATATTTGTAGATTCAGTTGGCCAGCTCTAGTTTCCATTCTTTACATTTCCAAGTCATTCGGAGCAGCAGGCATGGCACTTTGCTTATTGTGTCAAGGATATGGGCCAAAGGCTGCAAGTGAGTGAAAGTGTGCAGCTGTAGGCTGCTCATTATCCATATTGAATACAGCAGTCCTGGCAAACCTTGTGAAACTTTCACGAGACATTCCCTTGGGGTCTCTACCGATTGGCGACTGGAAATACCCTTCTGTAGAAACCATGCATACACGCATCAATGGGGTTTCCGTGGATCTTTTATTAAAGTTGAGAAACCCAAAGAATATTATGTGCAACATTTTCTTAAATTTTGACTTGTATCAGCTACATTGGCAAGTTTGAAATTGTATTTTAATCATCTGTACTTGCCAGATTAAAGATAGCGAAGTCACAGAATTAGCATTCATATCGCTTATAATAATTTCTTCTTCCCTACATCAAATCAAGATACACTGCAGTGAACTGCACATCTACGGTAATTCGCTCATTCCCAGAATTTTAGAATTCCATACCTTCCAGTTCCTCCTGTAATCTTCAGTCTTTTAAAATTAAAATTTGGCATCATCTCATTATTACTTCCAGATTTATCTGATCATTTTATACTTTCCAACTTTAGTAGTAAGCCGTTCTGCGGGCCTCAGCTCTTGGGATTTCTCAATGAAAACAACATAATAAAATGTGGCTCCTGGAGGTTGTGGGTTCAAGTCATATGCCGGGGTCTGAGCCAGGAACCCAGGTTGCCACTACATGGGTGATTTAACGGAAATGAAACAGAGTCCCGTGTTGGGCACATTTAGCTGGGTGTTTCCCGGTGCTGACAGTGCTGAGAATCTCCCTGCTATTAAATAGGACTCTGCTTCATTTCTGGGCTTTGGCGTGGAATGCGACGCCGAGGCAGCACTTAGTCCCATTTCCTGCACTTACAAGCTCCACTTTGCAGAAAGAGATTATGGGGCCATTTTAAAATGGCACTCTGGGCCGGGATTCTCCCCTACCCGGCGGGATGGAGGGTCCCGGTGTAGCGGAGTGGCGCCAACCACTCCGGCGTCGGGCCTCCCCAAAGGTGCGGAATTCTCCGCACCTTTGGGGGCTAGGCCCACGCCGGAGTGGTTGGCGCCACGCCGACTGGCGCAAAAACTGGCGCAAACGGCCTTTGACGCCCGCTGCCCAGCGCCGGGGCTGGCCGAAAGGCCTTCCCCGATTCGCGCATGCGCCGGTGCGTCAGCTGCCGCCACCACCGGCGCATGCGCGGTAGGGGGGTTCTCTTCCGCCTCCGCCATGGTGGAGGCCGTGGCGGCAGTGGAAAAAAAAGAGTGCCCCACGGCACTGGCCCGCCCGCTGATCGGTGGGCCCCGATCGCGGGCCTGGCCACCGTGGGGGCACCCCCGGAGTCCGATCGCCCCGCACCCCCCCCAGGACCCCGGGGGCCCGCTCGTGCCGCCAATCCTGCCACCACCAGAGGTGGTTGAAACCACGGCGGCGGGAGAGGCCTCTCAGCGGCGGGACTTCGGCCTCATGGCCGGAGAATTACCGCTGGGGGGCTCGCCGATCGGCGCAGAGGGAACGCCGATCGGCGGGGCGTGATTCCCGCCCCCACCAATTCCCGGGTGGCGGTGAATTTCTGCCACGGCGGGGGCGGGATTTTCGCCGGCCCCGGGCGATTCTCCGACCCTGCAGGGGGTCAGAGAATTTCGCCCCTGATCTCTGAACACCCCACCACAACCTCCGGACCCCGCAATGCTCAAACTTATCAATGAGGGGATCCTTGAGCCCCACGCACCTCACCTCATAAGGACAGGGCACCCACTGACCTGATTCGTGGCATGGACAAAATGTCACCCCGGCATCTGGACATTGCTCGCCTGACAGTGGCACCACCTGGGTACCCTGGCATTGCCATGGTGGCACTGCCAAGGTGCCCAGGTGGCATCAGGGGTGCCAGGGTACTATCCTGCCCAGAGCCTGACCACCCAGGGGCCACCAATTTTCCGAGAGAACCCTAACCCCCCCCACCGCCCAAGTGCTGGTACACCTAGCCGATGTTGATGGAGGCCTATGCTAAACGGCGCTCGCCTCCTTGGCACAGGCTTTAGATCCCAGTGGGTGGGATCCAGATCGCGATGCCCCACAAGATCTCATTAGATCTCGCAATGCGCAACAATTAAATTTCCCGAGAGTTGGCCACGACGAGGCCGGTGGGTCATGGACTACACTTCAGTGCCTAAGCATTACATGGTTGGACTGTTGGAGGTGCAGTCTTTCAGATGAGACATGAGGCTCTGAGTGCTTGCTCAGGTGACCGTAAAAGATCCCATGGCATTATTCTGAAGAACAGCTGGGGAGCTATCCTTCGTGTCTTGGCCATCAATCAACGGAAAAGAAACAGGTTATTTGGTCATTAAGACATTGCTGCTTGTGGGAGATTTCTGGGAAATATTAGAACATAGAACAGTAGAACATAGAACAGTACAGCACAGAACAGGCCCTTCGGCCCTCGATGTTGTGCCGAGCAATGATCACCCCACTCAAACCCACGTATCCACCCTATACCCGTAACCCAACATCCCCCCCCCTTTAACCTTACTTTTTAGGACACTACGGGCAATTTAGCATGGCCAATCCACCTAACCCGCACCCGGAGGAAACCCACGCACACACGGGGAGGACGTGCAGACTCCGCACAGAGAGTGACCCAGCCGGGAATCGAACCTGGGACCCTGGAGCTGTGAAGCATTTATGCTAACCACCATGCTACCGTGCTGCCAACTGCTGTAAATTCTGCTTTACGATAACGGCTACATTTCAGAAGTACTTAATTGGCTGGAAATCACTTTGGGGTTACCTGAGGTCAGGAACGATGCTCTAGAATAGCAAGCTGTTCGTCCTTTTTGGAAATGCAGTTGTTGTTACGGGTTTGAAGCTATTTACAACTAATTGCATATGATGACCTTAATGTTAATAAGATCCAAGACTAAAACTACACAACTGTTGCAGATTCTTCTGCAAGGTTATTGGCCTGGATTCTCCGTTCTGGAGACTAAATGCTCCCACCAGCTGAAAATCGGGAATGGTCTCACCTGGTGCGAGGAACGGCGCCCAAGTGCGAGACTCATTCCTGAACCACGCAACTCTATGCATGGCGGAGAGCTCACCAGATTCCACCGGTATCCTGGTATCGGGCTGCCATTTGATACGATCATGAAGTCCGGTGGCAGGCCCCCCTTGCCTCCACAATGCAAATCATCACACCCTGCCCCCCCCCTTACCCGCACCGACAAAGAGGGGCGCCATTCGGCCCACCCTGTCACTAACAGGTCATCCACCCTCCTCCCCCCCACACCACGATTGCATGAGTGTGACCAACGCCCCCCCCCCCACCTGACTTCCACCAGTCCCCCCCATCAGCCCCCTTCATCCGCTGCCACTGGAATTGCCAACTGTGCACTGTTCCCTGGCACATACAACCTGGCAGTGAAACCTGTGCCTGGCATGGTGGACGCAAAGGGGGGGGGTTAAAGGGATCAAGTTGTGGATCATGCACCTCTCTGCTGCTGCCAGACTGCAGAAGAGGGATCACCCAAAGGTCCTGGAGGTTAGGCGGGCTTGGGATCTGAGTGAAGGGTTGACCCCAGGACCCCACCCGGAATGGGGGTACAGTGTCTGGTCTTCCCATTCCAGCCCTAGGCAATCTTAAGATCATCCTCATCATGGTGATCTCAGGCAGTCCTCTGCTGAACAGCATCATGCTGGTCTGAGGTTTTAATTCCGAAGTGGCCACTGTCATCATATCTATTCATGTATATAATGATGTGCAGACACGCAGTGATTGACACACAGGATGACCAGTAAGCACACAACACAGTGCAGCCAATCACCAGACAGGACACTACCACTATAAAGCCAGAGGGCACTAGGTTTCCCGCTCTCTCTGAACCCAGCCACTGAGACAGTCAGAGTCCACGAGCTAGCAAGTGCAAACACCATGCGGTAGCTAGTAAGTCTGGTCAGGCTACTACTAGGTCTCCAGTCAGTTCAGTATAGTGTTGAACCACAGCTGAATATTCTATCGTTGAATAAAAGAGTGTTGGATCTTCTCCAGTGTTAGACGTCTGTTTCTAGCTTCCCTGCATCGAGTGCAGTCCACATCGAGCCAACCTGCCTAACACATCAGTCTCCTCAGCCTGAACTGCTTTGCCTGACAGCTGAAAAGCAGTCCAGTGAAGAATCAACGCAGGAACACTTTTCCTTTCCTAACATCTACTCCCTCAGGCAAATACCTTTAAAACAACAGCAGTTACAAGTGTCAGAGGCTTTCAAGAAAGCCCACCACTTGAAAAAACTTCAAATCTCTTGCTAAGCATCCATTCAATTTCACAGAGCAACACCTCACTAACCTGTGATTGACAGTTTCATGGTTCAGGCACAGCTGCTTGGTAGATTGTTTATTGATCTTTCCCTTCACACTTTAATGTATCTCAAGTACTCTGCTTTGATGCTAACCGGAATATTTAGAAACACTCTTGCTATGATTGACAGCTCCTCACCACATGAAATGGGCAAGTTGTTTTACTTCCTCTGGTCTTACTGCAGAAAGCACTTAGATGCTTTTGATGTGGTGAGGAGCAAGATGAAACATTGCTACTGCTTGTTAATGTAACTGATTTTCATTTATTTCCATCCACAGTTGGACAAGGGCAGGTGGTAACACAATGAAAATCATAGCATTTATCATTCTGCTCACAATGACATCAGGATGATCAACTTAAGGTGTCTTGATAAGGCACACTATGGTCTGTTCTATCCTGGAAAACCAATTGTTGAAGGATAGAACTGGGGCTAATCTTTAGTCAGTCATATATTTATGGATAAATTGAAACATTACAGGCCTATACCTCCTAATTCAACCACACCTCAGTTTTAATTAGGATCTCTGCTTAAGTGAAAGCCCAATTACTACTCTCCATGTGCATATAATGAAACACTATTGATATGTAATTAACAGGGGTTCCTGTCAAAACAGGCAGGAGTCATAGATTTGTATAGTCATTACACAACTGCAAGAATCCATACTGGAGTCTCATTAGCCAATGCAAATTTGAAGTCAATGACATTATTAGGACCTCAATGCAGTTTTGAAAAGTCAATGGGGGCAGAATACACTCTGTCTTCTCCACCCATTTACACTTTGCATTATGGACCCCTGCAAGTCATTCATAAACATTGTTATCCCAGAAAATAATCCACCAACCTCATAGTGAGCCTCCAGAGCTCTTCCTCAAGGTCACCTCCCCTACTTTAATCTACCAAGACTGGCTGACTACCAGACTTTCTACCTTCCATAATGAACATGACACTCCAAACGCACCGACACAGCTTCCTGACAGAGTTGAAAGTAGGCCCAAACATGACAATAGTTAGAGACTCTGACTATTTTTATCAGGCAGGCAGCATTCTCATTGCACCCATCATCTTCCTGATGGTAGTGGTTATTTAAAACGGGTGCAAACAGCGTTTAACAAGCTAATGAAATGTAAGTCATAGACCACGTGTAACTATGCTGTTAGTCGATGTCCAAATTGGCTAATTAACTCATGATTGAGTTACTTAATGATTGGTTTAGATTTGTGTTTAATTTTTGTCATTTACCAATAATGCATTGCAACTCATGAACTGTGAACTTCTGACAAACATAGAATTAACATAAAAATAACCATGCTATAACTATATAGCTTGGAAACCAGTTCATAGTAACACATTCTCAATTTGCCAGCCAGTTATAAAACTGCTGTTGTAAATCAATTACCCATTTAGGATATCAACAGAAATCACAATCCAGCAGTTTGCTGAACAGATACAATTGCATCCTGCTAACAAATTAACGATTAATTGTGTTGCCTTTTCACCACTATTTTCCCAAACCCTGCTACGCCACTTACATTGGTGATGCAGAAGAGTGCAACGAGGAAAGTTCCACCTGCAGTCACAAATGTGAAAAGCTTGCGGTGTTTCTTCAGAATTTTGAAGTCATCTGTAATTCCAGTAACGACCGCCTCCATACCACCCATCTGAGAAAAGGAAACCGCATGGGAATAAATGAAAACTAAAACAAATTCGAAGACATTGTGACCCGAAAATATTCCAGGTTTTTAAAGAAGAAGCGTCATTGATGGTAAAAAATCAAATTATGTCCACAGGAAATTCTCGAAATTTACTGGGTGTTCTGAAAGGGAAAAGGTAGGTGGCTGTTTTTGACTGGCACAGACAGGATGGGCCGAAGGGCCTTTCCTGTGATGTAGACCTCAGTGACTCGAGATAGATTAATGTCTGGCTTGCACCCGACATCAAGACCGCCCTTGCCTTGACGTCCTATGGGGTGATTTGGAACACTTGGCATCTCTTAGGGTCAATTTTTTAGGTATCCCTAAGACTGTTTGATTTTACACTTCAATGCTCCTGGGAAAATCAACATGACTGACACATTTTTATGAATGACATTAGCAAGACTTAATTTTATTGCCCAGCCTTGTTACCCTGAGAATGGGGGTGGGCTCGAAATGTTACAGTGCAGACAAATTAAGCTGCTTAAATCAAGCAGAGTAACCTGTGAAAAGGGGCAATATATTCAGTTCACTATTGTTAAGTTGTTACATGATAACAAGTTAGGTTGATGACAACAATCTAATCCAATCAGAACTGCTGCTCTGTACATTTCACTTGCTGTGCAATGAAACAACTTAACAATTCAACCAAGTCTTAGCTTAGCTCATGTTAACTTAACCTGCCTTTGAAGAGACTGAAGAAATGACAGAACTATACGTTGCTGGGTTATGTCATCATATGAGCAGATATAAGGCAGTGAGTCAACGGCCAAAAACACAAGACACTCTGCTTAAGTGAGTCAATAGTGTCGCTGAACCCTAGATGATATTGATGGTGGACCCAAACTTTTATCAAGGGTAAAGAAAAATATCTATTATCTATCAATGATTAATTAATGCACCTCCCTCTTGGGGGGTTACTTTGTCAACCAACTCCAAGCAACAACTATATGTTTATAAAGCACCTTTAACATAAAGAAACATCCCAGAGGATCATTATAAAAGAAAATATGACACCAACCCAATTATTATTAGGTTAGATGACTAAAAAGTGGTAGGTTTTCAGGAGTGGCTGAAAGGAGGGAATCGAGAAAGCGAGCTAGAGAGGTTGGTGGGGGGAGAATTCCCCCAACTTGGAACCGAAGAGGTGAATGAACGGATTAGAAAACAAAGGTGAGGATTTTAAAATCAAGACAGTCTGATAGGGAGCCAATGTAGATCAGTAATCACAAGGATGATAGGTGAAGGGACATGATGTGAGTTAGAACATGAGTCGCCAGGTTTTGGATGATCTCTAGTTACAGAGGGTAGAATGTGGGACCAACCAGAGTGCATTGGACTGGTCAAGTCTGGATTTAACCAAAGCATGAATGAAGATTTCAACAGCATGTGAGCTGAGGCAGGGGCAAAATAGGGAAATGTTATGAAGATGGAAATAGGTGTTCTTAGCGATGGTGAAGATGTGTCACTGGAAGCTCATCTCGGGGCCAAATATGACACCAAGGTTGCAAACGGGCTAGTGTTTTTGCAGACATTTGTCAAGGAGAGAGTTGGAATTGGCAGCCAACGAATAGAGTTAGGAGCAGGGTCTAGAAACAGTGGCTTTGGTTTCCCAAATATGTAATTGGGAGATATTTCTGCTCATCTAGCACCGGATGTCAAATGAACAGTCTCAGAATCGAGCAAGCTTGGAGAGTCAGCAAAGGTGGTGGTGAGGTAACGTTGGACGTTGTCAGCGTACATGTAAAAACGAACCCTGTGTTTTAGGGTGATATTGCCGAGAGCAGTATAGACATGATAAATAGGAGTGTTGGGGGGGGGGGGGGGGGGGGGGGGGGGAGTGATGGGGGATGGTGGCATGGATAGTCCCTTGGAGGGATACCAGGGATAATAATGAAGGGAAGCAATTGCAAGTGATACCCTGGCTATGATTAGATAGATAAGATTGAATCCATGCCGGCAAGAGCATTCCCACCCTGCTAGATGTTAGTGGAGAAGTGTTGGAAGGAGATGGTATGGTCAATCATGTCAAAGGCTGCAGACAGGGTGAGGTTGCTGATGCAGGCGGTAATTTGCAATAACGGTGCTTTGCAAGGATGGAGGGGTGAGGGTTTATTCTGGGGGAGTGGAGGAGCCAGTGGCAGATTTAAAGGAGAGACAGGCAACAGCTGAAGAGAGAAATAAGAATGGAAACGATTGGAAAAGCTCAGCACATCTGGCAGACCTGTGGAGAGAGAAGCCTGGTCAAGGTTTCAGGTCTCTGAAGCTTTCACCAGAACTGGGCAAAGTTATAAATGAAGCGAGAGCCATTAACAGTATCACGGAGAGGGGGAAAGTGGAGTGGTCAGCAGTTTAGTGAGGCTAGAGTCGAGGGAGATGGAGTCTTGTGAACAACATGAACTCAAGAGAGGGCATGAGGGAGGTAGGAGAGAAACTAGACAAAGATGCGTGTTCAAGACCAAGGCAGGTTGGAAATTTAGATGATATTTCCAGGTGGGCTTGTGGAAGAAATGGACGTGGCAGAGGCAACTGATCAGATGGGCTGGGTCTTAGTGAGAAGGAAGTCCATGAGCTGCTTGCAATTATCAGAGGAGATGAGGGTAGAAGAGACAAGGAGAGGGGTTTAAGAAGCCGATTTTAACTGGGGATTATGTTTGCATTCCATGATGATCCTGGAATAATGAGCAGCATCAGCAGACAAGAGCAGAATCCGATGGTGCTGTATGTAGTCCAGACAGATCTGGCAGTGGATGCTAAACCCATTGTCCATCACATCCTTTCAAGCAAGCATAACAAGTGAAACAATTTTTCTGTTAGCTTTAATGAGTCACTGTTGAAAGGGTGGGATCAAATTTATATTGTAAAATTACTACTTAATTTTGCATTTCCAAATACTTGTACTGATCATTTTTCTCTGTAACTAGCTGACCATTCCTCGGATGGCGTCCTGCCTATAACAAGCAGAGAACCAGTCATGCAACAAAATAACATTGGAAGGAAGTGAATATAAGAAGTTGCACCAAAAAATGTCACTTGCTGCAAGCTTATACCTGCACATTTGCTCAGCTGAATCCTCTCATCCTATTATTTTGTTTGAGGTTACGAGAGGCAATCATTTCAATACATTGCTACATGGCTGGTGCAAGAGTATTCGGTGTCCTCGAGGAACCTTCAACCTTGTACTACCTCTCACAATTAACGTCTGAAAATGAATACAATAAGATGGCACTGACAGTTGTTCTTCATCTGTCCCACTCCCACACAACTGGTAAAAATTGTGAAACCCACAAGTAGTTGTTATCCACAACCTGCCCTGTCTCCAGTCTCACCCTCCCACTATTCTGCAGCACCATGTTCCCTCAGCGCCTCTCGCTACATTTGCGTACTCCCAGATCTTTTGTGACACCTCAAACCCACATCACCACAAGATCATCCAGGAGCTCCGATTGATTGAAAACATGGGAAATACGTAGGAACATGGGGCTCCAGAGCAGGAGTAGGCCATTCAGCCCCTTGAGCCTGCTTCGCCACTCGATAAGACGATCCTGTTCTGATTGTGGTCTTAACTCCACTTTTCTGGTCTTCCCGCATAACCCTTCTCTATCAAAAATCTATCGAACTCAGCCTTAACTAAATTCAATGACACTAATTCTGCTGTTTTTTTAGGGAGAAGAGTTTCACAAACTAACAAACCTCAAGAGAAAAATGTCTCCTCATCTCTGCTTTAAACAGGAGACCTCTTATTTTAAACCCTTCCCCCTAGTCTAGTCTGTCCCACAAGTAAAACATTCTCCCTGTATCTATTCTATCAAGTCCCCTTAGGATCTTATATGTTTCATAAGATCATCTCTTGTTCTTCTAAACTTAAATGAGGATAGGCCCAATTTATTTAACCTTTCTTCGTAAGTTCAGTCCTTCATCCCAGGAAAGAGTCACAAGAACTGTCTCTGAACTGCTCCCACTGCAATTATATCCTTTTTCAAATAAGGAGACCAAAACTGTACACACTATTCCAGATATGGGCCGGGATTCTCTCCTACCCGGCAGGGCAGGGGTCCCGGCGTGTTGGAGTGGCATGAACCACTCCGGCGTCGGGCCACCCCAAAGGTGCAGGGCCAAGCCCTCACATTGAGGAGCTAGGCCCGCGCCGGAGTGGTTCCCACTCCGCCGGCTGGCGTGACCGGCCTTTGGCGCCATGCCAGACGGGGCCGAAAGGACTTCGCCGGCCGGCGTAAGTCCGCGCATGCGTCGGAGCGTCAGCAGCTGCTGACGTCATTCCGGCGCATGCACAGGGGAGGAGGTCAGTTCCGCCTCCGCCATGGTGAAGGCCATGGCGATGGTGGAAGAAAAAGAGTGCCCCCACTGCACAGGCCCGCCCCCTGATCGGTGGGCCCCAATCGTGGGCCAGGCCACCGTGGGGGCACCCTCCAGGGTCAGATCGACCTGCGCCCCCCCCCCAGGACCCCGCCCGCGCAGCCAAACCCGCTGGTAATAGAGGTGGTTTAATGCACGCCGACGGGCGAGGAAAGTCAGCTGCAGGACTTCGGCCCATCGTGGGCCGGAGAATCGCCGCAGGGAGCCCTCCGACCGGCGCAGCGCGATTCCCACCCCCGCCGAATCTCAGGGGGCGGAGAATTTGGGACACGGCGGGTGTAGGCCTGACGCCGGTCCCGGGCGATTTTCCAACCTGGCGGGAGGGGGTCGGAGAATCTCGCCCCTTGTGTCACCAAGGCCCTGTGCATCTGCAGTAAAACTCCCTTACTTTTATATTCTATTCATCTTGCAATAAACACAAAAATTCCATTTGCCTTCCTAATAACTTGCTGCAACCTTTGTCATTTATGTACGAGGGCACCTCTGGACCACTGGGTCCTGCAATCTCTCTCCATTTCAATAATATGTTGCTGTTCTTCCTGCCAAAATGGACAAGATCACATATTCCTACCTTATACTCTATCGACCATTATTTGTCCACTCACTTGATGTAGCTACATCCGTTTACTTCCTGTTGCCAACTTACTTTCCTAGCTATCTTGGTGTCCCAAGCACATTTAGCTACCATGTATTTAATCCCTTCAGCAAAGTCATTGAAAAAAATTGTAAGTAGTTGAGGTTACAGCACTGATCCCTGTGGCATTCCACTTATTACATCTTGCCAACGCGAAAACAACCCACTTAGCCTTATTCTCTGCTTCCTCTGAGCTGACCAAACTTCTTTCTATGCTAATATGTAACCCCCGATACTAAGAGCTCTTATTTTGCCGAGTAACCGTTGACACGTCGCCTTATCAAATGCATTTTTCAAATTGAAGTACCCAATTCTACAGGTTTCTCTTTATCCAGGTTCTTTGTTACTTTCTTAAAGGACTCCAGGAAATTATTTCAACATGGTTCCCCTTTCACAAAACCATGTTGATTCTGCCTGATCCCATTATGACTGTTTAACTATCCTGCTAAAACCTCCTTTAATAATGGATTCCAGCAATGTCCCTGTGACAGATGTTAGGCTTATTGGCCTATAGTTTCCTGCTTCCTTTTCCCCTCCTTTCTTGAATAAAGGTGATACATTTGCTCTTTTCCAATCCGTTGGCACCCTTCCAGAATCTAAGAAATTTTGGAAGGTTTAACCAATGCCTCGATTATCCCTGCAGCCCCTTCTTTTAAGTCCCTAGGATGCAGGTCAGTAGATCATAGGAACTTGTCAGCTTTAGGCTTAATAGTTTTCCCAATACCATTATCCTGGTAGTGATGATTGCCTTTCTCTCCCTGTCACCTCTTGATTCTCAAGTATCTTTGGAAATTTTTTCCAAGCCTTCTACAGTAAAAACAGACACAAAATATCTGTTCAACGTTTCCACCATTTACTTGTTTTCCATTATTGATATCCCCAGACACACTATCTAGAGAACCAACACTCTCTTTAGTTGCCCTTCTTTTTAAAATGCCTGTAGTCTGTCTCACTGCCTGTTTTTATAGCTAGCTTCCTCTCATATTCTAATTTCTCCCTCTTTGTTCGTTTTAGTCATTCTTCTATGTTCTGAAAATCTGTCCAATCTGACCTATCACTAACCTTCAGAGAATTGTACAATGTTCTTTCGATTTAATACCAACTATAATTTCCTTATTTAGCCACAGATGATGCATCCTTCTCTAAGAGTCTTTCTTTACTCTGGGATAAATCTTTGCTGTGAGTTAATAAATATTGCCTGAAGAGTCAGCTATTGCATAATTACTTTCATATCTTTTAAATTAGTTTCCCAGTTCAATTTAGTAACTCTGCCTTCAAACCATCATAATTGCTTTTATTTAAGTTTAAGAGACTAGTCTTAGACCCACACTTCTCACCGTCAACTGAACATAGAATGTTATCATGTTATGATCACTGTCACCTAGAGGCTTCTGTCTCATTGCACATTACCAGGTCTAGAATGGATGGCGCTAGAATGCACTGCTCTGAGAAACTGTCCTGAATACATTCTATAAACTCATTATCTAAGTTACCTTTGCCAATCTTATTTCTCCAATCTATATGTAGATTAAAGTCACCCATAGTTATTGCATTTCTTTTTTTACACACCCCATTTACTTCTTCCTGTATAGTTACTCTTTGTAATTCTTAGGTAACCAGCATGAGTGGGTGCAGCCCTAGGAGAGGGGAAGCTGTCATTGATGGATCATTGAGCTCAAACGGGAAGGAGAGATTGTGATTGGTAGATAGGTGATCATGGAGGAGAAGGGGAGATTGTGATTGGTGGATCAGTAATCATGGAATGGATGGTGTTGCTGTCACTGTAGGTTTAATGAGCATGAGTGAGATTGGGCGTAGCTGTGAAAGAGCAACTTCAACAAACTCCAGGGTTTTGTGGAAACATCTGGCACTCGTGGCAAGTTTCTGATATCATTTTCAAGCTTTATATAGTTTCACTTCAATTTATTGCCACAGGTGACCACTTAGTTTAATTAGTGGTTGCACCAACCTGAACTGCTGGTTACCAGCAATGGTGCAAGCTACTGCAGGTGAAAGGCCTGTGGTTTTGTTTCAATTTGATTCATTTTGGGTTGGAGGCATTGCTGGGAAAGGCAGCAGTTATCTATCCCTGCCATGAGAAGGTGGTGGTGGATCTTCTTCATGAACCTCTGTCATCATGTGATGAAGGTACATTTGCAACGCGTGAGGTGGCGAGTCCTAGGATTTTGACTCTGTGACAGAAGCAGTTTGCAAAACATGTTGCTGTTTGCATTCCATTTCTGTCAAAACCCCACATCCGTGCTCTGTGAAGTTGTTTCCTTGCTTCAAAACGTGCAGTTCCTTTTCAGCATTTCTGACTAATGGTGCCAGTTACTGGAGGGTGTAAGAGACATTTGCCATCTGTCTAAAACTTGAGATTAGTACAATGGGTAATTTTCTGTTTTGTGAAGTGGCTTAGTTGCGCTCAATTCATTGACATATGATGGACACAATGATAGCCAATATCAGGGATCATTGCACTATCTACAATAATGGGCAAAATTCTCTGACCCCCAGCAGGGTCGGAGAATCGCCTGGGGGCGCCTAAAATCCCGCCCCCGCTGTGGCAGAGATTCTCCGCCATCCGGGAAGTGGCGGGGGCAGGAATCTCGCCCCACCGATCGGAGAGGCCCCTGCGGCAATTCTCCGGCCCGGATGGGCCGAGGTCCCGCCGCTGGGAGGCCTCTCCCACCGCCGAGGTTTAAACCACCTCTGGAACAGCGGGTTCAGCGGCGCGAGCAGGCCCCCGGGGTCCTGGGGGGGGGGGGGCGATCGGACCCCGGGGGGTGCCTCCACGGTGGCCTGGCCCGCGATTGGGGCCCCCCGATCAGGGGCCGGGCCAGTGCCCTGGGTGCACTATGTTCCTCCGCGACCGCCACGGCCTCCACGATGGCGGAGGCGGAAGGGAACACCACATCGCGCATGCGCCGACCGGCGAAAGCCTTTCGGCCAGCCCTGCTGCCGGGGGCGCCGGGTGTTTGCGCCAGTCTTCTGGTGCAAACCGCTCCGGCGCAGGGCTGGCCCCCAAAGGTGGGGAGAATTCCCCACCTTTGGGGAGGCGCGACCCCTGAGTAGTGTGCGCCACTCCCCTACTCCGGCACCCTCCATCACGCCGGGTAGGGGAGAATGCCGCCCAATATCTGATACGCCATTGAACTGGGACATTTTGGACAGACCTTTGTGCCTCAAGAATGCATTAGATCCCTTTCAAATGTGGATGTGGGGGCCTAATATCTGTATGAGGCTAACTCTGCCAAATTGGACATCATCCATCTCAGATCTGTTCCACTGAGGATACTTCGGCAAATTCTGTGTCCTAAATTATACTGCCATTACACAGGAGCTGAGGAGCATAAAGTGGGAACAATTGTTCTTGGGGAAATGCACAACAGTAATGTGTGAGTTGTTTAAGGAGCACTTGCAGTGAGTGCTGGATAGTTTTGTCCCACTGAGATGAGGAAGGAATTTTAAGGTGAAGGAGCTTTGGTTGACAAGAGAAGTGGAGCTTCTAGTCAAGAGGAAGAAGGAAGCTTACGTAAGGTTGAGGAAACAAGGATTTTGCACGGCGCTAGAGGGTTACAAGGTAGCCAGGAAGGAACTCAAAAATGGACTGAGGAGAGCTAGAAGGGGGCATGAAAAAGCCCTGGCAGGAAGGATTAGGGAAAACCCCAAGGCGTTCTACACTTATGTGAGAATTAAGAGGATGATCAGAATGAGAGTAGGGCTGATCAGAGATAGTGGAGGGAACTTATGCCAAGAGTTTGAGGAAGTAGGGGAGGTCCTAAATGAATATTTTGCTTCAGTATTCACTAGAGAGAGGGACCTTGTTGCTCATGAGAACAGTGTGAACCAGGTTAATAGACTCAAACAGGTTGATATTAAGAAGGAGGATGTGCTGGAAATTTTGAAAAGCATCAGGATAGATAAGTCCCCTGGGCCAGACGGGATATACCCAAGGTTCATATGGGAAGCGAGGGAGGAGATTGCTGTGCCGTTGGCGATGATCTTTGCGTCCTTACTCTCCACTGGAGTAGTAACGGATGATTGGAGGGAGGCGAACGTTGTTCCCCTGTTCAAGAAAGGGAATAGGGAAATCCCTGGGAATTACAGACCTATCTTATGTCTGTGGTGAGGAAAATATTGGAAAGGATTCTGAGAGGTAGGATTTATGATTATTTAGAAAAACATAGTTTGATTAAAGATAGTCAGCATGGCTTTGTGAGGGGCAGGTCATGTCTCACAAGCCTCACTGAATTATTTGAGGATGTGATGAGACACATTGATGAAAGTGGGCAGTGGATGTGGTGTATATGGATTTCAGTAAGGCATTTGATAACGTTCGACATGGTAGGTTCATTCAGAAAGTTAGGGGGCATGGGATACAGGGAAATTTGGCTGTCTGGATACAGAATTGGCTGGCAGAAAGAAGACAGCAAGTGGTAGTGGGTGGAAAGTATTCCGCCTGGAGGTCGGTGACCAGTGGTGTCCCTCAAGGATCTGTTCTGGGACCTCTGCTCTTTGTGGTTTTTATAAATTACTTGGATGAGGAAGTTGAAGGGTGGGTTAGTAAGTTTGCCAATGACACGAAGGTTGGTGGAATTGTAGATAGTGTTGAGGGTTGTTGCAGGTTACAACAGGACATTGACAGGATGCAGAGCTGGGCTGAGAAGTGGCAGATGGAGTTCAACCTTGATAAATATGAAGTGATTCATTTTGGAAGGCCAAATTTGAATTCTGAATACAGGGTTAAAGGCAGGATTCTTGGAAGTGTGGAGGAACAGAGGGATCTTGGGGTCCACGTACATAGATCCCTCAAAGTTGCCACCCAGGTTGATAGGGTTGTTAAGAAGGAGTATGGTGTGTTGGCTTTCATTAACAGGGGGATTGAGTTTAAGAGCCGCGAGGTTTTGCTGCAGCTTTATAAAACCCTAGTTAGATCACACTTGTAATATTGTGTCCAGTTCTGGCCATCTCATTATAGGAAGGATGTGAATGCTTTGGAGAGGGTATAGAGGAGATTTACCAGGATGCTGCCTGGACTGGAGGGCATGTCTATGAAGAAAGGTTGAGGGAGCTACGGCTTTTCTCACTAGAGCGAAGAAGGAAGAGAGGTGACTTGATAGAGGTGTACAAGGTGATGAGAGGCATGGATAAAGTGGATAGCCAGAGATTTTTCCCCAGGGTGGAAATGGCTGTCACGAGGGGACATAATTTTAAGGTGATTGGAAGAAGGTATAGGGGAGATGTCAGAGGTAGGTTCTTTACACAGAGAGTGGTGGGTGTGTGGAATGCACTGCCAGCAGAGGTGAGGGAGTCAGAGTTATTAGGGACATTTAAGCGACTCTTAGACAAGCACATGGACAGCAGTAAATTGAAGGGGTGTAGGTTAGGTTGATCTTCGATTTGGATAAATGGTTGGCACAACATTGTGGGCTGAAGGGCCTGTACTGTGCTGTACTGTTCTATGTTCTATGTAAACAGCAACCGCCGCCAAAAAAGGTAAATTTTTCAAGCTTTCCTGTGGAACAGAGGCAGTCCATTAACAGTGCTTATAATGGCCCCGTCACCGACTGTCATTTCTGCTACACTTTCCCTCATCTTTTAGAAACGTGAACACTGTAGGCAAGAGATGCCAGATTCCCAATCTAATAATATAAGGAGGCCCGAGGCCCAATTTTGGTGCCAATTTCAGGCTTTTTGATAGGAGGGTGGCTTCCATTTCAGGCTTCCAAATGGATCAAAAGCAATTTACAACCCTTCATGTCCAACAAGTCACTGTGTTCCGGATGCACTTAATGAGACAGTTACATTTTAGAATTTGATTTAATTCTTACCCATTAAATTTGGAGTACAATCTAAACCAAGGTTTTTCAAACTGTGAGTCATGACCCACAGGTGGGTCCCTGGCAGGTGTCGGGAGGGTCATGGAAGATCGGATACGGTGTTCTCGCAGTTGTCCCGATCGTAGGAGAAGTGCCCAATGACCGCTAATGGCATTTAAATTGAGAATGGTGGCCGCTGCCAGCTCTTAAATGAGAATGAATTGAGGCTGTGTGCAATATTCTAACCATAAGCGTCAGCAGTGAACAGGTCACGGGTCCTGCACGTACACTCACGTGCATTTGGCATTAAATCACGGAAGAGAGCTTCTTCCATTTTTCGCTGTTTCTTGGCAAGGCAAGAGGGCTGTGAAGATGAATTATTTTGTTACAAGGAAGAGACAGGCAGGGACACAAATAGGCAGTGTACCAACTAGCCAGGATCTCCCATCTGAATCTGCTGGAGAGAGCTTACCAGGAGAATCTATGGCAGGACTGAGCATTGTAAGTATTAGCCTGTACAGGACTCCAGGGTCTCTGAATAATAGCCTCCAAAGAAGAAATTTAACTGGGGAAGAAAGCAGTATAAAGGTGATGGTTTTGTCAATTGTGCCAATGCAAATAAGGATGCAAAGCCCATGTGTGTTATATTCAG
The DNA here is from genome assembly GCF_902713615.1 of Scyliorhinus canicula. Taxonomy (NCBI): domain Eukaryota; kingdom Metazoa; phylum Chordata; class Chondrichthyes; order Carcharhiniformes; family Scyliorhinidae; genus Scyliorhinus; species Scyliorhinus canicula. Next base: position 60,253,758 of record NC_052154.1, on the reverse strand, counting down.
GGAAGTACTGCCAAATGAGAAGAAAAGTCTCAGATTTTGAAAGAGAAGTGGTGGCTGAAAAAATCTTTTTGAAGTTGAGACTTCAGGGTTAGTTATTAACTTACAGCTGACTCCAAATGCAAAGACTATCTTACCTGCGACAGCACATTAAAAACACGCCAAAAGTCCATGAGGCTGTCAGAATTCTGGAGTAGCATCTCCCAAGAGTATCCAGTGCTGAGTAAAACAAATCTTTTGTTGCTATTGTCCTTAACAGCGACCTACATGTGCAAGATTGGATTTTCCATTCTCACAAAGATAAAGATGGCATAAAGGAACTGGCTGAACTCTTTCAGCTGATGGGAGCATTGCCCTCTCCTCCTTTGGACCTGATTAGAGGGAGATCAAAAAGACCAAGCAGGTTCCCCTTTCACATTAAAGGTATGCGAACATGGAGTGTGTCGCAAAGGTCAGCTGGCATGGGTCACAAAGGTGGGCCAACGTGGGTCCAGAAAGTCAATTGGTTGTGGGTCCCGGGAAGAAATGTTTGAAAAACACTTATCTAAACATCTAAAACATCAAACAGACGATGTTGTGGGTAACCTTCTGAGTTTGGTATTGAATTACATTGTTGGAGCAATAAAGGGTATGATCTATTAGTATTTGATCCTGATACCGGGTGACAAAGGTAGTTCTGTTCTTTGGCGCTAACATCTTCATCTGGATAAGCACCTAAAATATAAATGAGAAGAAACCAAGTTCATACCTTTCTATATGAACCTTAGCTGGAGTGGCAACAGAGTTGCTCAAGAGTTCTTTATGGGCTTAAGTTAGCAGAAGTGAATAATAAATTGCTTGGGGGCATAGTCCTTTAACTCTGCTAACACCCAAGTATGACATTGGATGAATTTTGCTGTGATACTTTAATGAGGAATAAGGGAATAGAGGGCTATGATGGTAAATTTAAATGAGGAAAGATGGGAAGATCAACTGGAGCATAAATGCTGGTATGTTTCTGTGCCATATATCCTATGTAACCTTATTTAAGAAAGAAGAAATTTCAGAGAAAACATATTCTGTAGGTTGAAAATCATAAGTGGAATGTTTAGTGTAAATAGCTCATTTGACAACTGGACCACTACCACAGAACCAAAAAGACTAAATTGTAAAATTTAACAAGTCTCAATCAAGATCTGAGATTGGAAATGGTCAATATGTGACCATAAGATGTCGGAGCAGAAGGAGGCCATTCGGTTCATTGAGTCAGGTCCGCCATTCAATGAGATCATGACTGATCTGAAGTTATAATTCTCAACTCCACTTTCCTGCCTTATCCCCATTACCCTTGATTCTTTTACTGATTAAATGATGATGTGGAGATGCCGGCGTTGGACTGGGGTGAGCACAGTAAGAAGTCTTACAGCACCAGGTTAAAGTCCAACAGTTAGACTTTAACCTGGTGATTAACTGATGACTGATTTACTGATTATGCTAAGTTCACCGTCCAAAAAGCAATTGTTCAAGGTGTAGTTCTAGGATCTCTGCTACTTTCCCAGTTACAATGCTGCATAATTTTAATTAATCTCAAACCTAAATTGATGTTGGTCATGCAATGAATTATTCCAGGTTCTAGTTAATCAGCTTCATAAATATGTAATTAAAATGGCATATATAGTGGGATATATAGGGGTTAAAGTGATTCAGTGATATACGAAGTATATAATTGTTGAACACCCGAGTAATATTACCAAGAAAGGCAATTAGTCATGGATGATGAATGTAGCTACAATTCATATCCAGCGAGCAGATTACTTTATCTTTTATGACATGGAAAAGCTTTGATTTTTTTTATCTCAGAGATGAAATAGTTTGGGCAGTCATTGGATAAAAATGGATTTCACATGGTCCATGGCTGAAGTTGATAAAGGAGTTGTCACTGCTTTGTTTAATTTCTTATGTTTTCTGACTATGACTGCAATTTGTGCACCTGCACGTGAAGAACTATCACTTTGTCACATACTGATGTGAAACCTTCAAAATATTAGAAGTTTGGGGAGTTTTAACTGGAGCAGATGTTTTTCTGACTTTGCAGTCATGTCATCATGATAGTTAGACAGTAGGTATTACAGATTGGAAATCTGGTATGCAATTTACCTCTTAGACAGGTTTTAATGTCACTTAAAGTGAACACCATGACCTAGAGAAGCTGAAATATATTGCTGTAGTTCACAGCAGCCATCTGACAGTCATGAGATGAACAAATTATCACTAGAGAATCATATATTTTTGATTCCAACAGCATTTTATCACTAAACATTCAAATTGTACTCAGTTGCTTTCAAGAGAAGTGTTGTATTTGCGTGGAATGTAAACATGGGCACAGACTAGTTGGAGTGAATGGTCCATTTCTTGCTGTACATTCCAAGGAGTGCCTGACAATGAGGGACACTCCAGCAAGGCCATTGGAAAACCGTGGGCAGCCTTCAGGAGGCAGTGGGACTCCCATTTACTCCATGAGCCACCACTAAGTTCCGTTGGGCTCAATGATAATTGGTGTCAATTGGCTCATTAACAAGATTAATTGGCATCCCAGTGCACGCGGGCTAGTTTCTTATATTGGCCCCTTCCCACCTTTAGTTTAACCACGGGAGGTTTCCCTCGCCTCCAGGGATATGAGTTGTGGTCCATCCTGCGATTAAATGGGCACAACCGCCATGTTTCCTGCCATGATGGGCTACATTAACTCCCAACCTATATTAATAAGGTTTAGGATGATGAAGAACAACAGATAAGGTTGTATTTTACTTACCGAGCTGTCAATTCCCAATGTCAGCAGCATTATGAAGAACATAATTGCCCAAAATGTTGACCCTGGAAGGGTCGAGATTGCTTCAGGATAGATAACAAACACTAAGCCTGGACCTGAAAACAGAATAGCGCACGATGAATTAATCGTTAAATTTGTACTGAGATAAAAATGAGTCATCTATAAACGACAAAAATGCCACATAATTGTCAAATAGAGCAGACAAATAATGCTAGGATTTACGCTTTAGTGGCCTTATAAGCGAGAAGTTCCTGTATGCAAATGCAGACAATTCGAAGGATTGAAGATAGCACAGCTCTCTGACTAGTCTGGAACTACATCATCTGGTTTCTGAGTGGGCTGTCTGGAAATACCTCAAACAGAAGCTGGACAGCAACTTGCTTTGTTTTAAAAATAGAAATCTAGTTTCCCCCAACCTGCTACCAATTTGTAAACAGTAGTTATTAAGGTGACTAAGGTTTTCAATTCATTTTCATCAATCTCAAAACAAACATCAAAACCTGACCCACAACTCCACCTTCATCCCGCTCCCTATCCTGGTTGCTGTCCAGGTTTGGACTTGCTGAAAGGTGGCAACCCCAACTGAAGTTCAAAATGAGAAACCACGGTATATTTTAGAAGAGCAAAGATAGACAAGGGATGTTCTGATGCACAATCATAAAAGAACAGAAAGTCTGTTCTTAAAAAAACTTTCAATATTGTTCCTGATGTTTTTGAACAAGTGTCCCAATCTCATATTTCTGTTGCCCACACCATCACCTCAGATGTCCCCCAAAGATTCATCCTTCGGCAACTGCTCTTCCTTCGTGACTCGGCAAAATCATCTGGAGATATGGGGCCAGTCTTCACATGTACACTCTTATCTAAACCAATGGTACCACTTCTCTCAGCTCCTCAACTGTATTTGTGATGTCATGATACTGCTTCTCCAACATTCCGTCTTGGATGAGCTACAATTTCTCCCAGTTGAACATTGGGAACACTAAAACCCTGACCTTCAGCTTCATGGTCACCACATGCATCCCTTTCCCAAGCCACCATCTCATGCTGAACTAGATGATTCGCAACCACAGTAGTCTGTTCAACCTTGAACTGTATTTCTAACTCCACATCTTCAAAATAGACTACGTACTTCCATCTCTGTACTGGTTCTGTCGATGCCTCAGCCCAGCTGTTGCTGACTAAGTTTCTGGATACATGCAGACCCAATTATTCCAATGCTTTTGTCTTTGGCCTTCCCCCTCTGTGACTATCAGCTTATCCAAAATACTGGTGTCCATATCCTGTCCAACACCAATTCCATTCCTCTGACTCTGATCTCTTCTGTACCCCCACACCTTTCACTCCATTACCGAATTTGTCTTTGGCTTCCTTGACCCATGCTTTGAAGTTCTTTCCCTAAACCCCTCCCACTCAACATTTTTAAGATTTTCCTGAAAAACTAATCTCAGGGAGGGATAAATAGGCGGGTAGTGTCGATGGGAGAGGAGCGGGCTTGTGCAGTATTGATTCTACGTTGATGTTTGCACATTTTTGCCTTTTTTGCTTTCTTTTTGCTGTTGTCTGTAACTGTTTACAATGCCGAAAAATACCTCAATAAAATTGTTTGTTAAAAAAACAAACTAATCTCAGATCAAGCTCTGATTCATCCATCTCAAATCTCCAAATTTGGCTCGCCAGTCATTGGCTCGCTGACTTTAGTGGGATTGGAAAATCCCATCGTCAGGAAGGGCTGGAAAATACTACCTATCGGGTTGATCAGAAGATGAGATTTTAACATAATTTACTTGGTCTGGCTAATCCCCATTATTTAAAAATCCAAACCGTATTCCTCAAATAAAGACATCAATAATGTTGAATGAAGCATGAATGCACATTTGACGGGTTAAGAGGGGCAAGGCTGAGTTTTGTTTCACTGAATTTACATCTTTTCGCTCAAAGTGAGAAAAAACAAAACAAGCTTCCAACAACAACTGCAGTAATAGATCTTATTTGGTCAAAACTCGGAGAAAGTATTGACATGTAATATGAAGGAGAGGATGGTTAATGTAATGGTCTCATGGCTGGATTTGCAACTCCTGATGAACAAATTGCTCCTATTTACACAGTAAACCTGTGACCCAAGGGCTTGGGCTAACTTAATTATTTTCATCCATGAGCCTGGTAAATTATATTTGACGTGAACACTAACTTTTGGGGAAACTGATGAAGAATTTAAAATAAATATCTCATCAACGCCCATATTGCATTGCATTAGTTAATTTTACCATTGAGAGGTCTGAGCATTTTATCTGGTCTTTTACCAATGTGAGGAGAGAGGATAGTTTTGGGAGTAAGGCTTCCACTAAGGAATCACACCAGACAAAAACATGGGTCACAGCATTAATGTTGTGCAGCAAGTTCCACTTAGAAAGGCTGAATTTTCATCCAAGAGACGGCTAGTGGGAGTCGGTAAATTTTGTGGCTCGACATGCCTGCCTTGGAAGAAAGTGCCGAAAAAGATTGGATTTTCATTCTGGGGGAGGGGAGGAGTATGGCAGGTGCATTGGAGATAGACCCGCAGCCACAGAAACAGTGTTGAGGAAGTCACAGGGGCTACTAGTGTGGAGGCAGACTGTTTAAAAGACCCATCTCATCGCTCTGGGGCTTTGTCTTAGTTGTAATGAAAGCAATAAAACCTCTCATACCCACCCCTACGCCTTTCACCCCCCTCCATACATACGCACACACACTTCTTATGGCCCCATCATGCCAACCTAAACCCCTCCATCCAACCATGGCCCCTTGAGCGCTCCATGCCAACGTATGCTGCCGTACCCAACCCCCAAGGCCCCTCATACCCTCCATGACAACTTATGCCTCTTTACCCATTTCTCATGGCCACTCATACCCCCATACCAACCAATGGCACTTCCATGCCCATTCATTCAGTATACACTCTTCATAGAACCAATCCTATAATAGCAATGTTATGTGGGAGGGTGAATTGTGACGAGGATGCAGGAAACCTACAGCAAGATCTGGACAGGTTGGGTGAGTGGGCAAACCAATGGCAGATGCAGTATAATTTGGATAAGTGTGAGGTTATTCAATTTGGAAGTAAAAACAGGAAGGGAGATTACTACCTGAATGATTGTAAATTGGGAGCGGGGAGTGTGCAGTGGGACCTGGGTGTCCTTGTGCACCATTTGCTGAAGGTGAGCATTCAGGTGCAGCAGGCGGTAAAGAAGGTTAATGGTCTGTTGGCCTTCATTGCGAGAGGTTTTGAGTATAGAAGCAGAGTTGTGTTGCTGCAATTATACAGGGCCTTGGTGAGGCCACACCTGGAGTATTGTGTGCAGTTTTGGTCTCCTTCTCTGAGGAAGGATGTTCTTGCTCTCGAGGAAGTGCAGCGAATGTTTACCAGACTGATTCCAGGGATGGCGGGACTGTCATATGAGGAGAGATTGACTAGGTTGGGATTGTTCTCGCTGGAGTTCAGAAGAACGAGGGGGGATCTCATAGAGACTTATAAAATTCTATCAGGACTCGACAGGGTAGATGCAGGGAAGATGTTACCAATGATGGGTGTGTCCAGAACCAGGGGTCACAGCCTGAAGATTCAGGGTAAACCATTTTGGTCAGAGATTAGGAGACATTTCTTCACACAGAGTGGTGAGCCTGTGGAATTCATTACCACATGAAGTAGTTGATGCTAAACATTAAATATATTCAAGAGGCGGCTGGATATAGCACTTGGGGAGAATGGGATCAAAGGCTATAGTGAGAAAGCAGGATTAGGCTATTGAGTTGGATGATTGTGATGAATGGCACAGAAGGCTCGAAGGGCCAAAAGGCCTCCTCTTGCTCCTATCTTCTATGTATCTATGTGTGAAAAAGCTATAAAAAGTTATGAATTCATAACTTTATTTTATAAAACTGCTTGTTTGCAGCAGTATAAAAATACCATTAAATTAGACATTTAAAATATTGATAGCAGAAACTGCCAGCACTTGACACCTCTTTATTTGTACAAGTATAAAATGAGAAATAGATCTATGAGAAAAAGCTGTGAATTGAGCAATGTTTTTCCTTGGGCGAAGCTGTTTCACCAGACTAATGTCTGGGCTCTCAGCCAAGGATGCATAATGAGGCTTGCCTGTTCTTGTAATGGAGCCAACCAGTTCAGGAGTGCAGACTTATGGTCCACATACTTATCCCACCTTGATATCCACACACTTATCCCACCTTGACAATAAACTAATAGGACCAGGGGGAATTGGGTCCGGTCAATCACTTTTGATGGTCCCTGGAATCACCACAACCTCATGAAAATCAACCCATAGTCTCAATGGGAATACAAGGGGGTGCATTTCCACAGTGTTCATGTCATTTTCTTTGGGGTTTTGCTGCTCCTCCACTCCATTTACAGTGGACTTTGCACACAATAAGGTTTTACTTTCAAATTTCCAGTACTCATGGCTTTCCATGAGTGATTGATCCATATTCAGCTGTCCGCTCATCTGTGATGTGCAGTAGAACTTCATTCCAAACCATCTGTGCGCTATATTAAAAATCTGATGTATTTGCACTCCACTAACCACAAACCCTGCTTCCCTTTGTCATGATTTGTGGCCACACATTTAAGTCAGGTTTCTCAGTTTCATTACGCCCCATTTCTCCTTCAACTGTCTTGTGTCAACGTTCGCTGTCACAATTTGTTGATGATGCAATCAAATCATTTAAAATACACGTTCAATTTGTTTTTCCATCATTCCAGTTCAAATCAAAGTTTTAAGAAAAATCCAAGTAGAAAACATTTCCCAATACTATGATAACATCTGTTTGTTATTCAAAATAATTTGGAAAAAGGCTGCAAGACAAATCTGAAAAGGATAATAACTGACTGGAGGAAGTTTTCACCCCCATTTTCAGGTACAAGGTGGTAGCAGGTTGAAAATGGGCACCACTTAACACCTCATCCTCAACCCATGCGATTTTGAAGTGAGCTGGAAACCAGGCAAGTGACACGCCCATCTGGAAGGTGGCGGAAGGCTACTTAAATATGAAAATCGTGGTCCTACACCTTTTTCAGATTTTCAGGTATGAATGGCTGGAGTGTGCATGAATCAAATATTGGAATGAAACTCAAAAGCATTTGAATGCAAGTTAGTCTTGACCTGTGGTAACAGCACTTATAATGGCGTTTAGTGCAGCTTCGGATAGCTGGGTTGTGATTTTTAAATTATTAACTTCTAAGATTTACCACATCCCTAAAGCACAAAATTACTGTTCTGAAAATATCCTGCAAGAGCAAGGAAATTTTGAGGAAGTAGATATTTTTTCATCTTTCCAAAAAGAGTTATCCCTTTCCACAGCTGCATCCACTCCCATTTTGCAGTGAGCCTTGTGTAACGTTACAGAGTAGCAAACATGCACTTTCTATTTCAAGGGCTGCATTTTTACACTGTTTTTCCTGAAAGCTAATGTTGACTTTGGGACCCTATCCCATTGGATTAAATCACTTGACGTAAATGACTTGCCTAAAATACACCGTTCATGTTCATGGCTTTCCCTCTTACGATGTTTTTTTTTTACATGCTTTGATGAAAATGTCATTATTTGAACATACGCCATAAATTGCATTCCACCTTTTAATGCAACTTCAAGAAAATAAATCTCTATTCTGAGCCTCAGAACCACTCATGTCTTTTCAATGGCCTCTGGTCTGACAATAGGACATTAAATTAAAATTGAAACGAAAACCGAAAACGCTGCAAATGCTCAGCTGGTCTGGCAGCATCTGTGGAAAGAGAAACAGGGTTAATGTGCAGGATTTTCTGGCCCTTCCTGCCGGCTGGGTCTCCCGGTCCTGCTGAAGGCCAAGCCCCTATGAAAATGGCCACTGACTCAGGCGGCATCAGAGGATCCTTCTGGTGGTCAATGGGAAACCCACTGCTGGGGGTTGTGGGGGGAAGGGGGGGGGGTAGGGTTGGAATCTCGCCAATGATATAGGACTGGGCATCTCACCAGAACTGGTTCCGCTGTGCATTTCCAGCTTTTTCCATTTTTATTGCAGATTTTTGGCATTCACAGTATTCTTGCTTTTGAGGCTGAGAATGTACATTTGAGTCTGTTCAAGGTGCTTACCATCTGTTGCCACTTCTGAAATATCAACTCCATGCTTGAATGCCATATAGCCCAACACAGAGAAAATTGCAAATCCCGAGAAGAAGCTTGTGACACAGTTGATGGAGCTGGTAAGAATTGCATCGCTGCACAGCAAAAGAGAAAGTACATTTTAGTATAAAACTCCATGGATTTTTCAGATACTCGTCCACCATCCCCCCGCTCCTAAAAATAAAATTACAGACTCAATCTTATTTAGTTTGAATGATCAAATGCGTATTTTTTTCATAATCATGTAGTAGACGGGCTAATAGGTAACCAGAAAGTCGAGAAGTGTATCCCACTCCACCTACAATATATTGCAACCCTTAGGTGTGACTATACTCCTCTTGTCAATGTATCCCATTGTCGATCCTTTTGATCATAGAATTTACAGTGCAGAAGGAGGCCACTCGGCCCATCGAGTCTGCACCGACTCTCCGAAAGAGCACCCTATGCAACCTCACACCTCCACCCTATCCCCATAACCCAGTAACCCGACACAACACTAAGGGCAATTTTAGCATGACCAATCCACCTAACAGGCAAATTTTTGGACTGTGGGAGGAAACCGGAGCATCCAGAGGAAACCCACGCACACACGAGGAGAACGTGCAGACTCCGCACAGACAGTGAACCAAGCCGGGAATCGAACCTGGGACCCTAGAGCTGTGAAGCAAGTGTGCTAACCACCATGCTACCGCACTAAATCTATGTTTATAATGCTCAGATGTCTTGTGATCTTGTCAGGATGATCATTCACTCTCCTGTCAGTGGTGACACCACTTCACATAGGGTAAGACAGTTTCTATTACAGGATTGTGAACAGGAATTTATAAGGAAATATGAAAACAAGGACAGAATGGGGACTGGTCTACTAATCTCACCTGATGCAAACCCTTGGGGATCTGAATTTCAACTTAGCACCAAGTGCATCAAACTGGAGATGGAGATGAGCCATCTATTAGAGAAACTGACTGTTTTTTTCACCCCATTTCCATTGTGATCAACTGAAATGAAGATCAAGCAGTTTCTATCATGGGTGGCTATTTGGAATGCCAGGGTTAAGCCCGATTGCCAAGCTGAAAACGTATCCATGGTCTGGACATTACATATGCAAGTCGTGAGTCATCACCTGGGAAGATATCAAATTTGTCAAGTTATTGTATCATGGCCATCCTGTGAAACAAGTCACACCCATAATACATGTTCCTCCACTTTACAGAACCTTCATATGCCCCATAAGCTTTTACTTCTCATACCTCTGCTCATATTATCACTAATAATTTTGCTTCCATGTGGGAAAAGCCACAGGGAATCCACTAGTATTCAAAATATATTAACAATTGGCTTCTGTCAGTGTCGACTTCCTGTCAGCTGGTCCCAATATCAATTTCTCTGCTCATATCTCTTTGTTACATATTAGAAGTGCGGAGTAGGTCACACAGTCCATCTCAAAGAGCACTGAAAATTCCTGGATCAGGTTTTGTCAATGAAAAAAAAACATTTTACAAGTATAAAGTTTACGTATCGTACCAATTGCACCTGCAAGTGACATTATAATTAGTCTTTACAATGTTAACATTTCTGTCACATAATGTTAGCTGTGTAGAACCTCTCGTGCAATACTGAGGTCCTGAAAGTCTGCATGTCTCTCTACTACTGAGGCAAAGGATGGCAGCACAGGTGTGTCTAAGTTCTGAGGAAATGTATTGTAAAAATGTAAACTTAAATGTAAACATCTGTGACAGAATTACCCCTTGCTGCTTTCCAAAAGTGGCATTTAACCTCCCCACCCATCAATTCTGTATGTCATTTTTGTCGTTTGCCTGAATTATTGCACAGCAGAAAGCTACAGTTTTCATCCCATGGATTTTGATGCATTGGCATCTGCAATTCACAACTGCTCAAGACATGTTACCCATGTCTTCTCCCACTTGGAGAAAAACAAGCAGCCTCTGCCCTCTCCCGAACATTATCTGGGGGCAAGAATCTATTTTCACCATGTTACGTTAGCTTACTGGCTCTTATACATTATTGATGATGGCTGTATTTATAACAATTTATGGATTTATCTCCCTATCCCAAGAAAGCATTTCCACAATGGTGCTCTGAAGCGTTGATATTAATTTTTCCAACACCAAGGGAAGGAATGCTCAGACACTGAGCAGATAGTTAAGGCCTTGGCTGATGATGCCAAATCCAATCTTGCCTCCCCATCACAACGTAGCACTATAACCAGAGAAAGATCAGTGGCAGCTGGATTATAAATTTTGGTACCTTGTCAAGTGCTTGCTGATTGTCCAATTACGTGTGGCGGTGTTTTGGACATGTGGTACAATGTTGGTGAGAGCGGGAACTGGAATCAAGTTAGTCACTGTAACTGCATCGTAAACATTCATCCCCTTCTCATAATAAGCAAACATCTGACAACAAAATTGACCACACCACAGTTCCCCCTCCTTTCCTCATTTCACTGACCAAGGTATTACCCTCTCCTTCTTCACTGGACTAAGTATAAAATCAGGGCCTTCACAACAACCTTAACTCTGAGGTAAAACTAGTGCCTAAACATTCTAATTCTTCCCTGAACTAAATTGGAAATTGGGTCTGATGGAAAAGCAGAAGTGACAAGAAATCTAAGCTCCCTTTGCTCGAAGATAAAACAAATCTCGGCCCAACGGAGGTGAGGAGTCTTCTTTCAACTACCTTCAGCTCTGCCTCCAAAGTAATTATTTTGTCTTTGCAGCCACCATCTCCATTTTCTTCTCCATCCCCCCTCTCCTCAATTTACACCTCTTTCTCCTTGTCACTAACTCCATTCCTTCTTCCTCCCCTATCAACTTCCCCATCTCCCTTTCCATATCATTGCCCTGACTTTTTACCTTGTTCTCTTTCTATTCCATACTGTTTTCCCTCCTCTCCCTGCCACAGCCTCTTCACCATAGTCTGCAGCGGTTCAAGAAAGCAGCGCAGCATCAGCTTCTCAAGGAACAATTAAGGATGGGCAACAAATGCAGATGTTGTGAGTGACGCCCACAATAGGCGGGACCTAATCTTGCATGGTTAAATGAGTTTAAGAACACATTTAGCTGTGTTGACGCCAATCGAACAGCCACCCTACATCTATTGGCCTCGCCGAGGAGACCCCAGCTGAGTACCGTTCAGCACTGGCCCCCACAAATGGGGACCAGGTGGAACTGCACTTGTGGGGTCTCCCAGGTGACCAGAGGCCCTGATGTGGTCGGGCTCCGGGCAGGGTGGCACCCCAAGCACCTTGACACCACCCAAACACTTTAGAACTGCTAGTCTAATACCCTGACAGTGCCACCGGGCACCCTGGCAGTGACACCCAGGTGCCAATATGGCACAGCCAGGCTGGCAGGGGCACATCCAGGGTGCCAGGCTGGCAGTGCCACGGTGCGAGGCTGGCATTTTGCCTGTGCTGGAGATCGGGCCTGGGATACCCTGCCCATGGGAGGTGGGGTGCGGAGGCTCCCGAGTACCTCATTATAGGCAAGTTGGGGCTTGGGGGAGGGGGGTCCGAGAGATCCAGATGCCATTTAAAAATGACGTCAGGATCTCTTTGTGCGCTGAGGAGCTCCGCTCGACCCCGCTAATCACCCCCAGAACTGACTCAGATTATTTTTTGGATAGATTGTGCCCTTTATAATTCTTGAACTGAACGCAGCATTTTACACTGACATACCATACACAATGTCACAGGAGATCGAACACTTTATACAAAAACTACACTGTATAATCATCCTGCTGCCATGATACTATCCCATAGTGAAGTTACAGCACGGCTATGATTGGCAGGAGAGTGTCATTGCAGCATGACAAGTTTAAATAAACAGGACCTATTATGAACCCGACATCGAAATTTACATTCAAAACATAAAAATGAGGGCATGATGTGTAACTTTAAAAATCGTGACTTATTGGGACAGCACGGTGGCGCAGTGGATAGCACTGCTGCCTCACGTGCTGAGGTCCCAGGTTCGATCCCGGCTGTGGGTCACTGTCCGTGTGGAGTTTGCACATTCTCCCCATGTTTGCGTGGGTTTCGCCCCCACAAAGCAAAGATGTAGGTGGATTGGCCACGTTAAATTGCCCCCTAATTGGAAAAAATTAATTGGGTACTCTAAAAAAAAATTTTAAATCGTGACTTATTTACATCTGAATGTTCTGAGCACCTTGCCTTGTTTCAGCTGAAGCCAATACCAAAGTGTTCAATTTCCGGGTGGGGAAGGGGGAGGATTTCTCCTCATTGTTTGTTGTTTATATCAGCTCTTTAGGATTTCCTCAGTTATTCTATCAAAGTTACAGTGAACAAAGGGGAGAAATCCCAACAAAAAAAGCTAATAGCATTGGTTTTCACCCCAACCCAACACCTCACTTTGAAATGCTGTTGGAAGTCGTCAAGCATTTTTGAAATCACAAACAACTAGTTTTACAGAGAGTAGTGCAAGAAATGAAGGCAAGTGCGGCCTCGGTGGGGCCTCCCTCCCTGAGGCCAGAAAAAAGAACCCCGTTATTGGCACTGGAAACATCGCAAAACACCCCGCTGAAAGCACCCGCAACAGGACTCTGTTCTTATTCCGTTAAATCGCGCCCATTGGCGTTGGTCATCCCAATAATTTAGTTGGAAGAAATTTCTGCTCATCCAGCATTAGAAGCAGTGTGGGGACTTTGAGAGAATGGAGGAGACGAGAGAGTTGGGGGTGAGGTGAAATTGGATGGTGTCAGCATACATGTTAAAATGGTGATGTTGCTGAAGAGGAGCATGAGGATGCGAAACAGAGGATGCGAAACAGAGGGGCTCAAGGGTAGATACCCAGGGGAAACCACAATTAAAGGTGCAGGATTGTCAGTATTGGGGTAAATCAGATGATGCGCAGTTCACCTGGAACAGCAGTGCTACTTTGATGTAAAGGAAACTTGTTCATTTCATGTTATCGTATGATGGAATCCTGCAATAAAGATTCATATCATCTGTTGGTTTAGATGTGCATTTTACTATAATGTCATTGAGGCAAATTAGAGATATAACTCTGGTATTCAGCAAATAGAAGAAGTAGCTGCCAAAAAACACATTACATGAAAGGTGTTTTTTCAGGGCAGCACGGTAGCACAGTGGTTAGCACAGTTGCTTCACAGCTCCAGGGTCCCAGGTTCGATTCCCGCCTTGGGTCACTGTCTGTGCTGAGTTTGCACGTTCTCCCCGTATCTGTGTGAGTTTCCTCCAGGTGCTCCGGTTTCCTCCCACAGTTCAAAGATGTGCAGGTAGTTGGATTGGCCATGATAAGTTGCCTTTGGTGTCCAAAAAAAAGGTTAGGTAGGGTTACTGGGATAGGGTGGAAGTGTGGGCTTAAGTGGGGTGCTCTTTCCAAGGGCCAGTGCAGACCCGACAGGCTGAATGGCCTCCTCCTGCACTGTAAATTCTATGAGCCTATGAAATTTTGAACAAAAAAAGCAAGGCTGAAATATTTGCACATTGGAGGCATTTAGGTTTAGACCTAAAACTATTAGCATGATGCTTTCATTGTTAAGTGAACTAGAATGTCCCAAAACAGTCACCACAACAAATACTGTGACTATCCCTCAAGGATTACGAGCAAACCAATTTTGGAAGGTGGGGAGAGATGGTATCTGGTACTTGTTAATATGCCCACACACATGAATATATATGAACAGATGCAAATATACTGAAGGAGGAATTAAAGCTGACCTGCAAAAGTTGTTTCCATATTGGCCATGCTATATTGGCCATCCATTGGCATAGATTGGCAAAGCTAAAAAAATGCCCCTTAGTGTCTAAACATTTGCCAGTTAAATGGAGTTATAGGGTTATTGGGATTGAAAGTGGGCCGAGGTAGGATGCTCATTCAGAGGGTCGGTGCAGCTTTGATGGGCCAAATGCACTGTAGGGATTCTATGGAAACACACACACAAATCCTTACCAATATTCCACTGTGTTTTCTACACAGATATAATGATTTATTTGTTTTTATTTTGAGTTTCGCAAACTTCACCAGAGGAATTTCATAATTCTTCAAAATGAATAATGTGCATGATCTAACAATTGAGTAATTAAAGTGAAAAGACAAACAAACTTTGGACATACCAGCATGCGTCCATAAATTGGTATTCATTAGGTTTTCAACTCCCGACTGTGCGGCTTGTGTGTTTTAAATTCAGATTGGCAAGTAAAAATAATAGTGCATATAACATGGCGAAACTGGAAACTTCACCCACGGAGCAAGAAATTGTTGTGACCAACAGTTATTTTTTGCACAAATTTTGGGAGTCTTACCGATAGCAGTTGTTATCAAATTTGTTATAACTGGCAAATGCAATTATAACTCCAAAACCAGCACCGAGGGAATAAAAGATCTGAGTTGCTGCATCAATCCAGACCTACAAAAAAAGGGAAAATACACTCGTCACTTAACAAGCACGGAAAATCTTTCACAAGATAACCACACACAAAGAAACTGTACATTGTTCCGGGATTTTAAATCTTTTCCTGTCAATCTTTTAAAACATCGTTTCAGAACGAGTCCCCTAGTTGTCAATGTTCACACCTTTCCACCAGTGTCATTACGTTTGCAGAGATGAGAAGATTTCATTGCTGATAAACATCGCCAATTGCTTCAGTTCGGTTGAAAGTTAAACGTGTAAAACAATTACTTGTATTTAATAAGGTAAAATGACTCAGGGGACAAACGATGATGCAGTGAATTAGAAAGTGCCCTTCGCATCAGGATATGCATTTAATTTCCTCCTCACTTGCTTCCACCCCAGTTTCCTGTCTGAAGATTATAAGGGCCCTATAGAAAAAAATAGTTTGAGATGGTGGAAAGCCGGTTAATTTAGGAACTGAGAAAGTGTCAGATTGCTACTGTAGAGGGTGCTGTTCTGTCATGGGGGCTGAGACATATTCTTAGGGTATAATCTTAATTTTGAATCTGGCTGTGGTATAAATGATGGCACTGCACGATATGTAACCAGTGTTATTCCCCCTCACCTTGAGGAGTGCTCAAAAGAAAGATGAGAAGAAAAGATGCCAGGCATTTTCCAAAAATAAACTATTATTTAAGAGCTGTGAGAGAACAAAGTGTTAGGATGGGTGACCGAGGGTGCGCTCAAAGAGGTAAGCTTTGAGGAGGCTTTTTGAAGAGGGAAGCAAAGTGAAGGGGTTTAAGGAGAAAGAGTTCTAGAATGTGAGCAAATGTTTAGATGTATAGAGGCTCTATAACAAAAGGCGAAGTAGAAGGAGGGGAGCTGAAAAGAGGACAAACTTTAGGAAAGCAGAGAGCGCATACAGGCTGACAGAGGAAGCAAGGAGGTGCGAAGCCATCAATGCGTGAATAAACAAAGATGAAGATTTGGGATTTGATGCATTTGGATGCATGGAACCAATGGAGGTTGGTGAGGAAGACCAATTTCTAATTGACTGCGTCATCGTTTATCCACTGACTCATTTTACCTTATTAAATATAAGTAATTGTTTTGCACATTGACAGTATTCAATTTAACTTTCAACCGAACTGAAGCAATTGGCAATGGAATCTTCTCATCTCTGCAAACGTAATGGCACTGTGGAAAGGTGTGAACATTGACAACTAGGGGAATAGTTCTAAAAATGATGTTTTAAAAAGTGAGTGGAACTTAATGCTGAGTAGGATACAGGGTTCTGGACAAGTCTGAATTTACACAGTGTGGAGTTAGCAAAATTGATGTTGAGTTTAGAGGTGGAGAAAGGTCAGGGTGAGGTAAGGATGGAAGCAGGCAGATTTGCACAAATTAAATTGAACAGGCGTGGTATTGAATGGGACAAAAGAATCAAAGTTGAGCTGAGGATCAAAAGCAGAACACTGAATGAGCACCAGAGGAGGATGCTGGCTCATCCTGGGGGTCTAACAAACATTCAGCAAAGATCAATCCTGGTTGCGCATTGGAGGGTGCAAGCCGTCAAAATATGGCTGGATGTCATCAATCTCAATTCCAACAGTATTTTTGAGGTTAGTGAGATTATGAAAACAATTAATTAGACAGGATTTTCTGGCCCTTCTGGCCAGCAGGGTCTTTCATTACCGCCGAAGCCGACACCCTTTCCCAGCAGTGGCATTGCCGAGTCACGCAAATTGCCATCGACTTTAGCGGGACCTGAAGATCCAGCTGACAGCCAATGGCAGACTGCCTCCACTGCGGGGAAAGTACTCACAGGGGGCGACGAAGGAAAATAAATAGGAAAAGCAGGAGCAGAGAAATATGTCACATGCAAAATGATGCTTAAAACACACACACTATTTTTCATTTTAAATTTGAAAAAGCTGGAGAGAAAGTGCCTCCAGTTTGGCGCAGCCTCTCCCTCGCTTACCTTCCTGCTGCTGCTTTCAAGCTGGAAGGCCTCTGATTGGCCCTCCAGCTTCAACAACCTACTCATGGAGCTTAATTGGCCATTTTGGGGAAAATCACAATGGGGGACTGCTTCCCAAATGGTGCAGACGTCTGTCCCTCATTTGAGCCCGAATGTGAGATTCAGAAGCCGTGCAGTGAATACTCATGCCCATTTTTCCCAGATTATTAGTCTAGGCTTCTGGATTACCAGTCCAGAAAAAAGCCCCACTACACTTCTATACTCCAAGATGCTCTATGAGGCTGCATGATTCTGTTTAACGAAGTGATAGAAAATGACGTGTTAGGCAGGCTGGGTCGACGTGGACTGCTCTTGATGCAGTGTAGCGAGAGACAGACCTCTAACACTTGATAAGGTGCAACACCATTTTATTTAACGTCTTAACTACTATACATGTTCAACTGTGGGTTGACACTATACTGACTTGACTGGAGACCTAGTACTAACCTGACCAGACTTATTGACTACCACATGGTGTTTGCACTGGCTAGCTCACAAACTCTGACTGTCTCAGTGGCTGGGTCCAGAGAGAGCGGGAAAACTAGTGCCCTTTGGCTTTATAGTGGTAGTGTCCTGTCTGGTGATTGGCTGCTCTGTTCTGTGTGCTTACTGGTCATCCTGTGTGTCAATCACTGCGTGTCTGCACTCCATTATATACATAGATGTATATTATGACAGAAAACAAATCATTTCTTTAATGTCAATGTTCTGTCTGCCCAGAGAAAACACTGCAACTGATTGAGTTGCTTGTCACCAGTCATGTCAGCTTCCACTCCCCCCTCCCCCCCCCCCCCCCCCCCCCCCGCCCGCCACCTCATAGCTAAAAGCAAATGCTTCAAAATAGAGTTGGATGTCAGATGTTCAATTCTCATCTGGGTGCCAAGACACATTTGTGTGCAAATGGCCACACTTTGAATTTCTTTGCAAGAGGAGATCAGTTTTTCTGAGCCTTCCTGCACCATTTTCTTGTGGCCTTTTTGTAGGACAGTCATGCTTAGTCTGCAAAACAGGTGCCCATTCAAGTCGCTGCTGTGATCTTGCTTTGCAGTGCGTGTAGTTTAACAAACTGAACAGCATGCTGCAGGAAGTGATGCTAGTTAACATGAGATATAGTTAGCGCAGTTTTGATCAACAAGTCACACATGTATGAAGAACCCTCCTGGAATCGTATCATTTTTCAAGAAAAACTCTTTCATTTAGCTTATCAGTCATTGTTATAGCGTTTGGTATCTTTGTCTTAAAAGCCAATGACACAACAGTTCAGTTCCCCATTTTAAATAGGGGATGAAAATCATATTTTCTCTGCACACTATTTTTGCCTGATATTGAAGGCTTTCAGAAGCCCATATCAGCATGCCAGGCTTAAGAGCTCATGAGGAAAATGGAAAGCCTGCTGAGGAGTCGGGAACATTCTGAAAGGCAAGTGTAAAATAGTTTCACACCATCAAATGTCATTATTAGGTACTGCATTGTAATATAGATGTGTTTTGATGTGGTGATTCATCGGAGATATATATCCTACGAATATATGTTGATCCTTACAGTGACCAAGATTGTAAGAAGGTTTACAACACCAGGTTAAAGTCCAACATGTTTGTTTCAAACACTAGCTTTCGGAGCACTGCTCCTTCCTCAGGTGAATGAAGAGGTATGTTCCAGAAGCATATATATATAGACAAATTCAAAGACGCCGGACAATGCTTAGAATGCTTAGAACGCTGGCATCGCCACATCATGGTGACCAACATTGTGTCACCATTCGCATGCAATATATTACTTTTCCATTGGAGAAAGTGTCATAACGCAGTGAAAAATGGTACAAAATACCCTGTCAGCTTGTGCTGTTGACTTTTGTCATGTGATTTAAATGGAGTTAGAGCTCTGTCTGATTAAGAGAAACACTGCTTTTGAAACTTGAAAAGGTCTTCCGACTTCTCCAGCCCATTGATTAAGGGTATTCTGTTTTGACATTTAAATGATCAGCTTCTATTCTTTCCAATTCAAAAAGTACAGAATTGTTTGGACAACTGTGGCTATTATGAATGCTTGACTGTGTTTCAAATGCTCGTGGACTTCAGCCCAGCAGGCGTTCTATTAATCTGAGAATGAATGGCTATTGTAAGAGGTTGTAATAACAGTTTACCTATTTGATATGGTTCCGGCGTGTTGCTAGGATTACAAGTAATACAAAACTTTTTCTTTCCATATGGTAGGTAACAATTATTTTCACAACACCAACAGTGGGTTTGATGAAGGTCTTGATTTGATGGTGAGAGGTTTACATCTTCCCCAAGGAATGCAAAATATTTTCAAGTGGTATTCTAAGGAATTGGAGGACAATATTGGTGGATACAGGGAGTGGCTATGGAGAATACATAGTTTTTCAGGATGGAGTGAGGCAGGCGAGGCGTGAGCTTTAGGGGGTTTTTGAACAATGTTAGGAGCCAGGCTACTGATGCTGAGAACCAATGGGAGTCTTCAGACAAACCTGCCTCTGCACCAGCACTCCTCTTGCACTGGTACTAATTCGCTGCATACAATATTGCAGTGCAAACCCAAACGCTGCAAGAAAAGGGAAAACTCCCGGGGAAAGGTGCATATCTGTTGAGAGTGCAGCACGTCAGCCACAAAGTGGTCTGACTCGCAAAACGTGCTCCCAGAGGAGAATCCTAGATTTTTGCTATAAATATTCATGGCAGTTGACCTATATTTTAACAAGATTAATCAGACTGGTAGATTACAATACAAGTTCTGTGTACTTGGTGAACAGGTTATGTATCAGGGACTTTGCAAGGCTTTTAACTGGGGTAGCCATGCAAGTGTCTAATATGGAATCATTGTGTAATAAGGGCCCTATTGCCTTCAGGTTTAATGAAACAGACAGGCTGATTTAGGTTTAAAAGCCTGTGTGCCGTGGATTACTGAACCTCTGAAGAGTAATACCTTTGTAGGCTGAGAGCATTGTCAGAACTATGTTACAAAGACCAGATGCTCGGGAGCTATTGCATAACATGTTGCTGCCTTGTTCTCTTCATCAATGTATCACTGGTATAACCAGAGCCCTTCAATCATGACATTCCCCAGATGAGTCAGTTTTCAATGTGCTGCCAAGAAGCAAACTATTAAAGGCAATCTCAAACCAATTTGGTCACCCTCTGCAGAACAACCGCCTGGTCATCCTATGATGACCATTATTGTCTGGCACACCGCTTATCATGGAAGAGGTCAGTGCCTTTTCCTCAAGACATAATATGAATTGCACTGTAGGACGTAACCTCAGTAAACAGTTGCGACAATGTCACGGTTCATCAAGTCAAACTGAGTGAAAACCTTAACAGATTCAACTATAGATAACAGTATTACTTTGGCAGAGGTAATCATTGCATTGGTGCAACTTGGATTATGGACAAAGTACAGCAGTCTGCTTAACTAACTTCTCCACCCATTATATATCTGAAAATGTATTGGCTCAGAGGTCCTGTGAGTTTGCATTTATTGTGCCCTGTGCGAGTGGCCTGAAATGGTCAAACCTGTACACGCAAATTAAAATATGACTCACCGCAAACACAAATTGTGTTTCACACTATTTAAGGTTGATTTAAAAATCATGGTGCTGGAATCCAACTACATCCACAAAAACGGTCATACCCCAGAACAAATGAATGACATAAAAAGAAAATAAAAGTTTCATTTATATGGCATATTTTATGGACACCAGATATCCGAAAGCACTTTACAATCAATTAAGTACTTTTGATGCGTAATGACTATTATAATGTAGTCAGCATGGCTGCCAATATGTACGCAGAAAGTTTCCAGAAACAGAAGTATGATAATGACCAGATATTCTGGTTTCTCCTGATGTTGATCAGGATAACAGGGATAATTCCTTGTTCTTCTTTGAAATAGCGCTATGGGATCTTTCACTTCTACCTGAGAGGAGAGACCATTTAAAATCTAATCCAAAGTCAGTAACGTCCAAAAGCGCAACATTCCCTAGTACTGCACTGGAGTGTCAGCTTTGAACTTTGTGCTCAGGTCTTGGAGTGAGCGACTCAGAGGTGAGATTGATTCCAACTGAGCCCCCGCTGAGATTGACTGAAAGGAGGGTATCTGACAATTGCACCATATTTGAGGAGGTTATTCAAATTAAGTTTATTTATTTTGGTGTCAAACGCAAATCGGCACATTTTAAAAGGCATTCAACTTATTAAGAAACTGACTAGAGTACACCGATAAAACCGGTACTCGATTTAGTTTTGATTTTTTTCATGTCATCTTTGGAAATTTAAAATAAGGTTACTCACAGTATGTGGTCAATAGGCAGCACAAGGGTGATGTCACAATTTCCCTGGACTGGTGATAAAGAGGCCCAGGCAAATGTTCTGGGGAGAAGGGTTCAAATCTCACTATGGCAGTTGGTAGAATTTAAATTGAAGAGTTAATCACAGGAATGGTGACCATGAAACCATTGTTGTAAAAGCCTAGCTTTTTTAAAGGAAGGAACACTGCCATTGTTACCTGGTCTGGCCTACATGTGACTCTAAAGCAATGTGGTTGATTCTTAAACATCCTCTGAAATGTTTTGTCAAGCCACTCAGTTAGAGATGGGTAATAAATTCTGGCCTCGTCAGTGAAACCCACATCAGACTCAAAATTAAACATTAAAAATGGACATGGTGGATCAAAGGGCCTTCTTCTGTGCTATAACAATTCTATGATTCTATGTTAGGATCCAGTTGATGTTATAAGGGAAGATCCCAGAATGGAACACAATGGCTTAAAAAACAGGAACATTTACTTTTTAAAAATATAACATGGAGGAAGTCACAGGAAAGCTAATTAGTTTTCAAAGCAAGAAAAAAAACGTATTAAATATGTACAAATTGGATTGATACAGAACTCCTTTACTCTTCCTTTAGCTTAATCATTACACACAGGTTTTAAGATTAACACAGATTACACGTACATCTCAAACTAAAATGTTCTCATTAGCACACCAAGTGCCTTTTAGGCACACAATGTGACGATGACTATAGTAAGAGGTTGGTTATGAGGCTCATCAAGTCCAAACTTCAAGACTTGATCCACTGCAATTCGCATACCACCACAATTGGTCCACAGCTGACGCCATGTTCCTTGCACTATACTCATCCCTGGAGTATCCCGACAACAAATATTCCTCCGGCAGACTTCTATTCATTTACTACAGCTCCACCTTCAACACCATAATCCCAACCAAGTTCATATCAAAATTCCAAAACCTGGCACTTGGCTCCTCCCTCTGCAACTGGATCCTTGACTTCCTGGCCCATAATAATAATAATAATCGTTTATTGTCACAAGTAGGCTTCAATGAAGTTACTGTGAAAAGCCCCCAGTCAACACATTCTGGCGCCTGTTCGGGGAGGCCGGGACGGGAATTGAACCCGCGCTGCTGGTCTTGTTCTGAATTACAAGCCAGCTGTTTAGCCCACTGTGCTAAACCATCCCCTATAAACCACAATAGGTAAGGATAAACAACACCTCCTCCACAATAGTCCTCAATACCAGGTTGGGTACCTAGCCCCCTACTATACTCCCTATACACACACACGACTGTGGGCAAATTTGGCTCCAACTCCATCTACAAGTTTGATGACATGACCGCCATGGGTCGGATCTTCAACGATGGTGAGTCGACGTACAGGAGGGAGATAGAGAACCTAGTGGAGTGGCGTAATGACAACAATCTCTCCCGCAATGTCAGCAAAACTAAGGAGCTTGCCATTGACTTCAGGAAGCGAAGTATCGTACACACCCATGTCTGCATAAATGGGGCCGAGGTGGAGATGGTTGACAGCTTCCAATTCCTAGGTGTGCATACCACCAACAATCTATCCTGGTCCACCCACGTCGTTGTTATGACCAACAAGGCACAGCAACACCTATACCTCCTCAGGAAATTAAGGAAATTCAGAATGTCCACATTGCATGTCCACCAAATTTTACAGATGCACCATAGAAAGCATCCTATGTGGCTGCATCACAGCCTGATATGGTAACTGCCAAGACCTTAAGAAACTACAAAGTCGTGAACGCAGTCCAGTCCATCATGCAAAACCGGCTCCCATCCATTGACTCGGTCTACACCTCCCGCTGCCTTGGGAAAGCGGGGAGCATAATCAAAGACTCCTCCCACCCGGATTATTCTCTCTTCCAATCTCTTCCATCGGGCAGGAGATACAAAGTCTGAAAACACACACAAACAGGTTCAAAAACAGCTTCTTGCCCACTGTTACTAGACTCCTGAATGACCCTCTTATGGACTGAACTGATCACTCCACACATCTTCTCTACTGAGTAGTACTATACTGCGTATGCTTAACCGATGCCTGTGTCTATGTATTTACATTGTGTATTTATTGTATATCCTATGCTTTTTCATGTATGGAATGATCTGCCTGGACTGTACGCAGAACAATACTTTTCACTGTACCTCGGTACACGTGACAATAAATCAAATCCAAATCCCTTAGTTTACCAATGTCATTGGTACCAATATGTACCATGATCACTGGCTGTTCACCTTCCCTCCCCAGGATTCCCTGCAGCTGCTCCGTGCTACCCAAGACCCTAGCACCAGGGACGCTAAGTCACAGCTATTCCTTTCTCTTTTTATTCTATATAAATTTAGAGTACCCAATTATTTTCTTTTTCCAATTAAGGGCCAATCCACCAAACCTGCACATCTTTGAGTTGTGGGGGTGAAACCCACGCAGACACGGAGAGAATGTGCAAACTCCCCACAGACAATGACCCGGGGCCGGGATCGAAACCAGGTCCTCAGCGCCGTAGGCAGCAGTGCTAACCATTGTGCCACTGAGCCACACCTTTTTCTTGGCCATTTGGTATATTTTCTCCTTCCCATTTTCTATCCTTCTCATGTTTAAAAGGATAATGGAAAAAAAGGTTTGTTTCTATGCACCAGTTCATAACCATCAGCTAACTCTGCTGCATCTTCAAGTAGATTAACTTTTTGTTCTTCAACATGTGTCCTAATAATCAAAGGAATTGAATGTTTACATTCTTTCAAAAGAATCACGTCTCTAAGGGCTGCATATGTTCTCTCTATCTTTAATGCCCGTATGCAACGGTCAAAATTATTTTGCTTCACTCTTTCAAATTCATATGAGTTTGTCCAGACTGTTTTCTTGTGTTCCTAAATTTCTGCCTGTATGCCTTTGGAACCAACTCATGTGCACAAAGCATATCTTTCCTTGCTATGTCATAATCTACAGATACCTCTTCCGACAATGGTACAAAAACCTCACTAGTTGTACCTGCCAGTCTGCTTTGTAAAAGTAATGTCCAAATTTCATTTGGCCATTTCACCTGTTTAGCTACCTTTTCAAAAGGAATAAAGAATGCTTCCACATCCTTTTCCTCAAATTTTAGAAGAGTTTATATAAATTAATAAAAATGCTCACCATGTTCATGTCTAGAAACACTTCCCTTCTCAACCTGCTTTAGTGCCTCTGCTTTATCTTCCAGCATTTTAAGTTGAAATTCTTTCTCTCTTTTTCTTCGTCTTCCCTCCACGCCAAGTTTCCTCACTACAATTTCCTTTTGAAACATTCTGTCTCTTTTTCCTCTCTTTGTCTTTCTTTCTGCTTTTCCTGCATCAAGTTCTTTTTTTTGATTACTATTCTTTCTTACTTTTTTCTGTGTTTCAAATTTTTTCACGTGTAATTGCATTTTTGCTAATTCAATTGCCTCACTTTGTGGAGAACTTGGTCTATCTGACAACTCTTGCAATTTTAAATGCTTCACTCTGCATTCAATAATCACAGCTTTCCTTGCTGCTTCAGGTAATCCCAACTCCAATTTATCTGCCAGTTCAGTTAACTGACTCTTGGTTACTTTCTGTCAACCAGCCAGTGTTACATCCTCCATCTTGGCAATTTCCAACACCATCTTGGATTTTAATCTGTGCACTACACCTCATTGTAACTTTAATTGCTTTTGTCCAGTATCCCAGTACCCCACTTACTCAACATCCAGTAACTTACTTTCCAAATTTCAAAATATTGCAACAACTTATTGCTGATCTTTATTGCATCCAAAAACACTTTCCCCAAGTTTTAAAACCTGCAAGAGCCCCCACATTTCTTATGATCCCAGTTGATGTCATAACTCTAAGGGAAGATCCCAGAATGAAACCCTAAAAGACCATAACGTTTACTTTTTAAAAAGTAAATTTAAAGTACCCAATTCTTTCTTTTAACAATTAATGGGTAACTTAGCCAATCCACCCACCCTGCACATCTTTGAGTTGTGCGGGTGAGACCCACGCAGACACGGGGAGAATATGCAACTTTTACTTTTTTCATATAAAACAGGGAGAAATAGAGTCACAGGACTGCTAATTAGTTTTAACAACAAGAAAAACAATTACTAAATGTGTAAAAATTGGATTATGATGCAATACTCATTTACTCCCACTTTAGTTAAGCAATTACGCACAGGTTTTAGGGTTATCACAGATTACAAAATACATCTTAAACTGCAATGATCTCATTAGCACACAAAGTCTCTTTTAAACACGTAAGATGATTGTGGCAAGACACACCCCTCTCTGAACCCAAACAAATGTCTGGATTCTTCCTCAAAATCCCCCCAGGTGATTCTTATACTATGAGCCACCTTGTCTCACTGAACCCTGACTTCAAATTCTGCTTTCAAAAGTCCCATTTTAAAATTTTCTTTTAAATTATGCTTTCCCTCTGCTGTTTCCATCAAGGTTTTGCTTTCAGGTTTTACACCTCTCTTCAGGTTTCATTTGTCTTAAAAGCTCTTACACGGAGTCTAAGGACCAATTTGACACATTAATTTCAAATAATGTCTCCCAAACTGTAGTAATTTCTCAGAAATCTTAGCACTACTGCAGCTATATTTCTGGCCTCTCACGGGCCAATGTCTTTCCAACCCTCTTGTGTCCTTACTGAACAGTAATCTGTTCCGGTTCACAGTTTCCTCTCTTCCTTTAACTCCAGAATTCTTGGTAACTTCTCTTCATTTCTCTGGTTTCCTTAACTAGCTGGACTTTAGGCTTCCGACATCTGTTTTCTTAACCATTACTCTACTCGCAAACCGAAGATAAATGTCCCCTCTTTAGCCTTCTAAAACCAACTGCCTCTGGACGATCTGCCTTCTCTCTCACTACCTATCTCCAACTGCCATGAAATTAGCTAAACTATAATTTAAAGACTTCTCCACCTTACAAGGCCCCAGTTGCTAAGTAACCACCACTGGTTTATTACTCATCACGTCATAGACCTCTCTAAGCACAATAGGATCAAAATTGGAATTGAAACCAATCTCCCACAGATACAAACATCTTTGACCAGCATGACACTAGCTAAAGGTTTTACCCTTTCAGGCACAGAAACATTAAATTAAACCCACTTAAAACTATACCTCATTTCTGTTTACCAATGCAAATATAAATCCCTTAAAAGTACAACTGTTTTTCTAACAATAAAAATGCTTATTTTTCGTGATAGACCATGTTCAACTGTACAAATAAAACTGCACCACGTTATCCCTTTTATTATATCAATTAATAACTTAGAGTGCAAAAGACAAAAGAAACAATTACACACAAATGGAAGCTGGCCGGCGAGGTGGAGGGGGTGAAAAGGGAATCTGAAGAGGTGGGATGCCCTATCGTTAGCAGGGAGGGTGCAAAAGGTCAAAATGAACGTCCTGCCAAGGTTTTTGTTTATGTTTCAGTCCCGCTCAATATTCTTCCGAAAGATGTCCTGTTGTAACGTGGATACGTTAATCTCTGCATTTGTATGGAATGGCAAGATGCCACGGATTCAGCAGGTGTCTTTACAAAGGACGTGGCGAGTGGGGTGGCTGGTGCTCCCGAATTTGTATTATTATTGGGTGGCAAAGGTGGATAAGATCTGGCAGTGGTGGAGGGTGGAGTTCAGGTATATACAGTTGCGGAAGGAGATGCCTTCATTTTCTCGGTTGCCGGAGCACACTCTGTTGGCCAGATTGTTATCGCCTGTCGAGTTATGGGATGGGGAGATCACAGATATTTACTGATGGCTAATGGACACAGGAAAAATGTCAAATGAGGTGGTTAAGCGGAAGTGGTTGGAGGAGTAGGACACAGAGTTAGGGTGGGAGGTTTGGAGTCAGATTATGCACCGGATGAATGCAACGTCATCCTGTGTCGGGATGAGCTTGGTACTGTTCAAAATGGTGCATCGGGCTCATATGATGCGGGCTAGGATGAACAAGTTCTTTCGGAAAGCAGAGGATAAGTGTGAGAGATGTGGAGGGCGTCCAGCTAATCATGACCACATGTTTTGGTCATGTCCAAGATTGGTAGGGTTTTTTGGCCCGATAATTGAAGCATTATCGGAAATCGTGGCGGTGGAGATGTCGCCGGGTCTCTGGTGGCAATCTTTGCGATATTGGAGCTGCCAGAGTTGTTGGAATGGAAGGGGGTCTCATGTAGTGGCCTTCGCCATTCTGATTGCATGCCGTCGAATTGTACTGGAGTGGAGGTCGGTAGAGCTGCCGAGGATGTTGGCATGGCTGGGGTATGTAGCAGATTTCCTTAATTTGGAAAAGATTAAGTTCACCCTCAGGGGTTGAAAGAGGGGGTTCTGGGTGAGATGGAGGTGTTCTTGACCCTGTTTGAGGATTTGTCTGTTGTCAGTGGGTGGGTGGGGGTGGGGGCTGTTGAGGGGAGAAAAGGGAAAAAATGTCAAACTGTGGGGATTGTGTTATATTTTGTTATAGGTCAGAGTTTAGAGAACCCCAAAGTATATCATGGAGTTCACCTGACCCACAACTTTTTACCAGATTGTGGTATGGGGAGCACACAGCCCACTCTACAGGTTTGGTACAGCAGAAATGGAAAGGTATTTTTTAAAGCAAAACAATGTTTATTCTATGAACTCAAGTTAACCTTTTTGAAACATACAGTGAACATCTTAGCAACCATTAATTCAAATACAACCCCCAAAGAATACAACACTAAGTAATGCTTATGCTGTCCTTTTAACATCCAGAAGACTTACAAAAGAAACACCTTTTAACAGAAGCACATCAGGTTAAAGTCACGACTGAAAACATTTATAATTCTGAATTCACCAAATGATCAAGAGATAGTCTTTTTGTGGCAGAGATCAAAAGTACAGCTGCTCTGTCTGGCTTCAGATCCAACACTGAAAACAAAACTAAAACACACCCTGCAGCAAACAGCCTAAAATGAAAGTAAAAAGCTGACATACAGCCCAGCTCCACCCCCTCTCTGACATCACTGCAGTAATAAACACCCATTTCTTAAAGGTACTCTCACTACAGATATTTATATACACACCAATTTATAAACACCCATTTCTTAAAAGTACTCTCACATGATCATTATTTGAAAGAATATGTGTTTATGTATAAGTATAACACCCTTAACACCCTCCCCCACTGGCAACAAACAACAAGTCCTCAAACAGGGACAGGAACAATCTCCATCTCACCCAAGCGTACAGGGGTGTAGTGTTTGAACCTTAAAATTCCACAAAATGCTTCATAAAACCTATTTCTTTTATTTTTGATATTCATCCAAACTGCCATTTGTGTCCAAGACGAAAACGTCACCACATTTGCAGTTATTCAGTCTTTTCCACTGCAGGCTACATCAGAACATGATGGGCCAACAACTTCAGTGTTGCAGACTCCACAGTCTGTGCGGAATCTGCACCTTCTCCCCATGTCTGTGTGGGTTTCCTCCGGGTGCTCCGGTTTCCTTTCACAGTCCAAAGATGTGCGGGTTAGGTGGATTGACCATGCTAAATTGCCCTTAGTGTCCAAAAAATGTTAAGTGGGTGTTAGTAGGGTGCCTTTTGTAAGGGCCGGTGCAGACTCGATGGGCTGAATGGCCTCCTTCTGCACTGTAAATTCTATGATTCAGCAGGTAATGGAACAGGTTAGGTCTGTTTACAGCCACTTTTTACATTCCAGTGCAGCAAGTCACACATATGTATAGCAGCCTTAGAAGGGAATGAATGTCACTGTATCCTCCACTGCACTATGCTCCAAAACTAGCAAGACTTCCAGTGCCTTCAGCCGACCTTGCCTTGCACTATGCTATTCTATGCAGACCAGCCAGTGCTGGCCATCTCCCTCCCCTAGTTTTGCCAACCAATGGAAGTGCAATTCAATATCAACTTGTGCAGCTCTGTACAATTCACTTTGTTTGAATGTTTAATTCCATGTAGGATCAGTGGATGCAGTATATCTTCCTGGCATTCCTGCAATATATTCTCCAGCCCCGTTGGGAAAATATGTAAACTCCAGTTTAAGGACAACACCTTATTGCCCCCTAAATATTTTGATGTCTGCAGCACTGTGACTAATGCCATCAACTCAAAAAAATAAAAGGCTGCAGGTTATGCAAATCATGTGTTGCACAGAATGCTGAACTTTGGCTTTCACAGCACTCGTACGAATAAGAGTAAATAATGCAGCGCACTGAAACTCTTCCACCATTCAATTAGATCATGGTTGGGCTGTTCTCAACTCCATTTATCTACCCTGGTTCCAGATACAAGAGGGCCTGGAACAAGGGGTCACAGTCTCAGGATACAGGGTAGGTTATTTAGGACTGAGATGGGGAGAAACTTATTCACTCAGAGGGTGCTGAACCTGTGGAATTCTCTTCACATAAGGCTGTGGAGGTCAAATCACTGAATATGTTTAAGATGAAGATACATTTCTACTCCAAAGGTGTCGAGGAGTAAAGGGA
The DNA here is from genome assembly GCF_902713615.1 of Scyliorhinus canicula. NCBI lineage: Eukaryota > Metazoa > Chordata > Chondrichthyes > Carcharhiniformes > Scyliorhinidae > Scyliorhinus > Scyliorhinus canicula. Next base: position 60,223,569 of record NC_052154.1, on the reverse strand, counting down.
GCGCGCAGGAGTACGACGATTTGATAGAGGATCAGCCATGATCATGTTGTAAAATGGAACAGGCTCAAAGGGCCAAATGGGCGACTCCAGCTCCTATTTTCTAAGTTTCTATATTTATCCCTTGATATCGTTACTTAGTTTTAAGTGCAATTGATTTAAGTTTCCATTCCTGGATGGGTAAATGGGTTGGTTTCATGTTGGACAAAGGTGTTTTTACGTGTGGGGGTTGGTTTAAATTCCAACTATGATCCAATTGTTCATGGAGCGGTCTGCAGCTCGAAGAGTAAATAAACCAATAGTGGTTGCTTAACAACCAGGGCTTTGTAAGATAGAGAAGCTTTTAAGTTTTAGTTAGCTAATTTGATTGCAGTTGGAAAACAGGAGAGGTGCCTGAAGTTTGAAAGAGCCGGGGGTTTGAAAGAGCGCGAGACGAACTGGGAGTTTGAAAGAGTGCAAGAGAAGCCAGAAGTTTGAAAGAGCGAGTGGAGCTGAGTGTTTGAAAGAACAAGAGGAGCCGGGAGATTAAATATAGCGTGAGAGGAACTGTGAGTTTTCAGAGTGCAAGGGGACATGGACAAATACAAACTCCGGGTCAGAAAGTGACGAGGAACCAACCAAAGCAGCTGATTGGTGAGTAAGTCCCAGTGATTATTCTCAATCCTGTAAACTAATGCATTGCTCAATACTAAGGTAGGAACTTTAAAAAAAAAGGAGTATAGAATAGTACTGTACAATTATAATAGAAGTGATTGGTAAGAAGCAGGTTTCCTAGCTAACGTAAAAAAGGACCGTAGCTAACGTAATTTCTTTTCAGGCAGTAACTAGCTCAATAAAGGGACATATCATGGCAGGAGACCTCAGACCATTGGTATGCTGCTCCTGCGCAATGTGGGAGATGAGGGATGCTTCCAGTATTGTTGGTGACCATTTTTGCAGAAGGTGTGTCCAAATGCAGATTCTAGCTAACTGGAATTTGGAGCTGGAGCCGCAGGTGGACGCCCTGTGGAGCATCCGCGATGCTGTGAAAGTCGTGAATAGCACGCTTAGTGAAGTGATTACACTGCAGGTGAGGATTACACAGTCAGAAAGGGAATAGATGATCACCAAGAACAGTGAAAGACTCAGGAAGGTAGTGCAGGAGTCCCCTGTGGTCATCCCCCTCTCTATCAGATATACCAATTTGTATACTGTTGCAGGGTGGCCACTCAGGGGAAAGCAGCAGCAGCCTAGGTCAGAGCACCATTGGCATGCGAATTGCAGTGGATCAAGGCAATGTGGAAGTTTGGAGTTAATGTGTCACATGACCAACCTCTTCCTATAATCACAGTCACCTTGTGTGCCTAAAAGGAACTTGGTATGCTGATGGGATGATTGTAGTTTAAGATGTACTTGTAATCTGTGTTAATTCTGAACCCCATGTGTGTAATGGCTAAGCTAAAGGTAGACTGAAGTAGTCCTGTATCAAAATCCAATTTGTACAAATTTAATAAGTTTTTTTTGTTGTTTTTAAAACTAACTAGCTTTCCTGTGATTCTATTCCTCCATATTTTATCAAAATAAGTAAATGTTACAGTTTTTGAGCCAGGGTTCCATTCTTGGATCTTCCCATCCAGTTATAACATCAACTGGATCATAACATGATTCAGTGTATTTTAGAATCATACAATCCTTACAGCACAGAAGGTGGCCCTTTGGCCCACCGTGTCTATTTTTTGTATTTAATTTTGCGTTTGATGTGGATTTCACTGACGAAGCCAGAGGTGGGGCGGGATTCTCCGAACACCACCGGGTCGGAGAATCGCTGGGGGGGGGGGGGGGGGGGGGGGCAGTGTGAATCCCGCCCCTGCCGGCTGCCGAAATCTCCGGCGGCGGGGATTTGGCGGGGGGCGGGAATTGCAGCACGCCGGTCGGTGGCCGCTGGCTGCGGCCCCCCCCCGCCGATTCTCCAGCCTGTCATGGGCTGAGCGGCTGCCCGTTTTCGGCACGTCCCACCGGCGTATATTACACCAGGTATTTGCCGGCAGGACCTGGCTCGGGGGGGCGTGGGGGGATCTGGCCCTGGAGGTGCCCCCACGGTGGCCTGGCTCGCGATCGGGGCCCACCAAACTGCGGGCGGGCCTGTGCTGCGGGGGCACTCTATTCCTCTGCACCGGCAGCTGTAGCAGTCCGCCATTGCCGGTGCGGAGATGAATCCCTCTGCGCATGCGCTGAGATGATGCCAGCACATGCTGGCGCTACCACACATGCACCAACTCGCGCCGTCCGCGGAAGCCCTTTGGCGCCGGTTGGCGTGGCGCCAAGCCCCTACCCCACCGGCCGGCGCGGTACAAACCACTCCGGTGTCGGCCTAGCCCCTGAATGTGCAGAGGATTCCACACCTTTGGGGCGGCTCGACACCAGAGTGGTTCACGCCACTCCTCGACGTCCCGCCGGGTAGGGGAGAATCCCGCACTTCATTACCCATCTCTAATTGAGTGGCTTGTCAAAACATTTCAGAGGACTGTTAAGAACCAACCACATTGCTATAGAGTCACATGTAGGCCAGACCGGGTAACAGTGGCAGATTTCTTTCCTTAAAAAAAGATAGGCTTTTACAACAATGGTTTCATGGTCACCATTCCTGTGACTATCTCTTCAATTTAAATTCCACCAGCTGCCCCCTAGCTGACACACGTCACCCCCTAGAAAATCACCCCGGACTTTCAAGGAAAAAGTCTGGAGTGATTCTCGCCCGTTTTCCGGCGAGCGTGGGAACTTAGTCCCCAAAAGGGAGTATCCCTCCCAGTGTTCATAAATGATGCTCTATAAATTAAATACTTTTTTTTATGCTCATTATTTTGGTCTGGGCGAGTGATCGGTTTTGTGGATTAAGCTGGATTCCAGACATGTTTTTAAAATCAATCTTAAATAGTGTGAAACACAATTTTTGTTTGCTGTGAATTGTATTTTAAATTCTGTGGGCTGGTTTGACCATTTCAGACTGGCACTGGGCAAATCAATGCAAACTCACAGGACCTCTGGGCCAATACATTTTCAGATATATAATGGGTGGAGAAGTTAGTTAAGCAGACTGCTGTACTTTGTCCATAATCCAAGTTGCACCAATGCAATGATTACCTCTGCCAAAGTAATACTGCTATCTATAGTTGAATCTGTTAAGGTTTTCACTCAGTTTGACTTGATGAACCGTGACATTGTCACAACTGTTTACTGAGGTTACCCTGCTGTGCAATTCTTATTATGAATTGAGGAAAAGGCACTGACCTCTTCCATGATAAGCGGTGTGCCAGACAATAATGGTCATCATAAGATGACCAGGCAGTTGGTCTGCAGAGGGTGTGTACACTACAAACTAACCTAGCCACCTAAAATTTTGTTTTTCCTTCAACAATAATTAGTATAAGCATAAATATTGCAGTTACATTAATGCTCAGTGGTTTTCACCATAGAAGGTGCCACCAGTTATATCTAATTTGCACATATTGCTCTGTTCTTCTTTATCATCCTCAGTAAGTGGGGTGAATGTTCAGCTGTTCAAAAAATCTCTTTCCTAACATTTTTACCATTTGCTCACGAATGTGCCTGAGATAATTTGACAGGACACAGAAACAAAGCGTGTTCAGCCGGACCGAGAGAGTCCACAATTCAACTGCTAAAAATCATTCACCTGAGCTTCTAAGTGCCCTATCAGTGTTAACCTAAATTATGGAGTTAATGGGGCAACAATTTTCACCATCCACACGAGCACATTCGAATGATGAAATATGGAGGTTGTTGCTTGATTTGCCCTGCTCCTCTTGATGCTGTGCTCCACCAAGTATTGAAATCCATATAAGGGCGTGAAGTTATTCTATTCACCCATTAGTTATCCACTTAAAATCCGTAAAAGGTAATGCTGGTCCATTCATGTGCAACAAGTTTTTAACAATGTGATGAGCCATTATTACCACAATACAACCTTTCTGGCCTTGAAAATGTCATCTTAGAAATATCAAATCTCATTCCTTCAGAGTTTAATTAATGTTGGATACGTTTTAAAAAATATTTATTTTTTAAAAACTTTCTTTCTCTTGTTTCCTTCTCTCTCACCACATCCCATCTTTCTTTTCTTCCTTCCTTCCACAATTCAATCGCTTTGAATTGGTCCTGTCTGTGAGGATTCATCATTGTGATTGGTTGAAAAGCCAGGCCATTGCTTTCCCAGCCCTCACACGCCACACATTCCCTGTAAAGTGTGCTCCACTGGAAATGTTCTCGTGTAATTGTAAATTGCAATTCAAAATCCCACAGAAAATCTGTAAGGCTATTAAGTATGATGAACGACAGAGATAGGTCACTGACTTCTGACTGTAACATCCAGATTATGTAGTGACCATTATCAAAGTTATTTAAAGACTAACCAGATAGATGGGCCTTTAACATTTCCAGTTTTTATCTGGAATTTTTTATTCAATTTATTTAAATTACTGTCAATTAATTGGAGTAATTATATTTTGATTTATTTAACGAGAATAATTAGGTAAAACTTGCATAGAACCTTGGTTCGAAAAATAAAACTGTGAACAGTTCTGGTCTCCTTATAAAAATAATATAAATAACACTGGAGAAGGGGCAAACATATTTATTTGAGTATTGCAAGAACCAAAAGATTATAGGGCAGGATTCTCTGCGAACCGGCGGGGCAGGCCACTCTGGTGCCGAGGAGTGGCGTGAACCACTCCGGCGTCAGGCCACCCTGAAGGTGCGGAATCCTCTGCACCGTCAGGGGCTAGGCCAGCGCCGGAGTGTTTGGCGCTGCGCCAGCCGGCGCGGAAGGGGTTGGTGCCACACCAAACAGCGCTGAAGGGCCTCCGCCGGCCGCCGCGAGTTGGCGCATACGCGGGAGCGCCAGCGTGTGCTGGCGTCATCCCAGCACATGCGCAGGGGGGGGTTCTTCTCCACACCAGCCATGGCGGAGGTTGACAGTGGCCGGTGCGGAGGGAAAGAGCGCCCCCATGGCACAAGCCCACCTGAGGATCGGTGGGCCCCGATCGCGGGCCAGGCCAGATCCCCTAGGGCCAGATCCCCCCGTGCCTCCCTGATGACTCTGCAAGCCGCCCTTGGAGCCAGGTCCCTCCGGTAAGGGCCTGTTGTGATTTATGTCGAAGGGACCCGCCGAAAATGGGTGGACACTTGGCCCATCGCAGGCCAGAGAATTGCCGGGGGGGGGGTGGCCACTGCCAGCAGCCGCCGACCGGGGCGCCACGATTCCCGCCCCCGCCAAAACCTTGACGCCGAAGAATTCGGCAGCCGGCGTTGGGGCGGGATTCACGCCGCCCCCCCCCCCCCTCAGCGATTCTCCGACCCAGCAGGGGGGGTCAGAGAATCCCACCCATTGGGAAAGATTAAAAAGGCTGGGCTTTTTTCTCTGGAAAAAAAGATTGAGGATTAGGAAATGGATGTCTTCAAGATTATGAAAGGTTTTGATTGGATTAACGAAGAGAAGATTTTTCCAAAAGAAAATTGGATGGACGTTTAAAGGGGATAAATTTAAAGGATTATGGTGATTCAGCAGGGGAATGGGACTGACTAGATTGCTTCAGGGTGAGCCAGCATAGGCTCGATGGGCCAAATGGCCTCCTTTAGTGCCATAAATCACTCTATGACAAGAAATAGAGTCCAGAAATATATGACAGTTGCTTAATAATAATAATCGCTTATTGCCACAAATAGGTTTCAATGAAATTACTGTGAAAAGCCCCTCATCGCCACATTCCGGCACCTGTTTGGAAAGTTATAAATCTAATAGAGGATTCAGGAGAAATATATTTGTCCAGAGAATGGTTCGAAGTGGAATTTGCTACCTCAGGAAATTGTTAAGATAAATAGCATTGATGCATTTAAGGGGAGGTGAGATAAACACACAAGGGAAAATGAAATAAAAGGAATTGGTAATGGGGGAGATGAAGAAGGATAGAAAGGGTCTTGTCTGCGGTATTAACACTGATAGGGAGCTGTTTGGCTGAATGGCCTGCTTCCGTGGGACAAAGACATTGAAATCCTGACTTGGAAATATATCGCCATTCCTTCACTGTCACTGGGTCAAAATCCATTCCTAACAGCACTGTGGGTTTACCTACACTACATGTGCTGCAGTGGTTGAAGAAAGCTGCTCACCACCACCTTCTTTGGTGCAGTTAAAGATGGTCAATAAATGCTGGCCTAGTCAGCGGTGCCCCCATCCCACGAAAGAATAATAATAAACATTTCCTATTTGAAGAATAGACCTCTTGAAATAGCATTATTTGGTGTGACAAATGCACACCCAAATAAGAACCCTCGCTTCACAAATAAATCCTGCCTGTGCCACTGACCACACTCAACTAACTGGCAACAACATACTGTCCAATTGCACGAGTTAATAGAGGATGCAGGGAGCCAGTCACAATGTAATAACAGCATCAACCATTGCATTGTCCAGTGTCAATTGCTGGAGGAATGAAGTCTCAGCATGGAGACAATAAATATTCATGGAGACTGTGGCATAATTTCTAAGCACAACCAAAAACACATTGGAACTAGTACCAACTCTGCTGATACATCAGCCCTGGCTAGGTCACTGACCAGTTTTACACCAAAAGGCGGCGGCACAAGCTCCTCTATGGTAAAACTTACTTCTATTTCTGAAGTGAACATCATACAGTTATGTTTTATTATGTTGAATTTTCTACATGAAGCTGGATAATCTCAAACTACTATTACTTAGTATTAAATTAAAATACTGTAAATGTACTGGATCATAATTGGATTGCTATGCAGATTTCAAAGCTTATTAAGACATGACACATATAATGATTATAATTTAAAATTAGCATTTTAAATAAAATGTATATGTGGTACAATCAGAATGGTATAATCAGAATTGCATATTAAATGATATATGGTTTGTAGTTCCACAATGTTATTATAGAGTGCAAACTCATTTACATTGAAATGAATGCTATTTCCATTGACGTTTGTTATCTCTTTCTGAAATATGCTGGGGCTAATTTTTTTTAAAGACGTTTCTTACTGAATTAATCTTTTGAAGAGGTTACCTGAAGGCAGATACTGCCATTCCCCTGTTCATGGTCTACTTATAGACGGGATGCTGTGAAATGTATAGAATAGGTGTATAATACACTCCTGTATTCAGAATATTTATCTGCTTAAAGAGCTTCTTTCAGTGTAGAATCCTTTCATTTGTCAGCAAGTTTAAAATGAAATTCTGACCTAAGAACAGAAATTATTGGAAATACGCAGGAGGTTAGCTGAAAGCTAATTTTGTTGACGGTACTTTTCCTAAGAGGCAGTGGCATAGTGGTACTGTCACTGGACCAATAGTCCAGAAACCCAAGGATAATGCTCTGGGGACCTGGGTATGAATCGCACCAGGGTAGAATTTGAATTCAATAAAACTCTGGAATTAAAAGTCGAGTGACAACCGTGAAACCATTGTTAATTGTCGTAAAGACCCATCTGGTTCACTAATGTCCTTTAGGGATGGAAATCTGCGGTCCTTACGTGGCCTGGCCTGAATGTAGGTCCAGATCCACAACAATGTGGTTGATTCTTAAAAGCCCTCAGGGATGGGCAATAAATGCTGGCCCAACCAGCGACGCCAACATCCCATGAACAAATAAGAAAAAAATTAAAGGTTTCATCTGAAATATAAGATTTCGGATGCTGAATGGCCCACTGTGCACTTTGTTTTTACTGAAGGTTTTAACATATAATTGCTGATGATCCTAATGCGAGCCAGAATGTAAGATCATCTTGCTGTAACGGAATTCTGTATAAGCCAGCAATGCCAGCAAACTTTCTCACTTGCTACAGCTACATTTAAATGTCTTGTTCCATCTCTGAACTGGTTTCCAAATGTAAACTGTGTAGAGAACAAGTTGTTCCCTTATTTTATTTGTGCAGAGATGCCTTAGTGCGCCATCAGTAGGTTCAGTACTATTCTGGCCGAAAAGACCATCCCTTTTTCTTATGGCTTTAGTTAAATAGATATTCCTCTGTCCAAAGGCAGTTAAGGAATCTGTTTTCGCAACATTTGGAACATTGGCAAAGCAGAACCAGCCCCATTCTTGAAGTGACAGCAAATAATTTATTTTTTTAACTGCATGCTCACAATTTTGAAGATTTCATGAAACATCAAATAACAATGCAACTAAAGCCATGTGTATAGCTATTAATAGGATGAGCAATGAAATGTAGCAGTAACGCTCCAAATCTGATGTTAGCAATCCTTCAATTGCTGTTCATCTGCTGCAAATTTTCCTATCAAAACAGATAGGGCAAGAATTTGCTGACATAACAACAAGGTTAATGACACTCATTATTATTTACATAAAATGTGACAGCAGCGACAGGTAAGGAGCAGATTCACAGTTAACTGAGAATATCCAAAAAGCTGCAGTCTAATTTGCTTCAGCTTTGTAAAAGCAACGTCTAACCCTTGGCTCCTGCGATTTTTTATGTAAGAACCTATTGTATTTGTCCACTAATTGACCACTAAATTTGTCGTAACTGGCGGTTACGTCCTTTCATTAAACATGCAAGTATCAATTTAATGATGTAGTAATTGCTGCCAATCAACCTTTTTGCCGTTGAAAATTAACTATTTCAAGTGTGGACTTCTCAAGCTGGATTTTCTTGGTAGACTTAGGAATTCTAAGTCGGATTTGGAGCCGGACCCTCCCAAAGCAGGCCCAAGGTAGGAACCTTGGGTGGATGTCGAGAGCCATCGTCTCTCACCCCTACCAACCCCATTCCATCCTTCATACTCCCAATGTTCCTCCAAAGCCCCTGTGCATTCTCTATACCCAACATACATTTCCCATATCCCCTCTCATATCCACTCAATCAGTATCATGAGCCCTGTAACTGGGAATTATTTGAAATGCTCATGAAATTCTAATCAATCGTCCATTCAAATCCCACTTTTAAAAGCTTCTCCTGCGAGCTCAGTAAATCACACAACCATTCAAATGCTTTTGAAAAAAATTAATTCCTTGTTAAGTGCTCATACATCTGTCAAAATAAGTCACTCAAAAACCTCTGCAAAATATCCTGATCCTATTGACTATTCAGAAAACGGTCAATGAAACAAAGCACACAGTCACCTTCACAGATTTATCAACAAACCCTGATGAGCTGAATCGTCTTACAGGCTTTAGAACTCAGCCAAGCATTCAGAATTGGAAAGAACTCAATATAATCGCCGCTGAGGACCCGAGTTCGTACCCGGCTCTGGGACACTGTTTGTGTGGAGTTGCGAATTTTCCCCGTGTCTGCATGGGTTTCACCCCCACAACCTAAAGATGTGCAGGGTAGGTGGATTGACCTTGCTAAATTGCGCCTTGATTGGAAAAACATAATTGGGTGCTCTAATTTTTTTTTAAAAAGAGCTCAATAGACTGGTACCTTTGTTGTTTCTCTTCCTGCACCAAATGCACAGAAGGCAGAATTTTATCTGTTCCCATAGCAATTCTGTGTCCTGGAGCAGGTAGCTAGCCTCTCGCCAAAGGCATATAACTTGAGGGGCTGCTACTCCGCTTCAAGCATGGTTGACCAGGTGACTCAATGCTCTTACTATCTGCTATTGATATATTGGATGAATTTTACTGGTAGATAGTCAAACTGTTTGACCATGTATGAATACCTTTTCCTTGGCCATCAACTCCTGGGGTGGGACCTAATTCCAGAACTTCTGGTTCGAAGACAGGAATACTACATATTTTGCCACAAGACCTCTGATATCTTCAACATAGCACAATGGGCTAAGCAGCTGACTTGTAATGCAGAAAAAGGCCAGCAACATGGGTTCAATTCCCGTAACGGCCTCCCCAAACAGGAGCCAGAATGTGGCGACTGGGAGCTTTTCAGAGTATCGTCATTGAAGCCTACTTGTGACAATAAGCGATTATTATTAACATTGCCGAAACAGATAGTCATTTGTTCATTTTTTTCAAAGGTTGAACAGATGGCTTTCAATCAAAGAGATAACGCAGTTGTCAGTTTTTTCAAAGGTTTAACTGATGCCTGGACTTCAAATCAATATAAACTAAATGCAATGGCCCAGATGACACATTAATATCTTATTCTCAAGACAGTTGAATGAAGATTGACATTTATCAAATGGAGAAAGTATTCTAATTAATCTGAACACTTACAAAATGCTGCTCAATTTAATGGTCACTTATCTTCTAAGGACAGAGCCCTCTGATCAATCACTAGTAAAAACATATTTAACTTACCACACTGTGTCTAGTTTTGACATTTGAAGTTGTCCTAATCTTAACTGTCAATATGTTCCCAACACAGCAAAAGGCTTCCCCAACATTCACAAGCTGACTGACCTGAGGGGCGGGATTCTCCGATCCCCCGCCGGGTCGGAGAATTGCTGGCGGGTGGCGTCATGGATTTGGTGGGGGCGGGAATCGTGCTGCACCGGTCGGCAGCTGCTGGCAGTGGCCACCCCCGCCCGGCGATTCTCCGGCCCGTGATGGGCCGAGTGGCCCGCCGGTGTAAATTAGAGTAGGTACTTACCGGCGGGACCTGGCTGCGCGTGTGGCCTCTGGGGTCCTCAGGGGGGCGCGGGGGGGTCTGGACCTGGGAGGTGCCCCCACTGTGGCCTGGCCCGTAATCGGGGCCCACTGATCCGCGGGCGGGCCTGGGTCATGGGGGCACTCTATTCCTTCATGTCAGCTGCTGTGGACCACCGCAATGGCCGGCGGAGGCCCTTCAGTGCTGGTTAGCGTGGCACCAAGCCCCTTCCGCGCCATCTGGGATTCGGCACCTTTGGGGCGGCCCAACGCCAGAGTGGTTCAGGCCACTCCTTCGTGCCGGAGTTGCCCGCCCCGCCGATTCCCGTAGAATCCTGCCTGAGGTGTTTCAGACAGGCATCAGAAACCCACCCACCTCACTGGAGATCTCAAACTCAGGGAAATTCAAAATTAAGGCAGGCATTTAAAAGACTGTACACAATGTCACTTCAATGCATGTCAGATTGCGACCTGCTACATTTTCCATGCCTGTGAAAATGGCAACAAGCAGGAATCGGGTGGTAATTTGAATTTAGGGTCCACCTCTATTTTTGGCCACCCAATGTAGATTTGCCCAGTGTGCGGCAGCAAAATCTAGTCCTGCGTCATATTCTTTGAGGTTTTTTTGAGGTTTTCTCCTTATGTTTTTCCTTTCCTCACCATTTTCACTCTCTATTAATCTAACCTTTCTTTCCCTCCCTTCATATTTCATTCTACACCAGATTTGCCACTCAATTCACCCATTCTAATTTATAGCTCAACTCAGTCTTTTCTGTGCTTATTTCACAATCCTTCAATCTGATTGGTTCAGAAGATATCCTCTTGCTTGCCGTATCCACTCAGGCCCCAGGTGCCCTGCTACCTTCACACTTTCAGCAACTTTGTGTGCAAAAGATTGAAGAATGCAGGGGCAAGTCTAATGAACAGCAGATACCATCAGCTGCCTCTGCTATAGCAAACTGTAGTCTGTGCTGTTGGTGTTCACATTTGGGTTCTTGGCCACAATATTCTGTCTACAGCAAGGTTATTCTTATTTCTTTCTTTTAAAATAAATTTAGAGAATCCAATTCATTTTTTTTCAATTAAGAGGCAATTTAATATGGCCAATCCACCTAGGTTGTGGGGGCAAAACCCACACAAACACGGGGAGAATGTGCAAACTCCACACGGACAGTGACCCAGAGCTGGGATTGAACCTGGGACCTTGGTGCCGTGAGGCAGCAGTGCTAGCCACTGTGCCACCATGCTGCCCAGGTTATTCTTATTTCTCAGTTATTCTGCGCTGCTAGTATTTAGTTTTAACAACTTACCGAGTTACAAACACAAACAGTAGTACAGTGGTTAGCACTATTGCTTCACAGCACCAGGGACCTGAGTTTGAATCCAGGCTTGGGTCACTGTGCGGAGTCTGCACGTTCTCCCCGTGTCTGTGTGGGTTTCCTCCGGGTGCTCCGGTTTCCTCCCACAAGTCCTTGGTGATTTGGACATTCTGAATTCTCCCTCAGTGTACCCGAACAGGCGCCGGAATGTGGCGACTAGGGGATTTTCACAGTAATGTCATTGCAATGTTAATGTAAGCCCATTTGTGACACTAATAAAGACAATTATATTATTATTACATAAATGCAAGGTGCTGATGCTGAGTTCACAGGGACTGGCAGTCTCCCATTAATAACTTGGTCTTTGAGGAGAAATATTGCAAATATTAGCGGTGGCATAATTTTGAGGAACACAAATGCAGGATGAAATCAATTAGAATTTGGAAAATACAGTCTACTAAATGAAAGCCAGCATGGATTATTTGAAAAGAAATCATATTGGAGAAAACATGATGGGGAGAATTTGTGAGGGTCATGTATTTGTTGTTTATGTGGACCTCAAAAGGCATTTGACCAAATATCACATAAAAGGACATAACAGATATATTGTCAAAATTAAAGCCCACGGGGGAAAGGGACAGGATATCACTTCACATTTCTATGCAAAGAGCTAACGAGTCTTGAAGAAAATTCCTATCATGTTTCACCAACTGACGGAGGCCACTGGGTCGAGCACTTGAGTGCACATGTTTCATCCTCTGCCTCAACTCATCTGATGCTGAAACACCCATCCTTGCTTTTGTTACCCTTAGACCCAACCAGTCCAGTGTTTGACATAAAAACAAAATGTGCTGGAAAAGTTCCGCTGGTCAGGCAACATCTGTGGAGAGAAACAGAGTTAACATTCAGGTCAAGATGACATTTAATCAGAACTGAAGGGAGATAAAGCCAGTGGAAAGTCGGGGGTAGGGGGTGGGGGGGGGGGGGGGGGGTGGGGGGGGGGGGGGGTGTTGCTGCAGAAAGAACAAAGGAGAATGGCTGTAGTAGGGTGAAGGGCAAAGAAGATTGAATACCAAAAGACATATGTCTCAAAAGGCTATGTCCGAATTAGGTGTGAATGACAACATAAAAAACCCGTGAATGCAACATGAAAGGATAAAGAAAGAAAGAAGGCAAGTCAAACCCTTTCAAGATAAAACAAAAGGAAGAAAAAAAACACACAGAACAAGCTGAAGGCAGAGGTTAAAGTCAATATTGACTCCAAAGGGCTGTGGAGTGCTGAATCGAGAGATAAGATGCTGTTCATTGAACTTGCAGTAAGTTTCACTGGAACACATTGGCATTCCAAGGACAGAAAGATCAGAGTGGGAGCAAGGTGAAGAATTAAAATGGCAATCAACCCATGGTACTAGGTCATGCGTGCAAACCGTATTGAATTATTATACAAAGCGATCACCCAGTCTGCATTTGGACTGCCCACTGTGGAGGAGGCTGCATCATGAATGGAGAATGCAAAATACTAAATTGAAAGAAGTACAAGTAAATTGCTTATTTGAGTGTCGAGTGCCTTGAATGGAGAGAAGGGAAGAGAGGTTCATGAAAGGACAGGCGTTGCGTGTCCTGAACTTGTACAGAAAATGCCGAAGCTAACATCGCCTAAGGGAAACTTTGGCCGGGATTCTCCGAGCCCGGGCCGGGTCGGAGAAATGGCGGGATCGCGGGAAATTCCCACCACGCCGCTCTGACGCTGGGCCGCCGATTCTCCGGCGGCCAGAGAATTAGCGGCAATCACACCCGCTCGGTTGCCGCGATGCTGGTTGCGGGCCACTGAAATAGGCCGCTGTGTGGCTCCGCCCCCTACCAGCGGTGCGTCGACCGCGTGTGTGCGATCTGCACGATTCTCCGGGAACCGCTCCCCAGAGAACATCTGTGGAGAGAAACAGAGTTAACATTCAGGTCAAGATGACATTTAATCAGAACTGAAGGGAGATAAATCCAGTGGAAGGTGGGGGGGGGGGGGGGGGGGGGGGGGGTCGGCGTGTTGCTGCAGAAAGAACAAAGGAGAATGGCTCCCGCTCTGATCGTGATTACAGTGCAGAGGCTCGGAGAATCCCGCCCCCCGAGTTTACCTTTGCATACATCTATTTGTACAACCCAAACTGTTGGGGCGCGATTCTCCGCAAATGCGGCGAGTCGTAAAGGCTGCCGTGAAACTGGCCGTGTTTCACGGCAGCCTCCGCGCCCCCTCCCAGGACCCGATTCTCCCCCCCGGGCGGGGCTAGCAGCTCGGCCCCGTGAAGCACAGCATCGGGGCTTAGCGACCGTTGCTAAGTCCGCGTGCCAAGCGTCACGGCGGCTGATGCGCACGATGACGTCAGCCGCGCATGCGCGGGTTGGACGGCTCCAACCCTCGCATGCACGGATGACGTCATCACGCAGACGCGTCAAACCCGCTAATGCGCGGGCCGTTATGCCCCTCAGCTGCCCCGCGGACTGATCCTGCGGGGCGGCGGAAGAACAAATAGTGCGCGGGTATCGGACCCGCTGCCCGCGATCGGTGCCCACCGATTGCAGGCCCATGCCACCCTACCACGGTCGTGCCAATCGGTGCCATGGTTGTCCGGGACAGCACTTTGCGGCCGTTTTCACGAACGGTGAGAGCAGGTGTGATTGCGTTCGTGAAAACGGCCGTAAAGGCCTGGGAACTCGGCCCATCGGCCTGGGGAGAATCGCTGTTCGCCGTAAAAAACGGCGAGCAGCGATTCGTGTCGTGGGGCGGCCGTGGGGGTGTGGGGAGATTAGCGGGAGGGCAGGAAAAATGTCGGGAAGGCCCTCCCGCTATTCTCCGACCCGTCGTGGGCAGCGGAGAATCGCGCCCTTGGTTTTTTTATGTCTCGATAAATCTGCACTCATCTTTTCAGGGAATTATGTACCTAAACCTATACATCTCTCACTTCTCAGAGACATCCTTCGCCATGTTATGAATGTATATTCTCATTCCATTTTCTTCCCAAAATGTATCCCCTCTCACTTATCCCTGTAAAATTGCATCTTTTACTTTTGTGCATATTTTGCCCTTGTCTTCCTGAAGTCTTCTTCAGTCATTCTTGTGATTTTCAAAACTTCCCATATTATTCTGTCAGCAAATTGCGAAATTATGGCCAGGGTTCTCCAGCTCCCCAGCCGCATGTTTTGCGGCTTTGCATCGTTTGCTGTCCGCAGAATCTTATCTTCCCGCTGCTTGTCAATGGGATTTCTCATTGTAACCACCCGATGCCTCCGGGAACCCTGGGCGCAATTCTCCACAACGGCCGACGCCGTCGTGAAACCTGGAGTGTTTCACGATGGCGTCGGAGGCCGCTCCTCGCCCCCTATTCTCTCTCTCCCCCCCCCCCCCGGGGCTAGGAGTGGCTTTTCGTGAAACTCGGCCGGCATCAAGGCGGTGCGCCGATAATGACGCAGCCGGCGGCGCCTTAGTGACATCAGCCGCGCATGCGCAGGTTGGCCGCGCCAACCCGTGCATGCGCGGTTGCCGTCTTCCCCTCCGCTGCCCCGCAAGACGTGGCAGCTTGATCTTGCGGGGCGGCGGAGGGGAAAGAGTGCATTCTCTTAGAGACGTCGGCCCGACGATCGGTGGGCAACGATAGCGGGCCAGTCCCCTCCCGAACACGATCCCCTCTCAGACCCCCACAGGCCCCAAACTTACCTTTCGCGCTATGTTCACGCCGGCATCGACCAGATGTGGTTGCCGCTGACGTGAACAGGTCGGGAACGGCAGGCCGCTCAGCCCATCCGGGCCGGAGATCACGGGTCGCCGTGAAAAGCGGCGACCCGCGATTCTCTGAGCGGCATGTCGCAACACGACACGCCATTTTGGGGGGGGGGGGGGTGGGAGAATCGCGGGGGGTGCCAGAGCAGCCCTCCCGTGATTCACCCACCCGGCCTGGGGGGCGGACAATCACGCCCCCAGTGCACGTGGGTGTGCTGCCAGTGAGAAAAACAAAATCGCAACAATCAGAGAATTCCAGCCTATATTTCTATAACCAATTCCAAATTGTCTTTATATATTGGGAATGAAAGCAGTCACAGCCTTTACTCTTGGGGGTACACCAATCAAACCTCTTCTGCCGTGGGGAAGCATGGTGGCATAGTGGTTAGCGCAGCTGCTTCACAGCGCCAGGGACCCAGGTTCAATTCCAGCCTTGGGTGACTGGAGTTTGCACGTTCTCCCCGTGTCTGCGTGGGTTTCCTCTGGGTGCTCCAGTTTCCCACCACAGTCCAAAGATGTGCAATGCATGGAATTATGGGGATAGGGTGGGGGAGTGGGGCTAGGCAAAGGGCTCTGTTGGAGAGTCGGTACAGACTCAATGGGCTGAATGGCCTCCTTCTGCCCTGTAGAGATTCTACGAAAATCCTTAGCAAAACTAATGCACCAGGACGGATTACTTGCAGGCCAATCATCTATCAATATCGTTAAATGTTGCCTTAAAACACATGCTGGAGCATTTTAAAGCAATTTGAGACGCTTTTTCAAGACTACTTCTGAAAGACCTTATAAACCATATCGAAAAGCTTTCCTGTATTTATCTAATCAGAAAGTTGCATTTCACTAAACAAATACAACTTGTTTTTAACAAATACGTATTGGCTGAACTGTGGCTGACCCATGCATTTATGAATGCTCGTTACTATTATCTCAAATTTTGGACTTTAAGAGTTTATGGAGTCCGCTGCTCTTGACCGTTCTTGAACAACAGATGACATTGGCTACTCTCCAGTCGTTTGGTATGACGCACAAATTTGAAGAAATTATTAACTTTGTGACTGGACTCACAGATATCTCTTCATTAGTTTATCTCAAGCAGGGTACATGCCACGAGAGCCCAGTGGCTTATCCACCTTGAGCTCTCTGCTTAATTTTTCAAACATTTTTCTGAGGTTATCTTTGACAATTATTCCATCCCCTCCTCTCATATATCTCTATTCTCATGATCATTTGTGCAAAAACAACCAAAATATTTAATTTCTCTTCATCACCATGATTAGGCTCTCCTTCAGCCCAGGCAAATACCACTCTCTAATCTTTTGTTTTATTTCAATTATAAAAGCCCTTTTTTTACATTACCTGCTAGCCTTTTCCAAATTCCCATCTATTTCATTTTTCACCACCCTACTACTTTCTATATTTGCATGATTATCTTCAGTGGAGTACTATCTGTCTTCTATCCAGTTTAGTTGTACTATATTTATCTACAAATTCTTGAAGCACCACTTTTTGTCTTTTAGAAATATATTTGTTTTACTTTATTCATTCCATATTTGTGAAGATTACCCATTGTTGATCTATGGACCACTTGTCTATTTTTTCCGCCCAGTTAATTTGGGCTAGATCACTTATTACTTCACTCCAGTCCAGCCACCTAATTGTGATTCTTCACTAACCTTTTTTAGTCCAAGATAGAATCGCATTATTTTCTTGTTGCTCTTCCCCCAATGTTCTTTTATTCTCACATCAGTTATTTGTCTCACTTCATTGCCCAGAGCTAAATTAAATAACGTATTTGTCCTTGGGTATCTTGCAAAGGAGTCCTAGCTGAATTCTGGCAAGAGTTCTCTGGTTTGGTGCATACATTCACTAGCTGTTCTTTCTCATCTGTCTCTAAATGACCTGCAGATCTTCGCCTCGACCTCAATGTCATATTTTGTTGCTACAATGCATACCAAGAACTCTACTAGTTCCTTATAATTTTGACCTCAATCCATTTGGATTCTGTCGTAATGTAATCTCTTTGTCCACCTTTAAATCTTGCATTGTATTAAGAATCCTTCATGAATGTGCGATCCTCCCTTTTCTCCGGAAAATGTTGCAACAAGAACATTAAATTGCCTAGTCCTTTCCAAGCCTCAGCCATATATCTCTGTTACGATTATACGTTAAAATCGAGCTTATTGTTCTAAATGATTTTCCTTTTTGGAAATTGGCCCTGCTTCTTTAGATCTGTCAGGTTTCATTTCTCAATCAAGAGGCCACGACTACAACCTATACCCATAAAAAGTGTGCAAGAGCAAAGCAGGTTGACTTGGACACTGACTTCCCTATTCCCCAAAGGCAATGTTGATAATCTTTACTTGGCACTTCCTCCAGATGGTCCCAATTAAATTGTGACATTACCAAGATGAAATCACAAGGTGTATCAAATTAATATTCACCGCCTGTATGTATCACAAATATTTCAAATGTTTTAGAATATATGGCAGTTGCCTGGGGGTAGCCTCCTTGCAGCGGAGTTCATATCCTGAGGGGATGTGGCCATTGCTTACTTGGCCAGCATTTACTGCCCATCCCGAATTGACCTTGAACTGCTCAGGCATTTCACAGGGCAGTTAAGAGTCGACTACATTGCTGTGGGTTTGGAGTCACACATAGGCCAGACCAGGTAACAATTGGAGATTTCCTTTCCTAAAGGACACCAGTGAACTAGATGGGCTTTTCCAACAATCGACAATGGTTTCATGGTCATCCTTAGACTTTTAAATTCAGATTTTTATTGGATTCAAATTTCACTGTCTGCTGTGTTGGGACTTGAACTTGGGTCCCCATAGCATTACCATAGGTCTCTGGACTGCTAATCCAGCAACAATGCCACTGCGTCCCTGCACCGGGGGGTGGGGGCGGGTCAATGTTTCAGTTTCAGGATCCTTTTGAAACACCCCTTCTTCCCACCTACCTGGTCACAGCTGCACACTGCTCTATGGAAAACGTTCCTCCTTCACAATGGTGATCCGATAGCTGTGGTCATTTTCTAACTTCAAAGTTGTTAAAATTGCTGAGTGCGCACCTCAAATGGAGGTCCCCGTTCTCTTCCTCAGCTGCAACAGCAGGTTGATGCTCCTTCCACGCTGGTGGGCTTGGCTTCCTATCAGCCCTCCAAACTTTGAAAAATCCACCCATCTTTCACGAGATGGTGTGCACGCCCTCCGCCCAGTAATGAACCAATTCAGACAAAATTACTACTGGGTGACGGCTGCTGACGTGGTGTGGGATTGGAGGTCCAGCTTGATCTCAACATCAGGGCCCCTACCCCAAAATTACAAAATCCTACCCAAGGACACAGCCTGATCACTGTCCTTCTTAACACAGAATGGGAGAGCTTCAAATTGTAAGTATGAGATCCTGTTCATGAATACATTTTATATAATGAAGGTTGACAGAGATTTGCATTCACTATATAGCAGTCTGAGTGATTTGGCTTCTTTATTGATTCGGACCACGGTGGATCAAAATGCAAAGCTCCCTTGATTTTCTTAAAATGGTTACATCTGTTGTGCATTGAAGGACTTGCAGAAAGAGACTGTGCCAAGTGTTCAAGCATCAGCTTTTTCTTACGTTTTATTTTTTTTTAAACCAACACACAATGCTACTGAAGGGGTTCTGAGTCATCTGGAACTGCTTGAGTAAGACAAAAGGGAATATTGTTGATTACAGGGGAAATCTAGTGACAGTACCAATGTTAACTTAACATTATTATTAAGTCTGTCCAGGATAAAGCAAGTGATATATTTTGTTTTTGACTAACTAGCACAGTTACGCAGCAACAACAAAATACCGGGCTCACCACTAAAAAGCTGCCAATTTCTAAACATGCATTTCACTAAGACAAGCAAGCAGAGAACTAAAAACTGGCTTTAGGTTCCCCGCCCACCAATACCCAGTTCAGCCAACAAAAAATTATCACCATATCCATTTAATTTATGAGAACATTTCAGTTCCAGCACAATTAAATTTTATCTAAACTATTTTAGTTCTTCTCCAGTGGATTGATGGATTGTTACGACACAGCACTCTTGTCCTTACCCTCCAGTCCTCTCCCTGCAGCTCCACTGAGGTAATGGAGACATTTATTTAAACTGTGAAACTTTCAGGCATCTCCTGAACCCTAGGTCGCATTTACATCCCACCCGCCAGATCAAAATATGTAATCCAACACACTCTTTTGTAGTTAAGTCTTGTGGCACAGTGGGTAACTCCAGATTGCAACATGCACGCAAAGTGCTTGTTGCCACCGCAACTAAGACTCCAAGGATACTGCAACACACCACCACATGCTCTTCTTTCTCTGTCACCTCGTTGTGCTTACACTAAATTGGGTCCAGATGTGGGCAGCACGGTAGCATTGTGGATAGCACAACTGCTTCACAGCTCCAGGGTCCCAGGTTCGATTCCAGCTTGGGTCACTGTCTGTGCGGAGTCTGCACATCCTCCCCGTGTGTGCTCCGGTTTCCTCCGGGTGCTCCGGTTTC
The DNA here is from genome assembly GCF_902713615.1 of Scyliorhinus canicula. Classification (NCBI taxonomy): domain Eukaryota; kingdom Metazoa; phylum Chordata; class Chondrichthyes; order Carcharhiniformes; family Scyliorhinidae; genus Scyliorhinus; species Scyliorhinus canicula. The sequence continues at coordinate 60,203,381 of NC_052154.1, read as the reverse complement.
CTCCCACAGTCCAAAGATGTGCAGGTTAGGTGGATTGGCCATGATAAATTGCCCTTAGTGTCCAAAATTGCCCTTGGCGTTGGGTGGGGTTACTGGGTTATGGGGATAAGGTGGAGGTGTTGACCTTGGGTAGGGTGCTCTTTCCAAGAGCCGGTGCAGACTCGATGGGCCGAATGGCCTCCTTCTGCACTGTAAATTCTATGATATCTATGTGATGCCGTTTACCCAGTCTGAAGACTGACACATGAGGAATAGTCACTTCAGTAGGTCACAAGAAGGCTGCCAATGTCCATGAATCTGAGATCTAGCACATGTCCTGCCTATGGATGTGACTGAATGAAGAGGAATACATTTGGAAGGAGTGAGGGAATTCATTTAATTGAAACTGTGGACGTACACCTATAAGATCAGCTTTCAGGTACAGTTTGACCCTTGCAATAGTCTTACTGAGATTTGGAGGACAATTCAAAATGATAAGACTCACAGAAGATCTATCAACGTAAAGCATTTCTGTATGCAGGAGGACCGGTAAAATCACAGCATGACACGTGAACAACATGGCAAGGATCTGGAAACCCTTGAATATTTGTTGCGGCTCAAATGCTTCTGTCAACCTTCCACTTTTTAACGTAAGAATTGCAAAAGATGATTGAAGTAGCACGAGTGAAATAAATTTTATGTTGTTTTAAATGTACTCAGAATACTAACCCATGTGTCCTTTGGCTGCAAATCCTCATATTCTTTAAAGGATCTGGGGTATTATACTGAATTAAATAAAAAATCTACTATACAGAATCAGAGGACATTGAAATATAAGACAATATTAGCATAAGATGCCACCTAAAATAAGATAATGACAAATCTACCAATTCTTTCAATCTATCCAATGCAAAAATGGACAGCAATCTACCTGAGCTTCCTTCAGCCGTTCAAAGTCAATGCTGAGGTAGGCCCTGATCCCATCCATTGCACCTGGCAAGGTAATCCCATGGATCAGCAGTACAAGTAACACCATATAAGGCATGGTTGCTGTGATCCACACCACCTGCCAAAGAAACAGAAACAACACATGTACTTTCATCCACTTTGATCCCTTATCTAACTTTGCAGAAACAAAAATAAAATGAGCTAAAGCCGTGACACTTTAAGCCTCCAGCTGTCCCTCGCCAATGGGACTTCCCATTGTACCCACCCCAGGCTGCGAGGAAACCCGGTGGCATGGGTGCGCTGCCAGCGGGAAAAGGGAATCGCAACGACCGGAAATTTCAAATTTCAATTTTAAAGTGGCGAGCAGAATCCAAATTATAACAATTCTCGATATGTTACTCACCTTCTGATTAAGGCAGCCAAATGCAAATTAAAATATTAATTGCTATTCAGCAGTCAGCTAAATAAGGTGCATTGTTTATTCAATACTGCTCATGACATAATTATATCCCAACTTCAAAGTAACCTGGTGGAAAAGGCTGTTGTATTGCAGCAACATAACTGAGTGACAATATGTATTTTATTCACAATGTGCATGTCACACTATGCTTACACCATTTTAGATTTATCACGATCATTTATTTATTTCATGCACATTTTCTCTCCTTTTAAAGATAAGAAAGTAATTAATAGTTACTGTGGTACCGAATTAGAGTTCACCATTGCAAAAGCAGGGACAAAAATGTTCTTTTACAGTCTCACCTAATTCAGGTGAGAGAGTAGAGTTTCATATTAGCACACTGCACCACTGCTCCCACCCAACTCCAGGCACTGCCAGTAATGGGAGGTCTGGCGGAAGGAAAAGGAATTCGTAGTAGGCCTTTCTTCCTCTGCTCAGTCTCCTATAATTCATAAAATCAAGATCTTGGTAGCACTGCAGATACTTCCCTCCTCTGTCAGTGACATGCACGCACTTGGTGATGGAAATCCGGTTGAGGCCCATCCTGCATAAATAACAAGCTCCAACTAGGAGAATGAACACTGTCTGGGGTCAGTTCTCGGGTGTGAAATTCCATCTGGCCACTCCACGGTAAGCTGAGGAAAATCCAGACTTTTTTCACGTGGGCGTTTCAAAAAAAACATTGGAGATTTATGGAAGTACTTTGCACAATGTCTTTGCAAACGGTTCCAATTAGTGGGAACTTGATGGTCCCTATTTGTTAGTTTGCTTTTAAAATCCAATTTACCAAATATACCAAAAAAAACCATGATCTTAATTTTGTTTTTTTGACTGCTTTGAGTATTTTGCAGCAATTTGAATGTTAGACATATTGCTTAAACTATGAACAGGAGAGTCACCGGCATTGTTATTGATGACAAGTATCACAATATAAAGAGAGAAATTATGCTGAAAATAGATAACCCTTTGATTTCTTTCTAAAATAACAAAATATGCCAGTGAATTCAGCGGGGTCTCCCGCTCTGAACTTCCCACTGAATTTACAACAGGAGAGCTGGAAATTCCTGGTGAAATTCCAGGGCCAATATTCCTGTGCATTGAGCAAGCCAATGCAAGGAAATCAACGGCAGCATTGTACTGTGGTAACCACAACACTTTTGGAGAGATTTCAGAGCATTAAGCTAACATGGATTAAAAGTACAGGTTTTATTGGGACAGTGGCAATCCATGCAGTTTGGGATGTCCCATTATTGTTCCCTTCCATGCGATTCTCTGATTCAAGGGGTCAAAGTTTGAACTGAGGATCGGGTCCAGATTGAAGGTGGTCAGATATGCAACTTGGCACCATTGGCCACGGTGTTGATTCCCTACCACAATCCTGGTCATGTGCCATTTTCAAAGAGGCCAGCTCAAGGTCAGGTTGGTTGCCCACTACAAGCAGTAGTTTGCTAAAGCTCTGCTGGGAATTCCAGTTGGCAGTGTGGGCAGCGCACGGTGACAATGTAGTGGGCCCAGGCTGGGACGGGTAGGGGGCTGTGATTGTTAACCCCCCCCCCCCCCAATTATTGTTGCCTCACGACAAAGAGGTTGTCCCTTTAGGATCGTAGCCAGGCAACTTAAAACATTTTTAAAACTTGGAATTTTCCCTTGCTGTCTCTGTCTTCAGATCAAAAACCCCAACCTCGGTTGCCAAGTCTGCCAGTCGATCTGTAAGTACTAGGGGCCTCCCATTGTTGGGAGCCCACCCAACCTAACTGACTGGACAGCAAGCCCACTTTCTGGCCTTTAATTGGCCCATCATTTCAAAGTAGTGGTGGGTCTGCTTATAACACATTGTGTGGAGTTGGGACCCAGAACTAATCTATTTGCCAGGCTCCCGACCCAAAAATAAAAATTCTTCCAAGTCAGTTAATTTTGGACTTCAGACAGAACCATTCCATGGGATAACTTCAAAGGAAGTTAGACCAAATCACAAGAAAAATTTGTGCCACATTCTGAAGAAAATGAGGCCTTGACGTTTGGTTACGCAGTAGCCATTTGTCAGCACAAAACAGCTTCCAATATGAACAGCAGGAAGCACTCATTTTTGGGCACAAGTCAAGTTAATGTGTTTACTGCATGACAGCTGACTGTTTTACACTGAACCTTTCACTCGCTGGAAAACAGTATAAATATATTGACTGTAAAACTATTTCAAAGTAAACATATCTCGATCCTTACACCAATTTTGAATCCCTCCATAACAACCCAATTTAAATGCCTGCACTGTTTCTGTGTTGCTTTTGCAAACAGAGCATGGAGTACACGCTGTGTCAAAGAGGGAATGCCATACAAGTGCCAGGGATATTGAATCTGCTTTGGTTTAATAAAATATTAATTGAAATGCACCTCATACGAAAACAGGTTATAATGATCCCTCTCACTGGAAACCAATTTTAACTATTGTCAAACTAACGTAGATAACCAATTTGTTGTTATCGTTGCTTACAAATCAAAAGTGAAGCGATTCAGAAAGTTTTCCCCACAATGTCTATGAGATTTATTTTTTTCTGCATTTAGTTCCCTAATACCTCAGGGACATAAGCAATGGCCATTTAGCCCTTTGAGCCTGTAACCCCCAATCAATTAAATTAAAGCTGGTCTGTATTTACTCACTTTGTTTTCCTATTTCGTAACCTCACAAAAAAACTGAGTTTTGTGTCAATTAATGACACAGACTCAGAATGAAACTTGAGGCCTTTCTGGCTTGGAGACATCAATACCATAATAGGTGGGGCATGAACCCACTGAAGATCTGTACCTGGGGTTAGAGTACCCAATTCATTTTTTCCAATTAAGGGGCAATTTAGCATGTTCAATCCATCTACCTTGCACATCTTTTGGGTTGTGGGGGCGAAACCCACGCAAACACGGGGAGAGTGTGCAAACTCCACACGGATAGTGACCCAGAGCTGGGATCGAACCTGGGACCTCAGCGCATGAGACTGCAGTGCTACCACTGCACCATTGTGCTGTCCTTACTGGGTTAGGGTTAAAAAGTTGGGTTAAAAAGTCAGAGTTTTTTGCAGAGCCATTATTAAATTAACTCAGTCTGAATTGAAAGCCCCTTTAAACTCCAAATAATAGTTCAACAGACAGATACAGTCACAGCAATGACTATTGCAATGGTGAAAATAATCCTTTGTTTCAGTAGCCAATGAAGAAACATAGCAGAAAAATACTTTTCACTGTACTGACAATAAATCAAATCAAATCAGACGAAGTGGCAATTTCAGCCATTATAGGTTAGCCAAGAAAAACTTGGCTGAATGTCGCACTGACACTAAGACAAAATAATTGGGCTAAATTGAGGAGGGGCATTACTGCAGTGATTGTGAGGAGAGGATTGTTGTTGCAAGTTTAGACAGAATCCATATAGGGTGCAGTTCCATTCTTCTAAATTTCCACTCACAAATTGTGTTCTCTTGCAAATGTTTAACAAGAAAAGAACTAACTCACCAGAAAGCTTTTGACAAGGTGCCACAAAAAGATTGCTGCATAAGATAAAGATGCATGGAATTAAGGGTAAAGTAGTAACATGGATAGAGGATTTGTTAATTAATAGAAAGCAAAGAGTAGGAATTAATGGGTGTTTCTCTGGTTGGCAATCGGTAGCTAGTGGTGTCCCTCAGGGTTCAGTGTTGGGCCCACAATTGTTCACAATTTACATTGATGATTTGGAGTTGGGGACCAAGTGCAATGTGTCAAAGTTTGCAAATGACACTAAGATGAGTGGTAAAGCGAAAAGTGCAGAGGACACTAGAAGTATGCAGAGGGATTTGGATAGGTTAAGTGAATAGGCTAGGCTCTGGCAGATGGAATACAATGTTGACAAATGTGAGGTTATCCATTTTGGTAGGAATAATAGCAAAAGGGATTATTATTTAAATGATAAAATATTAAAACATGCCGCTGTGTAGAGAGACCTGGGTGTGCTGGTGTATGAGTCGCAACAAGTTGGTTTACAGGTGCAACAGGTGATTAAGGAGGCAAATGGAATTTTGTCCTTCATTGCTAGAGGGATGGAGTTTAAGACTAGGGCGGTTATGCTGCAGTTGTATAAGGTGTTAGTGAGGCCACATCTGGAGTATTGTGTTCAGTTTTGGTCTCCTTACCTGAAAGGGCGTACTGGCACTGGAGGGTGTGCAGAGGAGATTCACTAGGTTAATCCCAGAGTTGAAGGGGTTGGATTACGAGGAGAGGTTGAGTAGACTAGGACTGTACTCGTTGGAATTTAGAAGGTTGCAGGGGATCTTATAGAAACATAAAAATTATGAAGGGAATAGATAGGATTGATGTGGGCAGGTTGTTTCCACTGGCGGGTGAAAGCAGAACTGGGGGTATAGCCTCAAAATAAGGGGAAGTAGATTTAGGACTAAGCTGAGGAGGAACTTCTTCACCCAAAGGGGTGTGAATCTATGGAATTCCTTGCCCAGTGAAGCAGTTGAGGCTCCTTCGTTAAATGTTTTTAAGATAAAGATAGATAATTTTTTGATGAATAAAGGGATTAAGGATTATGGTGTTCGGGCCGGAAAGTGGAGCTGAATCCAAAAACGATCAGCCATGGTCTCATTGAATGGCGGAGCAGGCTCGAGGGGCCAGATGGCCTACTCCTGCTCCTAGTTCTTATGTTCACCCAAATACCAAGAAAAATAATTGAATCTGGCACATTTTTCATCTGGCTATGGAATCAAGAACAAAATTATCAAAATTAAATTGGAAACTTCCAATAACTGATGAATTGTTAACCCCAGTTGGGTTGATAATGACATGTTTCAGATCAGTTTGATTCTTAGCGGGCTTAACGCTACTTACTTAACTCGTTTTGTCTGAAAAAAAGAGGTTTCTCAATCAACACATATCTTGATCATGAGAACATGACATTATACCTTTCCAGAAGTCTTTACCCCTTTCCAGAGACTGAAGTAGATTATGATTACCACAACGAGCAAGCAGAGGGAAAGTTGCCACCGCGGCAATCCCAAATTATGAATTCCAGCACTTTCGTGAAGATGGAGAACTCCACGCCTACAGAAATAGAACAACAAATATGAATAAGTCACAATAGAGAAAGATTTCTATTTAAGTGGAACATTCAGTTGCAAATTCTTATTGAAATGACTGTTTGTGTCAATATAATATCAGTCGCAATCATTTGTTTCAAACAATCTGATCTGCAGGAGTGTGATAATGATAGAAATAAAAGAGGATGAAGTAATGCATTGAAATCTGAATGGAAGGATGGTTGACATGGAAAGTGGAAGTCACACTGCAATCAGGATTGGTGTTCAGGGTTTAGGTGTGGGACAGGTAATCAGGGTGTGCAGTGGTAACTTTAGACTGAGTCTAGCTGAGCTGTAGCTCTGTCAGTACTGCTTTACGCAGACAAATGCCTGAAAGGGAAGGCTTATATATGTCTCTGGTATGCAACTGTTTATAAAATAACATCCCCAGAATCCTTTACTCTATGTTTAACATTTTCATTGAACCTCAAGATTTTTATGACAGAGATAAATGTACACAGGTTCAAATGGAAGACCCCAAAGTGTGGGGGGATAGCTTACATTAAATGTGGAATAAATCATTTCAATTTCAAACTGTCAGGATAGACATTCCTCTGAAATGTAAATTTTCTGTTCAATTCCTCTCGAATTGGAATATTTTGTAAAATAGGTCCACGTGTACTTAAAGAATGAAGTAATAACCACAGCTTCTGTACTGTCCTTCTAAACCTCTAAAACAAATTATACAAACGTAATTAAAACAAATTAAAACAGATATGCGATAGAGAGCATCCTACCCAGCTGCATCACAGCCTGGTATGGCAACTGCTCAGTCCAAGATCGCAAGAAACTGCGACTCTGGTGAACTCAGCCCAACACATCACACAAACCTGCCACCCCCACATTGATTCTTATTACACCTCTCGCTGCCTCAGGAAGGCAGACAGCATTATCAGAGACCCCTCCCACCCAGGCATTGCCTTCTTCCAGACCCTTCCATCAGGCAGAAGGTACAGAAGTCTGAAGACTCGCACATCCAGACATAGGAACAGCTTCTTCCCCACAGCTACAAGGCTCCTCAATGACTCCCCCTCGGACTGATCTGTTCCCTGTAAGAACACTATTCACGATGCCCTGTGCTTCTTTTGCTCATGTATTTGTTTCGTTTGGCTCCTTGTTCCACACTGTAACCAATCACTGTTTTGTCGATGTACCATTTATCAATGTTCTCTGTTGATTATTCTTGTGTCTACTATGTACGTACTGAGTGCGTTCCTCGGCCGCAGAAAAATACTTTTCACTGTACTGCGGTACATGTGACAAACCAAATCAAATCAAATCAAACATAGAGGCAATTTCAGCCATTATAGGTTAGCCTCAAAAGACTGGGATGAATGTAGCACTAACACTAAATATCATTACTAATATCATACATGATGCTGAAATGATTTAGTGATGTGAAAACAAAAGTATGTTGTAATTCCTCATTAGTATTGACAGAAGGCCTCAATGTGTTGCATTACACAGGACAAAAGCAAGCAAGTGGCCATTACCACACCTTACAGCAAATCACACCTGTAGTTCCACTTATTTTACATTGATGTCACATGCCCCCGCATTAACCCCAGTGACAACGGTAAAATAGTCTCAGAGGCAGCTCAGCACTGCTGCAATCCTTCAAGCTGCATTTAGGAGTAAATTACTGTTCAGCCTGCTGCTACCTATGGCCATCCCGTGCCAAGGCTGTAACAAAAATACACTGGTTCCATGACCAAAGTCTACATAAGTCATCGATACAATATTCAATTGGCAGTACTGAAAGCCTCCATGAATCCCAAATAAAACAGACTTTCAAAAACACAGTGCACAGATTCTACCAAGGTTAGAATTGTGCCATTTAAAAACAAAACCGAGGATTCAAAAAGTTCACTGGTAGCAATTCCACTCCCGTCTGCAGGATCTGGTGATAGGGTATAGTGGTAAGTAAGGTGGACCTTCCAGGTTAGGGCTAAATAATCAATACTTTGGCATTGCAAAATTTGGGGTTAGAATTCTAGGGATCATCAGTCTCATCTAATGTGTAGAACATAATTAGAACATAGAACATACAGTGTAGAAAGAGGCCATTCGGCCCATTGAGTCTGCACCGACACACTTAAGCCCTCACTTCCACCTATTCCCATAACCCAATAACCACTCCTAACCGTTTTGGACACTAAGGTAGCTGAGCACACTGTTAGCAGGACAAAACCTTTTTTCATTCTTGGGTCTATGGTGAGATGGCTGATACAGGGTTATGATAGAGCCTCAAAAGAAAAATGGCTTGCGGTTCTCAGACCTGATTGCCATGCGAATAAAGAGTATATTGCACAGGTTCACGGTCTTGCCAAACCACTACACACATATATACATCAGATGAGGAGAAGCCAAGACACAGTGGTGCTGCCTTCCTTGATTGAGTCACCTTCCAATGTTCACTCATCAGGGTTCACACATAGCTAATGTGCCCTCGGGCTGCTGACACACACAAAAACAATTCAGCAGTCAAAAGTGCTCAGGTGAAGAGAGAGAAGTTTAGTGCACAAAGACGAAGAATGATCCGAGCGCGAGGATTATCGCAGCCATTCAGCGAATAACATGCTCTATGTGGTATTTCAGTAGACCACAGAAGCCAGGTAATCCGTATAGACAGAGAAGGGCATAGGTTTAGATACCGGCTCACGTCATGTTAGCCAATTTAAAAGTGAAACATTTAACAGAAAAGACGAGTTTGATCTGCAAATTAAGAGAAAGCTCATGTTGCAAACTGAAAGTGATATAATGATTCTCAGAAGAATGCAGAAAAGAGAGTGCCTTTTCCATTGCTGAATCCATTTTTTTATTGACAGATAGTTTTGAAAGCTGACTTCTACAACATTATCAGCCCTTTGAAGACAAGTAGCTCAAAATCACAGAGCATTGCTCACCTGGCACATTATAGTGAAGCAAATCTCAAACAGACTGCAAATAGTATGTTCACTACGTCAACTCCACTAATTAGTGCTTAGATATTATCGGAGCAACTTGGTGCTGGAAAAAGTTCGAACGATAAGCGAGTTTGAAATATCAGGAGAAAACAAGTAATTTTTGGTTCTTATGTTGCATTGGATTCTACCAAACCCTCACTCAAAAAATACCAGAGGGAGGAGAAAAAGAACAGTGAGTATCTAAATAAAGACAGAATGAAATTCTTTTAAGGAACATCAAAACAGGCAACAGATCTTCAGCATGCTTTGCATTTTTTTTGGTCTCCTTGGATACAATAAAGCTTTCCATAAATATTCAGCTAAGTACCTAAAACAAACAATTCGCTCAGTGGAATTCAAGAATATACTTTCAGAAGCGACACAGAAGCCATACAGAGAGAAGCACTGAAACGTTTTGGGGTTGTGAGGGAGGCATATATCCTATTTATGCAACGCAGAGGAGAAGATAGACTCCAGTCTGGAATCTGCCCTATTGAGATCAAGTCATTAAATTCTGATCAGAAGACCACGAACCAATCTTCTACCTACCCCAACCCCACATATCGGCCATTTTTGCCAAATCCACGTGATGCCACCACCAAACACATTACTCCCTCTGTCAGCATTCTGCAGAGACCGTTCCCTCTGAGATAATCTAGTCCACTCCTCCACCATACCCAACACCTCTCCCATCACCCATGGCACCTTCCCATGCAATCGCAGAAGATGTGACACCTGCCCCATTACCTCTTCCATGCTTAACATCCTGGGCCCAAAACACTCATTCCAGGTTAAGCAGCGTTTCACCTGCACCTCTATCACTTTGGTCCATTGCATTCGCTGCTCCCAATGTAGGGGGCAATTCTCCGAGCCCCACGCAGGGCCAGAGAATCAGAGCAACCCCGCCATGACGCCCCGAGTGATTCTCCGAGGTGCAGAGAATCTGCGCCATTTGCGGGGCTGCCGATTCTCCGGCAAGGATGGGCCGAGCAGCCGCTCTGACACGACAGTGTCCCGGCAGCGCCGTTCACCCCTGGTCGCTGACAGCGGTAACTCTGCGGGAACACTCGGGGGGCGGCCTGTGGGGGGGGGGGGGGGGGGGGGGAGGATGCGCAGGATTCAGCTTGCCCAACTTTGCATGCGCGGATTGGTGCGGTGCCCATTTTCCGCCACGTAAGGAGGCTGGAGCGGCATGAACCGCTCCAGTGTCGTGTTGGCCCCCTATGGGGGCCAGAATAAGTTGTGGCCGGGCCCTGTTCGTGCTGTCGTGAAATGCGACGGCGTTCACAACGGCGCGAACACGGCGCGTCCATATCGGAGAATCGCCCCCGTGGTCTCCTCTATATCGGAGAGACCAAACGCAGACTGGGTGATCACTTTACTGAGCACCTTCGGTCTGTGTGTATTCAGGACCCTGACCTTCCCATTGCTTGCCATTTTAACACAAGGCTCTGCTCCCATGCCCACATGCCTGTCCTTTGCTTGCTGCAATGTTCCAGTGAAGCTCAACGCAAACTGGAGGAACAACATCTCAGCTTCCGGTTAGGCATGCTACAGCCTTCCAGTCTCAACATCAAATTCAACAACTTCAGATGTTTAGCTCTATCCCACCTCAGCCCATTTATTTTCATCCCATTTCATTTTAACTGTCTTTTACCATTTCTTTCTTTCTTGTCTTTCTTTATATATATTTACCCCTCCCATCGTATCCACCTTTCCTTACCCTTTCTCCCTTTTCCCTCACACTACATCTACATCTGTCACAGTTCACCCTTTGATGTTAGTTTGTCTGCTGTTTGGCCTTTCACACCTTTTGTTCTCTCTGGGAACTGCCATTAGCACTCTTACCCCTTTGGTTTCTGTGGCTATTAGCACCTAGTTTCCCTGAGTTTCTGTGGCTATGACTCATCTTTCATTCTCACTCCACACTATAAGTATTTCCCACTTTCTACGCCTTTTAGTTTTGACAAAGGGTCATCTGGACTCGAAACGTTAGCTCTTTTCTCTCCTTACAGATGCTGCCAGACCTGTTGAGATTTTCCAGCATTTTCTCTTTTGGTTTCAGATTCCAGCATCCACAGAAATTTGCTTATATCGGTTTCCCAGTTTCCCCAGGAAATTCCTCTCTATATGCCCTTGAAAGGCCTCAACAGAATCCACAACAATTGAGATCAGAAGGAAAAATTGTTTTTAGAAGGCGCTTCTCGTCTTCGATTATCCTGGGCTTCTAGAAGACCCGGGCAAGCTATTGTGGCTGCTGCACCTTTGCAGATGCCAGCAACTTGCTCCAGCTTTGCAAATAGCCCGTTCCCCAAAATGTAGGTTCTGCTGCCCTTCTCTTGTGGGAAGTAAACTAGGAATTTCCGGACTTCAACACAAGACATGCTTCTTTGTATTATATTGGGTTAAGATAGCCTCTCAAAACTTGATTTACAGCCTTACAGCAATGTACCTTTTCAATGGTCACAAAATGCATTAAATATGCTCACTGGCACATTACCAAACCATTGGTTTATTTCAAGGAAAATAATCTTTTTTCACTATTGATGAAGTTCCTATACATCTGTATGCCACAGTGCTCTGAATTATACTGACTTTCTATTTTTATTCCTCAGATTTTTGCTGGCAACCCACCAATTTCGAAGACTGTCCCAGAGATTTGTCTTAACCCATGCCCTTGGTGATTTGGCAATTAAATTGTGTAATTAACCTTTAACCCGGACAATACCATTTAAAGAATTTAATCATTATCTACTGAAGTCAGATCCAAAAGTGCGGGGTTCTGTACAGAAAGGTTGCTCTCCGATAGTATGCGGAAAACAGGCTACGACTATGCTAATGGTTTTTATGCAAGATTACAAGATCTTCTCCTTCAGGGTTAGAAGAAACGCAGGCGAGGTTGACTCGGATGCCACCTTGCAGCCCACAATGTACAGGGAGCAATTCATCTGACCCAAAGGGCAATCCAAAGAATTACAAAGACAAGTATTTCTGTGCACAATGATGCAACTTGCTTTGAATTTCCTAAAATGTTTTTAAAAGGGACACAGAATCAGAATGAAAACGAAATAGGGTAGAATTCTCCCAAATCCCCGTCAGCATATTCAATGGCAGATGATGGAGGAGCGGGGGGAATTATGGCAAGAAGCCCAGAAATTAGTTTCACGCCAGTGTGAATTTGCACTGGGATCTTCCATTGTTGATAGCGGGTCGGAAAACCTGCCAGAGGCCGTTGTGAACTCATTTGTATCCCTTTAATGGGATGCGGACGAAGGCCCAGTTCCCGACACCAGATTTTCCGTGGTGCTGGCGGGAAAACCAAACGGCATGAAACACATTCATCACCACGTGGCGTGCAGATGTTGGAAATAATCTGAACAATGCCTGGAGCTGCCTCTGGAGTTCAGGATGGAGACCACCCACAACCCTGGATGCTGGAACACCACAGCATTGGATCACAGGCGCATCCGCAGGTAGACCTTCCAGATTAGGTATCCTGGAGGTGGTCCATCCTCCAGCCTCAGAATGTTCCTGGAGATCCATCTTTGTTCTCAAGAGGTTCCGATGATCTATCTTCATTGTGGGGTGGTCCAATAGGAGGTCAGTGATGTTGGGCTCTTTTTCAACATGGTAACCGGATACAATGATGGACAGGCATCATCCAGGCCTGCCCTGCCACTGAATATGTTGCAAACCCCCTGACTGAATAATTAACGAGGAAGATTTGGGATGCTTTCTCGCAACACAAAACACTCCACATACCCGTTCCCGTCCCGACCACTGAAAATGGGAGTATTCTGCTCTTAATTTGCAGTCAGAAAAGGAAGATTCCTAGAATTCCATTTTTCAGTAAAGTACTAAAATCTACTTCTAACCTGTTGAACTGGACCAGCCATATAAATGTTGTGGCTACAAAAGCAGGTCAGAGACTAGCCGTTCTCAGGTGAGTAGTTCACCACCTGACTCCCTAAAGCCTGTCCAGCACCTGCAAAGCACAGGTCTGAAGTGTGAAAGAGTGTTCTCCACTTGCCTCAAGATGCTCCACACCAAAAAGCTTTACACCATCTAGGATGAAGCAGCTTGTTGATTGGCAGCCCATTCACCACCTTAAACTTTTACTTCTTCCATTAATGGCGCATAGTGGCAGCCGTGTATACCATCTACAGTGCGCAATGCAGTAATTCACCAACGCTAAGTCAACAGTACTTTTCAAACCCGCGCCCTCTACCACCTGGGAGGACAAGGGCAGCAGATTCATGGAAACACCACTCCCTGCAGGTTCCACTCCAAGCCATCCAGACTTGGAACATTATTGCAATTCCTTCATTATCGCTGGGTCAAAATCCTGGAACTCCCTTCCCAAGAGCACACTGGATGTACCTACACTATGTGGACTGCAGTGATTCAAGAAGGCAACTCACCACCACCTTTTCCAGGGCAATTAGGGATGGGCAATAAATGCTGGCCTTGCAAGAAATGCTCACACCCTCAAAGAAAATGCGACAGTTCCTATGCTGTGTTTCTTTTCTATGTCTGAAGTGAAATTTTAGAAAATTTTGGATAGTTTAGTTACATGGTTTAGTTGTTCCATTTTGCTGAAAAAAAAGACATTCTTTTGAATAAATATAAATTGCATATAAATTAATGGTTTATCTTGTGTAGTTATCCTGATGAATGCAAGAGGGAAAATATTTGATAGCATGCGTCTATTTTCAGCAATAGTTCAGTTCTGTACTACCAAATGACTATTTGTTCCCTTTTTCTCTGTATATTAAATATACTGTGGAGATCAAACACTCTGCTTGAGATCTTTATGTCTAAATGGTGTGAAATGTTTTGAATAAGGGCCGGAATTCCCTGGTTGTTGCGATTCTCTTTTCCTACTGGCAGCGCATCCCCGCCCTTGGGTTTCGCAGCGGCATGGGATGGTTACAGTGGGAAATCCCACTAACAAGTGGCAGGAAGATAGAATTCCACAGCCAGCGAATGGCGCGGGGTCGAGTAACATGTAGCTGGGGCACTGGAGAATCTCACCCAAAAACTAAGAACTGAATGAATCATATATAGAGAAAGACACAAGGCTTATTCCTGGATTGACTTTTTTGTTCTCAGCAGGGTGCTAATCCAGAGAGTGGTGGGGGCGGAGTATTCGGCGATAGCCATATCTGACCATGCTCCGCATTTGGTGGACCTGGAGCTGGGAGAGGGGAAGGATCAGCGCCCGCTGTGCAGGTTAGATGTGGGGCTTCTGGCAGAGGAGGAAGTATGTGGGCGGGCCCGTAGGGGTATAGAGGGGTATTTGGAAGCCAACGATAATGGGGAGGTGCAAGTTGGGGTGGTTTAGGAAGCGTTGAAGGCAGTGGTTAGAGGGGAGCTGATATCTATTCGGGCGTACAGGGAGAGGGGGGAGAGGGTTGAGAGGGAGAGGCTGGTGGAAGAAATGGTAAGGGTGGACAGGAGGTATGCGGATGTCCCGGAGGAGGGGCTTTTGAGGAAGCGTGGCAGTCTCCAAGCGGAGTTTAATATACTGACCATCCGGAAGGCGGAGGCGCAGTGGAGGAGGGCGCAGGGGGCGGTGTATGAGTATGGGGAGAAGGCAAGTCGGATGCTAGTCCACCAGCTCCGGAAACGGGAGGCAGCGAGAGAGATAGGGGGAGTCACAGATGCAGGAGGGAACTTGGTGCGGGGTGGCAGGGACATTAATTGGGTGTTAAGATCCTTTTACGAGGGGCTGTACCGGGCGGTGCCCCCTAGGGATGTGGGCGGGATGGACCGCTTTCTAGATAGGCTGGAGTTCCCGGCCCGCTGCTTGTAAGGACCCTGAATGAGGCGAGGGAAGGGGGGGCTCAGCCCCCGACGATGTCTAGAGCAATAATTTCACTGATCCTGAAGCGGGATAAGGACCCCCTCCAGTGTGGGTCTTACAGGCCGATTTCGCTCCTCAACGTGGATGCAAAGTTGTTGGCGAAGGTAGTGTCCAGAAGGGTGGAAGATGTGGGCCCGATGGTTATCCATGAGGACCAAATGGGGTTTGTGAAGGGGAGGCAGCTGAATGTCAATGTACAGCGGCTCCTTAATGTTATGATGATGGCATCGGCGGCTGGGGAGGCGGAAATAGTAGCATCGATGGATGCGGAGAAAGCTTTTGACAGGGTGGAGTGGAGCTACCTGTGGGAAGTGCTGACGAGGTTCGGGTTTGGTGAGGGATTCATCAGCTGGGTGAGGTTGCTGTACAGCTCCCAGGTGGCGAGTGTGGTGATGAATGGGAGGAGGTCGGAGGACTTTCGGCTTTCCCGGGGGACGAGGCAGGGGTGCCCCTTGTCTCCCCTGCTCTTCGCGTTAGCGATTGAGCCCTTGGCCATGGCGCTGAGGGATTCAAAGAACTGGAGGGGGATTGTGGGGGGGCGGGGGGGGGGGGGGGGGTGGCGGTGAGGAGCACCGGCTGTCGTTGTACGCAGATGATTTACTGTTGTACATCGCGGATCCGCCGGGGTTGGGGGGGGGGGGGGGGCGGATGCCAGAGTTGTTGAAGATACTTGGGGAGTTTGGGGACTTTTCGGGCTACAGGCTCAACGTGGGGAAAAGTGAGCTTTTGTGCTGCACCTGGGGGAGCAGGTGAGGGAGATAGGAGAGCTTCCGTTGAAGAGGGCGGAGAGGAGCTTTAGATATCTTGGGATACAGATAGCTAGGAGCTGGGGGGCCCTGCACAGGCTAAACTTTTCGAGGTTGGTGGAACAGATGGAGGAGGAGTTCAGGAGGTGGGACGCGCTGCCACTCTCTTTGGCGGGCAGGGTCCAATCGGTTAAGATGACGGTGCTCCCGAGGTATTTGTTTCTTTTCCAGTGCCTCCCCATATTGATTCCGAAGGCTTTTTTCAAGAGGGTGAATAAGAGTATTCTAGGGTTCGTGTGGGCGCAGAAGACCCCGGGAGTGAGGAGGGTATTCCTGGAGCGAAGAAGGGAGGCAGGCGGTTTGGCGCTGCCCAACCTGTGTGGGTATTACTGGGCTGCGAATGTGGCAATGATTCGCAGGTGGGTGACGGAGGGGGAGGGTGCCGCATGGAAGAGGTTGGAGGTAGCGTCCTGTGTGGGTACGAGCTTGGAGGCATTGGTGACGGCCCCACTTCCACTCCCCCCGGCAAGATATTCCACGAGTCCGGTAGTGGTGGCGTCCTTCAAAATTTTGGGGCAGTGGAGGCGGCATAGGGGGGAAGTGAAGGCCTCAGTGTGGGCCCCGATATGGGGCAATCACCGGTTTGCACCAGGGAGAATGGATGGTGGGTTTCTGAGTTGGCATCGGGCAGGCATCAGGCGGATGGGAGACCTTTTCCTCGACGGGAAATTTGCGACTTTAGAGGAGTTGGAGGGGAAGTGGGGCCTCCCCCCTGGGAATGCTTTCAGGTATATGCAGATTAGGGCGTTTGTTAAGCGGCAGGTGGCAGAGTTCCCGCTGCTGCTGCCTAGGGGGGTGCAGGATAGGGTGCTCTCGGGGACGTGGGTCGGTGAGGGGAGGATCTTGGCAATTTATCAGATGATGCAGGAAGAGGAGGAGGCCTCGGTGGAGGAGCTGAAAGCGAAGTGCGAGGAAGAACTAGGGGAAGAGATTGACGATGGACGTGGGCGGATGCCCTGGGGAGGGTGAACTCGTCCTCTTCTTGCGCACGGCTCAGCTTAATTCAGCTGAAGGTGCTGCATAGGGCGCACATAACTGGGGACAGGATGAGCCGGTTCTTGGGGGGGGGGGGGGGGGGGGGGGAGGACAGGTGCGGGAGGTGTTCGGGAGGCCCGGCGAACCACACCCACATGTTTTGGGCATGTCCGGTGTTGGAGGGGTTTTGGAAGGGGGTGGCGGGGACTTTGTCCAGGGTGGTCGGTTCCAGGGTGGAGCCGGGCTGCGGGCTCGCGATCTTTGGGGTAGCATTGGAGCCGGGAATGCAGGAGGCGAGAGAGGCCGGTACCCTGGCCTTTGCGTCTCTAGTAGCCCAGCGTAGGATTCTCTTACAGTGGAGGGACGCAAAGCCCCCGAGCCCGGAGGCCTGGATCAATGACATGGCCGGGTTCATCAGGCTGGAAAAGGTTAAGTTTGCCCTGAGGGGGTCGGTACAAGGGTTAGTCCGGCGGTGGAAGCCTTTTCTCGATTTCCTGGCGGAGGGGTAGAGGGCGGTCAGTCTCAGCAGCAACCCGGGGGGGGGGGGGGGGGGGGGGGGGGGGATTTGTTAAGGGGGTTTGTTATTGCGACGGTGTGTTTGCTATTTTCTTTTTTCTTGTATGGTTATTAGTTATTAATTTATTACTTTGTATTGGGGGGGGATTTATTTTTATGTTTAGTTCTACACCTTGTTTACTTTAACTGTTGGGAGAAAATTTGCTGTTGAAAAATTTGAATAAAAATTATTTAATATATAGAGAAAGAGCTGAACAATCTCTCAGCAAGGAGAAATATATGGAGTTACGTCTTGGCTCAGCTGAATTGCAGGACAGGCTCGAGGGGCAAAATGGCCTATTCCTTTTGTTGCGTTCTTCTGAGAACAAAGGCCAATAACAGCCATATCTTGGAAATGAAGACAATCGAGCCATTTGTGACTCATATGAAGGTCAAATTTTGAGTTTAAGTTCTTGCATGCTGTTACAGAGTTTCCAATCAGGAAAGTGCTGCTAGCTAGAAAAGGAATTTGTCAACAAATACATTGATAAACTGGTTGGGAGAAATGTTCCTGCACCAAACAGTGCCCTAGCTGCTTGCCTCTCTTCACAAGAAAGGCAGGGAGACATTTCATGTGAACACAACAGAACGACGACATCCCACCAGCAGAAAGGCAGAGAATAAAGAATTGATGTAATTTCGGCAAGAGGGAAGGAGATCAAAATGACCACACCCTATAATACCTGCCCCATTTAAGAATGAAATGAGATGATAAGAATGCTTCTGTAAATGAAGATCTGAAATTGCTGAGAACAATTATGGCCTGACGTGCAAGGCAAATATCATCCCATGGTTGCTGCACATTTTTATTTTTGTTTTATAAATTTAGTGTACCCAATTCATTTTTCCCAATTAAGGGGCAATTTAGCATGGCCAATCCACCTAGCCTGCACATCTTTGGGTTGTGGGGGAGAAGCCCACGTAAACATGGGGAGAATGTGAAAACTCCACACGGACAGTGACCCAGAGCCATGATCGAACCTAGGACCTCGGCGCCATGAGGCTGCAGGGCTAACCCACTGCGCCACTGTGCTGCCCTATTGCAGCACATTTTAACACTTAGGATGGATGGCAAGATCATGATGTTGTACCATTTTGTAAAAGAGAAAGGATTAAGCATGTTGTTCATTCAGGCACTTCCCAATCCGAGGTGATCTTTTGTTAACGAGAGGATAGATTTATTGTTCTCTAAGAAACAAGGCAGATCAAGGTGTGATAGAAGAAATTCCAATCAAATAGCAAAAGGAACCTCATTTGATCGTCATCGCATATTTAAAAGGCCCGGAGAGAAAACAGGGTGTGGTCTGCTTGGATTCAATGAAAGAAATCCATATGTAATGATGATTACTTTGATTTTTTGAAAATAAAATGGGAAAAAAAACAATAGTTAAGATGAAAGCTTATTTTCCATGCGGTGGTATTTCAAATAAAGGTTACTTCAGATGATGGATCACCACTTGATTCAGGATAATTCCAGTACTCTGCACAATTATTAATCCGGTTACGTCAATGAGCCCAGAATGATATCCGGTCAAATGTCAAGGCAAACAGCAATGCTGCTATTGCAAAGGATTCCTGGAAATAAAGCACACAATGCTGGCACAGACTCTTATCTCTCTCGTTGACTGGAAGAAAAACCAAGCAAGACACCCAATTGCAGACAGGCTCAAAGAATATTTGGCCCATAAGCCAAGACATTTGTGCTCACAAGAAAGCTGACTTCGGAAAATGGAGATATGAGCTAAAATAAAAGAGAAAATGTACATCAGAAAACCAAAAGAGGTTTTTGTTAAACTTTGATAAAGGCATCAAAGTGCTTGGTAAGCTTGAAGGAGAAGTGCCTGGAATTCAGTCAGCAGGAAAAAAGAAATTAATTACATGAACAAAAAATAAATGTTTAACTTTACTGTATAAGTACTAAAGGTGTTGAGGAAAAAACAGATGTATTTGAGTGTTCAGTCACACAACTCCGGAATATAAATCGAATCATCCCACTCAGCTACAAAACGAGCACAGCCAATGAAAGGAGTATAAGTTTTGCCCAATGAGTGGGTCTTCAATCAAACTGGAACAAATGATATTACTTGTCCCTATTCTCCATAAAAACACTAAAGTCCAGTTTTATGCCATAATGGAAACCCTCTCTGTTGCGCCAAAAATAGCAGATCTGCCTCAAAATTCTAAGTCTCACCCGCAAACAAGGCATTTCTAATTTTCACAGGTGCAGAAGTGGAGGCGGGACATGCATGGTTTCAGAGGCGGCTGCCCATTAAATCACTACCTGCTTCCACTGAAGCGGAATTTTGGTATGCGGGATGTAAAACCCAAAGTGTGCAGATTAGACCAGATAAAAGCAGGTCTGAACTGGTGGAATTGTTTGAATAACCAAAGTATTCCTTAAGATACACCCTTGGAAGAGGCAAGGCACCCTTTGTAATTCTTAAAAATAAACAGGATTGTGCATAAAGAGGCCATAAACTCATTGCAATGGTCAACGTTGTCAAACAACTATCAAAGCTGTCAAAGAACTATCAAACTACCAACTAAAAGCTGAGTTCGCATGGAGGCGTATGGGTAAAGAATGATGAGGGAACGGGTGGGCAGTATCTATAGAATCCATAGATTCCCTTCAGTGCAGAAAGAGGCCATTCGATCCATCAAGTCTGCACCAACCCTCCGAAAGAGCACTCTAGCTAAATCCACCCCCCCGCCCGATCCCCATAACCCGCGCATTGATCATGACTAATCTACCTATCTGCACATTGTAGCTGATACTAAGTTGGCATCGGGGCTTGATAGGCCGGCATAGGATATATAAGTGGCCATGGGTGTATAGGGGGACAGCAAGAGTAGGCGAGGGCTGAAGGACTATTCTTTGTCTTAATATTTTAAAATTTGCTTCAACGAAGTGCCAGAGCACAAGAGGCAGACCATCTTCCCAAGCCACCTCTGCACCCGGCAGCCTTCAAGCAGAGCTATATGTGGCCACGTTTATAGAACATAGAAAAATACAGCACAGAACAGGCCCTTCGGCCCACGATGTTGTGCCGAACTTTTGTCCTAAATTAAGAACAAATTAATCTACACCCCATCATTCTACCGTAATCCATGTACCTATCCAATAGCCGCTTGAAGGTCCCTAATGTTTTCGACTCAACTACTTCCACAGGCAGTGCATTCCATGCCCCCACTACTCTCTGGGTAAAGAACCTACCTCTGACATCCCCCCTATATCTTCCACCATTCACCTTAAATTTATGTCCTCTTGTAATGGTTTGTTCCACCCGGGGAAAAAGTCTATGACTGTCTACTCTATCTATTCCCCTGATCATCTTATAAACCTCTATCAAGTCACCCCATATCCTTCTCCGTTCTAATGAGAAAAGGCCTAGAACCCTCAACCTTTCCTCGTAAGACCTACTCTCCATTCCAGGCAACATCCTGGTAAATCTCCTTTGCACCTTTTCCAAAGCTTCCACATCCTTCCTAAAATGAGGCGACCAGAACTGCACACAGTACTCCAAATGTTGCCTTACCAAGGTTTTGTACAGCTGCATCATCACCTCACGACTCTTAAATTCAATCCCTCTGCTAATGAACGCTAGCACACCATAGGCCTTCTTCACAGCTCTATCCACTTGAGTGGCAACTTTCAAAGATGTATGAACATGGACCCCAAGATCTCTCTGCTCCTCCACATTGCCAAGAACCCTACCATTAACCCTGTATTCCGCATTCATATTTGTCCTTCCAAAATGGACAACCTCACTTTTCAGAGTTAAACTCCATCTGCCGCTTCTCAGCCCAGCTCTGCATCCTATCTATTTCCTTTGCCGCCAACAACAACCCTCCTCACTATCCACAACTCCACCAATCTTCGTATCCTCTGCAAATTTACTGACCCACCCTTCAACTCCCTCATCCAAGTCATTAATGAAAACCACAAACAGCAGAGGACCCACAACTGATCCCTTTGGTATGCCACTGGTAGCTGGGCTCCAGGCTGAATATTTGCCATCCACCACCACTCTCTGACTTCTATTGATTAGCCAGTTCGTTATCCAACTGGCCAAATTTCCCACTATCCCATGCCTCCTTACTTTCTGCATAAACCTACCATGGGGAACCTTATCAAATGCCGTACTAAAATCCATGTACACCACATCCACTGCTTTATCTTCATCCATGTGCTTGGTCACCTCCTCAAAGAATTCAATAAGACTCGTGAGGCAAGACCTACCCCTCACAAATCTGTGCTGACTATCCTAATCAAGCAGTGTCTTTCCAGATGCTCAGAAATCCTATCCCTCAGTACCCAGCCAGCGGGATTTTCTGTTACACCGGCTGGTCAATGGGGTTTACTATTGTGGGGCAGCCCCACGCCGCCGGGAAACCCCCTGGCGCTGTCAAAATGGAGAATCCCGCCGGCGAAGAATCCCGCCCTCTAGTTTCATTAAAAGATAACTTCCTGAGTATTGTGTGCTTTTCATCATCAGAGGGACCTAAATATTTCATTAATTTTAGTTCCCCTGCTTCCAGCAAGTTGCAGTAATTTCAAACTTCAATGACAAAACTTTTAACTGAGGCTACCAATTATGCAGCATTCAACAAAGTTGTATGAACATTTTGCGATTTGCTAACAGCAAAGTTAACTGGTCCACAAATGAATAGAAACAGGAATATCATGGGCGCAATTCTCCACACTCACGACGGTGCGGAGAATAGCGGGGTTCGTAAAATTTTACGGCCACGCTAGTCTGACGCCCTCCCGCTATTCTCCCCCCCCCCCACGCCCGACTCCCGATACGAATCGCTGCCGCCGTTTTTTTACGGCCAGCAGCGATTCTCAGCTGGCCGATGGGCCGAGTTCCAAGCCCTTTACGGCTGTTTTTACGAACGGCAAACACACCTGGTCTGGCCGTTCGTAAAAACGGCCGTAAAGTGCCGATTTTTAAAACCATGGCACCGATTGGCACGGCCGTACCACGGCTGTGCCAAGGGTGCCATGGGCCCGCGATCGGTGGGCACCGATCGCGGGCAGCGGGTCCGATACCCGCGCACTCTTTGTCCTTCCACCGCCCCGCTGTATCACTTCGCGGGGCGGCTGAGGGGCATCCCGGCCCGCGCATGCGCGGATTTCGCGCAAATGCGCGATGACGTCATCCGTGCATGCGCGGGTTGGAGTCTTCCAATCCGCGCATGCGCGGCTGATGTCATGTGACGCGTCAGCCGGCGCAAACTCTGGCAAGCGGGCTTAACGAAATTCGTTAAGCCCGCGATGCCGGAGTTTACGGCGGCGGCATGCTAGCCCCGACCAGAATCGGTTCCCGGTCGGGGAGGGGAAGGCTGGCGTCAAACCCGCCCGGATTTAACGCCAGCCTTACGATTTCTCCCTCTCTGGGAGAATCGCGCCCCATATTTTTCAAACTTCTCTGCTAACGGTTTTGCTTCAGTTTTCACAAGTGTTTTTTCTGAAATTGATGCAGTGATGCGCAATAAGGTTTCCTTTATATCAGCAAAGTTCATTTTCAAAACCAAAACAGCATCTGCATGAGCAGACTACCTGGTGTCACAAATTCTTTTGACTGTCAAATGTTTTCATTTGTCTGCTCCAAGCATGATTGCAACATATTCCACCGATGCTTGGAAACTGAAAAAAAGGCATACACATTTTGGACAAAGTCAATAGAATGTACAGCTTCCTCACAGGATTTAGCTGCAGAGTTGCAGATTAAATTCAAGGAGCGACTGAAACATGGGATGAATAAGGCACATGGACTTGCATTGTTCAGTCTTCCTGTAGACCTGAATATGTTCCTGCCATATTTGCAGCATTATTGAAACTTTGCCCATGCCAAATTTTGAT
The DNA here is from genome assembly GCF_902713615.1 of Scyliorhinus canicula. Lineage (NCBI taxonomy): Eukaryota > Metazoa > Chordata > Chondrichthyes > Carcharhiniformes > Scyliorhinidae > Scyliorhinus > Scyliorhinus canicula. The sequence continues at coordinate 60,179,879 of NC_052154.1, read as the reverse complement.
GGCTAAACCTAAATTTGCAAAGATTTCCAAAACAGTTGTCTCTAGACACGAATAAAGACGGGATTGTAGCTGGACAAAACAACAAAATTGCTCTACAACTTCACTGGTCACCTATCTTAAAATGAATCTAAATTGGTCCACGCAACTCATATATGGTGTTGAATCAACTATTATGGAATAGTATCTGGCATTTTTCACTTCATTATTGAATTGGTTTCTGACTGCTCTATCATTATAGTGATGAACTCATCGTGTGTTTGGTGTGTTAAAAAGTTGGTCATCACTGAGCCACAATATTGATACTTTTTACAATGTTCTTTGCGAAACCCATCAAATTCACTGAGCTATTCAAGGCAGGCTAAAAAATTACCTCTTTGTTTGACAATGGTGACTCATCATGTCCTCATAACAGTTAATCCCAAAGACAGCAGGTTGACTTTGGTAACAACACGTCTTAGCACTTTCCTCCAATAAGAACATCCCTTTTCAATCTGAGTCGAAAACGCAGAAAAATTCTTCCAGATAATTTACATATTTGAACCAAAGCACACATAGCTTTAATATGAGTTCAGAAGTTTATCTTGTAGTTCCATTGTCATTTCAGAGTCCATTTCTTGTTTAACGTTTTCAGGTGATGTGGTATCTCCAGAAATCAGCATGTCGAAGTCATCAGATAATTCACCCAAACTTTTTAAAGTAAAATAGTTGTTTTTTTTGCTTAGCTTTGTCCTCTTGCTTCACCTTCAATTTTGTACATTTTTGACTGCTAGATTGCTAGTGTTGTTTCATATTTGCGAAAGGAACTGATCTTGATTTTAGGCAGCTCAAAAAGTGTCTGAAAGACCAGGGGCTGGATTCTCCTCTATCTGGCGGGGCGGGGGTCCCGGCGGGATGGAGTGGCGTGAACCACTCCGGTGTCGGGCTGCCCCAAAGGTGCAGATTCCGCACCTTTATGGGCCAAGCCCTCACCTTTAGGGGCTAGGCCCGCGCTAGAGTGGTTGGCACACCGCCGGCTGGCGGGAAAGGCCTTTGGCGCCACGCCAGGCTGATGCCTGACGCGGAAGGAAAAGAGTGCCCCCACGGCACAGGCCCGCCCGCGGATCGGTGGGCCCCGCTCATGGGCCAGGCCACCGTGGGGGCACCCCCCCGGAGCCCGCCCGCGCCGCTGGTCCCGCCGGTAAATACCTTGTTTAATTCATGCCGGCAGGATCGGCATAACAGCAGCGGGACTTCAGCCCATCGCGGGCCGGAGATTCGCCGGGGGGGGGGGGGGGGGGGGGGGGGGGCGCCGACCGGCGCGGCGCGGCGCGATTCCCGCCCCCGCCGAATATCCGGTGCCGGAGAATTCAGTGGCCGGCGGGAGTAGGACTCACGCTGGCCCCCGGCGATTTTCCGACCCAGCCGGGGGGGGGGGGGGGGGGGGGTCAGAGAATCCAGCCCCAGGTGTTTTGTTTGCAGTCAATCCCACGTTTTTATCAGTTTCAAACTCTGCAAAAATTGGATTCATCTTTTAATAATGAAGCTGTGATTCTGATCATGGATTTCTTACAACACCCAATCTACTCTCTTCCTGCCCATTCTCCTCACAAACTCTGCCTCCCCATAGACCCACAACCCCATCACAATCTTTCCCTCCCTCCATTATACAACCTGGCCCTCACACACTCTCCCTCCCTGCAAGTCTAAAATTGAGCCCCCTCACACACTCTCCTCACCCAACACCCTCATAATACCCCCCCGATACCCTCACACACTCTCCTCACCCAACACCCTTATAATTCCCCCCCGATACCCTCACACACTCTCCTCACCCAACACCCTTATAATACCCCCACGATACCCTCACACACTCTCCTCACCCAACACCCTCATAATACCCCCCTGATACCCTCACACACTCTCCTCACCCAACACCCTTATAATTCCCCCCGATACCCTCACACACTCTCCTCACCCAACACCCTCATAATCTCTCCCCCTGAGCCCCCTCACGCATTCTCCTCACTCAACACCTTCATAATCTTCCCTACCTATTCTCACAACCCCACTCACCTGGCTTGCAGGGTTCTTCAAGACAGCCAGCCATGCCCCTCCCTCACTTTGGGGCACATTGAAGTGCACCTATTGCTGCCCCAGGCCCGCTCCTGGTGGCCTGATTTGGGCCTTGGATACCCGCTGCTGGCTCTCTGTCGGCTGGTGCCGGTGTCTGGCACAAGCCTGCTCATCTCGCTTGCTCAGCTCCTTGTGGCATAATTGGCAAAGCGCAGCAGCCTCTCCCTTGTCTCCTGGCATGGTCTTGCGCATGCGCGCCTCAAGTTAGCCATTCACTACCAGTTTTCCTGCTCTTTCAGACTCACCAATCAGAGCCCGATCAGCCTCCCGTTGGATGCTGAGTGCACCGGCCGGGCACACAGCCTCCGTCCCGTGGCACGGGGCCTCCCTCCCTCCCCCAATGGTCGGGCTCAGTGTCTGGGCAAAGTGTGTTTCATTGCAAACCCACCTCTGCAGCAATCCATGAAATTTGTTGGGAATCCTGAATGCACAGATTTGATTTCATTTATATGGAAGCTGCCTTTACTATAGAGTGACTTTCTATATAAAATACTCTGCAACTGCTTCCAGTAAGTTTAGCTTGCCTCTTTAGATGTGGATTATGGAGCTGTAATGGTCTTTTTCCAGGGGTGTTTAAAGTTTGGAAAACTATTTACCTGATGGGTGATCTTGTTATAATCTTACCCCTGCTCATCAGCCTGCCCTAGTTGGATTGTATCTTCTTCATTTGAACTGTTGTGAGGAACTCCATGAGCATGTCCTCCATCACTCCTGTTTTTTGCCTTGACTATTGATGGGTGACGTTCATTATTATTCTGGTCAATTAAGAGCTTTGAGTAATGAATAAAAAAATATGTGTACATCTCTAAGCCCAGCTCTCCCTTCCCTGTGTACCGAAGGGTATCCAACACAATCCATTCCATGTGTACTTTGCCTGAAGGCAGGTTCTCGACTCATTCTCTGCTGAGGCGTCATCCTGAGCGGTTACTTTTTGGTAATTTTCGTCAATGGTGGTTCACCATTGCTTTTCACTCTCAGGGAGAGGAGGCAGGTCTCAAGTCTACCTCAGCCAGAATGGAAATTGCTGTTGGGATTACTCGGCACCTTACATCAGCACTTTCAGTTAACTGCCCCCCCCCCCCCCACCCCACCCCAATCCCAGAAATGCACATGCTGATAATATTAAGTAGAGGGATGCTCTGAGGATTGCAGGAAACTGGAATCCCACTGTCATAAATGAAGTGCTTGAGTGAGATGATGTTCACAATATGCTTCGCTTGCGTTGGTGTCGGTGTCCACTACCACAACACTTGAACTGTGGCTTTAAGTTGATTTACTAGCAGCCCAGTGACACATTTGGACATAGGACAGGAGAAATATCTCTATATTCTCCTTCGATTTACAGAGCCTCGTTTAATCTGTTACAAATGTCTCTTGATTTGACAAATATCCACATTTTACACTTTCCAAAGCCAACATCCCAATTATTTATTTTCAAAGCAGAAAGTCACCCACAGGTGGTAAATATTTGTTGCATTGCCCATGCAGTCAAAAAGGATCAAATGTTAATTCTGCCACTTGTACTCTTGGCGAAGGAAGCTGCACTTGAAAAGATAGGTTTAAGATAGAGCTAAAATATTGCAGCTCATATTCCTCTATTCACACTGCCTGTAAGCAAGGCATCCTACTGGGATCACTGAATTAATCGCCCATTAATTGTTACATGGGCCTGCAGAGGTTAACTAGATATTTTGCTTTCAACAATTGGTGCCATTCTCATAGAGACACAGCCTTTGATTTCCTCATACCTTCGAAAAGCAACAATGTACCAGGAGGTTTATCAGCTGTAAATCGATTTTAACCCCACCGATATTAACTTCTGAAGTAGATTTACATTCAATATATTGTATTCAGTCCTAGCAACACCTGCACTCCAGACATCCATGGGATAATGTCTGTACATGACTCATGCACTTCAAGGTACAATTAGCGAATCAAGCTCTATATTGCCTTTCATGAGCAGCCCACAAGCAGAGACAGTTCTAAATAAAAATAAAATGTCATGTGAAAAATATAAATCAGCTGAGTAATCAAGAGGGTAATATCCATTTGGCAGAAGAATTACAACTTTGGTTTAATGAGTGGAAATAAATGACTATTGCTGAAACAAGTAATTTATTCAGGTCTTAGAAATTGAAACACGAAAGGTGAGATTCCACCTCTAGTCATTTATTTTCCAGTTCATTACAAAGTATTTTTTTAGATTTGATGCCCATTTTAACCAGTTTTAAACACTTCAAGCAAAGAAAATGTAGATGCAGAATACTCTAATGGGCCAGTAAAGCTGAATTGTGTCTGTCGTTGTCATAAACATTCCAGAACATTTTAACATATATTAACATATGTATTCCCGTACCAGCCTCCCCGGACAGGCGCCGGAATGTGGCGACTAGGGGCTTTTCACAGTAACTTCATTGAAGCCTACTCGTGACAAAATCGTGACGATTTTCATTTCATTTTTTCATAACAGTGAGTTATATGGATTTACTGGACCTTGAATAAACAGATATATGAAGTGAGAATACCTTAAACATTAATACTTAAGCAATTGATTTTTAATTGTTATTCTAATTGTTAATTACTTTTGGGTACAGGAGTCCAATATTTTGTGGGCAACATGTTTGCCAGAAAGTATGTCACACCTTATAATCTCATTTGGCCCTTTAAATGCAGGCTTCCTCCATTTGTGGTATTTTTATTTATCCTGGAGAAAACATTTGAATATCACGTTTGCCTGTCTGTTCCGAGCTCAAAGTCTAGTCTTTCCAGTGTACTGCCTTTATTGAACTGCAAGTAACATGGCTGCCCCAGACATTCCCTTGTGGCAGAGGTCACATGACTATGGCAACCCAGCTAAGACACATAGTAATGATTGCATTTCAAAACACAAACACGGTCTAGTACCACATCCTGCAGTGACATGGAGCCACAATGAGAGTTTAGCTGTGACCCTCATTTGCTGAAACCTCAAGCAGTGCAGGAAAGAGGAACCGCAACTTTGGTTCCAAGAATTTGGAAAGTTTGACCCAGTCAAACTGGGAACTAATCACATATTGGAAAGCCCCTGTGTTACAACTCCCTATATTGCTAGCGGGCAGGGAAGTGATAGGAGCCAGTGTCATAAAGTGCCATTTTGCAGCATTTCGTTTCTGCAGGCACAATGAGGCTGTACTGCAGAGCACGAGCCTCAGTTAAATAAGAAAATGATTAACGTGAGACCACTGTGAGTAAATATATCCCTATCTAACGGCACTCTGTTTGCCCCAATGTCTCAAACCCCCAATGCAACCCCTGGACCCTCAATGCCCCAACTCCCCTATAAGGGGGGGGGGGGGTCATCAAGCCTCCCAGCCCCCAAAGTCGCACCTCACATGGGCAAGGCACCATCAATCTCCGGTGTGGCAGATGCCACCTTGGCACCCTGACAGTGCAAGGCTGGCACTCAGGTGGCACTCTCAGAAACAGAATACCCCCACGGTGATTCTCCGGCCCACGATGGGCCGAAGTCCCGCCGCTGTCAGGCCTCTCCCAATGACGTGGTTTAAACCACCTCTCCGCCGGTGGGATTGGCGGCGCGAGTAGGCCCCCAGGGTCCTGGGGGGAGTGTGGGGCAATCGGACCCCGGGGGGTGCCCCCACGGTGGCCTGGCCCGCGATCGGGGCCCACCGTTCGGTGGGCAGGCCAGTACCTTGGGGGCACTCTTTTTCTTCCGCCGCCGCCACGGCCTCCACCATGGCGGAGGCGGAAGAGACCCCCCTCCACTGCGCATGCGCCGGTGGTGACGTCAGCGGCCGCTGACGCTCTGGTGCATGCGCGGACTAACGCCGACCGGTGAAGGCCTTTCGGCCAGCCCCGATGCCGATCGGCGTTGCGCCAAAGGCTGTTGGCGCCAGTCGGCGGAGCGGGAGCCACTCCGGCGCGGGCCTAGCCCCTAAAGGTGCGGAGAATTCCACACCTTTGGGGAGGCCCGACGCCGGAGTGGTTGGCGCCACTCCGCTATGCCGGGACCCCCTGCCCCGCCGATTAGGGGAGAATTTCACCCTTATCTCACACAATGGTGTTATTTAAACAGGTACTCGTCATTGAAGCTGGGTCGGGGATTGGTGTCGGTGGTTATGACTAACCAATTAAGCCACTTGGGTGACTGATGGGGGACGCGTTTTGGAAGCCATGGTACCCACACAGGCACACAAACTGCAGAAGGGTAATTTAGATGTGAAACATTAACTCCCATTTTCTTCACAGATACAGCCAGTCCTGATGAGTTTATCCAACATTTACTGTTTTTATTTCAGATTTCTAGCATCCGCAGTATTTTGTTGTTATTTCTTATAATTTGGAAACTATTGTGGGGCAAATGTCACTCAGACTCTGGACTTGGTCAGAGAAAGTTATTCTTTATCACAAGCGTACAGGGAAATATTCAAACTGCAGAATCTCTCAGGTAGTAGTTGCAATAGCATACATCCCCGAACAGGCGCCGTAATGTGGCGACTCGGGTCTTTTCACAGTAACTTCATTTGAAGGCTACTTGAGTCAATAAGCGATTTTCATTTCATTTCATTTTTACACAATACAAGTTAGTGGGAAAGTATAGGATGTAAGGGGGAAAAAATTACAACTTCGGAACAGCTCAGGCTTATCAGCTATAGTAACTTCATGGCTAGCAAAATACATCTGGGAAAACAATAGCAAGTGTATTGTCATGGAGGTTTGTTGTAGGAAAATACAGCAAGAGAGAGACAACCTTCATGAATATAACTTATGTTATAACTTACATTAATCATGTTAATCCTTAACTCCCCACATCATAAGTCGAACACCAATTGAGACTTCAAGGAAACACTGAAGAAAATAGCCTTGTTTGAGCTGACCTCTTAACAAAAAAGTTATGTTTAATTACTCAATTTGATTATTTATTTATTATTGGTTCCATTTTAAACTTCAGATAAAGCTTCAGTTTGTCATGTTCATAACCTCATCCATCACACTGAAGGCTTGGGTGGGGGTAGGTCAATTTCTGAACTTTGAACAAGATAAGTTTTTTTTAAAAACTTCTTCAAATGGACTGACAACCTCCCCACTCTTGCAAAAATATGTCTTTTCACCATGACAAATTACTGACGATGCTAGTTTGAGAAAACACTGAGGACCAATTCTATGACATTGCAGTTCCAGTTTTTCCCATTGGGAGGGGATATCTGGAACTCATGGGCATCTGCCCAGGACTTTACACACATGAAAGAGGCGTGCTTTGATTAAATGTGCACTAAATGTTTAAGCTGCATAAAAAGGGCTTTTTTCTTTTAATTCAATAGAACTACTTGGTTCTCTACTACGCCTTTCATTCTTGCTCGTCTCTACTCCATTGCTCTTAAATATCATTGCTACAACCCTCTTTCATTGGTTAACTTCACCACCTCTCCTCTTTTCACTGCATCATTGCTTTCATCTTTCCCCTTTTTCTTCACTTAACTGTCAAATAGGTTACACTAATAACAGGACTTACCTTATTTAAATAGAATGACTATAATTACTAATGGATGAGATAATTGTACATTTGAATAAGCAGATGCACCAGGAGTTTGATTCCGCTATGTGTGGGCATACGATTGACAGTGACTGTTCAACCTGAATCTAAAATTGGATTATCGTGGTGTACATACGTGTTGTTTCATGATGCAGGAAAATCAATCACATTGTGTGCGCCTGACCGTCACAAGTCATTAGAAAAAGCTTTGACAAACAGTCATCTGGACTCAAAATGTGAGCTCTTTTCTCTCCCTACAGATGCTGCCAGACCTGCTGAGATTTTCCAGCATTTTCTCTTTGGTTTCAGATTCCAGCATCCGCAGTAATTTGCTTTTATTAGAACAAGGTGTTACCTCGGAAGGCGAAGGTAGGAGAATCAGGATAATCCTGGACTTCTCTGAAACACCTCCCAGCAACCAGTTCGGGAGCTGCTGGAAACACGCGAATATTTCACTACCTTTCCTTTTTATTCTAGATATATTACAAAGCTGTCATAGAACATAGAGAACATAGAACAGTACAGCACAGAACAGGCCCTTCGGCCCTCAATGTTGTGCCGAGCCATGATCACCCTACTCAAACCCACGTATCCACCCTATACCGGTAACTGAACAACCTCCCCCTTAACCCTACTTTTAACACTACGGGCAATTTAGCATGGCCAATCCACCTAACCCGCACATCTTTGGACTGTGGGAGGAAACCGGAGCACCCGGAGGAAACCCACGCACACAGGGGGAGGACGTGCAGACTCCACACAGACAGTGACCCAGCCGGGAATCGAACCTGGGACCCTGGAGCTGTGAAGCATTTATGCTAACCACCATGCTACCCTGCTGTAGCTTTAAGAATGGGCATTTAAGAACTGTACCTTTAAGAAATGGGTGTTTATCAGTGATGTCAATATGTGTGTGGAGCTGGGCTGCCTGTCACCCTTTTACTTTTTGTTTTAGGCTGTTTGCCGCAGGGTGTGTTTTATTTTCGCTTTCAGAGCTGGATAGCTGCACTCACAGCCAGAAGGGGTATTAGTCTTTCTCTCTGTAATCTAAAAACTGTAAATCGATCCTTTGGTGATTTAAAACTAATAACTGCTCTCAGTAGTGACTTTAACCTGATGTGCTTCTGTTAAAATTTCTTTTTTAAGTCTCATGGACGTTAAAAGAACCGCTTAAGGATTACTTAGTGTTGTATTCTTTGGGGTTGTATTTGAATTCATGGTTGCTAAGATGTTCACTGTATGTTTTAAAAAGGTTAACTTGAGTTCATAAAATAAACACGGTTTTGCTTCAAAAAATACTTTTCCATTCCTGCTGTACCACACCTGTAGAGAGTGGGCCGTGCTCCCCATACCACAATCTATTAAAAGTTGTAGGTCAGGTGAACTCCATGATACACTTTGGGGTTCTTTAAACCCTGGCCCATAACAAACTGGGGGCTCGTCCAGGATAAAAGTCTATCTATTGGATTGGGTCAGTGAACTTAAAGATAGTGAGGCGTGAGCATATTGTGGTTGCTTTTCAGGTGTGGTATTACAGTTTGAGTGGGGAGTGTGTTGGGGACAATGGCTCTTTCAGAAGCTCTGAAGATTTTGGAGGTGGAGATGGTCACACACAGTACCTTACAGACAGAGACTAAAAGCAGACTGTTAGATTGGGCAAAAACATTGCAGTTAACCTTACTTGACAAAATGCGAAAGTATGAAGTAATTATGGTGGTGGCTAAGCATTTAAAGTTGCCTGAGGTACAGTTTGACTCATTGGAAATGGCAAAAATTCAGTTACATATTAAACAAATGGAACATGAGAAAGAATTAAAGCAGCTTGAATACGAAAGAGATAGTGAGAAAAAAGAAAGAGAAACGGAGATACAGATCAGGGAAAAAGATAAAGAGAGAGAGTTTGAAATTCAGAAAATGGCCGTGAAACATGAAAGTCAGTTAAAATTAGCAGGCGTAAAGGGAAACGTACAGTTGGATGATAGTGAGAAAGGGCATCATAGTCGAAGGCGTGGTGGGGATCTATTTAAATATGTCCAAGCATTGCCAAGGTTTGATGAGAAGGAGGTAGAAGCCTTTTTCATTTCATTTGAGAAGGTAGCTAAACAAATGAAATAGCCACAGGACATGTAGGTATTACTGATTCAAACAAAACTGGTAGGTAGGGCTAGTGAAGTGTTTGCAGCACTATCAGAGGAGGTATCTGTGTCATATGAGGAGGTGAAAAAATCCACCTTAGTTGCATACATAGAAGCCTACCAGCAAAGGTTTAGAAATTTAAGGAAAGAATTTGGTCAAACATACATGGAGTTTGAAAGGCTCAAACAGAGTATTTTTGATAGGTGGATCAGGGCTTTGAAAATAGACCAAACATATGAAGCTCTCAGAGAAATTATACTTTTGCAGGAGTTTAAAACTTCAATTCCTGATGTAGTGAGAACTCATGTGGAAGAGCAAAGGCTTAAAACAGCAAGATTAGCAGCAGACATTGCAGATGATTATGAATTAGTTCATAAATCAAAGCTTGGTTTCTGACATCAGTTTCAGCTTGTGAGGGATAGAAACTGGGGACATGAGAAATACTCAAGTGGTAAAGGTAAAGGTGATCTGATGGGAGATAATAAGGAGAGTGTACCTCAGATTAAAAAAGAAATCCAGGAGGGTGGAAAAGAAATGAAAAGTTTCAAATGTTTTCACTGTAATAAACTAGGCCATGTAAAGTCAAAGTGTTGGTGGTTGAAGAAAAGCACTGGGAAGGCTGATGTGGTAAAACAGGATAAGACAGTGGGGTTTGTTAAAGTGGTAAATAAAAGCCCAAGTGAAGCGAAGGAGGTGCAAAAGAGTGTGCAGCCTGATCAAGAGGTGATTGAGTAGAAGGTGCCAGATCTCTTTAAAGAATTTACTTGTGTGAGTAAAGTTTACTCATGTGTATCAGGAGGAGCAGATAAATAAGTCATAATTTTAAGAGATACGGGAGCTAGTCAATCTTTAATGGTAGGAGGTGAGGAATTACGTACTTTAGGAAGAATGTTGCCAGAAAAGGTGGTGATATGTGGAATTCAGGATGAGAGGAGTAGTGTTCCATTATATAATGGAATTATATAATGGTTTATATCCCTGAACAGGTGCCGGAATGTGGCGACTAGGGGCTTTTCTCAGTAACTTCATTTGAAGCCTACTCGTGACAATAAGCGATTTTCATTTCATTTCATTAGGGCAGCAGGGTAGCATGGTGGTTAGCATAAATGCTTCACAGCTCCAGGGTCCCAGGTTCGATTCCTGGCTGGGTCACGTGGAGTCTGCACGTCCTCCCCCTGTGTGCGTGGGTTTCCTCCGGGTGCTCCGGTTTCCTCCCACAGTCCAAAGATGTGCGGGTTAGGTGGATTGGCCATGCTAAATTGCCCGTAGAGTCCTAATAAAAGTAAGGTTAAGGGGGGGGGGGGTTACGGGTATAGGGTGGATACGTGGGTTTGAGTAGGGTGATCATGGCTCGGCACAACATTGAGGGCCGAGGGGCCTGTTCTGTGCTGTACTGTTCTATAAGGTACGGTTGGAAAGTCCAGTGAAGAGTGGTGAAGTGGAGTAGGAGTAATAGAGAAACTATCTTGTCCAGGAATACAGTTTATCTTGGGTAATGATATAGCTGGATCACAGGTGGGAGTGATGCCTACTGTGGTTAATAAGTCAGTGGAAAATTAGACAACTGAAGTGTTGAAGGGCGAATATCCTGGGATTTTTCTGGATTATGTAGTAACAAGGTCGCAAAGTCACATGTTAAGACAAGAGGAGAAATCAAAGAGTGAAGATGAAGTTGAAGTGCAATTATCAGAAACAATTTCTGATCAGATGGTTGAAAAAGAACAAGAACAGGTGGAGGATGAGGCGGATATTTTTAGCCCAGGAGAATTGGCGGAGTTGCAACAAAAATATATAGAAATAAAACGGATATATCAGAAAGCATAAACGGAAGAGGAATCTGAATGTATACCAGAGTGTTATTACTGCAAAAGTGATGTCTTGATGAGAAAATGGAGACCTTTACAGTTGCAGGCAGATGAAAAGTGGGCAGAAGTTCATCAAGTAGTATTGCCAGTCAGGTATAGAAAGGAGGTGTTGCGAGTTGCACATGAGGTACCAGTGGGAGGCATTTGGGAATAAGGAAAACTCAAGCTAAAATACAAAAACATTTTTATTGGCCTGGACTACATAAAGATGTAGTTACATTTTGTCAATCATGTCACACATGTCAAGTGATAGGAAAACCTCAAGCAGTGATAAAACCAGCGCCCTTAATACCCATTCCAGCATTTGAGGAATCTTTTACAAGGGTCCTAATCGATTGCGTAGGACCGCTTCCAGAACAAAAAGTGCGAATCAATATCTTTTGACTATCATGGATGTGTCTACTAGGTTTCCAGGGGCCATTCCAGTATGTAATATTACAGCTAAAAAGATTGTGGAGGAGTTACTTAAATTCTTTACTAGATATGGACTACCCACAGAAATACAATCGGATCAAGAATCAAATTTTACCTCAAGGTTATTCAAAGAAGTTATGGATAGCTTGGGAATAAAACAATTTAAATCAACTGCGTACCATCCAGAATCGCAGGGAGTGTTAGAAAGGTGGCATCAGACATTAAAGACAATGTTGAGGGTTTATTGTCAAGATTATCCAGGGGATTGGGATAAAGGAATTCCATTCGTACTGTTTGCAATTGGGGATGCACCTAATGAGTCAACCAAATTCAATCCTTTTTAACTAATTTTTGGCCATGAGGTAAGAGGACAACTTAAATTGATTAAGGAAAAATTGGTGAGTGAGAAATCGGAACTTGCATTCTTGGATTACGTGTCAAATTTTAGGGAATGATTAAATAGAGCAGGTGAATTGGCTAGACAACATTTGAAAGTTGTACAAAATGTAATGAAATGGGTCACGGACAAGAAATCCAAAGTTCGTAGTTTTGCCAGTGGAGATAATGTTTTAGTGTTGTTACCAATGGTAGGTGAACCTTTAAAAGGTAGGTTTTGTGGACCTTATTAGATTGAAAGGAAATTAAGTGAGGTGAATTATCTGGTAAAAATACCAGATAGAAGGAAGACTCACCGACTGTGTCAGATGAATATGCTTAAAAGGTACTTTGAAAGGGAAGGAGAGAAAAAGGAGGTTTTAATGATTCTAACTCAAAGTGACGAACCAAATCCAGATGACTGTGAATTTGACATACCTCAAAGTAAATTGGAAAACGAGGATGTTCTTAAAAATTGGGATAAATTGTTCAGTACCTTTCCAGAGGAAACACGGACTGACCTGAAAGAGTTATTGATATCACGTGAGCAAGTTTGTGGAGATAAATTGGGCAGTACTAAAATGGCTATACATGATGTAGATGTGGGAAATGCTGTTCCAATCAAGCAACATCCATATAGACTTAACCCTTTAAAATTGACTCAGTTTAACAAAGAGATTGAGAGTATGCTTAAAAATGGCATAATTGAAGTGGGTTGCAGCCAATGGAGCTCACCCATAGCGATGGTACCTAAACCTAATGGTGCCCAACAGTTGTGTGTGGACTATAGAAAGGTTAATGCAGTTACAAGAATGGACTCTTATTCTATCCCACGTTTGGAGGATTGCATTGAGAAAGTGAGACAATCAGCTTTTATTTCCAAACTGGATTTACTTAAAGGTAACTGGCAGGTACCTTTATCAGAAAGGGCGAAGGAATTTCAGCTTTTGTGACTCCAGATGGTATATACCAATTCAAAGTTATGACATTTGGCATGAAAAATGCCTCAGCCACATTTCAACGGTTAACTAACAAAGTTGTTTCAGGATTACCCAATTGTGCGGTATACATCGACGATCTGGTAATTTGTTTCAGCCAGACATGGAAAGAACTTTTAAAACATCTGATGGAGTTATTCGGTTGACTTCAGGAGGCGGGTTTGGTGATAATCCTAGCCAAAAGTGTATTTGGAAAAGCCCAAGTCACTTTTCTTGAGGAGTTTTGATACCCTCGAGACAAAGGGAAATAATGCGATTTCTTGGCATGAGTGGATTTGATCGAACATTTTTGTAAAAGGTTTTGTAGCGTGATTGCTCCACTGATGGACTTGCTGAAGAAACGTCGAAAATTTCACTGAACAACGGAGTTTCATCAGGCATTTGACTGCCTGAAAGCTGTGATAACCAATGCTCATGTGTTGGAGAATTGCAAGGGACTCTATGATCAGATTGAACTTTAAGGAGAAATGCCAAGGCGTGGGGAAATGGACGGATCGTGCAGCGACCTTCTTGTTCAAAGAGACTGCTAATCAAGAAGGATTTCAGTTGGAGGAAGAAGAACGAGTGTTTTAAGACTTCCGGTGGCAGCCATGGAGGGGTAGGTGACACATTTGATCGCTCACGCCTGTAACGGACTTTTGGACCTTTTCCCCCCTTTTCTTTCGGATTTTATGGGATAAAGCAGTGAAGAGTGAGACAGTTAGGAGAAATCCCCCTCCGGTGTATGGAGAATTGGACCAGAAGTTGACGTGTGAGATGACAAAGTCCTATAAGGGAGACGCAAGCAGAGCTGGTAACATGGGACAGCATGGCAGAGGGCAAAGGCCGCTGGGTAGACAGCACAATGGTCGACGGAGCAGCTGGTGAAGTTTTTCGAGGATTGCTTTGCCAAGCTGAAGAAGGACACGCTGGACCCGATTAAGGCTTCGATTGATCAAGTGGTTCAGAACCAGGAAACCCACGGGAGAGCAATCCAGGAGGTCGAAGAGAGGTTGTCCAAGCACGAGGAGTATATAACCATGCTGGAAAGCAAGGTGGAGATGATGAACGACCGCCAGAAAAGAATGCAGGAGAACCTGGAGAATTGGTCCAGGAGGCAGAATCTCAGAATTTTTGACCTCCCTGAAGGCAGTGAGGGATCGGATGCGAGGGCCTATGTGAGGGACATGTTGAGAAGTTGATGGGGGCTGGGGCGTTCCCTCAGCCCCTGGAATTGGACAGAGCGCACGGAGCCCTCACGAGGAAGCCCAGTGTGAATGAACCGCTGAGGGCCATGGTGGTACGTTTTCACCGTTTCATGGACAAGGAACACATTTTGCGGTGGGCCAAGAAAGAACGGAGCAGCAATTGGGGAACTGAGAGTTGCGCATTTATCAGCACCTGGGAGCGGATTTGGCCAAGAGGCGAGCTGGGTTCAATCGGGCAAAAATGACCCTCTTTAAAAAGGGGGTGAAGTTCAGGATGCTGTACCCAGCCCGCCTGTGGGTCACGCATGAGGAACAGGACTTTTACTTTGAAACACCAGATGAAGTATGGACCTTTATTAAAGAAATGAAACTGGAGGCGAATTAAAAGACACTTAAGCTTTGGAGAAGCACTGTGGCAGCGATTTGCGGTGCTGGATTGTATAAATTTAAGTAGCTCTACGAGAAATAATGGGCTGTGTGGATGTTTAAAGGTTCATCTGCCTTGCAGGGACCTTGTTAGAGGGGGGATGGGCTTTGAATTTAGTTCTGCTTTTTGGGTGACTTTTTCTAAAGTGATTGTTTCTTCACTGTTTCTTTCTGTTGTTTGTTTACTGGGGAATGTGATGCTTTTAAAATGTTTATTCATGTGGGGGGGGGAGAGAGGCGAGTTCAATAGGGAGACAGACTGCTTGGTGCCAGGGGTGGGAGCTATCGAGTCAGCATGGGTCAGTTTACTCTCAGAAGCGCAGTGGGGGGTGGACAGGTGTTAAGCTGGAGCTTGACTTGGGGGATTGGGTTTTTAGTGTTGTTGATGGGGGGAGAGATGCTAGGGGGAATGGAGGGGGGAGCTTCTTTGCTGACAGGCGAGGAACTGTTACTAGGGGACAAATGGGAGGTCGGGAACGGCGACACCCCGAGTGGGGACTCGAGGACGCGGAGGGTGCAAGCTCAAGGCTGGCCTAAAAAGGGTGATGGCTAGTCGGCAGGGGGCGGGTTGGCAGCCCCAACCCAGGCTGATCACATGGAACGTGAGAGGACTGAATGGGCGGGTGAAGAGGGCTCGCGTGTCCGAGCATTTGAGAGAACTGAAGGCGGACATTTCAATGCTACAAGAGACACACCTAAAGGTTACAGACCAGACAAGATTGAGGAAGGGGTAGGTTAGTCAAGTGTTCCACTCAGGACTGTACTCAAAGACCAGGGTGGTAGCGATCTGGATCCGCAAACGAGTGGCATTCGAGGCAGGGAGAATTGTGTCAGACAAGGGGGGTGGGTACATAATGGTGAGTGGGAAGCTGGAAGGGGTGCGAGTGGTACTTGTGAACATATATGCTCCAAATTGGGATGACATGGAATTTATGAGGTGGGTGTTAGGTAAGATCCCAGACTTAGAGTCACATAACCTGATCATGGGAGGGGACTTCAACACAGTCATTGATCCGGAATTGGACTGGTCAAAATCCAGGACAGGGAGGAGGCCAGCTGCGGCAAAGGAATTGAAGGGTTTTATGGAACAGATGGGGGAGTAGACCGATGGAGGTTTGCACAGCCGAGGACAAAGGAGTTTTCCTTTTTTTCACATGTCCACAAGGTATACTCTCGCATCGACTTTTTTGTTCTGAGCAGGGCGCTAATACATCGACTTTTTTGTTCTGAGCAGGGCAAAGTTGGTGGATACTGAGTACTCGGCGATTGCAGTGTCGGATCATGCCCTGCACTGGGTGGATCCACGGATTAGTGTGGAGAGAGGTCAACGCCCGCTGTGGAGACTGGATGTGGGGTTGCTAGCGGATGAGGAGGTCTGTGAGCGGGTTAACAAGTCATCCAGAACTACCTGGAAACAAATGATACGGGGGAGGTCTCTGCAGCGATGATCTGGGTAGCTTTGAAGCCAGTAGTCAGAGGGAAATTAATCTCGATACGGGCCCACAGAGAAAAGGTGGAACAGGCTGAGAGGGATAGATTAGAGGAGGAGATACTCGGGGCGGACAGGAGATACTCGAAGGCCCCGGACGTGGGGCTACTGAGGGAGCGGCAGAGCTACAGGTGGAGTTTGGTCTGTTGACCACAAGGAACGCAGTGGAACAGTTGAGGAAGGCAAGAGGGGCGATCTATGAGTGCGGGGAAAAGGCAAGCGGAATGTTGGTGCACCAGCTCAGGAAAAAAGAAGCGGCCAGCAAGATAGGTAAAGTAGAGTAGAGATGGTAATACTGTCCTGGACCCAGCGGGGGTGAACGAGGTGTTTAAGGACTTCTTTAGTAAATTATACGAGTCGGAACCCCTGGCTGGGATGGAGGGGATGAGGCAATTACTGGATCAGTTGAGGTTCCCGAGGGTGAAGGAGGACCTGGTGGAGGGGCTGGGAGCCCCAATTGAGATTGAGAAAATAATCAAGGGGCTGGAGGGCATGCAGTCAAGCAAGGCCCCGGGGCCTGACAGCTACCCGGTGGAATTCTATAAGAAGTTTTCAGAGATATTGAGCCCACTGCTGGTGAGGACATTTAATGAAGCAAGAGAGAAGGGAGTCCTCTCCCCAACAATGTTGTAGGCCTCGATTTCATTTATCTTGAAACGGGAGAAGGATCCGGAGAAATGCAGGTCATACAGGCCGATTTATAGAACAGTACAGCACAGAACAGGCCCTTCGGCCCTCGATGTTGTGCCGAGCAATGATCACCCTACTTAAACCCACGTAACCCGTATACCCGTAACCCAACAATCCCCCCATTAACCTTACACTACGGGCAATTTTAGCATGGCCAATCCACCTAACCCGCACATCTTTGGACTGTGGGAGGAAACCGGAGCACCCGGAGGAAACCCACGCACACACAGGGAGGACGTGCAGACTCCACACAGACAGTGACCCAGCCGGGAATCGAACCTGGGACCCTGGAGCTGTGAAGCATTTCTCTACTAAATGTGGATGCAAAACTGCTGGCTAAGATACTGGCCACAAGGATAGAGGACTATCCTTGCCCCGGGGATGATAGGGGAAGACCAGATGGGATTTGTAAAGGGCAGGCAATTCAAGGCCAATGTTCGAAGGCTTCCAAATATTATTATGGTGCCCTCAGAAGGAGAGGAGGCAGAGGTTGTGGTAGCGATGGATGCGGAGAAGGCTTTCGATCAGGTGGAGTAGAATTACCAGTGGGAAGCGCTGGGAAGGTTTGGGTTTGGTGAGGGCTTTATCGACTCGGACACCGGTCTCGCTCTACGCAGATGACCTGCCCTTGTACATTTCGGACCCATTGGAGGGGATGGGGGCAGTAATGCGAATCTTGGGGGAATCTGGCAATTTTTCGGGGTATAAATGGAACATGGGGAAAAGCGAGATGTTTGCGATTCAGGCAAGAGGGCAGGAGAAGCGACTGGGAGAGCTGCCGCTTAGAATAGTTGGGAAGAGCTTTCGATATCTGGGAATCCAGGTGGCCCGGAAATGGGAGGCATGACACAAGTTAAATCTATCCCGGTTGGTAGAACAAATGGAAGGGGACTTTAAGAGATGGGACATGCTCCCGCTATCACTGGCGGGGAGGGTGCTGACTGTGAAAATGACAGTCCTCCTCAGATTTCTGTTTGTCTTTCTGTGCCTCCACATCTTTATCCATAAGGCCTTTTCCAAGCGGGTGAATAAGATTCTTTCGGGCTTTGTGTGGGCGAGTAAAACCCCGCGAGTGAAGAAAGTGTTGCTGGAGCGCAGTCGGGGGGAGGGTGGGTTGGCGCTGCCAAACTTCTGCAATTGCTACTGGGCGGCTAATATCGCCATGATCAGGAAGTGGGTAGTGGGGGAGGGGTCAGCATGGGAGCGGATGGAGGCGGTGTTATGTAAAGACACCAGTCTGGGAGCATTGGTAACGGCACCTCTGCCGTTCTCGACGGCCCGATACTCCACAAGTTCGATGGTAGTGGCGACTCTAAGGATCTGGGGGCAATGGAGGAGATACTGGAGAGTGGAGGGAGCATCGATTTGGACTCCGTTTTTATAACAACCACAGGTTTGTACGGGGTAGGCTAGATAACGGGTTCCGGAGTTGGCAGAGGGCAGGAATTAGAAGGATGGGGGATCTATTTATAGACGGGAGCTTTCCCAGCTTGAAGCTTTGGAGGATAAATTTTAATTGCCAGCAGGGAATGGTTTTAGGTATTTGCAGGTGCACGATTTCCTGAGAAAACAGGTGCTGGCCTTTCCGCTGCTGCTGCCGCGGGGGATACAGGATAGAGTATTTTCCAGTACCTGGGTGGGAGACGGGAAGGCATTGGATATTTACCAGGGGCTTTCAGAGGCAGAGGAAACTCTGGTGGAGGAGCCTAAGAGAAAGTGGGAGGACGAGCTAGGAGGAGAGATAAAGGCGGGTCTATGGGCGGATGCCCGAAGCAGGGCTAATACTTCCTCATCGTGCGCCAGGCTTAGCCTGATACAATTTAAGGTATCCACCGGGCACACATGACAGCGGCTAGGATGAGTAAGTTTTTCGGGGTAGAGGATAGGTGTGCGAGGTACGGGAAGCCCAGAAAATGATGTCCACATGTTTTGGCCATGCCCGAAGCTGAGAGGGTTTTGGCAGGGTTTTGCTGTGGCAATTTCCACGGTGCTAAAAACATGGGTGGTGCCGAGTCTGGAGGTAGCGAGCTTTGGAGTGTTGGAAGATCCAGGAGTTCAGGGGCGAAAGAGGACGACGTATTACCTTTTCCCTCCTGGTAGCCCGGAGACAGATCTTATTAATGTGGAGGGACTTGAAGCCCTCGAGTGTAGAGACCTGGGTTAGTGACATGGCTGGGTTTCTCAGTCTTGAGAAAATAAAGTTCGCCTTAAGAGGGTCAGTGTTAGGGTTCTCCCGGGGTGCCAGCCGTTTGTCGTCTTTGTTGGGGAAATTAAAAAATGTCAGCAGATGCAGTATCCCAAGGGCGGGGGTTGTTGTTGTATGGTTGAGGTGTGTGAAGATTGGGCTGGGGGGAGGGGGGGGAATGTTTATTTTACCATGTTGCTGTCATTGTTTTTCTTACTGTTCTAAAAATTTTCAAATACCTTAATAAAAAATTATTTTTAAACAAGAAATGGATGTTTAAGAAATGTACCTTTCAGAAATGGGTGTTTATCAGTGATGTCAGAGTGTGGGTGGAGCTGGGCTCTCTGTCAGCTTTTTACTTTCGTTTTGGGCTGTTTGCTGCAGTGTGTGTTTTAGTTTCGGTTTCAGAGCTGGATAGCTGCAGTCCCAGCTAGAAGGAATATTGGTCTTTCTCTCTGTAATCTAAAAGCTGCAAATCGATCCTTCGGTGATTTAAAACTAATAACTGCTCTCAGTAGTGACTTTAACCTGATGTGCTTCTGTTAAAATTTCTGTTTCAAGTCTTATGAATGTTAAAAGGACAGCTTAAGGATTACTTAGTGTTGTATTCTTTGGGGGTTGTATTTGAATTAATGGTTGTTAAGATGTTCACTATGTTTTAAAAAAGGTTAACTTGAGTTCACAGAATAAACATTATTTTGCTTTATAAAACACTTTTCCATTTCTGCTGTACCATACCTTTAGCGTGCACCATGTGCTCCCCATACCACAATCTATTAAAATTCGTGGGTCAGGTGAACTCCACGATACACTTTGGGGTTCTCTAAACCCTGGCCCATAACAAAAGCAGTGAAGAACAGAGAAATATTTTTGCCCTAAATGCTAATACGCTGTTGTAAAAATGGCAAGCTAAATTAAGATGGATTCCTTACCAGCCTCTTATCCAATATCCAGCTGTAAACTACAACCTATTAAAACTTCAGCAACATGTATCCTACCCACAAACTCAAAATTGTTTGCCCTCCATCCTCCTCCTCCTTGCTGACCAACAGTGGTTTCCTGACCCCAATATGTGAAGTTTGAAATCCTGAGCGGGATTCTCCGACCCCCGCCGGGTCGGAGAATCGCCGGGGGCCGGCGTCAATTCCGCCCCTGCCGTGTCCCGAAGTCTCCGGCACCAGAGATTCGGCGGAAACGGGAATTGCGCCGCGCCTGTCGGTGGGCCCCCCCCACCCCGGCTATTCTCTGGCCCGCGATGGGCCGAAGTCGCGCCACTGTCATGCCAGTCCCGCCCGCGTGGATCAAACCACCTACCTTACCGGCGGGATCAGGCTCCGGGGTCCTGGGGGGGGGGGGGCGCGGGGCGATCTGGCCCCGGGGCGTGCCCCCACTGTGGCCTGTCCCGCGATCGGGACCCACCGATCGGCGAGCGGTCCTGTGCTGTAGGGGCACTCTTTTCCTTCTGCCTTCGCCATAATCTTCACGATAGCGGAGGCGGAAGTTACCCCCTCCCCTGCGCATGTGCAGGGATGACGTCAGCAGCCGCTGACGCTCCGGCGCATGCGCAGACTTCCGCCAGCCGGCGAAGTCCCTTCAGCCCCAGCTGGCGTGGCGCCAAAGGACGTTCCCACCGACCGGCGGGGCACCAACCTCTCCAGCGCGGGCCTCGCCCCTCAATGTTAGGGGAGAATCCCACCCCCTATCTCAAATTTTTCCAGGGACTTACTGACCCTATCTACCTTTGTAAACCTCTTAATATTCGCCCCTTTTGGTTCCCCAACAAGCATTTTGAATATCTCCCTTCATTATGCTCCAGGTGCCTCAATCGTACTCTTGGCAACTCACACCCTGAACCATATCTATACCCATAAAAACCTTCACAATTCTTATCTCTTTGGCCATTCCATTAATCACCTCTTCTATTTCTTCTACCATGATTCAGCATCCATGGTCCATTATGGTGGAACAGTTGAGGAACAGTGGAGAACCTTCCAAGTGATTTTTCACAGTGCTCAGCAAAGGTTTATACCAACAAAAAGGAAGGATGGTAGAAAGAGGGAAAATCTAAGGAAATAAGGGAGAGTATCAAATTGAAGGAAAAAGCAGACAAAGTGGCAAAGATTGGTGGGAGACTAGAGGACTAGGAAATCTTTAGGGGGCAACAGAAAGCTACTAAAAAAGCTATAAAGAAGAATAAAATAGATTATGAGAGTAAACTTGCTCAGAATATAAAAACAGACAGTAAAAGTTTCTACAAATATATAAAACAAAAAAGAGTGGCTATGGTAAATATTGGTCCTTTAAGTTTAGAGGATGAGAAGGGAGTTTTAATAATGGGAGATGAGGAAATGGCTGAGGAACTGAACAGGTTTTTTGGGTCAATCTTCACAGTGGAAGACACAAATAACATGCCAGTGACTGATAGAAATGAGGCTATGACAGGTGAGAACCTTGAGAGGATTGTTATCACTAAGGAGGTAGTGATGGGAAAGCTAATGGGGCTAAAGGTGGACAAGTCTCCTGGCCCTGATGGAATGCATCCCAGAGTGCTAAAAGAGATGGCTAGGGAAATTGCAAATGCAGTCGTGATAATTTACCAAAATTCACTCGACTCTGGGGTGGCCCCGGTGGATTGGAAATTAGCAAACGTGACACCACTGTTTAAAAAAGGAGGTAGGCAGAGAGTGGGTAATTATAGGCCAGTGATCTTAACTTCAGTAATAGGGAAGATGCTGGAATCTATCATCAAGGAAGAAATAGCGAGGCATCTGGATAGAAATTGTCCCATTGGGCAGACGCAGCATGGGTTCATAAAGGGCAGGTCGTGCCTAACTAATTTAGTGGAATTGTTTGAGCACATTTCCAGTGCAGTAGATAACGGGGAGCCAATGGATGTGGTATATCTGGATTTCCAGAAAGCCTTTGACAAGGTGCCACACAAAAGGTTGCTGCATAAGATAAAGATGCATGGCATTAAGGGTAAAGTAGTAGCATGGATAGAGGATTGGTTAATTAATAGAAAGCAAAGAGTGGGGATTAATAGGTGTTTCTCTGGTTGGCAATCAGTAGCTAGTTGGTGTCCCTCAGGGATCTGTGTTGGGCCCACAATTGTTCACAATTTACATAGATGATTTGGAGTTGGGGACCAAGGGCAATGTGTCCAAGTTTGCAGATGACACTAAGTTGAGTGGTAAAGTGAAAAGTGCAGAGGATACTGGAAGTACTGGAAGTCTGCAGAGGGATTTGGATAGGTTAAGTGAATGGGCTAGGGGTCTGGCAGATGGAATACAATGTTGACAAATGTGAGGTTATCCATTTTGGTAGGAATAACAGCAAACGGGATTATTATTTAAATGATAAATTATTAAAGCATGCTGCTGTGCAGAGAAACCTGGGTGTGCTAGTGCATAAATCACAGAAAGTTGGTTTACAGGTGCAACAGGTGATTAAGAAGGCGAATGGACTTTTGTCCTTCATTGCTAGAGGGATGGAGTTTAAGACTAGGGAGGTTATGCTGCAATTGTATAAGGTGTTAGTGAAACATTTAAAATTATGAAGGGAATAGATAGGATAGATGCGGGCAGGTTGTTTCCACTGGTGGGTGAAAGCAGAACTAGGGGGCATAGCCTCAAAATAAGGGGAAGTAGATTTAGGACTGAGTTTAGGACAAACTTTTTCACCAAAGGGTTGTGAATCTATGAAATTCCTTGCCCAGTGAAGCAGTTGAGGCTCCTTCATTAAATGTTTTTAAGGTAAAGATAGATAGTTTTTTGAAGAATAAAGGGATTAAGGGTTATGGTGTTCGGGCAGGAAAGTGGAGCTGAGTCCACAAAAGATCAGCCATGATCTCATTGAATGGTGGAGCAGGCTCGAGGGGCCAGATGGCCTACTCCTGCTCCTAGTTCTTATGTTCTTATCCGTTCCTTTACTCCTCTTCAATCATACTTCCCTCCCTCAGTAAAGTGCCATGGGACATTTTTCCACATTGAAATGTACTGCAGAAAAGTGCAAAAGGATCTTGCTCATATGATGAAAAAGTTGGGTGTTTTCAATGATTGTAGAATAATATGAATTTTAAAATGAAAACAGAATATTTTACATAAAAAGACTTTGGCCAGAATTGTCTTGAAAATTCTGGCCAAAGTCTTTTTATGGTTTGCCCATCAAGAATGTTGAATTGAATTGGGTATGAGAGGACAGGTGTACCCACGGAAATGTACTCCATCAGGGTCGGCAACTTCAGGTAAGAAATGCATGAGAAAAAAATTGGAGATCATATAGGAAATTAAGAAAAATTAGACTCCTCCCTCAATACTTTGTTCCTTCATTCATTCAAGTATTTTACTGCACCTTGCAGCAAAACAAATTTGGTTTATATCCAAATTAACATGCAAACGTTCACAAGAACATCTCTGAAATAATGCAAGGTGGCACACAAGAATGTTTTCAAAGCTCTGTTGCTCACTCTCTGACCATAATATCAATATGTTATCACTCCATAGGAACCTTACGACTGGCAAGGTTATGTCTCAGTATTTCTGGTGTATAAATTTTGCAGTATAAATCCATTGAGATTAAACTAATAAAAAGTATACAGGGAAATTATTTTGGTTATTAAGAATTGAAACAAATTTGACAAGTTATTTAACAGTGAAGCATACTGTTGTGCTGAACCATCATGGACATCATAGTAAGTTGCTTTATTGTCTTCTTTCCCACACAACAAACTGCAGCTAAAAGTAGGAGGAATCAAAGTTGGCAAATATTGCTGTGCAGGGGGGCACAATTATCTATTTGCCATGGTCATGTGCCTATGTTGAACCCAGGATCAAAAGTTCTTATTTCTATTCTATAATGATCCTCTTGGTCTCTGTGAAAACATCACACATCCAAAAAGGAAAACAATTCGCTTGAGTCCTACAATCTAATCATTAACTGAAACTCCTACAGTATTTCAAGCTATGCTTTGTTTTGTCTTTGGTCTTTAACTGGAGCTTGAATATTTGGTTGAAATCATCGCCCTTCATAAAGGTTACACTCAGAGAAAGGGGGTTGGTCAGCTCAGTTAGTTAGATGACCTAGTGTGCGGTTGGGAATGATGCCAACAGGTTTGATCCCTGTTCCAGCTGAGGTAGACTCAGGGCCTGTCTCCTCAACCTGCCTATAGCAGAAATCACCCATCCGCTGTGGCTTTGCGATCTTCAAATAGTCGAGGGCGTTACTGGAAGAGGAATCTAGAGAAAATCAATTTACAACAAAATATCTGTTTCTTAGATTAAGATTTTGGCAGCCAAACATTGTTGCCCCCCCCCCCCCTCAATCCCGCACAGTTTGCACTAAAACCGGATTCCCTTCTGCACTCAGTGAGGTTACATATTCTCTTGTGTTCTGTTAATGCACTGCAGTTGTATGACATTCGGGTAAACCCTAATTACAATCCTTAATAATTTAAGCAGATACAATTACTTTTCCCTTGCCAAAAGTGATGTGATTTTCTTCTCTGAAAATTATAGCCTATCTTTCTCCAAGATAAGTTGTCGCCTGCTGGGAAGAAATTTGAATTTATAGTATGTAAAATTAGCCCTCTTATTCACCCAGTCACATCACTTTTTTATATTAATCTCTAGAGTTGGCGTGTAATATTTTTTGTATTTTCACTTTCAAGGTTAGACTTATCCTTTATGAAGACTGCCTCTTGCATTCTTCACTGGCTTATTGAAGATAAGCATTTCTCCTGTTGAGAACCTGAAATAACCTAAGGTGTTATTTCATTGTAAGATTGTAGAATTATTTTTTTTTTTTAAATAATTTTTATTGAAAGAGTTTTTCCATACAATCATTTACCCCCACTAATTTTTAAATTATTTACAACACAATCCCTCTAGGCAAATGTCCCTCCCTCGCCCGCCCTCTCGCGCGCACCAGTCCTCCCCCCCCCCCCCCCCCCCCAGGCAACCTTAACAAACAAGGCAGCCTACAGTTTCAGACATGAGCAGCGAGCAGACTTGCCCGCGTTACAGTCGTGCATGTCCCCCCACGACCCTTGCTGCCCCCCCCCCCTCCCCCCCTCCCTCCCCCCCCCCCTCCCCCCCTCCCCCCCCCCCCCCCCCCCCCCCCCCCGGGTTGCTGCTGCCAAGACCCCGAACGTCTATCTCTGATCTAAAAAGTCAAGGAAAGGTTGCCACCGCCTGGAGAATCCCTGTACCGACCCTCTCAGGGCAAATTTGATCCTTTCTAGCTGAATATAGCTAGCCATATCGTTAATCCAAGTTTCAACGCTTGGAGGCCTCGCGTCCTTCCATTGAATTAATATCCTTCGTCGAGCCACTAGGGATGCAAAGGCCAGTATTCCGGCCTCCCTAGCCTCCTGTACCCCCGGTTCTACCCCGACCCCAAAGATCGCAAGCCCCCATCCTGGTTTGACCCTGGACCCCACCACCTTCGACACCGTCCTTGCCACCCCCTTCCAGAACCCTTCCAGCACCGGACATGCCCAGAACATATGCACATGGTTCGCTGGGCTTCCCAGACATCTGACACACCTGTCCTCACCCCCAAAGAACCGGCTCATCCTTGTCCCCGTCATGTGAGCTCTATGCAGCACCTTAAATTGAATGAGGCTCAGCCTCGCACACGAGGATGAAGAATTGACCTTCTCCAGTGCATCCGCCCACGTCCCGTCTTCTATCTGCTCTCCCAGCTCCCCTTCCCACTTGGCTTTCAGCTCCTCCCCTGATGCTTCTTCCGCCTCCTGCATTATCTTGTAGATGTCTGATATCTTCCCCCCTCCGACCCAGACCCCCGAGAGCACCCTATCACTCGCCCCCTTACTGGGGAGCAGGGGGAACCCCTCCACCTGCCGTCTAGCAAATGCCTTCACTTGTAAATATCTGAACATGTTTCCCGGGGGGAGCTCAAACTTCTCCTCCAGCCCTCCCAGGCTCGCAAACCTCCCCTCTATAAACAGGTCCTTCAGCTGCCGTATGCCCACCCTGTACCAGCTCTGAAATCCCCCGTCGATGTTCCCCGGGATGAATCTATGGTTCCCTCTTATTGGCGCCGCCAACAGACCTCCCATTTCCCCCCTATGTCGCCTCCACTGCCCCCATATCTTGAGGGTGGCCGCCACCACCGGGCTCGTGGTGTACCTCGTGGGGGGGAGCGGCCATGGTGCCGTTACTAGGGCCCCCAGGCTTGTGTTGCCACAGGACGCCCTCTCCATTCGTTTCCAAGCTGCCCCCTCCCCTTCCATCATCCACTTGCGCACCATTGACACATTTGCCGCCCAGTAGTACCCCGAAAGATTGGGTAGTGCCAGCCCTCCACTGTCCCTACTCCGCTCCAAAAAGACCCTCCTCACCCTTGGGGTGCCATGCGCCCACACGTAGCTCATGATGCTACTCGTCACCTTTTTGAAGAAGGCCCTAGGGAGGAAGATGGGCAAGCACTGAAATAAAAACAAGAACCTTGGGAGGACCGTCATTTTGATTGACTGCACCCTCCCCGCCAGCGACAACGGTACCATGTCCCACCTCTTAAATTCCTCCTCCATCTGTTCCACCAGCCTGGAAAAGTTCAACTTGTGGAGGGTCCCCCAGTTCCTTGCCACCTGCACCCCTAAGTACCTAAAGCTCTTTCCTGCTCGCTTGAAGGGGAGTCTCCCAATACCCTCTCCCTGGTCCCCCGGGTGTATCACAAAAACCTCGCTTTTGCCCAAATTTAGTTTGTACCCCGAAAAGTCCCCAAACTCTGCTAATAGTTCCATTATCTCCGGCATTCCCCCTTCTGGGTCTGCCACGTACAGCAGTAGATCATCCGCATACAGCGATACTCGATGTTCCTCCCCTCCCCTAGTCAGTCCTCTCCACCCCCCTGAACCCCTCAGTGCCATCGCCAACGGTTCAATCGCCAGTGCGAAAAGTAGGGGGGATAGGGGACATCCCTGCCTGGTCCCTCGGTGGAGCCCGAAATACTCCGACCTCCTCCCGTTTGTCACTACACTCGCCGTCGGGGCCGAGTAGAGCAGCTTCACCCACTTAATAAAGCCTTCCCCAAACCCAAACCGTTCCAACGTCTCCCACAGGTACTCCCACTCCACCCTATCAAATGCCTTCTCCGCGTCCAGCGCTACCACTATCTCAGCCTCCCCCTCCACTGCCGGCATCATAATTACATTCAGCAATCTCCGCACGTTCGTGTTGAGCTGCCGCCCCTTCACGAACCCCGTCTGGTCCTCATGGATTACCCCTGGCACACAATCCTCTATTCTAGCTGCCAGGATCTTTGCCAGCAACTTGGCATCCACGTTCAGAAGCGAGATAGGCCTGTAGGACCCGCACTGCACGGGGTCTTTATCCCGCTTCAATATCAGGGAGATCAGAGCCTGCGACATTGTCGGGGGCAGAACCCCCCCCTCTCGCGCCTCATTAAAGGCTCGTACCAGTACCGGTCCCACCAAGTCCACATTTTTCTTATAGAATTCCACCGGGAACCCATCGGGCCCCGGCGCCTTCCCCGCCTGCATCTGACCTATTCCCTTGACTAGCTCCTCTAGCCCTATTGGCGCCCCCAGCCCTTCTACCAGCCCCTCCTGGACCCTTGGGAACCTCAATTTGTTTAGGAAGTCCTCCATTCCCCCTCTCCTCGTCGGCGGCTCAGACCGATACAACTCCTTGTAAAAATCCCTGAAGACCCCGTTCACTTCTTGCCCCTTCTGCACTACCTTCCCGCCCCTCTCCTTCACTCCCCCAATCTCCCTAGCCGCATCTCGTTTGCGAAGCTGGTGTGCCAGCATCCTGCTCGCCTTTTCCCCATACTCATAAACCGCGCCCTGTGCCCTTCTCCACTGCGTCTCTGCCTTCCTGGTGGTCAGCAGGTCGAACTTGACCTGCAGGCTGCGCCGTTCTCCCAGCAGCCCCTCCTCTGGTGCCTCCGCATATCTCCTATCCACTTCCAATAGCTCCCCCACCAGCCTCTCCCTCTCCTGCCTCTCCTTTCTTTCTCTGTGCGCCCTTATGGAGATCAGCTCTCCCCTGATCACTGCCTTCAGGGCCTCCCAGACCATCCCCACCTGCACCTCACCCGTGTCATTCAAGTCCAGATAGCTCTCAATGCTCTTCCGGACCCTTTTACACACCTCGTCGTCCGCTAACAGCCCCACATCCAGCCGCCACAGCGGGCGCTGGTCCCGCGCCTCCCCCATTTCCACATCCACCCAATGTGGTGCATGATCAGAGATCGCAATGGCCGAGTACTCAGCTTCCCGTACCCTCGGGATCAGCCCCCTGCTCAACACGAAGAAATCGATTCTGGAGTACACTCTATGGACGTGGGAGAAAAAGGAATACTCCCTCGCCCTCGGCCTACCAAACCTCCATGGGTCTACTCCTCCCATCTGCTCCATGTACCCCCTCAGCACTTCTGCCGCTGCCGGCCTCCTATTGGTCCTTGAGCTCGATCTGTCTAGCCCGGGGTCCAGCACTGTGTTAAAGTCCCCCCCCATGATCAAGCCCCCTGCCTCCAGTCCCGGAATGAGGCCCAATAGGCGCCTCATAAAACCCGCGTCATCCCAGTTCGGGGCATATACGTTGACCATCACCACTTTCTCCCCCTGCAGCTTACCCTTCACCATCACATACCTACCCTCCTTATCCGCCACCACCTCCTCCGCCACGAACGACACCCTCTTTCCCACCAGAATCGCCACCCCCCGGTTCTTTGCGTCCAATCCAGAGTGGAACACCTGTCCCACCCACCCCCTTCTCAGGCGAACCTGGTCCACTACCTTCAAATGGGTCTCCTGTAACATTGCTACATCAGCCTTCAGTCCCTTCAGGTGTGAGAATACCCTTGATCTCTTGACCGGCCCATTCAACCCCCTCACGTTCCAAGTGATCAGCCGGGTCGCGGGACGACCCGTCCCCCTCCCCTGCCGATTAGCCATGTCCTGTTCCCTGCTCGCCCCGGGTCGACCCTCCCCTTCTGACCCGCTCCCCATGGCGATGTCCCCCTCCCCCCACCTCTCCAGTCCTCCACTTCTCGTTTCTGGTCTTTTCAGCAGCAACCCGGTGTCCCTCCCTAACCCCCCTCCCCCCCCAGGCTAGGACCCCTCCTAGCCGCGATGTACCCTCCATTGTACTCCCGTAAGTCAGCTGGTTCACGCTGACCCGGCTGCTCCTGCCACACTCCGACTCCCCCCGGCTCGGGGGGGGGGGCCTCCCCCCCCTTGCCACTCCTCCCTGGCCCCGCTCCAGCGCGGGAAAAGTCGCCATTGCTAGCCACGCCCCGCACTCCTCCCCTCCCCCCTCCTCTGCCCCGCGCGCGGGAAAACAGAGGAAAGCCCGCGCTTTCGCCCTGCCACACCCCACCCCGCCATCTTCAGTTCCACCCCCGTCCCCGTCCATGCCTGTAAAGAACCCCCCCTAGGAGCCCATATCCCCGATCTGCTCTCCCCCCCCGTCCCGCCTCCCCAACTTAACATTATAAATAACAGATAAATAACAAATAACAATGTACTTAACAGTCGCCCTCTACCAAACAGCATAAATAACCATAAATAACCATGAATAACCACAATAACAATAACTAAGGGAAGTTGGCAAAGGGGGAAAAAACATCAGAAGAAAAACCACAGCAAGAGTTCAAAATCCAAACAAAGAATTCAGCTGAAAGTACCCGAGCGGCCAAGGCCGCCAAGTATCCCCTGGGTCTAATTCGAGTCCAGTTTCTCTTCCTGTACAAAGGCCCACGCCTCCTCTGGGGACTCAAAATAGTGGTGTTGGTTCCTGTAGGTGACCCACAAGCGCGCTGGCTGCAGCATTCCGAACCTGATCCGTTTTTCATGTAGCACCGCCTTCGTCCGGTTGTACCGGGCCCGCCGCTTTGCCACCTCCGCACTCCAGTCCTGGTAGACCCTCACTGTCGAATTCTCCCACTTGCTGCTCCTTTCCCTCTTGGCCCACTCCAGCACTCTTTCACGGTCGCTGAGTCGCTGGAACCGCACCAGCACCGCCCTCGGGGGCTCATTTGCTCTTGGCCTCCTAGCCATGACCCTGTAGGCCTCTTCCAGCTCCAGGGGCGAAGGAACGGCCCCTGCCCCCATCAGGGAGCTCAGCATTTCTGCTACATATCCCGGGAGGTCTGACCCCTCCAGGCCTTCTGCCAGGCCCAAGATCCTCAGGTTCTTCCGCCTCATTCGGGTATCCAGCTCCTCAAAACGGCTCTGCCATTTCAGGTGGAGTGCCTCGTGCACCTCTACCTTTCCCACGAGGACCGTGGCCTCCTCCTCCCTCGCAGTCATCTCCTGTTGCAGCTCCCGAATCGACGCCTCTTGGGTCGCCTGGGCTCCCATCAGCCTGGTGGTCGTCGCATTCATTGACTCCAAGAGCTCCATTTTCAGCTCCGTAAAGAAGCGCAGGAGAGCGGCCTGCTGCTCCTCCGCCCATTTCCTCCATTCCTCGGGTGCACCACCGGCCGCCATTTTGGTCTTCTTCCCCCGCTTTTTTTTGGGAGCTGCTGTTGCTCTTTTTACCACCCCACTCCGGGTACCGACCATAAAGTTGGTCTGGTTCTCTTCAGGGAGCCTTCCCCCACCGGGATTTGTCCTTACAGCGCCGTTGGGGCCCTCCAATCGGCCCGAAAACACCTTTGTAGCAGGAGCAGCCAAACGTGCGACTTAGCTGGTAAGATTGTAGAATTATAAAGTGGATTCTGTGGTAATTTTCATGTGAGGGTACAGCACAGATCTATATCTTCTGGGACCATAAATAGCAGATTAATTACCACTTTAATTACCTTTTTCATTCAACTAGTCCTGTTTTATAGTGGTTCAAACAGTCCTATTGTGCCTGTGTGGCTGCAGTTTGAAGATTTAAGTGTGAATGTAATGATTCGGGGCAAACTTCCTCCTCTTGAAATTTTGTGTCGTGATTCACTTGGCCAGAATGTATAGAGGAAAATTGGGCAGGATAAATCTCTTAACAAAGCCTGCCTGATCTTCTGGCCATTTATTCAAATGGCCAAAAATGACTCCATTGGGCAGGTGCAATTGCTTGTACCAGGCTAATTTTCTTCAACGTGATCAACACAGTTATGCGCCCAAGAGCAATGAAGGTGTCTGCCCAAGATACTGCTGATATTGTGGAACACTGGTAATTAATGTAAGATTCCAGAATCAGTTCAGATTGATTCAATTTTGCACTTTTCCATTGCCAATGAGTCATTCACTGAGAGGCAGTGGAGACAGTAGCTTTGTCATTGTAGGACCACAAAGTGGGTGGAAGAGAGGCAGTCTCGAAGGAAAAATTGACACACTTTGCAAAATATAACTTCTGGGAAAAATACTTCTGTGACAACATTTTAGTATTCTTTGATACTGAATTTTATTTGTATCTTTTAATCCTTTACCTCACCGTTCATTTTTACATTTCATCTAAGAGGTGGGGTTGGAATGACATGATCAGCCTTTCCATACCTCCTGGGAGATGGTCACACAATGAAATTAATTTGAAAGTCTCCACCTATCATGCACTGGGCTGAAAAATGGTCTGAAAATGGAATTGGGAAACTTACCATCGCATTCAGGCTGGTGGAGCTGCTTTGTGACATGAGATCCAGAGCTGGACAGTTAGAGCGCCTGCCATTATCAGGTGGGAGTCGAACTATAATATGCCAATCAGGAATATATAGAGATATGAAGTAATAAAGCCAAATAGCACAGAACAGGCCCTTCGGCCCATCAAGTTTGCACCAGTCAAAAACAACCACCTTACTATTCTAATACCATTTCCCAGCACTTGGCCCATAGCTTTGTATATCTTGGGATTGTAAGTGCACATCTAAATACTTCTTAAATTTTTATGAGGGTCGCTGCCTCCACCACCCTTTCAGGCAGTGAATTCCAAACTCCCACCACCCTCTGGATAAAATCTTCCTCACATCCCCTCTAAGCCTCCCTTTCCAGTGCTATCACAAATTTCCCATAATGTGGATTCCAGAACTGCACCAATACTCTAGCTGTGGCCTAACCAACTTTTTATACAGTTCCAGCATAACCTCTCTGCTCTTAAACTCGATGCCTCGGCTAATAAAGGTAAGTATCACATTCCTTCTTAACCACTGTATCCACCTGCTCTGCTACCTTAAGGGACTGGTGTACATGCTCACCAAGGTCTCTCTGATCCTCTGGCTGCTTCCCAGGGTCCTGCTGTTTATCATGTAATCCTTTGTCTTGTTTGTCTTGCCCAAGTGCATCATCTCACACTTATCCAGACTGAATTCTATTTGCCACTGATCAGCTCATCTGACCAGCCCGTCTGTATGTAATTAATGTCTCTTGTAATCAAAGGCTCTCCTCCTCACTATTTACCAACCCACCAATTTTTGTATCATCCACAAACTTACGATCAACCCTCCTATATCCTATCTAAATCAATGATATAACCCAAAAACAGCAAGGGCCCCAACATAGATCCCTGTGGGACCCCACTGGACACAGGCTTCCAGTCAGAAAAACATCCCGCGATCATCACCCTCTGCTGCCTGCTACTCAACCAATTTTGGATCCAATTTGCCAAATTTCCTTGGATCCCATGGACCCTTACCTTCAGTCTCCCATATGGCACCTCATCAAAAGCCTTGCTGAAGTCCAAGTGTACAACGTCAAATGCATTTTATCCCCAATGCACCTCCAACCACAATGGTAAGGTGAGCAACATGCATGCTGTCGCCATTTATAATAGTGTTGAGTAGCCTGCTCAGAGGATATGCAACTGTTTAGAAAACAGCTGAAGCTCTTTGCTTTTTTATTTTTGTGGAGGTGTAAACTTTTTCCCCCAGGCAATGGTGGTCAGCTGGTTCTGTGCACAATTCTCCCACACTGGAAAGATGCTTCAGAGTGCAATACTGACATCAGCAGTACTCAAAATGGCTTGAGTCCTGCAGCGGGAATTATGGACAATTGGCAGACATTGCCAACTGCTCTCATCTCTTATAAAGTCAGAATCATGATGGCACAGAAGGAGGCTATTCAGTTCATTGTGTCCATGTCTGCTCTCTGGACAGCTTTCCAACCAGTCCCATTCTCCTGTTCTATCCGTAAAGCCCTGCAAGGATTCTAGTGGCTTTTAACAGTAACTTCATTGAAGCCTACTTGTGACAATGGTTGATTATTATTACTAAGTTTATTTCATAACCCCTGCACAAAGCTTTTAAACTGTGCCTCTCCCCCACCCCCCACCCCCCACCCCCACCCCCCACCCCCACCACACACACTCCACCAGTCCCTATGCCATCAGTTAATGGGAGCAACTTTCCATTGTCTATCTTATTGAATCTGTTGTAACCTCATGCACCTCTATCAAAACTCCTCTGTATCTCCTTTGTTCAAAGTAGAACAACCACAGCTTCTCCACCCTAAACTCGTAATTAAATTCTCTCATCCCTGGAACCATTCTGGGAAATCGCCTCTGCACCCTCTCAAGGACCCTCATATCCTTCCTAAAATGTGGTGTTTTTTTTCCCCCTTACATTAAGGGGACCAGTGTTAATTTGTGATTGGCTTCGTATCGCCTTCCAAACCCCAAAGTAACACGTGGTGCCTGATCCAAAATAGTAACACAGCAGAGAACTTAATAAATACGTGCAGAACATTTCTACTCAATAATGTAGCAAACAGCAGCCTTTGCCAAATTAACACTACCGAGGACATATCTTTATGTCAAACCGTTCAATTAACCTTTTTTGTATTTTGAAAGTACATGTTGCAGAATCAATGTTCACATTATGGGCGCGATTCTCCCAAAGGGAGACAAAGTGCCGACGCCGGAGTGAAAACTTGAGTGTTTCACTCCGGCGTCGGAGGCCGCTCCTCGCCCCCTATTTTCCCACCCCCAGGGGGCTAGGAGGGCCATCCTCCCCTCCGCTGCCCCGCAAGACATGGAGGATTGATCTTGTGGGGCGGCGGAGGGAAAAGAGTGCGTCTTTCAGAGACGCTGGCCTGACGATCGGTGGGTGGGCACCGATCGCGGGCCAGACATCTCCTGAGCACCCCCCTGGTGCTCGATCCTCCCTCCGCCCCCCACAGGCTCCACACGCAGCGTTCGCGCGCTGTTCACGCCGGCAGCGACCAGGTGTGGTTGGCGCCGGCGTGAACCGGTCATATTAGGCAGGCCACTCTGCCCATCCGGGCCGGAGAATCACCGCTCGACCGGAGCGGCGATTCTCCGAGCGGCGTGTCACGTTTTGGGCGGGGTGGGAGAATCGCGTGCGGGTGCCAGGGCGGCGTGGCGTGAATCGCCCGGCATTCCCGCGATTCTCCCACCCGGCGTGGGGGTCGGAGAATCGTGCCTTATATTCATGTTCATAGTAATTTACAAATACATAAAATTATATATTGAGATGAGTTACTGACACCATTGTATTTGTTGAAGGGCTAAACCAAATTAGTCACCTTTTAAGCAGGGACCATCAAGGCGAAGGTTGTTATTTGATTGTAATGTTTTTTTTAAATAATGGTATGGGTCACACTGCAGGATTTGATTGGCAGGAGTGAGTCAATATGGTTTTCCATGCTGATGCCTCCTAGGCCATGCAACAGTTGGCTTCTGATGTTACTGAAATAGTTCATTGAATTGTAATTTTGTAGTTCATTCCCATTTGCCACTGATCACATACTGTATGAGTTTCAGTGAATCTTTCACATATCAGTGAAAGATTCTGATCTTATCTCATTTTGAGAAAGCACATTCAATCCATAACCAAATATTTTCTACACAGCAATGTTTTCAAAAGAATCTCAAACTTTATTTACATGAACTAGAACTGATGATAATCAGGCCAGATTATTTCAATGGAATTATCCTCCCCGGGTGTGACATCACCATTTCCTTCCCCATTTTCTCTATAAACTAAACTGATTAATATCTAAAAGGAGTTGTTTGGGTCTTTGAGGTAGTTACACACCCAATAACTATAAATCAAGTTATTTTTGAACCTGTACTTAAAAACAAGACCTGAAATGCCTCACTGAAGGTTATTCCCAGTCTGAAATATGATCTGTTTTTGCATGGAGCAGAATAATACTGTCTTGAATGTGTGATTAAAAGTTGTGGCTGCAATTTCCCACCAACTTCCATTTCCATCATGGTTTTTTTTTCAAAAATGAAACAATTATTTCATGATTTCGGAAGTGGAAGTTTAATGAACTTTCAAAATGTTTCTAACACTTCAACAATGCCATTATCATACATCCCAATCATCAGCTTTTTTTTTCATAAACAAAACACTTACAGTTAGCATTTCAAACCTCATCTCAGCCTGTCAGCATTTAAGAAGAAATATCAGCATTTTTCACTGGGATCCATTCACAGGCAGGAATGGAGCTCCCCTGCATCAAAGTGGCTGCTTATTTCAAATGAGGTAACACCTCTACTAAAACTAAGAGGATTTCATTTGTATAGTGCCTTTCAAAACCCGAGGCTGCCATAAAGCACTTTACAGCCAATTAAATACCTTTGAACTGTAGACAGTTTTGTAATTTAGAATGATGTACCGATAAATTAAGCTTTGACTGTTACAACCAGCAGTAATCTCTGACCTCATGCACATTCATTCTCAAAATCCAAAAAAAAGTTTGGAATGAAGAATGGGTTGATTGATATCTGGAAAATAGATTACATTTTGGGTGAGACTCTTCACCAGAACTCAGTTCAATGGCTTTGCATTGATGATGCTGAGTCATCTTCAGTTTAGTAAAGCTACTCTAAGGTAAAAATTATCTATTTAAACCAGTAAAATTAGCACAGTTTCAAGTTCAGTAGTCTCCGATTAAATCTGGGCTGCCACTGGGTTGGGAGTAGAGGCAGATGCAATGTGGGAAACCATTGTTATGTCTATGGAAAATAAACCTTTAGTTGGGATTATTGTGCCGAGTTTCAGTTCACAAAGTAACACCTAAGGCCTGGATTTTCGCCGAGTCAGGATGACTCGGGGAGCTCCTTTAAAAATAGCAGATCCAGATTCATGGATTGGGTCCAGATTCAGGGATTCCCGACCCCATTCTCGGGCTTTAAAGGTTAGCTACTGTCAAAAGCCCACATCCGGCACCCCAGAGCTGGCCATGAAGCTCTGCTGCAGAGATAGGCATGTTCCACTCCTCCACAACTTTTGCTGAACAACTTTCTAAAAGGTAAATTCAACTGGTCCTCTTCATGCCTCCTATAACAAGCTCTGCCCTTCCACCTATCTCCATGGCCCCTCTTGCCCTTTACGTCACTATTCCATGAACAGGATGTGGAACATCCAGGTACAGTTGGCTAGATTTTAGCTTGATGCCGCTGGGGGGTAGAGCTGGCATTTGTGACACTTGGGAGATGTTGGAAAATTGGATCAAAGATGTAGTGGGTAATTTAGCCTGAGGGTAAAAATGCTAGCAGGCAGTCAGATCTGTATACCCACACATGGCTTGAGTTACATTGTCATATTCAGACATAAACTCATTAATAGGAATAAATAGGATACCCCTGTTCAGCCAGGGTGATTCAGTCAAGATCCATTGTCCTCTGGGACACTGTTGTCTGACCAGCCATTATCCCATTATGGAGTCTAATGGCCTCTTTTGACCTTAAATTGGAGGTTAGTTGCAAATTCATAGCATGATGGCCCTGTTCTTTTGTGTGAACAGGAGTCCAGATAACGCGATGATGAGTTCAAGTCTGGACAAGTCTTGGAGAGCCATCTTTGTGGGGCTGGGCGGAGCAGAAGAGAGATAAAAGAATCCTGTTTGAAAAGGTGGAAGCAGAAGGATTTGGAGAATGATCGGGAGAGGCCATGAAAAGACTGCCACAGAGACAAGCTTTCAGCCAGGGTCTGAAGAAGCTTGAGAAACAGCACGAATATGTTCTGTAATGCAAGTAACATTTTTACCTATCTGTGTAAATGGAATTGAGAGGGACATGTTTATTTTACATGTTGTTTAATGGGAAATTGTATGTTAGGATTAAGAGATACATGTGAGCTGTTCTTATTCGGTTCAAAGTTTAAGTATTGTTTTTCTTTTGTGATAATAAAATTTTGTTTGGAAAAAAACAAGCCCTATTTCTCATGCAATTACTCCTGGAGAGAATTGTTTTTTCTGCACAGTCTTAAAAATATAGACGTTGTGGTTCTGGTCCAGTATTTTAGCCACTGTTGGGATCTGGCTTGGCATCCATAATGCACTGCAGATTACTGACCATGATGGAAACTGTCCGATTATTGATTTAGGACTGTGAAGAAGAGACACACATACTTAAAACATTAACGCCATTTCTCTCTACATATATGCTGCCGGACCTTCTGAGTTTTTCCAGCATTTCCTGTTCTTTTAATTTCAGATTTCTAGCATCCGCATTTTTAGAATTATTTTAGAATTGGACAGGTATTGCCAGACATACCTAGGCAGCTGAATGCACAGCCACCAATAGTAGGGTTATGCAAATTGGGAAAGCACAATACCATCTATTGTCATTATTTAAATAAATTTATTTTCCAATAACATACTGATGGCAAACATCATGTAGACTTTTTTATTAGGAAATTGACCTGACCAGCAAAAAAAGAAAAGAAATTATGAGCTACAAACATCAATCTTTTAGTTTCCATTGAAGACATTGAAGCATAATCCATTATTAATAGGTTATAAAATTCTTTAAACAGTATAACAGAATTCAATGAAGTGCAGCTACCAATGTTGACCCTAATTACCACAGTTGCTTCACCAACTGTGATCCGAGAATTTATTTTGAGAACCAAAGTTTCCATATGTTGTGTTGAAGTGAATGTTATGTTAGTCTTGGTCTTGCATTGTAGACCTACTTGACAAGAGGCACGATTAAACCAGAAGAAACAGAGTCCGGTTTCAAGGAGGTTGAGCGGGGTGTTTCTCGGAGCCAGTAGCATGAAGAAAGATTTTGCTATACAACTGCACTTTGCCTGTTTTTATTTGGCCTCGGTGAGGAATGCCACATAAAGCCGCACTTACATCATTTCCAGATCTCCTGGTCTTTCCAGGAAGAATGTAGGAATGTAGGAGCAGGAGTAGGCCATTCAGCCCATCGAGCATGCTCTTACTTTCATTGCTGATCATCCACAAATGCCTTTTTCCCATACTATCCCCATATGGGTAGCACAAATGGATAGCACTGTGGCTTCACAACGCGAGGGTCCCAGGTTCGATTCCCCACTGGGTCACTGCCTGTGCGGAGTCTGCACGTTCTCCCCGTGTCTGCGTGGGTTTCCTCCGGGTGCTCCAGTTTCCTCCCACAGTCCAAAGACGTGCAGGTTAGGTGGATTGACCATGATACGTTGCCCTTCGTAACCAAAAAGGTTAGGAGGGGTTATTGGTTACGAGGATAGAGTGGAAGTGAGGGCTTAAGTGGGTCGGTGCAGACTTGATGGGCCGAATGGCCTCCTTCTGCACTGTTTTTTCCATGTTCTATCCCTTTATGCCATTGCTATTTAGAAATCTGTCAATCTCTGCTTTAACATACTCAATGACTGAGCTTCCATAACTCTCTGGGGTAAAGACTTCCAAATATTTACAACCCTCTGTTTTCCTCATCTCAGCCCTAAGTGGCTTTCTCCTTATTTGTAAATTGTGTACTGTGGGACCATCACACTAAATGGTGCTAATGGAGTAAGCAACTGTAAAGTTGCAGGCGAGCAACCACTCACAAGCGTGACCGATAGAAAAAGCTTGAGTTTAATTTACCTACTATAATACAACTCCTCCTCCCTGAAGGGTCTCCCGCATGTGGGCTGGGGTATTTATGTCCCATGAGGCCCTTGGCTTAAGGGTGTATCTCCACTCCCTCATCTAGAGAGATCATACTCAGGTGAGGGCACAGGGACTCTGATATTGGAGATCCCGTGGCCTCTGGTTAGGTTATAACAGTAACCAACGATAATTCACAATTCAGCAAGAACAAAGAACAAAGAAAAGTACAGCACAGAAACAGACCCTTCGGCCCTCCAAGCCTGCGCCGACCATGCTGCCCTTCTAAACTAAAATCTTCGACACTTCCGGAGTCCGTATCCCTCCATTCCCATCCTATTCATGTATTTGTCAATATGCCCCTTAAACATCACTATCGTCCCTGCTTCCATCACCTCCTCCGGCAGCGAGTTCCAGGCACCCACTGCCCTCTGAGTGAAAAAGAGTTCCAATTTATGCTGGCAAGCAGCAAATAAAATTCTGAAATGATGTAAGTGTGTACTACTCTAAATATTAAAAATAGTCAAAAATGATTCTGGTAACTAGTAAACAGCATGTTATATTCCCAGTATGAGATATTACATTTTGGTGTTGTTTTAACACAATTAGGACCTTTTTGCTGATTCTACAAAAACTCTGGACTTAGTTTAAAGTCAGGTGTCCATGATCTTCTTTTCGACACTGCTTTGTAATGCGAGCAGTGGTCACTACCGAATACTATTCGGATTGCTCAGCTACTGGTCAATTGCTCAGCTACTGGTCAGCTACTGCTGCAGCTCTCGGGGGCAGCACTTCCCATCCCTGAAGGGCAGAAATCCCATTCTCAATTAATTAAGACCACCTCCAATGTATTTCCATCGTGGGACAACATTTTTTTCTGGGGCGAGGGTGGGAGAAAGAGTGGCAAGCAATGCCTTTAAAATTCAACACTACAGTCCTCATCTAAGATTACAGGCTTTTCAAACTCAATCCTGATCTTTTGTTATTTTAAATGAACTTTCCATTCCTTTTTTATTCCATTAGGGCGTATAGAATAGAGCACAGTCTGGAAAACAGAAAACATAGACACATATCTTTCATTTAACTATATCAACACTTCAGACTACACTGTGGAGGGTTGTTTTCTCCCAGTACTTAAAGACAATAATGGTGGGAATGGGGGTAAACCTGATGAGAAACAGGGGAGGTGCTGAATCTGCCCTGCTTAATTTACAATGGTTTCGAATTCTCCGACTGGGAATGACCCTCGCTGGCACTTGACCAGTTAAAGTAACAGTGAGATCTCTTGGGATAGGCAAAATAAGTTTTTTTGCAAGTAAATCCTGGTCAGCCATGTTTCTGGCAATAATGTGGGTAACAATGCTATACATCAAACAAACCCATTATCACCTGTAACCATCGGTAACTATCATTTCCTGTTTGTTGCTGTTAAAGTAAACGTGCTGCTGGAATTTTACTTCACTCATTTGGTTAGTTAAACATTGACTACATCATAGAACATTGATTACAATAGAAATCAATTTCCAAATTCTACTTTTTGGAGCTGAATTATTCAAACAGATACAATGCAGGATATCAAGAGGGTAAGATTACTCTGTACACCTGAGCAGGTTTATATTAAATTTCTCATTCCAATCTTAATGGAGAAGGGCACTTAATGTTTAATAGTAAAGATGCAACTGCAACCTAATACTTGCTAAAATCAAAGGCAGAGGAATTTTAGGAGTATTCGTTATTGCTATTATACAGGGTAATTTCAAAACAAATTTGTTTAGTTAATAAGGGAACCTGATGTTCAAAAGAGAGGTGTTTGCATGAAATCTCCCCCCTTGAGGGTCCTGCCCTCAAGGTAATTCTCATGGGAATCTGGCAGAAGCCACTGGGAAATGACAATGATTCAGTTGGGTCCGATGTCTGCCTGCAATATGGTGGTCGGTTTTGTAAAGGATAGAATCTTTGCTCAGCCCTTCCAAAGTTCATGTGTCAGGGATAGGCTGAGGAGGCAGAGAGATGGGGCCCATTTCGCCAGGACACCAATGTGGAGAATACTGGAGTGGCAATGCCTGCCATTGTAGTCCAAAGCTGAGTCAGATGGTCACGCATGACTGCAGAGTCGTGGATTACAGGCTCCCAGTAGACACCCTCAAACTGTACAGATTGCTTGGCACACTCTCAAAGGATTCACAGTTCACTGACACCCAGCTCCCAAACTGCATTTGGGGCCAGTATCTTACTGCTCCTCCAATCCGCCTGCACTTGCTCCTCCTCACTGAAGGACAAAACAAATAGGAGCAGGAGTAGACCACATGGCTCCATCATCATCATTCTATAAGATCAAGTGGGCAGCACGGTGGCATAGTGGTTAGCACTGCTGTTTCACGGCGCCGAGGTCCCAGGTTCGATCCCGGCTCTACCCAACAGATGTGCAGGGTAGATCGATTGGCCATGCTAAATTGCCCCTTAAGTGGAAAAAATGAATTGGGTACTCTAAATTTATAAAAGAAAAAAAAAATTCTAGAAGATCATGGCTGACTTTGGGTTTCAACTCCATTTTACTGACTATTCCCCGTATCCCTAAATTCCCAGAGGCACCAAAAATCTATCTCAGCTTAAATGTATTCATTGATGGAGCATCCTTGTCCCTCTGGGGTGGAGAATTCCAAAGAATTACAACCCTTTGAGTCTTATAATTTCTCATCTCAGTCTTAAGTGATCAGGCCCTTATTCCCAAGACTGTGTCCCCAAGTTTTAGATTCACCAGTCAGCAGAAACAGTCTCTCAGCATCCACTCGATCAAGCCCCTTCAGAATCTTGTACATTCCAATTAAATAATCTCTCATTCTTCTAAACACCAGGGAATACAGGCCCAATTTACTCAGCCTCTCGTCAGAGGACAACCCATTTCCCAGAGACTACTTTAATGAAGCTTTGTTCTTCAACCTCCAATGCAACTGTACTCTTTAAATGTGGAGGCCCAAAACTGCGCAGACTATTCCAGATGTGGTCTCACTAAAATCCTGTTTGATTGTAGCAAGACTTCTATATTCCTGTACTCCAATCCCCTTTGCAATAAAGGCCAATATATAATTTGCCATCCTAATTGTTTGCTGCACTTGCAAGCCGACATGGTGTTCCTTGTACGAGCACACCCAAATCTCCGTGACCATCAATATTTACAAATTTCTCACCTTTTAAATACACATTCTACTTTTCTGTTCTTATGACCAAAGTGAAGAACTTCACACTTCTCTTTATTATACTCCATCTGCCATATTGTTTCCTCCTCATTGAACCTGTCTCTCTCTTGGCAGCCCCTGTGTGTCTTTCCCACAGCTTAACTTTCCACACAGCTTTGTACCATCAATAAACTTTGAAATATTGCTCTCATTCTCTCTTCATCTTTTTCATTAATATAGACTGTAAAAAGCTGAGGCCCAGCACTGATCCTTGCAGCACTCCCTATTCACCACCTGCCAACTTGAAAATGCTCTACTTATGCCCACTCCATTAATCTATCCTCTATCCATGATAACATATTACCCTCCAACTCCAGGAGCACTTATGTTGCCTTTCAACCTTTTGTGTGGTACAAATGGTTTTTGGAAATCTGAATATGTTATACTTACTGGCTCAGCACTCTTGAGCACTCATGCCCTGTGCTTTATTAAATATGTTATTTTAAAGCACAGAATGACACATGCCCTGGGCTTGGAATGGCCTCTGATCTCACTGTCATTATGCCTTCTACTCATCCATGTCCAGAATTACAAGGGCCATCTCTTAGTTAAGCGTCAAGAGTTTCAAGTCCCCAGCAGGACTTGGTTCTGAAGATGGTTCTAAGCATATGATTGGAACACACATTGAAATAAGGAATATGAAAAGATACCTGTAACACAAAAAAGGCCAGACAACAAGAAAATGCATGTGAGGGTGCAGCTGGCAAACACCTCTTGTGGACAGCAATAAACACGTGTGTTGTGTTCATTGTCAGTCAAAACTCATGATCCACCAGACAAATGCATCATGATGGCAACACTGTAAAGTCGTCTGGTAAAACATATAAGCCTCTATGTGCACGATCAATTAGCTGTAAAGTTGTGAAAGTGTTGGGCATTCTCCCTCAGTCATAATGCTTCAAACCTCGTGAAGAGATGCTATGATACTGCACGAAACAGCACTTTAGAATGGTGCAACGTGTGGACACATTTAGTTTGGCAATCTTCTGTAGTCAAACAAACTTTTTCTCACCTAATCCCAGGTTTGGGCCACAGGTACCACAGCATTTACTTTTTCAATAATCCGCTTTCGGGCTGCGCTGATGGCTCTCCTTTTGGAGCTACTGCTCCAAAAAGCTTTGATTTATTATGTCGCATCTCCTAGTGCAACATGTCTGAAGCAACTTGAGGTGATGCCTTTCTGCCTCTCTGCCACACATTTAAAAATTTGTATCAAGTTCCCTTTTAAGGGTAACAGCAATTCTTTGAGAACTGCAAATGCTGAATGTTCTGCCTCAAGACACAGTGTAGCTGGAGCACCTAAAATTTGTTTTTTAATGTATTTTATTACAATCATGTATCAAAACAGGTTACAGTGAACAAACACCTCAGGAAACATGCTCCCCAACATTCAACTAAACAGCCTGTACAGATTTTTGCTCTTTTTCACCCCACCCCTCCCCCGCGACGAAC
The DNA here is from genome assembly GCF_902713615.1 of Scyliorhinus canicula. Classification (NCBI taxonomy): domain Eukaryota; kingdom Metazoa; phylum Chordata; class Chondrichthyes; order Carcharhiniformes; family Scyliorhinidae; genus Scyliorhinus; species Scyliorhinus canicula. The sequence goes on along the minus strand of NC_052154.1, from coordinate 60,136,034 downwards.
AGCCCCTCAAACATGGTCACAAACATCCTCCTCCTCTCCTCAAACTCCCCTGAAGAGCTCCTTAACTCATACTTTATCTTCTCTAATTGCAGGAAATCATACAGATCACCCGACCAAGCCGCTACCCCGGTGGCAATGCCGACCGCCACTCCAGCAAAATTTGCTGCCGTGCAATCAGAGAGGCGAAGGCCAAGCCATCGGTCTTCCTCCTTTCCATCAGCTCTGGCTTCTCTGAAACCGCAAATATCGCCACCAAGGGTCTGGGTCCACCTCCTCCTCCACTATCCTGCCTAAGACCGTGAACACTCCCGTCCAGAATCTTCCCAATTTTTCGCAACCCCAAAACATGTGCGCATGATTCGCTGGCCCCCACCCACACCTCTCACACTCATCTGCTACCCCCTGAAAGAACCCACTCATTCTCGCTCGAGTCATATGCACCCTGTGCATCACCTTAAACTGTATCAGGCTCATCCTTGCACATGATATGGTCCCGTTTACCCGACGCAGTGCCTCACTCCTTACTCCCCAATTGATCTCCCCCCCCAACTCCAATTCCTATTTTTCCTTGATCTTCACCACCTGCTCGCCTCCCTGCTCCCCCAGCCACTTGTATATATACCTAATTCTTCCTTCCCCTTCCATATCCGGGAGCAGCCATCGCTACAGCAGGGTGTATCCCGGCAAACTAGGGAATGCCCTCCAGACGTTTTGTTTCGTGCAAAGTCCCTAACCTGCAGATACCTGAACTCACTCCCCCTTGGCAGCTCTACCATCCCCCTTAGCTCCTCCAGACTAGTGAACCCTTCCTCCAAATACAAATCCCTTACCTTGACCAGTCCCACTTCCCTCCACCTCCTGTATACACTATCCATCCCCCCGGCTCAAACCCATGGACTACAGAGGCAGAGGTCCTCCACATACTCGCCACCTTCCCCACCCATACAGAGTCCTAAATGATTGTGTCCACTTTCCGAAAAAAAGGCCTTTGGTATATAAATCCCGTACCAGCCTCCCTGGACAGGCGCCGGAATGTGGCGACTAGGGGCTTTTCACAGTAACTTCATTGAAGCCTACTCGTGACAATAAGCGATTTTCATTTTTTTTTTCATAAATCGGGAGAGCCTGAAAGATAAACAAGAACCTCGGCAGAATATTCATTTTCACCACTTGGACCCTCCCTGCCAGTGTTAAGTGCAGTGTATCCCACCTCTTAAGATCCTCCCTAACCTCCTCCACCAGATTCGTTAAGTTCCACTTACGGAACCCCGTCCATTTCCTCACTACCTGAATCCCCGAATACCTAAACCTATCCCTCACTACTGTAAATGGCATCCCCCCTAAATTAGCCCGCTGTGCCAGCTCATTCACTGGGACTACCTTGCTTTTCCCGACATTCAGCTTGTACCCTGAGAACCCTCCATAGGCCCATAATCCTTCCCATACTCCCCAGTGGATCTGAAACATACAGCAAGAGGTCATGGACACAGAGTGACACCCGATGCTCCCTCTGTCCCCTCATAATCCCTCGCCACTCTGCTGATCCCCTGGGAGCCATCGCCAATGGCTCTATGGCCAGCGCAAACAGCAGCGGCGACAGTGGGCACCCCTGCCTTGTACTCCTGTGTAAGTCAATGTTTTGTAAGCTCGTATCATTCGTCCTCACCCTCGCCCTTGGTGCCACATACAGCAGCCATACCCATGCCACAAACCTTGGCCCAAACCCAAACTTTCCCAAAACCTCAAACAAGTACCAAGTACCGTCACTGCACCCGATCAATTGCCTTCTCCGTGTCCATGGACACCACCACCTCCGGTACCAGAGCTCCTGACAGATTCATCAACATATTCAACAGCCGTTTTATATTACTCGCGAGCTGCCTGCCCTTCACGAAGCCTGTTTGATCTTCTGCCACCATCCCATGGACACACTCTTCCATCCTCCCTGCCAACAACTTAGCCAATACTTTCACATCCGTGTTCAATAATGATATGGGCCTATACGACCCACATTCCACCGGATCCTTTTTCAGAATTAGTGTGATTACTGCCTGCGTCATTGTCTCCAGTGCTTCACTAAACGCCCCCAACAGATGTGGTGCCAGGTCCGTCGCAAAGTCCTTATAGAATTCCGCCGGGTACCCATCTGGCCCAGAGGCCTTCTGCGACTTCATACCCCTGGGACTATCCAGCACCTCCCTCAACCCCAGGGGCTCGTCCAACGCCTGCCTTTTTGCTTCCTCCACCTGGGGAAATTCCAGCTTGTCCAGAAACCGCCCACGTCCCCCTCCTTTCCTCCCGGGTCCGCCTCATAAAGTCCCTGGTAGTACTCCCTAAATGCTTCATTTATCTTCCCTGGCTCTGACACCACATCCTCAGCTCCAGTCCATATCTTCAATATTTTCCTGGACGCAGCCTGCCTCCACAGCTGGTGTGCCAGCATGCGGCTCGCCTTCTTCCCATACTCAGATGGCACCCCCCTTGCCCTACGCAGTTGCCCTACCGCCCTCCCCGTTGTCAGCCTGTCAAACTGTCCCTTGTAACTTTTTCCTCCTTGCCAATCCCTCCACAGTGGGACCCAAAATGTTTTAAATGAGCTGACCTTTTATTATTTTTATGACTCAGTATATTAGACAACCACAATACTCAGGGACTAATGGTCTGAGGGTCTTGGAGATGAAAATGGTTCAGCCCCAGTATTCTTTGCCATAACAATTATTTGTAATATTCCTTAATATTAAATACAATGTTTCTGAAAGAGTTCTAAATGCCTCTGAAGCTGATAGATTTCTGGATTATGAAATGACAGGATGGTATGTATGAGAATTATCCAGTGCAACCACAATTTATGGCTCTTTTCAACTTGGCCAAATATGAGATGGGAGTTAGCTGGGGCGGGGAACGGGGGAAGAAGTTTAATAGTGACAGGGAAAGTAATAAAAATAAGAAATTTATATGCAACAAACCTTGCTGGGGTTTCTCTCCTTCTCATTCCCCTGAGGCTTTCATTTTTGAATTACATTCTCACAAAATAGATCTTTAGAAAATGTTTTCAATATTTTCAAGTGAACACTGAAAAATCACCAAAAACTGCAATTGTGTGCAGAAATCCAAAGGAGTCTTTTCAGCTAATGGACTAAAAGATTTGGTATAAATACACCAAATGCCAATCTCCACCCTACCTCCTTGAAATTACTGGCAATTATGTTTTACTTAAAGGGGCTGACATTGCATTGAGCGATATTTAGTAACTTCAGCTGAAGGTCAGTGAAAATAGATCTTGAAAAAACAGATTAAGCGGCTGCGTATGCTTTTTCTTTGGGGTTATCACTGAACTCTGACATGGTGGCGAAAATTCTGCCCCACCGAAATGCTAATCTTTACTTATATCTGGGATTTCTTGCACAGGTAACTGTCCCATTCAGTAGGATTTGCAACAGCCTCTGAAGTCTTTCTGCTTTAGTGATGCACAGAGACAACGCAGACGACACACAGCACTGGAGCAATTGCTTCATTAAAACAAAACCAAATTGAACCACTTTCTGTCCTTCCAGTTAACAGCTAGTTACTGAGTTGACTTCACAAGTCACACCCTGGCACCATTCGGAGTACCATGCACTGCACAAATGAGCACCGGGCAGGAGCCAAGTGTAAGGATAATTAATGTGCTAAACACATTTCAAACACAATCGGTAGCTTCGATTTTGGCTCCAGGAACTTGGTTTAGGTTCATGAAAGGTTTCTCCAAGTATTCCATGGATTACGAGCATTTCTTTAATGAATCACATCTGACATAATTAATTGGGCAAAACTATTGAGATAAATTATTGGCTAATTTGAAATTCAAAAAACAAACTACGTAAAGCCCCACTGAATTATTGTTACAACAATCGGTGACTGTTGAGTTTGATGGTTGGAGTGAAGGTGAAGATTGAACATCACAAAATCCAATGGGATACTGATGGAGGATTATAGTACAGTGATGAAGGATGTTGAAGTCTAAGCTGGAGATGTGTGAGTAATCCAAGAGTGCAGCAGCAAATGATGCATCTTATGTATCCGCATATTTGTGTCTTTAGACTCTGAAGGGTATAAATACCACAACAAACAAAGTGAACTTACAATAAGCTTCAATAGTTTATAACCTAGTAGGGGTATGGCTCAACAGTTAATGTAAATAAAATAATGGGGCAATGAGGGAATCTATATAGACTCTAACAGATTTTACAGTCAAGTATACCTGGGGAGGGACTTCCGCTGCTCCCACTTCCCGCCTCAGTGGCGTGTTTTCCGGCAGCGGAGGCGGTTTGGCATTGACCACCAGTGGAATCTTCTGGTTCTGCCGATGTCTACAGCGTCTTGCGTAGTTCGCCACCAGGGAATCTGCCGCAACAGGTCGCCTTCCGGACCGGAAGATCCCGCTGGCAGGAAGGGTCAGAAAATGCCAACCCTGGAGTTGAAGCTATAATTCCCCTAGAATAGGGGTGGCACAGTGGTTACCACAGCTGCCTCACAGCACCAGAGACCCGAGTTTGACTCTGACTTGGATGACAGCCTGGGTGGAGTTTGTACGTTCTTCCCTGTGTCTTCATGAGTTTCCACCGCATGCTCTGGTTTCCTCCCACAGTCTAGAAACGTGCAGTTTAGGTGGATTAGCCATGCTAAATTTCCTCTTTGTGTCCAGAGTTTAAGTGGAGTTACAGGTTATGGAGAAGGCCTGTGTGGGTGCTCTTTCAGACGGTTGGTGCAGACTCGTGTCGAATAGCCTTCTTCTGCACTGTAGTGATTCTATGATTCTCTGAATTATGTTGTGACTGTTAATGGCAATTTGACTTTAGCGTTATCAAGGTGCTTATACAACATCACTTATGAAACTCATTTTCAATTAGTTCCCAGTTTTGAAAATGAACGGATAAGCAAATACGAATAAGGAGCAGGAGTGGGACATTCAGCCCCTCAAGCTTGCTCTGCCATTTAATAAAATCATGACTAACCTGATTAAAATCTCAACTCCACATCCTACCTAACCTTGATAACCTTTTACCCCCTTGTTTATCAAGAATCCATCAAGCTCTGATCTAAAAATATTCAAAGATCCTGTTTCCACTGCCTTTTGAGGAAGAGAGTTCCAGAGACTCTCAACTCTCAGTGAAAAAAAATCTCATATCTGTCTTAGATGAGCGATGCATCATTTTTAAACAGTTATCCCTGGTTCTAGATTCTCCCTCAAGAGGAGGCATCTTCTCCACATCTACCCTGTCAAGACCCCTCAAGATTATATATGTTCTGGATTTTTATGGTGGAAAGGGATGATTGCGTTGTGACCAATTTTGGAAAATCAGGACTTTTATATTACGGTCCCCATTTGAGCTCCGAATCTAATATCAAAATATTTCAGAAAAGATCCACAACTGAAAATGGATAAATAAAATGATTTACCAAATTGCAAAACATATTTAAAACAAACAAAATCCTCTGCACATGTTGATAAAACATTTCAAGATAAGAAAAATAGAAAGATATTTAGAAGAGATGTTCCAAAGATCTCTTTTACCAATTAATTGCTTTTGAAGTGCAGTCTCTGATGTTATCTAAGCACTTAAACTAAGGACATTCTGGAGGTTTTATTTCTGAGCTGTTTGTGTAAATACATATAGATCATGGGAATTAGGTTTATCAATCAACATTGAAATTATATTAATTTTTATTCTCAGTTTTGAAGCAGATAAAATACTTTTCTAAAAACGATTTAAAAATAAACAATGGCTCTATTTACATTTGTTGGAACTCAAGAGGAAAGGATACAACTTGGAGACTTTGGCCTCAGTTCAACAAGTGTTAATTGGAAAAATCTAAAGGTCTGAACCTGGCCCATTACAATTTTGAATTTTATCTATAGACATCAACATGGAGAAATGAAACCCTTTCAATTATCAGTAATAAAATATTAAACTTTAACTAAAATCAATCGGTGCACATATTATACTTCTGCTTGTGCAATTTGAAGAAGTAGAGCTTTTACAGTAATAATTCGAGAGTTGGTTTGGAACTGCATAAGCTTATGGAAGGACAGATTCATATTTAACTTCCGTTTAATAGTGTCCGGCCACCAAACTCTTCGACTTCTAGAAAAATTCCCGTACCCAAACGTTGAGTGCACACAACGAAACTGGGAGAAGAAAACATTCAAACAAAACTGTCTTGGGGTGCACGGATTTGAGTTTGGCTAGCAATGAAACAATCCAATGTTGCGTGTTTTCTCCAATATAAAAACTGCAGCTGAAATATGCAGGCCAAAGCTCCATCTTTCTCCAGATGACTTTTTATGGAAAAAATGTTTTAACACTGGAAATAAATCACTTTGTATATATAGCAGGCAGAGGGTAGTACAATACTCAGGGAGATTTAATCCAATATGAATTCCTTGCCTGTCCGGTGTTCGCACGGAAATTGTAAAAGGGAAGTTTATAATTATTGCTTACAGTTGCTGGTAAGCATAAGATTATGAAGTATGATTATATGCTTCAGGTATGGACACCAAATTTGCAGCGATTACTATGTATGGTAAATGTAGACCAAAAGAAATCCCACTGAATTTGAAATTGAGCTGAAACTCAATTGTGTAGATTGCCAAAAAGATTAATTGACACAGAACATCAGACTTAGTGGGGGTGGTCAGATTGGGGGCTTCTCTAAGAGCCATTTCAATCTAGATTACTACAAAATAACCATTGTTTACTAATATGCATTGCAAACAATCTCAAGTGATTATTTCCCAAGCTGACAAAACAGAAATGTGAACAGAAAAAGTTCACAAACAAATGCACAAGACAGAAATCAGTGTGGCAGACTGATATAGATAGGTTTCATTCTCTGGATTCATCTGGCTTTGTGCATTGAACATACCATGCTACATTTGAAGGGAATCACATTTTGGTGATCATTTGAAGACAATAGAAACTTAACATAGGCCCCTAAAAATCAAATGCACGCAAAAGCAATCCTCATAGCTATCGCATTAAAGAATGAACCTTCACTGGATCGTGCATGCCACAATATCTAAGGGACCTAAACAACATATCATAGTGCATTGTAACATATTACTACCACCAATAAAAGCCAGGAGAAAAGAGATTAATGAAGCAAGACTGATTTAATTGCCTTGTAAAGCAATTGTTTGACAGTGAATTCCTCAATAGTACTGAAACCACCTCGCAAGGTTTCTTCCAAATAGAGTTAAACAATTTGAACAACTGCCTTTCGCAGCTTGGCATGCTTATGTGCTATGCTGTAGGTGCTAATTAAAATCACCAATTGCTTTACACACTTGGGTGTTGATAAAGTTTCACTTTTTATAAACACAATTATTGCTGGGGTTCACCTTTTTTGCCGGCAATCATTTCCAAGTATGACCTTTATATTTAATATACTGAAAAAATAACTCTCCTAACCAAAAAGATGGTTTGTGCTATTTCCCAAATAGATCTGTTAACATTTGCATAGTTATAAATCATAATCATAAATCATAAATCAGGTGTCTCTCATTATTCTTTTGAGAAAAGGAATTCCATTAAAAAGAGACCATCATCTGGCAAATCCACATTCCCAGCTCCATAAGCTAAACAGTGTGCAGAGATACAACATTTCCCCCCGCCCCCTTGTCAAGAATTACAAAGCCAATGCGCAGAGTGGCTCTCAATCCAGGTCTTAATCCATTTCCTTGTTTGCTCCAAACGCCAATTCAAACTGAACCCAGTTCATGGTCCCCACAAAAGAGACACGTTATATTCAAGCTGGCAGTCTTCTGCAGATGTGGAGGGCGGCTCGCCAGTGGCCGGCGGCAGAATCTCCCTGGTGATGGGGGTGGCACCATCGGCGTGACTTAAAGTTCACTCTAGTGTGAATGGCTAGAAAATCCTGCCTCTGATTTCAGGTTTGATCCCACGCCAAAAGACGATAAAGTGATACGACTGGTGGCGTGTTCATGCATTGATTGTGCTGGGTGACGAGCAAATGAACCTAACAATATGCATCACAATAAGCATCACAAGTCTGCTTTGCAGCAGAGGTGTCATCATGCCATTTTCACCTCCTTCCCCAGGTCGAAACAGACACAAAGGTCAGGTTTCTGGGATCAACATCCTGGGCCTAAAAGACACCTGAAAAACGCCACAATCAAAATTGTGCCAGGAGGTTTTTCACCAGAGGGCAGCTAGAACAGGTATTAAATATGTAAATGACGAATGTAAAGTACGCTCATGCCCACTTACCAAGATAGGTCGAAGGCAGAAGTTTATCCTCCCAGAATTATCAATGGCCACTGTGGCTTAAGCAGCAGCCACCAACAAAAGAAGGCTTTTCAAAAATTATATATATTATTTAAATGTTCCTCTTGACCCATGGGAAGCATGATGGCACAGGGGTTAGCACTGCTGCCTACCAGCGCCAGGGACCCAAGTTCGATTGTGGCCTTGGGTCACTGTGCAAAGTCTGCACGTTCTCCCCATGTCTTTGTGGGTTTCCTCCGGGTGCTCCAGTTTCTTCTCACAGTCCAAAGATGTGCAGGTTAGGTGGATTGGTCATGATCGATGTGCAGGGTTCTGGGGATAGGGCCAAGGTGGAGTGCTCTTTAGGAAGATCAGTGTCGACTCGATGAGCCGAATGGCCTCCTTCTGCACTGCATCATTTCTATGGATAGGTGAACAAGTGCTCCTTACCAACTTTATAGAATGCATGAGAGCTACTGCTGACCCACAATCAGCCTCACCACACTGCACCACCACCTCCCTGTCCCATTTCTCATTCTCTCCCACATTGACCAGAGCCATCAGCAGTGAGGCAGATCGCCCATAACTCAAAATAGAAAGGTGAACTACCTGTGGAGTTGTGAAACACTCAGGTACATTATTTAGATAAGGCCCAACCTCAGTACCTCCAGGTTTTTGCATACTTTGGTTCGCAGAATGTAGTACCATTTCAACTAGTTAGTGGTCAATATGGCTATTTTTTGACCTGACGATTTGGTGATTGATAATTTTTTTAAGTTCTTAACCTAAAGCAGCAATGTTTCTTTTATGTAGTGACTACTTCTATTTGGAAACTGAGAAATGTGCAAGGAGCAAAAGTTAAGAATAAAGCAGGTTAACTAATCTCAGACTAAACGCATAATTGTGTTTTTTTTAATTATTGCACAAAACAAGATCAAAATTTATTCTTCATACAGTGAGGGAGGCAATGGCAGAGCGGCGTTACCACTAATCTTGTAATCCAGGGATCCAGGATAATGCTCTGGGCACCTGGGTTCGAAACCTGCCAGGACAGATGGTGAAATTTGAATTCAGTAAATCTGGATCGCTAATGTCCTTTAGGAAATCTGTCACCCTTACCCGGTCTGGCCTACATGTGGCTCCAGACACAGCAATGTGCCCTCAGGGATGGGTAATAAATGCTGGCCCAGTCAGCGACACCCATAAACAAATAAAGATTTTTTTTTTTAATGATTTTATACCTGTGGTTCTTTCTTCTTTATTGGCTAAACGTACGGAGAGAGTCATCATTAACTACCTCATCCTTCTGTTTCTTGATCCCCTACAATTTGCTTATAAATACATAGGCGAAGGACCCAAGAATGCTATCCTTTCTCTAGTAAACCTGATAACTAATCACCTCCAACAGCCAAAATCTTTTGCGCATGTTTTATTGATTGATTGCAGTTCAGCATTTAACACAATGCAAATTCACATACTGTTACAAAGGTTGTTTACTTTGAACGTGAATGGGGGCCCAATCCATTGGGTCGGGAATTTTCTTATTGATCACCCTCAGCATGTTTTTATGATTGGCTTTTATCCTGATGAACTTATTTGAAACTCAGGTGTCCCCCGGGTGCTCCTCAGGGCTCTGCTCTGGAACAGGCAGTCCAGACATTTAAATAAGGCATGAAAAAACAGACTACGGGGTCAGTAGACACACAGCTGGCACGGTTCCTATTTACTCACTTGTGCTAAAATGGAGAGTGGCCTGAATTTTAAGCCCGATATAAAATTAGACAGTCTAAATTAAGAATTAGACATTTTCAATTAAACCACAGCCAGGCTTGATGGGAATTCAAACTTGGCCAAAATAGAATACACTGAACACAGACAGACTGCTAGGACATGTCTGGACCTGCCCTGTCAACAACGCAGCAGGAGATAATCGGCCACATTCATTGCCCAGATAAAGCTAGACTTTCTGGCACCCAGTAAACATATGTAGAAAGAGATTACGTACAAACAATACACCTAGAGATGGACCACTTGGGTTGGGTTCCTAGTGTCCTGCAGAGTTGCAATCGGCAACAGCATTGGCTATTACGACTCCGTCTTAAGACCTCATTGGCTGAGGGCCAAAGAACTTTCTGGAAAGGCACAAAGCGCGGTATAAAGATCACGACCCAGGACCCTCCCCAGAAAAGAGTCAGAGCTGATTAACAGAGAAGATTCGAGGACAGACCAGAGGATATAAGGAAGCAGCATGCAAGACCCACCTTTGCGGACGAAGGCCCTGAGACAACCGAGACTCAGAATCGGATCTACAGCTCGACTGAGTTCATTGGCATGGGTAGTATTAAGAATCTTAGCAACATTATTAGTTGGGATAATTTAAGGAGGATAAGGGTTTTACCGTCTTTAAGAATAAATTTGGTTGACTCATAAGCTTGTATTTGTCCTTTGATCATCTCGCAAAGAAAGGCACCTGGGTAAAATTGTTGGTTAATAAACTGGTCAAAGTGTTCGAGATTTCCCAGACAACAAGGGCAGCATGGTGGCCTAGTGGTTAGCACAGCTGCCTCATGGCGCTGAGGTCCCAGGTTCGATCCCGGCTCTGGGTCACTGTCCGTGTGGAGTTTGCACATTCTCCCCGTGTCTGCGTGGGTTTCGCCCCCACAACCCAAAAATGTGCAGAGTAGGTGGATTGGCCACGCTAAATTGACCCTTAATTGGAAAAAATAATTGGGTAATCTAAATTTAATTTAAAAAAATAAAAAATAAAAACATATCGGACTACGCCACATGCAACACCTGGGATAGCACCAGCAGAGATGCTGACGGGCTGACGCCTCCAGACCCACCTAAGTTTGGCGTTACCATACCTTGAGAAGGTGGAAAAGAAACAGGACCTCCAGAAGAGGTATCATGATCATCAAACACTTGACAGAGGGTTTAAACCTGGGGACACATCCATGTTCAAAATTTTGGGGACGACTCCCAGTGGATTCCAAGGACCATAGTGGAGAAAATGGGACCTATTCCTACACAATCAACACTGGAGAACGGACCATGCAAAAATACATAGACCACCTCAAAGACAGCGAGCCCACCCCAGGACCACACCGGATGAATCAGTCACTTGCCACCAACTCTCCCTCCACCTCTGCCATCCATAAACCAATATGCACTTCCTACCAGGGACCTGTTCCCATGACACTAGAATGTGGATGTCTCAGGGTCTGATATGGACACAGAGTCCTCAGTACCATTGGAGGACATTACGGTCAGATATAGACCTCTGGCAGAGCCCCTTCAGCGGGGAAAAAGGCAGTCCCCAACATGATATACACCCTACCCAACCAATCCACACATTGGCAAGAAGTACAGCAATGGAAAAAACAGTGAAGGAGACTCCCCTCTGCAACTAGCTACAAGGGTGGCCTTCGGACTTTGGGAGGGAGGATTGCAATAATACTCAAGACCCATGGGACACCCCGGTTGATCTCCCTGTGGGACACGTGGAACAAGAACTCCCTGCAAGTAGGCAGTGGGCGGCACGGTAGTACAGTGGTTAGCACTGTTGCTTCACAGCGCCAGGGACCCGGTTCGATTCCTTGCTTGGGTCACTGTCTGTGCGGAGTGTGCACGTTTTCCCGGTGTCTGCATGGGTTTCCTCCGGGTGCTCCGGTTTTCTTCCACAGTTCAAAGATGTGTGGGTTAGATGGATTGGCCATGCTAAATTGCCCCTTAGTGTCCAAAGGTTAGGTGGAGTTACTGGGTTACGGGGATGGGGTGGTGGTGTGGGTTTATATAGGGTACTCTTTCAAGAGCTGGTGTGCACTCGATGGGCCAAAAGGCCTCCTTCTACACTGTAAATTCTATGATTCTATGATCAGCAGGGGCTCCTAAAGATCACATCATAATAGCCGCCCTGGTATCCCGATTGGGACTATAAGCTGCTTTGCGGCCTTTACTTTTCTCATTGAAATAAACTTATTTGGATTTACCATCTCGAGCCTCCTATAAGAGTGTTTCAAGTATCTGGGAACATGCAGGCCAGAAGCTAAGCTTCACAGAGAATACCTGCCAAATCAAAAACAGGTTAGTCAGCATCTGTTTTTAATTCAGAAACGAAAAGGTTTGGAGTGAGGCAAAATGTTTTTGCGAAGGTATACAAAAGTCTGGTGCAACATGACCGTTTGGTATGGTAACCTGTGTGTGAAAGTGTAGCCATCTGGGATGGCCACTTCCAGAACACAAAATGGACGCTCACGAAGAATGTAGGGAAATGTGGACAATGCTGGACAGCAAGCAGGCACAGTGCCTGAGTGTATATTTGGGAAGCAGTTACCAGACGGAATCGAAACTCTAGGTCGATTAGCCTATTGATGGCCCATCTCCGAGAAACAAAGGACTAACACTCAGGTAGTTGATACTGTTGCAGAGATCCCGGCGCCAGAAACACACAAACAAAGCAAGGCCAACGGCCACCTAAGACATGCCCAGCCATCAGGGCACCCACCCCTTTATTGGTTAAAATTGATAACAATGATCGAGAAGCGGCCCAATTAATTGGGACCAAGTTTAAGGCCCGCCTAAAAGCGCGCAAAGCCCCTCCAAGTATAAGAAGGAACCCCCACGAGAGATTCGCTCTCTTGGATTCGGCTCTCAAGCAGAGAGACCCATCCACAGCATCACCAGAAGCAACTAAGTTCAAGGTCAACGCTCACTACCAGACGGACGACCTTAGCTGTTCTCCTGTATCTCTTCGAACCCAACAGCCTCAGATCCAAACAACAGCCATTGTTCCTCTGACTAAGTGGGCACCCGAAGTTAAGTATAGGCGTTAGCGTTAGAGATAGTTTAGTTTGTAGTACTGTTGTGCATGAGTAGATCTTACTGTGCGTGTAAATAACTAGTATTGACTTTGAACTAACTAACTGGTGCATTGGCTCTTTGATCAGTATTCGGTTTGAACCTTGTGGCGGTATCGAGAGATACCTGGCAACTCTGAAAGTAAACATAATTAGGATTAAGGAAGGCGATCATATTGACCGCCATATTTATAACCAAATAAGTATAGCAACAAAATGCAGAAGTAAGCTGGCCAGAATTGTCAACACGGCAGGTAAAATCATTGGTAGACAGCAGACACAACTTGATAACTTATTTAACAACCCAGGTAAGTGGAAAGCTCAGGCCATCATCGGTAATCCCTTTCAACTCTTTATGTCATCAATTTGAAAGGCTCCATTCGGGACTGCGCTTTAGAATGCCCATTGCCACAAAAAAATCTGTTCACGTGGTCTTTTGCTCCAGTGCCATAAGCTTATTAAATGACAATGTAAATTTAACCTGTTGTTGTTTTTATTTATTTTAACTGCAGTAAGTGCTTTAATGGCACAGTGTAATATGTTATGTTTGTATGGTATGGATGTATGTTATATGTGGACAAATGTATGAATGTAGGTATACTCAAAATACTCACTGTTTCTAACTAATGACTGTATGATTATACATTTTACTCAGGGTGAAGCTAAAGACAAATTTCCACTTTTGCGTAGACAATAAAGCTCCATGCTATCCCAGGTTGGTCACAAGGGCTGACCTCAGCATGACGGGAAGCTGCCAGCAGAAGGGGCCAGAAAATCACGCCCATTTTCTGAAGCTTTTTTTTTTATGATTCTTCCCAATCTTCCTTTATTTTTCCTTCTCTACCTGAATTGACATTGAATTCACTATTCTAACTGACTGCACCTGGTTCAGTTGTGCTGCTCATTAATAAATCTTCAGTCTGATTGGTCAAGGACATGCACAGTTACTTGCCCTGCTCACACAGGTCCAAGATGCCATGGAGGAACCAACATGATGTTTAGATGTCTTGCCCACTATAACTGGCGCAAGAAAGTCTACAGGCAAGTACAGGTCCAACGACTGCTGATCACAGCAAAATCCATCCCATTATATTCATTGCAATGGAACAAGCAAACAAGCAAGATTGCATGTGCCGAAAATTATATTTTTAGTAATTATCAAGTGTTTAAATTTACCAAAATTATGTATGACAATATAAAAATAAGTTTTAAAGTGAGTGAAAGAAATCAGGTAAAGCACTGCATTTCTCAATTACTATATATGTATTTTGTCTGCATTTCAAATAAATGGGGAATTAACTTACTCCCATCGGTGTGATCTCATTTTGCAGGAGGGTCACGGGATTATCACAACAAATGCTGCCACTAATGGTTTTTGACTTCACTTTCTTGCAGTTTTAAAACCATCAGGAATTATAAGGTACTTTTACAGGGTGAACTAAAACAGGAGATTAAACGTGGTACAAGTGATGTTTGGCAGTTTTCACTAATAGTCAGAATGACCTTTTGAAGATATGAGGAATAATAATGCAATGTCAGAAAGACAGCTTCTTTATACCAACAGTAAAATGAGTGACCACAAACTTTATTATTTCATAAACGTAGGAAGCCTGGTCAATATTTCCAAAGATTCGATTAACTTGAAATTATGTTCTGCTGAATTGAAATGCCGGCTAAAAATGTACAAATGTAAAAATCAATGTATTTTTCCACCATCTGATCACTTCTATTCAAGAGCAAATACATGCAAAGATGTCAACTTACTCATAGTACTCCGCAGCTGGTGTAATTTTATACTTTGAATATTTGGTTCCATTTCCCAGGACTGTGGCATTGAGTACCTTTGGGTCGGTGCAGTTGCGACTGTTCCAATAGTTATTGCAATGTACCCATGGGAGGTCGGATGTAAATGAAGAGAAGAGATAGTACAGGGACCAGGCTATGATGACGTTATAGTAGAAGCCAACATATAGCGCTATTAGTATCACGGCGTAGCCCACACCTGAAAGAATAATTAGCCATTTAATTTATGTCAGTATTATTACAATTCATAATCCACTACAAGATAATAATAATAATCTTTATTGTCACAAGTAGGCTTACATTAACACTGCAATGAACTTACTGCGAAAAGGGAAACTAGATTTCCCTTCCCCCTTTCTTCAGCAAGCCAACATCAAAGGGCACACAAATACTTTTCTTTGAACCAACTCCAACTTGCTGGGAAAAAATACATTATAGTTCATATTTTTCAATTGCAATAATGTAAATAGACATTTGTTGTAAATCTTGGATTTACCACTGGATGTTGCAGGTTTACTTTGAAACTTTTGTGATGTAGTTATTTTTGTCCTAAAAACATTTGGGCCACAAATCATCCCAGTGAGCAAACCAGTTGCAATGAAGGAAAACATTGGGCGCGATTCTCCGCCCCCCACGACGGGTCGGAGAATAGCGGGAGGGCCTTCCCGACATTTTTCCTGCCCTCCCGCTATTCTCCCCCCCACCCGCCCAACTCCCGACACGAATCGCTGCTGCCGTTTTTTTACGGCCGGCAGCGATTCACAGCTGATAGATGGGCCGAAGTCCCAGCCTTTTACGCTGTTTTTACGAACGGCAAACACACCTGGTCTGGCCGTTCGTAAAAACAGCGGGAACAACTCGCTTTTTATAACCATGGCACCGATTGGCACGGCAGTACCACGGCCGTGCCAAGGGTGCCATGGGCCCGCGATCAGTGGGCACCGATCGCGGGCAGCGGGCCCGATGCCCGCGCACTATTTCTCCTTCCGCTGCCCCGCAGTATCCATTCACGGGGCGGCTGAGGGGCATCCCGGCCCGCGCATGCGCGGGTTTCGCGCAAATACGCGATGACGTCATCCGCGCATGCGCGGGTTGGAGTCTTCCAATCCGCGCATGCGCGGCTGACGTCATATGACGCGTCAGCCGGCGCTAACTCCGGCAAGCGGGCTTAACGAAATTCGTTAAGCCCGTGATGCCGGAGCTTACGGCGTCGGGCTGCTAGCCCCGACCGGAGACCAGAATCGGTTCCCGGTCGGGAAGGGGCGCGCTGGCGTCAAACCCGCCCGGGTTTGACGCCAGCCTTACGATTTCTCCCGTTTTGGGAGAATCGCGCCCATTATTTCTCTGCAGAAAATGTGGGGATAGGGCGGGAGAGTGCTCTTTTGGAGGATCGGTGCAGACGATAGGCCAAATGGCCTCCTTCTGTACTGTTGGGATTCGATAAATCAGTAAGGGATATTTACTGGAATATAGAACTAATCTTTGATTACTCAATGAGATTTTATGCACCAGAAGTCAAAATCTGCACAATGAGCCACCATCCCAGCACCTCCTTTGCATATTAATTTAGCATTATTTCCTCCTCATGCCAACTTCAATTTGACAGGTGTATCTTAGTGAGCAAACAAAGAACAAAGGTCCAAATTCTGATAGGGCACTTTTCCTTTGTAATGTAATCACTGCATAAACAGTAGACTAAACTCCAGAGAGTAAGGGACATAACATACGCAATTTGTACAGCACCTTTGGTGCCAAAGGGCTTTTCTCCAATCTACAGTTCTGTTGTGCAGATGTTGAGAAAGTGGCACCGTCATAGCAATGAAATATAAATACCAAGAATTGGAGGAGTGTTTCTTTGGCATCAATCCCTCAATCTCCTGAACTTTAAACAATACAATGCAAGCTACAAATGCCACAGCTCATCCCGTCTCTGAAAATTTCCTTTCCTAAAAAGACTCGATTTTTATCTCTCACTAATTTCCTCCCCCTCCTCTCCTGCAGGTTTTAGGATATGGTTATGCAGCACTCACCAAAGTCAACTAACTAATTACAGACTGCGGATAGGGGGCTGGGTTCTCCGCAGCGCCTCGCCACTTTTCAGCCTCGACCCACCGGCGGCATTCTCCATTACGCCGGTCGGTCAATGGGGTTTCCCATTGTGGGGCAGCCCCACGCCGTCGGGAAAACCCGGGCACCGGCAAAACGGAGAATCCCGCCGGCGGAGAATCCCACCCAGGATCTATTGATCCCTATATTTCAACTAGTCAACCGCCTTAAATGTTTATTTTGTTTCTCTCTCCACAGATGCTGACTAACATGACCAATTGCAGCATTTCCTGTTTATATTGTTGTAATTAGATACACTCGTGTAATGATGCACTTTCAGAGGCTTAATTGGGGAACAAAAAGGGATTTATTTAGTGATCTTCAAGAGCAGCAGCATGTTTGCAGCTAGCCCGACAATACCTCTGCCCAGGAGGGCTCCATTTTCCTGGGGTGATTCCCCAGTCTGAGTCCCGATGGATCACTCAGACCAGGTGACCCTTACCCTGCTGTGTAGGCCTGAAAGGGAGAATCACCATGACTTGTTTATTCACTGGGATAGTCAACCTATACTTTCATTGTCTGGAACCTAAATTAGCAGGAAGGTCAGTTATTGATAGAAAGTAAAACTTCCTATAATTTGTGCTAATATTGTGTCAAAGCTCCCGGGCTCCAAGAAGTCTGTCATAATTGATGTGGATGTTTCTATCACCACCTCCCCCAATCACAAATCACTGACTGACACCGAGCACATCTGATCTTTGTGCTTCCTCCTCAGAACCCACTGGCACCAACCAACACAACCCAGGTGCGGGGCCCACACATGCCGCCTGCTATAGACGCCACCTGACAAATCAAGCACGTGACTCAAAATGGCCTCTCTTTGTCCCCGCAGGAGAAGATAGCCCATAATAAGCGTGAAATGGCCAAGACGGGGGAGAGCAGAGATTTGAGTCCTCACCCCATATGAGGAACGTGTCTTGGATATCATGGGGTTGTTCGGGGAGAGAGCAGTCACCAACAGTGAAGTTGGCCTGTGCCACAGAGGTGAGGATCCACTACCCCTTCACCCAGATGACCAGTCACAAGTGAGCTGTTCCAAGTCAGACAAAATTATCCTTCTCTCTCACTGACCACATGTCCATTGTTTCGCAGGATCTCCATCTGAAGGGACCGGCCCATCCAGAGTCATTCCTCTCCCTCCTCCTCGAAGACCACCTCGGAAGGGAGGAGACCTCCATCAATGCATCACAGCTCTCACCCGCACCTTCTACCAGCACAGAGAGACACACCTCAATGGATAGCATTAGTGGACAGGCTTCTAGAGCACAATCTGAAGAGTAGCACACAGTTGCTGATGCACATCAGATGGAGGCAGGAACACACAAGGGAGGCAGCAATCGGAGGTTTGCTAGACCGCAGGACTCAGCTGGGTCCCAGTCGAATGCTGAGCCTCTGGACAAGGTTGTACCAGAGCTGATACAGGTACTAGAACATAGTCATAAGATTCAAAAAGGGATGTCAGTGATATTCCAGTGAGTGCATAGCCGACTGGAGGAGTCCCAAAGACTATGGGCACTGGAGATGATGCCAATAATGCTTGGTACCAAGGCCCAACACTGAAATGGTGGTGACTGCAGTGGAACACTCGGGGCATGGTGTCAGCGTCTTGAGTGCTGGTGCCCAAGGCATGGCTCAGTCCGTGACGACCATGGCTTGGGCCTGGACATGATACCGCAGTCACCGAGGGACATGTCCCAGATGCAGGTGAACATTACTGAGGTACTGCAGAGCATGGCCCAGTCACTGAGGACCATCATTGACAGCGTCTACAGCAGGGACAGACAATGGGGAGCCGCCAAGACTGACAGAGCCAGATTAATCTGAGGCCTCTGGAGCTCACTCCAGCTACTTCTCCGTCCCATGGAGACCTACGGGCACCTTCAGGAGGAGGAAGCGCTGGAGGTCAACACAGGGTCTGCCACCAAGGAGAGGAAGGTGGTCTCCAGTTCATCCAAATCGCCCCCTCCTGACACTGGTGCATTTCAAGGGCAGCAGGCAGAACAAGGTGGCACGGCAACACTTGTGACACCGATAAGCCGACTTCAGGCTCTCCAAAGGACGTCCGTCAAGGGCATGAAAGGCCACAAAGCACGAAACCAGCAGGCTGCCTCCACCTCTGATATGCATTCTGGGAACACAACTAGACGTAGCAGTAGACCACGAAAGATCAAGAAAAAAGATGATCACTGAGTGGGCACTGGAAAACTGGGTGTGTTGGGGGGGTGGGAATTGGGTGGGGGTGTGGGGTGGAATGGGGGCACTATCTGTCGATAGGGAAATGGAAATGTCAAATGTTCATTATTAAAACATGTTACACCTGATACAAGTGAAGCCTCTGTCACTTTAATCTTTACAGTGGGCCTGCCTGCACCTTATCCCTGTTGCTCTCTGCTCTCACCACCCCATGCCCTCCCAGCACAGTGGTCCAAGGTCAAACACCCCCGTTGAGGATGGGTGTGGGTGCGCTGTCAGCAGAAAGATAGGAGCCATATTTGGCATAAACTGAGGAGCACCAGAGCTTTCCTCACAGCGAGTTATCATCACTCTCCTGCCTTGTATAGTGACCCACTTGCTGACAGTGCCAACACAGTCAGGGGCACAGTCGGGGCAGCACGGTAGCACAGTGGTTAGCACAGTTCCTTCACAGCTCCAGGGTCCCAGGTTCGATTCCAGCTTGGGTCACTGTCCGTGTGGAGTTTGCACATTCTCCCCGTGTTTGCATGAGTTTTCTCCGGGTGCTCCAGTTTCCTTCCACAGTCCAAAGATGTGCAGGTTAGGTGGATTGGCCATGATAAATTGCCCTTAGTGTCCAAAAAGGTTAGATGGGGGTTACTGGGTTACGGGGATAGGGTGGCGGTGTGGGCTGAAGTAGGGTGCTCTTTCCAAGGGCTGGTGCAGACTCGATGGACCAAATGGCCTCCTTCTGCATTGTAAATCTATGATTCTATGATGACAGACCCATCACCCTGGGGTGATGTTACACAGACCCTGGGAGGGGGGAACAGGGTAGTCAGGGAGGGGTGATTGGGGAGGAAGTATGGAAATGAGTGGGAAGAAGGGGAATGGGGGTTTAGGCAGGAAAGGGTTGAGCTGTCGGACAAAGCCTGGTCCTATGAGAACCAGTGCCAGATTGTGTAGGGCACAGCAGACCACCACAAAGCGGGAGATCCTCTGGGGGTGTACTGCAGTGCACCACCAGAGCCGTCCAGGCATCGGAGCCGCATTTTGAGCAGTCCATGCACCTCTTGTTGACAGTACCAGTGTCAGATTGGGCCTCTTTATATAGGGTCTCAGTCCCGGTCTCCGGCATCTGCACTGGCACCATCAGCCAGGACCTCAGCTGCTGCCTCTATGGTGCTGACAGGCACACTGTTCAGGCTTCAAGGTTTGATTGAAATGTGATGGAATAATAATCGTCTGGGACATGGCATGTGTACCCATGAGAAGCCACATGAGAATATTTTGTTTATTACATGGTCAAAACTGACGGCAGCACGGTGGTGCAGTGGTTAGCACTGCTGCCTCATGGCGCCGAGGTCCCAGGTTCGACCCCGGCTCTGGGTCACTGTCCGTGTGAAGTTTGCACATTCTCCCCTTGTTTGCATGAGTTTCACCTCCACAATCCAAAGATGTGCAGGCTAGGTGGATTGGCCACGCTAAATTGCCCCTCAATTGGAAAAAATGAATTGGGCACTCTAAATGTTTTTAAACGGTCAAAAGTAGCAAAGATTTGAAAATCAACTACATAACATTCCACATATAGCCCTAACCATTGAACAACAAGGAAACATCACCGTACTATATTGGTACCAATACAATGCTATATCAGCTCACTTTCACACAAAAAAATAAACACACGGTAGCACCCCCTGTGAGGTTCCTCATCAGAAACAGAGGATAAGCCTGAGAATGTATTATCGTGTCCAGAACTTTGTCATAGAAATAATCTGTCCATCAATCAGACTTGTTCCACGTGTCCACACAGCCCAATCTCACAGGAACGGAATCCAGGCATCCACATATTCCACTGGCAATCAAGGAACAATTAAACATCCTTGGCTTCCACTGTATTTAGCCCGCAGTGATGTGCCACTTACATGCAGCACACACATCACACCAGCAACAAAAGCAGCAACAATCTGCGAAAACATTTCTTCGACAGCATTAGCCCGTGGCCCATTCAGAACAATGTCGTGCACCAAGTCCCGCAGCGTCTTCTTGCTTCAAACCAGATTGGCTTCTGGATTCATATGTCCCCCTGAGCCCAGAGTTCCAGGATCCAGGTATTATAGAAAAAAAATGTCCTTCTTCTCGGCTGTAGAAAAGGAAGGAAACAGCAACAGCCTCCAGTCATCTGCAGGCACCAGCAGGAGAAAGTAGCAAACACAACCTGCAGCTGTGAAGTGCTCTCACAACTAACAAGGCCGATTACTCATTTGCAATAGCCTTCAATGTGAAGCTAGAGGCTGCTCACAGTCAAAGGGGTGAAATTGACTTGCAGGATATAAGCTCTGTCCTGAAAGAGGTTGGCAGGCCAGACAGGCTACAGCTGTAGTTGCTCCTGTTATGGGTCTCCACAATATTTAAAGGTGGCTTGAAGGCTCACAGATACACAGTCCCTCATTGCCCCTGGTGCAGGGGCGACCCCTGGTGCAGGGGCGACCCCTGACCCGGATCGCTTCAGCCCCCGAACGAGCCCCAGCCCCCAGAGCACTGGGGCAGCAGCTCCACTGCCCTTGAGCTGCATGCTGGAAAATGGAAATGGCTACTCATCTCCTCAGTTCCACTCACCAGCCATTGCGCCAGTTTCAAGTTTTTATAAAGGAGTACTAAACTCGCTGGGGAGCTGGTTAATTCCCAGGAGGCCATTGCATTGACTTAAACCTCGCTAATGAGATTGAAATGAATGCAAATGAGTGTTAATAATATGCTCGTCATACTTGGGAGAGATCCAGAATTTGCAATCGGCAGCAGGCTGGTTAGTCAGTAAACTGGGGCGGGATTCTCCGAATCCCCGCCGGGTCGGAGAATCGCCGGGGGCCGGCGTCAATCCCGCCCCCGCCGTGTCCTGAATTCTCCGGCACCGGAGATTCGGCGGGGGTGGGAATTGCTCCGCACCAGTCGGAGGCCCCCCCCCCCCCCCCCCCGGCGATTCTCCGGCCCGCGATGGGCCGAAGCCCCGCTGCTGTCATGCCGGTCCCACCGGCGTGCATCAAACCACCTACCTTGCCGGCGGGAGCAGGCTGCGCGGGCGGGCTCCGGGGTCCTGGGGGCGGGGGGGGTCGCGGGGCGATCTGGCCCTGGGGGGTGCCCCCACGGTGGCCTGGCCCGCAATCGGGGCCCATCGATCGGTGGGCGGGCCTGTGCCGTGGGGGCACTCTTTTCCTTCCGCCTTCGCCATAGTCTTCACCATGGCGGAGGCGGAAGTGACCCCTTCCCCTGCGCATGCGCGGGAATGGCCTCAGCAGCCGCCGACGCTCCGGCGCATCCGCGGACTTCCGCCGGCTGGCGAAGTCCCTTCGGCCCCGGCTGGCGTGGCGCCAAAGGCAGTCCACGCCAGCCGGCAGAGCGCCAACCACTCCAGCGCAGGTCTAGCCCCTCAATGTTAGGGCTTGGCCCCTAAAAGTGCGGAGACCTCCCCCGCCGGGTAGGGGAGAATCCCGGCCCGTATTTGCGCCCGGCGCGAATCTTGATTTTGGACTTTCCTGCTATATAACCGGCGCGCCCAGATCTGCACCAGGTGCTATGCAGTGGTTAAATCGCACCCAAGGT
Organism: Scyliorhinus canicula; assembly: GCF_902713615.1. NCBI lineage: Eukaryota > Metazoa > Chordata > Chondrichthyes > Carcharhiniformes > Scyliorhinidae > Scyliorhinus > Scyliorhinus canicula. The sequence continues at coordinate 60,113,227 of NC_052154.1, read as the reverse complement.
CTCATACAGACAATGTCATGAGTGCAATCCGTTTAGTAAAGAAAAACTTTATACAGTTTCTGCTGTAACCCATTGACTGAATGATTGGATGTTCCCCATCAATAAATGTGTCAATAACATTCTTTGTGTGAGGTTCGTATCTTCTCATAACTACTTCCAGCCCTTGTACAAATCGATACACGAGCACATGTCATGACATTGGCCAGGATTTTCTGTCCCCACTATGGCAGGACTCACCACGAGAGATGTAACAGGTCAACTTAAAATACATTGGGTGGGATTCTCCACCCCACCACACCTGTTTTCTGGTGCGACATGTCCCCGCCGGCAACGGGATCCTCTGTCCCGACAGCCGGGCAATGAGTATAGAACATACAGTGCAGAAGGAGGCCATTCGGCCCATCGAGTCTGCACCGACCCACTTAAGCCGTCACTTCCATCCTATCCCCATAACTCAATAACCCGTCCTAACCTTTTTTGACGCTAAGGGCAATTTAGCGTGGCCAATCTGCCTAACCTGCATGTCTGGGAGGAAACCGGAGCACCCAGAGGAAACCCATGCAGACACAGGGAGAACGTGCAAACTCCTCACAGACACTGAGCCAGCAGGGAATCGAACCTGGGACCCTGGTGATGTGAAACCACAGTGCAATCCACTTTTGCTACCGTGCTGCCCAATGGGGTTTTCCATTGTGGCCACCCCACACCGACAGGAAATCCGCGAGAATGAGTGCACTGCCAGCGAAGTGGAGGATACCGCAGACGGAGAATCCCGCTTCATGACTCTCGGCAGGACCAGAAGATCCCTGTGGCCGGCGGGGCCAGAAAATCAACAATTCAAAGAGTTACAAGCTTGATTTGCCCTCATGATGGTCCGCATAGTAACAGCAAGGAAAGAATGGCAATAATATGAATATGGTGAGAGCATACTGTGTACAGTTTTAGGCCCCATGGCAATGACAGGATAAATTTACCAGAGGGTATATAACGGAGGTTCACTAGGTTAATTTATGGGATGTGGGTATCGCCCTATGAAAAGATACTGAGTAGACCACTCATAGATCCCCTAGAGTTTAGACAAATGAGAGCTGTGCTGACTGAAATGTAAGTTTATTTATGGACTTGACAGGCTTGATGCTTGAAGGATATTTTGCCTGGCTGCAGAACCTAGAACTACTGGTAACAGTCTCAGAACAAAGGGGCCAGACTTGGATGAAGAGAAATATCTTCATTCAAAAGGTTATGAATCTTCAGAATTCTCTATCCCCCGAGCGATGTGATGCTTATTTGTTGAATATATTTAAGTCAGGGATTGACAGATTTTTGGATACGAAGGGAATAAGGAAGGTGGGGTTAAGGTAGAAGATCAGCCTGATTTTATTGAACGGCACGCACATTTGAAGGGCCAAATTACCTACTCTTACTCCTCTATTTTTAATGGTCTTCTATTATGACCAGGCACTCAATTATGCTGTCAGAATCTTGAAATGGATATTTAATAGTTTTAACTATCACCGTTATGCTAACATAGATTTAACTCCAATATATTTTTGCTCAAATTCATCAACTCTTCCTGAAAAAGGGACATAAAAGAGGAGGTAGAATCTGAGAATAATTCTATAGATTCCAGTTAGTATCAAACCAATGTTATTCATTTCAGCAATTATAAAGACTCTTTCACTATCGAACGTTTTAACAGGTGTGTCAAAACTATCTTTCTAACTTTTAACGTGAAAACAGCACATAGAAGAATGGAAGTTTTACAATCCAGTTGTGAAATGCAATCATTTTAACTAATTTTTAATTAATTTTGTCTCTTGACTCTATCTAGTGACTCTTACTAAGATGAAATTCCAGGGGCCAATACACACTTTTAACTATTTTTCATGTGTGATCCTAGAAAGTGAATGTTCACAAACTGGTCAATTGCGGAGTGCACAATAACTGGTGCTGATCCTATCCACCACCAGCACTTTGCAGCATAGGCTTATTGGATAGCAAGAATCCTGGTGGATTTCTTTGCTGTACGCCAAGAAACAGTGAGGCCAATTCAATGCCCCCACTGAAGCCAGCAATTAGTTAACTCAGCAGATACTAATCCTGATTTATTCATGGATTGGGTGGCCTGAATTTTTCCACATAGAATTGCCATTGTTTTTGGGCTATATTTGGGCCAGTGGGAGCATCAAACATGACTAAGACCTGGTCTCCACTGCCACATATGGAACTAACTTTGCTGGGGTGGGGATTTGCTGGATACTGCCATTCACATTTGGCGCAGCATATTCAAATAAAATGTTTTTGACCAAATGCCACAGCACATTGGATATCAGGGACGTACATCATTTTGATCTGACCACCCAGTAGAGAATGGGGCCTAAAGTGAAATTGTCACATTTATTGCATTGGGAAAGTGAGAAATTTAAAAATAACATTTATACATCCAGTTTGAACCCCCGCCCCATGCCCATCCCCTAAAATAAGCCAACTTTTAGCTGCACTTTGAGTAGCAGGTAAATGGTGAATTCGGACTTTGGACGTCCAAAGAAGTTCAAGAGTCCGTGTGCACAAGGCACTAAAATATAGTCGTCAAGTACACAAAATTAATCAAAAACAGGATTGGAATGTTAACCTTTGTAACTGGGGGAACAGGACAAATGAGAGGAAGTTTTGATACAACTGTACAAAGCCTTGGTTAGACCACCTCTAATGTACGGGTATGGCCCTGGGCACCGTACTTTAGAAGGGATATGTTGACCTTGGAAGGCATGCAGTGCAGATTCGGGTTTCCAAGAATTATCTTACAAGGGGAGATCACAAGAACTGCACTGTGTTCCCTTGAATATGGATGGGCTATGTCAGCAAAACTAAGGAGCTGGTCATCGACTTTCGGAAGCGAAGTATCGTACACGCCACTGTCTGCATCAACAGGGCCGAGGTGGAGATGGTTGACAGCTTCAAATTCCGAGGTGTGCACATCACCAACAATCTGTCTTGGTCCACCCACATCAATGCTACGACCAAGAAAGCACAACAGCGCCTTTACTTCCTCACGGGGCGGCAAGGTAGCACAGTGGTTAGCACTATTGCTTCATAGCGCGAGGGTCTCTGGTTCGATTCCTGACTTGGGTCACTGTCATGTTCTCCCAGTGTCTGCGTGGGTTTCCACTGAGTGCTCCGGTTTCCTTCCACAAGTCCCGAAAGATGTGCTGTTAGGTAAATTGGACATTCTGAATTCTCCCTGTGTACCCAAACAGGCGCCGGAATGTGGCGACTAGGGGCTTTTCACAGTAACTTCTTTGCAGTGTTAATATAAGCCTACTTGTGACAATAAAAATTATTTTAAAAAATTTTTTAAAGGAAACTAAGGAAATTTGGCATGCCCACATTGACTCTTACCAACTTTTACGGGTGCACCATAGAAAGCATCCTATCTGGTTGCATCACAGCCTGGTATGGCAACTGCTCGGTGCAAGACCATAAGAATCTACAGAGAGTCATGAACACAGCCCAGTGTATCACACAAACCCACCTCCCATCCACTGACTCTGTCAACACCTCCCGCTGCCTTGGGAAAGTGTCACAAAGACCCTGTCACCCGGGTTATTCTCTCTTCCAACCGCTTCCATCAGGCAGAAGATGCAAAAGTCTGAGAACACGCACGAACAGATTCAAAAACAGCTTCTTCACTACTGTTACCAGACTCCTGAATGACTTTCTTATAGACAGAACTGATCTCTCTACACATCTTCTCTACTGTCGTAGCACGATACTCTGTGTGCTTCACCTGATGTCTATGTGTTAACATTGTGATATCTATCGTATCTCCTATGTTTTTCATGTATGGAATGATCCACCTGGATTGTACGCAGAACAATACTTTTCACTGTACCTTGGTACACGTGACAATAAATCTAAATCTAAGGAGCCACTGAACTGAGGTTTTTAGGATTTTGAATAGATAGCTTGACAGAAAATCTTTTGAGTGGTACTGGCATCTGGGACAAGGGGACATTATCTCAAAATCAGAGACAGATTATTCAGGGGAGAAGTTAAGAAGCGCATCTTCATTCACAGGGTTGTAGAAGTGTGGACCTTTCTCCCACAGAAAACAATAGATGTCAGCTAAATTCATAACTTTAAATCTGAGACTGTTAGATCTTTATTCAAAAAGGGTATTGAGGAATAGGGAGACACAGCAGGTAGATGGAGTTAGATACAGATCAGGCATTATCCCACAGAAGAAGCTCGAAGGGTTGAATATTCCTGCTCCTATGTCTCATGTACAAAAGGTGGTTTCCCTCCAACGGGATAAACAGGGAAAAATATTCCATAAAATCTAGGAGTATAACTTTGCAATATCTATTGGCGTCAAAGCACTGAAGGATGGACAGGTTGCAAAGTCTGCCTGTCACCGTCCTATCTGAAAGAGCGGATCACTTTGAACGCTGTGGCTCAGTGCTGCACCCTAGAGGGCATTTACCTGCCAAATCAGCAAGAGGTACAATTTCAGCTGGGGAAAGCATCCTTTTGCTGAAACTGAGAATTTGCCATTGGTTCATCGCTGAGTATTTTCCTAAGATATTTCTAAAACCTGGGTACTTCTGTTTTAACAGAAGAATGGGAAAGAGGTCTTAAAAAAAAAAGATTTACTTTGACTACAGCTGATGTACACTTAAGAGCACAGTAATGCAGTGCTAAATACTTGAAAACATGGATTTGTGCAAAGCCTAATTGGTTTCATCTCTCTGATGGGCATTTATGTTAATAAACAATGGGTACATTTCTAATTAACTGAAGGAATGTCCCCACAAATTAGCAGCCATGCAAATGTCATTGTCTGCTTTGAACACAATCTAATTACAATAGAAGTGCAAATGCTTAAACATGTATTTTTAGAAATAAAAATAAACACTCCAAACAAGATCTGTTGAGCAGGTCTTTGGCTGAATGGTAACATCACAAGGCATAGGAGTGGAGAGAAAATGCGTATATCCTCGTTTTTTTGTGGTAGAGAGAGGGAGCTGGGCTGGGGCCCAACTGGGAGTTGCACAGGATCCAGGAGAGTGCTCGTTGATGTTGCCTTATCCTTTGCCTTCTCATGCAACATGGAAGAAGTCATTATCCTGACATTTACCCTGCGGTTCTTCGAGAATCCTTACTGTTGTTCCCTATTGATCGTATTGTTTTACTTTTTTTATCATTTTGTTTTCCTGAAGGGGAGTGCGAAATCTGAGCGTAATGACCTGCTTCGTTGGCCATCTTTATTTTGTTATCCTGTGTTCCTAAGACCATTTTGAGTCAGTTATGTGATATGTGGTTTATGCATAGTTCTACTCCTTCTGGTAATTGTATCTTTGTGGTTAGGGGAGAGAGTGACTTTTGTCACCCCCTATCTCGTTTATGAAGATGATGTGTGGAGCGGGTTGGGTAAAGGGTGGGTGGATATGGTTGGTAGGATTAGTTTGTTCTTCACTGAGATTGAGGATAACCCTCCCTGTTAAAGCTAACCCATTTTAACTGGGGCTGGTTTAGCACGTGGCTAAATCGCTGGCTTTGAAAGCAGACCAAGGCAGGCCAGCAGCACGGTTCAATTCCCGTAACAGCCTCCCCGAACAGGCGCCGGAATGTGGCGACTAGGGGCTTTTCACAGTAACTTCATTTGAAGCCTACTTGTGACAATAAGCGATTTTCATTTCATTTCATTTGGGTTTTCTTTTGGATTTGTGCATTCTTTGAATTAAGAATCTGCGTCTTCATCCTTATTTGACGCAGGCAGAGTTTGAACCCTGGAGAGAATTGGGGTTCTTTGTCTTCTTCTTTTTGGGTCTCTTTTCATGTTCCTCCCTTGGGCTTTTGTCAGCGGTTGAGGTGGGAGGTTGCTCTGTATTTCCCCTCCGCGATGGTGGGTGTTTCAAGCTAGGCAGAGTGTCCTCTCTCTGGGGTTTTCTTTTCACCTGGTCATCTCTTCATTCAGCTGAGCATGGTGTTGGTTTTCTTATCCTGATCTGGCTCGGTGATTGGGTGGAGGGGCACCTAATTTTTGGGTGTCTTGACGATTCCTCTTCTTCTCGGGTGGAAGCTCCCTTGGCCAGGGCTAGAATAGTCAACCTCGTGTGATGCGTTGCTCTGGGTAGAAAAGTACAGGCGTGACAAGTGTGCATGTTTATTTTCCCTCTTGTGCACTGGAGGCTTTGGGGTATAATTTTTTGTGCCAATTAGTGCTGGTCTAGGCCAGGCCTGGTGCTGTGGCTGTTATCCTGTTACCACCCCCCTCCCCCCGGGGCTGGGGAGCTCAGGATGCCTCTCTCTAACAGCATGGTGAGGGGCTTTCTGGGGGGCTGTGCTTTGTTTCTTCTCTCTCTGGTATGCAGGGGTCAGGGGGTGGGTCGAGTTCTGTACCTTGGTGGTTACCCTGTGGGTTTTTCCCCCCCTAGGGAGGTGGGTCGCCCCCGTTGTTGATTGTGTGGAATGTTCTCTTCTTCACTGGTGGGTGTTGTCATCTGGTGGGACAGCCGTGTGGGTCTGTTTCTTCACTCTTCTTCCTTTTATTTTCTGCCCCTGCAGTTACTGTTGCCAGTTCTCTCTTCCTCTCCTTTACTTATAATTGTGGTTCTGCCTTGCGCCAGGGTTGAGGTTAAGTTGCATTGTGCCTGTAACTTCTTGTAGGGTGTTTCCGAGCATTTTCTTTCGTTTTTGCAAGGGTGGGTATGACAAATCCATTCCTTGTTCCTACATGAGTGCAGGTGGTCTGGAATCCAGGAAGAGAAGGCTGGATCATAAAATGATGGTATTAAGCCAATTGTGATATTGTTCTCCTGGTCCATACTATGCTCATGTGGGTAAAGTTCTCCTGGTCCATACAATGCTTCACAGCTCCAGGGTCCCAGGTTCGATTCCCAGCTGGGTCACTGTCTGTGCGGAGTCTGCACGTCCTCCCCGTGTGTGCGTGGGTTTCCTCCGGGTGCTCCGGTTTCCTCCCACAGTCCAAAGATGTGCGGGTTAGGTGGATTGGCCAGGCTAAATTGCCCTTAGTGTCCTAAAAAAATAATGTTAATGGGGGTTGTTGGGTTACTGGTATAGGGTGGATACGTGGGCTTGAGTAGGGTGATCATTGCTCGGCACAACATTGAGGGCCGAAGGGCCTGTTCTGTGCTGTACTGTTCTAATTCTAATTCTAAAGCTGAATCGGTTTTTTTTCCACTTCTGTGCTTGGGTGCAGTATTAGTTTGTAGCTTTGTTGCATTATTTTGTTAAAAAAATGTAAATCTTAAGCAATATAATTATTTTGTACAAAATGATCTCCAGGCCAGGAAGCCCAATTGCTAGTCTTAGTTTTGTATAAAAAATATTGCTTTGAATGCAGATCTTGTCTTTAGTATAAACTGCTTAATAATTTCATTTTCTTGTTGCGTAAAATGATCCATATAATCATGAAACAGTACGATTTGTGCACAAGCAGTTGGGAGGGAGCATATCCTGAGTGAGACACAGCCAGAGTGAGTGTGTTTGGGAATTTGGAGTAAAGTGGGAATTAAACTTGCCCTGGTGCAGGAGTAGAGAGGACATGGGAGAGAGCTGATTGGTGAGCAGTGGGCACGTTCTCCAATTTAAAGCTACATAAAGAAAGAGTTCTGGTTGTTTTTTAAATAACTTAAATAGTTTTCTATCTGGAATTAAATTTAACTTAAGAGTTCTTTTTAACTAAAATTATGCCTGGGAAGCTCAGTCCCGTGCTTTGCACGGCATGTGGGAATTCCGAGATGCTCCTTGGATGACCAAATGTGCAGGAAGTGCCAGCGGTTTGACCAGCTTGAGAGACGGGTTTTGTAGCCTAAGCATTAGCTGGAGGCACAGCGGTACATCCGCGAGGCTGTGAGGTTCGTGCATAGCACCCTTTTACACATGCTCACCCCACAGTTTAAAGAAGTGCAGTCAGAGGGAATGGGTAACCACCAGGCAGGTGGTCAGGAAAGCCCAAGAGTGCATCTCACTCAAGAACTGTTTGTATGTGTTGGAAAACGGTGAATGTTCCTCTGGGGAGTGCAACCAGTGTTAAGTTGACGGTACTGTGGGTGGCTCAGCTGTACAAAGGGTGGGGGTGGGGAGGGAGCAATTGTGGTAGGAGACTCAATAGTGAGGGGTGCAGATAGGCAGTGTGACTCCAGGATAGTGTGCTGCCTCCCTGGTGCCAGAGGCAAGGATGTCACTGAATGGTTGCAGAGCATTCTCAAGAGGGAGGGCGAAAAGTCAGAGATCGTGGTTCACATTGGTATCGACAGATGGACAGGGGAATGAGTCCTGCAGCAAGAATTTAGGGAGCTAGGTAGCATATTGAAAAGCAGGTTGAAACAAGGAATGGATTTGTCATACCCACACTTGCAAAAATGAAAGAAAATGCTCAGAAAGGTTGTAATCTCTGGATTACTCTTGGTGCCTTGTGCTAGTAGATATAGGAATAGGAGGATGGAGAATATTCATGCTTGGCTGAAGAGATAGTGCAAGAGGGAGGGCTTTAGATTCCTGGATAACTGGATCCATTTCTGGGGAAGGTGAGACCTGTACAAGTCTGATGGAGGGGAGCGGTGGTTGAAACTAATTTGGCGGGGGGGGGGGGGGGGGGGGGGGGGGGGGGGGGGGGGGGGGGGTGGAATGGGGGGAAGCATTTTTCTGTGACAGTGACCATAGCACAGGAAGATTTAAGGTAGTTATGGAAAAGGACAAAGATGGACCGGAAATAAGGCATCTGCATTGGGGGAAGGTCGATTGTAGTAGAATGAGACAGGATGTGGCCAAAGTGAGTCAGGGAGCAACTACTTGTCGGAAAAACCACCTCAGAGCAGTGGGAGTCATTCAACAAGGAAATAGAGAGAGGACAAAGCCAACATCTTCTGTAAAGAGTGGGACCAGGAAGTAGAGAGAATCTTGGATGTCTAGGGAAATACAGGATTCGATAAACAACAAAAGGAAGGCTTATGAAGATAAAGGGGGTTGAAAACAGTGGATGCCCAAGAGGAGTATAGAAAGTGAAGGGGGAGGGTTCATAAAAAAACAGGAGAGTGAAGGGGTCTGAAAAAGCACTGGCAGGCAAAATAAAGGAAAATCCCAAGGTCTTTCATGAGTATATTAAGTGCAAGAGGGTAACCAGGGAAAGAGTAGGGCCCATTAGGGACCAAGTGACAATCTATGTGTGGTGCCAAAAGGCATAGGTGAGGTATTAAATGAATATTTTGCATCTGTGTTCACTATGGAGAAGGACAATGTAGGCATAGAAAGCAGGGAGGAGGACTGTGATATAATTTTACAGATTAGCATTGAGGGAGGAGGTATTAGCTGGATTAAAAGTGGATAAGTATCCAGGCCCAGATGAGATGTATCATAGGTTGCTGGGAGATAAGATCATAGGTCATAGAATTTATAGTCAGAAGGAGGCCATTTGGCCCATCGAGTCTGCACCGGCTCTTGGAAAGAGCATCCTACCCAAGCCCTCACCTCCACCCTATCCCCATAACCCAGTAACCCAACCCAACACTAAGGGCAATTTTGGACACTAAGGGAAATTTAGCATGGCCAATCCACCTAACCTGCACATCTTTGGACTGTGGGAGGAAACTGGAGCACCCGGAGGAAACCCATGCACAGGCGGGGAGAACGTGCAGACTCCACACAGACAGTGACCCAAGCCGGGAATCGAACATGGGACCCTGGAGCTGTGGAGCAATTGTGCTAACCACTATGCTACCATGCTTCCCAAAGGGAGGAGATTGCTCAAGCTCAGATGTTAATTTTCAAATTAACAGGAGCAGTGCCAGAGGACGGGAGGACAGCCAATGTGGGACTATTATTCTAGAAAGGAAGTAGGGTAAAAGTAGATCATTACAGGCCAGTGAGTCGAACATCAGTAGTAAGGAAATTATTGAAAAAAGTGCTATGGGACAGAATTAATCGTCCCTTGGGAGGGGCAAGGATTAATCAGTGATAGTCAGCAATGGGGGGAGATCATATCCAACAAATTTGATTGATTTGTTTTAGGGGGTGGCTCAGTGTGTAGATGAAGACCATATTGTTGATGCCATGAACATGGACTTCAGTGAAGCTTTTGTCAAGGTCCCACATGTGGGACTGATGAAGAAGTTAAGAGCCAGGGCAGCACAATGGCACAGTGGTTAGCATTGCTGCCTCACAGCGCCGAGGTCCCAGGTTCGATCCCAGCTCTGGGTCACTGTCCGTGTAAAGCTTGCACATTCTCCCCGTGTTTGAGTGGGTTTCGCCCCCACAACCCAAAACAAGATGTGCAGGGTAGGTGGATTGGCCACGCTAAATTCCCCCTTAATTGGAAAAAATAATTTGGTACTCTAAATTTTAAAAAAAGATGATAACAGCCAATGGGATCGAGAGAAATTTGGCAAATTGGATCCAAAATTGGCAAAGTGGCAGGAGGCAAAGGGTGATGGTAGAAGGTTGTTTTTATGACTAGAAGTCTGTGTCCAGTGGTGTACCACAGGGATCGGTGCTGGGTCCCTTGCTGTTTGTAATGTGCATTAATGATCAAGACATGGATGTGAGAGGCATGATCAGTAAGTTTGCAGATGACATGAAAATTGGTGGTGAGGAGGAAAGCCTTAGGTTACAGGATAATATAGATGGGCTGGTCAGGTGGGCAAACACTGACAAACGAAATTTAATCCTGAAAAGTGAGGTGATGCATTTTGGGAGGACTAATAATGCAAGGGAATACATAATGAACAGGAGGACCTTAGGAAACACAGAGGGCCAGAGGGACCTTAGGGTGCATGTCCATAGGGCCTGAAGGTAGCAGGGGGCAGATAGATAAGGTGGACTTAAAAGGCATATGGAATACTTGATTCTACTAGCAGAGGCAGAGAATATAAGAGCAGGATGGAGCTTTATAAAACGCTCGATGGGACACAATTAGAGTACTGTGTACAGTTTGTTTGCTAAACTATAGGAAGGATGTGATTGCACTCAAAAGAGTGCAGCTAAGATTCACCAGGGTGTTGCTGGGCAGGAATGTTTCAACTCTGAAGAGAGGCTGGGATTTTTCTCTTTAGTGCAGAGAAGGCTGCGGGGGTTCCTGATCGAGGTGTACAAAATTATGAAGGACATAGATAGGGTAGATAGGAAGAAATGTTTTATATCAGTAGGGGGGTCAATAACCAAGGGGCAAAATGGAATTAAACTGGACCACCCGGCATCAACCTAGGCACCGGAAAGGACAATGGCAGAACCAACCATGTCAGGCCTGCAAGTCTTCCACACCTTGTATGTTCTCCCAGTGTCTGCATGGTTTCCTCTGCAGTCTTCGGTTTCTTCCCACAGTCCAAAGATGCGTAGGTTAGATGGATTAGCCATGATCAATGCACGAGTTATAGGGATAGGGTGGAAGAGTGGGCCTCGGTAGAATGCTCTTTTGGAGGGTCGGTGCAGACTTGATGGGCCGAATATCCTCCTTCTGCACTGTAGGAATTCTATGTTCTACTAACATTTGGGGGTTTGTGCCACAATTGGGAGACCTGTCCTACAAACTTGTCAAGCAACAACCTGACATAATCATACTCACTGCATCATACCTTATGGCCATTGCCCTGGCCACCACTATCACCATCCCTGGGTGGGTTCTATCCCAATGGTAGGAGAGACCCACCAGAGGTGGTGGCACAGTGGTATATAGTTGGGAGGGAATTGTCCTGGAAGTCCTCAACATCGGTTATGGATCCCATGCAGTCTCACAACATCACGTCAAACATGGGCAATGAAACCCTCTTGCAGATTACCTTCTCTATAAGCTGACGAATCAGTACTCCTACATGTTCAACACCAGTTGGAAGAATCACTGAGGCAATTATACAGAATTTACTCTGGACTTCAATAAAGTGGCTTGGCCATACCACAACTGACCAAGATCTGAATGAATAATTGCGTGACTGGATCTATAGCATCTGGTGAGGGAATCAGCAAGAAATAAAAACTTACTTGACCTTGACTCAGATGCATCTGGCAATAACAGTATCGGTAGGAGTGACCGCCACACAGTCCTTGTGGAGATGAAGTCACATAATCACGTTGAGGATACTATCCATCATATTGCTTGGCACCACCACTGTGCGAAATGAGATAGGCTTTGAATAGATCTAGCAACACAAAACTGGGCATCCATAGGGCCCTGTGGGCTACTAGCTGCAGCAGAATTGTATTTAACCATAATCTGTAACTCATGGTCTGGCATATCCCCCACTCTTATCATTACCACCAAGCCAGGGAATCAACCCTGGATCAATTAAGTAAAAAGAGGGCATGCCAAAAGCAGCACCAGGCATACATAAAAATTAAATGTCAACCTTGTGAAGCCATAGCACAGGATTACCAGCAAATGAAACAATGGAAGAAGCCTGAAATAAACTAAGCTAATTGACCCCATAACCAATGGATCAGATAAAATCGCTGCAGTCCTGCCACATCCAGTCATGAACGATGATGGACAATTGAACAGCTAAGTGGAGGAAGAGGCTCCACAAATATCCCCGTCCTCAATGCTGGGGAAGCCCAGCACATCAGTCCAGAAGATAAACATTTCCATCTACCTTCAGCCAGAAGTGCTGAATGGTAGATCCATCTTGGCCTCCCGCTGAAGACGGCAGCATCACAGATGCCAGCCTTTAGCCAATTTGATTCACTCCACATGATATTAAGAAATGCCTGAAGGCACTGAATACTGCAAAAGCTTTGGGCCCTGACAATATTCCAGCAATAGTACAGAAGATTATGCTCCAGAACTAGCAGTGTCCCCCAACCAAGCTGCTCCAGCTCAGGTACATCACTGGCATCTATCCAACTGTATGGAGAATTGCTCCGATATGACCTGTCCATGAAAAGCATTAGAAATCCAACATAGCCATTAACCATCCCATCAGTCTACTCTCGAGCATCAGTAAAATTATGGGAAATGTCTTTGAATGTGCTATCAAGCCCCACTTCCTCAGTGATAACCTGCTCATTGATGCTCAGTTTGGATTTCACCATGCCACTCAGTATCTGACTTCATTACAACCTTGGTCCAAACATGGAAAAAAGAGCTGAACTTCAGAAGTGAGGTGGGAGTGACAGCCCTTGACATCAAAGCAGCATTTCACCAAGTGTCTTATTAAGGAGCCCATCAGGGAGACCTAGAAAAACTGTAGTCAATGGGAATAAAGCTGAAAATTCTCCACATGTTCTGCAGAACTACTACAGTGCAGGAGGTCATTTTGCACATTGAGTCTACACCCAGGTCCACTTCCTCGCCCACCGCACCCTGTCCCCGCAACCTAACCTACACATCCCTGCACACTAAGGGGCAATTTAGCATTGCCAATCCACCTAGCCTGTACATCTTTGGGCTGTGGGAGGAAAACAGGGCACCCGGAGGAAACCCACGCAGACGTGGGGAGAACATGCAAACTCCAGTCATCCAAGGTCGAAATTGAACCTGGTTTGCTGGTGCTGTGAGGCAGCAGTAACCACCGTGCCAAAGTTGGAGTCATCCCTGGCACAAGGAAAGGTGGTTGTGGTTGTTGGAGGTCAACTATCTCAGTCCCAGGACACCACTGTAGGAGTTCCTCAGGGTAGTGTTCGAGGCCCGACCATCTTCAGCTGCTTACCCAATTACTTTCCCTCAATCATAAGGTCAGAAGTGGGGATGTCCGCTGATAATTGCAATGTTCAATACCATTTACAACGCCTCAGATGTTGAATCCATCTGTTCCATATGCAGCATGACCTGCAGAACATTCAGCCCTGGGCTGATAAATGGTGAGTAACGGTAGCATTGTGGATAGCGCAATTGCTTCGCAGCTCCAGGGTCCCAGGTTCGATTCCGGCTTGGGTCACTGTCTGTGCGGAGTCTGCACATCCTCCCCGTGTGTGCGTGAGTTTCCTCCGGGTGCTCAGGTTTCCTCCCACAGTCCAAAGATATGCAGGTTAGGTGGATTGGCCATGATAAATTGCCCTTAGTGTCCAAAATTGCCCTTAATGTTGGGTGGGGTTACTGGGTTATGGGGAGAGGGTGGAGGTGTTGACCTTGGGTAGGGTGCTCTTTCCAAGAGCCGGTGCAGACTCGATGGGCCGAATGGCCTCCTTCTGCACTGTAAATTCTATGAAACATTGGCTTCAAACACGTGCCAGAAGCGCAGGTTCAATTCCCGTACCAGCCTCCCCGAACAGGCGTCGGAATGTGGCGACTAGGGGCTTTTCACAGTAACTTAATTGAAGCCTACTTGTGACAATAAGCGATTATTATTATCTGCAACAAGAGAAAATTAACCAGCTTCCTTTGACATTCAATGGCATTACCATTGTCGTATCCCTTACTGTCAACCTCCTGGGAGTTATCATTAACCAGAAATAGTCTTGAACCAGAATTGAATGGGGCGGCACGGTGTCAAAGTAGTTAGCACTGCTGCCTCACAGCTCCAGGACCCATGTTCAATTCCGGGCTCAGGTCACTGGCCGTGTGGCGTTTTCACTTTCTCCCATGTCTGCGTGGGTTTCCTCCTGGTGCTCCGGTTTCCTCCCGCAGTCTAAAGATGTGTAGGTTAGGTGGATTGGCCATGCTAAATTGCCCCTTAGTGTGTCATAAAGGTTAGGTGGGGTTGTTGGGTTACGGGAATGCAGGGGTGGAGGTGTGGACTTAAGTAGGGTGCTCTTTGCCATTCATGGTAGCGAGAGATACGTTTAAGTACTTGGGGACTCAGGTAGTGAGGAAATGGATGGGGCTCCATAAGTGGAACTTATGAAGCTGGTGGAGGAAGCCAGAGAGAATCTTAAGAGGTGGGATACACTTCACTTAACGTTGGCGTGGAGGGTCCAAGTGGGAAAATGAATATTCTGCCGAAGTTCTTGTCTATCTTTTAGGCAACCCAATCTTTATACTAAAGGCTTTTTTTCGGAAAGTGGACACAATCATTTTGGACTTTGTATGGGCAGGGAAGGTTCCGAGGGTGGGGAGGGCCCTGCTACAGAGGCAAAGGGAGCAGGGAGGTTTGGCTTTGCCGAACTTGCTTCATTATTATTGGGCGGCGAATGTGGACAAGGTGCGGCGGTGGTGGGAAGGAGAAGAGTTAGGATGGAGAAGGAATCTTGTCAGGGATCTAGTTTGAGGGCTATGGTGATGGCAGCATTGCCAATGGCTCCGAGTCGGTGTTCAGGGAGCCCGGTGTAGTCTACTGTGAAGTTATGGAATCAGTTGAGGAGACATTTTAGGGTGGAAGGGATTTGGTGCTAACGCCATTGTGCGAGAATTATGGGTTTGAGCAGAGGGGATGGATAGTGTATACAGGAGGTGGACGGAAATGGGGCTGGTGAAGGTGAGGGATTTGTATTTGGAGGAAAGGTTCGATAGTCTGGAGGAGCTAAGAGAGAGGGTAGAGCTGCCGAGGGGGAGTGAGTTCAGGTATCTGCAGGTTAGGGGCTTTGCGCGAAAGGTCTGAAGGGCATTCCCTAGTTTACCGGGATACGCCCTGCTGGAGCGACTACTGCTTCCGGATGTGGAAGGGGAGGATAGAATTGGGGATATATATAGATGGCTGGGGGAGCAGGGAGGTGAGCGGCTGGTGAAGATCAAGGAGAAATGGGAAGCGGAGTTGGGAGAGGACATCAATTGGGTGTATGGAGTGAGGCACTGTGATGGATAAACACGACTTCCACTTGTGCAAAGATGAGCCTGATACAGTTTAAGGTGCTGCACAGGGTGCATATGGTTTGGACAAGAATGAGTGGGTTCTTTCAGGGGATAGCAGATGAGTGTGAGAAGTGTAGGCGGGAGCTAGCGAATCATGCGCACATGTTTTGGGATTGCGTAAAATTGGGAACATTCCGGGCGGGAGTGTTCGCGGTCTTAGCCAGGATATTGAAGGAGGAGGTGGACCTTTGCTGATGATATTTTGGGTTTCAGAGAAGCCAGAGCTCATGGAAAGGAGGAAGACCGATGTCGAGGCCTTCGCCTCTCTGACTGCATGGCGGTGAATTTTACTGGAGTGGCAGTCAGCATCGCCACCGAGGGTTGTGGCTTGGTTGGGTGACCTGTACGACTTCCTGCGGTTAGAGAAGATAAAGCATGAGTTAAGGGGCTCAGCAGGGGGGGTTTGAGAAATGGTGGGGGATGTTTATGACCGTGTTTGAGGAGCTGTTCATCGCAGGGGAGTGTGGGGATGGTGAAAAAGGGGAAAATTCTGTACAGACTGTATAGTTGAATGTTGGGAAGTATGTTTCCTGGGGTGTTTATTTGCTGTATCCTGTTTTGATGCATGTTTGTAAAAAAAATACATTTTAAAAAAAAGTAGGGTCCTCTTTCCGGGGATCAGTGCAGACTTGATGGGCCAAATGGCCTCCTGCTGCATTGTAAATTCTATGATTCTATGATATAAATAGTCTGACTACAGAAGGTCAGCGGCTGCGAATTCTGTAACTAATAATTCACCTCCCGACGCCCCAAAACCTGTCCACCAAGTACAGAGCACAAGCTAGGAATAATCCCTTGCCTCGATGAGTGCAGCTCCAACAACATTCAAGAAGTTTGACACCATCCAAGATAAGGCAGCCCACTTGATTAGCATGCCATCCATTAACTTTAACATTCACTCCCTCCAGCACTGACGCACAATGGCAGCAGTGTGTACCATCTACATGATGCACTGCAACAACTCACCAAGGCTCCTTCAACAGCACCTTCCAAACTGGCAGCCTCGTCCACCTAGAAGGGCAAAGGCAGCGAATACATAGGAACACCAGCACCGGCTAATTTCCCTCCAAGCTGTGCACTAACCTGATTCAGAAATCGATGGTGGATCAGTCATTGTGGCTGGTTCCAAATCCTGGAACGTGCTCCCTAACTGCACATTGGGTGTACCTACACCACAAGGACTGCAGCAGTCCAGGGTGGCTCAACACCACCTTATCAAGGGCAAATAGGGATGGGAAATGAGTGCTGACCTAGCCAGCAATGCCCACATCCCACGAAATAATGAAAAAAATGGTTTACCTGAACTACGCTTGTTACTTTAGAACAAGATATTATCAAGATCTATCAAATATTTCAGTTGAATATATGATCATATGTTAATGTTATTAACATCCAAAGTCATTTTATTTGAAGTAATTTAATCAATGTTAGCAGTCGAGAAAGCACAACGTTATCAGGAATCTGCATGATACACTCACAGATGCAAAAAGAAATAGCTGAGCGATTTGAGGTTTTTTTTAGTGGAAGCCAGCGACTGCCCCGAGCGAATCTTACTCTGAACTGGGACAAATTTACAAAATTGGGCGTTAGCGGGAATTGAGTTAGCGACTGAGGTTGGGGCAGTGGCCGGTATGTCTGAGAAACGCTTCAGGGACCTCAGTTAGAGATCAGTGTGAACTCTCCCACCGTCCAGGTTCCCTGGCCTCCCCACGGCGGGGTTCAGACGCTCCCTGCCGCCCTCAATGGGATTTTAATGCACCCCAACGCCACCGACGGGACCGGAAGATCCCGCCGGTGCGAGCAGCCGGAAGATGCGGGGAAAAGTTGGTGGGGAGAGAGCGCGCAGGGAAAAGCAACCAGAAATGTTACATTTTCATTTTGGGCGGAGCTGATTTTGAAGCCACGGTAAAGCCTGGAGGCCGGGTAATTCAGCACACGTGGACAACTTTCTGTCTGATCATTGAGTTCTGGGATCGTTCACCAAGACGGTCGGGAATGGCAAGGTTTGAATGTAAAGGGGGATCGCTGTCTCCCCATCTGTTACAGAATGGTGGGTATCCATTGGCTTTAATCCTTGATATTCTTTATAGTTATTGACTAAATTTAATCTGAAATGCGCAAATGCAATTGCAATGCCCATTAGAGAGATCAGCCTGACCTTCACCTCCCCTGTTTTTTTTGGAGGGGTGGGCGCCTGGGAATGTGTCCAGTATTCTGGTGCTGTCACTCTCCTGGGTGCACCTCTATCAGTTGGGCTGTGGGAGCCCACGAAACTCTCCCGCCCATTCGGATCATAGAGAGATTGCACAGACATGGAGGGGCAAACTCACTCGGAGAGTGTGTAAGTACAAGAAGCAGACAAGATCTGTGATGAACGGAATGTTTCGTGACCAGGGGCAAGATGGGATAGCAAACCCTTGGTTTCCTATGCCAGCTCTATGTGTGTATCACAGCTTTGAGTGTTAATTCAGGTCCTGAGAGTGTGGAAATAAATCTGAAGTGAGTTACCCAGAACAATGCCGTTCCCCCACCCCCACAATCTTACTGAGCTCGAGGGGAATATAAGCAGATATGTACATTAATGTATCACAGTAACTTCATTGCAGTGTTAATGTAAGCCTACTTGTGACAATAAAGATTATTGTGTCTTCCATTTAAGAGACCCACCTTTGAAGATGGGGCAGATTTTCCAGACGGTGGCTGCACCCTCTCGGTTGTACTGGCCCAATGCTAGCTCCATGTAAAACAAAGGCATTCCGGCGATTAACAGAAAGAAAAGGTAAGGGATGAGGAATGCACCTGTAAAACAGGAAGAATACAAGTCGTTTAGTTACCGAGCAAAGGAGGGAAATGGCACAGTGTCAAGAGGCGCGCTGTGAAAAGCAGGGATTGCTGAACTAACCGCCGCTTCGCCCAGGTCAGATCTGCTCTTAACATTTCACCAATGGAAAGTTAGAACCATCAGTTCAATGAAACGTCAGACAAACATTTCCCCTTTTCGCATGTCCCTGCCTGGGATAAAGAGCAAATTGGTGAACCCCACCGATAACTAGGCTGAGCCCATGGGAACTGAGTGTGGACTTCTGTTACCCATTGGGGGGGGGGGGGGGGGGTTATTGCCCCATTCTAGCGAGGAGAACATTCATCGCAAGAACCTCCAGCAATGGCCAACCTCATTTATTTAAAAAAATACCAATTTAGGACAGTCCTCTCTCCCACCCTTGCTCAGTAGCGCCGGCTGAATTTTACATGAATAACCCGGTATTTGGGCAGCATTGGGCTGGTCAGCTTGGGTCTAAAGTGAGTCCCATATATAGCTGCATTGTCTATGGATGGGGTGGGGAGGTGCACTCAGATTCAATCTAACATTGGTCTTTTGTTTTAAAAAAGAGGCATTAAATGGACAGTCGTTTTCATTTAAACATTCAGCACCTAACCCGGAAATCTCAGCTGTTTTAACACCACCCGGATTTCAATTTAGGACAAATGGGTTTCAATGTGAATCTCTGATTAAAGTAATCCCAGCAGCAACTGAAGAGTAAAAACGAAGGGAGGGAGGGGGGAAAGGTCTCACTCACCGCCTCCGTTCTTGTAACACAGAAAGGGGAACCTCCACACATTCGCCAGGTCCACGGCAAAACCGATCACCGAGAGTAAGAAGTCGATTTTCTTGCCCCAGGTTTCCCTCTCCTCTGTGTCTCCCTCGGCGGCTGGGAACTGGGGGGAGTTGTTGATGATGGCAGTGTTGGTGTACTGGACCCCATTGAGCACATTCAGGACCAATTCCGTGTCCTTCTTCTCCACCTTGTTGCACTCTTTCATTAAGGCAACAGATGCCAGCCCCCGGTCAGCAAGGACTTGCTTACTCATCCTACCTCCGCGGAGAAAGGGTGGCAAATGTTCAGGGGGCAAACTGAGATTAAAACACACAGCACCACACACACACACAACCAAAATGTTAAGTATCCTGCCTGATACCCCCTAAATAGCCCCCACAGTAATGACAACCCCACACTGACTACACGTCCCTCAGTGGCAGCCAGCCTTGGAGGCAGAACGTGCAATGGCAACAGTTGCTTTATTACTTAGCAGAAACATGGTGACAAAAAAACCCAAAAAATCTGGTGAGCGAAATAAACCGAAGCAACAGGTCTTCACCCGAGAGGAGGCAGGGACGCGTGTCCTTCAGTCTGGCATCCCCACACAGTCTGGAAAAGTCTTTTGCTTCCGATCGAAGTTTGACAGACACTGATCTGCACACGATGTTAAATGTCAGCTTTGAAATCAGGCTCCACTCACTTCACGTGGTCCGAAGTCGGTATTTTTGCCACACAGTGCCACCACTTGAATTCTGTGTGTTCTGAACCCGTCCCCATCCGTCTCGTGCATCCGCACACTACATTTTAAGGCGGGCGTATCCTTCCCAACCCCCATGATTGCATTAAATTTAATAACACCCTCTTTCTAAAAAAAAAGAAGAAATCTGGCACGTTTAAGATTTAACCTCTCGATGCCTGTTGCACACGCCGCCGGGACCTTCCGTTGGCTTTTTCACCACAGCCAATTTCATTCATTCCCACCTCCAGCACCTGCCAGCCTTTCAATATTTACACAAACTTCAGTCACGTTTATCTTCACTTGCGACAGATCATTTATGGGGGGGGGGGGGGGGGGGTTAATTTAACAGTCTTCCAGAAATGTTAAACGTGCCTCAGTCTCTGAATGGTTAAAGGTTTTTGTTCTACTTCCCTCACTAGGAAAAGTCCAGCAAATCGGCAGGCTCCCTGATCAATCTATCCGCATTGAGGTGGCACCTAACTTCACCCAGTCCCCACACAGCTTCCAGTTGAGCATTCCCGCCGCGGTTCACAGAGCAGAGTCAATGATGTCTCGTCGCCAGAGAGCCGCGCGCGCAGCAAGTTAGCCCCGGTATTCTGGAGAGTTACCTTCCGTGAAAATCCCGCCGACATTGCAGGACGGCACTGACCAGGGATTGCGAGCGCCGCTCCTGACCCCCAGGAAACTCAGCAGTTGGCTGTGTCGGGGCGCCCGACGTTGATTGAAGTAACTCAGCCGCCTCCAAAACAATTAGACCGATACTCTTCTGAAAATTACACTAAAACAAATAAAACCCAATTAATAGTAGGGGTGGGGATGAATTTTGTTGGCATTAAGATTTAGTTGTGGGATGCTTTCATTGTATGGTAACCAGCTTTGAGTTGTACTTCATATCTAAAGGCATTACGGTATTAAAACAATGTTCACGGATTTCTCCTTCCCTGTAATGATTAGACAAATATTGCCCTTGGGCCATTGACGCTTGTAACATGGTGGAAATTCAGAGACACATTTAATACAGCTCATCTCTCTGAATGTGGGAATACATAGTCAGCCATTAGATGTGTTTTCGGTTACAAACTTCTTCCACCCAATAGCCAGTGGACATAAGCGAAAGCAAAGCTTCCCTTTCGCTTGTTTCCCAGCTTCCTGGTAACAGATGTACTCTCTCTTCATGGAAAAGGCAGGAAAACATCATTTAGCGTCTATCGTTCAATACTGAGCCCTTTTGCATGTAAAAGGGTCATCTCGACAATTTGGACCTAAATTTAAAATAGTGGTTTTATTTTTACTGCTATTTTCAATTTGCACGTGCCCCAACTTGATCTCACAGTCCTGCTTTCCACTATGTGAAATCCATAAACGATGGCAATCTCGAAGCAGATTAGAGACATGCTAACTCAGGCCACATCATCCTGAGGTCAGTATTTGCTTATACAATACAGAACCAGCAGACCCAAATTATACCAAAAGGTCAGCACCACTCAGGTCGGTGGGGGGGGGGGGGGGGGGGGGGGGTTTAAAAAGATGCATATTTGCGAAATTCCAGTCACTAGCATCTACATTTTAATGTTATTAAAAAGTCAGTGAGACAGTCACGTTCTCTGCAAACATTAAGGCGTGAGAAAGTAATGTTTAGTAGTTACCAGGTGAACTGTCCGCCCCACCCCCACAACCACCCCCCCCCCACCCACACCACCCCCACCCCCCTACCTACCAGGCAGCTCACCCCCTCATCCCTCACACACATGCAATGATATTGCAGCTAATATAATTGCCTCCTTGTGGAACAGAGAATGAAAGGAGGAAAGAGAGAGATGGAGAGGTTTTGGAAGTGAATTCAAGATCTTTGAGCCTTGGCAGCTGTTTCAATAAAATAAGATAAAAAATAGAGCTCAGGGAGAGCAGTACAACCCAGCTGGATGGCAGAGGAGAGGTGTTAGAGGACAATGATGTGGCCAAACAAGTTGGGAGAGCATGGTAGCATTGTGGATAGCACAATTGCTTCACAGCTCCAGGGCCCCATGTTCGATTCCGGCTTGGGGTCACTGTCTGTGCGGAGTCTGCACATCCTCCCCGTGTGTGCGTAGGTTTCCTTTGGGTGCTCCGGTTTCCTCCCACAGTCCAAAGATGTGCAGGTTAGGTGGATTGGCCATGATAAATTGCCCTTAGTGTCCAAAATTGCCCTTAGTGTTGGGTGGGATTACTGGGTTATGGGGATAGGGTGGAGGTGTTGACCTTGGGTAGGGTGCTCTTTCCAAGTGCCGGTGCAGACTTGATGGGCCGAATGGCCTCCTTCTGCACTGTAAATTTTATGAAAAGAGGCAGACAGGTCTAGAAGGAAAAGGAAGAATTGTTTACTTTTGTCATTGGTGGCATGGTAGCACAGTGGGTAGCACTGTTGCTTCACAGCTCCAGAGTCCAAGGTTCGATTCCCGGCCTGGGTCACTGTGTGGAATTTGCACGTTCTCCCCGTGTCTGCGAGGTTTCCTTCAGGTGCTCCGGTTTCCTCCCACAGTCCAAAGATGTGCAGGTTAGGTGGATTGGCCATGCTAAATTGCCCGTTAGTACCCACCAAAAAAAGGTTAAGTGGGGTTACGGGGATAGGGTGGAGGCATGGGCTTAAGTGGGGTGCTCTTTCCAAGGGCCAGTGCAGACTCGATGGGCCGAGTGGCCTCCTGCTTCACTGTAAATTCTATGATATCAGATGCCATTTGTGATTTTATGAGAGCCTTTTGATGCCATAACAAGGCCGGAAACCTAACTGGAGGGATTCAAATA
Organism: Scyliorhinus canicula; assembly: GCF_902713615.1. Classification (NCBI taxonomy): domain Eukaryota; kingdom Metazoa; phylum Chordata; class Chondrichthyes; order Carcharhiniformes; family Scyliorhinidae; genus Scyliorhinus; species Scyliorhinus canicula. The sequence goes on along the minus strand of NC_052154.1, from coordinate 60,090,372 downwards.
TGGAGATTCGGGGAAAATTGGCATGGATTTGAGGAGTGGAAGCATATTTAAGACTTCAGGAGAGGAAAAGGAGGTCGTCGATGGAAATGAGGGGTCAGGGCTGATCTTTTGATTCTAACACAGTTAACAAAATTATCTTGAATGCTGAAAGACATTTATGCTTCGCTAAAACGTTTACTTTTAAGCCATCAGCACGGTGCATTGTTAAAGCATATTAAAATGCCATACACCTTTTTTTTTCTTTGTTACCACTCATACAAAATCAGGGAAATTTGGCAATTTAAAATCGCTCAAAGTAGTCTTATTAGTCCAATGCACAATAGGGAAATTCTAAAACTGTCTCACTCTGGGGGTTGATGGTGTTTTGTTTCTCTGTTTGCTGTAAAGATGAAAAAGAAATTAAGTTTTGATCGTCTCAGATCAGTTCCTTATCCAACGGCATTAAATTATAATAGAAAACCAAGTGTAGTAAAACATCATTGATGCTGGCGTTCTCATTTACCTTGTCCACCTGAGAGCTCAGTAGAATGCCGACAATTGTAATACAAACATGCTTCAAGGTTTAGGAGAGTTTTACGCTGATTCCACTCCAATATCTTCCTGAAGTGTTTGATATGGACAACCCAGACAATATATATTTATTTTAACAAACATTTTATTAAGGCATTTATGGTTGTATAACAACAAAAGGTACAAATGCAAATGTAAACATAATTCAGTACGTAACCCCCCCCCAACCAAGAACCATACCCAGCCAATAGTCCTCCACCCCCTCTTGCTGTTCCCGCCTAAACTAGACTAAACTAACTCCCCCTACCCCCCTCCTTCCCTAACCCCTTATTGTATCTGCTAACAGTTTAGTTTTCCCCGAAGAAGTCGATAAACGGCTGCCGCCTCCAGACAAACCCAAACATAGATCTTCTCAGAGCGAACTTAATTTTCTCAAGTCTGAGAAACCCAGCCATGCTGCTAACCCATACCCCCGATATTCGGGGGCTCCGAGTCCCTCCACGCAAATAGGATTTGTCTCCAGGCTACCAATGAGGCAAAGGCCAAAACGTCAGCCTCTCTTGCCCCTGGACTCCCGGGTCTTCCGACATTCCAGAAATCGCCACCTCTGGACTCGGTGCCACCCTTGTCTTTAAAACCGTGGACCTGATGTTGGCAAATCCCTGCCAGAATCCCCTTAGCTTCGGATATGCCCAAAACATGTGGACATGGTTTACAGGCCCTCCTGCACACCTCACACACCTGTCCTCTACCATAAAAAACCTGCTCATCCGGACCACCATCATATGTGCCCGGTGGACCACCTTGAATTGTATCAGGCTGAGCCTGGCACATGATGAGGACGTGTTGACGCTACTCAGAGCATCCTCCCACAGACCCGCCTCTAGCTCCTTACCCAGCTCATCTTTCCACTTGCGCTTCATCTCCCCTATCTGGGTTCTCCCCCACTCCATGAGCTCTTTATAAATTTCCGAGACCTTCCCCTCCCCCACTTCCGTTTTTGAAACTATCTTATCCTGTATCCCCTGTGGCGGTAGAAGCGGAAAGATCGAAACGTGCCTTCGTACAAAGTCCTTCACCTGCAGATATCAGAACCCATTTCCACCCAGCAAGTCAAACTCCTCCTCCAAATCCTCCAAACAAGGAAAGCTCCCATCGATAAACAGATCCCCCAGCCACTCAATCCCAGCTCTCTGCCACCTCCGAAACCCCCTATCCAACCTCCCCGGAATAAACTGGTGATTACCACAAATTGGAGCCCACACTGACGCTCTTTCCACTCCCATATGCTTCCGCCACTGCCCCAGACTGTCAGAGCCGCCACCACCACCGGGCTTGTGGAGTACAGGGCCGACGAGAACGGCAGAGATGCCCTTACCAATGCCCCTAAACTTGTGCTCTTACATGATGCCACCTCCACCCGCACCCATACCGACCCCTCCCCCACTACCCACTTCCTGATCATGGCTATATTTGCCACCCAGTAATAATTCCTAAAGTTCGGCAGGGCCAACCCTCCCCACCCTCGGCTCTGGTCCAACATCACTTTCCTTACTCGCGGGGATTTACCCGCCCACACAAATACAGAGATCACCACATTAACCCCCTTAAAAAAGGCCTTTGGTAGGGAGACACTGGAAAACAAACAAAACTCTCGGGAGAACCATCATCTTTAAGGTCTGTACCCTCGCCACCAGTGACAACGGGAACATGTCCCACCTCCGAAAGTCTTCCTTCATTTGCTCAACTAACCGGGCCAAATTTAATTGATGTAGCTGCTCCCATCGCTGTACCACTTGAATTCCCAAGTACCGAAAACTCACTCCCACCACTTTAAGCGGCAACTCCCCCAACCTCCTCTCCTGCCCCCTCGCCTGGATCTCAAAAAGCTTACTTTTACCCATATTCAATTTATACCCCGAGAACCGGCCAAATTCCCCTAAGATCCGCATAACCTCCCCCATTCCTCCTAATGGGTCAGAAATATACAGGAGTAGGTCGTCCGCATACAACATGACCCTGTGCTCCAACCCCCCGCATCCCCCCCCCCCCGAACTACCCCTTCCATCCCTTTGACACTCTCAGCACCATCACCAATGGCTCTATGGCCAAGGTAAAGTGAGAAGTGTGGACATCCCTGCCTCGTCCCGCGGCTCAGTCTAAAATAATCCGAGCTCACTCGGTTCGTCCGCACACTTGCCACCGGCGCCTGTTACAGCAACTGGATCCAGTCTACAAAGCCCTGCCCAAACCCAAACCGCCCCAGGACCTCCCATAAATACTTCCACTCCACCCGGTCGAAGGGCTTCTCTGTGTCCATAGCGACCACCACCTCCACCTCCCTCCCCTCAGAGGCCATCATGATGACATTAAAGAGCCTTCTAACATTGCCGTTAACTGCCTCCCTTTGACAAATCCCATCTGGTCCTCCCCTATCACCCCTGGAATACAATCCTCTATCCTCGAGGCCAAAATCTTGGCCAGCAATTTGGCATCTACATTTAGTCGGGAGATACGTTTATATGACCCACCTTGTCCTGGGTCCTTCTCCCGCTTCAGAATCAAGAAGATCGAAGCCTGTGAACCCAGACAATATATAAAGAACCATTGCATTCCTGAGCACTGGTATTTTTCACACTGGCAAGATTCATTAAAGACTTCAATACAACAAGTCATACTCAAATTCCATTAGATTATTGGAATATAGATTTCAAAGGTATAATTCAGCCTACTGGCAGTATCAGAAATCCAGTTGACTACAATTTCTGAAGTAAAACAAATATTATCCTTTTTAAGAATCTATGAGAGATTCGGTGCTTTGGTCCTTTCAGTAGCAATATCCTTCAGGCTTCCAAAATGAACTAAAGGACAAATTTCCACAACAGTAATTCTAGAGTTTAGCACATTTTGCATTATAATGTAAATGATGTATAATCAAGATCTGTGGAAGGGGATTGGTGTGCAATATTTTTTCTGAATGCGCATCAATGCATCAAATGTCTATCCCCCTTGCATTTAGGAGCATACAGGTGGCGGAAAGCATCATAGATAGGAGTTATAGAGATGTGGTCACACTCAAGGTGCAGGCAGACAGGTGGGTGACCGCTAGAAAGGGCAGGCAGGCAGTGCAGGAATCCCCTGTGGCTGTCCCCCCCTCGAACAGGTATACCATTTTGGATACTGTTGGGGGGGATAGCCTATCAGGGGAAAACAACAACAGCAGCCTGAAAAGTGGCACCACAACTGGCTCTGTTGCTCAACAGCGGAGGGCAAAGTGCAGGAGAGCAATAGTTATAGGGGACTCTATAGTAAGGGGCACAGATAGGTGCTTCTGTGGACGGGAAAGAGACTCCAGGATGGTATGTTGCCTCCCTGGTGCCAGGATCAAGGATGTCTCTGAACGAACACAGGACATCCTGAAAGGGGAGGGTGAACAGCCAGAGATGGAAGTACACATAGGTACAAACAACATAGTCAGGAAGAGTGATGAGGTCCTGCAGAAGGAGTTAAGGGAGTTAGGCAATAGACTAAAAAGCAGGGCCTCTAGGGTTGTAATCTCAGGATTACTCCCTGTGCCACGTGCTAGTGAGGCTAGAAATAGGAGGATAGTGCAGCTAAATACGTGGCTAAATTGGTGGTGCAGGAGGGGAGGTTTCAGATTTCTGGACTATTGGGATCTCTTCCGTGGCAGGTGGGACCTGTACAAGAAGGACGGGTTGCATCTAAACTGGAGGGGCACCAATATCCTGGCTGGGAGGTTTGTTAGATTCACTTGGGAGGATTTAAACTTTGGCAGGGGGGTGGGAACTAGAGCGTTACTAGAAAGTGTAAAAACTGAAGGGGAAATAGACAACAAAAATAAGAGAACAACATCACCCTGTCTGCTTAAATGCAGTGGTTTGAAGTGTCTTTGTTTCAACAGGGAAGGGAAAGTACTGCATCTAGTATTGAGGAATGAGCTTGGACAGGTTGTTGAAGTTTCAGTAGGGGAACATTTTGGGCGTAGTGACCACAATTCCGTACATTTTAGGGCACTTTTGGACAGGGATGAGGGTAACCCCTGAGTCAAGGTGCTATACTGGGGAAAGGCAAATTACGATAACATTAGACAGGAATTGAAGAATTTGGATTGGTGCGGCTGTTGGATAGTAAATCAACATCGAACATGTGGGAGTCTTTCAAGCGACAATTGATTAGGATTTAGGAAAGTCACATTCCTGAGAAAATGAAGGATAAGTATGGAAAGTATAGGGAGCCTTGGATAACAAGGGATTTTGTGAACCTCGTCAAAAACAAAAAGGAGACTTTTATATGGTGGGAACAATCAAAACCCTTGAGGAGTATAAAGAAAGTAGGAAGGTACTGAAGCAAGAAATTAGGAGGGCTAGGAGGGGTCATGAAAAGTCCTTGGCAAGTAAGATTAAGGTGAATCCCAAAGCTTTTTATTCATATGTAAAAATCAAGAGGGTGACCAGGGAAAGGATTGGACCACTTAAGCACAGTGGGGGGAACCAATGCGTGAACCAGAAGAAATGGGCGTAGTACTAAATGAATACATTGAATCAGTGTTCACTGAAGAAAGGGACTATGTGGACGATAATTCTTGGGTAGGGTGTGTGGACAGTCTGGATCATGTTAACATCGAAAAGGAGGAGATTTGGGGTCTTTTAAAATATATTAAGATGGATAAGTCTCCTGGGCCAGATGCGTTTTATCCCAGAATACCGAGGGAAGCAAGGGAGGAAACTGCTGGGGCCTTGACTGACATCTTTGTATCCTCATTGGCGACAGGTGAGATTCCAGAGGACTGGAGAATAGCTAATGTGGTACCACTGTTTAAGAAAGGTAACAGGGATAATCCTGGAAACTATAGGCCGGTGAGCCTCAAGTTGGTAGTAAGTAAATTATTGGAGAGAATTCTCAGGGACAAGATTTACACCCATTTGGAAACAAATAGACTCATAAGCGAGAGACAGCATGGTTTTGTGAAGGGGAGGTCGTGCCTCACTAACTTGATCGAGTTTTTTGAGGAGGTAAAAAAGATGATTTATGCGGAGAGGGCCGTGGATGTTGTTTACATGGACTTCAGTAAAGCATTTGACAAGGTGCCTCATGGCAGACTGGTACAAAAGGTGAAGTCACCCGGGATCAGAGGTGAGGTGGTAAGATGGATACAGAACTGGCTCGGTCACAAAAGGCAAAGGGTAGCAGTAGAAGGATATTTTTCTGAATGGAAAATTGTGATGAGTGATGTTCCACAGGGATCTGTGGTTGGGCCCCTGTTGTTTGTGGTGTACCTAAACGATTTGGAGGAAAATGTAGCCGGCTTGATTAGTAAGTTCGCAGACGACACCAAGGTTGGTGGAGCGGCAGATAGTGTTGAGGATTGTCAGAAGATACAGCAGAACATAGATAGGTTGGGGACTTCGGCAGAGAAATGGCAAATGGAGTTTAATCCGGACAAATGTGAGGTAATTCATTTTGGTAGGTCTAACATAGAGGGGAAATATACCGTAAATGGTAAAACACTTAGGAATATAGAAAGTCAGAGAGATCTGGGTGTGCAGGTCGACAGACCTTTGAAGGTGGCGACACAAGTGGCCACAGTGGTCAAGAAAGCATACAGAATGCTTTCTTTCATTAGCCGGGCATTGAGTATAAAAACTGGCAAGTCATGCTACTGTTGTGTCAGCAGAAATATTCCCATCAAATTGTAATGACAAGAAAGCATCATCCACTGGATTTCTCGTTTTCAAGAATGAGGCAACCATTATTTTTCATGTTCTGTCAGCAACTTACCTCTCTCTCACCTGAGGCAGGCAAATAAGCAGTAACACAAATATTGCAACATACAAATGGATCACACCCCTGGATGTTTCTGATGGTGTCTGTACTCAAAACGATGGAAGGACATGATATTCCAACCATCAGTTTCAGCTGCCATTAAATCCAAGTGTAATGTAGCCTGGTGCAGCGTAAAACTCCTTCTATTCATCCACACCCCAAATGTTCCCCTTTCTACATCAATGTGACAGGTTTTTTCCCATTTTACGTATTATCCATCCTGTTGTCCCTTTGAATTAGATTACCAATTACTGCCAATTTAGGGACGGTTTTGTGCTGTAGGTCCATGTTTACCAGGAATTGAACTGAAACTGTGCAATCTAATTTCGCAGAAGCCCCTTATAGCCAGCAGACAGCAGAAAATTAGTTTGGGCTGGATATGATTCACAGCAGTTACAGAACATTTGGTCCAAACAATTGATATCAATGTTTCCTCACTACGTAAGCAAATTATCCCAATGAAATTTACCTGCCTTATTTCAAAAACCCTTTATTCCCCTTTTCTTTATTCACCTAAAATTCTTGCTTTTGAGCCAGAAGGTTGTTTGTTCAAGACCAACTCCAAGACCCGAGCACAAAAGTCTAGGCTGACACTCCAGTGTAGTACTGAGGGGGTGCTGCACGCTGCCACTTTTAAGATGGGGTGTTAACCCAAAGCCCTGCCTTCCTGTTAGATATATGTGCAAAGATCACATTGTACCATTTTGAGGAAGAGCAGGGAGTTATCACCTGGCCAATATTTATCCCTGAACCTAAAACTAAAACAGATTAACTGGAAACATCACATTGCTGTGAGCTTGGGAGTTTGCTGTGTGCAAATTGACTGCCATGATAACACATTACAGCACATCAGAAGTGCTTAATGGGCTATAAAGAAAATTGAGATGCCCTGTGGTCATTAAAGGTGCCACATAAAATGCTAGCCATTTTCTTACAGACAACCTAATATTGATCAGATCAGCCATGATCTTATTAAATGGCAGAGCAGGTTCAGGGTTTTGTATAGCTGTTAGTATGATACTCTGGCACAGTTTCTACAACATAATGCTGAGTGTTTTTATTTCCTCCTTTCTGCAGCAAACTTTTCTTTGATTTATGTTTGGTGCCTGGCTTCTGCACAAGCAGGAAACACAGGTGCACTCTCCGGGTGGTCACTCTACTCTGACGATCAAGTCAACTTGTTGCCTGTGGTTGCAAGTATAACTGATGAAAAATGAATAACTCTGTGACATATTCTCTCTTTATACTTACTTTCCTGAGTTCAAGGTGTTGAGGGTGCTGTCCTTGATGTGTGCAACTTGTGCGCTGATGGACAAATGATGTAGACATTCCTAATGGGGAGCATTGCACCATCATCCAGTGCATGGCATAATGATATCATGCTTTATATACCTGTTGGCATGTAGGACAGATCATACTCTGAAATTTGGAGAAAACAGATCTCTGTAGCATTTGTAGAACAGTTACCACATATTTATCTACTCATCCATCAGAGTACATCTGGTCAAATGACTGAAGCATGAATGCTGTGGTTTCACGGATTTCAAGTGATGAAGTTTCTTGTTGGATTCTAGCATTAGGCTGGAGTTGACGTGTTGTAAATTCATTCTAAACTCACCAGCTTTGAGAATTCTTTTTAGAAGTAAAACAATGCAAGTGCCTCTGTATTAAGATTTGCTTCTGAACTTCCGGTGGCGGCCAAGGTGTGAATGGTAGTACATTTGGCAGCTCCCGCTCGAGGCTGGTTTTTGTTCAGACCTTTTCCCCATATGGAGGGTGGATGTATGGCTGAAAAATGTGTAAAGTTGGCCAGAAGGACGTCTGACTTCACTGGTGGGACTGGTGGATGGAACCACGGACCTGAAGTGGTCAAGAAGAAGGGAGCAGCAGGAGCAGGAGAATCTTCATGCGCCACAATTTAAGATGGCGGAGGGTGCAGGACATGCGCTGTCTACCCTATGGTTGGTGGACCAACTGGTTGACTTCTTAAGTAAGAAGTTCAGCCAGCAGAGGAGTGAGGCCCATGAAGACCTAGCCAAGTCTGTAGACCTGTTGAAGTCAGGAATTGACTGAGTGAAGCTGAGGCTGGAGTCCCAGGGCGAGGCCATCCGGAAAGTGGAAAAGACGGTGGAGGAACGGGAGGAGCAGTTGGCTTCGTTGGCGGCCGAGGAGGGAGTAATGTGAGATACCCTGAAGCAGCTGCAGGAGAAGGTAGAGGACCTTGAGAACCGCTCCCGGAGGGAGAACTTGAGAATTGTAGGGATGCCTGAAGGCATTGAGGGAGTGGACGCTGCCACATATGTGGCTGGAATGCTGGAAAAGCTGATGGGAGAGGGGGCCTTTCGCTGGCCCCTGGAGGTTGACCGAGCAGACAGGGCACTAATAAGGAGGTCGCAGGCGAACGAGCCACCGAGGGCAATGGTGGTGCATCTTCACCTATTCCTAGATAAGGCAAAGATTCTGAGATGGGCGAGGCAGACGAGGAGATGCACCTGGGAGGGAGTGAGCTGCGAGTGTATCAGGACCTGGGCCCGGATTTGGTAAAGAGGAGTGCCGGGTTTAATCAGGTGAATGCTGCCCTCTTTAAAATGGGGGGTGAAGTTTGGGAGGCTGTACCCGGCTCGTCTCTCCGTGAGCTTAAATAATAAAGAGAACTATTTTAGAATACAAGAGGAGGTGATGGAGTTTTTGACAGACAATGGACTTGCAGGTGAAGGAGGACATTGAACTGTGGAGGAGGGGTGTGGAGATGACTGAGGATTTTCCCTTTTTTTTCTTGTTCTTTGGTAATTCTTGTACATTTGTTTCATTGGTGGTTGGGGACCTCTTCTCCTCCGAGATGTTTCGAGGCAATGAAGTGGTGAGTGCACCTTTTAGACTTGTTTTTAAAAAATTTTCTTCTGTTTTTTATTGTTGCACTGATGGCTGCGATGTGAGCGAACGGTGGGGTGTGGGGGGAGAAATCAATGGGGGTAGGAGGCTGTGGCGCCTCGGGCGGGGGCTGCTATGCTAGCTGGGCAGGCTCATTAATAGAAGCCCCGTGGGGGGTGATCAGGCGGTTAGTGTAGGGGTGGGCCTGGACGGTCGCGTGGCACGGGTGGGGGGGGGGGGGGGGGGGGGGGGGGGGGGCTGGCCTAAGAAGGGATATGGTTGATCGGCAGGGGAGGGTGGGGGCGGGATCCCCTCCAACCAGGCTGGTCACATGGAACGAGAGGGGGTGAATGGGCCAGTCAAATGGTTGCGTGTTTTCGCGCATCTGTGGAGTTTGAAGGCGGATGTGGCCTTTTTGCAAGAGACACATCTGAAGATTGAGGACCAGAGAAGGCTAAGGAAATGGTGGGTAGGGCACGTTTTCCTTTCGGGGTTGGATATGAGGGGTGACGGTGCTGGTCAATAAGCCTGTGGCATTTGAGGTGGGAAATATTGTAGCGGATTTGGGGGGGAGGTTTGTGATGGTAAGTGGGAAATTGGAAGGGATGCCAGTGGTTAGTTAATGTTCCCAGGTTCGATCCCGGCTCTGGGTCACTGTACATGTGGAGTTTGCACATTCTCCCCGTGTTTGCGTAGGTCTCACCCCCACAACCCAAAGATGTGCAGGGTATGTGGATTGGCCACTCTAAATTGCTCCTTAATTGGAAAAAATAAATTGGGTACTCTAAATTTATAAAAGAAAAAGGTTGGTGGACGAGATTGTGAGGGTGGACAGAAGGTACGCAGAGGTCCCAGAGACAGGATTGTTGAAGTAGAGACAGAAGCTCCAGATGGAGTTTGGGCTGGTGTCCACGAGGAAGGTAGTTGCAGAGGACCAGAGGGGCAGTGTATGAATGGGTTAGCAAGATGCTGACCCACCAGCTCAGGAAGCAGGAGGTGGCGAGGGAGATTGGCAGGGTGAAAGACGGCAAAGGTGGAGTGGTATTGGATCTGGTGGGGGTGAGTGGGGTGTTTGAGGAGTTTTGTAGGAGGCTTTATGAATCGGAGTCCCCAGCCGATGGGGGGAATGCAGGATATTCTGGACGGGTTGGAATTCCCCAGGATGGAGGCGGGTCTGGTATAGGTGCTGAGAGCTCCCATTAGATTGGTACAAGTGCTGGAGGGTATGGGAGAAATGCAGGCAGGACCCTGGACCCGGGTGGCTTTCCAGTACAATTTTATAAAACGTTTTTGGGAGACCTGGGGCCCCTGCTGGTGAGGGCATTTCATGAGGCGAGGGAGAAGGGGGAGTTCCCCCCACAATGTCGCAGGCCTCAGTATGTCTGATCCTGAAGAAAGATAAGGACCCGGAACAATGTGGGTCCTATCGCCCAATATCACTATTGAATTATGGATACAAGTTGTTGGCTAAGATTCTGGCCTCGCATATTAAGGATTGTGTGCCGGAGGTGATGGGGGGACCATACGGGGTTCGTAAAAGGGAGGCACATGTTGGCCAACATCAGGAGTCTGTTAAATATCATAACGGTGGCTCCGGAGGGATGAAATGTGGAGGTGACGGTCGCGATGGACGCGGAGAAGACCTTTGATCGGGTAGACTGGGAGTATTTGTAAGATGTATTGGGGCGGCTCGGGTTTGGGCAGGGGTTTGCGGATTGGATTTGATTGCTGTACTGGGCACTGGTGGCAAGTGTAAGAACGAATCGAGTGAGATCGGGGTACTTTAGGTTGCACCGGGGGATGAGTCAGTGATGCCCACTCTCCCCGTTGCTTTTTGCCTTGGAGATAGAGCCACTGGTGATGGTGCTTTGAGTATCTAGGGGTTGGAAAGGGATTGTGCGGGGTGGGCAAGGTGGAGCATAGGGTGTCCCTATATGCGGATGACCTGTTGTATATATCGGACCCACTGGAAAGCATATGAACACTTGGTGGAATTTGGCCGGTTCTCGGGGTACAAATTAAACATGGGAAAGAGTGAGGTCTTCCCGATCCAGGCGAGGGAGCAGGAGAGAAGGCTGGGAGAGCTGCCGTTTAAGGTACTGGGAGCGCGTTTTAGACATCTTGGCATCCAGATGGCGTGGGGTGGAGCAATTGCACAAGTTGAATCTGGCTCGTTTGGTGGAGTAAATGAAGGGTGAATTTAAAAGGTGGGATGTGCTCCCGTTGTCAATGGTGGGGCGGGTGCAGTCCGTAAAGATGATTGTGGTGCTGTGGTGCCAATGCTTTTTTTTGCATTCCAGAACCTCCTGATTTTGATCTCCAAGGCCTATTTCAAGAAGGTTACCTCATTGATATCGGGATTTGTGTGGGCGGGGAAGACCCCACAAGTAAAGAAGGTGATATTGGAGCAGGGGCGGGGGGGGGGGGGGGGGGGGGTTGGCCTTGCCAAATTTAAATAACTATAATTGGGCGGTGAATATAGCCATAGCCAGAAAGGGGTAGTGGGGGAAGGGTCGGTATGGGAGCGGAGGCAGTCTTGTGTAAGGGTATTAGTTTGGGAGCGCTGTTGACGGCGCCTCTACCATTCTCATCCGTCAAGTACTCTATTATAGGTCCAGTAGTAGTGGCAGCCCTGAGGGTGTGGGGACAGTGGCAACAGTACTTGAGGCTTGAAGGGGCCTTGGATTGGGCTCCGATCTGCGGGAACCATAGGTTTGTCCCAGGGGACTGGACAGGAGGTTTCAGGTGTGACGGCGGGTGGGGATCGAGCAGTTTGGGGATTTAGACGTGGGGGGGCAGCTTCCCGAGCTTGGAAGGACTGGTAGAGGACTACAAGTTGCCCAGCGGAAATGGGTTCCGATACTTACAGGTGCGGAACTATGTGAGCAAACAGGTGCCGTCCTTTCCTGAGCTGCCCCCTCCTCCCCCAGGATTACAGGACTAGGTGATGTCAAGAACAGAGGTTGGAGAGGGCAGTGTATCAGAGATATACAAGGCAATGATGGACTGGGCTGGTGCCCCAATAGGAGCAGTTAAGTGAAAGTGGAAGGAGGAGCTGGGGGGGGTGAGCTGGAGCCTGGGCCATGGGAGGAAGCTTTGAGGAGGATGAATGTGTCCCCTTTCTGTGCCAGGCTGAGTCTCATTCAATTTAAGGTAGTCCATAGGGCATATATGATGATGGCTACATTGAGTAGGTTCTTTGAGGGGGTGGAGGATAAGTGTGCGGGGGGTGGGGGTGGGGGGGGGGGGCTGCCTAAAGTTGCAGGGATTTTGACAGGGGTTCGCTGATGTGATGCCAGAGGTTCTGAGGGCAAAGGTGGTTCCGAGTCCAGAATTGGCAGTGTTTGGAGTGTTGGAAGACGTGGGTGAGAGAGGCCGATGTTCTGGCCTTTGCCTCTCTGGTATCCCGGAGATCGATCCTGTTGGAGTGGAGGGACTCGGAGCATCCAAAACCATGGGTGAGCAACCTCACGGATTTCCTAAAGTTGGAGAAAATAAAATTTGCCTTAAAGGGGTCGATGGAAGGGTTCGCCTGGAGATGGAAACTGTTCATTGACTTCTTCCAGGACAGTTAAGTCAGCGGGGATGGAGGAGGGGAGGTTTAGGGTTAACAAGAAAAATTGGAGGCAGAGAGGGTGGGGTGTATGGTAGGCAGGGAGTGCTGCAGTTGTTGGTTATTCACTGAGTTACGTTGTGACTCCTGTTATCTTTTTGATCTTAGCTGCGGTTGTGTGTGATGTTTATTTATAAATGCCTTAATAAAAATAATTTAAAAAAAAAGATTTGCTTCTACATTTTTGTTCACAATGATGTGAATACACGTGCAAAATCTAGCTAGAAGAGGCTCAAACAATTAACTGCTCTCAAGGAAAAACAATGAAAACAGTCCAACTGGTCAAACTATTTCAATGCTCCTATTACTTTGTGTGAAAGGTTGCATGTTGCGGAATAGTTTATTTTTCCAATTTTGCCATCCAGTGTCAGCAATGTCTCTTGGGTCCAATTGTTTTCTTCTCTGCAACAACCAAGGAAATGTCTTCTGCATTGGTGATATCAGACATAGCAGGAAGATTTCCTATCTTCCTTATGAATTCATACAGGTAAATAATAAACTCCTCCGAGTATATTTACAATGCCCTTAGTGTCCAAAAAAAATAAGGTTAATGGGGGTTGTAGAGTTACTGGTATAGGGTGGATACGTGGGCTTGAGTAGGGTGATCATTGCTCGGCACAACATTGAGGGCCGAAGGGCCTGTTCTGTGCTGTACTGTTCTAAAAAGGTTGCTGACAATGATGACCCAAGAAACTTTTACCTCAATCTTCCATCATAACAACTTCAGAAGGGTAACTCCTGATTGCACAAGGATAATTTTTAACTTCCATCATTAACATCTTTCAGAAGAGATTGGCAGCCTTGGCCCATTGAGGAACCGACGTGGGCCCACATTGGGAATTTGTTTAAGACTGAACAAAATCACTCTGTATAAAATGTCACAACAGTCCCATAGGCTGTTTTCCCTTTGAGAACTGACTGGCGGTGATTTAATCTGAGGGTCACCACACCTCAGGCAAAGGGGCAAGGTTGTGATGTAGGACCTTCGTGGATAACCTCAGCCAGTACAGGAATTGAACGCATGTTTTTAAAAAATATTTTTATTTTCCTCCTTTTTCACATTTTCTCCCAAATTTACACCCACCAACAATAAACAATAATCAGCAACAAATATGTCAACCCCCATAACAATAACAACGATCCCATCCTCCCACCAAACCCCAAACATTAGCCCGCATGTTTACATAAACAATTGACAAAAAGGAATCAGCGATTACCCATAGTCGCCATTAACACACCTGCCCCCCCTCCCCCCAACCCTCCCACCCACACGCCCCAACTAATGTTCGATGTTATCCAGTTCTTGAAAGTGCATAATGAATAATGCCCATGAATTTTTGAACCCCTCCGTCCTTCCCCTCAGTTCAAACTTAACCTTCTCAAGAGTCAAGAATTCCCACCGGTCCCCCGCCACGCCAAGGCACAGGGTGGAGCGGCTGCTCTCCATCCCAACAGGATCCGCCTTCGGGCAATCAACGAGGCGAAGGCTACGATATCTGCCTCCTCCCCGGTTTCCAACCCTGGCTGGTCCGACACCCTGAATATGGCCTCCCAAGGTTTGTGGCAGCACCCCCTTCCCTATCGCCTCTTCAAACATCCCCACCATCAGAGGCGCCAGCTTATCCTTGAATTTTTTATAATATTCCACCGGAAACCTATCCGGCCCTGCCACCTTCCCCGACTGCATCTTCCCAATCGCATCCTTTATCTGCTGCTCCACTATCGCTCCTTCTAATGTAGCTCTGTCCCCCTCCCCTAACCTCAGGTACTCCAACCCATCTAGAAATTCCTGCACCTCACGGTCTCCCCCAGGTGGCTCTGACCTGTACAACCTCTCATAAAACTCCTCAAAAACCTTGTTAATCAGATCCGGAGCCACCACCAACTTCCCTGCCCTAACCCTCACCTGAAGAATTTCCCTTGCCACTGCTTCGCTCCGGAGCTGACCTGCTAACATGCCTTATCTCCATGTTCATAAACTGCACCCCTTGCTCGTCTCAGTTGGCGCACCGCCTTCCTGGTGGACAGTCGGTTGAAGCTCGCCTGTAGTTCCTTCCTCTTTTCCAGCTTCGCTGGGACCCCATCCTCTGCATAACTCCTATCTACCGCCAACATCTCATCTATTAGCCTCTGCCACTCCAACCTCTCCTCTTTGTCCATCCTGGCCTTAAAGAAAATTACCACACCCCCCACCACCGCCTTTAGAGACTCCCAGACAACTGCCTTCGACACCTCACCTGTACAGTTGAAACCTACATAGTCCTAATTACCTTTTCAATTTTCTCACAGAACACATGGTTCCCCAAAAGTCCCACATCCAATTTCCACTCCGGCCTCTGTGCTACCCCCTTCTCCAGTACCATATCCACCCAATGTGGAGCATGATCTGACACTGCAATGGCCGAGTATTCCAACTCCTTAACCCCAGCCAGCAAAGCCTTCCCCACCACAAAAAAGTCAATCCGCGAGTATACCTTATGGACTGCTGAGAAAAACAAATACTCCCGTTCCCTTGGGTGCAGGAACCTCCAAGGGTCCACCCCTCCCATTTCCACCATTAGCCTAGCCAGCGCCTTCGTCTCCCCCATGATGGGACCAGCGAGCGCGGCGGTGATCTGTCCAACCTTGGCTCTTGCAAGTTCCAGTCCCCCCCCCCCACAACCAGTTCATGTGTGTCCAAGTTGGGGATGGCCCCAAACATCTTCTTCGTGAATCCCACATTGTCCCAATTGGGACCGTATACACTTAACAGCGCCACTAACCTCCCCTCCAGCGCCCCTGTCACAAATCACATATCTACCCCCCCCGATCTGCGGAATTGAACCCATGTTGTTGGCGCCGCTCTGCATCACGAATCTGCCGACCCACCAATTGAGCTAACCGACTTCCAACTCCAAATATAGGGCCTTTATAGAGAAAGCAAACTTCTGTCCCACCAATTTGGACTAGATTCAAACCCAGAATTTTGAAATTACAATGACAAATGTGACCCATTGCATCACTCACTCCCCTCAACCTTTGTATTTTAGGCATTTAAGGCATGGTGCCTAAACTACATCTTGAATTTTTAAAATTCTCTAGCCTGCAGTCATCGGCCTCTCTCACCCACGTCTTCCAACACTCCAAACACTGCCAATTCTGGACTCTGAACCACCTTCGCCCTCAGTACCTCTGACATCATGTTAGCGAACCCCCGTCAAAATCCCTGCAACTTCGGGTAGGCCCAAAACATAGAAAAGGGCGGTGGAGGAGAGGTCGGTTTGGGGGCGGATGGAGGCAGCCTCATGTAGTGGGACCAGCTTGAGGGCACTGTTGTTGACTCCCCATTCATTCTCACCGGTTCGGTACTCCACAAGCCTGGTGGTGGCATCAACGCTGGAACCAGTGTCGGCAGCACTTCTTTTTGGAAGGCATGTCGTTGTGGGCGCCGATTTGTGACAATCTCAGGTTTCCGCCACCAGGGTTGGATGCGAGGTTTCAAGGGTGGTGGCTGGTGGGGATAGAGTACTTAGATGATTGTTCATGGAAGAAAACTTTGCAGACCTGGAAGAGCTCAAGGAGATGTACCAGCTACCAAAGGGGAATAGGTTCAGGTGTCTGCAGGTTAGAGAATTTATAAGGAAGGAGATGCCGTCCTTTCCGGCGGTGCTGTGCCTGGTGCTACATGATGTGCTTCTGTCCGAGGATGATTTTGGAGAGGTTAGGATTCCAGACATGTATGGGGAGCTGATGAAGAGGGAATGTACTCCAGTGGAGGAGGTTAGGTGCAAGTGGGAGGAGCGGCTGGGGGTGTTGAGAGCTGGAGTGCAGAGGGAAGCTCCGTGGAGGGTGAAAAAGTCCTCGTCGTGTGCTAGGTTAAGTCTCATCCTATTTACGGTGGTGCAGAGAGCCCACAAGACGGTGTCCAGGATGAGTCGGTTCTTTCTAGGGGTGGAGGATAGGTGTGAGCGGTGTGCGGGCAAACCATATGCACAGGTTTGGGTGTGTCCGAGGTTGAGGGAGTTTTGGAAGGGAGTTTCGGATGTAATGTCAAAGATTCTGAGGGAAGAGGTAGCTCCAAGTCCAGAGGTGGGGTCATTTGGAGTGTTGGAGGATTTGGGAGTTCAGGTGGGGAGAGAGGCTGCTGTCTGGGCCTTTGCCTCCCTGATAGCCCGGAGACAGATTTTATTGGGTTGACGGGATTCGGAGCTGCCAAAGGCTGGGGTGTGGGTGAGTGATTTGGCCAAATTTTTGCATTTGGAAAAAGTTAAGTTTGCCATTCGGGGGGTGGCAGAAGGGTTCAACTTAGGGTGGAAGCTGTTTATCAAATTCTTTAAGGAGTATGGACTCGTCAGCAGGATCAGGGCCGTAAGGGAGGCGGGTACTGGGGCGGCACAGGGGTGAGTGGGGACGGGCATTGGGAAGGGTTTTGTTTTGTTACCTGTTGCCACGGTTGGCTTTTATATTTTTTGTGAATATGTACATATTAAAAATGCCTTTTGTTTTTCAAAAAAATTATCTAATTATTAAATAAGCAGAATCACGTTTACAGAAAGGACATTCAAAGGTGGATTTGATCTATTTTGAAGTAAATTGAATGATATATCAATTAATTATTGACCCAATTAAATGGTTTAAGGATATGGTGCAAGAATGTGAATTTATGTACTTGCAAAAAGCTATTTGAGCTGGGCAAAGTTTATTTTCCAAGTAACAGCAGATAGAAAGTAGAAGAGTTAATTGTATAAAGATTATACTGGGTACTTTGAAAGTAGAGTATGCGATTAACAACCTAAGAGCGAGAGAATGCCAAGTATAAGTGAATGCATTAAATTCAACAATTCTTTTGCAAAGGGCAGAAATAGTAAGACTGACATTCTCTGTAATCAAAAAACAAACGTCATAATTTTGCAAAGACAAAGAGAAAAATCACTACTACCATATCAGAAACAAGATTCATCACAAGAACCAAGAAATAATTAACTCCAGAGATAAAGATTTTCACCACCATGTATATATATATGGTGGCACAGTGGTTAGCACTGCCTCAGTGCCAGGGACCTGCATTCAATTTCAACCTTGGATGACTGTATGGAGTTTGCACATTCTCCCCGTGTCTGTGTGAGTTTCCTCCGGGTGCTCCAGTTTGCTCCCACATGTCTGAAGAGGTGCATGTTAGGTGGATTGGTCATGCTAAATTGTCTCTTAGTTTCCAAAGATTAAGTGAGGTTATGGGGTTACAGGGATAGGGTGAGGGATTGGGCTTTTTCAGAAGGTCAGTGTAGACTCAATGGGCTGAATGGCTTCCTTTAACAATAATAATTTTTTTAAAAATAAATTTAGATTACCCAATTATTTTTTCCAATTAAGGGGCAATTTAGTGTGGCCAATCCACCTACTCAGCACATTTTTGGCTTGTGGGGGCGAAACCCACGCAAACACAGGGAGAATGTGCAAACTCCACACGGACAGTGACCCAGAGCCGGGATCGAACCTTGGACCTCAGCGCCGTGAGGCAGCAGGGCTAACCACTAGGCCACCATGCTGCCCTATAATAATAATTTTTATTAGTGTCACAAGTAGGCTTACATTAACACTGCAATTAAGTTACTGTGAAAATCCCCTCAACGCCACACACTATGGCACCTGTTGGGGTACACTGAGGGGGAAATTAGAATGTCCAATTCACCTAATAACACGTCTTTCGGGATTTGTGGGAGGAAACCCACACAGACATGGGGAGAACGTGCAGACTCCGCACAGACAGTGACCCAAGCCAGGAATTGAACCCAACGCTGGTACTGTGAAGATACAGTGCTAACCACTGTGCTACCATGCCAGCCATTCTGCACTGTAGGAATTCTATGATATGGAAAATAATAGTAATGTACAGGATGTTATTATTTCCCAAGAGGATAGTTCATGTGCCATGGCCAATGGGTTACGTACTCTGTCAACAGACTAGTCTTTGCCCACTGACAGCTGGACTTCAAACCAGCCTAAACCGAAAGATGGTTATTTGCTTTAGAGTGGCGCTACACAAAACAATTTGATCCATTTTCAAGCTATTTCCCACTAGACTTCAGTTCACAACACACAACTGCCTGCATTCCTCCACAAATCTGTGATCTCCCATAGACCACAGCCATGGTTGGTGTGGAAAATGGGGGGGGGGGGGGGGGGGGAGAGATATCACATCACATTGATGCAGCATTTCAGGTTCATTCTAAGCCTGAGTAAAAGCTGACATTAAAAGCAGAATGCTGGAAACACTGAGCAGGCCAGGCAGCATCTTTGGTGGGAGGAGAAAGGGACAACACATGCCCTAAGTGTCCTCAACAGAGGAAAGACGTCCCAAGAGTTAAGAGGTTGACAACCTTGTATCAGGTTGGGGCGGCACAGTGGTTAGCACTGCTGCCTCGCAGCTCCAGGGTCCCAGGTTCAATTCCAGCCTTGGGTCACTGTCTGTGTGCAGTTTACACTTTCTCCCTGTGTCTGCATGAGTTTCCTCCCACCGTCCAAAGATGTGCAGGTTAGGTGGATTGGCCAAGATAAATTGTCCTTGGTGTCCAAAAGGTTGGGTCAGGTTACAGGGATGAGGTGGAGGCCTGGGCTTAAGTGGGGGCAGGCTCGATGGGCCAAATGGCCTCCTCCTGCACTGTAAATTTCATTAAACTATCTGAAGACATGACACCGGAATGCTCGATTTGAGCAGCGATCCACTCCCCAGGATTGGCATTGCTGAGTTTGACCAGCACAAATATGAAGCCGAATAATAATTTGTAAACAGAACCAATCACCGTCTAGGTGCAGACACCGAGGGGCGGAATGGTTCCTGCTTTTAGGCCTGGTCTGCTAGGGAATAAGTTCAGGGTCGAGGTAGGAAATGGTGGCTGAGATGCAAGTATATACATATATTTTAAAAAGACACATTTGAGCTTTGATTATAATTACATCTTCATAAATATTGCAAAGTGCAGAACAAGCAAACACAACTGGAGGTCGTTAAGGAAAATTATTTCCAAGAACTAGAAGTTGAGTCTTTCTGGGAAATTAAAACAGTGCGTTCTTTGTCAGCGGGGTTCCAAATATTTCTTCCCGGGACCAGGGCTGGAAGCCAATTATTGGGAGGGATGAGACCAGGCTGCTGTGTAAATGCACTCCCAGAAGTAAAACCTTAAATGTCTCAGGGAGGACACAATCAGTTTGCAGAAGTAACAAAACAAAAAATGAATAAAAAATAAAATTAAACCCAGCATTCGGCAGGCCGAGCGAGCAAACTGGGCAGATGCACTAAGTGAATTTTTCGGCTAGTCCTCGCTGATTCATTTCTGTTGGAAGATGTTTCAACTGGCGAATTATGGCCAAACGCTACAGGAACGTTAGCAATGGGGGCTGCCAGACTTGGGTGTGTTGTGGGTGTTGAAACGTGGCCTTAACGGAGTGTGTGAATGGCATCAAACAAGCTGTCAAAGAAACCCTAGCACTAGTATTTGTTAACGAAGCCTAAAGTGCGGCGTTCAACAACTTCCCAAACCTGACAGGATTTCACCGAAAATGTCTGAAGTGCACTTTTAAACCTCGGTGTGGCGACAGCCTCAATCTAAGTCTTTTGAATCGACATCCTGAACGGTTTAAAAGAAAATACAACTTAAAAGTTTTGAGAAAAAAATATTTTATTTCGAAGATATCACCGATCATTCCCATCGGTAGGCGTGTGTGCGCGCGCCTCGCTATGTTCCAACTACATAGAGGCTTCCTTCACACCAGAGCTGCACTGGACGGGCATCCTCCAGCGCCGGGGAGCTCTCATGTTTCCCGCTCGCACATACTGCATTATTCTTGACAAAACGCTCAATGGGCATTGACATTTCCAATTCAATTCTTTGCACTCACAGCTTAATTGGACTTGAACCTGAACCTTTCACCAGCAATTTCTCAGACACATCTCAGGGATGAAATGCAAATAAAGCGTGACTTCTAATTGACAATGTTTACAAATCACCCTCACTTTTAATATAATTTTACAAGGAATACATATCAAAATAAAGTCATAATTTTGTTATGGCTCGGGCCATGGTTAAATTAAACATTTAGCTCGCTCCCACTTAGAGACGTTGACTAGACATCTCCCCTCAGGCGCGGTTGAAATTGATATATCAAGCTTTTCAAATGGCAGAGGAGGACATGGGGTATTTTAATTGATCGTTAGTAACCTGATCAGTGCAGATTAAATCAAACGATACCGATACTCTGTTTTCAGTAGAAAATTTAAGACAAATTGGAGTTTACAATATCCTTCATTGGGAAATGTTAGGCTAAAGTTAAGTGAATGATTACATTCACTTCCCAGCTTTAGTAATAGCAGTTTCGGACTTTCCCCGAACTGTTTCCACTTATGACTTGGGACTTCATGCCCCCAGATGTAAATTCAGATTTACACTCCAATTTACCTGTAAAGCAATTTACCGGGCGGTGCTCTTTATTGTTCGGGCTGTATAATTGTTTCAATCTGCCCTTTGGAAAGGAATTTTTAAATCAAAAGTGATTTTGCCTGAAAAGATCCCACTGACCCAGACTGCGTGCAACATTCTGATAAGCTTTATTAGTCTCACAAGTAAGCTTGCATTAACACTGCAGTGAAGTTACTGTGAAAATTGGAAAGGGTGTAAAAGAGATTTACCGGGATGCTGCCTGGTTTGGAGGATAGGTCTTATGAGGAAAGATTGAGGGAGCTAGGGCTTTTCTTTTTGGAATGGAGGAGGATGAGAGGCGACTTAATAGAGGTTTATAAGATGATGAGGGGAATAGATAGAGTGGACGTTAAGAGACTATTTCCTCGGGTGGATGAAGATGTTACAAGGGGGCATAACGATAAGGTTCAGGGTAGGAGATATAAAAGGGATGTCCGAGCGAGGTTCTTTACTCAGAGCGTGGTTAGGGTGTGGAATGGACTGCCTGCTGTGATAGTGGAGTCGGACACTTTAGGAACTTTCAAGCGCTTATTGGATAGGCGCATGGAGCACACCAGAATGACAGAGAGTGGGACAGCTTGATCTTTCGGACAAAGCTCGGCACAACATCAAGGGCCGAAGGGCATGTTCTGTGGGTACTGTTCTATGGTCTATAACAATGTAATTTCCTCATTGTGGTGAATGTGATTTACACTATATATAGTTGCCAATATCACTCCATGTATATATGTTCGTTATCTACCCGTTGTAAGATCAATGCTGCATATAGTTGCCAATATAACTCTGTGTATATATGTTCACTAGCCACCATTGTAAGTGCAGTTGCACTATCCGACCACCAGGGGGAGTCGCTCTGGGAGTACGCGAGAGTTTGTACTGGGCGCCTCCCTTGGCTCCGCCCAGGACTCCTCCCCTGGGACCGATGTATAAAGATCAGTGTCTTAGAGCCAGCCTGCAGTTCATCTGAAGTTCAACGACGAATAGGCTGGCTCTGTTATAAGTGTATTAAAGCCTCTGTTCAGATCCAACTACACGTGTTCGCTGAATTGATGGTTCCATCACTCATGAGCACGAACAGAAAGTTAGACCAGAAAATAACGAAAAACATTTATGCTGCACCTTTAAAACCTCAAGATGCCACCAAAGCACTTCACAGTTGATTAAATATCTTAAGAAATGCAGTCACTGTTGTAGTGTGAGAACAATGCCTATCAATTTTCACACAACAATCTCTGACAAATAGCAATGTGATAGGGGCAGCAGAGTGGCTAGCATGACTGCCTCACAGCACAGGGACCCGGGTTCGATTCCCACCTCAGGCGACTGTCTGTGTGGAGTTTGCACATTCTCCCTGCGTCTGTGTGGGTTTCCTCTGGGTGCTCCGGTTTCCTCCCACTATCCAAAGATGTGTAGTTCAGGTGGATTGACCATGCCGAATTTCCCCTTAGTGTCACAAAGTTGTAGGTTAGGTGGGGTTACAGGAATTGGGCAGGAGAGTGGGTCTAGTTGGGCTGCACCTTTGGAGGGCTGGTGCAGATGCAGTGGGCTGACTGGCCTCCTTCTGTACATTAGAGATTCTAAGGATGATAGCAAGATGATCTGCTTTTAGTGATGTTGGTTAAGGGTTGAATGTTGGCCCAAATCAGTTTGTATTTTCATAGCGACTTTAACATAATAAAACACCTCACAGCCCTTATTCTGGGTATTATCACAGAAAATCCAACAACAAGCCACATAAGGTGCTTTCAGGATACACAATCAAAAGCTTGATCAAATAGGTAAGTTTGAAAACATTCTTAAAGGCAAGAGGCAGATAAAGAGACAGAGAGGTTGAGGGAAGAATTTCAGAATTTAGGACCTATGCAGCTGAAGGCGTGGCTGTCAATGGTGGAGAGATTAAAATTTGGGATGCGCAAAAGTTCAGAACTGGAAGAGTTTTGGGATTAGAATTGGTAACTGGGATAAGGAGAGGCTGGCTCATAGAAGGATCTAGAAACAAGCATAAGAATTTTAAAAATGCTGCCGGACTGGAAGCCAACGTAATTTAGTGAGTGCAGAGGTGAAAGGAATTTGGTGAAAGTCAGGTTAGAGGCAGCAGAGTTTTGGATAAACTCAAATATGTTGAGGGTGGAAGATACAGAGAAGATAGGAGCAGGAGAAGGCCTTTTGGCCCTTCGAGCCTGCTCCGCCATTCTTCACGATCATGGCTGATCATCCAACTCAATAGACTAATCCTGCTTTCTCCCCAAAGCCTTTGATCCCATTCTCCACAAGTGCTATAATTCTCCCCAAGTCTTATAATCTCCCCAAGTGCTATAATGCAAGACTGGCTGTCAGAACATTGGGATAGTTAGATATAAATGGTAGTTAAGGTAGTAAATGAACATCACAATGTTATGGAGGTGGAAGCAGGCAGGCTTGGTGATTGAGATTGAGCTCAGGCTTCAGTGAGTGGCTAGACAGAGTGATGGAGTCAATGGCTAGGGAGTGGTGTTCATGCTGAAATGGAAAGACAACGGCGTTGGTCTTCCCAATAGCTAATTAGAGGACATTTCTATTCATGTAGTGGATGTTGGACAAGCAGTGTGACAAATTATAGGCATCGGAGGGATTAAGAGAGGTGGTGGTGGAGTAAAGCTGGATGTTGTCAGTAGAGTGGGACCTAACGTTGTATTTTCATGTGATATTACTGCGGGACTGTATGCAGGTAAGAAATAGCATGTGGCCAGTGATTGATCCTTTGGGACTCCATAGGTGGCAATGCAAGACCAGGAGGAGAAGTCTTTGCAGATGATTCTTTGGCTACAATTGGATAGATAGGTATGGAACCAGGAGGAGGTAGTCCAACCTAGCTGGAAGATGGAGAAGTGTTGGAGGAGGATGATCTGTAGAACTATATTAAAGCTGAGAAAGACAAGAAAAGACAGTTAACAGCAGTCACAATCACATAAAAAAGTCCTTTGTGACTTTGATGAGGTCTGTCGCAGTGTTGTGGCAGGGAGGGCATTGCTGATCTTCGTCAGAACAACGGCTTTTATATCCATCTGAGCATGCAGATAGGGCCCAGGTTCACTCTCTCCAAAAGACAACACCTCTGAAAGCAATGTGATCATCTGACCAGATCAACTGCTGGTTGACAAATAAATATTTTCCACAACAGTGGGGCGAATTCCCCAGTTTTTCTTCAAAGAGTGCGAAATACATCCACCTCAGATGGCAGACGGGGCCTCCGTTTATAGTTTCATCTGTATAGTTCCCAGGTTGCGCAAGATACCTAACAGGAGTTGAGAAAAAAAGTTAGAAAAGTGACCAAGTAGGTCTTCTCTCATTAAAAGCTGGGGAGAGTTACGTCAAGGTAGAGGACATCAGAAAGAGATTTCCAGAGCACAGTGGCACAGCAGCTAAACATTTCTACCATCAAAGAGGATGCTGTTAGGAAGGAGACACACCAAAGCTCAGCTAAAATTTTGTTATGTGACTGAGGTGGCTTTAGCCTTTATTATAGAATATAATATTCAGGCATTACAGAATGGCCTTGAAGAGAATTGCAAACAAAAGATTTTGAATTAGTGCAAAGCTGCAGCCTGTGCAAGCTGGATTTGGGGAAGCTGATGGAAGGAGCATTGCAGAAGCTGAACAAGACATTCGCGAAGACTGGGCTGGGCTTCTTTACACTGGAAGAGAGAAAATGAAGTGTAGATTAGGCCTTCACTTGTTGCCCCTTCCTAATTGCCCTTGAGAAGATGAGCTGCCTTCTTGAACTGCAGCAGTCGCTGTGGTGTAGGTTCACCCACAGTGCTGTTAGGGAGAGAGTGCCAGGATTTTGACCCAGCGACAGTGAAGTAATGGCAATGTATTTCCAAGTCAGGATGGCGAGTGACTTGGAGGGGAACTTCCAGGTGGTAGTGTTCCCATGTATATGCTACCCCTGTCCTTCTAGATGGTTGTGGTCATGAGTTTAGAAGGTGCTGCCTAAGGAGCCTTGGTGATTTCCTGCAGTTCATCTTTAGATGGGACACAATGCTACTACTGTGCGTTGGTGGTGGAGGGAGTGAATGCTTGTGGAAAGGGTGCCAAACAAGTGGGCTGCTTTGTCCTGGATGATGTTGTTGGGCCTGCACTCATCAAGGCAAGTGGAGAGTATGCCATTACACTCCTGACTTGTGCCTTGTAGATGGTGGACAGGCTTTGGGCGGTCAGGAGGTGAGTTACTCGCCACAGCATTCCTAGCCTCTGACCTGCACTTGAAGCCACAGTATTTGTACGGATGTGGACTTGTGCCCTTGTGTCTGAGTCTCGAACCAGGAGCCATAAAGATGAAATAAGCACTAATAAATCAAATAAAAAGTTATTGAAGGGCAATTTCTTCACAAAGAAAGCAAAGTGAATGTGGCACTCATTGGCACTTGACAGAGTTGAAAAAGAAAGCATGATGCATCATGAGGGGAGGGGAAGAAAATAGAAGGTTGTGCAGGAAGGCTAGAAAGAGGTAATTAGAATGGGAGTAGGACAAATATCAACCTTGAGCAGCTGAACTAAATGGCCTGTTTAAGCTGTGGTTTGGAAGTGGAAAGTGTTTGGGAACAGATCTAGTGTGTGGCTCAAAGCTCATGGTCAAACAGGATTAAGTTTCAGTGAGCAACCATGATGGGCATGAAATCAGGAGCTTTAAATTCTGTGGAGGCCAAGTAGGAAAAACCTTGGCCTTTCCAATGTTGACTTGCAGAAAGTTGAGGTTTATTCACAACTTGCTGATGGATAGAAATAGAAGCAGCACAGTGGATGGTATAGTGCCAAGAGTGCTCTCTCACACCACAAGACATTGAACGCAGCTCTGAGTGCCTATCTGTGTGCACTTGGTTAGAGCTCCCTTGCGACTGAACCTGTTGGGATCTTTAGCTATATGTAGCAAGAGAGTAACTGCTGATTCAGATCACGTCTCACCAATACATGGCCAGGATGTTTGGAGGGTGATGGGGGTGGGAAAATAGATGGATAGGCATGTAATTTCATGCTCCATCTGGCGTGCCAGTTTGCTGGCACAGTCCTAGCCCTAAGCTATTTTCGGGAAGGCTGAATGGAGGGCAGAATGGCTACCCACCCACGAGTAGCTTAAGGTATATAAAAGGCCAGTCAAGGTCATTGATCAAAGGCTGACTGGGATTTATCAGTTGACCTGCAGGCCCCCGAGAAGCTCAGCAGCTGCCTATGGCAGTCTCCCGGTGGCAGACAAGAAAGCTAGTACTTAACGAAGATTTGAGGCCCTCCTACCTTCCTAAATCAGCTATAGTCACAGGCCATTCTGTTAGTGGGGTGGGGGTGGGGGGGTCTCTGAGATGTAAGCACCTTCTTCCTCCATTATCGGTAGCAGCCGGCTGCAGCTTCTTCATTGCTGGAGGGCTACATATTGTTCTTCCATCTTCAAGAGACAGCCTGCTATCCTTAATTAGTTGCATGTGAACCTTCTGCCCACTAACTGGTTAATCTAGAGAAACTCACCATCGGTGACTGCTCCTGACATTGCATGGAGTCCAAGGGAGGAGTCCGTGGAATTAACTGATTTTACAAGATGATTTACAGTGTGATGTTTGCTGTGTCCTTGATGTTTAACCATGGAGATCACCATATTAAATGTTTCACTGCTTGGTAATTTGTACAGTGGATTGATTGGCAACCAAAGAAAATACTGTATGGAGTCCTAATCCAAATAGAAAATCCTGGCCATGGTCACATGCAGATGTTACACCATGGATACACTGCCTACAATAAAGGTGTATTTCTGATCTTACTCCATTATTCCAGGGTAAAGGTGATCTATATTTTTTTGAATGTACTGCTACAGAACCTGCTTAGAAGGGGCATGGAGATTAGACCCTGGATATTGTGAACAATATAGAGGGACCTCCGAGGCCATGTGTAATTGAAAATAGGTGTTTCTTAATTTATTTTCTCACTAAACAGGTGTCTTAAAGTTACTTTAATATTTTAATTTTGTCTCATGCACTTTAATGCTAGATTTTATGTAGTCAAAGCATCAAGCACTTCTTGTCCAGCATTGCTAGAGTTATAAAGATAATTACACTTTTTTGCAAGTTGTTTGGATAGACCCAACTATATCCCATCATTGACAGAAAATCATGCAAGTATCAAATGGGGAATCATTGTAATTCTACTGGAAATTTTAGGCTACAGACTCTGCAGTCCCTTTGATGTCTGCAGTATAATTATATTCTTGGGCCTTTTTTCAGGCTTATCAAACCTTTTAAACTGTATTTTTAAATTTCAAAAGGTTTTCTTGGTGTCAGTTGATCTAATGGTGTCATTGGCGCTGTGAGGCTGTCTCATCTCCTGTTACTGAAGTGTTTGTTGATGTGCGGTGTAAACATATTAATATGATTCAAGAAAACAAGCCCGAGTCTGGCTCCACAATGCACTGCAACTGCGAGACCAACTGTGCTCAGTAATCACACCACTGGGACATTAGGCCAGGTGTCCACAAGTCAAACTGCATTTTAATTGTGTCCAGACAGTCAATGGACCACCCTGAAATTGAGTTATGCTGCTAGCTGTATGTCGCTGGGCCACACACTGAGCTCAGTGACAAAGGAATTATGCACAGGAACGTTTGGAAGCACATGTAGAGTTCAATTCACTGTCAGGTTCATTTTTTGTAAGGACTGAGTTATGAGGCAGTCAGCCAAAAAGTGGACTTCATGCCACTCCCAATTCGCCACAAACATAACCAACATGATAAGTTTACTCCAGAAAAAAGCATCTGCCTGCATACTCGTGGTTCATCCAAGGTTCATTGGCAGGTGATTATTTTTTATGCAAAAGAATTTTAGCTGCTGTCACTTGAATCACAAGTATCGCAAAATAGAAAATGGGTGAAATTCTCCGACCCCCAGCAGGGTCGGAGAATCGCCTGGGGCTGCCGGAAATCTGGCTCCCGCCGTGGCAGAGATTCTCCGCCACCCGGGAAGTGGCGGCGGCGGGAATCACGCCACTCCGACTGGCGAGGCCCCTGCGGCGATTCCCATTGCCCGCGATGGGCCGATGTCCCGCCGCTGAGAGGCCTCTCCCGCCGGCGAGGTTTGAACCAACTCTGGTGGCGGCGCGACCGGGCCCCCGGGGTCCTAGGGGGGGCGCAGAGCGATCGAACCCCGGGGGGTGCCCCCACGGTGGCCAGGCCCGCGATCGGGGCCCCCCGCTCAGACTCCGGGCCAGTGCCCTGGGTGCACTCTTTCTCCTCCGCGGCTGCCACGGCCTCCGCCATGGCGGAAGCGGAAGAGAAACCCACATCGCGCATGCACCGGTGGTGACGTCAGCGGCAGCTGGCCGCTGACGTCACCGCCGGCACATGCGCCGACCGGCGAATGCGCCGACCGGCGAAAGCCTTTCGGCCAGCCCCGCAGCCGCTGGCGCCGGTTTTTTGCGCCAGTCTTCTGGTGCCAACCGCTCCGACGCGGGGCTGGCCCCCAAAGGTGCGGAGAATTCCCCACCTTTGGGGAGGCCCGACCCCGGAGTGGTTGGCGCCACTACCCTACGCCGGGACCCCCCGCCCCGCTGGGTAGGGGAGAATCCCGCTCATGGGGCGAAATTCTCCGACCTCCAGCAGGGTCGGAGAATCGGCTGGGGCCGCCAAAAATCCGGCCCCAGCCGTGGCAGAGATTCTCCGCCACCCGGGAAGTGGCGGCGGCGGGAATCACGCCACTCTGATCGGCGAGGCCCCTGCGGCGATTCTCCGGCCCGCGATGGGCTGAAGTCCCGCCGCTGGGAGGCCTCTCCCGCCACCGAGGTTTGAACCACCTCTGGTGGCGGCGGGATCGGCGGCGCGAGCGGGCCCCTGGGGTCCTGGTGGGGGTGCGGGGCGATCGGACCCCGGTAGGTGCCCCCACGGTGGCCAGGCCCGCAATCGGGGCCCACCGATCAGGGAAATAGCCAGTGCCCTGGGTGCACCCTTTCTCTTCCGCGGCCGCCATGGCCTCCGCCATGGCGGAAGCGGAAGAGAAACCCACATCGCACATGCGCCGACCAGCGAAAGCCTTTCGGCCAGCCCCGCTGCCGGGGGCGCCGGTTTTTTGCGCCAGTCTTCTGGTGCCAAACGCTCCGGCGCGGGGCTAGCCCCCAAAGGTGCGGAGAATTCCCCACCTTTGGGGAGGCCGGACCCCGGAGTGGTTGGCGCCACTCTCCTACGCCGGGACCCCCCGTCACGCCGGGTAGGGGAGAATCCCGCCCCTGGTGTTTGCTGTTTGACGATAGGAGCACCGCAGATGCAATTATTCTCTTTACTAGCATGGAACACTGAAAGGCTGTTGGAGACCGCCTGGAATCT
Organism: Scyliorhinus canicula; assembly: GCF_902713615.1. Taxonomy (NCBI): domain Eukaryota; kingdom Metazoa; phylum Chordata; class Chondrichthyes; order Carcharhiniformes; family Scyliorhinidae; genus Scyliorhinus; species Scyliorhinus canicula. The sequence continues at coordinate 60,060,746 of NC_052154.1, read as the reverse complement.
GTTTAAATTGTATTTTTAAATTTCAAAAGGTTTACTTGGTGTCATAGAATCCTAACAGTGCAGAAGGAAGCCATTTGGCCCATCGAGTCTACACCAACCCTCTAAAAGACTGCCCTAACTAGGCCCACACCCCTACCCTCTCCCTGTAACCCCATAACACCACCTAACCTTTGGACACTATGGGCAGTTTAGCATGGCCAATGTACCTAATCAGCACATCTTTGGACTGTGGGAGGAAACCAGAACACCCGGAGGAAATCCACCCAGGCACAGGGAGAATGTCCAACCTCCACACAGACAGTCATCTGAGGCCGGAATTGAACCCCGGTCCCTGGGCGCTGTGAAGCAGCAGTGTTAATCACTGTGCCACCGTGCCTACCCACCGTGTCAGTTGGTCGAATGGTGTCATCAGTGCTGTGAGGCTGTCATTACACCACCATGGTTAATGAAAAGTATATTTTGACGAGCAATGTAAAAAACATCAATATAATTTCAAGAAGCATGGTCCTGGTCTGGGTCCCTGATGTGTTGAAACTGTGAGACCAATCGTACTCATTAACATACCTCTGGGGCATTAGACCAGATATCCACCAGTCTAAAACTGCATCTTAATCATATCTAGGCAGTTCAGAGGGCTCCCCTGACAAATCTGGATGAAATGTTGTTCACTAACAGTAAAATATAGCTTCAGTAAGGGTGGCATGGTGGCGCAGTGGTTAGCACTGCTGCCTTGCGGCGCGGAGGACCTGGGTTCGATCCCGGCCCCGGGCCACCGTCCATGTGGAGTTGGCACATTCACCCTGTGCCTGCGTGGGTTTCACCCCCACAACCCAAAGATGTGCAGGGTAGGTGAATTGGCCATGCTAAATTGCCCCTTAATTGGAAAAAAATAATTGAGTACTTTAATTTTTTTTAAAAATAACTTCAGAGAAAAAAAGCTGTACTCATGCTCTTTACAAAGCCAGTAACTGTGTAGCATGAGGAAGGCCTAGTAACTCCAAATGGCTACCTCTTCATCACTTCCTGCCAAAGGGCAGTGGAATTATTGGTTGATTAAAATCTTAACAAGGACAATTGTTGGACCTCATGCACCGAAAATACAACAGGGTTTCCTCCTGTGGCCTAGAGGTATAGATCATTGAACTGAACAAACCCACAGCAATGTTCATAGAATTTACAGTGCAGAAGGAGGCCATTTGCCCCATCGAGTCTGCACCGGCTCTTGGAAAGAGCATCCTACCCAAGCCCACACCTCCACCCTATCCCCATTACCCAGTAACCCCACCCAACACTAAGGGCAATTTTGGACACTAAGGACAATTTATCATGGCCAATCCACCTAACCTGCACATCTTTGGACTGTGGGAGGAAACCGGAACACCCGGAGGAAACCCACGCAGACACGGGGAGAACGTGCAGACTCCACACAGACAGTAACCCAAGCCGGAATCGAACCTGGCACCCTGGAGCTGTGAAGCAATTGTGCTAACCACAATGCTACCGTGCTGCCCATTCTCAGCGGTCCCTGGTTTGAATCCCACCAGAGTAGATGGTGTCAATTTTTAAAAAAGAATCAAAAGAATCATTCTGTGGCCAACATGGAAAGGCTGAAAATTTTCAAATTTCAGTGTCTTTTGGGAGTAATTACAGTTAGAGAAAAATGTGCTCCCAAATTATACTGCACCAGAATCCTAGACTTCAAGCATGTTCCTGGTCTCTCCAAGGTTTGCTTCTCCCCAATATTTTCCCCATCCCAGAAACCCAGAGATTTTCTTCATTTGAGATGACTAGAGTAAGAAAAATCATTGCTCAGATCAAGAGGCAATTCTTTTACTTAAATGATGAACAGACATATTGCCACTGTATGATTAAGAACAATATTCAATAGACTCGAGGGAACGTACATCCCAGGGATGAAATTGTTATTTATTCACAGCTCTATGTAATTACAGTCCAACTGTATCATACAAATCCATCTCGGCTTCCTTCTGAGGTGCCCAGCATCACTGATCGCAGTCTTCAGCCACTCGCTTCACTCCACTTGAAAATTGAAGGCACTGTATGCTGCAAAGACTATGGACTGTGACAACATTCTGGCATTAGTATCGGAAGACTTGTGATCTAGAACTAGCCAGACTGTTCCAGCACAATGACAACACTGACATCTACAAGGCAAAGTGGAAAATTGTCCAGGTACGCAAAAGGCAGTGCAAACTAAACCCGGCCAATTCTTGCTCCATCTTGATTATCAACAAAGCGCTAGATAGTGTTGTTGACATGTCTATCAAGCGGTACTTACTAAGAGATAATGTGCTCACTGATGCTCAGTTTGGGTTCTGTCTGGGCCAATCATCTCCTGACCTTAACATCAAGGCAGCATTTGACTCAGTATGGTATCAAGCAACCCTAGCAAAACTGGAGTCAATGGGAATCAGGAGGAAAACTCTTCACTGGTTGGAGTCACACCTAGCACAAAGGAAGGTGGTTTTGATTCTTGGAGCTCAGTCATCTCAGTCACGGGACATCACTGCAGGGTAGTGTCCTTGGCCTAACCATCTTCAGCTGCTTCATCAATAACCTACCTTCCACCATAAGGTCAGAAGTGGGGATATTTGCTGATGATTGCACAATGTTCAGCAACATTTGCGACTCCTCAGTTACTAAAACAGTCAAGTCCATATGTAGCAAGACCTAGACAATATCCAGGCTTGGGCTGACAAGTGATAAGTAACATCAACACCACACAAGTGCCAGACAATCACCATTTCCAACAAGAGAAGATCTAACCATCATCCCTTAACATTCAATATCATCACCATCACTGAATCTTCCACTATCAACATCCTGGGCATTACGCTGACCAGAAACTATACTGAACCAGTCATATAGTACTGTGGCTACAGAGCATGGCAGAGACTGGGAATTCTGCAGTGAGTAATTCAAGTCCTGTTTTAGGTGTACAGGTCCACAGGTCACTGAAAGGGGCAACACAGGTGGAGAAGGTGGTCAAGAAGGCATACGGCATGCTTGCCTTCATTGGCCAGGGCGTTGAGTAAAAATGAAAATCGCTTATTGTCACGAGTAGGCTTCAATGAAGTTACTGTGAAAAGCCCCTAGTCGCCACATTCCGGCGAGGCTGGTACGGGAATCGAACCGTGCTGCTTGCCTGCTTGGTCTGCTTTAAAAGCCAGCGAATTAGCCAAGTGAGCTAAACCAGCATAAGTATAAGAATTGGCAAGTCATATTGCAGCTGTATAGAACCTTAGTTAGGCCACAGAGTATAGTGTTCAATTCTGGTCGCCACACTACCAGAAGGATGTGGAGGCTTTAGAGGGTGCAGAAGAGATTTACCAGGATGTTCCCTGGTATGGAGGGCATTAGCTATGAGGAGCGGTTGAATAAACTCGGTTTGTTCTCACTGGAACGACGGAGGTTGAGGGGTGACCTGATAGAGGTCTACAAAATTATATGGGGCATAGACAGAGTGGATAGTCAGAGGCTTTTTCCCAGGGTAGAGGGGTCAATTACTCGGGGGCATAGGTTTAATGTGCGAGGGGCAAGGTTTAGAGGAGATGTACGAGGCAAGTTTTTTACACAGAGGGTAGTGGGTGCCTGGAAACGCTGCCGGAGAAGGTGGTGGAAGCAGGGACAATAGTGACATTTAAGGGGCATCTTGACAAATACATGAATAGGATGGGAATAGAGGGATACGGACCACTGAAATGTAGAAGATTTTAGTTTAGAAGGGCACCATGGTCAGCACAGACTTGGAGGGCCGAAGGGCCTGTTCCTGTGCTGTACTTTTCTTTGTTCTTTATTCTTTGTTCTTTGTCTCCTCAAAACCTACTAACATCTACAGAGAAAAAGTCAGGAGTGTGATAGAATATCCTTCACTTGCCCTAATGACAACAATTGTTGCCTCTAACAACACTCAAGAAGGTCAGCACCATCTAGGACTGTCCCTTACTGGCTGGAGACCACATTGCTTCTGTTGGGGAGAAGCCCAACACAATTAAATGGCATTGCGGTCAGCATCCGGCCTTCCAAGGGGTTTAGGAACCTGAGGGCAGAAATCATGTCTCCTCATCACCCCATCAAGAGCCGCTGGTTAGAGAATGACAACTCTCCAGAGCCGGCTGCACCACTTGGAGTTGTGGATGCTGCCAGTAATGATCCCAGGCCTAGTCTGAGGATCGCCGCTGGATCCCACAACACAGCTAAATGAGCAGGATTGGAGTCGGGCAGGGCATCAAATCAAGGGCAGGAGGGTGACTTTCAGCCGTTCTCAATGCAGTCTCTCAATTAAGCACTGTGCCTGACATTGAAGGACGACAACCATCCCCCTTCCACGCCACAGGAAACCCGCCAGAGGCACGGGGGAGCTCTGTGATTGCCATTAAATCCTGAGCAACCACTGAATTCCATTGGGCTCAGGCATAATTGATGGCAAGTGGCTCATTAGTAAGTCTAAATTGCATCCTGCCACTTCCAACCCCAATTTAAATAGGGCAGTTTTCCCAACTCCGGGAATCTCAAGTGGGTACAGCTGTCCAACTCTCCTCCCCCTTCCCCTGCCATCACATGCACCCCGGTGGGCTTAATTAAATTCCACGTTGTACCTCTTATCTTCAACGTACACATTACCTCTTGAGCAAGTTTTTGATCACCCACTTTAATATGTGACTCTGAAATATCGTTTAATAATTGCTCCAGTGTGCCTTGAGGACGTTTTGCTATGTCAAAAAATTCCATTAAGAAAATCAAGCTATTGTTCTTGCACATGTCAAGTAAGTAAATTAAAATTAAATGTAAATTTTATGGCATGCTAAATTAATGAGTATATAATGAAGCGATCACTGTTTACCCCGCTCAGTATTATATGTTCTCAACTGCCAATCCCCTTGAGTAAGAAAATAAATTTGAGATAATACATGGCACTGCACAAAAATACTTCTAGTCCACGTCTGTAGTTCAGCTTCAGTGAATGCTTTCCCCCCTTCAATGATTCATGTCCCACCCACTAGAGCGGTCAATGCTCATTCATTTTTGGACTGTGAAAGCATAAACATTAGCCAGATAAGGAATAAGAAAGAATGATGTATACACACCATAGACCATACTAAAATCTAATTTAAAAAAAAAACATTAATTTCAATCTTCACCAGAAATGGTAAGTTGATACAATTTCCTGTTACATATTTTGTTTTCTGTTTGAAAGCCTGACCATGGTATGAAGACTCATTGTTCAAGTCACAACAATGGGTATAAGTAATGCAACATGAAACAAATGGTTATTAGGTTACACCAGAATTGGATTTTAAAATATCTATACGTTTTCGGAGGGAGGTTTTGTGGTGCAATGGTAGCGTCCCTGCCTCTGGGGTCAGAAGCTTCAGTTTCTAGTCCCACGTCAGGATTTGATAACTGTGAAAGGTGCATTAATAATGTGGCCAACATTGATGATCAGCCTATAAATCTTTCCGGTACACCTGATGACGAGCAGGAGAGTTTCCTGGCCAGCTATGCTGTAGAAGGCAACAGCTAACCACTGCAGTAATTTGCTAAGCATAATCAAGGCCAATCCAATGGTTGCCAGTGCCCTCCATTTTAGGAGGAAAGGTAGAGTTAGATTTCATGGCTTGCAGATTCTAATAGAAGAGAATTTTGAACAGGAGATTGGACACGGAGTGTTCTGGAAAATGGTTTTATACCCAGTTAAGAGTTGCGAGGAAATAAATTCAACTACAAAGAAATTAAATATCTTGGAGATAAGTTTGACAAAGGTTTATTAATGGAAATAGTTAAGCTGCAATGTCAACAGATGAAGAATGACTAAGGATTGTCAAAGATACGAAAGAGGTGGCAGCAGCTGTTTGGATTAGTGATTCAAGAAATTGGTCTCTTTAAAGAAATCAGAGAAACAAGAAATTATATTTTCCATTTGTTCGTTCAAGTGTACAATTCCAAACGTCAGTGTAACAAAAGCAGGATTGTCACTGAAAGAATGTCATTGTAGCCATAGATGATTTTAGAACAAACGTTACTTTCATTTAATAAGTAAAAATATGATAGGATTTGGGAGGACAATGTACATGGCCCATCCAGGCCGGGCCGCCTCAGGAAGCGGCCGCCGACGGGGACCCCAGTCACAGGGCAGGAATCACAGGAGTCCGCATCCAGTTCTGCTGTACCGTCTGGGGGAACACCTTGACGTAGTCAGAGGGCCCGTAAGGCCAGAAAGGTAGACACGGATGAGTGAGTTGACACGGGTGCAGGGCACAGATTAGTTAGATGGGCTAGGGTACATGTACAGGACGTCTGTTATTAAACACATTCCACACCTATGCAAACTGCCTCTGTACTCTGTCCGAGGCGTGCGGGGGTGGGACGGGACTGTGTGCCCGTGTGTGCGAGGGGTGCTGCGATGGCCACCGGGATGGCATGTCCACCACTGGTCCCGCGTGGTGCCAGCTGTGCCATCAGGTGGCAGATGTGGGCGACGGTCTCCTATTGCACGCCCTGTCCGGGAGGTCCTCGAAGGACATGCGGGGCCGGTATACACGGTGTTGCATCGGATCACCTCCGTGGCCGTGGCACACCCTCCTCCTCCTCCCTCTTGGGATCCCGGTGCTGTGGCTCCCGCACAATGTGGTGCCCCTCCTGCGCCTCTCGGGCGTGCGGCACTGCGGCCTGGGCACCTTGCACGTGCCCCACTGTGGCCCGCTGCTGTACTGCTGGCTCCACCACCTCCCTGTCGCGCCCGTGCTCCAGCTCCCACTGGGCCTCATACAGGGCAGCAGCCCCTGCCATGGCGGCCAACAACGCTGGGAGATGGCTGAACATTGTACGATCTGTAGGGGGGTGGGATTAGACAGGGTTTCATCATTGGTACACCCCCCTCCGCGACCAGGTGCCATGGGAAGCATGGCAGGCCCAGTTGCCAGCACGGGCCCCACCCCCGCCCCCTCGGTGCCCTGGCACCTGTCGGCCGTCCCCCTTGCCAGGACCACAGTCCGCTGGCACTGCTCTCACGGGGGGGGAGCTACCATGTGTGCCGCCCTGGAGCCACCCGCCGATGGGTGCTGTCGGTCTGGTGACGGGGGTGGGGGTGGGGGGGGAGGTCTAGCACACGTCAGGACGGCCGGGGCCCGTTGGCCGCGACGGCGGACGGGCTGGGTGGACGACCGCATGTCCGCCGTCATGGCGGGCCGTGGCCCCCCTCAGCCTTCCGCACCCCCACTGCCCCCACCGCAGAATTTGCATGCAGAAAATAAAGTAGACCTGAAATGCCAATGTGGTGGAGATTTCTAATCAAACAGCAGAATGAGCATCAGTAAAAGAGAATATCAGTTACTTCATTAGTATAGAAAGATGAACCAGAAGTGAAAAATGAGCTGTTGCGACAACAGAAAAGTCAGTTAACATAAAGACAATCTAAAGCTGATCTGGCAAGGTGGGAGGGTCTCCTTCTGTCACTGGCGGGTCGGGTACAGGTGGTTAAATTGAATGTGCTGCCGCGATTCCTGTTTATTTTTCAATGCCTACCGATTTTCCTGCCAAAGGCATTTTTTAGAGAGATTGAAGGGATGATTACCTCGTTCATATGGGGAGGGAAGGTAGCCAGAATTAGAAAGGTGCTGCTACACAGACAGAAAGGCTGGCGGGGGTTTGGGTCTTCCGAACCTGATGTATTATTACTGGGCGGCGAATGTGGAGAAGGTATGGAGCTGGGTCAGAGGGGTTGACTCACAATGCTTCAGAATGGAGGAGAATTTGGGTAGGGGATTGGGATTGAAGGTACTAGTGACAGCGCCGCTCCTGACAGCCCCGGGGAGATACTCAGGGAGTCCGTTAGTAATAGCTTCGTTGAGAATTTGGAGGCAGTTTCGACAGCATTTCGGGTTAGGGGCAGGGTCAAGGGAAATGCCGATTCGGGGGCACCATAGATTTGAGCCAGGGTCGTGGGATGTAAATTTTCGGAGATGGGAGGTGATGCACGATCAATTGCACGAAAGACTCAGATTGGTACAACTGTGGCTTTATTACAGTCAGATGCATGGCCTCCTACTGCAGCTGGCGAAATGGCTGATCAGGAGGAGGTCACGCATATTTATATGGCTCGTTGTGGGCGGAGCTAGCTGGCAGGGCCTATCGGCGAACCTGTAGTGCAGGTCCTACCGTACATCCCCTAATAGAGGTGCACAGTGGTTCACCACAGGAGGAGAAAGGAATCAGGACACTAAAAGATTTGTTTCTTGGGGGTTGTTTTGCGGGATTGAAGGAGCTGGGAGCGAAGTATGGGCTGGAGCAGCGGGAAATATTTAGATACATGCAGATTTGAGACTTTGCCAGAAAGGAGATACAGAGCTTCCCGGTGGAGCCGGCTTCCACATTCCTGGAGGAGGTCCTGACGACAGGGGGACTGGAGAAGGGCATGGTATCGGCAGTTTATCGGCTATTTTGGAGGAGGAGAAGGCCCCGCTAGAAGGGATCAAGGCAAAGTGGGAGGAAGAGTTGGGAGAGGGTATGGAGGAGGGTTTTCTGGTGTGAGGTGCTCCGGAGGGTGAACGCCTCCACCTCGTGAAGGTGGTATATAGAGCACACCTCACAAGGGAGAGGATGAGCTGGCTCTTTGAGGGGGTAGAAGATGTGTGTGAACGTTGCGGGGTGGGAGGGCGGCAGGGGTTGGGGGGGTGCGGGGGGTGGGGGCGCAAACCACGTTCATATGTTTGGGTCCTGTCCAAAGCGGGAGGATTTCTGGAAGGAGGTGTTTAGGGTAATCTCTAAAGTGCAGCACGTGAAACTGGACCCGGCTCCTCGGGCTAATGTTTGGGGGTTTGGTGGGAGGATGGGATCGTTGTTATTGATATGGGGATTGACATCATATTCGTTACTGATTATTGTTTATTGTTGGGTGTAAATTTGGGAGAAAAAGTGAAAAAGGAGAATAAAAAAATATTGAAAAAAACATAAAGACAATCTCAGTTTTCAGATTGATATACACCCCAAGCAAAATAAACCCTTTCCGTTTCTTGTTAATTTTGTGCCTTTCCTATCTTTGATCTCTCCACCGCTCTATCGTGGTGTCGGACCAGCCGGGGTTGGAAACGGGTGCGGAGGCAGATGTTGTAGCCTTCGCCTCGATGATCGCCCGAAGGCGGATCCTGTTAGGGTGGAGATCAACCTCGCCACCCTGTGCCCTGGCGTGGCGGGGGGACCTGCTGGAATTCTTGACACTTGAAAAGGTTGCATTTGAATTGAGGGGAAGGATGGAGGGATTCTACAATTCATGGGCGTTATTCATTATGCACTTTCGAGAATTAGATCACATCGAACATTAGAGGGGTTGGGGGCTGGGAGGGTGGGGGGGAGGGGGGACTGTATGTGTTCATGGTGAGTATGGGTGATTCCTGAGTTCTCTTTGTCATCTGTTTATGTTAACATGCGGGCTAATGTTTGGGGGTTTGGTGGGAGGATGGGATCGTTGTTATTGATATGGGGATTGACATCATATTCGTTACTGATTATTGTTTATTGTTGGGTGTAAATTTGGGAGAAAAAGTGAAAAAGGAGAATAAAAAAATATTGAAATAAACATAAAGACAATCTCAGTTTTCAGATTGATATACACCCCAAGCAAAATAAACCCTTTCCGTTTCTTGTTAATTTTGTGCCTTTCCTATCTTTGATCTCTCCACCGCTCTATCTCTTCTCGCTATCTGCCATTTAATCTCCATAACAACTCTCCATATTATAAGAACATAAGAACATAAGAACATAAGAACTAGGAGCAGGAGTAGGCCATCTGGCCCCTCGAGCCTGCTCCGCCATTCAATGAGATCATGGCTGATCTTTTGTGGACTCAGCTCCACTTTCCGGCCCGAACACCATAACCCTTAATCCCTTTATTCTTCAAAAAACTATCTATCTTTACCTTAAAAACATGTAATGAAGGAGCCTCAACTGCTTCACTGGGCAAGGAATTCCATAGATTCACAACCCTTTGGGTGAAGAAGTTCCTCCTAAACATAATATTGTCCTTAAAATATTATCTTTGGTTTACCTTGTTGACATTCTGTGACTCTTCAGTTCCAGTCTCTGTGATACTCACTAGCATCCTCAGATTGCTTCTTCATAAAGGTGGGTCATGCCAAGTATATAAAACTTACAATTTCACACAAAGTGAGGGATAAACAAGTTACAGTGTTAAAAAAAACACTACCATGTGCAATGTACCTGATCATTCATCTCTTTTACACTCATTTCTAAACACCATTGAATATTCTCTAAGTTGGCGAGAATCAGAGGAGGCTTTTAAACCTCCTTCAGTGCCGCTGTACAATGTGCGAAAAAACATATACACGAGAATAAAGCACATTCAAACAGCAATTCCACCATCTGTTTGATGCTCAGTTGTATGGAGCAGATTTTATAAAACGTAGCACCTTTGGAAAAGGCAACTTTTGTTTCCTGGCTATTTCCTCATGACTAGATTAACTTTAACCACCTGCCCCTTTAGGCCGACATAAATGCAAATCATTATAACTCAACTCCAATTCTAACAGCCCCAAGGGATACTTGTATGTCGTTAGTGTTCTCATGTCCCTTTCCTGATCGATTGAAATTAAATCAATCCTACACAAATAAAAGGATTTTCCCAAAGGCGTTTTATTCAGGGCGAGGTAATGTTTCATTAACACATCAGAGGTCACTGCTTGTGGAAGATTTGCATTGGATCAGTGGGTCAGCTGATTACAACATAAGGTGGCTCTCAGTGATTCATTAGATATTTCAAAATAAATAGTTTTAATAAATTGATGTAGAGAACACCAAGGCCAAAACGAGTGCCACTGGAATCTATTTGATTGAGACATTATTCTACTTAACAACAGAGTCAAAGTGACCCCAACTGTCTGTAAATCTCACTCGATATAATGTCCAGTGGATTATCAAGATAACAGCTTGAAATAGTGCCATGAAAGGGTTTCAAACTGAAGATAAAGTAAGGTTAAATGTAAAGTAAATGTCCTGCTGGCAAGTGCTAATTGCATGCTTCAGAACATAGGTTCATGAATTTGACATCGTTGAACTGTTTTAGAGAGTTGGGTCTCTTTCATTTTTGTTACAGTTGTTTTTTTAAGGTACAATAAGTTCATAGCTAAATACAACATTACTGAAGGGATATGCGAGTAAATTTGGCCCAGACCTCCACATGAAATTCTGCCCTGACTACCTAACAGGCCAGGATGTACCAGCCTGAGGAGGGTGGAAGGACACTCGTCTCCAATCCATGTCCAAACAACATAAAAAAGACCCAAAAGCGATTCACATCAACTTAGAATTGATAACTGGATTCACAATTAGGGTTAAAACAAAGGGTTAAATTAGGGTTAAAACAATGTGGCCCAGCATAGCGATTATATTTTGCCATTTCATGTCGAGTTCTGTCCATTCTCAAATAAGGCTTTTGCTCCTCCAAGTGGAAGAGTTGACCAACTACAATTATCATAGATTATCATAGAATTTACAGTGCAGAAGGAGGCCATTCGGCCCAACGAGTCTGCACCGGCTCTTGGAAAGAGCACCCTACCCAAGGTATTCTCCACAGAAAATCTTCATTACAAACAATGCATATTAATCGTTCACTGATTCACATTTTTTCATACCCATTGCCAACATGCGGTATTTTGCTTTTGGCTCTGAAACCAGACAAAAAAGCAAGAAATGTTGGTCACACGTGGACTATCATTGTATTTGGCAGCCCTCTATTCTGTTCCGAATGATAATTGAAACAATATCTTTGTATACATTCTGAATCATCAGTGTTTCCAATGCACTGGACCGCTTTTGGAATTTATATTTTTTAAAATCGGTTTAAACTGTAACGAGCCCAAATATAGTGCAATGTAGTTGGGCTAGTATGTGGACTGAGGTTCTGGAAAGTGTGTTCAAATTCCCCCTGCTGTAGCTGGGGGGAGGGGGGGGGGGATGTAGAATGATAGAATGAAATAATTAATATATCTGGAATAAAATGTCTCAGAAATTATCATGAAACTACCAGATAGATAGTAAAAAAAAAAGTTTGATTCATATGGATATCTGTCAGAAACCTCTACTGTCCTTCTCTGGCTAGCCCCACATCTATGTCATTGACATTCCAGCAAGTCACTAAATTCGATCAAACCCCAGTAATATTGGATGAACCACCATGCATTGACTTAGTCATCAGACATGAAGGTGCACACTGGGCAATGAATCGTGCGGCACCCTCACTAAACTCTGGGAGCTTGTGCCAAAAGTGTACCACAGACTAGTCAATCAACAGCCTGACATAGCGGTACCCATCGAATCATATCTTACAGCCAATGTCACACGCTCCTCCATCACCATCCCTCAGCACAGTGGTATACAGTCAGGGAAGAAGAGCCCGAGGAGTCCTCAACATTGACTCCAATCCCATTAAGTCTCATGGCATCAAGCCAAACATGGACAAAGAAACCTCCTGCTGATACCACCTACTTCCCCCTCCCCCAAGTTGATGAATCAGTGCTTCTCCGTGTTGAACAATAATTGGAAAAAGAACTGAGGACAGCAAGGGCATCAAATGATGGAGGGTGGAGGGCTTCAATATCTATCACCAAAAGTGGGGCAGTAGCCAAGTCCCATCAGATTGAGCCTGTTGCAGGTGGTGAGAGAATCAACAAGAGGGGGAATCCTACATGATCTCACCCTCGCCAATCTACCTGTTGTCATGTGTGTATCCGTGATTGTACAGTAGGAGTGACCACCGCACAGTTCTTATGGAGATGCAGTGCTGCCTTCACACTGAGAGTGCCGTGCACCACGTTAGAATGATAGAATGGTCGTGATGCAGGAGGAGGCCGTTCGCACCTTCATGTCTGCACTAGTTCTTAGCAAGTGAAACTCACCTAGTTCTATTCCCCAGCCTTTTCCCAGTAGTTTAGCATTTTGTTTCTCTTCAGATAATAAACTAATCCTCTTTTGAAAGCCTTGATTGAATCTGCCTCCATCGCACTCTCAGACATGCATGATGGATCCTACCATACGCTGCATCAAAATGTTTTTCCTCATGCCAATCACCATAAATTGATGTTCTCTCAACTCATCTGCTAATGATATCTCTTGATCTACTCTGGCCAGACCCCACCTCCCCAATCAATTTTTTTTTTTTTTAATTTAGATTACCCAATTATTTTTTCCAATTAAGGGGCAATTTAGCGTGGCCAATCCACCTACTCTGCACATTTTTGGGTTGTGGGGGCGAAACCCACGCAGACACGGGGAGAATGTGCAAACTCCACACAGACAGTGACCCAGAGCTGGGATCGAACCTGGGACCTCAGCCTCCCCAATCAATTTTGAAGACCACTGTCAAATCTCTTCTTCATTTTCTCTTCAAGAAAAGCAGCTCCAGCTTCTCCAGTCTGTCCACATAACTGAAGATTCTTATCCTGGAACCATTCTTAGAAATCGTTTCAGCATTCTCTCTAATGCTTTCAACTCCTTTTTCATAGTATTTACAGAAGGAGGCCATTCGGCCCATCGAGTCTGCACCGGCTCTTGGAAAGAGCACCTTACCCAAGCCCATACCTCCATCTTATCCCCATAATCCAGTAGCCCCACCTCACACTAAGGGCACATTGGACCCTAAGGGCAATTTAGCATGGCCAATCCACCTAACTTGCATGTCTTTGGACTGCGGGAGGAAACCGGAACACTCGGAGGAAACCCATGCACACACGGGGAGAACGTGCAGACTCCACACAGACAGTGACCCAAGCCGGGAATCGAACCTGGGACCCTGGAGCTGTTAAGCATTTGTGCTAACCACTATGGACAATAGTCCACTTGAGGGCGAAGAGATTTATCACAACTCCCTTGCTTTTCTACTCTATGCCACGATTTATAAAACCCAGGATTTGATATGCTTTGTTAAGCAATTTTTCAACATGCCCTATGTTATGGGCCAGGACTTAGAAACTCCAAAGTGTATTTTGAAGCTCACCTGACCTATAACTTTGATGTGGAATTTGGCTAGGATGAGCACAAGAGCCTTCCCTTCAGGTGTGATTCATCAGACTTCCCAGGCACATTGATCAAAACAAAGTTCATTATAAGAATGTGGTTAACATATATAAAACACTTAGCAAGAATTTGTTATCAATTATAAACATGACAAAAACACAACAGCCACAGTAACCTATGTATATATCTCTTAATGAATCCCCCTTAGCTGTTCCAAATCAATACAAAATCCAATAAAACCAAAACCCCTTTCAAGGGCGTGGTCCAGTACACTTGAATAATCTCACTTGAATGGGACAGGTCCTTTCCCTGAGATTCTGATCCAGTTTCCAACCAGCAGATTCAAAACTCCTTCAGGAAAGCAACTCTAGCTTTCAGGTTACCAAGGCAGTTTGCCACACCCAATGTGCTTTCAGTTCACTGGAACAGCTTTAGAATAAAACAGAGAAAACAGGGAAACTTGCTGCAGCTTAACACAATGCTTCTTCTTCTGCAGTCCAAAAGAAACAAATCAAAAATGAAACCGAAAAAACTAACCCCCCCTCTCACCTGACAGCCACAGTCCAAATGACATCACTGAAGCCGTGCCACAAGCGACACTCACAAACACCAATAACCTTCAATGATTTGTGCACGTCCAAGGCCCTTCTCCCCCTGCAGCCCCTTTAGAATTGTACACTTAAAAAAATATTACCCCTCTTCATTCTTCCTGCCAAAATGAATCACTTTGTACTTTGCTGCATTAAATTTCATCTGCCTCTTGCTGGCCATTCTATCAGCGTGTTTATATCCCTTTGAAGTCTAATATGATCTTCCTAAAATACCTCCAAGTTTTGTGTCATCCACAAATTTTAAAACTGTCCTCTGGACACCCATGTCTAGGTCATTAATATATATATTAAAACATGCAGGGGTCCTAATGAACCCCAATACATATCTTCCACCAGATCAGAAAACTACCATTCACCAGTACCCTCTGTTTCCCACCGCTCCATGTCTGCTCACTTGGATGCTTTTCACTTCCTCTCTGACCCTTCTATATCGAGCCTGGTTTTCAATCACATTATCCACCTAATGTGCCATACCCACCATGTTTCTGCTCCATCTTACTCTATATCTCTTTCATCATTCAAGGAGCTCTGGACTTATTTGCTCTATCTTTCCCCGTCGTGGAAATGTACTGGTTATAAAATCATAGAATTTACAGTGCAGAAGGAGGCCATTCGGCCCATTGAGTCTGCACTGGCCCTGAAGTTACACTCACTGGCCTGTAATTTCCTGGTTCGTCCCTACTTCCCTTGTTGAATAATGGCACCATATTAGCTGTCCTCTAGTCCTCTGAAATCCCTCCTATGGCCAGAGAAGATTTGATAATGTTTGTCAGACCAACTGCAATCTCCTCTCTTGCCTCCCACAGCAACCTGGGAAACATCCCATCTTGTCTGGGGATATATCCACTTTCTAGGTCTGTTAAAACTGTTATACTCCCTCCCTCTCAGTGTTATACCGTTCAAGTAAATCGCTTTCTATATTCCTCTATGGCTTCCGCTGTTTTGAGTCCTTGGTTAAGATGATCATTTGAATAGAAGCGATGTGCAGGGGTACAGGGAAAAGGATGTTTGTTTGGGGAGCATTCTGCACCGTAACAATTCTGTGATTCTCTGACATAACACACACTGCAGATTCTTCAGTGACAGTATTTATTTTCCCCTCTAACCGCAGGTGTGGGAGTTGAGCCAATGTTACAGTAATGTGGCTGAGAAGGTTTAGGGTACTGCAACATTCTATACATTGACTGAAGGTCAGGAGTCACAATGCTGCATCTGGGATCTACTCCCTTCAACAGTACTCCCCAGAACTCAATTCCTGCTTTAATAGAACACATTGTTAACAAGTTTGAAAAACAATTCATCATCGTACGGGTACAAAAGGAAATAATTTACTGGAGTCAACGCAGCGTGTGTCTGGTTTTATACATTGCAAAATTGAAATAGCTGCCTGCTGAAGTAATGATGCAATTAATAGGCCTCATTTATTTAATAATAATAAACACTATTCCCCTCTCCTTAGACAGGTGTCCCCACTTTTCAGTATATGTGTATCAGTCATTTGCTTGTCATATGTTAAAGGAGAACCCTTAAATGTCAGCAGAACTGGGAATACGGCAGGGAGTGCTGCACAGTTGAAGCTGCCATCTCTCATAAATTGTTAAACAGGTGCCCCATCTGCCTGCTCAGGGACCTAAAAGACTTCCTGTCACTATTCAAAGAGAGCGGGGCGAGTTCACATGGTTTCCTGGACAACATTCACCCCTCAAATCACATCACTAAAACAAATGATATGGTCAGTGTCACATTGACATTTGTGGGAGGTTGCTGTGCACAAATGGACTGCCATGGTTCCAACAGCAACCGCTACTAGGCTGCAAAATTGGGCGTAGATATGGCAGATGGAATTTAACCTGGACAAATGCGAGGTGATGCATTTTGGTAGATCCAATTCAGGTGGGAGCTATGAAAGCAATGGCATGAACCATCGGGAGCTTAGAGACACAAAGCGATCTGGGTGTCCAGGTCCATAGATCCTTAAAAGTGGCAGCACAGGTGGAGATTGTGGTAAAGAAAGCTAATGGTATGCTTCTCTTCATAGGACATGGTATCGAGTATAAAAGCTCTCAAATTATGTTATGTGGCCTAAACGTTGGTTAGGCCACATTTGGAATACTGTGTCTAATTCTGATCACCACACTACCAGAAGGATGTGGAGGCTTTGGAGGGAGTACAGTAAAGGTTTACCAGGCTGTTTCCTGGTATGGAGGGTATTAGCTATGAGGAGAGATTGAATAAACTGAGATTGTTCTCCCTAGAAAGACGGAGGCTGAGTGGCATCCTGACAGAAGTTTATAATATTATGAGGGATATAGATAGGATGAACAGTTGGAGGCTTTTTCCCATGGCGGAAATGACAATTACAAGTGGGCACAAATTCCAGGTGAGGGGGAACGGTTCGGTGGAGATGTGCAGGGGAAGTTTTTTACACAGAGGGTGTTGGTGGCCTGGAATGCACTTTCAAGTGAGGTGGTTGAGGCAGATACTTTAGCGACCTTTAAGACTTATCTGGACATATACATGAACAGATGGGGTATAGAGGGTAAAGGCATTTGGTCTAGATAGGGCAACGTGACTGGCGCAGGCATGGAGGGCCGAAGGGCCTGTTCCTGTGCTGTTTTGTTCTTTGTATACTTTGTATACTTGGAAAGAGCACCCCACTTAAGCCCACTCCTCCAACCTATCCCCGTAACACAGTAACCCCACCAAACCTTTTTAGACACTAAGGGCAATTGATCATGGCCAATCCACCTAACCTGCACATCTTTGGAGTGTGGGACAAAACCGGAGCACCCGGAGGAAACCCACACCCACACAGGGAGAACGTGCAGACTCCGCACAGACAGTGACCCAAGATGGGAATCGCACCTGGGACCGTGGAGCTGTGAATCAACTGTGCTAACCACTGTGCTACCATGCTGCCCCCAAAATTCTAACCTTTTTTCAGTGAAGTAACATGGCATGAATTTTCTTCTCCTTTGTAGTTAAGGTAGCCATAGTCCTCAATGACCACAGTGGCATTTAACCTGAGGATTGCCCCACCACAGGCAAGGTTGAGAACAGAGTCTTTATTAATAACCACAGCTTGTGTGGAATTGAACCTGCACTGCTTGCCTCACGAACCAGCTATCTAGGCAAGTGAGCTAAACCATTATGTGAAGCTAAACCACCATGTTATGTATAGAAACTGGGCGGCATGGACATGCTGGGCTGAAGGGCCTGTTTCCATGCTGTAAATATCTATGACTCGATGTATGTTTTGGTCTGGCTTGCCATACTTTGCAATGCAGTGCATTGTGGGATCGCAGGATCCATGTTTTCTTATTCGTTTGACTGCAACAGCAATAAAGAACAATTGTAATGTTAATCTCCTCCTGTGTCTACTTGTGTACTGATTGATCTTGGAAAGTACCAGAACCAAAAATGTAACAGTTCATTTGACTATACCCGAACCATCTTCTCTTTAAAGGCAGCCCATATTGTTCCATTATAGTTTGTACCAATTTATCTGGGCTAGATCCATTCTCACCCCATTGGCGTTGACCTTCCTCTCAATTAATTAATTTTAGTCTGAATTGCTCCTTCTCTTTTTCTAGAGCCAACCTAAACCTTGATACCGTCATTATTGTCCCTTAAATGTTCCCTTGTCCCAAGAGTCTAAAGCCTTCCCACTAGTCTCACAGTGACTCTTTCTCATCACTTCATCCATCTTCGTCGTGCTCTCGCCCCGCCCACTGGTCTCTCAGTGACTTTCTCTCATCACTTCATCGATCTTCGTCATGCTCTCGCCCCACCCACTGGTCTCTCAGTGACTTTCTCTCATCACTCCTTCCATCTTCTTGCCTCTCCTGCAGGTCTTGCAGTCTCTCTCTCTTTCAGTTAAGGAAAACAAAATTGCATAGGATACCCAATGTAGTTACTTTATTATAAATATGGCGACATTATCAGCCTGGCCCTGGATTCCATTTCAGAATGGGGGCAGCAATTGAAGTCATTGCAGTATTGAACACTATGAGAAAGCTTCCACACAACTTCATTAGTTATATACAACGAGATGTAATTTTTAACAGTACACTGAGATTTTTTCAGTGATACTGAGTTTTGAGGTAGAGGCAG
Source organism: Scyliorhinus canicula (assembly GCF_902713615.1). NCBI lineage: Eukaryota > Metazoa > Chordata > Chondrichthyes > Carcharhiniformes > Scyliorhinidae > Scyliorhinus > Scyliorhinus canicula. The sequence continues at coordinate 60,041,976 of NC_052154.1, read as the reverse complement.
AGTTTACCTAAGTGGAAATCTCACCATTGGCCCTTTAAATGTCAAAAGACTCGTGGTTAAGTTTAATATTTTGACACCTTGGGCGCGATTCTCCGGACTCACGACGGTTCGGAGAATAGCGGGCGTCGGAAATTTTTACGGCGCCGCTGTTCCGACGCCCTCCCGCTATTCTCCGAACCCCGCAAAATGTTGGAGTCGCCATTCCTGACAAACGCCTCCTTCCCGCCCCTGACACGACCAGAATCGCCACTGAGAGCCCCCCCGCTATTCACCGGCCCGGATGGGCCGAAGTCCCGACGTCATGGCGCCCTGTTTGCACGTCGTGAAACACACCTGCTTTTTAAATTCATCAACCAGTCGGCCTGGCTGACGACAGCTTGGAGGAGGTCAGGGCACCACTCTGCGCACCGCTCAGCGCACCGCTCAGCGCACCGCTCAGCGCACCGCTCGAGTCTGGCCACAACGGGGAAGGCATCCCTGAGAACGGGAGGGGGTCCAGAGCGGGGGGAGTGGGGGCGACGGGGGAGGCAGTGGGGGCGACGGGGGAGGCAGTGGGGGAGACGGGGGAGGCAGTGGGGGAGACGGAGGGGGCAGTGGGGGAGACGGAGGGGGCAGTGGGGGAGACGGAGGGGGCAGTGGGGGGAGACGGAGGGGGGCAGTGGGGGGCGACGGGGGAGGCAGTGGGGGGCGACGGGGGAGGCAGTGGGGGGCGACGGAGGGAGGGGGTTAGGTAGAGAGTGAGCCGTCCAACTCCGTAACAAAATGTCTGCCACCATGCCATGGTGTGCCGGTCACGAGGACACGGCCGCTGGTTGCCCTGTGGCTTCCGGACACAGGCCACTGACGCACCCGTGAGGAGGCCATAGTTTACTGGCCGTTGGATGCAGAAAGTGACCAGGGGTTAGGCTGCCCGCGCGTCAGCAGCGCGACCAGGCCACCGGGACACACAGGTATCCCGTGGCAGGCGGCTGCCGAGGTGTCGACTAACCTCCGTCTAACATGTCCCGTTTCTCTGCCCCCCACCACCCTTCTGTAGGTTAGCACGATGTATGGGAACAGAACGGCTATGTTCTGCGCAGTGGTTGGGGCCGCTCTACTGGATTTGGAGATGCAGCAGCATCCACACCCACAACCCGCAGTGGATGCAGAGCCAGCTGCAGCAGCAGAGGGAAGGGCCGAGGAGTTGCCAGTCGTCGAGCAGCATGGGGGGGAGGAGGAGGAGGAAGAGGAAGAGGAGAGAGTGAGGGTGCAGCCACGGCGCCAGAGGCGACGACCAAAGCCGAGGGTGTACCGTGTCCGGGTCTCTTTCCTAACAATGATGGACATCACCTGCAGGAGAAGACTCCGGCTGAGTAGGCAGACGGTGATACATATCTGCCAACTCCTGTCGCACCTCGCCCCACGTGGAACGGGGGGAGGACACGCGATCCCGGTTGCCATCAAGGTGACGGTCGCTCTGAACTTCTATGCTACCGGCTCCTTCCAGTCTCCGAGCGGGGACGTCTCTGGGATCTCCCAGTCATCGGTGCACAGGTGCATCCGGGATGTGACCGACGCCCTCTATGCCATTGCGGACCGCTACATCACCTTTCCCGAGGACCAAGCAAGTCAAGACTCACGAGCTCGTGGATTTGCCAGTGTGGCCGGGATACCGAGGGTTCAGGGGTCAATCGACTGTGTTCACGTCCCCATGCGCCCGCCTGCTGTGGACAAGGAAGTGTTCACAAACAGAAGGGGGACATACTCCATTAATGTCCAGGTGGTATGCGACCCCCACATGAGGGTCATGAACGTCTGTGCAAGGTTCCCAGGGAGTGTGCATGACTCCTACATACTGGCGCAGTCGTTCATACCTGCGATGTTTGAGGGACGTCCCCCCCGGCTGAGGGGCTGGTTGCTAGGCGACAGGGATTATCCGCTGAGGTCTTGGCTGATGACGCCTATACGGAGGCCTCAGACCAATGCGGAAACACGATACAACGAGGCCCATGCAGCAACCAGGGGTGTGGTGGAGCGCTGCCTTGGCCTCCTGAAGATGAGATTCAGGTGCCTGGACCGCTCGGGAGGGGCCCTGCAGTACCAGGCCGATAGGATCGCTCGCATTGTAGTGGTCTGCTGTGCGCTGCACAACATCGCGATGCAGAGGGGAGATGATCTGCTGCAGGAGGCGGAGGGAGAAGCTAGTGGCAGTGGTGCCAGCACAGAGGAGGAGGAGGAGGAGGAGGAGGCGAGGGAGGAGGAGGAGGAGGAGGAGGCTGGCGGAGTGGCGGGCGCAGAACGCAGACACGACCCAGGTGCTGGTGATGTCCAGGAGGCGGCACGACGGACCCGGCAAGGACGGCGGGCACGCGACGCCCTGGTGGCAGCACGGTTCACGCATCGCATGTGATGTCCCCGATGAACATCAAACCACCACCTGCATCGCTAGTCATGCAGAGGGTCACCACACAACTGCCACCACCACAACCCCCCCCCTCTCAGTGTACACTGCTCCACTTCGACATCACGCTTATCACTGGGTCCAGACGGTATGGCACAACATTGATGGCTGTGTCAGCGGGTGTGATAAGTGCCATGTGGAATGATGACAGGCCGCTCTGCGAAGAGCTGTGAGCTCAGAATCGTTAGAGAGAGTCTGACCCATGGCAATAGCTGAACCATCCACCTTGGTGGCCGCTGAGTTCGTCACTGACACTCCATCACGTGCCCGCGTGGGCTAGCTGTGGGAGGGGGTAGGGGCAGGGACTGCACACCCGGCACCGAGGTTTCACCACCCGTCAACCCCAGCGACACTCGGTCACCATCACGATTCCTGTGGCTGTGGAACAATCACACGGTATTACAAGTAAGGTGGAACAGTGCGTTTAATATTAACAATTATTTACAGGTGCCCTAGCCCCTACAACTAAACTGTGCCCTTCACCCATGCCAACTTACTCAGTGTCTATCTTAGTTGCCTTACGGGCCCTACCACTACGTCTAAGTGACTCCCCAGATGATACAGCAGGAGTGGGGGAGGATTGCTGTGAATCGCCCCCCTCGACTCGTTTCTCCTTGGCTATGCGTTTCCTGGGGCGACCCGGCCTTGATGGGCCAGGCTGCTCTGCGGGCGTCTCGGGTGACATTGTGCCACCCTGCTCTGCCTACTGCCCACCCGATGCACCAGGGATGGGACGGGGGGAGGCCGAGAATTCCGGGACGTCCCGTGATGGCCTTAATGGGACGGACCCCGAAACCTCCTCCTCCCTCGGGGAGCCCGGTGGCCCCGGGCCTCACTTTGGGACAGAGGTGCGAGCGGGGAGGTGCCCCGTCGCACCACCGACACCTGGCGCTGCCAGTCCTGGAGGCCTGCAACGGTATCCACCAGGATCCGAAGGTTTGCAGAGACGGAGTCCAGGGAGTTAGACATTCCCACCAGGGACTGTGCGACCTCAACCTGTGTGTGCACGACGCCATCCAGCACATGTGTCAGGCGGTTGATGGTCTCCGCGACCGACTGCTGGGACTGTGCTATCGACTGCTGGGACTGTGCCATGGCGTGCTGCGACTGGGCCATGACCTGCTGAGACTCGGCCATGGCCCGCAGGGCGCCGGCAATGTCGTTTTGGCTCTGGCACATTGCTGCCTGTGAGAGGGCAACCCTGTCCAGGGCCGAGGATGACGCGTGCACATTAACCCCAACGTCTTGCATAACCTGACCCATTGCCTCCACCGCGGATGCCACCCGTGCGGTGTCAGACTGGGTCTCTGCCATGAGCGGCACCACTCCCTGCTCTTGGACGCGGTTCGACTCCTCTAACAGCGTCTGCAGAGCCAGGAAGGCAGCCCTCCTCCCGTCATTGTTTCCCTGGGTTTCCTGAGGCATCGGCTGTGCGGGTGGGTTGATAAACTCCAGGAACTCAGAAAACGTCTGGGAGCCAGCTGCATCCTGGGCCTGGTCTGGCCTCCGCGAGTCCGGGCCCTCTGTTGCTCCGACCTCCACCTGCTGTACCTGCTCAGCTGTGATGTGCCAACCAGACTGTGCCCCAGGAGACTCATCACTAAATAGGCCCGCCGGGGTGTGTGTCTCTGGGATGATGGATGTGGTGGGAGAAAGCAGTGCCGCAAGCCCGACGCTCTCAATGTTTAGGGCCTCCTCCAGGGTGTGGGGCTGCTCAGCGTCAGGAGGGTTGTCCCTGGCCATTTCTGGTGGTTGTGGACATCGAACCCTCTGTGCGTCCTGTTCCGCAGATTGGGTTGAGGCGGATGGGGCTGCCCGCTGATCGGGCACCCTCTGTTGTGAGGCCCCGGGTGAGGTGGCGGCAGATTCCTGTCTCCGTCTGGAGGCAGACGGCCCTGGTCATTCGGCATCACGTCCTAGGGAAGAGAATGAGACGGGTTATTTCGATTTGCTCGGCAGGCCGCTGGACGGTCCCAGTGGGCAGGGTGTGTGAAGGGACAGAGGATGGGGGAGGTGTCCCAGTGGGCAGGGTGTGTGAAGGGACAGAGGATGGGGGAGGTGTCCCAGTGGGCAGGGTGTGTGAAGGGACAGAGGATGGGGGAGGTGTCCCAGTGGGCAGGGTGTGTGAAGGGACAGAGGATGGGGGAGGGGTGAGTGTTTGTCAGGGAGGGTTGTCTCACTTGCTGCAGTTCCGCCAACCTCGCATAGCGCGATATCGCGGGTGGCAGACCCCCCAACAAGGTTTAGGGTTTTTTGTTCAAAGGTGCTGAGGGGGTGCAGGTTGGGCGAACCCCCTCCAGTCTTGTGCCGCTCACGGTGGTTGTGAGCGGCCTTGGCCTGTTGGGGGAGGGAACATAGGTAGATCATTAGAAAACGGAAGGTATCAGCAGTCCGTTCAGATACTGGCACAGTTTGGGGGGGGGCAAGTTGTCATAAGACGACGCTGGGTCTGCGACAACTTTGTGAACCATCCTCAAATAACTCTGCCCCAATCCCCTTCCCCCCCTCCCGTGCCGGGGGGGAGGGGTGCTTAAGTTAAGGGGGAGGGATGGTTGTGACTAGGGGGCACCCTCATGGCACTTACCCTGGCAGACCTGGTGAGGTCGTGTAGCTTCTTCCTACATTGCTCAGCTGAGCGAGGGGTCTGCCCCACAGCACTGACGGCAGCAGCCACGTCACGCCAGGCCTGGCGTACCGCGCTGGCAGGTTGGCGATGCCCTCTCCGCGGGCGGATGATGCCCCTCCTCTGCTCCACGGCATCGAGCAGCGCCTCGACGTCAGCATCAACAAAGCGAGGAGCAGCTCTCCTCGGCTCCGACATCCTGCCCGACAGATTCTGTGGTCGCCCGCGCCTTTTTACAGCGTCGGGCGACGACACGATCACGCCCACGTGACGCCGTCATCACGCACGTAATTGACGCGGCCGCGCTACTAGCCCATTTCCAGGAAGTGAATCCGTCGGGAAATGAAGCCTTCGCGACCGTCGTAAAACGCTCCCGATTTTTACGACGGTTTTACGATTTTCCGCGGGTGCGGAGAATTTCGCCCCTTATTTTTGCTGCTTATCTTTAAATATTTCAATGCCATCTAGGAGCAAAGCCTGAGACATACTTTTGGTTTGCCCAGCACATGGGAGCTAAACGATCATCAGCTGACACCATAATTAGCTTTAATTGACATCTTTTGATAACTCTGGTGAAACATTTTCTCATTTATCTCAAGTTCACAGCCATTTGTTCTTTAGAGGTTTTAGATGACTAAATGAAGGGGTGGAAAATTTTAATGTATTTCCTTTTTTAACAGGTCAATATTTTAAAGGAAGGATGCGGGATTCTCTGATCCTGAGGCTAAGTGCTGACGCCGTCGTAAATGTCATCGCATTTCTTGACGACGTCAACATGGCCTCAGGAGCAGCAATTCTGACCCCTACAAGGGGCCAGCGGCACTGGAGCAACCCACGCCGCTCCAGCTGCTGATCCCAGCGTCAGATGGGTGCCGCGGGTCTGCACTTGCGCCGTAGAACCGCCGTGATTTCCGCGCATGCGCGGTGTCTACCTTCTCCGCGCTGGCCCTGACGCAACATGGCGTAGGGCTACAGGGGCCGGTGGGGAACAAAGGAGGCCCCCAGCCCGAGAGGCCGGCCCGCCTTGGCGGGCCCCGACCGTGGGCCAGGTAGAGCGGAGGCCCTGCCCGTGGTCAGACCCCCCCGCCCACCCCCCCTCCCTCACCAGGCCAGCCCCGGATCCATCCATGCTAAGTTCCCTCAGGGTAAGACCAGGTTAGAACGGTGCTGGCGGGACTTGTTTTTTTTGTACGGCTGCTTGGCCCATCCTGGGCGGAGGATCGTCAGGGGGAGGGGGGGGGCATAGAGTGGCCCCTGACTGGCGTCGCGCCAACTGCACCGGCGCAAATGTCATCGATTCCCCACTCCCCGGCGAATCGCGTCCTGGCGTCGGAGCGGCGTGGTGCAATTCGCGCCGGTCATGCCAATTCTCCGGCCCGGCCCCAGGTTGAGAGAATCCCGCCAATGGTTTACTGTGAGCTTTGCCTAATACATTGATGTAGTTTAGAATTAAACATTAGATAACAAATATTTCCATAACAAATGCTTTTTCCACAAAATACTTGGTGAAAATAATGCATTAAAAAAACGACTGATGAGCCACTCACTTAATATCACTTTTTTGCAGCGTAACCATTCCTTAGCGCTCCCCCCCCTCCATCCCAACAAAAAAAAAGTAATTATTATCTTTCAGCAAACACTGTAATCACACTTGGACAGGGATGATTTAAAACGCTCATGTGGCTTGTTTTACTGATGACATATTGAAGCATCCTAAATGACCATCGTGTCTTTTGGAAAGGTTTTGTACGACAAAAACCAGTCAAATTCAACAAACTACTGTGACCGGCGCCATCTTCTGGACAATTTGTAGGTTGAAGTAATTTTGTGAAAACATAATCAGGCACAGTACTTGGTATTTACAGGAGTAGCTATATAATGTCTCAATTTTTCCATTATAAATTAATATGGCCTTCTCCATCTTTCAAGGCAAAGGTGACCATGTTTTTCATTGGAGTGTTTGGTAAGGTTCCAGTGGGTGGCTGCTGATGTAAATCTACACCTGGAAGGTCCTCTGCAAGTAGATGAGGGTACTGCAGACGATTGAGTTTGGACGAGCTGCGTTTTCTCTCTGTCTCTAACGTGCGCATATTTTTAAAGGAGGGAGCACAATTTCTTTATTTGGTTGCACCAGGTGCAGGAATCCTGCGCAAACTTCTCCCAGGACACAAAGCCGCTATCAAAACTCTGAAAAGAAGCCTTCAGAGGGTCGTTTTTGCGCTTCATTCGACTATCGTCCAGACTCAAAGCCCCCCAGAGAAGACACTGGCAAATGAATGTCAGGGACTTTGGCTACCTGACCAGCCCAGCTCATTTGTGACTACCTCAAAGAAATGGTGTGAATGTTTGGCATGCCAGCCCCTAGTGGGCAACCCATTGTTTGGTATTTTCTTGTCCTACCAGCTGATCTTCAGAAGCTTCTGAAAGCAGCCCAATGAAAGTGTTTGAGCTAATTGGCATGACGCTGGTACACAGTTCAAATCCAGCGTGCATGCCCATATTTATAATGAAAACTGACCATTTAAACTTGTCACACTCTGATTACACCTTCCTAACAGTGGTGGTTAACCCCCATTTTTCATTTCCTAATTTAGCAATCTGCAGACAGAGACACATCAATGATCAGCCATCTCTTTTTTGTTGCTTCTGAAATTGCCATTAAGTTATACTGTCTAACTAAGGATACAAATATAAATTTGATGCATTGGATGAAAATAAGAACAGAATTAACAATGTGAGAAAGGGGGCCCAATTCAGACTCTGTTGGAGATGGATTATTATAGGACTAGAGTGAAAGTATTACTTTAAAAATGGGAACTTGGAACCAAAAGAAAGGAGAGGTTTAATTGAAACTTAAGTAAAGAATATAAGCTTAAAAGTCAACTTTGATGTGAGCATTTTTAGGAAGAATGGCTATACAGGAAGGAACAGTGACCTATGGCTCCTGTGGGATGTGGCAATATTGAATAGCAGAAGTTAATTTGAACAAACACATCTGAAATACTGCTCAAGATCGCGGAACTTGGAGTAGGAGGTGATCTGATTCATCAGGGAGCGAATATTTCGGAGCTGGTAATCGATTGAGAGGTAGGAGGCTAGCAGTGGCAGAGGGTGGATTATCGGCTATTCACAGGTCACGATTAAAAGAGCAGGAATATCCAGAGTAAGTTACTCAACCCAATCAGTATGAAGCACTGCCTTCCTGTGGGGAGAATGAAGGCTCTGGGCAGGACCAACAAATGGATTGCAATGACACCGAAAGCCATGGGGTGGCTCAAGTGGATGTGTGGGATTAGCAATAAGAGATGCTTTTGGAGACAGAGATGAGGAGAATTTTTTTCTTTCAGAAGGACATTAGTCTCTTCCCAGAAAGCAGCGGAGGCTGGGCCATTGCATTTATTCAAGGCCCAAGTTAGACAGATCTTTGCTAGACAAAGGAGTCAAGGGTTATCATAGAATCCCTATATCGCAAAAGGAGGCCATTTGGCCCATCGAGTCTGCCTCGACCCTCTGAAAGAGCACCCCGCCTAGGCTCACTCCCGCCCTATCCCCGTAACCCCACCTAACCTGCACATCTTTGGACATTAAGAAGTAATTTAGCATGGCTAGTCCAACTAATCTGCACATCTTTGGATGTATGGGGGGCGGGGGGTGTGGGGGGGTGACAGGAAAGTGAGTTGAGACACAACCAGACCAGCTATAATCTTAATCAATGGTGCCATATGGTGGATCATTACCCAGGGAGCCATATTCAGGGCTTAGGTCTCACCTTGTTTCCATATAGCCACTCAGCACCACCCACCAATGCATAAGGCACTGGGCTTTCTAATTAAAAGCCCTCCAGTGTGATATGGCAAACAGTAACAGAGTCTGCCATTGCTACCAAATTAAGCAATGCAGTATTATTTCAAGATACATATAAAGCAATCTTAATTAATGCTAAAACAGTACACTGTAAAATAGCCAATTTTTCAAACTCTAATCATTCAGCAATTACTTTTGGTTGAAATTTGGAGAACACTGTTGTGGAGGAGCAAAATTATATTGCATGTGCCGTTCTCACCTATTTTGCTTGCAAGTCTCTCAGTTCTTGGATGTGACAGCAATAAGTACTTTCTATGCAGGATAGCAGACAATTACTGAAAGTATCTGCACCAGACTGAACAAGCTGATGACAGAGGATGAGAATGAGGCATATGAAAAACAATTTAAGGAGTAAGGAGAGAATTCTCTATTGAGTTGGACCTCCTTAGAACAAAGACCTAGTTTAAAATGTACTTGTTTTATTATAGACTTAAATTAGACTGGGGATTTGAGAATTTAACTTCAGGATTTATGAAAATATAATTGTGACAAGCATATAACAATAGGGCAGGATTAATGGACGGTTTACAAGATATTGTTGAATTCACTGAATATTCTCCCTGGGAAACCTAACCTGTTTTCAAGTAGATATTAATTCTTCACTGACTGATTGATGGAGGGTTTAAAGCTTTTATAAAATCTCTTTCCCCTCATTTAATTCTTCTTTCCTAGCATGATCTCAACCCTCATTCAGTCTTGCACCTCCAAAAATGGTCATAGCACATCATAGGAAAGCACCGAAGGTACAGGAAGGGGAAATTATATTTTTAGTGAGGGGCTTTCAGATATTTTTATTTTGTTTCTCTATTTGAGGTGCTAATCTTATTTTTTGTTAAATATTGTCTGTGTATGGAACATTGAATTTTTATTGTCTTGGGATAGGTTCTTTCAGTACAAAGCTCTCCTCTGCATCAATATACCTTTCAAGAAATATCAGTTTGTATAGATAGTTTTGAACTGCACATTGAGGTTTGTTTCACCGACACCCACACCGTCCCTGATGTCTGACTCCCCCGCACTTCCTCACATTGCCCAGATGTCTGACACCCTGCCCTCCAAATCCCATCCATTTACCTGAGGCACCTATCTGCTCCTTGGCCTATCATTTTCAATGGAATCTTTAGTTTCCGTAAAGTAGATACATTTAGTGCTGTAAAAAGAGGGCGGGGGGAGGGGGGGGGTGTCCTCTCTCACTCCAATTCTTTTCGACTGTGTTGCCATGGATCTGGTTTAGCACAGTGGGCTAAACAGCTGGCTTGTAATGCAGAATAAGGCCGGCAACGCGGGTTCAATTCCCGTATGAGCCTCCCCGAACAGGCGTCGGAATGTGGCGACGAAGGGCTTTTCACAGTAACTTCATTGAAGCCTACTTGTGACAATAAGCGATTATAATTATTATGTATCTCATTTGGCCTGAGTCAGGTGCCGAAGACATTTGGTGTGGGTAAGTAGGTACAGAGTGCCAATCTTATGCTGATTGGCACTCTGAGGAAATTATGGCACTTGGTTCCTTTCTCTCTTTCCTGCTCTGTCATTCCCGTACCAGCCTCCCCAGACAGGCGCCGGAATGTGCCTACTTCTTGAAGCCTACTCGTGACAATAAGCGATTTTCATTTCATTTCATTTCATTCTGCATCAACTTCACCTTTACTCCCTATCCCATATCCCTTGATTCCCTTTGTGCCCAAAAAATTATCAGTTTCAGTCTCAACCACACACATCAAGTGAGCATCCAGGAATTTAGGGGCTAGAGAGCTCCAAAAATTCACAACCTTCTAAATTAAGAAATTTCTCATCCCAACATCTACATACATCTCGTAAGAAATAATTTTAGGCAAATTAATGGGATTGAAGACAGATAAATAACCACAGCCTTATAGTCTTCATCCCAGAGTACTTGAGGAAGTGGCACTAGAAATACTAGATCCGTTGGCAGTCATTTTCCAAAATTATTTGGACTCTGGAATGGCTCCTACAGATTGGAGGGTCGCTAATATAACCCCCCTATTCAAAAAGGTGGTAGACGGGCAACACAGTGGCGCCGAGGTCCCAGGTTCAATCCCGGCTCTGGGTCACTGTCCATGTGGGGTTTGCACATTCTCCCCGTGTTTGCGTGGGTTTCGCCCCCACAACCCAAAGATGTGCCGGATAGATGGATTGGCCATGCTAAATTGCCCCTTAATTGGAATAAATGAATTGGGTACTCTCAATTAAACAAAAAAGGTGGCAGAGAGAAAGCTGAACTATAGACCAGTGAGCCTAATGTAGGTAGTAGGAAAGTTGCTAGAGTCCATTATGAAGGAGTTCATAGCACAGCATTTGGAAAGCAGTGGTGTAATCAGACAAAATCAGCATGGATTTTGGAATGCTTGACAAACTACAATGTGGGCTATTTTTAATTAAGTTTTTATTTCAGGAATATTACCCCTACCAGCATGGAAAAGAAAAAGCATAAATCTGGGTCACTAAAACGCAAAGAAGAAAAAGAAGCAGAAAGTAAGGAATCAGCCAAGCGATGCAGGCCTATTACAGAGTTTATAATACCACAAGCACAATCCACATCAATATCCAGTTCTGCAACAAATTATCAAGAAGCAAGAAACAATGCTCATGGTGATGATGCAATGACATGCGAGTTACAAGAACAGAGAAGAGCTACTTTGAATGTAGAGACAAATACAAGTGCATCCATTACTAATCAACCCAGGCCCAATATTTCTTCTGGCTTCCTTGTTCCGGTATCTGTACTGCCTGTAGTTGCAACATCTGAACACATAGCTTCAACTAGTGACAGGGAATCAGATATTCCTTCAAGCATAAATGACTTGATTTCTGAAGCACATCCTGTAAATAAACCTACGCAAGAAAATGAAAGATCAATTACTGGAATCTTCCAATATCCATCACGAGCAAAGCTAAAACAGTTTTTTGCTGAACATCCATTTCAGCAACTTGATGATCTGCCATTTGATGCTCGTTTGTATGAGAGGAAAATTATGAATGACTCAGTCCCAAGAAAATGGCTAACATATAACAAAGAAAATAGATGCTTATATTGTTCATACTGCTTAGCCTTTGAGTTTCCCAACACTTGTAATCCATCATCCTTTGTACGTGGCTTTAGTGACTACAGGCATATTAGCCAGAGCTTGACTTTACATGAATCGACAACAACACATGTCAGAAATGCTCAGCAATATATCAGTGTGGTTAATGATGGCACCTTAGATACATTTTTTTGCAGCATCACTAATTAAAAGGAAAGAAGAAGTATTGAAGCAGAGAAGTATTGTCATGAGGATTATAGACATCATAAAGATGTTAGGCAAGCAAGCACTTCCTTTTCGAGGTCACAGAAATGAATCGGCCTACACTATAGATAATGACGTTCAGAATCATGGCAATTTTTTAGCTACAGTGCAGTTGATGGCAAAATATGACTCCATTATGGCAGCTCACGTTTCTGCAGTGCAAAACAAGTCTAAACAAAGAATCAAACGATTAGAGCAACAAGGAAAGGCTCAAAGTAAAGGCCGTGGTGGACTTGTTACATACCTGAGTAAAACAACTATAAACATGTTAATCAAAATTATGAAGAATATGATACAAGAAATAATTAGTCATGAAGTTTCTCAAGAAAAATATTATTCTATTCAGGTTGATTCAACACAAGATAATTCATCCATCGATCAGTTTAGCATTATTATTCGCTATGTGCTTAAAGGTATTATCTGTGAGCGACTACTTTCAGTTGTGCCAAGTAATGATGGTACAGGACAGGGACTTTTTGATCTATTGATTGAAACATTACAGCATCTTAAAATTGACGCCCAAAAATGTTTATCTGATAGCACAGATGGCGCTGCAAGCTACCATGGCCAGTATAATGGTTTACAAAGTAAAATTGCTGATGTGGCTGATCAACATGTTCATATATGGTGCTATGCCCATGTCTTGAATTTGGTGATAACTGAAACAACAAAATGTTGTGTGCCTGCAGTTTCATTTTTCAATTTGCTCCAGAATATAGCAACTTTTGTGAAAGCATCATACAAGAGAATGACTGTATGGATAGATGTTGTTGGAAAACATCTAGGACAAGAAAAAATGAAACGATTAAAGCTAATTGGTGAGACCAGATGGTCAGGAAAATCCAATGCAGCAACAACTATATTTGGACGTTTTGATGATGCCGCTGCCAGTACTTTTGTAAATCTATTGACATGCTTATCAATGATACAAGATTCAGAAAAGTTTGATGCAAAAACAAAACATGAAGCAAATGTTTTACTTCAAAGTCTTCTAAAATTTGAAACCATATTGACAGCATTTACTTACTTGTATATATTTGAAACTACAACCCCGTTATCAAGTTATCTACAGACAAATGGTTTAGATATGTTTACTGCATGGAGTTTGGTAGATTCAGCTACAAGAAAGTTGAAGGAACAGACAAGAACATTTGATAACATTCACAGCAAGGCTTTGGAATTTGTAAATAAATGTAATGACAGGATTTCACAGATGAATATGGATGAAAATCAAACATTGGAAATTGATGCGTTGGAAACAGCATTGCCAGTTAAGAGGCAGAGGAAGAAGAAAAGAATGGCAGATGAGCTTATTGATGATGAAAGAAATTCCTCAGATTCACTAGCTGATTTTTGAGTAAATGTGTTTAACCTAATAATGGATCGCATTGTCCAGTCACTAGAATCACGCTTTGTACAATACAAACAGTTGTATAAAGATTTGTCCTGCTTGGACCCAGCAAAGTTTAAAACTATTGCAGAGAAGGGCCTTGAAGATGAAGCATTGGAAGGTATTATTAAGCTGTTTCCACAAATCAGCAAAGATCAAGTAATATTGGAATTGTTTTCTTTTGCTTCAAACTTTGATGTATTAAAGCTATTGCTTAATGATGGTGAGAATATGGATTCCAGTTGCAACAATTGTAAAATTTGCAGCACTTGCCCATCGTGTGTACTAAAAATTTTGGCATCCAACAGACTTCATGACAAGGCATATGATAACTTTTACGAACTTTATAAAGTCATCTGCACACTATCAGTTACTCAAGTCCAATGTGAGAGGACATTTTCAAAGCTAAAGATCATAAAGACAAGGTTAAGAAATTCGCTGTCTGAGGAGAATTTGGAATCATACATGTTGCTATCCATTGAAAAGGAATTGTTAGATGAATTGGATGCACAAGCAATTATTGGCAGATTCGCACAATCATCTAGCGAACACAAACGATTGCTCTTAATATAGTGGACTGCATGCAATGCTCTATTGTGCTTTTGAACTATCTGTTAATGTGTAAATTGTGCAGTAAACTATTTAAAAATATCAACCAATTACTTAAAATTAAAATTAAAAAAATTAAAAATTCAATTATAACATTCTGTATTTACATTTGGTATCTACTGCCAGTAGTATGTACAGTACATGTACACTGTAATTACTAAGAAATACACATTTTTTTCCACAAAAATTTTAATTGTACCCATTTTTTCCATATGTATTTTTTGAAAATTTTATTTATTCGTTATGAAAATTAAATGATAGCATTGTAGTTGTGGGTGGGCCCCCTTTGTCTCCTGGCAACCAATATTTTTAGACCCAGTCCGCCACTGGCCCTGTATTGATACCACACCATCCGGTGATACAACGACTGCATCTGAATTGCAGAAATTATTAGGACAGAAATAACAGATAGCGGTCCTCGGAACCCCAGATAGGGACCCCAAATGTATGTGGAAGTAATGTTAGAGAACCGGCATTATGTACTGTTAACAGACATTGGAGCAGCCATATCCATAACTGATTTATCATTACAAACCACCAACTGCATTATACAATTACAGGGAGAAACGGGAGGGACAAGAACCGCAGTACTAAGTGAACGTACAACATAGGAAATAGGTGACCAAAAGGGGCAGTTCCAAATCTGGGTATGCTCAACAGGGGAGAGAAGCATTTTGGGAATAGATTTACTAGAGCAGTTGGAAGCTGTAATTGATGCAAAGACAGCCTCCACAACCTGGCATAAGCCCTACAGACAGAATTGTTGGGGGCAAAGGAGTGGATGTATTATTTCCCAGGTAGCGACCATCCGACCAAACTGGGAAAATTGAACTATCTGGGGAAACCTGGCCTCCCGGGGCAGCACGGTGGCGCAGTGGGTTAGCCCTGTTGCCTCACGGCGCCGAGGTCCCAGGTTCGATCCCGGCTCTGGGTCCATGTCCGTGTGGAGTTTGCACATTCTCCCTGTGTTTGCTTGGGTTTCGCCCCCACAACCCAAAGATGTGCAAGTAGGTGGATTGGCCACGCTAAATTGCCCCTTAATTGGAAAAAATGAATTGGGCACTCTAAATTTATTTTTAAAAACCTGGCCTCCCAATACCCTCAGGTCTGTGCCACACATAAGCAGGACTGAGGCTACCCGGCCTTCACGCCCATAACAATTCCCAGAGGAGTTCACCTTCCACACAAACAATACCCAGTCAAACTGGAGGCAATAGAAGCTGTCAAAGGTATCATTGCTGATCTAGAACAATAATGGAGAGTGACTAAGCCCTCCTCCAGTACCAATTCACACATATGGCCTGTAAAGAACCGGATGGCAGTTATTGACTGACCATTGACTATACGGCTCTAAATAAGCATACGACCCAAGAATATCCGATAATAGCAAACCCAGCTAGCATTCTTAATACAGTGAAGGCAGAATACTCAATATTTACAGTATTAGGCGTAGCCAATGGATTTTGGTCGATACCCATGGCCGGGGATCATCAGTATAAATTTGCATTCAGAGTTGGGAACCAGCAGTGTACCTGGTTCTGCTTACCACAGGGATTTCACAATAGTCCTGCCATATTTCATAAGAATATGGCCCAGAGAATCGATCCCCTACTGTGCGTAGGAACTATCATTCGACAATATATAGATGATATCTTCATAGCTTCAGACAGCTCTGTGTCACACTGCCTTGCCCTCCACCAGGTGTTGCTGGTGATCGAAGAAGCTGGACTTAAACTAAACCCAAAGAATGCGCAGTTGGGACAAGACCAAGCGACTTACCTGGGACATATGGGGCTCGATTCTCTGTCAGTGGGATACTCCATTTTGCCAGCAGCCCGGCGGTTTCCCGACGGAGTGGGCTGCCCCACAGTGGGAAACCCCATTGACCAGCCAGCGTAATGGAGCATCCCACTGGCGGGGTGAGACAGAAAGGTGGCGCGGCGGAGAACCCAGCCCATTATATCCCAAGGAAGGTAGGAAATCCCGGAAGATAGAAAGAAAACCATGCTATGCATGTGAAGGTCCCACACAGTGAAAGGGGTCAGACAAGTGCTGGGATTATTTAACTATTGTAGAAACTTTGTGGAGGGGTATGCAACTCTGGCAAAACCCCTACAGGACATAGCCAAGGAAAGACGGGCTAGCAAAGAGAAGAGAGAGTGGGGGGGTGGGAAGGAAGTACAGGCTTTTTCTGCCCTAAAGCAAGCAGTGGTGAAGGCCCCCACCCTGGGGCTGCCAGACCTCACTAAGCCACTCCACATCTTCTGCAAGGAGGATAATGGAATGCAAGCCGCTGTAGTAGTCTAAAGACATGGAGACAGATTAAGACCAGTGGGATATTCAAGTGAATTTGGTCGCGAAAGGCATGCACCAATGTGTGCGGGCCTTAGCATGCGCCTCATGGGCAATAAATGCATCTGAACCCATCACATTGATGGGAAACCATGATGTGGAGATGCCGGCGTTGGACTGGGGTGAGCACAGTAAGAAGTCTTACAACACCAGGTTAAAGTCCAACAGGTTTGTTTCAAACACGAGCTTTCGGAGCACGGCTCCTTCTTCAGGTGAATGGAAAGGCTTGTTCCAGAAATGTTTGAAACAAACCTGTTGGACTTTAACCTGGTGTTGTAAGACTTCTTATTGATGGGAAAGATTGTCCTTCATAGCCCTCACACCATAGTCCAACTCTCAGAAGCTGGAAGACTGAAGGACATCTCAGATGGGAGCTGCTCGAAATGGGAAGGTAGTATCTGACCAGGGGACAGACAAGTGGAAATCAGTAAGGATATGAGGGAAAACCCTGTAGGAGGATTGACAATACAGGGAACGGAGCATGAATGTGTAGTGGAAGTAGATGAGGAAATAAGTGGGAGCCTGGCGGAAGAACCACTTAAGGGAGATGGGGTGAGTAACCTCTACATGGATGGAGCAAGAAAGTATGTGGGGGTTGAACCCCACATGGCATGAGCTGTGGTGGATGATAAAGGCACATTGATTGCAGGAGAATAGATCCCTGGAAACCACTCAGCCCAGATAGCTGAATTATTAGCCCTAACCAAGGCCCTCGAGTGGGGCAAGGGGAAGCAGATCAATGTATACACTGACAGTAGATAAGCCTTTGATGTGGTCCCATGACTACATGACAGCCTGGAACAGGTGAGGATTTGTGACCTCCAGCGGGGGACATATACAACATGAGAATTTAATCAAAGACTTAATCCTAGCCGCCCAAAGCCCCTTGGAAGCAGCTGTGATTAAGGTCTATGCCCACCAAAAAATTGAGAGTCACATACAGCAAGGTAACAGATCAAGCAGCGAAAGACTTATTAGAGCAGGATTGGGTGTGGGTACAAACCCCAGGAGTAGCGGCCGTGCAGGTCACAAACAGTACTGATATTTGTAAAACAGGTGCAAGAGCAAGCGCAAATTGAGGAAAAAGAGAGATGGAAAAATGACGGGGGACAGAGGGCCATAATGGAGTATGGAGGAGAGAGGGACAGATAATAGCCCCAAAGGCTGTGCAGCAATCTCTAGTGAAAATATACCATGGACAAGCTCACCCGGGAAGAGACAGCATGATCAAACTATTCAAAAACATTGGTCATGGAAAGGCATGGGCAGGAATATGGACAAATTCTGCCAAAGATACATACAGTGGCGTGCAGAGGTCTGGTGATGCCTGGGGCAAATCTTGATTGGATGCCCCAAAGACTCAAGTATAAGGCCTAATATACTGAGAAATATTATGAGAAAGGAAAACATTTTGAATATATAAACACAGATGAAACATGAAATAAACGCTTTATTCGATTTTAATATAAATCAATCAAGTTTATTAAGTTCTTTTCCCCAAATGATACCTCCTGTCACAAAACACCTGAACTACTTCACTTTTTACATCAGCTGTGAGAAATTCTTTTTCAATGCTTATTAAAGCCAGGTTGGTCAGTCGCTCCTGTGACAAAGAAGACTTCAGATATGTTTTTATTAATTTCAGTTTTGAAAATGACCTTTCACAGCTTGCGACTGAAAATGCGATTGTAAGCAGTAATCTGTATGAAACACACAGCGTCGGAAAGACATCCCTCCCATACTGCAGTAAAGACTCCAGAGCATCTTTAGGATCAGGGGGAACTCTATTCCCTCCAGCTCGAAGGAGCATCACAAAATCAATAATTTTGTCATATAACTGAATTGCAACCACATCATTGTCATAATAATTTGCAAAGTCTGAACATTCCTTTTTTAATTTCTCTCTTTCTTGTTCATCTTCAATCACTACTGAATTCAAGTTCAGAAGAAAGAAAATTGTTCACTGAGTCTTTGAAGACGGACACTGCGGTCTTCAATTTCAGTTTTTAATCTGTTCACAATCTCTACCATTACTCTATTCATTTCTTCTTGTGCCGTCAGTCCACGATCTCTTGCTGACTCTCCAGGCATTATTCTTCTTCTCCTTGTTCGTGCAATTGGTATTCCCCAATTTTTACAATATTCATTGGCTAAATCTATGGCATTGTGGATAATTTCGTCATTCTTCAAATTCAAGATATGAATAAGTCCTCTCAGATCACAAGAAGCTTCATGGAACCCCATTTTCGGATCCTGCAAACTTTCTCCACTGATGATAAAACTGAGTACCAAAAATTTAATAAAGCTATAAACGGGAACTGTTGAATAGAGTTCAGTAGCGATCCTGCATCAGATTTAGTTTCCCTTGAAAATTCTCCTTCCAGCAGGTGTTGAAGGCTTGCAATAACATTGTCACACTCTTCGTGGATTACTTGCACAGCATCATGGCTGGAACTCCATCTTGTGTCACACTGTCTTTTCACAGTCCGAGTGACAAATGATTTTAACACTTCCCAACGAGAAGTAGATGAAGAAAAAAAAGTAAAGAGTTTTTCTAGAATGCCAAAAAATGTAACAACAACAGGTTGCACCTCTCTTGCATGGACACAGGCCAAATTGAGGTTGTGGTTCTCGCAGTTCACAAACAGCTTTTGGGTTAACTTCAAGAATTTTTTGTTGAACACCTCCTCTCACTCCAGCCATAACTGCTGCGTTATCATATGCTTGACCACGACAGTCATTCATGGAAATTTTGTCTTCTTCCAATTTTTCCTGAATTTTATTTACCAGGCTGACTGCATCTTTCTTGTTGACTTGAAAAAATCCCAGAAATGTCTCCTTTATTTCTACTTTTCTGTTTTCATCAATATGAACGTAACGCAGAATTTCAGAAACCTGATCTTCATGGGCAATATCTGGAGTTGAATCCAGCATTATGCTAAAATATTTTGCGTCCTTAATTTCAGAAATTATATTTTTCTTGACAGTTTCACCAAGAAGATTGATTATTTCATTTTGAATTCTGTTGGACAAGTAGGTGACACTTTTTGGTTTCTCTTTCCCTCTCTGCAAGTGTTTTGCTAAGATGCCATCATATTTGGCCAAAAGTCTGATTGTTGCTAGAACGTTTCCTGTATTTTCACTGACTGTCTCCCCTGGCTCTGATAACCCAGATATTCCTTCTCCTCGATGTCCACGATAGGCCAGATTCTGTTTTGCCAGAAAGGATATAACCTCGACAATCCGTTCGGTTATAGCTTTCCATCTTTTCTTTTCAGCAGACATTTGCTGTTGAAGTTCAGCATCTATCGTAGTTGAATGATGGAGTTGAACTACATGTTATGTTCTGACCGAGCTGAATCTGTATCAGAAAAATCCTTCTCTGCACCCACATCATCTTTTACTTCTCCAGGTTCTCCTACTTCTTCTTTACTTCTTTTTATCCATGCATCTAATGCCCCTCTTTGATGGGACTGGATACATACAGTGCACCCTGGTGGAACCGGGCCGACCTTGCAAGATTAAAATGGGCAGTCAGCCATGGCCCAAGGGATCTTGGGAAAACCGACAAATAGACTTAACTGGACCTTTGCCCCGGGTAGAAGGGAAAACATACTGTCTGGCAGTTATACATCAATTAATTCGATGGGTGGAAGCATTCCCGTGTCAAGATGCCACTGCCAGTACTGTGACCCTGGTATTGGCCACCAAAATAATACCAAGGTGGTATAAAGAGACCAAATTTACGGGAACAGCTATCACAGAGGCCTGTAAGGCCCTGGGAATCCAGCAGAGATTCCATATCCCATACCATCCCCAAAGCTCGGGTTGGTAGAACAGATGAACCAAACCTCGAAGAACAGCCTGGCCAAAGCCATATTGCAGGAAGGGAATAATTGGAAACGGGCTTTGCCCTCAATATTGTTGCGACAAAGAGCCACCCTCACCCGGGGAACAGAATTAACTCCTATTGAGTTAATGACAGGAAGAGCAATGCGCCTCCCCGAGGAAGTAATAATCGGAGGGGGAGAACTTTAGACAAGCAAAGGGACTGTATTCCAGTTTATGAAAGATAGATTCCAATGGATTAGGGAATCTATGGAAACAGTGGGTAGCCATGGCCCTTGCGGCCACTGTTCTTGTGATAAGAATAATTTGGAAGTGTAAATGGGCCACTAGAATAGTCCAGTTTATGGGATAAAGGAACCGAGACGACAAGGAAGAAGAGGTATTGGAAATGGTATAAATGATATAACTGAGAGCTGGAAGGCATCTGTTTATATCCACGGAATCCTATTGCGAGCATGCCGGGGTCCCCCCGGGTGAGCTTGTCCATGGTATATTTTCACTAGAGATCGTTGCACAGCCTTTGGGGCTATTATCTTTCCCTCTCTCCTCCATACTCCATTGTTGCAACCACCGACACCGACCCCCTCTCCACGGACACAGAAGAGGCCGATATTGCTGACACAAAAACAATGGAGGCCTGGTTAGGAATAAACTTGCCCATAAAGTTGATCGCCCCAAGTGTGCGTAAAATGCCTTTTTTTGTCTGTGGGTCATGGCATTGTTAGAATGGCTTTAATCTTTTTGTCATCTGGTTGCACACCTTTTGCCGAGAGCCTGTCGCCTAAAAAAGTGATGGTACCAACTCCGATTTGGCATTTAGTTTGAGGTCATTTTTTCTTACCTGTTGTTGGACTCGAATAAGCCTTTCATCATGCTCCTCACAAGTGGACCCCAAGATTATGATATCATCGAAATAAACGCCGACCCCTGGTAATCCTTCCACTACGTGCTCCATGGCACGATGGAAAGTTTCAGATGCCAAACGGCATTCTCAGGAAGCAGTAGCGCCCAAAGGGTGCGTTTAACGTACATAAGCTTGTGCTCGCTTTGTTGAGCTTAAGCTGTCAGTAGCCTTGTGACTCATCCAATTTGCTGAAACATGTCGCTCCAGCCATTTTGCACGCTATCTCTTCCCTCTTTTGGATTGGGTAATGTTCCCTTTTGAGATCCTTGGGGTCCATACATATCCTCAGGTCGTCATTCCTGTTTTTGACACACAGCATGGAGTTAACCCAGTTGATGGGTTTTTCTCTGTGCCTGATGAGTCCTAGAGCTGTCATTCTGTGTAACTTGGTCTTCAGTTTGTTCTTCAGCGGAGCAGGCACACATCTGGGTGTTTGCACGACTGTCTTGGCATTCTTATTTAGCTGGATACAAAATGTGAAAGGCAGAGCGCCAAATTCTTGAAACACGACCTGATAGTCCTTCATGATTGATTCAACAGATATATATCAGTGGGGTGCCATGCTTTCTGCAGTGCACACCCACTTGGCGAGGCCAAGCTCTTCACATGCCTCAACTCCAATGAGTGATTTGTGGTCTATCTCCACTATGGCGACTATTATCCTGCACATTCTATCCTTGACAGTGACTTTGAGGTTGCATACTCCTAATCTGATGATCATTATAATCTTTCAGGTGTACTGCTCTTGGGACCATTTTTGGCTTGATTTTTAATTGTCCCACCGCTAAAAATGGGATCAGATTGACCGATTACAGATTACTGATTGATGTGTCATTAACCAATAGTGGGACTGTCCATCTCTCCTCTATGCAATCACCTCACTGTGGCTGCAAATTCTGAGAAAAAGTTTCTTGCTTTGGCTGGTCGGACTATTTGTGTCCCTTTTTGAGATCACGCTCACAGCAGCCTCGTCATCGATGCATCTATCCTTCTCCGAATTCACACTTCCCGATTCTGTTCGGTCAACTGCCAGAAGTAAGGTGCATCGCTTAGCAAAATGACCCATTCCATCACATTCTTGACAAGCCTTTGCAAGTGCAAGACATCGTTGTGGCAAATGTTTACTGCCGCATTTCTGGCACAAAACAGCGGATCTAGGTCGGCCACCCAAAATGGCTGTCTGCATTGAGACCACATTTCTTTTGAGGCGGCGTCATGGTGCTCTCAAAATGGCCGTCCACAGTGAGACCATGTTTCTTTATCAACTGCGTGACAGTGCTCATGGTGCCAGTGTCTATTTTGAGATTGGCGCCCATAGTGTTTGAGCTGAACATACTGAGCTGCTGCGCAGCTAGCTGACTTGCCTGGCAGATCTTGATGGTAGTTTCTAATGTGAGGTAGTCTTCCTGCAACAATCTCTCATAGAGTTTATTATTTGATGTCCCAAACACTATCTGGTCACGGATCATCAATAACTCCAGATTATCGAAATTACAAGCCTGGGCCTTCAACCTCAAGTCGGTTGCAAAGCTATTGAACGGTTCATGTGCTTTTTTTGGTACAGGAATGAAATAGGTATCTTTCAAAGTGTTTTTTTCAGAGAGCAGTGTCGATCGAAGTATTTTAGCACCTCATCGTAGCTCCTGCTTTCCTCTTCGCTATCAAAAGCGAAGGTATTGTACATTTCAATTGCTTGAGGACCTGCTACCGTGAGCAGCAACACAACGTACCTCTCGTCAGGCTGTGCCTGCAGGCCAAGGGCTGAAACATAAAGTCTAAACGGTTGCTTGAAAACGTGTCAGTTTTCATCTATGTTACATAGATACATTGAAAATAGGAGCAGGACGAGGCCTTTTGGCCCTGCGAGCCTGCTCCGCCAGTCATCACGATCATGGCTGATCGTCCAACTCAATAGCCTAATCCTGCTTTCTCCCCATAGCCTTTGATCCCATTCTCCCCCAGTGCTATATCTAGCCGCCTCTTGAATATATTCAAAGTTTTAGCATCAACTACTTCCTGTGGCAATTTATTCCACAGGCTCACCACTCTTTGTGTGAAGAAATGTCTCCTTATATCTGTCCGAAATGATTTACCCTGAATTCTCAGATTGTGACCCCTGGTTTTGGACACACCCATCATTGGTAACATCTTGCATCTACCCTGTCTGGTCCCGTTAGAATTTTATAAGTCTCTATGAGATCCCCCTCATTCTTCTGAACTCCAGTGAGAACAATGCCAACCTAGTCAAGCTTTCCTCATATGATAGTCCCGCCATCCCTGGAATCAGTCTGGTAAACCTTCGCTACCCGAGACTTGAAGTTGGTGGGGTACCTTTAAACCTTCCATCTCAAACTTCACCACCGTTTGTTGCATTGGGTTGCAAAGAGCCGTAGTTCACCAGGTCAACAGAATAATTTTTTCTCAATTTTGTTCTTCGGCGTACTTTGCCTCGTCTTTTTTGTTGTTACCTTTAAATGTTCTGCACTCCTGGTACCATGTTGTGTTCTGTTGTCCCACCGTAGCAATGTTATGCACAGAAATGTAGGTGTTTAACTGGAACGATGATTTAATGGCAAACACATGGAAAGATATCTAACAGATTACTGTACAAAGTTATTTGAATTCCTCGGGAGCTTCTCTAAGTGCGACAATCCTGTTGTACGCCCTACTACCAACTGGCGGGTCACTCCAGTCATTTGATGGATGTCTGACGCCACCTGCTGGCCAGAGATCATACCGATATGCAACTTTATACAACTATATACATTATGTGTGCATTCAAAATAGACCTCCCTACAGCCCGCATGAGACAGAGGAGCAAATGTGTTGTCAGATACTGAAAAGGTGTGAAGAAAGCAAGGTAGTTGTGATGGATGACTTTAACTTCCCCATATTGACTGGGAATCCCTTACAGCCAGGTGCTCGGATGGAGCGCAATTTGTTAAATGTGTCCAGGAAGGCTTTTGGATACAGTATGTTCTCAATCCAACCAAGGAGGGGTGCAAACTAGACTTGGTATTGGGGAATGAGCCAGGCCAGGTGACTGATATTTCAGTGGGGGAACATTTTGGGCTTAGCGACCATAATTCCACCAGATTTTGGGTAGTCATGGATAAGACAAGAGAGGCTCATGGGTGAGGGTGCTAATTGGGCAAGGGCGCTAATTGGGCAAGGGCCAATTACATCCAAATTAGACAGGAACTGGGGAATGTGGATTGGGAGCGGCCATTTGAGGTCAAATTCATATCTGACATGTGGGATGCTTTTAAAGGCCAGTTGGTTGAAGTGCAGGTCAGGCTGTCCCCACAAAAATGAAGGTTAGAAATGGCAGAATTTGGGGACCACTGATGACAAGGGAAATTGTAAGCTTAGTCAAGAGGAAAAATATGATAGGTCTAGGCATCTAAAAACAATGAAGTACTCCTACTTCATTGAGGAGTACAGTGAAAATAGGAAGGAACTTAAACGTAGAATTAGGAGGGCTAAAAGGCATCATGAAATGCCTTTTGCAACCACGGTCATGCAAAATCCCAAGGCTTTTTGTGCATATAATAGGAGCAAGAAGTTAGCAAGAGAAGAATGGTCCATTCAAGGACAATGGAGTGAACCACATGAAGTGGGTGAAATCCATAATGACCATTTTGTATCGATATTCACCAGGACTAGGAGAGAACGGATGTTGAGATCAGGGATAGGTGTGTGAATGCTCTTGAGAACATCAATATATCAAAGGAGGAAATGTTGAGTATCCTAAATTGCATTAAGGTAGACAAGTCGCTGAGGCCGGATGGGATCTATCCCAGGTTACTGCGGAAGGCAAGAGTATAAATAGTTTGGGCCTTAACAGATATCTTCGCATCCCCTTTGACCATAGGCGAGGTTCCAGAACACTAGAGAATAACCAATGTTGTTCTCTTGTTTAAGAAATGAAGCCGGGAGGCGGAGGGAGTGGTTTCAGGTCCCATTTTCAGTAGGCAGGAATGGTGGAGGGGGCGGAGAATCAAGGGGGAGTCCCCAAAAGGCTTTTATGTCAGCGGTATTTCACTGCTCAATGACACCGGCCTCTCGCCACTGACGTTAACGGGGTTCTTGCCATACACCGACAGGACCTCCATTTGAATACATTTTAATATAATTAGCAGGCATCTCTGCTGTAGCATTCCCTACGCAGGAAAGATCCTACCCACCCAGTGGTGTAATATCACATCAGCGGGGTTTACAACAGATTTGTTAAAAATGGGGAGCTGCCGAACAGATCCCACTGGAGTGAACAGGTAAGTATATCCCCCAAGGGAAGAGGCTATGCTCTGGTAGTACCAGGGGCTCTGCGAGAGAGGTGCTGGGTGTTCCGTGTCGGATTGGGGGGGTATGGAGGGAAGAGGAATTCAGTAGTGGCGGGTGGTTCCTTTTCTGTTTTTATCTTTGCATCAGGCTGCCTTGAAGCAAGATTCCTGCCATTGTGATGCCGTGGGACCCGCCCCATCACATTTTTTTGCCTAAGTGTTTTAAGATATGGCAGGTAAAGCCGGCAGTGCAGCCAACAGGCTACACTCTGCTTTTCCTGCCCGAGTTCACACTGACAAAAAAAATGAGAGTTTCACCCATGGAATTAATTTTTCATGAGGGTGCTTATTAGTAACTTTGTATGTTATTATAAACCCAGGTACACTTCATTCAACAAGGTGTAACGTTTCCAAGCTAAACTAACAGCAAACTCTCGCCAATTCATGACTGTACTAGACATAGCAGCATGTAGGAAACGCAACAGTGCAGCCTGCAGAGGAACTTAAACTCACTCACAGCAACTTCTGGATTTCCATGTGGAGTCCGGCAGTTACTGTTTGGGTGGAGTGACAGTTTCACCATCAGTCCTGGTCCAAAACCTGGATCATTTGAAGGTTTATCATCTCTCTTACAATTGTGGTATGAAGAGAGATCAGGTGGCAAATTAGAGCAGTGATCAATGAATTATTGAGCTTCAATTTTCATAAACCCTCTTTACTTTAAAAAAAAAAAGGATGCTTTTTTAAAATGGCCTTTTCCTGATCCTAAAAGTTCTTGGACTCTCGGTAGTGGCAAGATGTCACTAAACTTGGGTTTAAGGCTGTGAGACCTCTCTTGTGACCATGAAGGGGTATATTTCACTAATCTGAATGCAGAGGTAGATTTGTCTGAACAAAAATGTTTTTAAAAATTCTTTTCTGAAGAACTTTCTGATTCAGTCAACCTTGAGTGCAGTGCCGCTGAAGGAAAAGTGCACATTCTCAGAGAAAGTATGCTTATTTTCAGTGAGAAATTCTAAATTTCTCAGTCTATCTTAGAGGTCAGTAAGTCAGGAAATGTAGAACTAAACACTGTTGATATAGTTGGGGTTGCTACTATTTGTATCCATACATTACAGGAAACCCAAAAAATGACGTTGCTGTCAGGAAAGAAACCAAACAAGCGAAATAAGATTTTAAAAAGTTAGAATTTATTTAACATTGTAGCAGAAGAAAACTCTGGTTCCAACATGGCCGAGTCATAAAGATACTGTGTGGTGCAATGATAATTCAGACTGACCAGTAGGTTCCATGTGAAATTCCCAGTCTGTGCTGGGTTGATACCTCAACGAGGGTAGCAATTTACTTTGACAACCCTATTAAGCTAGTGAGGGGAAGGAGATGAAATAAAAATAACATCTGGAATCCCCACCCCCCCCAGTGATTGCTATCCAGTACCCTTGCTGGAAGTGTGTGCAAACTGTAGATGTCAGGCTGGCATTGGATTTTGGCGTACTGTCCCTCCAGGGTCGAACAGGCACTCTCTTGCAGCCAAGGCCATCTCCCTCGACCCTCTTGGCTGGATTTTGTCATCCAGGTGGGCAGCTAGGACGACTATCTACCCTCAGGATGCCCCCGATTCTAGTCACATTTAATATGGAAGGGAACAAATATTGTTATTGCACTGCACCTGAGCTAGTGTCAGAGCTTTCAGGATTAAGGGAGAGAATTGGCCAATGGGAAAATGATAGTCACCTGCCAGTTTGTCTTTTTAAAGTTTTAATACAGAAAAATATGGGACAGAACTTAAATGTAACATAGCTCAGCAGTCACATTGTTTCTTGCTCATTATAAAACCCAAGTTACAAAATATTTTACGCATTGACCTTGAGAAGTGACTTTCAAAATAAAAGTAAACTTGCATTTCCAGAGACGGATCCTGCCTAACGGATATTGGTTTATTGCTCATTTATGTTGTTTACCTGCTTTAATTTGATTATATATATATTTTGCATAGTGGAAGGCACAATATCATTACAGCTGAAAAACTAAGTAGCAATTAAAATATCAGAGGTAAGTATGTACAAGTTATATTGATTGTTTTCAGATATCATCATTTAAATGGCAAGCTATAAAAATACTGCCAATTCAATAGTATAGCTCAGGAATGAGAACTTTTAAATATTTTTGTTTGTTCCCTCCACTTGCCCTACAGTTTATAGGAAAGATTGCAATGACCACTGTCTTGGTCTCAGGAATTCCCTCTGTAAACCATACCTTTGCCTCTCCACCTCCACAGCTTTCTGCACTCTCCCTTCCTGCTTGGCATCCATTATTTCCCGGAGGTGAAGCAGCTTGGGCGTTTGTTTAAATGTTCAAATCATTATACAAATGCAAGTTGCTGCTGTTATGAATGAGAAATAAAAGGGCAGCATAGTAGCACAGTGGTTAGCATTGCTGCCTACGGGGCTGAGGACCCGGGTATGGAGTTTGCACGTTCTCCCCGTGTCTGTGTGGGTTTCACCCCCACAACCCAAAGATATGCAGGTTAGGTGGATTGGCCATGCTAAATTGCTCCTTAATTGGAAAAAAAAATTGGCTACTCTAAATTTATAAAAAAAAATACAATGAGAAATACACAAGTAAAATTTGATAGTTATAATTTTTTTTTTTTTAAAAGCTGCAATTTAATGAAAATGACCAGAATATATTTTGATCATTTTGAGAGCAGTTACCTTAAAAAAATCTGAATATTATTTACAAGATGAAGCATCATAAAATGACAGACACAATACATTTATATTATAATAAAACAACGGCTGGTAGATTTTAGAACAGGAACTTCAGAATCCTGCTTGGACCTCAAAGACGACATTTTAGTAACTTTTCTTCACAGTACAAAATAGCTATTGGAACTCAGTCAGCCTTTTTATCTGAGCTGCTTAAACTGTCTTCGGAGGCGGTTGGTGACTGTGCTTTTTTAAATGGTTCTAGATCGTCGTCGTCATCTTTTGTCTGCAGTGCCTTATACCGCTGAAGTTCAAGATAGGTGGTAAACAACTTGGCATACTCTGGATGTGACAGAGCAAACTCACGGAATACCTCTGTGAATGAAAAGAAATACCTCATCAGAAGAGAAATACTTTCCCAGTACTTCACACTGTCATGTCAACGTTTATACCCAATACCTGGGGCTGGTTTAGCACATTGGGTTAAATTGCTGGCTTTTAAAGCAGACCAGGGCGGGCCAGCAGCACGGTGAAATTCCCGTACCAGCCTCACGAACAGGCGCCGGAATGTGGCGACTAGGGGCTTTTCACAGTAACTTCATTGAAGCCTACTCGTGACAATAAGCGATTTTTATTTCATTCATTTTCATTTCATGTCATAGTATTTGCCATCATTTCGTCCTCGTAAATTGTGAAGATTTAGAAACCAACTCTCATGCTGTTGCTACATTGCCTCAAGTTAACTGCATGACCACCAGTGAAGCAGGACATCAGCAGCAAAAAGGAGGGAGGAGAAAAAGCAAATGTATGATTGTTTGCATGGGCATTCTTCAACAAAAGCAGAAGTCCAAAAAGATGTCAGAGTATATAACAACAAAATGATGGGATTACTTTTACTACTTATTACTACTTTTATTGAATGCTTTATTACATGCTTACTGTTCTTTCTTACCACTGGCTCGTTGCATCCAACCACCCACTCACCACCGCTCACTGTCCGTCTCCCGAATCCTTCACGCTTACCATATCTCTCTCACGACACTCTCATTCACTCACCCACCACTCACCTCAGTGATTAGTGTCGCTGCCTCAAAGAACCAGGCACCCAGGTTCAATTCCAGATTTGTCTGACTCTGTGGGGAGTTTGCACTTTATCCTCGTGTCTATGTGGGTTTCCTCCAGGTGCTCAGGTTTCCTCCCATAGTACAAGCATATGCAGGTTAGGTGGATTGGTCATGCTAAATTGCCCCTTAGTGCCCAGGAATGTGCAGGTTAGGTGAGGCCATGGTAATGGGGCAGGGGAGTGGGCCCAGGTAGGGTGCTCTTTCAGAGGGTTGGTGCAGACTTAATGGGCCGGATGGAATCCATTTGCACTGTTGGGATTCTATGGTTCTATTCTATTCTACGGTTTCTCTTGTTCATCAGCGAGGGTAACCGCCAGCAATGAAAGGAGACGTAGGAAGATCGGTCAAAGGCCATCGAGGGAGGGGAAGCACCCTTGAAAGGATCAATGGCGAGAGTCGAAATCTAACAGGACATTGGTTAGGAATTGGGGAAAAGACGTGCCGGGTACAACAAGGCCAAAGTGGGAAGGCAGATCAGGTTTGGGGTGCTGTACCCGGCGAAACTGTGGGTGACATTTGAAGGCCGGAGTACTATTTTGAAACCTCAGAGGAGGCCAATTACTTTATTAGAGACCATAAACTGTGGAAGAGCTAAACGTTGATAGGAGATGGAGGAGCTGGAACAAGAGTTCGATGAAGCGGGTAGTGCGGGGGCCGGAGGGTGGGAGAGGGGGTGTTTTTCTTGGGTGGGGTGATTTTGTTGTTGTGATTTGCTAAGGGGCAATATGTTCGTAAGGGGGCGACTGCCGCCCCACCCCACCCCCGTCCCTTATATGGTTTTTCTTTTTTGGAGGGGACTTGTGTTTTTGGATGCATCTTTTTATCGTGTGGGGTCTACAGGGAGCTGTTTGCATAGACCAGGGGGGAGGATGGAAGAGTAGATAGGAGGAGCCTTCAGGCAGGGGCTGCCACGCTGGCAGGTAATGCTGGTGAATGAAAGTGAGGTGGGGGAGGTGGCCGGGCGGGGGTGGGAGGAGATTGGCCGAGTGGGGGTGGGGGAGGGGACGCGATGCGGCAGTGTTGGAGTAGGAGCGGGGTATGGATGAAGAAGGGAGCCATCTTAGATGGGCCCAGTTTCGGGTGAAATTAAAGGGGACAGAATTGGAAGGGGAGGATGGCGGGCAGTAGAGGGGAGTGGAGGCACAAGCCTCCGGTTAAGTTTGTAACACAGAACGGGCCGGTGAATAAGTCCTGGATCTTTGGCATTTGAAGAGCTTGAAGGCAGGGGTGGTCTTTCTGCAGGAGACGCACCTCTGGGTGAAGGTCAGGTTAGGTTGGGATGGGTGGGCCAGATATTTCAGTCGGGGTTCGATTCAAAGTCGTGGTGGAAAGCCAGCCGGTTGAGCAAAAGGACAGGGGCCGGGATTCTCCCCTACCCCGCAGGGTGGGGGGGGGGGTCCTGGCGTAGCAGAGCGGCGAGAACCACTCTGGTGTCGGGCCTCCCCAAAGGTGCGGAATTCTCCGCACCTTTAGGGGCTAGGCCCGCGCCGGAGTGGCTCCCACTCCTCCGACTGCCGCCAACTGCCTTTGGCGTCCCGCCAACCGGCGTCAGGGCTGGCCGAAAGGCCTTCGCCGGTCGGCGTGAGTCCGCGCATGCGACGGAGCATCAGTGGCTGCTGACGTCAACACCGGCGCATGCGTGGTGGAGGGGGTCTTTTCCGTCTCCGCCATGGTGGAGGCCGTGGTGGTGGCGGAAGAAAGAGTGGTGGGCAATCGGTGGGCCAGGCCACCGTGGGGGCACCCCCCGGGTCCGATCGCCCCGTGCCCCCCCCAGGACCCCGGGGTCCGCTCGCACCGCCTGCTCCCGCCAGCACCAGAGGTGGTTTAAACCATGTCGGCGGGAGAGGCCTGACAGCGGTGGGACTTCGGCACATTGCGGGCCGGAGAATCGCCGCGAAGGGCCCACCGACCGGCACGGGGGGGGGGGGGGGGGGGGGGGCGGGCGCGATTCCCGCCCCCGCCGATTCCCGGGTGGCGGAGAATTCCGGCCACGGCGGGGGCGGGATTTACGAAGGCCCCGGGCGATTCCCCGACCCTGCGGGGGGCCGGAGAATTTTGCCCAGGGTTTCTAGGGGCCAAGGAAGTGTGGGACCAAGTTGGGGGGGATATGATACGGAATGAGGTGTTGGACGGGACGTTGGTGGTGCTAGTGAATGTTTATGCACCAAAATTGGGACTTATGGGGGTTCATTTTATTTGCATACTGCAGCCAATGGTGGATAGGTCGAGCCCCAAGTCAATGGGAGGATTGAGGATGGGGAAGGAGCTGGGAGTGTTTACAGAAAGGATGGAAACGGTGGATCTGTGATGTTTAGGAACCCGGGGGGAGAGGGAGCATTCTTTTGTCTCACTCGTGTACAAGGTATACTCCAGAATCAACTTTTTTTTTAAGGTGAGTTGAGAGGTGTTGGCGGGATTGGAGTATAATAATAATATTGTCACAAGTATGCTTACATTAACACTGCAATGAAGTTACTGTGAAAACTCCCGAGTCGCCACTCTCAAGCACCTGTTCGGGTACAGAGAGAGATAATTCAGAATGTCCTATATCCCTAACCAGCACGTCTTTTGGGACTTGTGGAAGGAAACTGGAGAACCCGGAGGAAACCCACGCAGACATGGGGAGAATGTGCAGACTCCGCACAGACAGTGACCCAAGCAGGAATCGAACCCGGGACCCTGGAGCTGTGTAGCAACAGTGCTAACCACTGTGCTATCGTGCTGCATATGCCGTAATCGTGATCTCTGACCATGCACTGCACTGGTTGGAGGTTGCACTTAGCTTGAGGCAGGAGCAGAAGCGGGGATGGAGGTTAGACACGGGGCTTCCAGTGGATAAGGGGTTCAGTGATAAGGTACAGGCGGTGATCAGAGACTATATGGAGTTGAATTAGAATGGGGAGGTATCGGCGGCTACATTTTGGGAGACGCTGAAGGCAGTGGTTCAGAGAGAGATTATCTTGTTCAAGGCGTACAGAGATAGGAGAAGGATAGAGGAGTATGGACAATTGTTGGATGAGATAGTTGAGGTGGATAGGAAATATTTGAGGGCTCCCACCAAGGAGGGGTTGGCGGAGAGAAATAAATTACGGGGCAGTTCGATCGGCTGACAACAGGAATTGGATTTGGATTTGTTTATTGTCACGTGTACCGAGGTACAGTGACAAGTATTTTTCTGCGTGCAGCTCCAACAGATCACTTAGTACAAGAAAAGAAAATATGTAAAAGGGCAACACATGGTACACAGTATAAATACATAGACAGCGGCATCGGGTGAAGCATACAGGAGTGTAATATTAATCAGTGGGGCAGCTACAGAGGGCAGAGCAGTATGAATATGAAGAGAGGTCAAGGCGCATGTTTGCCCATCAGATATAGAAGCAGGCCATGTCTAGGGAAATCCTGAGACTCCGGACAGGGAAACGGGAGGAAGATAAATGAGGGGTTCAGGGAGTAGAATCCTTAAAGTGCAGAGAGAGGCCACTTGGCCCATCGAGTCTGCACCGACCCTCTGAAAGAGTACCCTATCTAGGCCCACTCCCCCACCCTATCCCCAAAACCCCATCTACCCTGCACAACTTTGGACTGTTGGAGGAAACCGGATCACCTGGAGGAAAACATGCAGACACGGGAAGAATGTCCAAACTCCACACAGATAGTGACCCAAGGCTGGAATCGAACCTGGGTCCCTGGCGCTGTGAGGCAGCAGTGCTAACCACTGTGCCACCATGCCCACTATTATGAGAAGTTCTACAGGGCCAATCCATATTCTTGTACAAGAATGATGTGGACAACAACGTCAAAGGCTAGAGCAGAGGCTACAGACAGCTTGAGAGAAAAAATAATGCACCAAAGTCACACTCATGGAGGATGTCATTTAGGACTCTGTCACTGCTGTGACAAGGGCAAAAATCTGACAACTGGAGAAGTTCATGGACTTGAGTGAATGATGGGTATGGTTTTGGAGGCTAAAATACATTCAAAGTCTTAAGAGTAAAGGGAGGTTGCAGACAAAGTGGTAGTTTACAATGACAAAAGAATCAAAGCGTATTTTTTAAGGAGAGTTTTGATAACACTAGATTTGCAAGCAGAGCAAGGTAGTTAGTAACAAGAGATGGGCAAATTAGCTGGAATAGGATCAAGAGCGCAGGGGGTTGATTACATGGGAAAAACAAGCTTGTGGTTGGAAGAAAGGAGACAGGAAACAAGTGAAAAATGAGAGAGTTCAGAGATAGAGCAGAGGAGAACCAGAGCCTATTGAACCAGAAGGGAGGAATGCAGGCTGAATGGATAGTCTCAATCTTAGTAACAAAAATCTAAGAGGTCCTTGCACTTGCTGGAGGTGAAGATGGGGGAAGCAGGTGATGAGACCCAGTAGGTGTTATCTTTTTGGATTAAAAAAAGCAATCACTACAGTGTCACATAAGAGGGTATTACACAAAATTACTGTTCAAGGGATTGGGGAAATATACAGGATTGTGAATTGGCTAACGACAGAAAAGAGTGTCAGGATAAATAGGTCATTTTGAATTTGGCAAGCTGTAGCTAGTGGGGTTCTGCAAGGGTCAGTGTCTGGGCCTTCAATATTTACAGTCTATATTAATGACTTAGATGAGGAAACCGAGTAGAATGTATCCAAGTTTTCTGCTGATACAAAGCCAGGAATGAAGATAAGTTATGAGAAGGATGCAAAGGGATATGGATGGATTGAATAAATGGGCAACAGAATGACAGATGGAATATCATATTGGGAAGTATGAATTTTGCTGTTTAGTAGAGATAAATAGAAAAATTGAATATTTCAATTATGAGAAACTGGGAAAAGTTAGTATTGAGGTGTACCTTGGTACCTTTTGTACATTAATCACAGAAAGTCAATAGAAAATGGCATGATGTACTTCAGTACATGAGTAAAGAAGTCTTACTACACTTATATAGGGCCTTGGTGAGGCCTCATCTGGAATAATGGTCCCATAATGATTCCTGGGTGAAAGGCCTATTCTATGAGGAGGAATTAAGTTGACTAGAATTTAGAAAAATAGCAATGATCTAATTCAAACATAAAATTCTGAAGGAGCGTCAAAGGGAGGATGTTTGTCCTGGCTGAGCCATATAAAACTTGGGGGCACAGACTCAGACTAACGGGTTGGCCATTTAGGAACTGGATGAGGAGACATTTCTTCTCTCGTGGGATTGTGAAGATTTTGAAAACTCTGTTCCAGAGAGCTGTGGATATTCGGTCGTTGAGTATATTTAAGCGATCAATAGATTTTTGGAAACTAAGGGAATTGGGAAAGAATAGGAAGCTGGAACTGAGGTAGAATGTCAGCCATGATTTTATTACAGTAAATATTATATTCAAAGGGGTTGAAAATTGGTAGTGTGGAAAAGAAGCCACTGGTTACCAAGGTGGTCCAGGAATAGTGAGCAGTTTGGGCCCAAAACAGCAGAACCCGATAGTACTTCAACATAATAGGAGAACAAAATACTGTTGGTGCTGAAAATCTGAAATAAAAACAAAAAATGCTAGACATATTGAGCGGATCTTGAAGCATGATGAAAGGTCACTGTTCTAAAAGTTTAGTTCTCTCTCACTCTCTACATACATGCTGCCAGATCTGCTGTGTATTTCCAGTGTTTTCTGTTTTTATCGGCAGTGTTAAATCTGACCCAGTCAGATCTTATGATGATTAGCTTATCAAGGTGCCCACCATAAACATTCAAGCTTGCATTCCAGATGGGACCATATTAGGGGAAATGATCAGAGAGGAGACTGTGGGACAAGGTCAACAGAAATAGAGGTGAGGGTTTGATGGAGCAGAATTATTTTAGCAAAGAAAAACCAACGGCTGGACAGTTGGAACTGATTTGAGGGTGTGTGACGGGGAAATAAGAGGGTTTCCCCAGCTCTGGTGCAGAAGCAAGTGAGGAATTACTACGCGAGCTCTTGTTCCTGAGCACTATTCTGTACCTTGCTACAAGTACATGTCAGTTGAAGGCAACACAACTAAGGGTCTAATAGCTCTATAGTTGATTGTATATTGATCCTCAATGTACCCAAGAGAAACAAGCAGCGATATTACATACTTCAGTCTTTGCAAGGTGAATAAAAATACGGGAAGCTATTAAAGCCATTAAAAAAAATGCTTTCACAGTTCTATCAAATACAGAGAAAGAATGAAAACATTCTCCTGGAACTTGAAGTTGCACAACCAAAAATCACTCACCATATGAAATCGTTCCTGAACCACTGACATCGATATCAGAGAATAATTTGGAAACATCAAGATCATGCACACCCAAAGCAGATCGCAGGAGAGAACAAAATTCTTCTTCTGTTATATATCCATCTTCATCCAAGTCAAACAACTGAGATAAAGAGATAATCTCCATAAAGTAGTCACATACTATTTATAAATGATAACAAGATATTTGATAAAGTGACCCAGAAGTTGAATTAAGACCATGGTACCATGAAGAAACAGCAAATGTGTGGAAAGTAACAGAAATATATTGACACTCAAGCTATTTACAGCTAATATTATAATTTCCTCACTAACTTGGAAACCAATAGGGTGAATTTTAAAGTCAAAATATTTCTTGGTTTACTCATCTTTGGATGATTTTAATTTGTTGGCAATGGAAGAACGATAGGTAGGAATTCTATGCATCAAAGAACTGATGGAGTCAAAGCATTTATTTAAACAGCTGGATTCAGTCAGTTTCGTGGCACGAGCACCTACCCCCTCTCTAGGTCATGGCATCTTGACATTTTCATAGGCTATGACGCTTGCCAGGGGAGGAAGTAAGGTGGGGTGGCATGTTAGCACAGTAGTTAGCACTGCTGCCTCACAGCACCAGGGACCTGGTTTCAATTCCGGTCTCAGGTGACTGTCTGTGTGGACTTTGTACATTCTCCCCATGTGTGTGTGGGGGTTTCCTCCAGGTGGTCTGGTTTCTAGACACAGTTCAAAGATGTGCAAGTTTTAAATATCAGCCATGATTGAATGGCAGAGCAGACTCGATGGGCCTGGTGGCCTAATTCTGCACCAATGTCTTATGGTCTTATAGGTTAGGTGGATTGACCATGCTAAATTGCCCCTTAGTGATCAAAGATATGCAGGTTAGGTGGGGATATGGGATTAGGGCAGAGGAGTGTGCCTAAGTAGGGTGCTCTTTCAGACTCAATGGACTAAATGGCACTGAAGGGATTCTATGTTTCAAGGATGACCTGAGGAAATAGGTGATCTGATGTCAAGGACAGATGTATATGTCCTGTTCTCACACCCACTGATCAGCAGTCATCATATCATTCAATACAGTGCTCTTAGCTCACAAGGATGCAAGGTGTTCATGCTAACTCTGCCTCCATGGATACAGTCAACATCCTGAGAGTTACCACTGTCCAAAAACTGAACTGAACTAGTCAGATAAATACTGTGGCGACATGAGAAAGCCAGGGGCTAGGAATCCTGTGGCTGTAACACACTCCCCGACTCCCCTAAACCTGTCCAACATCTATACGGCACATGTCAGGAGTGCAATGGCTTATTCTCCACTTGTTTGGATGAGTGCAGCGCCAACTACAGTCAAGAAGCTTGACAGCATCCGGGACAATGCAGTCTGTTTGATTGGCACCCCATCCACAAACAGCATGTACCATGCTGCATTGATGTGCCTCAGGGGTCGGTGCTGGGACCACAACTATTCACAATATACATTAATGACCTGGAAGAAGGAACTGAAGGCATTGATGCTAAGTTTGCAGATGATACAAAGATCTGTAGAGGGACAGGTAATATAGATGAAGCAGGCGGGCTACAGAAGGACTTGGGACAGGCTAGGAGAGTGGGCAAAGAAGTGGCAGATGGAATACAAGGTGGAAAAGTGTGAGGTTATGCACTTTGGAAGGAGAAATGGAGACACAGACTATTTTCTAAATGGGAAGATGCTTAGGAAATCATAAGCACAAAGGGACTTGGGAGTCCTTGTTTATGATTCTCTTATGGTTAACGTGCAGGTTCAGTCGGCAGTTAGGAACACAAATGCAATGTCAGCATTCATGTTGAGAGGGTTAGAATACAAGACCAGGGATGTACTTCTGAGGCTATATAAGAGTCTGGTCAGATCCCATTTGGGATATTGTGAGCAGTTTTGGGCCCCGTATCTAAGGAAGGATATGCTGGCCTTGGAAAGGGTCCAGAGGAGGTTCACAAGAATGATCCCTGGCATGACGAACTTGCCATATGACGAATGGGTCACAGACTCTGGGTCTGTACTCGTTCGGAGTTTAAAAGGATGAGGGGGGATCTTATTGAAACTTACTGCGAGGTCTGGATATAGTGGACGTGGAGAGGATGTTTCCACTTGTAGGATAAATCAGAAGCAGAGGACACAATCTTAGACTAAAGGGACGATCCTTTAAAACAGAGATGAGGAGGAATTTCTTCAGCTAGAGGGTGGTGAATCTGTGGAACTCTTTGCCGCAGAAGGCTGTGGAGGCCAAATCACAGAGTGTCTTTAAGACAGAGATAGATAGGTTCTTGATTAATAAGGGGATCAGGGGTTATGAGGAGAAGGCAGGAAAATGGGGATGAAAAAAATATCAGCCATGATTGAATGGCGGAGCAGACTCGATGGGCCGAGTGGCCTAATTCTACTCCTGTGTCTCATGGTCCTTACAACTCCACCCCAAGGGGAAATTTAGCATGGCCAATCCACCTAACCTGCAGATCTTTGGACTGTGGGCGTAAACCGGAGCACCTGGAAGAAACCCCACGCAGATACAAGGAAAATGTATAAACTCCACACACCTGAGGTTGGGATCGAACCTGGGTTCGTTGATAGCAAGAACCTCTCCTGTCAGCATGGCAGGAAAAATGGTAACCAATTGCTTTTAATAGAATATTTCAAGGAAACTTTGATTCTGCATCTAATTATTTTAAGTTCAAATGTATTAATATATGAATGGCTTCATTCAGTTTGGAAAATGAACTGTGGGCAGCAAATTCATAGCTCAATCTTGCAGTATGGTGTCATGTGAGAGTATCTTTAAGAAATGGGTGTTTATTAATGCAGTGATATCAGAGTGTGGGTGGAGCTGTGCTGTCCGGCAGCTTTTTACTTGTATTTTAGGCTGTTTGCTGCAGGGTGTGTTTTAGTTTCATTTTCAGTGTTGGAGCTGAAGCCAGGCAGAGCAGGTGTACTGTTCTTCTTTCTGCCATGAAAAGACTATCTCTTGATCATTTGGTGAATTCAGAATTATAAATGTTCTCAGTAGTGAATGTAAACCTAATGTGCTTCTATTAAAAGGTGTTTCTTTTGTCTTCTGGATGTTGTTTGGGATGTTATTAAGGATTACTTAGTGTTGCATTCTTTGGGGGTTGTATTTGAATTGATGGTTGCTAAGATGTTCACTATGTTTTAAAAAGGTTAACTTGAGTCAATAGAATAAACATTGTTGTGCTGTAAAAAAATGCTTTTCCATTTCTGCTGTACCACATCTGTAGAGTGGGCCCCCCCATACCACAATATATTAAAAGTTGTGGGTCAGGTGAACTCCATGATACACTTTGGGGTTCTCTAAACCCTGGCCCAAAGATTGTACATTCTTTTACCTTAAATGCAAACTGGATGGTTTCCTCTGTGTTGGCAGGGCTACAAAGAACCACCAAACCAATTACATATTCTCTGAAATCTATGGTACCATCACCATTCTGAAAAGACAAAACATCAGTTGCATATTTATTACTTATGCAATTATTACCTGTGTTATAAAATCTGACAAATTAGTAAATTAATGTAGTTCTGCAATTTAAGACAACACATGCACAAATCTCAATTACGATTGTATGCTTGTCATGCGAATAAAATTGTGGCTATAGTTACAGATTATAGTGTATAGTTGTAATAAAAGCACATCCGTAAAATGCTCATTACATAGAGAAATCACAATTTCTATTGTGTCCCACTGAAAATTCTATATCCAGATTTACTTGGCCTAATTACCAAAGTTGCTCAGTTACTATCAGGAGGTAATATCAATGTCCTACAAACTTACTAAAATGTTACCAGAATTTTGGGAAGAATTTATTTTTAATTTCCCAACTGTACGATCAAATTTCTCAAAAAATTACACAAAGTGCACTTACCCGATCAAAAAGAGAAAACACCTCTTTAAGTGCAGGTGTGACTGGCAGTTTCAAGTGGTTGGCAAATTCTTCAATACCAATCCTTCCACCCTTGGACTTGTTGGCAATGACAGAAAATCTGTCCAGTTGTGCTCTTACATTGTCCCATTTCAGACTGGAAGAGCAAAGCAAATTATTGGACAGTTTGTTAGTTTAAACATAGAACATAGAACAGTACAGCACAGAACAGGCCCTTCGGCCCTCGATGTTGTGCCGAGCAATGATCACCCTACTCAAACCCACGTATCCACCCTATACCCGTAACCCAACAACCCCCCTTAACCTTACTTTTTAGGACACTACGGGCAATTTAGCATGGCCAATCCACCTAACCCGCACATCTTTGGACTGTGGGAGGAAACCGGAGCACCCGGAGGAAACCCACGCACACACGGGGAGGACGTGCAGACTCCACACAGACAGTGACCCAGCCGGGAATCGAACCTGGGACCCTGGAGCTGTGAAGCATTTATGCTAACCACCATGCTACCGTGCTGCCCCGACACTTACCTCTTCCCAAGACTTTAGATAAAAGCCAGGGGTATACAAAAGCACAGATCAAGTAGAAAGAGACAATTGAACCTTCATGAATTCGGAGATAGAATTCACATGCATTTCCCTTTCCTATTCTACATATGGAGTACAGCAAGATGGTCTTGAGTACAGGTTCAACATACTTCTCCAAATAATCCAGTGTCTTCCTCCCAAAAGGAAACTTGGATTAAATTAGAGTTTAAAGTATGAACACACAAAAACACTCGATAATAACCAGCCCCAAATAATATGAACATTACTTCTATCTCATTGCTCTTTTTCAGCATAAACAGCTCTTTTTCAGTAAAATATATATTTTTTAAAGATTTGCCCCTGACAGTACTCTCAGCCAAAATAATTGGACGCTGCATTGAAATTTTTAAATTGGGGTCAGAAATCATTTTTTAGGAGCCCAATGCATTTTTAAGCTGTTTCATTAAATTTCAAATTTGCGACGTGGCATGTGGCGCAGTGGTTAGCATTGGGACTGCAGCGCTGAGGACCCAGGTTCGAATCCCGGCCCTGGATCACTGTCTGTGTGGAGTTTGCACATTCTCCCCATGGCTGCGTGGGTTTCACCCCCACAACCCAAATATTAGATGGATTGGCCACACTAAATTGCCCCTTAATTGGAAAAAGATTATTGGTACACTAAGTTTAAAAAAAGTTTCAAATTTGTTTTGCGAGTTGATTTTCAAGGGGCCAGCAGCATAAATTATCCTCCTGATCCAACTTAAAATATTCCTGCTTTCTCTCAGTTCCTTGGTGATCTCATCCACATACAAAGCCCCAATTACAACTGAACAAAATCATTCTAATTCAACCACAAAAAATAGCTTGGACCTCTGGAGAGCTTCTTGGCACATAGAACATAGAACAGTACAGCACAGAACAGGCCCTTCGGCCCTCAATGTTGTGCCGAGCAATGATCACCCTACTTAACCCACGTAACCGGTATACCCGTAACCCAACAATCCCCCCATTAACCTTACACTACGGGCAATTTAGCATGGCCAATCCACCTAACCCGCACA
The DNA here is from genome assembly GCF_902713615.1 of Scyliorhinus canicula. Lineage (NCBI taxonomy): Eukaryota > Metazoa > Chordata > Chondrichthyes > Carcharhiniformes > Scyliorhinidae > Scyliorhinus > Scyliorhinus canicula. Next base: position 60,000,761 of record NC_052154.1, on the reverse strand, counting down.
TCTTTGGACTGTGGGAGGAAACCGGAGCACCCGGAGGAAACCCACGCACACACGGGGAGGACGTGCAGACTCCGCACAGACAGTGACCCAGCCGGGAATCGAACCTGGGACCCTGGAGCTGTGAAGCATTGATGCTAACCACCATGCTACCGTGAGGCCCCCCATGTTGCAATTTTTCCACCCTCTGCCCACCTGATGAATGCTGAAATAGAAAATTGATCTTCATATGTAACATCCACTTTTGTTACAGTGCAGAGCTTAATTACACATGATACAATATATGGAAATCGCCCTGTCAGCCCAGTTGATGGCACTCTTGACATGGAATCAGATGGTTATGGTTTAACGGCCCCCTTCAGGAGAGGGTAGAAATCAAAGTTGCAAGTTGTACATACACAAAGAAAAGGTCTTTCAATGATCACTACCCAGCATCAGGTAATAATAATAATTTTTATTATGGTCACAAGTAGGCTTACATTAACACTGCAATGAAGTTACTGTCGAAATCCCCTCATCGTCACACTCTGGCGCCTGTTTGGGTACACCGACAGAGAATTCAGTATGTCCAGTTCACCTAACAGCACGTCTTTTGGGACTTGTGGGTGGAAACCAGAGCACCCGGAGGAAACCTACACAGATACAGGGAGAGCGTGCAGACTGTGCACAGACAGTGACCCAAGCGAAAATCGAACTTGGGACCCTGGTGCTATGAAGCAACAGTACTAAGCACTGTGCTACCGTGCCACTCTTTACTGGTCCCAGCTAGAATCTACAATTCCAATTAGAACCTGAGCATGTTGGGGATGATAGTGTAACAATTCCCAAAGAGGTGAATAAATTTTCAAAAGAAAAATGAATTTCTCAGCAACCACAGGAAAGAATCACAGGACATGATTTCATATTTAAGACTTCCACTGTAACAAAAATATACAGACACCAAAAATTATTTAACAGACAACTAATACACCAAACTAAAGGAAAGGTACTTCCCAATTAACTAACTAGTACTCCCAATATACTTCACAACAGATTTTTATTTTATGCTCCCAGTATATATGTAGCATTGAAGATCAAGTTCCAAACTGTTCCTCATTTTACAAAGTTTCCTTCTATGCCAGGGCAAGTCTTCCAGTGTCCTTTGGAAGTCACTCACCTTTCAAGTATCCCCGAACCAACTTTAGTAGCAACTCCTTGTTCCTTAAATCTCCACAAGGCCCATCACTTCAAACACAGAATCAGCCCTCACCAGCATCCTGCTGGCAGCTAACACAAAAATACAGCAAAATCTGTTTATGTTTCACTCTCTGTTTCTGTATGTATGTATGTATGTATGTATGTATGTATGTATGTATGTATGTATGTATGTATGTGTGTGTGTGTGTGTGTGTGTGTGTGTGTATGTATGTGTGTGTTTTCTGAAAGGCAGCTGCCCCTCTTTTCTGTTCAAGAAAACTGCCACTTAACATCCTATAGATTTTAGTTACAGATCACATAGGCCTGTCTCCAGGCACAGTTTAGTGTTTCCATCATCCCCCTATCCAGGTCATTCGCTTTTTTTAAAATATAAATTTAGAGTACCCAATTCTTTTTTTTCCCAATTGAAATGAAATGAAATTTGCTTATTGTCACAAGTAGGCTCCAAATGAAGTTACTGTGAAAAGCACCAATTAAGGGGCAATTTAGTGTGGCTAATCCACCTAACCTGCACAGATATTGGGAGAATGTGCAAACTGTACACGAACAGTGACCTGGGGCAAGGATCGAAACAGGGTCCTCGGCGCCATGAGGCAGCAGTGCTAACCACTGTGCCGCCCCAAGATCATTCTGTTTAACCTCAAATTAAAAGAGACAGTTTTAGGCATAACTGTGTAATTTAGTCTTGCATTTTTAACAATGATGCATGATTTGGTGTGATGTTTGATGTGACTGTTTAATTCAAAACTTTGGCAAAAACTCCAGCAGGATACCCAGAAGTTTTACTCTTTGACTGGTCCATCAAACAGAAACATCTTTGTTTTGTATTGTTTTCCAAAATTAATCATTTGGTTTCTTTTTTTTTAAAAAACTGTCAATCTTCATCAGTAAACTTTCTAACCAGCTAGCACTGCTGCCTCACAGCTCCAGGATCCCAGGTTCAATTCCGGCCTTGCGTGACTGTGTGGAGTTTGCACTTTCTCCCCGTGTCTGCCTGGGTTTCCTCCAGGTACTCCAATTTCCTCCCACAGTCCAAAGATATGCAGATTAGGTGGATTGGCCTTGCTAAATTGCCCCTTAGTGTCAAATGGTTAGGTGGGGTTACTGGGTTACGGGGATAGGGTGGACACGTGGGCTTAAGTAGGGTGCGCGTTCCAAGGGCTGAATGGCCTCCTTCTGCACTGTAAATTCTATGATCTAGGAGTTCTTCATGCCAGACAACTGCGCTTTCAGCTTCACAAACCTGGTCCCATTTCCCATCAGTATGTGTTGAAACAAAACCATAACCGTACATCAACCCGAGAGACGAAACAGTCAGAGAGAAGACAATTGTTTTCTAATATGTCATAGTGTTTCTATTGCATGTTACATTCTAGATTACTCTTGCACATCTGTTTACAGGATGCAAGAGCTGGAAATTTTTCACTTAGTATGACAAAAGGTATCTGCACAGCGCCTGAATCATATCCCTCTTTAATCATATCCCTTTAATCTGTTCCCCTTATCTGAATCATATCCCTTTAATCTGTTCGACTTTTTGACCAGAGGTAAATCTAGGAGCAGCAGAACTTACCAAAGTATGGTTGCTCTCGACAGGCATGAGCCTAAAGGCTTGGTAAATTTAGACTTCATGTACTTCCTATTTTCTGCTTGAGAATTTCATTTGAGGTTGCACAATGTTCTGGCAGGAAACGTTCCTATTGCACAACTACATCCAAGTATGTGCAAATTTAGATGCATGGTTTCAGCAGAGGATTTGTAATCAGCTGCCACTTGCACCATGAATCAATCCTGTTCTGCTCCTCTTTTTGGTGTTTTTTCTTGCTTTTATTGTCTTTGCATTTTTCCCTTTTTAACCTTCTCTCCATCACTTTTCCTTAGATCCTTTGTCTCCTTATTTGCATTTGGTCACCATTTTCTGTCCTACTTCTCTTCAATTTAAACAGCACGGGGGAGATCGAGGGGCCCGAGAGGACAGCCAGCAAGTGGTAAACACTTGTGGGAAATCAGCATTGAAAATAAACACAAATGTTTTTATGGCCTGTCAATTATGACTGGGAGTGTGGCCCAAAACTAACGTGACTAAACATTCTTCGCCAAATCTTTCTCAGGATGAAGCAACTAAAATGTGAACCCTGAATAAAACAAGTGTGAAGAAGAAAACTTTCCTGCACTGTGAAAAAAGTGGAACTACTAAGATAAGCCTGTGTGACATTGGAATAAAAGGTCTAATAGTCAATATCTCATGTTAGTGTGTCCGACATCTTACAACAGTCATTGGCCTGGTGCTTTATTAGTTTTTCCACATGTCGGTGAAAAATGTCAGCATTCCCTTCCCCGTCTTTTCATAAGTATTTGGGAGGCATTATAATTCTTTGTATTTCAATTTTAGCTGAGGTGAGTGGTTTTTAAAGCACATTAGGTATAGTGTCTATGCATTGGATTGAAGAACTGGTCTGTTACTGATTTGAGAGACATGCATTCATTTGATTTGACAATTTAATGAAAAAATCCACATTTTTAGTCAGAGTATTTGCACTCTATTTTAACGTTCAAACTTCAAACACAAAACAAGTTTTGAACCACCCATAAAGTCAGATTAACATACTTGAGTTTTTTGCTTATTTTGGTAAACTCCACCAAGCCAGCTTCCATGGGCAAAGTCAGTTCACCAGCTGAAATCATCAGTCTGCAATCTTCAAATGTGTGATCTGTAATTGGCACATCCAGTGCTCTACAAAAATGATAAATAGATTGCAGAAAACATTTTGATACCACCATCAAAAAACATGAAGAAAATGTTACACATGCCTACATAACATTGGTCTATTCATAGAACTGAAATTCTCAATAAGATACTGAAAACTGAAAAATTGGAGACTGAATAATTATCGAAAATAAAGAAATAATTTGACAAAGTGAAATGATTAAGCCTGAGAGAGAATATTGCAATTAAAAATATAAAACTAATCAGAATATAGAAAGCTTATTTCAGGTTACTTACAAGGCCATTGCACTACGCACTCTGTTGCCAAACATGAGTGGATCACATTTTTCTTCATCACTCGGCACATATACAGGTAAAAACTGCAAAGGAGAATTTTATTAGCATTATTTTACCCAATTCTAACTTAATAGAATTCCTACAGTACAGAAGGTGGCCATTTGGCCCAGCGAGTCTGCCACCGACCCTCTGAAAAAGAATCCGACCTAGACCCACACCCCCGCCCTATCCCCATGGCCCCACCTAACCTCTGGACACCAAGTGGAAATTTTAGCATAGCCAATCCACGTAATCTGCACATTTTTGGACTGTGGGAGGAAACCGGAGCAACTGGAGAAAACCCACGCAGACCAGTACAAACTCCTGAGTCACCCAATTGAACCTGGATCCCTGGAGCTGTAAGTCAGCAGTGCTAACCACTGTGCCACCATGTTGCCCCCATAAAGGGATGAAATATTCACAGTATAAAATGAATTGCTGTCCAGCAACACTAGATCAACACAGATCTTGTATAAAAGAAGAAACAGCAGATATGAAGGATTGGTAACCAGTGATTTAAAAAAAGCATTTTACTTTGGGCCAATAATTCAGAATACTTACAGTAGAAGCCATGTCAAGGTTACATCAAAAAGTAACACCACCATGTAAGAATACAAAGACAGACTACATTCAATTGGTGTGACATGTGATGCACTATCAATTACAACGAGGCGAGAGTAGAGTGTAATCGAGGCTTTATTAAGCAGAGATGTGTAGCCTCCTACAGCTGCTGCCGAAATGGCTGCAGCTCGGTGAGCACACACATTTATACTCCACCTACTGGGCGGAGCCAGCAGGCAGGGATCTACCCCCTGTAGCACAGGAGCCTTACTGTATTACATCTCGTATGTAATATATACAAGTGGTGACTACCACAAGGTGCACTAAAATATCAAAATGATTATGCATTTCAAAGGCTTCTGTGCACTTTGAGCAAGACTATTAGAAAACGGTGGTTGGTGATCAGCTGTGAGTTTGTTGAAAGCACTCTCAGCTCGAGTCAGAGGTCATGGGTTCAAGTTGCACTCTAGTGTAATGGTCTATTATTCATCCTTTAACAAATGTCCTTAAAACAGATTCATTGATTGTGTATCTCATTACTGGTTGGAGGACAATGCTGTGTGAAAATTGGTTGCAACGTTTCCCAACAAGTGACGTTGAAGTTAAAGTCACACAACAAATATCTCATCATTCGTTGCATAGTACATAATGATCCAAGAAACATACACAACACATATTTAACTAAGAGGACAGAAGCTAATGCTCGGAATTTCACATCCTGCATTGAATCAGTCCTTCTTTCCCTTCATTTGACTTATCACACAAGAAAAAACATGATTCAAAAAATAATATTGATGGAAGGTTCCAAACAAGGTGCTAATTTCTGCCTTTCTTGCAGGCTTTTTTCCCAGCATATCTGGAGTGGCAATATGGATGGACCAACCTGTTCAGTTTTAGGACTGGGACAATCCCACAACAGAATTCGGAAGAACACGGTCTCTCATATTTGTTGTCTTATACCAGAGTGTTGCCTGCAGAATACTTTTGTTATGACACCCTGGACTAATGTGGCATGGTGGCCGTGGTTAGCACTGCTGCATTACATTACTAGGGACCCAGGTTTGATTTGGAACATTGGCGACTGTGTGGAATTTGCACTTTCTCCCGTGTCTGCGTGGGTTTCCTCCGGGTCCTCCCACAGTCCAAAGATGTGGAGGTTAGGGGAATTTGGTATGCTAAATTGACCCTAGGTAGAGTTACAGGGATAGTGTGGGTTTGGGCATGCACAAAGTGTTCTTTCAGAGGGTTGGTGTAGACTCAATGGGCCAAATGGCCTCTTTCTGCACTGCAATGATTCTATGATAATGCGTGGTCAATTCCTGTTCCACAGACAATGCAGTCCCAACACAATTGAATTAACCAATAATTCATATGAAATTCCCTAATATCTTTGACTCTTGGCTGCCCAAAAACTTACAATCACCAGGTGTGCAAGTTGAAACACAACTAAGATTTAATTATAACAGAAACAAGGATGGAATAGGGGCTGATTTAGCACAGGGCTAAAGCACTGGCTTTTAAAGCAGACCAAGGCAGGCCAGCAGCACGGTTCAATTCCCGTACCAGCCTCCACGGACAGGCATCGGATTGTGGCAACTATGGGCTTTTCACAGTAACTTCATTTGAAGCATACTTGTGACAATAAGCTATTTTCATTTCATTTTTTTCATATGCAGTAACATTGACAGACTAATGGCAAGATAGCCTACTACCCCCCTTTTAACCATCCCACCCTCTACACACAGTCACACACAAGGGGTGAAAATAATAAGGGCGAAGATAAAAAGGAAGACAAGAGTCCTTGCTTTCCATGTTGCATTCTTTGTAACAAGCTGTCCTCCCAGTACACTGAGCGATCAAAGACACCGGTGTATATTTGGTGATGGGTCTTCCAGCAGCAACATGCAGGGGCTGTTTAGCACAGAGCTAAATCGCTGGCTTTGAAAGCAGACCAAGCAGGCCAGCAGCACGGTTCGATTCCCGTAACAGGCGCCGGAATGTGGCGACTAGGGACTTTTCACAGTAACTTCATTGAAGCCTACTCGTGACAATAAGCGATTTTCATTTCATTTCATTTCACATTCAGTACACACACTAGGATCTCTTCCGGAGAGGCACTTTAGTTTATATTAAACTGGGCTCCAGTTTTGCTTCAAGGCCTCTCCCTGTAGACACACGTGTGCATCAGCCCCTGCTTCCAGTTTGTGGACTGACTTTACTTCTCTGCAATCCGAGGAAAACCATGCTGGAGACAAAGGCGGCCATTAAACTGGAGTTTGAGAGAGAATTTATCAGATCAGGGAGAGAATCATAGAGGCTTCTTCCAGCCTCTGAACTCAACCGAAACTGAAAGCAGCCCAACCTTACTGCGGCGAGAGAAATAATCCAGAGAGGTCAGAACCAATCACCACCAGGTTTTGGCAAAGCTCAGCATTTTGAGCCAGTTCATTGGCCACCAGTCAAGTCAATCTCACAAGTCATCACCGATGTCAGTCAAATTGCTCTGGAATCTGCTGGTTGGAATTACAGACAACGTAATGCATACTGTTTTGTCTTAGGGTCACAGAGTAAATCTTCAGTTTGAACTAACAGGCTTCTGCTCAGATTAAAGGCAAACCCCGCATTAAAGGCATAGCATGGTAGCACAAGGTTGGCTTCACAGCGCCAATTCCCCACTGGGTCACTGTCTGTGCGGAGGCTGCACGTTCTCCCCGTGTCTGTGTGGGTTTCCTCTGAGTGCTCAGGTTTCCTCCCACAGTCCAAAGACGTGCAGGTTAGGTGGATTGGCCATGCTAAATTGCCTTTAGTGACTAAAAAGGTTAGGAGGGGTTATTGGGTTACGGGGATAGATTGGAAGTGAGGGCTTAAGTGGGTTGGTGCAAACTCGATGGGCCGAATGGCCTCCTTCTGCACTGTATGTTCTATAGGCCCATTAATCATCCGTGGTCAAAAATTGTTGCAGCAATATTTTTTTTTAAAGTAACATGGAAAAACAGGGAACAAACAGGAGGATCCTTACACTTTTCACTGGGATAGAAACAGAAAATACTGGCTAAACTCAAAAGGTTTGGCAGTGTCTGGAGAGAGAAACACAGATAACATTTCAAGTCCATGTGATGTTAATTGAGTTTCTCGTTCCACAGATGCTTCCTGACTCGCTGAGTTTATCTAATATTTTCTGTTTTATTTCAGATTTCCAGCATTCACGGTATTTTATTTTTCAATGGGGGGGTTTGATGCCACATGCGCCATACAATTGTGTGCTAGGTAGCATCAGCCATTGATTCTGTGCTTCCGTCTCATTGGCTCCCGTGTCCAATTTAAAATTTGTGTGATGACAATAACCAAGATGTCCAGATTACAGAACGAAAATTCCTAAGCTTTCGCCTCAGTCAAAAACCATGGTTGTGTTTCCTCTTGATGTGATAGCTTGTCTTGGGATCATCTGTATGTCTGGTTCAATTTGCATAGCTTTCCAAATTATCCAACGCGGTTTCAATTAAAACACTGTGCTGAGATTGCCGGACATTGATCCTGCTTGTGGCATCACTTGGTTTCACAGTGCTGGCTTGGTTGCCCGCCTTCTCGTGGTCGATTAGGGTATTGCCTCAAAGATAAAAGCAAATTACTGACAAAGTCACCCGGACTAAAAATGTTAGATCCCTTCTCTCACCATAGATGCTGTCAGACCTGCTGCGACAGTCCAGTCTTTTCTGTTTTTGTGTATGTAGGGTATTGCTTCCCTTAGAATCATAAAATCATAGAATTTACAGTGCAGAAGGAGGCCCATCAAGTCTGCATCGGCCCTTACAAAGAGCACCCTACTCAAGCCCATGTATCTACCCTATCCTCGTAACCCCTACTTAACCTTTTTGGACATGAAGGGCAATTTAGCATGGCTAATCCACCTAACCCACACATCTTTGGACTGTGGGAGGAAACCCACGCAGACACGGGGAGAATGTACAGGCTCCACACAGACAGTGACCCAGCTGGGAATCGAACCTGGGACCCGGGAGCTGTGAAGCAATTGTGCTACCCACTGTGCTACCATGCTGCCCCACCTTGGCTTGAAGTGTCCCTGCTCCTCTGCTGTTTTACTAGCTGGATAGTGGGGTTTCTCTGTACCATGGCTTGCCTTCGTCCCTTAAGATGGATTTGTGCTGTAAACGGATTTTGGATTGTCTGACAAGCTTAATGGCCTTTTCAAGGGTCAGAGATTCCTTGGCTTGAAGCATGTCCGAGTGCATTGTCTGCCACTCCAACAATTCTGTCCCCGATTATCTCTGATTATAGCCTTCAGCCATTTTGCACTACAGATTAATGAAGGAGTCAACAAGTTCTCATGGCAGTTGGGCACATTATTAAACATTGGTCTTTCAAGGATATTGTTACTGCCCAAATTAAAATGTATCAAATGATTTAAAACCTTTTATCAAATTTTACTGAGAATGCATTGATACCTTGTCCAGCTATTGTATCATTGGACATATCGAATTAAGTAGTGTACTAACTTGTTCAGCTTTTGTCTTTTTGACCAGACCTGAAGCAGTCATGTAACTAAGAAATCTCTTTCACCAACATCACCAATTTTGCAGTTGGTCTGGGCCTTGGTTAAATCCAAACTGGTCTGGTGAGGTAGATTTTTGATCCATGGTTACTTCAAATTAAAAATGTCAAAAGCTTCAAATGCTGTTAGGAAATCCAAGATGACGCAGCCATACGCTTCTTCTCAATGAGTTTCCCCCGCTTGCTGTTTTTGGTGGGCTCCTGCGGTAATGGGGTTTGCAATTTCTGTGTTTTTTAATTCTCAGCAGGGACTCTCTGGATAAACTTTCCTTTTGTCTTCCTCACAGTATCTTAAGTATTCTCGGTCATGAAACCGTTGATTTCTGGTTGTCTTAAACTGCCAATTATTTTTTTCAATCAGAACCAGCTCAGTTACACGCTCTGGCACCGACTCAAGCTGTTCACGATGCATTTTAAAATGGCAATTCTGACTGCTGCTGACAAACTTTTTTGAACTCATTCTGGCCAATAAGTTACATTTTTTAGGTCATATTACGTTAGGTTGACTCTGTATTGTTTAGAAGCTGGACTTTCATGGAATTCAATGGCATCTTCCGCTGCATCGTGGAATTTTATTTCTGCCTTTGCTTCCAATCCAGCTTTTGGAGCTTTTCCCTGGTGGTCTCCTACGGCATCTTCACTTTGGTGCTTTTCATCATGTTGTTTTTTTTCAATCTTCTAGGATTTAAATTTCTTCTCTGGCTTCTGTGAGGTTCTGGATTGTTCAGATAACTGCCAGTTGTAAGATATTGTGCAGCGTTCAGTGGGTCTAATAAAGAAGTCCTGAGCCCTGTATAGTTTACCAGAAAGTGTTTATTAACTGCTCATAACTATGTACAATACAGTATAAGGTCTAAGCTGGAGCTGTGTACATGCTTGCCTCTACACATGTCTCTTATCAGTACAAGACTGTCCGGTAGATTTGTATGTGTTTCTTTACACCTTTCTATGCGATACTAAACCTGGTCCAACATTAACCCTTACTATGCCTTTCCCTTATACTACAGAAGGACCCTGTGGAGTCGAAGGAGCAGATAGAGTGCATAATTGAAATCCTTATCCATCTGATTCCCCAGCCTGTCAAAGAAGGAGATGCTGTCGGGAGCTAGAGCCTATCGGGACACCCCCAGAATGAACATACAATTGTGAGAGGACCGCAACAACACCATGTTCAAACAATGGTCCAGCTTTCAGATTTTCCCAAGGTAGAAAAAGAAAAGCAGAGCGAGAAACACTAGCAGAGCTATCGCATCAGATGATAACAGTCACCCGTGAAGAGATGGCACTCTAAAAGGTGACTCATCCCCTAAGGAAATAACAGCACGGGGTCTGGCCCAGCGCAGCACCAGCTGACAAACAAGAAACCACACACCCGGGACCTCCAGCTCACCCCAAAAACCTGCATTCCTGCTGAGCCAGGACAACACACCAAAAAAGGCTGATTATTCCAGCCCTGGCCAAAGTGGGCGCAGCCTGAGAGGAAGAACCGTCAACACCCAACAGTCAGGAGCCCTAGGAAGGAAGGCCAATTCCTTCCTCCCCAGCATAACCAGGGAACCCCCCCAAGACCAGATCAGGATAAGAACCAACATAATGCTCACCCAGATGAAGAAAAGGAAAAGAAAACCCCAAGGAAGGGACACTGAGCCGAGGTAAGATGACAAACTATGCAGAAAGAATATCCAGAGCAGCCTCCCACCTCAACAACCCAACCACTACAATAGTTCAGGACAGTAGCAAGGGGAAAGACCCAAGTGGACGAAAGGAAAAACTCAACCTTAAGGAGGAGTCAGAAGGAACCCAGTCCTCCCCAGGATACAAACTTTGCCCAGGCCAATGTACAATTAAGACATAGATTCATAATTCAAAGAACATTTAAAATTTTTTTAAAATAAGCTCAAACTGAAGGGGCTATCCTCAATGTATGCTGAGCTAACTCTACCCAACCATAACCACCCGCCCTTCACCCACCCCTGGTTCCACTCCTCCTCTTCATAAACGAGACAGGGTGACAAAAAAAAAAAATAGTCCCCTCCCCCAACCTCAAAAATTATAAAACACAACAACCGGAAGGTGTAAAGCCAAGCACGAATCACAACTTCCCATAATTGACTCAAAATGATTTTGCTAGAACAGGATATTCACTGACACAGGTCATTATGCTCACATTTCACACTCCCTACAAGAAGAAAAAAAGACAGCAACAAAAAGTCAACAACATGACCAACAGGGAGTAATGTTCAGGGTAAATTACAGGATAAAGACATCTTCCATGTCACATGAGAAGGCAAGGATAAGGCAGATCAATGAGCACTCTTCAGGATCTCTCAAGAATTCCAAAGATCGACCCATGCCATCTCTCCAACACCTAGGCGGTCCACAGCCAGGACCCTAGCTTGGGGGGGGGGGGGGGGGGGGGGGGGGGGGGGGAAATGTTTTAACCTGCTCAGCTAACTTGAAGCCCTCACAACACGCATCAAGAATAGGACTATATAGGACCAGTGATCAGTGGGCCCTACCGATCCCTTGCCTCGAAGGCAGGGTACAATTGTGCTTCATTGAATCTGATGCACTCAGCCTCCAAATCAAGATTACCAAAGGATGCCAGCCAATTCTCAAACTCAATCAGGAATTCACCTGCTACCTCTCACCAAGGACTAGGCTCAGGGGACACGCTGCCTGGCCCCCGTCTCTTGAACCAGTCATAATAAACAAAGCAGCAGGATTTAAATGGCACGAAGGACAATGCTCCTTCGAATGTAAGAACCCTCTCACGCACCTCCGTCACTCTTGTAAAGGTATCCCGCAAAGTGAACTCTAACCATCTGCAACCGCAGGGCCGGTATTTTCAGCCAAGGCAACATCCAGGTTCACACAGCACCGCCAAGGTGACGACCCACTCAGCAGCAAATGCACCACTGCGAGCTGCGCCCCACCGCAGCCCACTCCAACTGCCACAAACAAACGAGGATTTTAGCATTTTATTGTGGCTCTTCTTTGCAAACAAAACAATCAGAAACTTCCAGGGACATAGCGTGACCCACGTAACCCAAGGAAAAACAAATAAGAAATATACACCAGGATGAAATGAAGGATCAAAAGAGCCGAGCTGGAGCTCGCAAAAACGCAACTGCACCTCGTTCAAATCATGTGACCCCCAATCTATTAATTTTTAATGCATTATCTCAACTTTGTTAAAATAACAATGTTTTACATTTGTCAAACATTCATCAGATACCTTCAGTGACAGTAATCCCTAATCATAGAATCATACAGCTCTAGCTCGGTGTTCAGTCCAGCAACCTGCTTTGCACCCAACTTATTCATTTCATTTTAAACATCTTGTCTTGTCTTAATTTTTCTTCCCTCACCCCCCCCCCCCACACACACACACCCCCCCACCCACACACAGATAGTTTATTCTTAAGTCGCTATATCCAAGAGAGAAGTTCAAGTTAAATTGAAAGACATAATTGAAACTAGCAGCTAAGCACCATAATCTGAATCCTTACCTCAACTTCCACATTTGTGTATGGTTGACATAATGTTAAGAACATGAGCATCGCCCTGTAAGACAGCAAACAGCAGAATTTGAAAAGCAAAATACCAGAGAACCTTTCATATATCTATTCAATAACGTTTCTACCAACAATGACAGGATCCACTCCATGATGAGATTATCAAGACTATTCGCTAAACAGGCCACAGTTAAAAATAATACATTAGTAGCATGCACGTGTATTTAAACCCACTCTGGCATGTTGCTTTGGGATTCTAGATTCACATCAATGAATTACTCCCAGCAACTTGGGTGAGGAACACAATTCCTAGAAAAGAAAAGCAAGTGAAAATGGAAAGTTAAGAATCAGACATACCTGCTGGCATCAATAGCAAAACACTTTTGACACAAATAATTCCAGAAAAGTAAGATCATTCAGCCCAAGAGCTCACAATGGGACAAATATCTGAGTGGGTTGTTGAAAAAGCTATAGAATCCATTTTTGGTTGCATTTACTCTGTACTGTGATGTGTTCGACTACAGTTCATCTACTAATTCACCTGTACGTCACAATTACACTGAATGTTAGCATGCAAGACTGATTTATGAATGCTTTTGTCTTTCGGAACTTGTACAGTAAAGTTTATTCAAAACCTGTGGAATCTTGTGGCTTTATTCCAATGGTATGCAGGTTAGGTGGACTGGCCATGCTAAATTTGCCCTCGGCTTACATTAACACTGCAATGAAGTTACTGTGAAAATCCCCTAGTTGTCACACTCCGACGCCTATTCAGGTACACTGAGGGAGAATTCAGAATGTTCAATTCACCGAAGAAGAACATCTTTCGGGATTTGTGGGAGGAAACCGGAGCACCTGGAGGAAACCCACACAGACACAGGGAGGACATGCATACTCCGCACAGATAGTGACCCAAGCCGGGAATCAAACCAGGGACCCTGCCGCTGTGAAGTAACAGTGCTAACCACTGTGCTAAGAGGGTTGGTGCAGACTTGATGGACCGAATGGCATCCTTCTGCACTGTAGGGATTCTATTATTTTATTCCAAAAGGGCAGCACGGTAACATAGTGGTTAACACAACTGCTTCACAGCTCCAGGGTCCCAGGTTCAATTCCCGGCATGGGCCACTGTCTGTGCGGAGTCGGCACGTTCTCCCCATGTCTGCGTGGGTTTCCTCCGGGTGCTCTGGTTTCTTCCCATAGTCCAATGATCTGTAGGTTAGGTGGATTGGCTATGCAAAATTGCCCTTAGTGTCCAAAAGGAAAAAGATTAGGTGGGGTTACTGGGATAGGATGGAAGTATGGGCTTCAGTGGGGTGCTCTTTCCAAGGGCCGGTGCAGTCTCGATGGGTCGACTGGCCTCCTTCTGCACTGTAAATTCTATGAAAAGCAAGTGTTCTGACTTTCAAACTTTGACTACTTTAATCAAAAGGTTGTTGGCCTCTAACTGGGTCGGCCATCTGGCCAAAGATTGTAACAAGCGGCACTTCTGCCAGTGGCACTCGGCTCCTGCCCTCATCGCAGCCTTGGTCCAAGAATGGACAAAAGAGCTAAACTTCAGAGGTGAGGTGAGAGTGACGGCTCTTAACATCGAGTACTGGAGCTTAGAAAATGTACATGATCCTGAAGGGAATTAACAGGGGGGATTCTGAAAGGATATTTTGTCGTGTTAGAGAGACAAGAACTAGGGGGACAAAGGGCTCCCATTTATGGCGGAGCTGAAAAGAAGTTATTTTTTCTTGGAGGGTCATGAATTTCTAGAACTTTCATCCCAGAGTGTGGTGGAAGCAGGGCCAATAAATGTTTGTCAGAGGTAGACACAGTTTTGACTAACAAGAGATTCAACGGTCATCAGGGGTAGGCAGAATTTGGGCTGGACACCGCAATCTGATTTGCCGTGACTTTACCTGACTCGAAGGGCTGAATGGTTTACTCCTGCTCCTAACTTGTACGTTTGTATGGCTCAGTCCTGGAATATCATTCTTCAGGGTAGTATCCTAGGCTCAACCATCTTGAGCTGTTTTATCAATGACATTCCCTCCATCATAAGATCAGATGAGGGCACATTCACTGATGATTGCACAATGTTCAGCATCATTTGTGATGCCCCAGGTACTGAAGCAGTCCATGTCATTGTTCAACAACACATGGACAATAATCAGGCTTGGGCTGATAAGTGACAAGTAACATTTATGCCACACAAGTGCCAGGCAATGAATGTTGTCAACAAGTGGGAATCTAACCATCATCTCATAATATTCAACGGTATTATGATCCCCCATGATCAACATCCTGGGGTTAATATTGACCAGAAACTGAAATGAACTAGCTATATAAATACTGTGACTACAAGCATAGGTCAGAGGCTGGGAATTCTGCAGTGAGTAACTCATTCCCATACCAGCCTCCCCGGACAGGCGGCGAAATGTGGCAACTAGGGGCTTTTCACAGTAACTTCATTGAAGCCTACTCGTGACAATAAGCCATTTTCATTTCATTTAATTTCATCTCCTGAATCCCCAAAGCTTTTCCACCATTGACACGTCAGCAGTACAAGTCAGCAGTGTGGAAGAATACTCTCCAGTTGCCTGGACCAGTGCAGCCCCTATTACACTCAACAAGCTCCAGAACATCCAGGACAAAGGAGTCTGCTTTATTGGAACCCCACCCACCACCTTAAATATTCACACAGTGGCAGTAGTGTGTACCATCTACAAGATGCACTGCAACAACTCAAGTCCACAAACCCTAGCATCTATAACGACAATGGCAAATACCCATGTGGACACCACAACCTGGAAGTTCTCCTCCAAGTCACTCACTTGGAACTATATTGCCGTTCCTTGACAGTCAGTGGGGCAAAATCCTAGAACTTGCTCCCTAACAGCAGTGTTCCTACACCACATGGACTGGGGTGGTTGAAAGCGGCAATTCACAATCATCTCCTCAAGGGCAATTAAGGATGGGCAATAAATGCTAGCCTAGCCAATGATACCCACATTCCATGCACAAATTTTTAAAAAATGTTTCAGGTAGTTGGTCTGGAATGCACTACCTAAAAGCAGGTGGAAGCAGATACAGCAATACTTTCTAACCAAGAGTTGGATTTTTTTTTTTTTTTTAAAGTATTCATTCTCAGGACATGTCAACAGGATGTGGATAGTGTGGGATTCAGTGCTGGCAATGCCAGTGAATGTCAAGAGTAGATGGCTAGATTCCACTTATTAGAGATTAATTAACACACACGGGTCTCTTCTGATCGCCACTGGGAATTCAACTTACAACAGGCAAAGTCCAGCATCAGGAGTGAAGTCTGACAGCTTTCACGACTCCCACTGGTGGCAGCAGAGATGGGAGGACTTCAACTATGGGCTCATCCGAGGCCAGGCCAGCAGCCCTGCAGCTGGATGGTCTAACTACCCTGCATATATCCTATCCCTGTTAGTGGTTCTGTTAATGCCTAAAATATTACGAATGCATTGCGCATTGAAAACATAGAACATAAAGAACATAGAACATGAACGTAGGGGCAGCACGGTAGCATGGTGGTTAGCATAAATGCTTCACAGCTCCAGGGTCCCAGGTTCGGTTCCCGGCTGGGTCACTGTCTGTGTGGAGTCTGCACATCCTCCCCGTGTGTGCGTGGGTTTCCTCCGGGTGCTCCGGTTTCCTCCCACAGTCCAAAGATGTGCGGGTTAAGTGGATTGGCCATGCTAAATTGCCCGTAGTGTCCTAAAAAGTAAGGTTAGGGGGGGGGGGGGGGGTTGTTGGGTTACGGGTATAGGGTGGATACGTGGGTTTGAGTAGGGTGATCATTTGCTCGGCACAACATTGAGGGCCGAAGGGCCTGTTCTGTGCTGTACTGTTCTATGTTCTATGACAGCGCAGTACAGGCTCTTCGGCCCTCGATGTTCTGCCGACCTTGAAACCCCTCTAATGCCCATCTACACTATTCCCTTATCGTCCACATATCTATCCAATGACCATTTGAATGCGTTTAGTGTTGGCGAGTCCACTACTGTTGCAGGCAGGGCATTCCACGCCCTTACTACTCTCTGAGTAAAGAACCTACCTCTGACATCTGTCCTGTATCTATCCCCCCTCAATTTAAAGCTATGTCCCCTCGTGCTAGACATCACCATCCGAGGAAAAAGGCTCTCACTATCCACCCTATCTAATCCTCTGATCATCTTGTATACTTCAATTAAGTCACCTCTTAACCTTCTTCTCTCTAGAGAAAACAGCCTCAAGTCCCTCAGCCTTTCCTCGTAAGTTCTTCCCTCCATACCAGGCAACTGCAACATGACCCCATGGCTCCGAAACTCAATTCCTCTACCAATAAAAGCTAACACACCGTACGCCTTCTTCACAACCCTCTCAACCTGGGTGGCAACTTTCAGGGATCTATGGACATGGACACCGAGATCTCTCTGCTCGTCCACACTACCAAGAATCTTACCAGTAGCCCAGTACTCTGTCTTCCTGTTATTCCTTCTAAAATGAATCACCTCACTTTTCTGCATTAAACTCCATTTGCCACTTGTCAGCCCAGCCCTGCAGCTTATCTATGTCCCTCTGTAACTTGCAACATCCTTCTGCACTGTCCATAACTCCACCGACTTTAGTGTCATCTGCAAATTTACTCACCCATCCTTCTACGCCCTCCTTCAGGTCATTTATAAAAATGACAACCAGCAGTGGCCCCAAAACAGATCCTTGTGGTACATCACTAGTAACTGGACTCCAGTCTGAACATTTCCCATCAACCACCACCCTTTGTCTTCTTCCAGCTAGCCAATTTCTGATCCAAACTGCTAAATCACCCTGAATCCCATGCCTCCGTATTTTCTGCAATAGCCTACCATGGTGAACCTTATCAAACGCTTTACTGAAATCCATATACACCACATCAACTGGTTTACCCTCATTCACCTGTTTGGTCACCTTCTCAAAGAACTCAATAAGGTTTGTGAGGCACGACCTCCCCTTCACAAAACCATGTTGACTATCTCTGATCAAATTATTCCTTTCCAGATGATTATACATCCGATTATACATAGTAATTTTACTGAAGATAATTATTTCTGCAGACTGAGAGCAATGAAAATCCAGGATATTTGCCTTACCTGAAGATTTGCAGAAAAAAACACCAAAGATATCACATGTTTTATAAATGTCTGTCAGTAACCAGCGTGCTATAAAACCGTAACGGCTGATTTTCCCCATAACTTTTGTTTCCTTCTAAGTATTATAAACCTCTAAAGAATACTTTCACTGAAAAAGGGAACGTTTCTAACCCTTCCTGTAAAATCTACCACCTCAAAACCACACCAAGTGAAATGGTTTAGAGTTTGGTCGGCTAAGAGTTGCAAATAATTTGTAACCAGAAACTGGAGCATCAATTTAATTCTGAGTGATGAGAAAATGCTTTCATGAGAGTATTTCACCACTGATGTATGAATTGGAGGACATTTACACCAGTTTCCGCTTTTACTGTTTCCCATGTGCTTAACAGGAACTTATTTCACCCTTTGTTAGCATAAACAAATACTTAGTTATTTTCATTTCATTTACTATTCACCGAATTTATTTTTAAGAATACTGAAATTATATTTGACCCTACAACAGGATTACACACACAAACTAGCCTTAATTTCAAAAGCGGCCCAACCTCGCGATCAGATTTCAGTTTACAAAGCTAGATTTCCTTCTACTCATTCAAGCTGCCCATGCCAAACATTGCCAAGTTTCTCAAGCCTCTGCTTAGCCACAAGCCAACAGTCAGAAAGAACCGTACAGTAGTATACTTTGGCTCGCTAGTAACATAGAAATCATTTAAAGAAATTCTGAAGAGACCCAACCAAGACAATTTAGATAAAAAGGAAATAAGCCACAATGATGTAAAACTGAAAACAAAAGCAAAAATGTTGGAACACTGCACAATTGAGATATTTATTTGTGGAGAACAGTGCAGTATCTATGGAAAGGACAGCGCATATTATCATTTCAGATTCATTAGAACAGGTAAAAAATGAAGATAAACTATATTTGAAAAGAAACTGAACAAAGGGAATGTAACTTAATCAATGTCTCTTAAAATGTTTTCTTTTCACTTTTGTTCTTTCTGTTGTCTCATATGTTACTCAGCAGCCATTTAACCATCTCATATTTTCCTTTTAAGCCTTTTCCTGGTCATCCTATTTGCATTACTGTGTTTTTTTAATTCATGTGTGAATGCAGGTAGTAAGTACAGGTCAGAAGACTATACATCGCTTTAAGAATGTTATCTTTTCCTGTGCAAGGTATTGGATGGGTTTCTCCAAAACCCCAGCTGCATATTTTTCGGTGACACGCCATTCGCTGGCGGTGGGATTCCCTATTCCCGCCTCTTGTCAACTGGACTTCCCATAAAAGCCACCCCAGCCACTGGAAAAGCCGTGGGCTGGGGGTGTGCTGCCGGCGGGAAAAGAAAATCCCAACGACTGGAGAAGTCTGGCCAATATCCCACAGGTTGCAACAGCCTAACAGTTCATTTCCTATTGCTGTGCACAAAGGCAGAGGGAAAAAATGAAGTATTTCACAGCTCAATGACCTGAAATGAGCTGAGGCTGTTCATTATCGATTAAAGATAATTTGCGTAAATACTAACTGAAAGTGATTTACCAGTTTTGTAACGTAACAACAAAATTAACATACCCAGTTGTTAATTGGACTATTTAATTACACAATGATAAAACCATTGCACGGATTATTTTATTGTAACTAATCTTCTTGATCGGATATTCAGACAAAACCCAGAAAAGAAGCTACAGTGCCCCAGAGGACGGTATCCATGGAATAATAAAGTTTAGCCTAATGTTGGAATTGGTTATTCGAAGCACTAGAATCAAGGGCAAAACTCATGAACTCGATGGTGGAGGAACCCAGCACATCAGTGCAGAAGACGAGGCTGAAGCATTCCCAATAATATTCAGTCAGAAGTGCCGAGTGGATGATCCACCTTGGTCTCCTCCAGAGGTCCCCAGCATAACAGATGCCAGTCTTCAGCCAATTTGATTCACCCCCATGTGATATCAGAAAATGGCTAAAGGCACTGGATACTGCAAAGACTATGGATCCCGACAACAGTACTGAAGACTAGTGCTCCTAGCCAAGCTGTTCCAGCGACAAAATTGGTGTCTACCCGACAAATTGGAGACCCTGTACACAAAAAGCAGAACAAATCCAACCCAGCCAATTACCGCCGTATCAGTCGACTCTCAATAATCAGCAAAGTAATGGAAGGGGTCAACAGTGCTATCAAGCAGCACATACTTAGCAATAACCTGCTCACTAACACTCAGTTTGGATTCCGCCAGCTACTGACCTCATTATAGCCTTGGTTCAAACATGGACAAACGAGCTGAACTCCTGAGGCAAGGTGAGAATTATCGCCCTTAACATCAAGTAAGTATTTGATGGAGTATGGCATCGGTTTAGAGCCCTAGCAAAACTGAAGTCAATGGGAATCAGGGGGAAACTCTCCACTGGTTGGAGTCAGAGGAAGATGGTTGCGGTTGTTAGAGGTCAGTCATCCCACTCCTGGGACATCACTGCAAAAGTTCCTTGGGATACTGTCCATCTTAACTGCTTCATAATGACCCATCTTCCAACATAAGGTCAGGTGTGGGGATGTTCACTAATGAATGCACAATGTTCAGAACCATTCGCCACTCCTCAGAAAATGAAGCAGTCCACGTCAAATACAGCAAGATCTGGACAATATCCAGGCTTGGGCTGACAATTGGCAAGTAACATTTGTGTCACACAAGAGCCAGGCAATGACCATCTCCAATAAGAGAGCATCAAAGCATCGTCCCCTGACATTCAATGACACTACCACTACTGATTCCCCCACTATCAACATCCTGTGATAAATACTGTGGTTAAAAGAGATTAGAGGCTAGGAATTCTGCGGCGAATAACTCAACCTCCCGACTCCCCAAAGCTTGCCCACAAGGCACAAGTCAGGAGTGTGATGGAATACTCCCGACTTGCCTGGATGAGTGCAGCTCCAACAACATTCAAGAGGCTCCACACCATCCAGGACAAAGCAGGCCACTTGATAGGCAACCCTTCCACAAGCATTCACTACCAATGAACAGTAGCAGTGTGTACTATTTACAAGATGCACGGCAATAAATCATCAAGGATCCTTGGGCAGCACCTTCCAAACCCACGGCCACTATCATTTAGGAGAAGAGCAGCAGGCACCTGGGAACACCATCAACTGGACATTACCCTTCAAGTCACTCACTATCCAAACTTGGAACTATATTGCTGTCCCTTCACTGGTGTAGAGTCAAAATCCTGGAACTCCCTCCCTAATAGCACAGTAGATGTACCTATACCACATGGACTGCAGCAGCTCAAAAAGGCAGTTCAACACCATCTTCTCGAGAGCAATTAGTGTGGTGAAGTACAATCCTGCTGCTGCTGATGGCACAGAGTATCTCATGGATGCCTAGTCTGGAGTTGCTAGCTCTGTTCGAATCTATCCCATTTAGCACGTGGTAGTGTCACACAACACGATGGAGGGTTTCCTCAATATGAAGACGGGACTGTGTGGTGGTCACATCTACCAATAGAGTCATGAACAGATGCCTCTGCAGCAGGCAGGTTGGTGAGGATGAGGTCAAGTATGCTTTTCCCTCTTGTTGGTTCCCTCACCACCTGCTGGATTCCCAGTCTAGCAGCTATGTCCGTGGTGGTACTACCGAGCCACTCTTGGTGAATGGATGTTCAAAGTCCCCCACCCAGAGTATATTCTGCACCCTTGCCAGGCTCAGAGCTTCTTCCAAGTGGTGTTATGTCCCGAAAGATGTGCTGTTAGGTGAATTGGATATTCTGAATTCTCCCTCTATGTACCCGAACAGGTGTGGGAATGTGGTGACTAGGGGCTTTTCACAGTAACTTCATTGCTGGTTTAGCTCACTCGGCTAAATCGCTGGCTTTTAAAGCAGACCAAGCAGGCCAGCAGCACGGTTCGATTCCCGTACCAGCCTCCCCGGACAGGCGCCGGAATGTGGTGACTAGGGGCTTTTCTCAGTAACTTCATTGAAGCCTACTCGTGACAATAAGCAATTTTCATTTCATTTTTCATTAATGTAAGCCTACCTTGTGACACAAATAAAGATTATAAAAAACACATGGAGTATAGATTCATCAGGTGATGGTGGGTGGTACATGGTCATCAGCAGGAGGTTTCCTTGCCCATGTTTAACCTGAAGCCATGAGACTTCATGGGGTCCACAGTCAATGATGAGGACTCCCAGAGTAACTCCCTCCTGACAGTACAGCACTGTGCCACCACCTCTGCTGGGTCTGACTTGCTGGTGAGTCAGGACATACCCAGGAATGGTGGGCGCGATTCTCCGCCCCCCAGGCCTGGTGGGAGAATAGCGGGAGGGCCTCCCGACATTTTTCACGCCCTCCCACTATTCTCCCCCCCACACGCCCGACCCACGCCACGCATCGCTGCTCGCCGTTTTTTACGGATAATAAGGCTTATTGTTTGTAACCTGGACTCCTATTGGTCGCACACCCAACTAAACTGACCAATGAGACAGCCCCACTCATCCACCCCACTACGCGCGTTTTTATGCAGCCCGCCAATGAGGTGCCCGGAATCATAATCGGCATTTTTGAAAAGCCGCCGGGGAAAAGCCGCTGAAGTAAATGCGCTTATTGAATAAGCGCATTTACTTCAACGGCTTTTCCCCGGCGGCTTTTCAAAAATGCCGGTTATGATTCCGGGCACCTCATTGGCGGGCCGCATAAAAACCTTTGTCGGGCCGCATGCGGCCCGCGGGCCGTAGTTTGCCCACCCCTGGTCTAGTACATTGTTGGTAAGGTATGATTCTGTGAGTATGACTTTGTCAGGCTGTTGCTTGACTGGTCTGTGAAACAGCTCTCCCAACTTTGGCACAAGCCCCCAATCGTTAGTAAGGAAGATTTTGCAGGGTCGACAGGACTGGGTTTGCTGTTGTCATTTCTGGTGCCTGGATCGATGCTGGGTGGTCCATCCGGTTTCATTCCTGTTTCGTGTTTTTGTAGCAATGAAGTGGCTTTCTAGGCCATTTCAGAGGCAACCACATTGCTGTGGGTCTGGAGTTACATGTAGGCCAGACCAGGTAAGGATAGCCGATTTCCTTCCCTAATGGACATTCGTGAACCAGATGGGGTTTTTCAACAACGGTTTTCATGGTCATCATTAGACTTTAAATTCTAGATATTTTATGGAGTCCAAATTCCACCACCAACCACGGTAGGATTCAAACCTGGGTCCCATGCGTCTGACTTACTAGTCCAGCGGCAATATCACAATGCCACCACCTCCGCTGGGATAGTATTGATCCCAGAGAAAAGGATTTGTGAGGAACTGACAATTATGAAAGAGCCAATGGGAGGTATAAGCAATCGTCAATAAAGGCTGATCAAACAGAAAGGTACAACGACAGATCCCGTAGTCTCATTTCAGTTCCCTGTAAACTAGTAGAATTGATTATTGGGAGTAAACATTAAGATCAAAAACTAGTTAACAGCAGTCAGCATGGATTCAGAAGGGGAAGGTCATGCTAACCAACTTTCTGGAGTTCTTTGAGGAGGTGACAACCCAAGTGGAAAGAGACAAGTCCTCTGCTTAGGTGTATTTTGATTTCCAAAAGACTCTTGATACAATTTCTACCAAAGGCTGAGAATAAAACTCAAATGTGAGGGATTTCAGCGTGAAGCCTTGGAATTAACAAGGAAGTCTTTGAAGGAAACAATTACTAGGTAAAAGCATTTTGTCAAGTGTGAGGAAGAATAGAGCTATATGCCTCAGACGTGGTCCTTGGAACAGCAGTTCCCTAATTTACATAATTTTCTTGTAATCTGAGAATAAATGCAAAATGGCCCGTGTGTACCCTTAATTTGGGTATGCCGCCCAGGCCAGATTGTTGGACGCAATAGAGTGCAGACGGGATGCATTGTTCCCCCAAGGGGCTCGGAGGGTCAGTCACAGGGCAGCCAGTGAAGCCTGGGAGGAAGCGGTAGCGGCTGTCAGCTCGGGGTGTGTTCCCAGGAGGACTGGCATCCAGTGCCTTAAGATGATCAGTGACCTTCACCGGGCTGCACGAGTGGGGAGGCACTGGCCCTCTGTCACTGCCCTGCCCATTCCACCCCCCTCCGCAAGGTGAGCCTCTACTGGGTTCAAGCTATCATCCATTCCATTTAATAGCTGTATGGAATTTGAGAGGATGAGGGACTGACACCGAGCAGTCTCTTCCACCCTGGGACCATTGCTCCCCCGCGCCACCCCCCCAGATTCACTTCCATCCAACATGCCCTGACCACACCCTCCCGACCACATCTGGGGCCTCTGGTCACAGCACCCCATACACCTTCACAACCCAAAGATGCACAGGGTAGGTGAATTGGCCAAGCTAAGTTGTCCCTTAATATGTAAAAAAAATGAATTGTGCACTTTAAATTAAGAAAAAAAGCAACAGCCTTCAGCCATGCGGCCGGAGGCCTCCACAGTGGGAGTTATGGGTAGTCGGTGGAGCAGACAGGCAGGGGCTGGGCTGCCTTCTTAATGGGTACACACGATCCAGGGGTGGCATGGTAGACCCACGGGCACTGAGACACCGCCCCCCAGGCCAACCTGGGGGAGACAGCCCCCCCCCACACCAATGGCAGCCCACCCCAAGGGAAGCTTTCCCCCCATATCGTGTCCCCCCCCCCCACTGAGCACCGGAGCAGCAACCCCAGTAGCAAAGATGGCTATTCACCTCCTCAGATCTCCGCAGCACCATTCCACCAGCTTCACATTTTTAGAAAGTTGTACTAATCGGAGCCCGCATGACCACTTGATGGGAAGGCGGTTAGATCACGGTAGGCCGTTAGATTGGGGGTCATTCCCGTTAACTGTATGGAGATTGGCCTTAACTGGTGATTACTGGTTTCTCACCATGCCACGGTGGGATCCTGATTTTGCCAAGGGGAGCAGGCTAGTTAGATCGTAAACCGATCGCCGTGGCTCCCGATTTTAGCCTCTCCCACAATCTAACGGCCACATTGAGCTCAAGCGTGACGCGGCAGTAAAATCGCCCCACTGAGTGCCAATGGTAGAGGAAATTAATGTTTAAGGTGGTGGATGGGGTGCCGATCAAGTGAGCTACCTCATCATAAATGATGTAGAACTAGAGTGTTGTTGGAGCTGCACTGAATCAGACAAGTGGAGTGAATTCCTTCACACTCCTGAATTGTGTCCTGTAGATGGCCAACAGGCTTTGGGGAGTCAGGAAGTGGAGTTACTTACCTCAGAATTCCAAACCTCCAACTTGCACTTGTCGCCATAGTACTTATATAGCTAGTTCAGTTCAGTTTTTGGTTAATGGTTCCCCAGGATGTTGATAGTGGGGATTTCAGCGACAGTAATGACTTTGAATGTCAAGGGAAGATGGTTAGATTGTCTTGTTGGAGATGGTGTGTGGCGTGGAGGGGAACTTCCAAGTGGTGGTGTTCCCATGTGTTTTCCTTCTCGCTGGTTGAGGTCACAGGTTTAGGAGGTGCTGTTTAAGGAAGCTTGGCTGTTGTTGCAGTGCTTGATAACGATTAAGTGGGGGATATACTGACATGGGGTTACATATTGTTGTTGAATGCATTTCTGCTTCAGTTAATACCTCACAGTGCTTCATGGATGTCCAGTCCTAGCACGGTAATAGTGCCACACAACGTAATAGAGCATGTCCTCAGTGTGCAGATGTAACCTTGCTAACATAAGGACAATGTGATGGTCACGCTTACCAAAACTGCCATGCACTGGAGACAGACCGACAGGTAAAGATGAGGTGAAGTAGATTTTTCCTACTTTATGTTTCTCATACCACCTACCACAGACCAAGTCTGATAGATATGGTCTTCAGGACTCTGTCAACTTCATCAGTTGTACTGCTACTGAGCTACTCTTGGTGATGGAAATTAGAAGTCCCCGTCCAAGAGTACATTCTCTATCCCTGCTACTCAAATGTTTCTTCCAAGCAGCGTTCAACATGAAGGAGCAGACTGGTCCGTTGAACGAGGATGGGAGGTGATAATCAATAGGGGTTTTTTGTGTCTATTATTTGATCTGATGCCATGAGGCATCATGGGATCCAGAGTCAGTGTTGAGGATTCCCAGGGCCATTCCCTCCTGACTGTAATACTATGCTATTATTTCAGTGGGGCTGTCCTACTGCTGGGACAGGACATACCTAGGGATGGTGATGAAAGTGTCTGGGACATTGGCTGTACAGTACAAGTATGACTAGGTTAGGCTTTTCCTTGACTACTCTGTGGGACTGTTCTGTCAAGTTTGGCATAAGAGTCTTCCAGTGGCTGTGGGTCCATAGTCAAATAGAAGTCAGACCAAATCCAGATGACAGATTACCTCCCCTATAGAATATTGGTGAACCAGTGGTTTCTGGATCATCATTTCCAAGACCAGCTTTCCATTCCACACTTGCGAATTATCAAATTTAAATTCCCCCAACTGTCGTGCTGGGATTTGAATTCATGTCCAGGTCTCTAGATCATTAATCCAGTAACATTACCTTTCATGCTAGATCCGTTTCCCTCACTCCTGATCTCTCGGAATACATGAATTGAAATGGACTGAACAGTTTTCCTCATCCTTATTTATTTATCTTGCAAACGGTGCCTGAATTACAGACTTTGAGTTACCACGCCACAAACAAAATACCTCTCCATAAATTAACATCAGTGTGTTGTAGAATTACAGCTGTCATCCATTCTAAGACACAGGAATAACAAAGTATTCATTGTTGTACTATCCCACTTTTTAGAAAAAAGCAAAACCACACTAGAAACTACTGCCTTCAGTATGAACAGTAAATGCATTAAGGTTTCAGGCCATTTGCAACTTCCTTTGTTGCTGATTAATCGAGCACACTTTTTAATCTTTAAACCAGAAAATAGAAAAAAAAAAACTGCTTTCTACTAAGAAAATATAACCATTTTCAATTCCAGTTGCAATTTTCTGTGAACCATTTTTGCCATTTCCTAAAAAACATATTTGGTAATTTTTCTTAAGCCTAAAAAGGAAATCAAATGCAATTTTTACTAGTACTAACTTAAAACCTGACCGTATGCGCTATCTTCAAATTGTGTCTTACTATCTTTCAAAAGCACTAAATATTTTCCACTGACCTCAATTAGCAGAAGACTTTTAGCAAGATTTCCAATCTATGAGCAAGACATGCATTTACACACTATTAGATGAGGGTTGATCAACCCAAAGTCAAAACCCAAACAGTGAATTATAAACTAGCACATGGGCTACAGCCTCTTAAGGCATGAACAGAATGGAGATGTTTGTATTGCGCTTATGAGGTAGTCAATCTACCATTAAGAAAGGTTCTATGGCAGGTTACCAAGCTATTGCACTACAAGATGTCAAACCAGCATTCGTAGTAGATTCATAGTACACTATATGGGCAACCCAATCTCAGCCGTGCAACTGAAGAAAGGTATCAAATAGAGGCCAAATACTGGTTATAACGAGGAGAAAGCAAACTAAACAGAGTGGAAGAGTTACCTTCGGCCACTTACTCGCAAAAAAAAATCATAACAGCATTACAACATCTCCTAGAAAGATCAATGTTGGGATAAATATCTTTGAAACATGTTCTAAACAAAATTTCTGCTATTTGGCATGTTCCAGAAATGGGAAATGCCAGGTAATCAATTACGCTGGTTAACTAAGATGTAAGGTGGGTTCTGCATTTTCACTCGATCAGAAAGGTCCAGGGTGATCAAGTGGAAGTCTCGCAATACATGTGGAATCAGGCAAATCGAGTAGTGCTGTAGAACAGTGAGAGGCTGAGACCGGAGACAGGGCAGGCTATCACTGGTCAGTTGACACCCCCAGTCAAAAAATAGACTAACCTCAGAATTTGAGTTAATAAAATTGGTAGAGTGCAGGAAACATAAATGTCACTCCTATTTTTGACTTAATTCCATAACACATCTAAAAAAAAAAAAAGCAATTTTTGTAGCAGTTTAGAAAAGGGATGTTCTCGAGCTGATCGGTGATAAATTACAGAAACGCTTGCTGGAGACTTTGGAGGAGAATGCCATAATAGCTTTCTTCATCCCTCAAGATCATCTACAGTTCTTTTGATCATTGGATACATGGCCTACACGGTAAACAAATAACCAATCCCATATTGGAGTACAACATTGTCATTCTCAGGCAAGATGGAGAGAAAGATGACAGCAATTGACTTGAACTGTAAATGTTTCAAATTTAAAAACGACAAAAAAACCCTGCAAAAGTAGGCAAATTTGGCTTTCAACAAAAACAAACAGCATGCAGCCAGACAGGTTAACTAGAAATGGGCACGAAATGTTGTCCTGCCAGAGACACCCATATCCTGACGATGAATAGTGGAGTTGGACACTTTAGGAACTTCAAGCAGTTATTGGATAGGCACATGGAGCACACCAGAGGCGATTCACCAGGATGTTGCCTGGGATGGAAACATTTATGTTATGAAGAGAGATTGGATAGGCTTAGATTGTTTTTGCTGAAGCAGAGAAGACTGAGGGGTGATTGGATTGAGGTGTACAAGATTATGAGGGGCATGGACAGGGTGGATAGGGAGCAGCTGTTGCCCTTAGTTGAAGGGGACACATGTTCAAGGGGAGAGGTAGGAGGTTTCGGAGGGATTGGAGGAAAAACCTTTTTACTCAGAGGGTGGTGACAGTCTGGAATGCACTGCCTGGGAGGGTGGTAGAGGCGGGTTGCTTCGCATCCTTTAATAAATACCTGGATGAGTACTTGCACGTCAGGACATTCAAGTCTATGGCAAATGGGATTAGGCGGGTTAGTTGTCTTGCATGCATCCATTCAGACTCGATGGGCTGAAGGGCCTATTCTGCACTGTATTATTCTGTGATTCTGTTTGGAAGAAAGACCGGGAAGGTAAAGAGACATTTTCTGGGAAATTGATTACGTCATTTCACTGAAGTCGGAGTTTAAATTGATGGCAGCAATGAAAACCGTGGATTAAAAACTTGATAAAGATAGTTTGAAGGAGGGAGGACGATGATGCAAAATCTCCCCCACACCAAATCAAGAAGATGCCAGCAGCACAGATGCATCATGCTAATATTCATCACGATGGTTGAGCAATGCAGCCCAGTGTTAATTAGGGTGCTGACTGGCTACATGCTGAGCAAAAGGTGCAGGTTTGTGCGAGAATGGCACAAGTTAAAGTTGCACTTCTTAAAAGCCAGCCTGCACCTCTTTAAGTAGGTGCAGGAATTATTTCACAAAAGTATTTCTCACAAGGCATAATGAGCATCCATTGAGCAGCAAGACAGTGAGAAAGAACCCAGGTTCCCTGATGCAATTTGAAAGACTTTAATTCAAGAGGTGGAAAGTAGAGACGTCATGTTTCCATAGAGGGATAGGAGGCCCTCGAGACATACATTGATGGAAGCAAGTAACCGTAGAGGGCAATTAAAGGAGGCCAGCCAGGATTACCTTGTTGAAGTGCCACAAAAATGTTCATGACCTTACACGAATGATCATGGTCATTGAATATATGTTCAAAACTCAGTGCCTAGCCACGGCACCACAAAACCGAGACACTGTTCAATCCCCACTCATTCACCAGCAGTCCAACAATCATACTCATGCCTAACATTGAGATTTCACCTCCCGTCTCACAAACTTGCAGCCTCACACCCAATTCTCACAGCTTCCACATACTTTCAACTAGTCAGCTATGACAGACATCACCCAACCACATTGCAACGAACCCACCAACATTCTTCCCTTTCTCCTGCAGGACAAGGTGGCATGCAATAGAAGGGAGGAGTAGAGAACCACTGAACGTCAGACAAAACTGCATCTCCCAAACACCTTGGAGGAGATGGTACTCCAAATTGTTGACACAGACTTGATTTAAGAACATTCAGGGTGATGTTCTTCTTATACACCTTCTCAAATCTCACTTCATCCTCATCCTGCTGTCAGGCATGAAGTACAAGTTGCAGATGGCGAGGCCAATAACCTTCTGCTTTCCACTCACCTGGTTTCTTCATCTCAACCCTCCCCTTCTGCAATTGTTTTCAGATACCCAAGAACAGCCAATGAATCTCAATATCATTACTTAACCTGACAGGGTACAGCCAGCAGCTCAAATATACGCTGCACCTACTTTCAAGGTAGTATAGAGGTGGGGTCAGCACCCGGCCAGTCACCAGACTCAATCAAGAGCAGTTGGCAGTACAGACGGTAAAGACTGCATGTGTGCTACCTCACTGGTCAGAGGTTGCAGACGAGCCCTGCTGCAGGAGGTTCAGATGAGGACTTGGGATGGGTGACATACAGGAAAAAGCTGATGGCATACACAGAGATGTTAGTGCATTGACAGCCCTTCCACATAGCCTATTGGAACTCTCATGAACTATGAAAAAGTGAGCTCCAACCTGGCACAGAACTACCTGAAGAGCTTGGAGCTCATCCTTTCCAGCACGGGACTGGTGAAGAAATAATGTCACCTGACTTCTCCCCCTCCCCCCCACAATGCAAAGTACTCGCCAAAGACTTGGTGGCAAAGGTTACACTCTCATTGTAGTCAGGTTGCTGTGTGGAACACAGTAGACCAGCACATCTTTGGAGAAACACACCAGTATTTATCATAGAGCACACAACCTGCTTACCACCTTCCATCCCAACTACCCCACTTTCTGGAGTGATCCAAGAAGCAGAACAGTTGTTTTCCAATGTTGATGGTTTGTTACATAGGAACCCTGGTAGCAGCATGGATTTTGTTGTAGGAACGTGGTCCATGGTGCGGTCGGGTGGCAGAGGGGAGTCATAAGGCACATGGATTTAGACCTGACCACCAGAAAGTTATTCTCTAGTTCTACTTTTCTCTACTTAGAGAGGTGAAGAAGTCTCCTCTCTTAACACAGGTTCTTTAGACCTTCGGCACAACCGTGCATGGCATGACAGACTGTGTGCTGTTGGCAATGTTGCCAGCTCCAGCCTGGAAGAATACGTAGGTGTAGAAACTTGGCATCTGGCCGCAACATCCTCACCCTGCCAGCAGCTGCAACACCAGTTGGAGGATGTGGCTCACTTAGTGATCACTTCCTTAGTAACACGTAGCCACCTCAGCCACCACTCCTGGCTGAATTGGAGGTCGGAGGCTTGCTCTCTGAATACCATAGGTGAGCGTGGTCTTTTGTTGGGAGTAGCCTTCATCCTCCCTCTGCGCACAGATTTTCCTCTCAGCTGATTATGCTCCATCTCCCTTTAATGCTGTAACCAAAAGCATGGCTTTTGTTGTAGGAACGTGGTCCACGGTGTGATCGGGTGGCAGAGGGGAATTATAAGCCCTGACCACCATAAAGCTATTCTCTAGTTCATGTCTTAGAAATGGCAGCCTCCACCAGGGGGAGTAAACTTTCTGCTTAGAGGCCCTCAAACTCTGGCCATTTCTTGGAAAGATCTAGCACTACACGGCCTTGACTAATAACTTAAAAAGCTCCTCCAACTACTTCTACTCCAAGTACTTCTGCTAACTCTACAGAGTAAAGGAAAGATAAATGCATCTCACCTAAATTCCCATTCTGGTACTTGTAAATAGTGTTAGTAGAGAGGGGGGTCCAGACAGCTGGCCACAAAGAGTGCATATGGGTGCGGGATTCTCTTCTACCCGGTGTTGCGGCCGTACAGGCTCTGAGGAGTGGCCATCCCCTCGCCCCCCCCCCCCCCCCCCCCCCCCCCCCGAGGACTCTGAAGGCCGCCCGTAGAGCCAGGTCCCGGCGGTACAGACCTGGTTTAGACCTGCGGGACTGCCTGAAAACGGGCGGCCGCTCGGCCCATCGCGGGGCGGAGAATCGCGGGGGGGGCACACTGCCAGCGGCCACCGACTGGCGCGGTGCGATTCCCGCCTCTGCCAAAACCACGGTGCCGGAGAATATGGCAGCCGGCGTGTCAGGGCAGGGTTCACGCCGCGCCCCCCCCCCCCCCCCCCCCGGCGATTCTCCGACCAGGCGGGGGGTCGGAGAATCCCGCTCCTGAAGTATAAAATGACAGGTTTGGCACCAAATCAGCACACACCTGTTATTTGTTATCTATACTAATGATCTGGATGAGAATTTAGGAGGCATGGTTAGTAAATTTGCAATGACACCAAGACTAGCGGCAGAGCAGACAGTGAAGAAGGATTGATTGATCTTCATCAATTGGGCTAGTGTACTGATGAATGGCAAATGGAGTTTAATTTAGATAAATTTGAGGTTATGCATTTTGGTAGATCGAATCGGGGTAGGACCTACTCAGTTAATGGTAGGGTGTTAGGGAGAGTTATAGAATTATGAGTTACAGAACAAAGGGGTACACGATCATAGCTTCTTGAAAATGGAGTCACGGATGGACAGGGTGGTGAAGAAGGCACTCGGCATGCTTGGTTTCATTGGTCAGAACATTGAATACAGGAGTTGAGGAGTCTTCTTGAAGTTGTACAAGACATCAGTAAGGCCACACTTGGAGTACTATGTACAGTTTTGGTCACCCTATTATAGAAAGGATAATAATATAGAAAGAATGCAGAAAGGATTCACTAGGATGTTTCCGGGACTTGATGGTTTGACTTATAAGGAGGGACTTTTTTTACTGGAACGTAGGAGGCTTAGTGGTGATCTTATAGAGGTCTATAAAATAATGAGTTTGCATTGATAAGATAGATGGTCAACAAATTCTCAAAGGTTGGGGAATCTAAAACTAGAGGGCATAGGTTTACAGTGAGAGGGGAGAGATACAAAAGGGTCCAGCGGGGCAATTTTTTCCACACAGAGGGTGGCGACTGTCTGGAACGAGCTGCCACAGGTTGTAGAGGTGGGTACAATTTTGTCCTTTAAAAAGCATTTAGACAGTTATATGGGTAAGATAAATATACAGGGGTATGGGCCAAATACGGGCATTTGGGACTTGCTTAGTGCTAAAAACTGGGCAGCATGGACAGGTTGGGCTGAAAGGCCTATTTCCTTGCTGTAAACTTCTATGACTCTAGGCCGAAGAGATGCTGAATGCCATTATGACCTGTTCATTCTGCATATTGCCAGCACAGGCACATCTGCACCATGGCTCTTTCAACTATGCTGAGCTACGCAGACCATGCAGAAGCAGCCAGGAGCAGATTTACTGCCACTTTTAGCCCCACAGGGCTCCAGCAGTGTTGACACCAGTGACATTGTGGAGCTCAATTTTTGATCTGTATGCTGAGGGTAGGGTTTGTTTCTTGATATACAAGGTGAGAATTTGTTCCTTAAACTTTCTGGTCTCATGTTCTCTTTTCAGTATCAGCCAATGGTTGTTCATTTCAATCTCCCCAGGCAGTTGGTTAACGCACAAAGGCAACATAAGTTTTTTCATTTGAAATCAAGGTAGTTTTTTCTTCCATTACATTACAATGAATTTCATAACTGACACTGGGCTTTAATGTGAACCCTTAAGAGTTACGTTTGAAGCAAAGCAACTAAATGTAGAGCTGAAGGACGGCACAATGATGCAGTGGTTAGCACTACTGCCTTACGGCACCGAGGACCCGGGTTCGATCCTGGCCCCTGGGTCACTGTCCATGGAGTTTGCATATTCTCCCCGTGGGTCTCACTCCCACAACACAAAGGTGTGCAGGTTAGGTGGATTGGCCACACTAAATTGCCCCTTAATTGGAAAAAAATAATTGATACCCGAAAAAAATAAACGCATGGCTGCGTGGAATTGGAAGGTGGGTAGGGAAGATTTCTTGAAGTGGCAAATGTAATTTTTAATAACGGTGAGAATAAAATAATTGAGCACAGCCCCATAGGGTGCCTTTATATACTGCAGAAAGGGAAAGATTGGGTGATTTCACTCAGAGTTTTCCAAAAGTATGGAAACATGTTCATCTCTTGTCTATGTAATCTGTAGATTGAAGAAAACAGGGACATGTAGATGATTCTGCAGGCATGTCATTTCTTTATTAACAAAGATACTTGCGGTGTACATTTTGTGCAGTATTTTTTGGCTTCATGTAGCAATGCCATTTTATTTTAATGGGAGCTAATATTTAAGACTTCCTAAGATAGATTCAGAAAACACACCATTATTAATTCAGTATGCAGCAGCAACCAATCTGGAATCCTTTAACAAACTCAGGTCTGTCAGAAGCACCTAAATAAAACCACTTCAAAAGGACATTTTCAATACTTCAATGAAAGAAAGCTCTTCATTGAATGACCCACTTGCACAGTACGCCACAAAAGTAGCTTGGAGAAGAGTTAAAGTCCAAAACGATAATTTCACAATCAAAAAATGTTATAACTTGACGGAAAGAAGTCATTCAAAGTATTCCACATAGCTTTTCCTTATTTATCAGCAAGGAAATTCATGCAACTTATTTTTTAAAAAGGGAAGCTATCAATAGCAACTTGCACTTACAAAGTACAATTAAAAGGAAAATCCCAACGAATCTGCAAACAGATGTGCTGAAAATCGATTCAGAACCAGGAAACAAAATACATCGGGAGGAGTGAACTGGATTGAAAACATGAGATCTGTGGAGATTTTTAAAAGGTAGAGAGAGGTAAAGGGAAGGAGTTCCGTACAGCAGGTCAAGGCCACTAATGCCTTCCAGAAAAGGTGCATCAAGTGGAGGGTGGGGCAGAATGCACAATTTAATGATGCTAAAGTATTACAAAGATTAAAGAGAAGTGGTGGAGAGATTGAGCTGGTTATAATCAATATATTTGAGTAAGCTGATTGGGAACTAGCTAGGCTTGAAGGTCTATTGAGAATTGCAGAGGTGCTGCTGCATGAGATGGATGAAAAACCACTGCTAGAAATGCTCTGGCTGTCTTTACAACTACAAATTAGGAGCAGAGTAAGCCACTCAGCCCCTCGAGTCTGCTCTGTCATTCAATAAGATCATGGCTGATCTGACTGTAACCTCAACTTCATATCCCACCTACCCCAAATAACCACTCGTTATGTGTTGCCAAAAAGAAAATGACCCATGGGCTTTCATCTTCCGCAATAATCTTTGATGTGGAACCTTATCAAATGCCTTCTGGAAATCAGTACATCCACTGGTTTCCCTTTATCCACAGCTGGTTTAACATGATTTCCCTCACAAAACCATGTTGACTGAGTTAGTTTGGCATTGTGGGAAGGATGGAATGTGGAAGGGTTTAGAACTTTATGTTTTAAACAGTCGCTTTAATTTAAGGTAAAATTAAATAATGGAGATCCTGCATCGGAAGACAGGCCTGAAAAATCAGAGGAAGCTTAATCGGCAACTTTTTTGTCTGATCTGGTTCGGATTTATTGAACGACCAAAAAGTTTTCACTCAGTTTAGTGAGATATTTTATTCTTCATGGAAATATTACTGCATTAAGTTTAAGATAAGCTTACAGTAAGCATGAAAATGAAATGAAATGAAATGAAAATCGCTTGTCACGAGTAGGCTTCAATGAAGTTACTGTGAAAAGCCCCTAGTCGCCACATTCCGGCGCCTGTCCGGGGAGGCTGGTACGGGAACTCCCGTAACTCCCGTGAACTCCATCAGAACTCCCACAACATTTAACATTTATTCTTCTTCAACTATATAGTTTATTATAAACAGGGGTATTCTATATGTTCTTCTCTTTTATTTTCCCCAGCTTTTAATGGAAACTTTTCCCCCAACTTTTAATGGAAAATTTAAAACGTGACATAAACCTGCAAGCTGGTTAATTTATTACCAGCCATTATTCATCTTTATTTCCCAATTACTATTTATTTTAAAAACTTACGCATTATGTCCTTGCCAAGTCCAAGTAACTGTGTCCTGTTGGAAAATATTTTTTGTAATTAGTTTAATCATTTACAATTTAATCCTTGCCAAATATCAAGCTCTTTATATTAATGCAAATTTCTGCATTATTGCTCTTGTGGAAAGAAAAGCTTGCTCTGCTAAAAAGATACACTCACAATGTAAGCAACTGAAATACAATTTATCTTTCATTAACAAAGCTGATTTTGATG
Organism: Scyliorhinus canicula; assembly: GCF_902713615.1. Classification (NCBI taxonomy): domain Eukaryota; kingdom Metazoa; phylum Chordata; class Chondrichthyes; order Carcharhiniformes; family Scyliorhinidae; genus Scyliorhinus; species Scyliorhinus canicula. The sequence continues at coordinate 59,964,765 of NC_052154.1, read as the reverse complement.
AAGAACTTTTAAGTATTTAATTTTTCTTGATAAATGAATTAACGAGTGACTTAATAGTATATAAAGTGAAGTTGAATTGCCAGATTCAGAAGTGAGTGAAGGATTTATGATTGATAGCTTCGAAGCTCAAACATTATCATGCAGAATTTTATCAGCTCTCAATGGGCCACTCAACAACTTCCAATGCATGAATTGTTACTCTACTTACTTTGATAAAATCTGGAACCAATACTTAGTTCAATTAAATCTTCACATTCTTCCTAAATGAATGATCCAAGCTAGTGTGAAAATCTATAAACATGCAGCTGACCAGTGCGAATGTGAGTGGTGAGGTTTGAAGAGCTCAAAGCAATTTAGACAAGTTGAGTGAATGGGTAAACATATGGAAAATGCAGCATAATATGGATAAGTATGATGTTATCGCTTCGGTAAGAAAAGCAGAAGGGCATAATATTATTTAAATGATGATTGATTAAGAAATGCCGATGTACAAATGAACCTGGCCTGGGTGTCCTTGTACACCAGTCGCTGAAAACAAGTATGCAGGTGCAGCAAGCGGTTAGAAAGGCAAATGATATGTTGGCCTTCATTGCAAAAGGACTTGAGTACATGAGCAAGGATGTCTCACTGAAACTGTACAGGGCCTTTGTGAGACCACACCTGGAGTAGTGTTTGCAGTTTGGTTTTCTCTCCCAAGGATATACTTGCCACAGAGGCAGTGCAGCAAATGCTTAGCAGACTGATTCCTGAGATCGCGGGATTGTCATACGAGGAAAGATTGGGCCAACTCGGCCTTTATTCACTGGAGTTTAGAAGAATGAGAGGGCACCTTATTGAAATTTTAAAATTCAGACAGGGCTGGACAGACTGGGTGCAGGGATGATGTTTCCTCTGGCTGAGGAGGTCTAAAGTGAGCGGTCACAGACTCAAGGTACATGGTAGGCCACTTACAACTAAGATGAGGAGAACATCTTCACTCAGAAGATGATGAAGTGTTGGAATTCTCTACCACAGAAGGCTGTGGAGGCCAAGTTACTGAATGTATTCAAGAAGAAAGTAGATACATTTCTAGACTCTAAAGGCATCCTGGGGTATGGGGAGAATATGAGAGCTAGCGTTGAGATAGAGGATCAGACATGTTCATATTGAATGGTAGAGAAGGTATGAATGGCCGAATGATCCTATTTTGAAGTTTCTATTTCTGCATACGAAGTGATAGATGCATCTTAATCTCTTGTTATAACTTGGCAGAAATCCAAAGATTCTTCTCCTAGTTGTTTACTTGGATAAGAGGGAATAAACCCAGAATGCCAAATGATACAAGTAAATCAATATGTTAGACTTGGCTGTGAATCTCCAGAAATATATATTTGGACTTGCAAACACGGAGTCACAAATTGCAATCTCACTTTTCAGCAAATGTGAGACCAACTATTCTCATGTTGGTGAGGAAAATACAAGAATAGTTTGCAGATATAAAGAGTGCAGAAACTATAAAGAGCAATCAGTGTGGTCTTGGAAGCATTAGGTTATTCCTCACACACTAAGTGGAGTTCTTTTTGGGAAACAGAAGTCATTCCAGTATAATAATAATTATTATTGTCACAAGTAGGCTTACATTAACATTGTAATGAAGTTACTGTTAAAATACCCTAGTCGCCACACTCCGGCGCCTGTTCAGATGAACGGAAGGAGAATTCAGAATGTCCAAATTTCCTAAAAGCACTTCTTTAGGGACTTGTGGGAGGAAACCGGAACACCCGGAGGAAACCCAGACAGACACAGGGAGAACATGCAGACTCTGCACAGACAGTGACCCAAGCCGGAATTGAACCTGGGACGTTGGCGCTGTAAAGCAACAGTGCCAACCATTGTGCTACTGTGCTGAATACTGTTATCTATCCTACAATGTGGAAAAGTGTTCAAATCTATGCCTTTCAACATCCAAGGATCTTCAGAAAAAGGAAAAATGCATCAATAATATGTAAGATTCCAAAGATGCCTGAAACACGAAAACATCTGGCTCCGGGTTGACAGTCTGCTATACATTTCTTACCATATTACTTTGATTAACTAAGTTTAGGGCCTGGTCATATACATGACACATTATAGTAACAATATTAAACTATCTTTTAAAGCAGAATTTTGTGCCTTGACTGCGCCTTGACGGCCATCATATTTGGATTAATGGTTAAATCTCAGTACTTGGTGAATTCAACGCACTTGCTTATTATTGAGTACTTCAAGTCGACCAAACTTATACTTCCAAGATACAATGATTAACTCAGGACACAAATCTTGGATTACATGTTTCCTTAAGAAGTGTTAATTGTAATTTCTCAGAATCAAACATGGAGATTGCAATCTTGGGTGTTTTGGGGTAATTACCTTCCTTTAACCCAAGAGACCAAATGAGTTGGGACAATTTATATCAGTACAGACGCTATTAGGTTTTGTGGCAGGGTTAGGCTCAATGGCTTTTTCTCAATGTATGCTCCGAAGTGAGCAGTGTAAAAGTCAGAGTGAAAATTGATACCCATTTCTACTTCATTGGTTCAAGATGTCTAGCCGAGAAGAAAAGATGGGAGATGGTGAAATAAAATTGTACACACAAAAACTCACCAATCTGTTTGGGTATCGAATAAGTACTGGCTGTACGGGAACTCCAGGAATAAAAGCGCCTGTAAACATCAGAAACAGTTATGATCCTAATACTTTTTTTGAGGTTTAAAACAGTGCCCTCTTGACTTAAAAAATAGTGGAAGTATTAAATCTGGTGACTGGAGAGACCAGAGATTGAGAAATGTAGTAAAATATGGTAATACGTGGGGCTGATCATTGGAAGGAGATGACATATTTGGGTATTCTGCTGCGCGTGAAGTTTGTCGTATCCCCATATCTTAACCCTTCATAAAAAAATTTCAGGAGTAACAATTCATTTTACTTGTGGGCAAATATTACGTTTTCTGATTACTTGTGACACATCAATTGCGTGCATCAGAAATCTACTGGAACAATAATGTAACTATTTGTGAATTACATTTGCCCAGCATTTCAAAAGGAAATGACTTTTCACCACATATTTGAAGGCTGGAAAGGAAAGATTTTATATATTTATAAAATAGACACCTCTACCAACATGCTAAAATTACATTAAAACAAAGAGTAAAAAGGTAGGAGCAAGGCAAGCTTAAATCCCTTCAAAGGCTCCTTTCTAGTTTTAATTCTTTCTCTAGTAAATGAGCAGGAAATTCTCAGTTACAACCATTAAATTGACAATGACAGTCCAATTTGAAAGGTTGTGTGTAAAGTACATATTTAAAACTTGGACATAAGAATGGAAATTTAACCAGAACAGTTTACTCACCTGATTTGAAAGTAATAAGGCAAGTGCGATTTGTACAGGTGCCTTCTGGAAAAATCATCAGCTTGAAAGAAAAAGAATGGTACTTCAACCAAACAGTTTTGATACTGAACTAAAGTCTAATAAAACTTAGAATTTACACAATTGCATTGATTCACGTGTGATTAAAATACCTGAGGCCATTTCCCTTTGGACTGTGCACGCTTTGTAATCTCTTCAACAGTTTTCTTCCGCGAATTTGTCTCAGTGCGTGATACCAACACAGGTTGAGAACAACGCAGCAAACCTAAAACACAAAAACAAAAGGCTGTACAAACTCTTTCCCCCATTATTTTTAATTAGTGTCATTACCTTGGAAAAAAACAACCGATTGACACAAGACATGAGGGTAGATACGGCAGAGGTTTAAAAAAATGTAATACCAAGAGTAAAGTTCATTTATCAAACTGAGAATCCCATTTATACATCTGTAGCATTATTACTGAAATAATTCTACTGAGTGCCACGTTGAAGTGTTTTTTCAATAAAATATTTCACCAGTATTTTCAACTGCCTCAACTCGGCTCATTTGGGAATGTTTTTGCATTAGAACATCTCCAGTTGAATTATTTTAAAAAGATCAAAAAATAGTACTTAAGAAGTAAAGGAATCAATATTGTGGAAAGGAGTACGGTTTCACTTTTGAGCATCTAGTTTAAGAGTCAAGTAAGTCTAGTCAGGAATGTCACCAGTCTGTGCAGAATACAGCTCCTCCGGGTGCTCCGGTTTCCTCCCACAGTCCAAAGATGTGCGGGTTAGGTGGATTGGCCATGCTAAATTGCCTGTAGTGTCCTAAAAAGTAAGGTTGGGGGGGGGGGGGGGAAGGTTGTCGGGTATAGGGTGGATACGAGGGTTTGAGTAGGGTGATCATTGCTCGACACAACATCGAGGGCCGAAGGGCCTGTTCTGTGCTGTACTGTTCTATGTTCTCTCTGATGTAACAGTGTACCAAACCCTCCGACGTTTGAAAAGGATCTTTAAAGCACCCATATGAGATTTCTTTTTCCCCACTTCTAACACCAGCCACCATTTACAGCTGGAAATTTGGGATGCATTCGAACAACAACCTATATTCATCATCCCAAGTCACTTCATAGGAGCTTCATAAAATAAAAAAATGACTGAGCAGCAAGGGAATTTTTAGGCCACACAACCAAACAAATTTGGTCAAAGAAATAGATTTTTTTTTAAGGAGCGTCTTAAAAGGAGGAAATAGAGGAAATCAAGGAAGAGAGGTATAGGGAGAGTATTTCAGAGCTTTGGCAGCTGAAGGCATGGGCACCAATAGTGAAGCAATTAAAATCAGGGTTGCTTAAGAAGCCATAACTATATAAGTGCAGATTTTGTGTAGAGTTGTGGAGCTACAGGAGATTACAGAGATAAGAAAGGGCAACAAGGCCAGGGAAGATATGAAAACAAGGATGGGAATTTTAAAATCTAGGTGTTGCATGACTGGCAGCCAACATAGGTCATAAATAATGGGATTTGGTGCTAATTAAGAAACGGGCAGCAGAGTTTTGGATTGCCTCAAATTCAGGGAGGGCAGAGTATGGGAGATCAGCCAGAAGTGCAGGAGAATAGTCGAGTCGCTGGCGGGGGTATGAGGCGGGACTCCTTGATATCGGGGCTGGGTTGTGGGGAGAGGCAGCATAAGATTATGCTCTATGCGGATGATGTGGTGGTGTTCGTGTCGAAGCCGGATGTCTCCATTCCCGCTGGCATTGACATGGTGGATGGGTTTAGTGCCTTCTCTGGTTACAAGATTAATTTTACAAAGTTCAGAAGCTATGCCTGTGGGAGAGTGGAGGGGGAAACCTCCCCCTCCCTTATTTTCCTTTTTGGTGGACCACATAGGGATTTAAGTACCTGGTGTTTCAACTGCCCGTTCTTTTCGGCAGTTATATGGGGCTAACCTTCCTCAGTTGATTGTTTCTATTAGGTGGGATTTGACTTGTTGGTCTTCCCTGTCGGTCTCATGGCTGAGCAGGATTGTCTTAGTTAAAATGAATGTGTCGCCTAGATTTCTATACCCCTTACATATGTTGCCAATTTTGTTGTCAGCTAGAATCTTATAGATTAATAGAATGTCTTTATTTGGAAAATGGAAAAACCTCTTCTAAAGTTTGCCAATGCAGCTCCAATATTCCAAGGGGGGTTTGGGTGTCCCGAATATTAGGCTGTATCAACTGGCCACCCACCTTAGATTTATGAGAGATTGGATTAGGAAGGACCCTGCCTCCATTTGGCTGGATATTGAAACAAAGTAGTTTGTTATTTTATGGGGACAATAGGACAGGTTCTGCTAGATGCGCAAATTCGATTATTGTTAACATTCTTAGGGCATGGAGAATCTTCGACCAACTAGAAGGGAGATCCAACCTGTCTTCCACTCCTTCTCCCATCCAGGGCTGCCCAGATTTCCTGCAAAGTCTTAAGGACCATAGATTCAATACTTGGAGAGATAGAGGCATTTGGAGGCTGGGAAACACATTCAGTGACCTTCTGGTCATCCTTTGAGCAGCTATGCCAGCTACTTGATATCCAAAGATGCTGCTTTTTATAAGTATCTGCAACTAAGAGACTTTATCCTGAATAAAACAATCCTGCATCTAATCATAGAATGAATTTACAGTGTAGAAGGAGGCCATTTGGCCCGTCGGGTCTGCACCGGCCCTTGGAAAGAGCACCCTACCCAAGACCACACCTTCACCCTATCCCCATAACCCAGTAACCCCACCTAACCTTTTTTGTTTGGACATAAAGGGCAATTTAGCATGGCCAATCCATCTAACCTGCACATCTTTAGACAGTGGGAGGAAACCGCAGCACCCGGAGGAAACCTATGCAAACACAGGAGAACGTGCAGACTCGACACAGGCCATGACCCAAGCTGGGAATCAAACCTGGGACACTGGAGCTATGAAGCAACTGTGTTAACCGTTGTGCTACCGTGCCACCCAGTAACTTCTCAATTTCCTCGCTCGAAAAAAATCCTGATTTCTACAGAGCCTAGACGAGTGATTAGCAAGTTCAATGATACCTTGTGCTTTAAATCCTGTGTTGGATCCTTGTAGTCTTGGGAAAAAGACTCAACAATTAATATTGATGAGAAAACATGGGGCAGTATATGGAATTATGCCAATAAATATTTGGTTTGTAATTGAATGAAGGAAACTCAAGAAGGAGACATAATCCAATCTCTCATAAATCCAAGGTGGGAGGCCAGTTGATACAGCCTAATATTCAGGACACCCAAACCCCACTTGAAATATTGGAGCTGCATTGGCAATACTGCACAATTTACATATCACACTTGTCTGAGACAGAGGTTTGATCCTACTATATTCCTGATGTGCGCAAAGCGCCTGGTTGTCGAGGGTGATTATATACATTGTATATGGACCCGTGTTAAGATTCAATCCTATTGGTCTGGTGTAGTTAGGGAGCTTAAAATTATATCTGACAGAGCCTTAGAGTTTAATCCTTTGTTCTTAATTCTGAGTCTTCCAGACAGGAGAATTACAGATGAGAAATTGATTTCATATGCACACTAAGGTATGCAGTGGTTACAAAAAAAAATACTGTGGCACTATTGCTGTTATGATAAACATCTCCTTTGAGGATATTTTAAACATTATTAAATGAGCCTGGCATGTGGAACACAAACTTATTACACTCTTGCTTGTGGTCAGAGTTTCCACTCGTTTAATTTGTTAGTAATTTTCTACTGACCGTTTAGCAATATTTTAATACCATTATGTTTGGAATGCATCAATATGCTTTCAACATTTTCCTCTGTGCTTTTATTTTTATTGACATAGATAACAACACTTCAAGAAACAGACTTGCAAAATGTTACATTTTAACACCTCATTATCACATACTCATAACCCAAACACAAAATTACAACCAAAACATTTAGCAAGTTTTCTAATGTGAATTTAAAGCAAAATGTGCAACCAAAACAATGATAAATTTAAAATAAACTCACATCCAAACAATGGAATGTCCGCATTCTCTGCTCTTGAGACAATTGATGGCATCTCAGCAACGATATTCACAACTGCATCAAAAAAAGTTGAGTGAGGAGCAACCACAAGAATCGGCGCCTCAGCTACTGTGGCCTTTTTTCCCGTCACCTTAATTTGTATGAAGCCCACACAGAAGAAAAATGCACGTCCCAAGGTTCTCAACACAAATCGTGAAACATGGCTGTAAATTAAATTAATTGATATGAGAAATTAGCACTTCCTCCAGCTTAGACAATGAGAACACATGTTACTTTTTTTTTTAAAGTGGGGGGGGGTGGGGGGGGGAGGGAGAAGAGAGACGAGGCAGTGGAGAAGGGCAAGAATATAAAGTATCTCTATCTTCCTTCCTGCCAGAAAAAAAAAACTAATTTCAAACTATAGACATTGAAGATTTTCTGTTTGTGTCTCCTTTGCAAGTTTTGCAAACAACAGACAATCTTGTATAAACTTCAATCATAATAGTCACAAAGGAAATATCAAACTTCTCAAGGCAAAGTTCAAATTTTGAAGTCCAATTTTTAAAACTGGTGACATGCTTGAAAGTAACATGTAAGTGACTGTATGCATCACCTGTACAGAAAAATAGTTAAACAAATTAAGATTCTAGCAATTTCAAAATGAGATTATGATGATTTTTGAAGAAGATGAATAGCGGTACTTTAAGTTCCCCAATCTGGAGCAGAGCACCAATCCCCCAATATTAATACAAATTGATCTTTTCAAACTGAGCTTTACAAAAAATATAAATAAAATAAACCATAATCACATTGCATTATCAATGATACCATCAATGTCCTGTGGGAATCACTGGACAGGTCAAATCAAATGGGCATAAAGTGTCTGTTTAGTTATATTCCCGTTTGTCTTTCTAATGGTTGTTCATCTGCCTGGTTTGTTGAGCTTTGTATGGTGTAAATCACTCATTTATTTTTTATTATTTTGGAATGTCATTTACAGCTAGTAAAACCATGAGCTACCTCTTTTTGCTTTTGTTAGCACAACTATATTTACCTCCACCTATTGTACCCCGAGCTGATGTTATGAGGCATGAGCATCCAACCTTTGGCCTAGGGCTACATGATTCTCAAGCCCCAAAAGTCCAACACAAGGCAGTTAATGTGCAACAATGTACAGTTTTGTTTCTTGTTGGTTAGTTTGGTCTGCTTGACATTCAGCAGCACAGTGGTCTGGAAAGGGCAGATTTTAGTTTGTTGCTTTACTTGTAGATATGGTCTACATCAGAACACCAGGAACTGCCTCGATCGGCAGTGAGAGATGTACGCAAATTAACAGGGCAAGTAAATATGCTGCAAGTAAACTCCTCAGTACACCCCTACACATTCCACAGATAAATTGTGCAAACCTCTACAAAAGACTCTTTCCACGCCACAACAAATCTAGATTTAGCTAAATACTAAATGATATCCACAAAGATCTGGAGAAGTTTGTGACTAATAATAATAATCTTTATCACAAGTAGGCTTACATTAACACGGCAATGAAGTTATTGTGAAAAGCCCCTAGTTGCCACACTCCGGCGTCTGTTCAGGTACACAGAACGTTCAATTCACCCAACAAGCACATCTTTCGGGACTCGAGAGGAAGCCGCACTGGGAGGAAACCCACACTGACACAGGGAGAAGGTGCAGACTCTGCACAGACAGTGACCCAAGCCAGTGGCGCTGTGAAGCACAGTGACGTACTACATTTCCCCTGTGATTTGTCCCTCGTCTTTATATTGCTTAAATCTGACTTTATCTTCCCAGACTATAACTAAGGCAACAAAATTTCCAGATACTTACTCGAAAAAGTCCAGACTCGCTATGATATTTTTTTCACCTTTCTGCCAACAACAGTTCCATTTATTCTCTCTGTTACCTTAGTTTTCCACATCAGAGGTCCTGAAACAGCTTTTTTCCTTTGATAATAACCACAATTGAGGAAAAGTCGAGGGTAGGAGTTGTAGCTGACCCATTTCCTGCATCGCTGCTCTCCTCTTCACAAGATCAATAGTCCTCCTTTAGTTGGTGCTCCAATACACATACCTCTGCATTCCCCAGATCATCTTCCATCATCTACATTGCGATCCCATCAACCATCATCTTCTGGAGATTATTCACTCTCCCTTCCCCTTTGTTTCCTCTTCCTCATACGAGCATAGAAAGATGCAACACCTTAGTGCTAGTTTCCACACTGAGTGTAAACTTTCAATTCTTCACTTCTTTTAAAGCATGTATGGTCACAGGGCTACTTTTCCTTTTGCACCAATAGATGGCATATTTGATTTGTAATTTTAGCCATTGCTCTCCTGTCCATCCTGTGTTTAGGTCAGTCATAGATCGAAGATATTCAACCATTTCCTTTTCTCAATTCTGAAAAAGGATTCCTACCCAAAATATGAACATACTTTATCCAAATGACTGAAGATCAAATTTTACTTCACGAGCTTTGTCACAGCATTATCTGAGCCTCTTGTGACATTCCCAATTCAACTCGGTGCGGAGGTGCAGCATATTTAAATAACTAATCCTGGAATTTGTGGAGTAATGTCAGAATGGGAAGACCAGTGTATATAACTCGGTATGTTACAGTGAATGGCCACTGCCCAGAGTCATGCCTGCCTCATTTTATCTGCTGCTGAAACCCTCATTCATACCTTTATCTTTAGACTTGATTATTCCAATACATTTCTGGCTCACTAGCTTCCCACATTCCTTACTTGCAACAAGTCCCTACCAGCCTTATGCTTGCTGGCTTACCCTGGTTTCCCAGTAAAATGGCAGCTCAATTTTTAAATGATCCTTATTTTCAAATCTTTCTACTGTCTTTCCCGTCCCTGTAATCCCCCATAGACCAAAATGCTCTCATCTAATTCTGACCTTGAGCATCCTGGATTTTAATTACTCTATTAGTGGTGCTACCTTCAGCCCTAGACTGAAGTTCCTCCCCCCCCCCCCCCCCCCCCCCCCCCCAACACCCTTGAAGACACTCCTTAAAATCTACCTGTTGGCTCGGCATTTAATTTTAATTCATAATGCTTGTGTGAAGTGCCCTAGGTTAAATGTGTTGAATAAATATACATTGCTGTTGTTATATGTTCCCAGTTGCACTGTTTCAGGAAATATTATACCACTATATTTTAACGTCAATTGTTTATGGGAAAGGATGGACAGGGAGACAAATGATTGGTGAAAGCAAGAAATATGTAATCAAATACACACAGCTAAATAAAATCTTCTAATCCATTACGCTAAATCTGCTAAGCATATTCATTGCATTAACTCTCTAACCATCTGGTGCAATTAGTCAATAAATATTGACCAATACTCCTTTCAGTAAAAGACCAGAGGGATTTGTTTTAGGTGCGCTTATAAAGATTTTTCAACCCCTTCATCATCTAACTCGATATAAAAAAAGACAATTAAAGCAGTGTTTTTTTAAAAATATATTCCTAAGGATTACTGGGCAGATAAGCATTGTTCAGTCTCTAAAGGAAATAATGCAGCCAAGAACTTCAGTCACATTACTAAAGTCATTTATGATTTATTTACCTATGAATTACCCTCCTTGAATTTTACAAGCTTTTAATAGTTTGAGGCAATGTTACAAGACACTATTCCAATAAATTGATTTTAGTTTGAGCTAATGGATTCAACGCAAAAGTGATGAACAAAATAAGAAGTTTTGAAGTGCTAAATGCTTAATAATAAAGCAGATGCATAGCAACGAGAAGCAATTATAAAACCTACTGACCAGTTACAAAACAATCACTATACCATGACAAATGATAATGCCATAAGTATATTCCAGCATATTTTTGTGCAACCTAAAATTTGTACAACTTCCATCCAGAACATATATGTAATGAACACAAGAATATGTGAACTGCAACGGAATTATCTTAAAAATTGATTAAGAAATTAACAAATAATTCACGACGTAGTAATTACAGCTGAATAATTCTGAAACAAATGTTTCTTTGACTATCAAAACTGGTCAGATGTGCTATAATGTACAACGTCATCCTTTTAAACTACTCTCCCTCAATCCCGACACTTTCTAACAGTTAATTTTGCTTTCCGATACATCAATTTCCTGAAGAAATCCATAATATGCTCCAAGTCACATCATCCAGCTAACCACAAGTTTCCATCACACCAGAGTACTCACCATCAATTTAAAGAGCGTCATTAGGTTATAACCTTTTAAAAACAAAGCTTAATCAATGCATACTACAAGGTAAACCCGAACGTCCAATATGTACCGAGAAGCACAACGTCAAAATGAGCTTACTCTGCATAATCAGGCATCAAGCACATTTCCGTTTTCAGTAAAATGGTTTATTGTAAAGGTCCCCACCTTTATAAATAAAAAATACGCAGCTCATGGTACATCAACCTGCCAATGGCGCAATTACAATAATGGCTTTGGATACAGCAAATGCTGCAAACACGTTGCGTTACAAAGGAGATAGCAACCAAATGAGGTAAATTTTAGACATGTATGCACACTAATTAAATCTGGGGAAAGGTCCTGGGGCATCACACCATCAGAGTTAAGAAGCGTTCCTGAAAACTACAGACCAACATGTGTAATAATTAACTTGAGGAAAGTTGATAAAGTGAGCCGATTTAAAATAGGAGAAAAGCATAACACAACCAGGTTCCCACAAATTTACATGCACTGTATCCAAAAGTTTAAATATGTTGCAACATATTCAAATTATTTTTCCAGCTATTTTTGGAGTAAGGTCAATGAGAAGACGTGTATGTAAAATTTGATATTTTATTGTGAATGGCCCCGCCTATTTCTACCCCTTAACAGTGCCTCGATTCATGCCTGCCTCAGCTTATTGGCTGCTGGCTGAAACCCCCATTCCGAACACTCCGATCTTTAGACTTGATTATTCAAATGCATTTCTAACCAGCTTCCCACATACTACCCTTCTTAAATTTAAGATCATACAAAATGCTGCTGCCTGTGTCCTCCTCATACTGAGGCCCGTTTACCTGCCAGCCGTGCGCTCTCTGGCCGAAACCAGACTGGTTTCCGATCAAGTGATGTAAAAAAAAAAAAACACTCTTTGATTTCCCAGATTCTAATTAGTATAGTAAAGGTGGTGATGCCTTCAACCACTTCAGCCTTAAACTTTGGAATCCCCTTCTTACATCCCTGTCTCTCCTCCCCCCTTTAGAACGCTCCTTAAACCCATCTCTTTGACCACCTCCCATTTGTGGCTCATCTACCTCATACAAAAATTAGAAATACACAGTTTCAAAACTGTTTGCTGGATGAGTATTGGGTCAATCGCTCAATATCTGGATGAAGTAAATCTATATTGCTCAATATCGCGATGATGTCAATCGATTCAATGTTTTTGGAGCCTTTAGTAGTTCACCTAGTCACTCCAGCAGTTATGCTGATATTGTGTAGTGCAATATTTTGCCACACATTTAAGGTGTAAAGAAGCTTAATTTATTGTGTCCTATATGAAGTGCTAACTTCTCTTATTACACTATATGTGCACTATCTTGACAGCTACTATTATACAGATTCGAAACAGGTTCCTATTGTGGTCTATGAGGCAAGAAATGTTATAATATCATGACTATTTGTCAATGCCCACATGCTTTCTCACAGATACTGGGGATGGGCGGGGCTGGAAAAACTGGGAAAGGCAACACTTATTTACATTGGCAACCTCTCTCCAGGGCGAACAGATTGGATCATCACAGAATTGTTACGGTGCAGAAGGAGGTCATTTAGCCCATCATGTCTGCACTGGCCCTCCAAACGAGCATCATGAATTAGTGCCATTCCCCTGCTTCGTGTGATGTATTCATACATCAAAATGTATTCAGGAGCAAATTCAATAAAAAAGTTCAAAGGAGCTACAGCTTTATGAACACGGATGTTACAAACTGGATTCTAACAATTGTCAAGTCTAAATAACTTGCAATCTTTTGATTCCTTCCAAACATTTTGCACAGGATTATCAAAGACTTTGTAACTGGGTGAACTACTAAAAGCTCTGGAAAACATTTCATGGATTTGTTTCATCCAGATATTGAGCGATTGAACAAATATCTCTAACTCTATCCAACAGCTATTGAAATATGCCCATGTTGTTTCCAATTGAGGCAATTTACATATGTTACATATGTCTTAGAGCTGTGAAAGGAGGCAGATCCAACTGTGGAAATTATAGAGGGATTTCCTTACTCTGCGCCACAGGAATGGTCATCACAAGAATCCTCCTCAACCGCCTCCTCCTAGTGGCTGAAGGGCTCCTCCCATCAAAAGGCACAATGAACACTATCTTCAACAAATCCAGGAAAAGTGCAGGGAGAAGCATAAATCTCTATACATGGTCTTCCTCGATCTTACAAAAGCTTTCGACTCTGTCAACTGTGAGGGATCCTTCTCAAATTTGGCTGCCCGCAGAAATTTGTCACGATTCTCCGCCTGCTCCACCAACGACCTCCAAGCCATGATCCTCACCAACAGAACCACCACAGAACCAATATTTGACTGGGGCCAAACAGGGCTGCGACGTCACACCACGTCTTCTCCATTCTTGCAGAAATACTTCACCCCATCACCCTGGAGCTAAGCTACTGTACAAGCGGGAAACTGTTTAACCTCTGACACCTCCAGGCCAGAACCAAGAACACCCCAAGTTCTGTCGTCGAGCTGCAGTACTCAGTCGGTGCCTATGTGTGCTCACTCAGGCCGAGCTGCAAACCATCATCGATGCTTTCACCTAGGCATATGAGAGAATGGGCCTCAGACTAAACATCAGGAAAACAATGGTTGTCTCCCAGCCATCTCGGCGCTAGCAGACATCGATGATGAAATACAGCATCAACTCCAATGCTTGAGTGCAGTCTTCAGACGTCTGAGGAAGTGTGTTCGAAGACCGAGGCCTCAGATCCAGCACCAAGCTCATGGTCTACAAAGCAGCCATGTTCCCCACCCTCCTGTATGCAACAGAAACACGGACAATGTAAAACAGACAACTCAATTCGCTGGAGATATCACCAACGTTACCTCTGCAAATCTACTGGCAAGACAGACGTATCAATGTGAGCATCCTCTCCCAGATCAATATCCCCAGTGTTAAGGCACTGGTCACACTCGACCAGCTGCGATGGGCAGGCCACATTGTCTGCATGCCCGACACAAGACTGCTGAAACAAGTGCTCTACTCCAAGCTGCACAATGGCAAGTAATCACTTGGGAGGGCAGAGGAAATGCTACAAGGACACTGAAGGCCTCCCTAAATACATGCAACATCCCATCAACATGGGAAGTGCACAAACTGGAGAAGAAGCATCTGCGAAGGTACCAATCACCTCGAGCGTCACAGGGTGGAGAACGCGGAGGCCAAGCATAAACAGCGGAAAGACGGCACACAATCCAGAATGTCCCATCCTCCCACCCACCAAGCACCACCTGCGGCAGAGTCTGTGGATCCAGGATTGGACTATTCAGCCACCACAAAACCCACCTCCTCAGAGTGGAAGCAAGTCATCCTCGATGCTGAAGGACTGTCCAAGAAGAAGGGAGGGGAGAGATAAGGAAATTAACATACTTCATGATAGCCTGAGTTCACAAGAGACCCCAGAAATCATAGATTATCATAGAATTTACAGTGCAGAAGGAGGCCATTCGGCCCATCGAGTCTGCACCGGCTCTTGGAAAGAGCACCTTACCCTAGGTCACCACCTCCACCCTATTCCCATAACCCAGTAACCCCACCCAATACCAAGGGCAATTTTGGACACTAAGGGCAATTTATCATGGCCAATCCACCTAACCAGCACATCTTTGGACTGTGGGAGGAAACCGGAGCACCCGGAGAAAACCCACGCACACACGGGGAGGATGTGCAGACTCCACACAGACAGTGACCCAAGCCGGAATCGAACCTGGGACCCTGGAGCTGTGAAGCAATTGTGCTAACCACTATGCTACCGTGCTGCCCCAAATAAAAGATTTATAAATTAAATCTTCAGATGACTTTGCTGAAATGTGCTGAGGGAGTAAGAGATAACAATGAAACAGCTCAGGTGAAATTTAAAGAACACATTTATCGGAAACCCATAATCAGGATTACAGTAATCCCTCCCTCTTCAATTTTGCAAGAGATGTCAGCAATTAAAAAATGTTCAATTTATTTTTGTTCTTAAGGAATCATTGCAGAATTCTTTCTTTCTTCATGGTACAATTAACACGTGATATCCTAAACTGGATACATTTTAATTTCTGGATGGAAGAGTGGCAGGAAATTGGTAATAGCTAAAGGGGAACAGCTAGTTCTCCAAAAGTGAGAGTGCAGAGTGGTAGGGAAGGCAGTAATGAGACTCAGCACTGGAGGCATGTTATATACTCGTTTACAATTGATGCTAACCTTTTATTACCCTGGATCCCACCTCTGCAATTCTCAAATTTCAAAATGAAACACTGTACACAACTGTGGTTCAATCTCGACAGAAAAAAAAAGGAGAATGGGACCAAAACATAAAGACACATAATCGCCAATTCAACCGAGAACCAAACATACCAGACAATTTGACTGCCTACTGGGCGAACAGCCCGAGCTCAACATGTATCAACGCTAGCTGTATAAACTGACTAATCCCAAGGCTTTTGAAAGGATACAATTTCATCAAAAAGATCAGAAATCAGCCACAATACCAAATTTCAACTGAATTCAGTTATTAAATATTTGATCAACATTATGATTAGATCTCTCCAATGACAGTTCATGAGTGGATTATACTCCCTTTTTGACAGTTGCAGAATTCTCTTAAGCATCTGGATTCATTTAAACCCAAAATGCATGTGTAATGACACATACCTATATACATACGTGTGCGCGCAGATTTGAACTGATATTGATCATTTGCTGTTGCCAATGATGACAAAACTAAAAGCTGCTGCTTAAATTGTATTGAGTGCATCAACTATTGAGGGAAGCTCAAACAGCTGTTCATATCTTGTTCAAATGCAACTATGGGTGGCACGGAAGCACAGTGATTAGCACTGTTGCTTCACAGCACCAGGGACCCAGGTTCGATTGCAAGCTGAGGTCACTATCTGTGCGGAGTCTGCACGTTCTCCCCGTGCCTGCGTGGGTTTCCTCCGGGTGCTCCGGTTTCCTCCCATAAGTCCCGAAAGATGTGTTTGTTAGGTGAATTGGACATTCTGAATTCTCCCTCCGTGTACCCGAACAGGCGCCAGAGTGTGGCGACTGGGGGATTTTCACGGTAACTTCATTGCAGTGTTAATGTGAGCCTACTTGTGACACTAATAAATATTATTATTATTAAATCCAACTCCCCAACACCACTCCCCATGTTCTCTGAAATTTAATTTATGTACACAGCCAGTTTTTCCTGTGAACATACCTTTAAACTATTTTGTGCTGTCTTGAATATTTGACATGGACCATGGATTGCTTGGTACCTTTCAGGCTGATATGTAGCCTTGCATTTGCAGAGCTGAGCAGGGTCATTTCTGCACACCCCTGTAGACTTTACAACACCCATCACTGCTGCCAGGTTGTTAAGCTGGACACCAACAGATTCCAATTTTAAATTAACAGGGCAGTTTGACTGCCTCTTCAATGGATCCAGTTCATTCATCACTTTAGCGGATTTATTATCCCAACATTTTATATTTTGAAATCTAACAATTACTCAATATTGCACTGATTACCAATCCTTTACTGTATGCTTACTCAATGTCTGAGCTTTAAAGTTCTGCGAGTATTTGGTAAATAACATCCAGGAGGAGTTGTAACTGTTGAAACATCTAATGCCAAGCTTTTTTCAGTAGTCTTTTCTCTCCTGGCAATGGTGTTAAACCAGATAGTTTGTTGGTAAGGTCTTGAAGGAATGGCATGATCTTTATGTTTAACAATTAACCACTAGAAGGAAAGTAAGTTTACAACTAAATTGGTTGACTTGTTACAAAAAAAAATCAAAATACTGCAGATCCTGAGCATTTTTCCAATTTACACTCACTTCTAGAATTTTGCTGAATTATGATTCTTGGCTTAACAACCTTGAAAAGCAGTATTTATTTCAAAAGATTAAATTATAAAGTAAAGCACAGCGCTCCAGCAAAAGGCTCCGCTTGGGTCACAGAAGTCATAAATTTATCAGTTAAGCCAAAACAATTCCTTCATTACTTTGATAGAGCACAGTAATCTAGGACTAATCTAGTAACTTTGGAAACTACCCTGGGTTTCCGATCCCATCTTATTTATTTTACCTTATCTAAAGCTTTTGCATACCAGAGGGGATCAGACCAGGCTCCACTCTGTCACACACAGGTTACTGACACTCCTATGCCTAGATCGTTATAGAAAATATTTATTCACATGAGATACTGATATCCTGTCGGCACTATCAACACAAGCCACCTCCTTCAGAGAATGAAGCAAGAAAATCTATTCTGAAGAGTTACAAATTTATTAGAGTGATGTTGTACTACTTTTTCAGTGATGCAATGGCAATTTTGGCTATAAAAGTGGCGTTTCAAATCCCAAATAAAAGCTAAGCAGATTAAAGGCAAGTGAGACGTGGGAGACCTCTCAGAAGAACTTTACACAATATAGTATAATTCTAGTCTGAGGTGAAGCCACATTTCAAAATGCTCAGGGATGTATTAAACCACCATGAAATGTCAAATTTTGATTAGAATCTGTGTGGTCGAAAAATACATTGAGCTCAAGTTATCTTTGCACCAACAAATAGGAGCAGCATTACACGATTCAGCCCCTTGAGCCTGCTCCACCATTCAAAACGATCATTGCTGATCCTATATCTCAACACGACTTTTCACACCCACTCCCACTGTTCAGAGTCTGCTAACTGCACATGTAAACCAATCAGTTAGCGTTAGCTCCTTAGCTGAAAGATAAATGCAACCTTAAGATCATCCTTCCAGAGGGTAACGAATGCTGTTCGTTATTGGCATTTGGGATCTGTTTCCGACCAAAAATAACAGTGCTTACCGCTTCCAGTTTGGAACTGGCTCTTGAGTTATACACACTGGGCAGCACATCCGTCCTAAAAATGCACATGGCCAAGCAACAAGGGCAATGAAGAAAATACAGAGGAGGCGCAAAGGTACGAGAGTAACACTGGCCAGGGCTATCTATAAAGACACAATAAAATACATTAGGTGACTGTCAATTCACTGCACTCAGCAGAAAACCATTTCCATGAAAAAATAAACAGAAACAATAAAACTACCCAAAAACACAAAAGTGCAGTGCTCAGGAAAAAAGTAACACACCCAATAAAACGTATGGAACTAAGCCTCACAGATCCACGGAACTGTGCTCAGACAAAGAGATGGAGAGCTAAATGCTGACCATGGCAATGGTGAACTCAGCTGGTCACTACCCCCACTCTCTTAACTCCAGGCTCAGTCTTAAATTTGCTGACCATGCTAACCCTTCAGTACTATCACCATATTGACCCATATTATACTGACCATGCAGTGTTGCCCCATCACCAGCCCCAGAACCTGTTGATTCTCCACCCTGTTGAGTGGCCAGTGTTGAATCCACTTTAATCGCATTACTGTCCCTGCATCCTGCTGACCTGTTTGAATTAAAACTCGAGCCCATTACTGGTCTTGCGCTCTGCTGACCCAGTACCAACCTCACACAGACCCTGCACATTGCCGATCCCCAGTGGTCACCACGTTCTGACCCTGCACGCTGCAGATCCAAATACTAACCACATAATCTGACTCTACATCCTGCTGACCCTCAGTACTGACCCCATTCTGAACCTATATCCTGTTGACCCAGTACTGACCATACATCCTGCTGCCTGCAGTACTAACCCCACAATGACCTTGCCAACCCAGTATTGACCCCACACTGACCTTACATCCTGTTGCCCCCAGTATTGACCTCACACTCTGACCTTATATCCTGTTTCCCCCTGTACAGACCCCACATCCTGCTGACCCCTAGTACTGCCCACCCCCCATCCTGTTGATTCAGTACTGACCCCACACCCTACTGCCCATAGTCTGACCCTGCACCCTATTTCCCCCAGTACTGACCTCGCACTCTGACCATACATCCTTTGCCCCCAGTACTGACCCCACATCCTGTTGACCCGTCGATACTGAACCCACACCTTGTTGCCTCTCCCCCCCCCCCCATTCTGATCCCACACTATGACTATCCCTGCTGATCCCCAGTACTGACACCACTCTGCCCCTGCTGACCCCACTCAGACCTTGCATCCTGCAGACCCCAGTACTGACCCCACTGGAACCTAGCACCCTGCTAACCCTGCACCTGATGCCCCCAGTACTGACCCAGCACCTACTGACCCCAGTACTGGCCCTGCATCCTGCTGACCCCAGTACTGGCCTTGCACTCTGCTGACCCAAGTACTGTCCCTGCACCCTGCTGATCCCACACCTTGCTAACTTCAGTACTGATCCTGCACCCTGCTAACTTCAGTACTGACCCTGAACCTTGCAAACCACAGAACTGACCCTGCAACCTGCTGACCCCAGTAGACTCTACATCTTCCTGATCCCCTCTTGCCCGAGTACTGACCTTCAAACTCTGATGCTGTACCTACTGATCCCAGTACTGACCCCACACTCTGAACCTGCATCTTGCCGACCCCACACTCTGAACCTGCGTCTTGCCGACCCCACACTCTGAACCTGCGTCTTGCCGACCCCACACTCTGAACCTGCGTCTTGCCGACCCCACACTCTCAACCTGCATCTTGCCGACCCCACACTCTCAACCTGCATCTTGCCGACCCCACACTCTCAACCTGCATCTTGCCGACCCCACACTCTGAACCTGCATCTTGCTTACCCCAGTACTGATCATACATCTTGCCTACCCAACTCTCTGACCCCATTAATGACACTGAACTCTTGTTTATCCTCAGTGTTCACCCCGCAGTCCAACCCCGTTGGCCGCTAACGGCTGTCGCACAGAATCGCCTTCCACTCCGCACCTACTTTGAGCTTGTCAGTCACGCTGAGCTCGATATGGTAAATGAACGGGTTGATAATGGGCGGCTGGAAGAGCGAATGCTGCCTTGGGATCGGGAACACCCTTTTGATGGACCGACTCCGGCTCCTGCTTCCGCTCACGACGCAGGAATCCGACATGATTTTCCGAACCAGCTTCACCTCAGACTGCGCGCTGCTCGGCCAGAAGCATGCGCAGAGCGGCTCCGCCCCGCCCGCCTGGGGCATGCGTAGTCAGTTCCCTGGTGGCCCCGCCCAGCCCGGAGCATGCGCAGAGTCAGTCCCTTGGTGGCCCCTCCCGGCCCGGGGCATGCGCAGAATCAGTCCCCTAAACGCCCCGCCCCCTTTGGGCATGGGCAGAGTTCGTCGTCTGGCCAGCCACGCCCCCTTCAAAGTCCGGGGCATGCGCAGAGTGGCCACATAGGTTCCGCTCCGTTTCAGCCGTGCGCGTGCTGGATGCAGAGTGAAGGCAGTGACCCTGACAGGGGATTGCATTGCCTGACATGTCTAATAGGATCAATCATCTTAAACCATATCAGACTGTTTTGTAAGGCCACAGCACATAAAATGCATTATTTCATTTTTTTTATCCGATTGTCACTGTCGAGGCGTCTATCCCTGTAACAAGTCACTACAAAATCTTTCTCCTTGTTCGTGAAAAATGAATAATTTGTCCAATCATCAGGCAGTCAAACATGTCAAGACTCGTTTATTTCAAAGAAGGAATGCGTTCATGACAACTCTGCTGTGCTCCTGAAACCTTTTTGGCTTAGGTGTATTTTGTCAAAACTTGTGAAGAGGAAAAACCATTATATTTTTAATTGTTAACCTGAATTATTGAACATCACGATTCCATTTTAAGTTGAACTATAAAGTCACCATACCAGAAAAGGAATTGAAAATTAGGTGGAGCAATCTTTTTTCAAATGAAGAAATTTTTCTTCCTTTAAAAGATTGGTTTGACAAATGTGATTTTTCATTGTCACACACGTATGACTGTTCTTAATTATTTCTCAAGCCCTGGAGATATCAATATGATGACAATGATTCCGAAAGAGTATCTAACTTAATGAGAAGGACAAGGAACTGCAGTGAACTAAAATCTTTAGAATGGAAACAAGCTGTTTGCTGACATGGAACCGAGTGGGGTCAGTTCAAGGTTGTTTTGCACTGCCACCTTAGAGGTATTTTCATTGGAAAAGAGGAGTTCTCATAGATGTGTTGGCATTATGAAAAGTTTCAGTAAAGTAAAAGGGGAACAGCCATGACCGCTGATTGATGAGTCAGTGGCTAGAAAAAATTAGATCAAGATTAAGATTAAGGTTCAGAGAAACCTTTTTGTACTGACGGTTGTTAGAACAAAACATATTCTATCAGAAACATGGTGGAAGCAAAAGGATCATAGTTTTTAAAAAAGGAAATGCTGTCGATAATATATGTTAAAAAAAATAGCTTCAAATGGTAGGAAGGACAGGAAATAACTTTTTCATTCAAAAATGCCAAGAGAACCAAAATAAACATGATGGCCACCTCGACCTTTCCACCGACACTTTCTACCCTCTCATTATCTCTATGTTGTCAAATTGCCTGTCTGACATCCAGTCATGGATGAGCCTCATTTTCCTTCACTGAAACACTGGTATGATCAAAAAACAACAACTTGTATTTGTATAGCAACTTTAACATTACAAAATCTCCCAAAATGCTTCATAGAGACATTATGACACAAAATGAAACACTGAGCCACATTAAAAGGAGGAAAATGATGTTGAGGGACAGAGATATGTAAAGATGAAATGCCAGAGCTTCAACCCTAAGCAGCCGAAGGTATGGGCACCAATAGTGGAGCAAGGAAAATAAGGATTGCTCAAGACATGAGAATTAGAAGAGATAACTCGGAGAGTTGTAGCTCACAAGGATTGTCCGGAGGCGAGTGGGGCGTGGGGGGAGGGGGGGGTTGGTGGGTGGGGTGGGGTGGGGTGGGGTGGGGTGGGGGGGGAGAGGGTGGGGGGGTGGGGAGAGGGTGGGGGGGTGGGGGGAGGGTGGGGGGGGTGGGGGGAGGGTGGGGGGGGTGCTTTGTGGGTGGCAGGTTAGTCTATGGATGCAGTTCAAATTAAGGATTATGGGATTATGGGCTGGATTCTCCATTCCTGAGACTAAGGCAGCACAGTAGCACAGTGGTTAGCACAGTTGCTTCTCAGCTCCAGGGTTCCAGGTTCGATTCCCGGCCTGGTGTAGCCACCGGAATTGGCCATTCCCTAAACACAAAATGGAGGAACGCAAAGCATATAGGATAAAATGGACAATGTTTGCAGCACCAGCAGGCTGCACCAAGCAGGTGTGGATTCTGTCTGCTAAGAAAACAGACAGCACCGAAACGAACATTCCGCATACTAATGAAGCAATCTCCGGGATAGTTTGCATGTTAATGGAACGATTCCAGAGACAATGGACACAAATGGGGAAGTAACTGCAACATTGTAAAGGATACCAGACACCCAGGCACCAGCGGAGTTCGAAAACAAAGAGCCTGAAAGCCCGCCCAGTAGCTAAGGAACAGCCTCAGTATTGGGGGGATTCAAACATATCGATTGGAAAGAGACCCAATCGATTCTGAGCAGGTAAAAGGGTCCACCCAAAGGGGCGCGGATCCCTGGGACCTATAAGATTGCCTCGTATTTTCTGGTTTTTTTTGTTGATGATGCACACTGCTGCCAATGTACGTCCAGGGTGGAGGAAGAGAATGTTTATGGCAGGGGTCCCAATCAAGCAGATTACTTTGTCCTGGATGGTGTCAAGCTTCTTAAGTGTTGGTGGTGCTGCGCTCAGCCAGGCAAGGGGGAATGTTCATCACACTTGTGCTTTGTAGGTTGGTGAAAAGGCTTTCGGTAGTCAGGAGGTGAGTTACTTTCCACAGAATTCACAGCCTCTGACCTGCTCCTGTAACCACAGAATTTATATGGCTAGTCTATGAGGACAGTAATTTTTTTTTTAAATTTAGAGTACCCAATTCATTTTTTTACCAATTAAGGGGCAATTTTAGCATGGCTAATCCACCTAGCTTGCACATGTTTTGGGTTGTGGGGGCGAAACCCACGCAAACACGGGGAGAATGTGCAAACTCCACACGGACAGTGAGCCAGAGCCGGGGCTGAACCTGGGACCTCAGTGCCATGAGGCCGCAGTGCTAGCAAACTGCCCACCGTGCTACCCTCTATGAGGACAGTAATGCGAGAACTAGAGAAAGGAACAATTTCAAGGCAGGGCAGTAACCATTTGAGAACGATTGGCCTGGAGAGCAAGGGAAGAAAGCAAAAGCACAGAGACAGCTGATTGGCAGTTTCAATCTTGGTGTCAAAGAAGTCCATGAGCTCCTCTCACTTGTAATCGGTGGCGCAGAAATATTGTGTTGAACAGGGGGACAAAAAGGTAGACACTCTGGAATTTGAGATTGCAGTTGTGAATGAATTGGGGCTGAGTTTTTTCTCTGGGTGGACATAGAAGGAAGTAACATCTGGAGGGGGGTATTGGCAGAGAGTTAGAAAAAGAAATGATGGCCTTAACTATGACTGATACTTTGAGGATAGCAAGGCCACTTGAGTTGCCAATATTGTCACGCTCTGCCAGAAGCCCTGTACCCTGGCCCTCCTCTATCAGTATCTTAGGCTGAATTAAACCGTTTACAACTTCCGTGATTTATTCTACTCTGAACTTTGGAGCAGAAATCTTCGCTATCATAAAGACCGTTTACTTGGACCTCCACAGCATCCCCTCCTCTGCCTCTACGTCAGCCCAATTGCTAATGGAACCCACCCTCCATCGTGGTTTTCTCATGTTCAAATAAGACAAAGTCAATGTTTTCCCAGATACTTTCTTGTTTTCCAGACTTACAAGCCTTAGCTCATCCAAACTCTGCATTCTCTATCCTAACCCTCACCTGATCACCCAACATTCTTGTCTTTGTTGCATTCAGTCTCCAATTTAAAATTCTTGCTCTCACATTTAATCTCTTCATACCCTTGCCCTGTCCTATCTCTTTAACTCCGCCAACCCTGCACATCCCCAGGATACTGACTTGCATGAGGTGCCCTCATTAAAGGTGTGATATAAATGAAAGTTGTCATTGCTGTCATTTTTACGATTCTATGCCACTGGCCCTTCTGTTGATTCCCTTATTTCTTATTTCTTTTGTTTCATCATTGTTTTTGGTCCATGGATCTTTAATGGATACATACCTTTAAGTCAAGTAGAGGAAGTGAGGAACTCAAAAGTTGCAAAATAGTACACTGTGGTATGAAATTTTAGATTTTGAACAGAAGAATTCAGACTTTATGGCACCCAAGAGATTGGAGGGATTTGGTTCAATCAGTTGGCTGGTGGCCATTAGATTGTCTGAGGCCAGTATTCTGCCTGGCAACAAACAGCGATTGGGTCCTGACCGGTGTAGTTTTTCAGAGGACCCATCAGAAAGCTTCTGGACGGGCAGTACAGTGGCGCAGTGGTTAGCACTGCTGTCTCACGGCACCGAGGTCCCAGGTTCGATCCCAGCTCTGGGTCACTGTCCGTGTGAAGTTTGCACATTCTCCCCTTGTTTGTGTGGGTTTCGTCCTCACCCCCAGAAAAATAAAAGAAAGCTTCTGGACTCCAAAAGGGGGAGCTATGTTGCTCTCTCTCTGGCTTTCTCTCAAGTGTTGGCTGCTTGCTGTTACTGTGAATTTTCAGAGAAGCCACTGGACCCTCAAGGTGGAAGCTGCTCTGCTGCCAACTATCTAAAGGGAGAAGTCACTAGAGTCTCCAGTGAAAACCATTACAGACTGAAGGCAAAGATATCCAACTGTGGGCCTAGACTGAAGGAAGAATCAAACTGGAAGGCATCCATCTGAACCAGAGAGTTTTAGCTTTTACTTTAGTCTTATATTTTTACACCCCTCTTTCCCCTCTGTTTCTTTGTCTTGTGCGTGTATAGAGGGCAAGGTAAGTTAATGGGGGAGGGTAGTTTAGATAGTAGTAAACCAGTTGTATTTGTTGCCTATTTAAGTATAGTTACTGTTAATAAATTAATTGTGCTTAAATTTACAAAACTGGTAACCATAGTTATAGGGCAGCCAAAAACTTGAGGTACTTTTAAAATTAAAAGTTAATTCAACTGTGTTGTGGTTCCATGTCAATTGGGGCTGGGATTGACCATGCACTAGCCCAGGGTGCCGTCACACCTTCAGTTCTGACTCATGGCCTTGCTACTTTAACAATAGTGTTAATATTAATACATATTTATTACCTGCCCAGCATGTTTGTAGGACTTGAAATTTTTGATACGGCAACAGTTTGTTTCATCAAATGATTTGAAAACAAGCTCACAAATGAATTTGAACAACCATTTTCAGATCAAGTGATATATTTAAATTATTAACAGGTGCATACCCTTTATCAAAATATGCATAGTCGCTATCACTTCCATTAGATGTTTTAGACAACCTGAAAGTTGAAGTTAAAAAGTCATTTTAAGACTTCCGGTGGCGGCCATGGCGTGAGTGGTCGCACATTTGATAGCTCCTGCTTGTAGATTGGATTGGATTGGATTTGTTTATTGTCACGTGTACCGAGGTACAGTGAAAAGTATTTTTCTGCAAGCAGCTCAACAGATCATTCAGTACATGGAAGAAAAGGGAATTAAACAAAATTCAAGAAAATACATGAGAATACATAATAGGGCAACACAAGATATACAATGTAACTACATACGCATTGGCATCGGTTGAAGCATCGGTTGTGGAGGTGGTTTTGGACCTTTTCCCCTGTTAACAGGCAGATTTCTGAATTGAAAAAGGTGCAGGAGTGGTGGAAGAAGAGTTTATTCCACCAGTGGATGGACTCATGGACCAGAAGTGGTTTTAGGTGAAAGGAACAGTTGGAGCGAGAAACTGTGCCTGGGACACAGGGGAAGATGGCGGAGGGTAAGGGACCAGCCCTACCATCTCAGTGGTCTATGGAGCAGCTGGTGGACTTCTTGAATGAGATGTTGACCCAGCAGAGAAAAGAGACTTTGGAGGACCTGGAGAGAACGGTGGATCCGCTTCAGATGGGGATTGACCACGTGGAGATGATGTTGGAGTCTCAAAGCCAGGCGACCCAGAAGGTGGAGGAGACAGTGGGTCAGCATGAAAGGCAGCTTACTTCAATGGTGGATGAGATGGAGGTAATGCATGATATCAAGAAGTGGCTTCAGGAGAAGGTGGAAGATTTGGAGAACCGGTCCCGGAGGCATAATCTGAGGATCGTGGGGTTGCTGGAGGGCATTGAGGGAGCCAACGCTGGCCCGTATGTAGCCAAGGTGTTTGACAAGTTGCTGGGAGAAAGCCGCAGGGTGGCGTGCCACCGAGGGCGATTGTGGTGCAGTTGCACCGGTTTCTGGACAAGGAGAAGGTCCTAAGGTAGGCCAGGCAACCGAGACGGTGTACCTGGGAGGGCAGTGAACTCTGGGTATACCAGGACCTGGGTGTGGAGCTGACCAAGAGGAGAGCGGGTTTAATAAAGTGAAGGCTGCCCTCTTTAAGAAGGGAGTGACATTTGGGATGCTGTACCCGGCTCGCCTCTGGGTGATTGTGGCCCGCGGCTGGGTGGTTGCTCTTTTCTTTGTTTTTGGTCTTTGAATGTTGGCGTTGTTGTTTGCACCAGGATAGTGTTCGAGCGGGGTGGGGGGGAATCAATAGGGGTAAGATGCTCATGTCGTGGGAGGGGGCTGCCAGGCTAGCTGGGTGTGCTAGTTCACGGAAGCGCAGTGGGGGGTGAGCAGGTGGTTAGAGTGTGGATAGGAGTTGTGATTGTTTGTTTGTGGAGGGCAGATGGCTGATGACAGGGGTGGGGCTTTTGAAATGTGGTATGAGGAGTGTTGGTGATGGTGGACATTCGAAGGCGGGCCTGAGGGGGTGCGGGACACAGGCTGGCAAAGGAGGGGATATGGTTGATCGGCAGAGGGTGGGGAGGGGCGGTGGGGGGAGATGGGGAGTCCCCCGACCAGGCTGATCACATGGAATGTGAGAGGGCAGATTGGACCGGTCAAGAAGGCTCGTGTGTTCGTGCATCTGAGGAGCCTAAAGGCGGATCTGGCATTTTTACAGGAAGCGCGGCTGAAGATTGGGGACCAGACTAGGCTCATGAAAGGGTGGGGAGGGCAAGTATTTCACTCAGCATTGGATTTGAAGATGAGGTGGGTAGCGGCATTGATAAATAAACGGGTAGTATTTGAAGTGGGGAGCATAGTGACAGATTCCGGTGGGAGGTTCATTATGGTGAGTGGGAAACTGGGGGGCGGGGGGGGGGGGGGGGGGGGGGGGGGGAATGCCGGTGGTGAATGTTTATGGCCCGAACTGGGATCATGTAGAGTTTATGAGGTGGGTGTTGGGGAAGATCCCAGACCTGGACTCACACCGGTTCATAATTGATGGAGGGGGATTTTAACACAGTTCTGGAGCCGAAGCTGGACCGTTCCTGCCCAAAGTCAGGGAGAGTATTGGCGGTGGCGAAGGAACTGTTCATGGAACTCCTTGTTCATGGAGCACATGGGGGATGGGGGTGGATCAGTGGAGATTTGGCAGGCCGAGGGCAAAGGAATTCTTGTTTTTCTCCAATGTGCACAGGCTGGGTATTCTCGGATTGATTATTTTGTGTTGGACAGGAGTTTGTTGGTGGGGTGGTCGGTTCGGAGTACTCGGCAATTGTGGTTTTGGACCATGCGCCGCATGGGGTGGGGGGGGGGGGGTCAGCGCCCACGGTGGAGGTTGGATGTGGGGCTGTTGGCAGATGAGGAGGTTTGTGAGCGGGTGAGCGTTGCCATTCGGGGATATGTGGAGCTGAATGACGAGGGTGAAGTTTTGGCTGCCACGTTGTGGGAAGCACTGGGAGGCGTTTAATTCAATATTGGCAGACAGAGATAACATGGAGTGGGCGGATGAAATTTTGCAGGTGGATAGGAGGTATTCAGGGGCTCCGGAGGTGAAGTTTTTGAGGGAGCGGCAGAAATTACAGCTGGAGTTTGGGATGATATCTTAGAGTAAGGTGGTAGGGCAGTTGAGGAGAGCTAAAGGGGCAGTCTGTGAATATGGGGAAAAGGCGAGTAGGATGTTGGCACATCAACTGAGGAAGCAGGAAGCTGCGAGGGGGATCGGAAAGGTGAAGGATAGGGGAGGGAATACAGTCTTCGACTCAGTGGAGGTGAATGAGGTGTTTGAGAATTTTTATAAGGGACTGTATGAGTCAGAACTTCCAGTCGGGGTGGAGGGAATGAGGCATTTTTTGAAGGGGTTGAGTTCCCTAGGGTGGAGGAGGACCTGGCGGAGGGATTGGGAGCCTGCATTGGGCTCGTGGAGGTGATGGAGGGTATGGGGGCGATGCTGGCGGGGAAAGCCCCGGGCCTGCAAGCGTTTCCGGTGGAATTTTACAAAACGCTTTGGAGGGACTTGGGGCACATGCTGGTAAGGGTGTTTAATGAGGCGAGGGAGCATGGGGTGCTCCCCCTGACGTTATCGCAGGCCTCCATCTTAATTTTAAAGAGGGACAAGGATCCGGGGCAGTGTGGGTCCTATAGGCCAATCTCATTGTTGAATGTGGACGCTAAGCTGTTGGCCAAGATCTTGGCTTTGACGATTGAGGACTGTGTGCCGGGGGTGATAGGGGAGGACCAGACGGGGTTTTTAAGGGGAGGCATTTGTCGTTTAACATCAGATGGCTGTTAAATGTAATAATGATGTCTCTCCAAAGGGACGAAGTGTGGAGGTGGTGGTCGCCATTGTTGCAGAGAAAGCCTTCGACCAGGTGGAGTGGGACTATCTGTGGGAAGTTCTGAGTGTGGTTTGGGTTTGGGCAGGGGTTTGTGGATTGGGTCCGGCTGTTGTACCGGTTGCGAGTGTGCGAACAAAACCAAAAGAGAAAATGCTGGAAAATCTCAGGTCTGGCATCATTTGTAAGGAGAGAAAAGAGCTAATGTTTCGAGTCCAGATGATCCTTTGTCAATGTGTGCGAATGAACCGGGCGAGCTCGGAATATTTCAGGCTGCATCGGGGGAACGAGGCAGGGATGTCCACTCTCCCCATTGCTGGGGGGGGGGGGGGGGGGGGGGGGGGGGGGGGGGGGAGCATCGGGTTTCACTGTACACGGATGATTTGCTGCTCCAATACCCGTTGGAGGTATTGGAGGGATTATGGGCATATTGGAGGAATTGGGCCGGTGTTTGGGGTACAAATTGAATATGGAGCAGAGCGAGGTTTTTCCTATTCAAGCAAGGGGGCAGGGAACATGCTGGGGGAGTTGCAGTTCAGAGTGGTGGGGGGGGGGGGGGGCTTTCAATTTCTGGGTATTCAGGTGGCATGGGGGTGGGAGCAGCTGCCTAAGCTGAATTTGGCTCGGTTGGTGCAACAGATGAAGGGGGATTTTAGGAGGTGGGTTGTGTGCCCGCTGTCGCTGGCGGGACGTGTGCAGTTGGTGATGATGACGGTTCTCCTGAGGTTCTTGTTTGTGTTCCAGAATCTCCTGATCTTCGTTCCTAAGGCATTTTTCAGAAGGGTGAATTTTGGGGTTTGTGTGGGCAGGTAAAGCTCCGCGGATAAAGAAGGTGCTGCTGGAGCGGGGTCGAGGAGGGAGCAGATTAGCCCTTCCAAATTTAATGAACTACTCTTGGGCGGCGAATATAGCCATGGTTAGGAAGTGACTAGTGGAGGAGGGATTGATGTGGGAGATGATGGAGGGAGCCTCTTGAGACCAAGTTTGGGGGCATTGTTGACGGCGCCTTTACCGTTCTCGCCGGCCAAGCACTCATAGACTAGGTAGTGGTGGCAGCCCTGAGGGTGTGGGGACAGTGGAGGCAGCAACTGAGGCTGAAGGAGCCTCAGTTTGGACACCGATCCGTGGGAATCACCAATTTGTTCTGGGGGGGGCTGGATGGGGGTTTTGGGGGTGGCAACGGGTGGGGTTTGAGTTGTTTGGGGATCTATTCGTTGGGGGCAGTTTTTCGAGCTTGGAGGGGTTTGTGGAGGAATTTGAGTTGCCTGCCAGGAATGGACTCCGGTATTTTGAGGTGAGAGATTTTGTCCGGAAGCAGGTACCGTCCTTTCCTCACCTGCCACCCCAAGGGCTGCAGAACAAGGTGGTGTCAAGAACAGGGGTAGGGGAGAGTAGAATGACAGACATTTACAAGCAGTTGATGGATTGGGACGGATCCTCGATAGGAGTAGTGAAGCGTAAGTGGGAGGAAGAGCTGGGGAGGGAGGTGGAGGCTGGGGTGTGAAACGAGGCTTTGAGGAGGGTGAATGCATCCTCATCATGCGCGAGGCTTTATTGTATTGAATTTAAGGTGGTCCACAGGGAGCACATGATGGTGGCCAGGATGAGTAAGTTTTTTGAAGGGGTGTAAGCTGGGCGTGGGCGGTGTGTGGATGGGCCTGCGAATCATATCCATATGTTTTGGGCTTGTCCGAAGTTTGGGGGATTCTGGCAGGGGTTTGCCGATGTTATGTCGTTTTATGTTATTTTAAAGATGAAAATGGTCCCGAGTCCAGAAGTGCCGATCTTTGGAGTGGCAGAAGACCCGTGCGTCCAGGGGTCGAGAATGGATGATGAATGGAATTTGCATCCCTGGAATCCTGGAGACAGATCTTATTAGAACGGGGGGGGGGGGGGGGGGGGGGGGGACTGACTTAGGGCTCCGAAATCGGGGCTGTGGGTGAGTGATCTGGCAGAGTTTCTTAGGTTGGAAAAGTTAAAGTTCGCCTTGAGAGGGTCTGTGGAGCGGTTTGCCTGGAGGTGGCAGCTGCAGTGAACAGTTGACTCAGCACTAAGTTAAAAACACATGCAGTAAGTATGATATCGTTGTGATGTTATCTAAATATTGGTTAGAGTTTCCTATGCTCTGGTGGCATGGTGGTTAGCACTGTTGCCTCACGGCGCCAAGGACCCGGGTACGATCTGGGAACCTGGTTACTGTCCGTGCGGAGTTTGCATATTCTCTTTTATATAAATTTAGGCTACCCAATTATTTTTTCCAATTTAAGGGGCAATTTAGCATGGCCAATCCACCTAATCTGCACATTTTTGGATTGTGGGGGGGGGGGGGGGGGGGGAACCCACGCAGACATGGGGAGAATGTGCAAACTCCACATGGACAGTGACCCAGGGCCGGGATTCAAACCCAAGTCCTCAGCAGCGTAGTCCCAGTGCTATCCACTGCGCCACCTGCCGCCCCGAGTTTCCACATTCTCCCTGTGTCTGTGTGGGTGTCACCCCCACAACCCAAAGATGTGCAGGGTAGATGGACTAAATTGTCCCTTGATTTGAAAAGAAGAATTGAGTACTCTAAATTTAAAAAAAAGAGTTTTCTTTGCTCATTGACCAGCCTTGCAGAAATGTCCATTAAACATCTCTGTTATTTTTTGAGGATTGTGATATTACATAAACGGGCAAGCAGGACAGAAAAGTTAGCCCCATTTCAATCATCATGTGTTTCCGATTGCTTCTGTTATAACCCCAGCAGAGGTTACAGTATTGGAACCATCAGGTTTCCTGTGCCCTCTGGGGAATATGAACTTCCTCGGTAAAGGGGAGGGGCTTTCTCTTAACTGGTGTAGCCCCTCTAATATAAAATCCCCGACCTGCAAAGAGACTCTCCACGGAGTGGTGGTGATTTGATTGTAAATAATAATAAACCTCTTTATGCCCTAACCTACAACCTACGACTTACGCGCGGATCTAACAGCTATTCATCATGTTATAAGACAGCAAGACCTTCATTGCTTCCCTTTTACTGCAGCCCAAAACCACAGCCCAGACTCCATTACTGTCAAAATGTAGGTTTTTCTTCTGCAATTTGCCAAAATCTAAGCTGCTGGATTCTCCGTCGGTGGAATCCTCTGTTTCGCCGGCAGCACACTCGCGCCCGTGGATTTCCCGACGGTGTGGGGGTGCCCACAATGGGAAACCCCATTGGCCGGCTGCCAGGTCGGAGAATCCCGCTGCCGACGAAGGCATGCTGCACCAGAAAACGGGTGCGGCGGGAAGGAGGATGCCACCCATGATACCTCAGTCAAACTCCAGAATTATTACTTGGTACTGGCACACCCCAGTTATATAGATTTAGCACCCTCTTCAGTGCAACAAAACCTTAAGACTCATTGCCTTGCTATCAGAGGCCAAGACATTGAGAGCCAGTGCAGGCATGATGGGCTGAAAGGCCTCATGCACCGTAACAATTCGGTGATTGGGTGATTCTGTGATATGAGATCCCCTCCCCCATTTACAGTGATCCTGAATGCCAGGTACATACCTCCCATTTGCTATATTGCTGACAAAAGGGACAAGCTATCAAAACTTTCAATTTTGCACTCATCAGGTCATAATTGCAATAATACCAACTTCAAAGGAAACAACAAATTTGTATTGCATGACAAAAGAGTCCTAATTGTTTGGCAAGTTGATTCTGATTAGTCGATGCATTGCCATGGATAATGCACCAGGGATCATTTCCCATGCAGTATAAATTTGATTTTTCCTCTTTGAAATTTGGTAATTTTGCGATTCTCTCCTGAGGAGTGCAATATAAGAAGGCTCGACAACATGTCTCTCTTTTCAGCAATTCTCACATTCTGGGTGATATATTTTGCTGTGAATACTAGGCTGTGAGTTTAAAATTGAACAGATTAGCAATAGAATATAATAAACTGATCAAGAATTTTTTTCTTTGTTCGTTTATGGGATGTGGGCATCACTGGCTGGGCCAACATTTATTGCCCATCTCTGAGGGCATTTAAGAGTCAACGACATTGCTGGGTCCGGAGTCACATAATAATAATCGCTTATTGTCACAAGTAGGCTCAATTAAGTTACTGTGAAAAGCCCCTAGTCGCCACATTCCGGCACCTGTTCAGGGAGGCCGGTACATGTAGGCCAGACCAGGTAAGGACGACAGATTTCATTCCCTAAAGAACACTAGTGAGCCAGATGGGCTTTTACGGCAATTGTCAACAGTTTCATGGTCATCATTAGACTTTGTCATTGAATTCAAATTCCACCATCTGCCCTGGCGGGTTTCAAACTCGGCCCCCAGAGCATTTCCCCAGGTCTCTGGATTACTAGTCCAGCGACAATACCACTACGCCATTGCCTCCCCTGAGATCCTGCAGTGGTCAGCTGTGGAGCACTGGATGGGGCCATTGGCATAAAGATTGAGATCTGTGGTCACTTTCACGGACACTGGCAGTGGATGCCCTCCACATCCATATGGAGCCAAATCCTGCAGCAGGTGACATATGTGACCAACCGGTTCCCTGGATATATGCAATCTTTGGCAACACTGATTCTATCATCTGCAGGAATGATAAGCGTTGGCTGTGGGGCAGC
This sequence comes from Scyliorhinus canicula, assembly GCF_902713615.1. NCBI lineage: Eukaryota > Metazoa > Chordata > Chondrichthyes > Carcharhiniformes > Scyliorhinidae > Scyliorhinus > Scyliorhinus canicula. The sequence continues at coordinate 59,930,913 of NC_052154.1, read as the reverse complement.
ACGGTAGCATAGTGGCTAGCACTATGGCTTCACAGCGCCAGGGTCCCGGGTTCGATTCCCAGCTTGGGTCACTGTCTGTGCGGAGTCTGCACGGTCTCCTCATGTCTGTGTGGGTTTCCTCCGGGTGCTCCGGTTTCCTCCCACAAGTCTCGAAAGACATGCTATTCAGTAATTTGGACATTTTGAATTCTCCCTCTGTGTACCCAAACAGGCGTCAGATTGTGGCGACTAGGGGATTTTCACAGTAACTTCATTACAGTGTTAATGTAAGCCTACTTGTCACAATGAAGATTATTATTATTATTATAGTTCCTGGGTCTATTGATGCACCTATAGGAAACAGCTTGCGGGAGTTCATCCTTTGCATGCAGAGGAGGCCCTGCTGCCCCTTTCCCTTGAGGGGTCTGCACCTGCCTTTGGTGAGCCAAGCGTTGCCATTGCATTCTTCTCCGTCTTCTTTCCTGCCTCTAAGCAATGAGGCAGATTGCGAGATCACCAGGCTCCATCTTCCTGATGGTTGCCTCACTGCAGTATCAAAGAGAGAGACGCAATGGTCAGAATTTGTCTGCTAAGAACCACTCTTTGTCAAGTCACCACCTGCGGGCGCCTCTCAAGAACCCTTTATAAATCCACAGAGCTCTGGCCACCACATGGATGCCCAGTGTTTACTATGCATGATGGTTGTCTATAACTAGCCCATCACCACCCCACACAGCACATGACAGAGTGGCAGCAGCGGCAGCCACTGGACTGCATCCTGAACTCTCATCTCAGGCGTAGGCATTGTCTTAACATGCACTCCAAGGTCTTGTAAGGTCAATGCGTGCTATGGTTTGGCAGAACCATTGGGCAATTTAGTGAGCTCAAGGATTCCCTTAGAAAGGTGGCTGGGGTATGCTTTATGTTTAAGCACATATTGACAAGTGTCTATCATTAGGAATGCACCACTATTCTACTGTGCTGCCCCACAGCCAACGCTTATCATTCCTGCAGATGATAGAATCAGTGTTGCCAAAGACTGCATATATCCAGGGAACTGGTTGGTCACATATGTCACCTGCTGCAGGATTTGGCTCCATATGGATGTGGAGGGCATCCACAGCCAGTGTCCATGAAAGATTCTGCATCCGGCAAAAAAGCAAATCGGCAATTCTCATTACACTTACACCGGGGATCAGGTAACAGTGCAGGTGGGCAGGGAGGGAAGGGAACTTTGGGACAGGGGAACTGTGTAAGGGAGAAGGGAGGGAAGGGAACCTCGGAGCATGGGGAACAGTGCAGGGGGCAAAGGTGGGAAGGGAACCATCGGGCACGGGGAACAGTTTTTGGGGATGCATAGGGAGATGTGTGGGGGTGAAGAAAATAGCCAGGCAAATGGAAAAAACATGTGAAAGATGAAAATTCTTTCGCAGCTGAGATCATTTAGTTTGAGCTCAATTGACATGTTTGGAATCAGGCTGGTCAAGTAATTGTGCCCACTCAAGCAGCACTCATATCTAAGAGTGTCAATGATTGCTGCTCTACCAAGGGCAATTCAGCGGACAAAGCTTTAAGTCTGCTTTTAGGTACATTTGGCGGGGTGTTCCTTGGCAGCTGCAGAGCCGAGAATCACCCCGCTATTCAATAGCGCTTTGCTTCTTTTTTGGCCTCGGGGAGTTTCTCCCATGAAGGCCACACTCAGGATAATTTCCTGCTGGCGAGCTCAGGAATGGTTGTTCACATTTTGAATGGCAAACGCAACCTTTTTCCCACCCTTTCAGGACCCGACCACTTTATTGACCCCCACTTGACCGCCCAACTTTGTCAAGGACCCTGGGAACCCCCTCCCCTGTCAGACATCCTTACTTTCCCTCCAATGTGAAAGGCTCACGCCCCGCCAGGCCAGAACCCTGAAAGTGCCAATGTGGCACCACTATCCAGGCAATGGATCATTTAAATATGGTGATGTAGACCTCACTCAGTGAGGGCGAGATCCAGATTGTGCCGGCTAGAGCAAGTCTAGGTGCCGATTTGGGGCGCTTGCGCGATTTACTTGTTGCGCCTGGATCCGCGCCACGCTCAACACTGTTGTTGAATCATGCTCGTGTGGTGTCTTTCATGATGCCAGGACATCCCAATGTGCTTTACAGCCAATGATGTACTTTTGAAATGTTTTAATATAGTAGGGGATTAGAGGGGCATCCAATGGTATTAGGTGTAAAATCAGAAAGAATATTAAACCGATCAAATGTACGGTGGAAATAGAAAGATTGTTTATAGAATATTTAACAAAGGGGCTCTCCTGATGCCAAAGGAGACAGAAAGCCCTTGCAGGAAAGTCCTTGCCTTAATATAACTACGCGTTAACTATGTTGTTAGCAGCAGCCATAGAAAAAGCATTTTAATTTTTTAAAACAAGGCTAAATATTTACACATATGTCATCGTGCATGCCTATTTATGGTGGGCTATCAATAATGGGTTATCAATGATTTTTCAAAATATTTCCTTTTACTGTCCAACAGTACTGAGGATTCTGCACCACTTGCAGAACTCAAACTGCCAACATAAATGATAAGGCATTTTGGTGGCCTTATCAACGTGTCTTTATTTCCTCTTTAGCTCATATTGCTTCACCCGATAAGCATCCATTTCCCCCCACTTGCACCGATTTGAGTCTGATAACTTGATGCACCAGCAAAGTCCTTCTTCCCCTCTTTTCAAACTGCCTAGGCAAATGACCCAGTTTACTTCCTTTTGCGTACACAAGAGAATTCATCCAGTTTACAGAGACAACAAGCTGGACCATTATCATGCTAGAGACAGCATTAAGTAGAGAAGCACGACCTGTCCAGTGCACTAGCCACAAAATATGAGTCTGAGCAGCTGACAGCAAAGGAATGTTGATGGGAGAGGAAAGAAGGGAAAATAAAGCTTTGGGACAGAAGACAAGAGGAGGGAGAGAGGACAGAAGATCAAGGCCAACACGTTGGGCAAATGAATGGTATAGGAAAGGGAGAGGACAGAACATATGGCAAGAGGGAAGTTGATGTGGAAGGGGAAGTAGACACCCAGGAAAGAAGGGATGAAGTGGAATGCATTGAACGAGGCAACAACGTATGACCATGTTGGGAGAGAGAAGAGGAAAATTAACAACAATCAGTTTGGGAGTAAATGGAAAGTCAGAAAGGAAATATTGAAATACCCGCAGAGTAGAAAAGGGTCAGAAGCTGGGAGAAAGGAAGAAGACAGTGGAATTAGGATGGGGTGGACGTAGAATGCCAGCATGAATGGCTTAGCACTGGGTAAGAGGAGTGCTGGCATTACTTGCGAAAGAGGTCAAAAGTGTCAGCATTTACTCTTAGTGGTGGGGCGGCGAGGAAGAGAAAACTATCAACTTGAATGGAGAAGAGTGAAAGAAAAAGAAAAGGAAAGGGAGAACAGTGACAAATTGAACTGAAGAGTGAGGAGAGAGGCAATGTGAATTGGAAGGTTGAAGAAGGGAGTGGACAAGTTTTCAATTTGTTGCCCTGGCACAAAACTGGCATTATGGATTGGCCGTTCATCATAAAAGCCATGCATTATTCAGTGAAAGTGAAGATCAGGTTGAGTCTACAATGCCCGTCTGATCTACAATGCCAGTTACAATGGCAAGTTCAACAGCAAATTTGTTCATGAAATGCTGAGGCATTGGATGAACTACAGATTGTACAGTGGCCATGAAATTCAATCATGTACCATATTAAAAGTCAGATCCCGGGGCAAACTGCTACCTGTACAGCCCATCTGGCATTCTTTATTGCCACTGAAAAGTTAATGGTGAACCACGTTCTTGAATCATTGCTGTCCATGTTATCATACACATGCAGGTGTACGTGTGGTTTTATGGGGCAGAGCATGGACATTACTTTTAAAAGGAGGATGGAAAATGAACAATTTACTTTGAAACAAGATGGAGTTGGGAGGTAAAGTGACCCCTTCTCCCTTTGTGCCTGCCAAATATACATGAAATTTACCAAGGCTGGGAGTTAACCTGCTGAGCTGGTCAGATTATTAAAATATATTTTTTTCTTGGAACATTCCATTGAGAAGAAATAAAAAATGCAACTTATGTTTCCTGTGGATTTAACAGCTGCTATTTCCCAGGTTTCTGATTCCTGGGGCACTGGAACCAGTTCTGGGAGAAGTCGGACCAGTACAAACTGAACAGGTTATACCTGGGCAGGACGGGATGTCCTGAGGGAGTATTTGCTTGAGTGGCTGGCAAGGATTTAAACTAAAAAGGCAGGATGATGGGAACCCATGCAAGTATTCAAAGGAGGGGGAATAAAGGACAAAAACAAAAGACAAAAAGGGGAATAGGTAAAGTGATAGGCAGAGAAAACAAGGGTCAGATTCAAACAGGGCCACCATGAAAAGTATTGGGAATAGGACAAGTAATTAAATAGGAAATTGGAGACACATGCAATAAAGGAACATCTGTAATTATGGGTGATTTTAATCTGCATATAAATTGGGCAAATCAAATTAGTCACAATACTGTAGAGGAGGAATTCATGGAGTGCACAGGGAATGGTTTTCTGGACCAATACATTGAGGAACCAACTCGAGATCAGACCATCCTAAATTGGGTACTGTGTAATGAGAACGGAACCACTGCCGTCAGAGTGCCAGGGGCCACAAGAGGGGATGTCAGCGAGCATCCAGCACCTGCGGGCGCAGGTGGAAGACACCAATCGCATGCAGGAGCAGGGGTTGGTGCCGGCCATGTGTACCCAGGCCAACACGCACGGGTGGCGCCCGCGGTGGAGACATTGGGGGCGATGGTTTCGGCTATGGATCAGCGTGCCCATGGCCTGGGGCATTCTGTGCAGGAGGTGGCTGAGGCACAGGACAGGACTGCCCTCTCACAGGCAGCCATGTGCCAGAGAAACCTGGCCATTTCAGTGCCGATCCTCAGCGTGGCCCAGTCACAGCAGGCCATGGCTGGGAACATTGGCAGCATTATCCAGGCGCTGGTCGGCGTGGCGCAGACACTGAGCGAGGTGGCCCAGTCCCAGAGGGAGGTGGCCTAGTCACTGGCTGATGTGACACAGACCCAGAGGGTGGTGGCACAATCGCAGCGTAATGTGGTGCAGTACCAGACGCAGATGGTCCACTCCGTGTGCTCCATGGCCGCAAGCGTGCAGTCGCTGGCCAAGACCAGTGCAGGCCTCCAGGACTGGCAGGGCCAGGTGGCTGTGCCCATCCAGGCTGGGTTGCCCTGTGGGACATGTGCCAACGGGGACCCTTGTCGCAGGGCAGGAGCCTTAGCAGTCCACCTTCACTCCTGTCTGGGGAACCACCTAGGTATAGTGTTAGGGCTTGTAAGGTGGGGGGGGGGGGTTGCAGGGGACTGGTCCTGGTCCTGTGGGTGGACCTAGCTCCCCCCTCCCCCCACACCCTGACCATCCCCAGCACACCCATCCCAGGAATTTGGTGCGACCTTGAGATGGAATGACCAGTTCGCATGTAGGGATCAGCCAGGTGGAAGGTGCTATGTGGGCATGAGTCAGACATTGTCATACGATGCGGAACACCAGTGCTCATCGCAGAGTGGGTTGTCATCATCCTCCATCCCATCAACCAGACCCACGATTACTGCCAACCCAGCGCCCTCACCTCATGGCGTTGCAGGTATGCATAATGGAAGGTGGTGCAAGCAGGAGGTTTCGCAGAGTGGGATTTGAGGGGGTATGTGTTTGGGATGTGGTGTCTTTGCCACTGGCCAACTGCCCTCCCGACACTCATCCCTCCTAATCGGTGAACCTGAGGGTGACCAGAGCGTCCTGTGCGCGTTGGCTCTGACGCATACATCGTGCGGCCTCCCTTGCCTGTCTGGGTCCCACGTCCTGCTTATCCTCCCCCTCATCCCTCTGCTGTGCGATATAGTGGAGGATGCAACAGGCCGCCACAGTGCGGGCATGCCTCTTAGCTTTGTACTGGAGGGCCCTTTGAGGGCGGTCCAGCCACCTGAAGCACGTCTTCAGGATGCCGAAGCACTGCTCGATCACACTCCTGGTTGCTGTATGCGCGTCATTGCAGCTGGTAACCCCTGTCGCCCAGGAGCCACCCCCTCAGCCGGAGGGCGTGCCCCTCGAGCATGTCAGGGATCACCGAGTGTGCCAGCTTGAAGGCGTCGTACACGCTGCCCAGGTATCGGTGCACAGGTGTACAACGCGCAGCTGATGGTCACAGACCAGCTGGATGTTCATTGAGTGGTACACCCTTCAGTTAGTGTAGAGCGGCCTGTTATCTGCAGGTGCCCGTAGGGTGATATGCATCCTTACTATCGCCCCCTGAACCAGGGGCACCCAGCAATGGTGGCGGTCCTTGGTGCCTGGGCATCCTGGTGGGCTCAGTCCAAATGGAAATGGATGTAATGATGCGCCTGGGCATATAGGGCCTCCGTGTCAACGCGGATGCACCTGTACGCTGAGGTCTGTGAGATCCCAGACAGGTCCCAGACTCGGATCCTGGAGTAGATGTTCAGGGCGACTGTCACCTTGACGGTCGCCGGGACCGGTTGGCCTCCCCCATACCCCCTTGGGACCAGGTGTGCCATCATACGGCAGATGTGTTGCACTGTCTCTCTGCTCAGCTGTAGTCTCCGATAGCATGCCCGGTCCGGCAGGTTCTCGAATGTCAGACGCTGCTGGTACACATGAGTACTCATGCGGTGCCTTCTTGGCACCTCCCCGTCCTCAGCTTGTTAGGCGGCCGCCCCTCCAGCTTGTGCGCTGCCACCTGCCCCTCTGCAGCCCTCTCTACTGCTGGTCGCTCACGGGCTGCCCGCTCTGATGCTGGCCACTTTACTGCTGCCCGCACTGCTGCTGGCCGCTCTGCTGCTGGCCGCTTTACTGCTGCCCGCACTGCTGCTGGCCGCTCTGCTGCTGGCCGCTTTACTGCTGCCCGCACTGCTGCTGGCCGCTTCACTGCTGCCCACACTGCTGCTGCCCGCACTGCTGCTGCCCGCACTGCTGCTGGCCGCTCTGCTGCTGTCCGCTCTGCTGCTGGCCGCTCTGCTGCTGCCCACACTGCTGCTGGTCGCTTTACTGTTGGCCGCTCTGCTGCTGCCCGCACTGCTGCTGCCCACACTGCTGCTGGCCACTCTGCTGCTGCCCGCACTGCTGCTGCCCACACTGCTGCTGGCCGCTCTGCTGCTGCCCGCACTGCTGCTGCCCACACTGCTGCTGGCAACTCTGCTGCTGCCCACACTGCTGCTGGCCACTCTGCTGCTGCCCACACTGCTGCTGGCCACTCTGCTGCTGGCCGCTCTGCTGCTGGCCGCTCTGCTGCTGCCCACTCTGCTGCTGGCCGCTTTACTGCTGCCCACTCCACTGCTGCCCGCACTGCTGCTGGCCACTGTGCTGCTGCCTACTCTGCTGCTGGCCACTCTGCTGCTGGCCACTCTGCTGCTGGCCACTCTGCTGCTGGCCGCTTTACTGCTGCCCACTCCGCTGCTGCCCGCACTGCTGCTGGCCACTGTGCTGCTGCCCGGTCTGCTGCTGCCCACTCTGCTGCTGGCCGCTTTACTGCTGCCCACTCCGCTGCTGCCCGCACTGCTGCTGGCCACTGTGCTGCTGGCCGCTTTACTGCTGGCCGCTCTGCTGCTGCCCGCACTGCTGCTGCCCACACTGCTGCTGGCCGCTCTGCTGCAGGCCGCTCTGCTGCTGGCCGCTCTGCTGCTGGCCACTCTGCTGCTGCCCGCACTGCTGCTGGCCGCTCTGCTGCTGCCCGCTCTGCTGCTGCTCGCTCTGCTGCTGGCCGCTCTGCTGCTGCCCGCACTGCTGCTGGCCGCTCTGCTGCTGCCCGCACTGCTGCTGGCCACTCTGCTGCTGGCCACTCTGCTGCTGCCCACTCTGCTGCTGCCCGCACTGCTGCTGGCTGCTCTGCTGCTGGCCACTCTGCTGCTGGCCGCTCTGCTGCTGGCCGCTCTGCTGCTGCCCGCACTGCTGCTGCCCACACTGCTGCTGGCCACTCTGCTGCTGGCCGCTTTACTGCCGCCCACACTGCTGCTGGCCGCACTGCTGCTGCCCGCACTGCTGCTGCCCACACTGCTGCTGCCCGCACTGCTGCTGGCCGCTTTACTGCTGGCCGCTCTGCTGCTGGCCGCTCTGCTGCTGGCCACTCTGCTGCTGGCCACTCTGCTGCTGCCCGCACTGCTGCTGGCCGCTTTACTGCTGGCCGCTCTGCTGCTGGCCGCTCTGCTGCTGCCCGCTCTGCTGCTGGCCACTCTGCTGCTGGCCACTCTGCTGCTGCCCGCACTGCTGCTGGCCGCTTTACTGCTGGCCGCTCTGCTGCTGGCCGCTCTGCTGCTGGCCGCTTTACTGCTGGCCGCTCTGCTGCTGGCCACTCTGCTGCTGCCCGCACTGCTGCTGGCCACTCTGCTGCTGGCCGCTTTACTGCTGCCCGCACTGCTGCTGCCCACTCTGCTGCTGGCCGCTCTGCTGCTGGCCGCTCTGCTGCTGGCCACTCTGCTGCTGGCCGCTTTACTGCTGCCCGCACTGCTGCTGCCCACTCTGCTGCTGCCCGCACTGCTGCTGGTCGCACTGCTGCTGGCCGCACTGCTGCTGGCCACTCTGCTGCTGCCCACTCTGCTGCTGCCCACTCTGCTGCTGGCCACTCTGCTGCTGGCCACTCTGCTGCTGGCTGCTCTGCTGCTGGCTGCTCTGCTGCTGGCCGCTCTGCTGCTGCCCGCACTGCTGCTGGCCACTCTGCTGCTGCCCGCACTGCTGCTGGCCACTCTGCTGCTGGCCACTCTGCTGCTGGCTGCTCTGCTGCTGGCTGCTCTGCTGCTGCCCACACTGCTGCTGCCCACACTGCTGCTGGCTGCTCTGCTGCTGCCCACCCTGCTGCTGCCCGCACTGCTGCTGCCCACACTGCTGCTGGCTGCTCTGCTGCTGGCCGCTCTGCTGCTGCCCACTCTGCTGCTGGCTGCTCTGCTGCTGCCCACCCTGCTGCTGCCCGCACTGCTGCTGCCCACACTGCTGCTGGCTGCTCTGCTGCTGCCCACACTGCTGCTGCCCGCACTGCTGCTGCAGCTTCCAGTTTCCCTTTGAGCGGCTCCCACTTATACAGCTGCAGGGCATCCCGCAGAGCTATGGAGACCATCAGGGTGGCCACCATTTCTGGTTGGACTCCACGCGCCATTGTCTGCAGCGGGTGAAAGGCCAACATGTTAGCATGGTGCATACTCCTGTGCCCAACCAGGTTCCATGGTTACACGGTGGCACCGGTTGGCAGTGTGGGCACCGCCTCCGCATGTACCATGCCCAGCCCACACCCTCACTCCTGCCCCATCAGTGGCCAGCACTGTGGGGGCCTCTGACCCCAGCACCCATCCCTGATGCCAGGGGTACCATTGGCTGGCACTGTCACCACTGATGGCTGCCGTGGCAGCCATCAGTCCGTCTGAGCGCAGCGGCTGGTTGGGGGAGTGTTTGGGGCAGGGGCTGGTGGGGCGATGTGGCGGGGGGTGGGGTGTGGGAGTGGGCACACCCATACAGCTGGTGTCACTGTGTCGAACCAGGGGCTGGGGTGGGTGGTCAGTGGGTGCGCAACAAGATGGCCACCGCAATGGCGGTCGGTGCCTGGGCACCGCCACAGTCCTGTGGGGGGGGGGGGGTCACCCCAGCCATTCGTTCGGTTGCCCCCCTCCCCCGGCCCCTGGCAGGGGCTCCCCACACATCACTGCCAGTGTCCAGGCCAGCAGCCTGCAGTCACTCTTCTCCTCTTCTCCCTCTCTCTCAGCAGCCACCACTCCAGGTTCACGCCTTTTGAAACCACAAATGAACCGCACCGTCGAGGCGGAGAATTGCGGAGGCCCCAGAAAATACAGGGTCTGGCCCATTAATGATATGCAAACGGCATTTAAACACTGCGTGTCGCATTTACGCCATTTATAGGGTGTCGGAGAGTCATGCATCAAACCGGTGCCTACCGCGATTTTGGCGCGGAGGCTATTCTCCACCAATCACGTTTCCCGATTTCGGCATCGGCCAACAGCGTCCTCGTTCTCCCGCCAGAGCTGAATTGCACTCGCTTTACAATCCCCTTGTGGCTGTAAAGCAGGATGCAATTCAGTGTTCCACGTCGTGCAAATTTATGGATGGCGCGGAATAAGAGAGGATTCCCAGGGGATCACGCTATTGGGCTGCCGCCTTGAGCGGGTGGTCTGATAGTGGAGTCCCACCACCGGCACCCACACGCACTGCAAATCAGCCCTGACCCCCACCACTGGTTGCTCCCCCCACACCCATGTATAGGGGTGACCCGACCTGCTCCCTCCACCCCCATGGACCTCCCTAATAAGTGGACCCCCCCCACAGGAATCCCCTGTCTAAAGGAAATCCCTGCACTGATCCCCCCCACACACACAGACTCCCACTCCACACAGACCCCTGCCCCTAGAAAAGAGCCCCCTGTCTGGAAGCTAGAGAGAAGTCCACATAGAGGTTGTGGGAAGCTTTACAATTGTAATAACTGTCTTGCAGCTCCAAGTGTCCATTCATCAAAGGTGAGCAGCAATGCCAGCATCTGGTTACCACAGATTCATTGTCTGCAAACCATTCATGGATCTGGAGCAGTGGTTTGTGATTGGCAGCTCAGAAAAACTATCTACTGCTTTGATTCATTCATATCCCTTCACACTTCAGTGGCTTAAGTGGAGAAACTCCAAAGTTTGTAAACATTTCTCACATCAAAGAGATGAAACTGCACTAAGTGTATTTCAATCACTCAAGCTTGTGATTTCACCACACTTACCTTTGATGTTGGCAATGGTTTGATGTAGGCAATGTTCACACCAAAGGTCCACCAAAGGTTCATCAGACTGATTCCTGGGATGGTAGGACAGACGTATGAAGAGAGATTGAGTTGGTTAGGACTGTATTCGCTGGAGTTCAGAAGACTATGGGGGTTCTCATAGAAACCTGTAAAATTCTAACAGTACGAGACAGGATAGAAGCAAGAAGGATGTCCCCGATGGTGGAGGTGTCCAGAACCAGTGGTCACAGTCTGAAGAACTGGGTAGACTATTTAGGACAGAGATGAGGAGAAATCTCTTCACCCAGAGAGCGTTGAGCCTGTGGAATTCGTCACCACAAAAAGTAGTTGAGGTCGAAACATTGAATGTTTCAATGAAGCAGTTAGATATAGCACTTGAGGCGAAGGGGGTCAAAGGATATGGGGGGGAAATCTCGATTAGGTTATTGAGTTGGATGGTCAACCACGATCATAATGAACAGAGGAGTAAGCTTGAATGGCCTTCACCTGCCCCTATTCTCTATGTTTCTGCTGCCTGTCCTTCTAGGTAGTAGAGGTTGCAGGTTTTGAAGGTGCTAGTGAAGGAGTCTTGGTGAGTTGCTGCAGTGAATCTTGTGAGATACACTACTGCTATTGTATGCCTGTGGTGAAGGATGCAAATGTTTAAGGTGATGGATGGGATGCTGAATATGCAGGCTGCGTTTTTCTGGATAGTGTTGAGATCCTTGAGAGTTGATGGGGCTACACTCACCTAGGCAAGTGGAGAGTATTCTGTCACATTCCTGGCTTGTGGGTTGTAGATTTTAGACAGGCTTTGGGGAGCCAGGAGGTGAGTTACTCACAATAGAATTCCCAGTCTCTCAACTGCTCTTGTAACTACAGCATTTATATGCCCAGTCCAGTTAGATTTCTGGTCAATGTCAATCCCCAGGGTGATAGTGGAGAATTCAGCATTGGTAATGTTGTTGAATGTCAAGGGGAAATAGTTAGATTCTGTCCTGTTGGAGATTGTCATTACTTGGCACTTGTGAGAAATGAATATTAGTTAGACCACCTTGGGGGTGCAGGCGGCTTGAGATTGGGTCCCACTCCATAAAGTGAACTTTACAAGCCTGTTGGGTAGGGTTAAGGCGGACTTACAGAGGTGGGATAACCTCCATCTGTCGATGACCAGCTAGGTCCAATTTATAAAGATCAATATTTTTCCATGGTTTCTATTTTTATTCCAATGCCTCCTGGTGTTTTTGTTGAAGGCATTTTTTTCAAGAGATGGAGCGGTGGATTACTTAATTTATCTGGGCCGGCAAGATAGCAACAATTTGGAAAACGTTGCTTCAGAAGGGTTGGCAGTCGGGTGGTTTGGCTCTGCCGAATTTGATTTGTTACTACTGGGCGGCAAATGCCGAGAAGGTACTGGGTTGGTAAGGGGACCAAGAGGAAATTTGGGTTAAGCTGGAGGCGGGTTCATGTAAGGGGTCGGGATTGCAGGCGCTGGGGACGGCACCACTCCCGTTATCCCCAGGGAAATACTCAGGCAATCCGGTGGTGGTAACAACTTTGAGGATTTGGAGGCAATTTTGGCAGAATTATAAATTAGGGTGCGGTGTCGAAGATGGTGTTGATCTGTGCAAATCACTTATTTGAACTGGCTAGATTAGATGTGAGGTTCTGGGGCTGGGAGGACAAAGGGGCGGTAGGAATGACGGATTTGTTTCTGGCGGGGCAATTCGTGAGTTTGGAGGAATTGATAGAGAAGTTTGGGATCCCCCAGACCAAGACTTTCCGGTATATGCAAGTGCGCAATTTTGCAAGGAAGACCCTTCCCACATTCCGGGTGATACCGCTCTCCTCACTGTTGGAGAGAATGCTGTCGGTGGCGGACACAGAGGAGGGGGGTGTACATCGGGGATTTACTGGGAGGATTCTGGAGGAAGATATGTTACTGCTGGAGGGGATTAAGGCTAAATGGGAGGAGGAGTTGGGGATGGTGCTGGAGGAGGGGGTGTGGTGTGAAGTGCTGTTTAGGGTGACTTTGTGTGCAAGATTAGGATTAATTCAATTAAAGGTGATGCATCGGGTACATTTAGTAAGGGTGAGGATTAGCTGGCTGTTTGAGGGAGTGGAGGACAAGTGTAAGTGGTGTGGCGGGGCCCAGCCAATCATAGAACATAGAACACGACAGCGCAGTACGGGCCCTTCGGCCCTCGATGTTGCGCCGACCTGTGAAACCATCTGAAGCCTATCTGACCTACACTATTCCATTTTCATCCATATGTCTATCCAGTGACCACTTAAATGCCCTTAAAGTTGGTGAGTCTACTACTGTTGCAGGCAGGGCGTTCCACAACCCTACTACTCTCTGAGTAAAGAAACTGCCTCTGACATCTGTCCTATATCTATCACCCCTCAATTTAAAGCTATGTCCCCTCGTGTTGGTCATCACCATCCGAGGAAAAAGACTCTCACTGTCCACCCTATCTAACCCTCTGACTATCTTATATGTCTCTATTAAGTCACCTCTCAGCCTTCTCGTCTCTAACGAAAACAACCTCAATTCCCTGAGCCTTTCCTCGTAAGACCTTCCCTCCATACCAGGCAACATCCTAGTAAATCTCCTCTGAACCCTTTCCAAAGCTTCCACATCCTTCCTATAATGTGGTGACCAGAACTGCACGCAGTACTCCAGGTGCGGCCGCACCAGAGTTATGTACAGCTGCAGCATGACCTTGTGGTTCCGAAACTCAATCCCCCCTGCTTATAAAGGCTAGCACACCATATGCCTTCTTAACAGCCCTATTAACCTGGGTGGCAACTTTCAGGGATTTATGTACCTGGATGCCGAGATCTCTCTGTTCATCTACACTACCAAGAATCTTGCCATTAGCCCAGTACTCTGCATTCCTGTTACTCCTTCCAAAGTGAACCACCTCACACTTTTCCGCATTAAACTCCATCTGCCACCTCTCAGCCCAGCTCTGCAGCTTATCTATGTCCCTCTGTATCCTATAACATCCTTCAGCACTATCCACAACTCCACCGACCTTTGTGTCATCTGCAAATTTACTAACCCATCCTTCTACACCCTCTTCCAGGTCATTTATAAAAATGACAAACAGCAGTGGCCCCAAAACAGATCCTTGCGGTACACCACTAGTAACTGAACTCCAGGATGAACATTTGCCATCAACCACCACCCTCTGTCTTCTTTCAGCTAGCCAATTACTGATCCAAACCGCTAAATCACCTTCAATTCCATACTTCCTTATTTTCTGCAATAGCCTACCGTGGGGAACCTTATCAAACGCCTTACTGAAATCCATATACACCACATCAACAGCTTTACCCTGATCCACCTGTTTGATCACCTTCTCAAAAAACTCAATAAGGTTTGTGAGGCATGACCTACCCTTCACAAAACCGTGTTGAGTATCGCTAATCAACTTGTTCTTTTCAAGATGATTATAAACCCTATCTCTTATAACCTTTTCCAACATTTTACCCACAACCGAAGTAAGGCTCACAGGTCTATAATTACCAGGGTTGTCTCTACTCCCCTTCTTGAACAAGGGGACAACATTTGCTATCCTCCAGTCTTCCGGCACTATTCTGTCGCCAAAGACGACATAAAGATCATGTTCAATGTTCTGCTCTTGCCCTGAGCTGGGGAGGTTTTGAGGCTCGTTCTTCAGCACCATGTCAGCAATCTTACAAATGGATTTGGTGCTCAATCCCCTCGGGGCCTCTTTAAGGGTATCAGACCTGCTGGAGCTGCAGACGGAGACGCATGTTTTAGATTTCGCCTCGCTGATTGCTCACAGGCGGGTCCTGGTGGTGGAATTCCTACCTTGAAAAAGTTAAGTTCACCTTGAGAAGGGCGATTGAGGGGTTCTATAAAAGATGGCGTCCGTTCATTCTGTATTTTAAGGAGTTGGTCACCATCAGATGCTGGAGATGGGGGGAGAAGTCGGGCTTTGGGGTGGGGGGGTTGTTGTGGGTGTTTCTTTCTGTACTAGTTCTGTTTGTGGTGGGGTGTGTTTGGGGTGGTGTATGTTTTCTTTGTTATGTATAAAATGTTAAAAACTTAATTAAAATATTGCAAAAATATATATATTCATTGCTAATCAACTGAGATTATGCACACGAGGAACATTAACGAAAATGAACTTCTTTCAGTTGCAATTTTACCAAACCTTTGTGAACTTGATTCCCAGTTAAAATTGGAACTGGTCCATTATTGGATTAGTAAATGCAAATGTATTTGCAAATCACACTACTTTATTTGTATGTTCAGTTCAACTCTGATGCATTCTGATTTGACAAAGAAATTCTTGATACAATGGACTACTTTAACTTGCATCTGACAATCATGGCTGGAGACTTCAACCAGGCCAACCTCAGGAAGGTTCTACCAAAACTCCCATCAACATACCTCCTGCCCCACCAGAGGTACAAACACCTTGGACCACTGCTATGCGAGCATCAAAGGTGCATATCGCTCCATTCCCCGACCACACTTTGGCAAATCTGACCACAATGAAATGAAAAATGAAAATCGCTTATTGTCACGAGTAGGCTTCAATGAAGTTACTGTGAAAAGCCCCTAGTCGCCACATTCCGGCGCCTGTCTGGGGAGGCTGGTACGGGAATCGAACCGTGCTGCTGGCCTGCTTTAAAAGCCAGCGATTTAGCCCAGTGAGCTAAACCAGCCCACAAGTCAGTACTCCTACATTCCGGCCTACAAACAACAACTCAAGCGTGCTGAACCAGTCAAGAGAACTGTGCAGTGTTGGTCCGAGGTACCAACAGTCTGTCCTGGTCCACTCATGTTGATGCAACAGTCAAGAAAACCCAACAACGTCTCTACTTCCTACAGAAGCTAAAGAAATTCGGCATGTCTGCCTCAACTCTCACAAACTTCTACAGGTGTGCCATAGAGATCCGGCTGCATCACAGCTTGGTATGGCAACTGCTCGGCCCAAGATCGCAAGAAACTGCAGAGTGTGGTGAACTCAGCCCAATGCATCAGACAAGCTAGCCATCCTCCCATAGCCATCTGAATACACCTCCCGCTGCCTCAGAAAGGCAGACAGCATTGTCAGAAACCCCTCACACCCAGGCTTTGCCCTCTTCCAGACCCTTCCATCAGGCAGAAGTTACAGAACTCTGAAGAACCGCACATCCAGACATAGGAACAGCTTCTTCCCCACAGTTACTAGACTCCTCAATGACTCTCCCTTGGACTGATCTGTTCCTTGTCAGAACACTATTCACCATGCCCTATGCTGCTCTTGTTTGGCCCTTGTTCCGCACTATAACCAATCACTATTTGTTGCTGCACCACTGTCAATGAACTCTGTCGATTATTCTTTTGTCGACTATGTACGTACTATGTATGTTCCCTTGGCCGCAGGAAAATACTTTTCACTGTACTTCGGTACATGTGACAATAAATATCAATTAGAATCATCTGCAAGGGTCACTTTTGGTGCTCTGACACAGATTTTCCATCACTGACATTGTGTTGACTCAAAAGTAAGCAATTCAGCAAATGTATAAAATTACTTTAACTCTTCAATACTGAGATTCATTCTATTTCTCGAATTTTGGCCCACACAGACATGGGGAGGATGTGCAAACCCCACACAGACAGTGACCCAGGTCCGGGAACGTTCCAGGATTTGAACTCAGCGACAGTGAAGGAACAGCAATGTATTTCATGGTCAGGATGGTGAAAGACTTGGAAGGGAACTTCCGGTGATGGTGTTCCCAAGCTGCTACCCTTGTCTTTCTAGATAGTGTGATTGTGGGTTTGGAAGGCGCTGCCAAAGGAGCCTTGACGAATCCTTGCCGTGCATCTTGTAGATGCTGCACATCGCTGCTACTGTGCATCGGTGGTAGAGGGAGTGGGTGTTTGTTGAAGGGATGTCAATCAAATGAGTTGCCTTGTCCTGGATAGTATACAGCACCTTGAGTGTTTTTGGAGTTGCACTCATCCAGGAAAGTGGACAGTATTCTATTGGACTATTCACAGTCTAGTTAAGGCTGACATAGTCATAATCACAGAATCATAACTTTCAGACAATGTCCCAGACACCACTATCACCATTCTCACTGGCAGGACAGACCAAGCAGAGATGGCAGCACAATGGTATACAGTTGGGAGGGGGTTGTGTGGGAGTCCTCAACATCGACACTGGACCCCATGAAGTGTCACAGCTTCAGGTTAAATATAGGCAAGGAAACCTCCTGCTGATTACCACGTACCAGCCACTATCAGCTGATGAATCGTTACTCCTCCATGTTTAACACCACTTGGTGGAAGCACTGAGGGTGGCAAGGGCGCAGAATATACTCTGGGTGGGGGAACTTCAGTGTCCATCACCAAGAATGGCTCGGTAGTACCACTGCAGACCGAGCTGACCGTGTTCTAAAGGATATAGCTGCTAGACTGGGACGGCAGAAGGTGGTGAGGGAACCAACAAGAGGGAAAAACATACTTGACCTCATCCTCACCAACCTGCCTGCTGCAGATGTATCTGTCCATGACAGCATCGGTAGAAGTGACCACCGCACAGACCTTGTGGAGATAAAGTCCCGTCTTCACATTGAAGATACCCTCCATCGTGTTGTGTGGCACTACCACCATGCTAAATGGGATAGACTTTGATCAGATCTAGAAGCTCAAGACTGGGCATCCATGAGGTGCTGTGGGCCATTAGCAGAATTGTATTCAATCACAATCTGCAACCTCATGGCCTGGTATATCCCCCACTCTACCATTACCACCAAACCAGGGGATCAACCCTGGTTCAATGAAGAGTGCAGGAGAGCATGCCAGGAGCAACACCAGGCATAGCGGAAAATGAGGTGTCAACCTGGTGAAGCTACCACACAAGACTACCTGTGTGCCAAACAGCATAAACAGCAAGTAATTGACAGAACTAAGTGATTCCACAAACAACGCATCAGATCTAAGCTCTTCAATCCTGCCACATCCAGTCGTGAATGGTAGTGGTCTATTAAACAACTGACTGGAGGAGGAGGCTCCATAAATATCCCCAACCTCAAGGATGGATGAGCCCAGCACATATGTGCAAAAAATCAAGGCTGAGCCATTCGCAACAATCCTCAGTCAGAAGTGCCGAGTGGATGATCCATCTCAGTCTCCTCCAGAACTCCCCAACATCTCCAGATGTCTGCCTTCAGCCAAAACGATCCACTCCACGTGATATCAAGAAACGGCTGAAGGCACTGGATACTGCAAAGGCTGTGGGTTCTGATAATACTCCGGCAATAGTACTGAAGACTTGTGCTCCAGAACTTGCTGCTCCCCTAGCTAAGTTGTCCAGAACAGCTACAACACTTGCATCTACCCAGCAATGTGGAAAACTGCCCAGGTATGTCCTATACACAAGAACCAGGACAAATCCAATCAGCCAATTATCGCCCTATGAGTCTACTCTCGATCATCAGCAAAGTGATGGAAGGAGTCATCGGCAGTGCTATCAAGCGGCAGTTACTCAGCAATAACCTGCTCATGGACGTTCAGTTTGGGTTCCACCAGGGTCACTCAGCTCCTGACCTCATTACTGCTTGGTTCAAACATGGACAAAAGCGTTGAATGCCAGAGGTGAGGTGAGACTGACTGCCCTTGACATCAAGGCAGCATTTCGCTGAGTATGGCAGTAAAGAGCCCTAGCTAAACTGGAGTCAATGGGAATTGGGGAAAACTCTCTGCTGGTTGGAGTCATATCTGGCACAAAGGAAGATGGTTATGGTGGTTGGATGTCAATCATCTCAGGTCCAGGGCATCACTGCAGGAATTTCTCAGGGTAGTGTCCTAGGCCCAACCATCTTCAGCTGCCTCATCAATGACCTGCCTTCCATCATAAGACCAGAAGTGGGGATGTTTGCGGATGACTGCACAATGTTCAGCACCATTTGCGACTCCTCAGGTAATGAAGAAGTCCATGTCCAAATGCAGCAAGACCTGGACAATATCCAGGCTTGGGCTGACAAGTGGCAAGTTACATTCACGCCACACAAGTGTTAGGCAATGACTATCTCCTACAAGAGAGGATCTAACCATCGGCCCTTGACATTCAATGACATTGCCATTCCTGAATTCCACACAATCAACATCCTGGGGGTTACCATCGATCAGAAACGGAACTGGACTAGCCATATTAATACTGTGGCTACCAGGTAGGTCAAAGGCTAGGAATCCTGTAGCGAGTAACACACCTCCTGACTCCCCAAAGCCTCACCTGAGAAAGGAGCAGTGCTCCGAAAGCTAGTGTTTGAAACAAACATGTTGGACTTTAACCTGGTGTTGTAAGACTTCTTACTGTGCTCACCCCAGTCCAACGCCGGCATCTCCACATCATGGCAACCATCTATAAGTCTACCACCATTCTCCGCTGAATGTGGCAGGACTGCAGAACTTAGATTTTATCTGTAAGTTATAGGATTGCTCAGCTCTGTCTACCACTTGCTGTTTCAACATGCAACTAGTTCTGTGTTGTCGCTACAACAGGTTGACACCTCATTTTTCATGATCAGAATGTGTGAAAGCAGCCAAGTGATTTTTACATAGAATTTACAATGCAGAAGGAGGCCATTCGGCCCATCGAGTCTGCACCGGCTCTTGGAAAGAGCACCATACCCAAAGTCAACATCTCCACCCTATCCCCATAACCCAGTAACCCCACCTAATACTAAGGGCAATTTTGGACACTAAGGGCAATTTATCATGGCCAATGCACCTAACCTGCACATCTTTGGTCTGTGGGAGGAAACCGGAGCACCCGGATGAAACACACGCACACACGGGGAGGATGTGCAGACTCCGCACAGACAGTGACCCAAGCCGGAATCGAACCTGGGACCCTGGAGCTGTGAAGCAATTATGCTATCCACAATGCTACCGTGCTGCCGTGATATGCTCAGTTTTGTTTTTTCGAAATGATCATATAATTTAATTTGTTGTATCAACGTGGATTTAAATGATTCAGTGTTAGCATTACAGATATTCCTAAGAGCGTATACATGCTTTGTTAAACAATAATGAGTAAATATTTGAAATATTATTGATTTTATAGGTACTCATTCTCTGAAACCTTTTTTCATCAATTTACTTTGCAATCTGGATCCTGTTTTTAGATATTGGCAAGCAGCAATTTTCTGGTTAAACTAGCTAACGCAGCAGGACGTTATTCTGGATGGGTGTGAATTGGAGATGGGTCAAGGAACTGTTCTTCAGCTTCTAGGCGGCCACTGGCTCCTTGAAAGTTGCTACTCGAAGTAACGGTTAACATAGAATACTGCTGCCTGTATATGAAGTGCTTAACCACTTGCTTGACCACCACAGCTGTGGCAGACCAGCCACCGTCGGGTAGCTGAACACGAACTCGGTCAGCAGGGACCAGAGCAGGGAGATCTGTGGCATGGGCATCACACGCTGACTTGCATTGGGCCCGAGACTGTTGCATCCTCTACAGGACCGGAAAATTGTCAAGGTCCGGAATGTGGATCGCCGGCACCGTCGTCCGTAGTGTGCGGTTCATTAGCAGCTGTGCTGGGGACAGGCCAGCGGACAAAGGAGTCGCCCTGTAGGCTAACAGCAGCAGGTAGAAATCTGAACCCGAGTCAGCAGCTTTACACAACAGTCTTTTAACAATGTGTACCCCCTTTTCAGCTTTCCCATTCGACTGGGGGTAGTGGGGGCTTGAAGTGACATGCCTAAAATTGTACTGCCGGGCAAAATCCGTCCACTCCTGACTGAAGAAGCACGGGCCATTATCAGTCATGACTGTAAGTGGAATGCCATGACGGGGAAAGGTCTCTTTGCATGCCTTGATGACTGTTGCTGATGTGAGGTCATTCTGTCTGACCACCACGGGGTAGTTAGAAAAGTAGTCCACGAGGAGGATGTAGTCCCGGCCTTTTACGTGAAAGAGATCAATGCCAACCTTGGTCCATGGGGACACCAGTTCATGCGGCTGCAAAGCCTCTTTCGGCTGAGCCGGCTGGAACCATTGGCACGTTTGGCAATTGAGGACAGCATTGGCGATGTCCTGATTGATGCCAGGCCAATATACTGCCTCTCGGGGTCGCCGGCGACACTTTTCGACCCCCAGGTGACCCTCGTTGAGTTGGCCGAGGACGAGTTCTCGCATACTCTGTGGGATTACTATCCTGTCCAGTTTCATTAGTATGCCATCGACTACTGCCAGATCGTCTTTTATATTATAGAACTGTGGGCACTGGCCCTTTTGCCAACCATCTGTGAGATGGCACATGATCCGTTGGAATAAAGGATCCCTGGCCGTTTCTTGACGAATCTGCATGACCCTTTCATCAGTGGCCAGAAAGTTGGATGGGCAGAACTAAACATGGGTGTCGATCTGGCAGACAAAATCCAACTGCTCGCACGGCGTGGTGATGGAGCGAGAGAGTGCATCGGCCACAATGAGCTCCTTGCCCGGGGTGTAGACCAGGTCAAAATCATAACGTCGGAGTTTGAGGAGGATACGTTGTAGGCGTGGCGTCATATCGTTGAGGTCCTTCTGTATGATGCGAACCAGTGGCCTGTGGTCCGTTTCGACCGTGAACTTGGGGAGTCCATACACGTAATCATGGAATTTGTCAATACCTGTGAGGAGGCCCAGGCATTCTTTCTCAATTTGAGCATATCGTTGCTCAGTAGGTGTCATGGCTCTAGAGGCATATGCAACTGCGGCCCAGGAGGAGGATTAGTCGCGCTGGAGGAGTACTGCCCCAATACCAGCCTGGCTCGCATCGGTGGAGACCTTCGTCTCCTTGGCAGGGTCGAAAAACGCCAGTACCGGGGACTTGGTGAGTTTCGCCCTGAGCTCACGCCACTCTCACTCATGAGCGGGGAGTCACTGGAAGTCCGTGTTTTTTTTTAACAAGGTGGCGGAGAGCTGTGGTGTGTGATGCAAGGTTGGGGATAAACTTCCCAAGGAAGCGGACCATCCCTTGGAAGCATTCAGCTTCGTGAAAACATGGCGTGAGCCATTTTGCTGGTGAGCTCTTCTCTCTTCGGGATAGGGTAGTGTTCCCTCATGATGTTACGGCTCATATCTTTGGGGTCGATACAAATGTGAAGTTCCCCTGACGGTTTTTTGACACAAACCATGGAGCTAACCCAGTCTATGGGTTCCGTGACCTTAGAAATGACGCCCTGGTCCTGGTGGTCTTGCAGTCCTTAAGGGGTGCCGGCACCCGACACGGTGCATGAACCACCGGTGTGGCATTCGGTTTCAGAAGAATCTTGTATGTGTAGGGGAGTGTGCCCATACCCTTGAAGGCACTGTGGTATCGTGCAATGATGTCATCTAATTGGGTTTGGAAATTGGCATCTGGTGAGCTTGATGCCTCAGCGGGCGACATGGAGTGAACCCGCTGCACAAGATTCAAGATTTTGCAGGCCTGAGCACCGAGCAAGGAAGCTCTGTTGGTTCCTACAATTTCAAAACGCAGGGTTGCTTTTGAAGAACGATGGAACACCACAAGCTGGCATGAGCCACTGGCAGCAATGGCATTGCCATTGTAGTCGAGAAACTGGCAGGCTGATGGAAGAATGCTCGGCTTGACGTGGATGGTATCCAGGTCAGAGTTCGAAATGAGGTTCGCTGAAGCACCGGTGTCCAGCCTGAAGCATATGCGAGCCTTGTTGACCGTAAGGGTGGCACACCACTCGTCGTCCGGATCAATGCTCATCACTGGGAGTGGTTTAGCCTTTTTTGCGGAAAGCATCGTATGCTTGGTGATGATGCCCACCCGGAATGGGGATGTAAGATCCTCGGTGTCGGGATCTAGAACCATGTCGGAGTCGGAGTCTGCAACGGGTTGCTGTACTGACCGGACATTCCTGCGCTGCAGCTGGGATCGCTGTGTGTTGGGCAGTTGAGCAGATCTGCACAGGGCTGCGTAGTGGCCAAGTTTTCCACACTGGAGACAGCATCGAGATTTCACAGGACATTGTCGCTTTAAGTGGGCGGAGCTACAGTTGTTGCACATCATGGCGCCGACGTTAGGACACTCCGTGAGCCACCGCGCATGCGCGGTGTGGTCGAATGATGTGCGCACCTGCGCAGTTCGGTCCTCGGCCTTGTCGTTCCCTCGGTCGTGGCGCGTATGCGCAGGAGCCCGGGAAAAGTGCGTGAAATGGCCGCCCTCATCCAGACTCGGGCCCTGGAGCTGTTTTACAGCCTGCACCTGCTCCGCATCGTGGGGGCCTTGCCGCGCCGTCTCTGCCGCCTTGATATGGGAGTGCCGGTTATTAGCGTGCTCATGTAGGACACAGGTCTCGATGGCGATGGTAAGGGTGAGCTGCTTAACTTTAAGGAGCTGCTGGCGAAGAGGATCGGAGTGGACCCCGAAAACGATCTGGTCACGGATCATGGAGTCGGAAGTTGAGCCGTAGTTGCAGGACTGCGCGAGGATACGGAGATGGGTTAAGAAGGACTGAAAAGGTTCATCCTTACTCTGAAGCCTCTGCTGGAACACATAGCGTTCAAAGCTCTTGTTGACTTTGATGTCACAGTGGCTGTCGAACTTCAGCAGGACTGTTTTGAACTTTGTCTTGTCCTCACCTTCAGCAAAGGTGAGAGAGTTAAAGATGTGGATAGCGTGGTCCCCGGCTGTAGAGAGGAAGAGAGCAATCTTCCTGGCATCCGATGCGGCTTCGAGGTCAGTGGCTTCAAGGTACAGCTGAAACGTTTGCTTAAAGATCTTCCAGTTGGGGCAGCACGGTGGCTCAGTGGGTTAGCACTGCGGCCTCACGGCGCTGAGGTCCCAGGGTCGATCCCGGCTCTGGGTCACTGTCCGTGTGGAGTTTGCACGTTCTCCCCGTGTTTGCGTGGGTTTCACCCCCACAACCCAAAAACATGCAAGCTAGGTGGATTGGCCACTCTAAATTGCCCCTTAATTGGAAAAATGATTGGGTACACTAAATTGATTAAAAAAAAAAAATCTTCCAGTTTGCACCGAGGTTGCCGGCGATGCGTAGCTGCGGGGGAGGGCGGACGCTGTCCATGTTACCGGATGGCTGATCGCTGGTCAAAGGCAGACTATCTCAAGGTAGGTCTGTCAACTCTAACATGATTCACTGGTACCATGATGTGTTGGGTATGCTGGGTCTGCGAGGACTGCGTTTACTGTAGCAGTGAGAGAGACAGGCTTCCAACACTTGAAGAAATGCAGCTCTATTTTATTGAACTCTGAACTATCATACATACTTTAACTGTGGGTTGATACTATGCTGAGTTGACTGGAGACCTGAGGCTAACCTGACCAGACTATCTTACTACCACATGGTGTATGTTCTAGTTGTTGCTCACAGACACTGACTGTCTCAGAGGCTGCATCCCCAAGAGAGCGGGAAAACTAGTGCCCTCTGGCTTTATAGTGCCCATGTCCTGCCTGGTGATTGGCTGCTGTGTTCTGTGTGTTCATTGGTCATCCTCTGTGTCAATCAATGTCTGTCTGTGCACCATCATATACTTGTGTGTATATTATGACAGGCCACACTTGGAATATTGCGCACAATTCTGGTCCCCACACTAACATAAGGAAGTGGAGGTTTTCGAGAGGGTACAGAAGAGGTTTACCAGGATGTTGCCTGGTCTGGAGGTTATGAGGAGAGATTGGATAAACTCGGATCGCCTTCACTGGAACAACGGAGATTGAGGGGTGACCTGAAGTTTACAAAATTATGAGTGGCATGGACAGAATGGATTGTCAGAAATTTTTTCCCAGGGAGGAAAAGTCAATTCCAAGGAGGCATAGGTTGAAGGTGCGAGGGGCAAAGTTTAGAGGAGATGTGCAAGGCAAATCTTTTTATAGAGAGGTTGGTGAGTGCCTAGAACTCGCTGCCAGGGGAGGTGGTGAAGCATGCACGATTACGATGTTTAAGAGGTATCTTGAGAAATACATGAATAGGATGGGAATAAAGGCATACATGACCCGGAAGTGCAGAAGGTTTTAGTTTAAACAGGCATCATGATTGGTGCAGGCTTGGAGGGCCGAAGGGCATGTCCCTGAGCTGTACTGCTCTTTGTTCTTTCATGCAAGAAAATTAGAATGTTCATGGACAAAGTTGGCACCATTCCTTTATTCTCCTGTGATGGTGCACGCACTACCTTTACTATGATTAGCAATAAAGAAGCTTCACAATGCAACCTATTAAGAAGGTTTCACCTGTTTGCATATTTAACTTTGCAACTTCACAGAAGCCAAAATGTTTCTTTCTGACCTATTCCTACAGTGAAACTGCACTGAACTGCACCACCTCAGTTTCCTGTTTCCGTGGCCATGTTCTTTATTTACAGGTGACATTCTGCAACAAATTTGGCCAGAAAATAAAATTTATATTTAAGGGCTGCTGTTGGCACAGGAAATTGAGTTTTTCTGTTCCTACTGCACCATGCACCCAATACACTCTGAGCTTTGTCGAAATATGTAAATCAGGTGACCTCATTTGATCAGCTGATAGCTGTGGTCACCAACTGCTTATGCCCTGCTTGTGATTACACAGTAGCTATATTAAGGAAATGGAGCAGGCAACAAAAAGCAGAAGATCGAAAGTCTACAGGGACAATTTCAATCCAATTTTCTGGGTGGGAAATTCAAGGGATTGAGTAGAATGCTGAGTTTAGGTCTAACAATGGGCAATGGGCAATTTTAACCGATCCCATCAGTTGGCAAACTAGGATTTAACACTGTGTTACTTTTACACCCTGCCCAACTTTAATCTCTATTGAAATCAATGAGTAATATTAGTGTTGCATGGATCCTGTGGGCTTCCTCACCTAGTGAGCTGGGTTAAAACTGCCCCTCTTTTTCTTTCAGGGTCAGGGATTAGAGGTGGCCAGAATAACTTGAATCTGGAGTCTTTATTCCTGCATCTAGGCCTAGCTGGAATTCCTCACATTTAATTTCTAATTCAGGAGAATGCACTGAACCCACAAATGATCAGATCAGGCAGAGGATATTTGGCATATTCTAGCTCAATGACACACAGTAGTGGTATGGGGGAGCAGATTTGATCCTGCCAAGTCCTATCTCATCACTTTTCCTTGTTTAAGTTCAAATCAATAATACACTTTCTTACATTTTGGGTGGGATTCTCCGAGCCTGCGCCGGGTCGGAGAATCACCGGGCCGGGGGGCCCGCGAATCCCGCCATGCCGCTCCGATGCCAAGCCAACGAGTCTGCGGCAATCGGCGCTAATTACGCCGGCACGGTCGCCGCGGCGCCGGTTGGGGGCCGTTGAAAGCGGCCTATGTGGCAATTCTCTGCGCTCGACGGGCCGAGTGCCCGCCGAGTTCCGCCGAGTCCCACCGCCATTGTTCACGTATGGTCCTACCCAACGGGACCTCAGCATTCTGGCTGCGGGGGCTGGCCTGGTGGGGGTCGGGGGGTGCCGACTCTGGGGTTGGGGGGGTGGTCTTCCATGGTGGGCAGGCCTGTGATCAGGGGCAACCGATCGGCGTGGGTGTTCATTCCGGGAGGGACCTATGTTCCTCCGCCCGGGCCACTGTAGGGCTCCGCCATGTTGCCCGAGGGGGGGGTGGGGGGGGGGGGGGGGGGGGAGATGGCCGTGGCACGCATGCGCGGACCCGCGCCGGCCATGGAGCGCATGCGCGGACCCGCGCCGGCCATGGAGTGATGCGCGGACCAGCGCCAGCCGTGCAGGGCTGGCTTTCAGCGCTAGAGCAGCGCACAGCTCTCCGGCGCCATGCTAACTCCCGAGGAAGGGGGGAATGACTGTGCCTGAAGGCCCGTCGACGCCGGTGTCGCTTGCGCCGGTTTTGACGCCGGCGTCAACACTTGGCTGGGATTTCGGAGAATCCCGGCCTTTATATTTTCTTTTTCCTTCAGTTAGTTATTTCATCTGTGACACCCGTTGGAAAATCTTATCACATAATGGCACTAAAAGTTTGGAAGTGTTTGTTGTACTCCTCTTCCTTTGGGGGGAGATCATCAGTTACATTCACGAATATTAAGGGGTTAAAGAAATAACTCAAGAAATGTTTCTACTGTTGTTTGCTAGTGATGCATAGGCCTGGCATGAACAGCAGGGCTAGGGGGATCAGAAATTTGGGGGAAGAGTTACTATTCCAAAATTGTGCTGAGGTTGGTATTAGTTACTATTATCTTTGCCTGTACTGCTTGGAGCATTCAAGACATCTGCCTCGTTGATGCATCACGGCCTCATTGCAGGTTAAGAAATGTCTAGCCAACGGCGCCGTGGCCGTTCCCTCCTACGAGGTATACCACGAGTCCGGTGGTGGCGGCTACCCTCAAGATTTGGGGGCAGTGGAGGCGACATAGTGGAGAAGTGGGGGGCTCGATGGAGGCTCCGTTAAGGGGGAACCATAGGTTCGTCCCGGGGAACATTGATGGGGGATTTCAGGGTTGGCACAGAGCGGGCATCAGACAGCTGAGGGACCTGTTTATTGATGGGAGGTTTGCGAGCCTGGGGGAGTTGGAGGAGAAATTTGGGCTCCCCCCGGGGAACATGTTCAGGTATCTGCAGGTAAAGGCATTTGCTAGGCGGCAGGTGGAGGGATTCCCTTCGCTTCCCGCGAGGGGGGTGAGCGACAGGGTGCTTTCGGGGGTCTGGGTCGGAGAGGGGAAGATATCTGATATCTACAAGGTTATGCAGGAGGCGGAGGAGGCGTCAGTAGAGGAGCTGAAAACGAAGTGGGAGGGGGAACTGGGGGAACAGATCGAAGACGGGACATGGGCTGATGCCCTGGAGAGGGTTAATTCTTCCTCCTCGTGTGCGCGGCTTAGCCTCATCCAATTCAAGGTGCTGCACCGGGCCCACATGACTGGGACGAGGATGAGTAGGTTCTTTGGGGGTGAGGACAGGTGTGTCAGGTGCTCGGGGAGTCCAGCGAACCATGCCCATATGTTCTGGGCATGCCCGGCACTGGAGGAGTTCTGGAAGGGGGTGGCGAGGATGGTGTCGAGGGTGGTGGGATCCAGGGTCAAGCCAGGATGGGGACTCGCGATTTTTGGGGTTGGGGTGGAGCCGGGAGTGCAGGAGGCGAAAGAGGCCGGTGTGCTGGCCTTTGCGTCCCTAGTAGCCCGGCAAAGGATCTTGCTACAATGGAAGAATGCGAGGCCCCCAAGCGTGAAGACCTGGATCAATGACATGGCGGGTTTCATTAAGCTAGAGAAGGTCAAATTAGCCCTGAGAGGGTCGGTACAAGGGTTCTTTAGGCGGTGGCAGCCTTTTCTCGACTTTCTGGCTCAACGATAGGGTACGGGGACAGCAGCAGCAGCAACCCGGGGAGGGAAAAGGGGAGGGAAAAGGGGGGGGGGGGTCGACAATGACTATGTTTGTTTATTTAATTTTAATATTTTTAAAGTTCTTTTGTTGTTCATTAGGGTTGGGGGGGTGGGGGGGATGTGATACATGCGCCGATACGGTCTGGGGGTGTCACAGTTATTATGGGTTATTTTGTTGCATTTCATTGTTTGTCGTTATGTTTTATATTTTCTGTAAAAAATTCCAATAAAAAATATATTAAAAAAAAAGAAATGTCTAGCCTAATTCATGCTTTACTTTCTTGCCTTGTATTTGACACTGCATTTTTTAAACATGATATCACACAGCATTCTCAGGATAACCATGAAAACATCTACTGCCAGCTACAGGCAGACACCTTCAACTGCCTCAGGCACAGCTAACCCTCACTGGATGACTGGATTCTGCAGCAGCAACACTGTTATTTTGCAACCATGCCTCTGAACAGTTCAGGCAAGTGAAACAATGCTTCAAGATGCTAATA
This sequence comes from Scyliorhinus canicula, assembly GCF_902713615.1. Classification (NCBI taxonomy): domain Eukaryota; kingdom Metazoa; phylum Chordata; class Chondrichthyes; order Carcharhiniformes; family Scyliorhinidae; genus Scyliorhinus; species Scyliorhinus canicula. Next base: position 59,902,299 of record NC_052154.1, on the reverse strand, counting down.
CTCACTTGTATTGTCACTTAGCAGTGTGATGGTTTTGTAAGAAAATGAAGTAGTTACATTTTTACACACAGAACCTTAGACAGCTCAGGATGTCACAATGTGACTGACAGCAAATGAAACATTTTTATAGTGTAGTAACTGTTATAATGTGGAAAATGCAGCAGTCAATTTGCATTTTATTATATCACTTGTTTGGGCATTTGTTTCCTTAAACGTACAGACCTAATTCCTTGATTAATAAACAAACAAGAATAAACGTATTAAAAGACGATCCTTTTGTCTCCAAACACCGGGCGGAATTCTCCGTCGAGTTTCACGACAGCGCGAAACGGACCCGATCGCGACCGATTCTGGCCACGGAGATGGGCTAGCATCGGGGCCGCGAGGAACACGGGGAGCGTGTCGTAAAATGCGCATTGTCAGTGCGCGATGCCCGAATGACGCTGTGCCGCGTCTTAAAAGACGCGATCCGCGCAAAGAAAGACCCGCAGCAGAGGAAGGAGGAAAATGTCGGAGCCACGGAGGGCCGCCCCGAGGTTCCGTGATGCTGGCCTTGAGACCCTCCTAGATGAGGTGGAGCAGCGCATGGGCATCCTCTGCCCAAGACGAGGGCATCACCACCCTTCCAGCTCTGTGCGACGGGCCTGGCGTGAGGTGGGCACGGCAGTCAGTGCTGTGGGGCAGACCCCTCGGTCCGGGGAGCAATGCCGCAAGAAGCTCCACGACCTCACCAGGTCTGCCAGGGTAAGTGCCACGAGGGTGCCCCCGGGTCACAACCATCCCCCCCCCCACCATGTTCCTCATCATCCCACCCCCCCCCCCCCCCCCGACACAAGGGAGGCGGCGAGATTGAGTGGAGGGGGGTGAACAACGTTGTCACAGACCCACATGAGCTCTGCGACCCCCTGGAGAGATGACATGGTGTGGCTCCAACTTTCCCCCCGCCCAGCATTAATGTAGCCTATATCTGAATGCCCCGATGATAACCGCCTAATTGTGATGCTCTATCCATGCCCCCCTCCCCCCACTAACAGGAGAAGACTGCGCACAACAGCCGGGAGCGCAACAGAACTGGAGGGGGTTCGCCTGTTCTGCACCCCCTGACAGTGTTTGAGCAGAGGGCACTGGACCTCGCTGGGGGATCTGCCACCCAAGAGGTCGCGCAATGCGAGGTTGGAGGCGCAGAAGCAAGTGAGACAACCCTGCATGCCACCCCCCCCCAGCCCATCCTCTCTCCCCTCACACTCTGCGCACTGGATCACCCATCCTCTCTCCCCTCACATTCTGCTCACTGGACAACCCATCCTCTCTCCCCTCACACTCTGCCCACTGGACCACCCATCCTCTGTCCCCTCACACTCTGCCCACTGGACCACCCTACACCCGGCCGAGTGTGTCTGATGAGCCCCGTATCATTCTGTTCCCCAGGGCCAGCTGACAAACGTCCAGGGCCGTCTGGTGCCACACACAGCCGACCATCCGCGACGACATCCGCACCTAGGGTCGCACGACAGAGGGTGGCAGGAGGTCGGCCAGGAGGCCCATCATCTAAAACCGGGACTCTCGAGGGGGGGACATACAGAGGACTGACAGCGATGACTTTCATGGCTGTGCGTTGCCCGAAGTTCGTGACGCGAGACAGGACAGGACGGGATCTGTGGACCCAGACGCACAGAGGACGGCGACGCAGTCCACGGACTCACCCGACGCTGAACCCGACGCTAAAGATGCATGCCATTAAGGGTAAAGTAGTAGTATGGATAGAGGATTGGTTAATTAATAGAAAGCAAAGAGTGGGGATTAATGGGTGTTTCTCTGGTTGGCAATCAGTAGCTACTGGTGTCCCTCAGGGATCAGTGTTGGGCCCACAATTGTTCACAATTTACATAGATGATTTGGAGTTGGGGACCAAGGACAATGTGTCCAAGTTTGCAGATGACACTAAGATGAGTGGTAAAGTGAAAAGTGCAGAGCATACCTGAAGTCTGCAGAGGGATTTGGATAGGTTAAGTGAATGGGCTCGGGTCTGGCAGATGGAATACAATGTTGACAAATGTGAGGTTATCCATTTTGGTAGGAATAACAGCAAATGGGATTATTATTTAAACGATAAAATATTAAAGCATGCCGCTGTGCAGAGAGACCTGGGTGTGCTAGTGCATGAGTCACAGAAAGTTGGTTTACAGGTGCAACAGGTGATTAAGAAGGCAAATGGAATTTTGTCCTTCATTGCTAGAGGGATGGAGTTTAAGACTAGGGAGGTTATGTTGCAATTGTATAAGGTGTTAGTGAGGCCACACCTGGAGTATTGTGTTCAGTTTTGGTCTCCTTACTTGAGAAAGGACATACTGGCACTGGAGGATGTGCAGAAGAGATTCACTAGGTTAATCCAAGAGCTGAAGGGGTTGGATTATGAGGAGAGGTTGAGTAGACTGGGACTGTACTCGTTGGAATTTAGAAGGATGAGGGGGGATCTTATAGAAACATTTAAAATTATGAAGGGAATAGATAGGATTGATGCGGGCAGTTTGTTTCCACTGGCGGGTGAAAGCAGAACTAGGGGACATAGCCTCAAAATAAGGGGAAGTAGATTTAGGACTGAGTTTAGGAGGAACTTCTTCACCCAAAGGGTTGTGAATCTATGGAATTCCTTGCCCAGTGAAGCAGTTGAGGCTCCTTCATTAAATGTTTTTAAAGTAAAGATAGATAGTTTTTTGAAGAATAAAGGGATTAAGGGTTATGGTGTTCGGGCCGGAAAGTGGAGCTGAGTCCACAAAAGATCTGCCATGATCTCATTGAATGGCGGAGCAGGCTCGAGGGGCCAGATGGCCTACTCCTGCTCCTAGTTCTTATGTTCTTACATTCTTATGTTCTTATGTTCTTATGAACCGTACATGGGCCACGTGCGCCCTGCGCCGGGTCATGACTGGGACCAGGACACAACGGACGTACTGACGGACGAGGACCTCGAACTTGCGGCACTGCTGTCTCCCACACCATCCACCATCCCAGAGACGCTCACCTCAGTTAGGCAATTAAGTGATGAGGCTCCTGGGTCACGGTCTGGTGTGCACCACACAGCCGAGCCGGTACAGCAGGTGGAGGTCGGAGCAGCCGTGGGGCTGGATGGTTGGAGGGCAGCCTTGGCCCAGCATCCAGCTGCCGCCCAGACGGTTCCTGGATTCCTGGATTTACTCGACCCACCCGGACAACCGATACATTTTGAAACCCAGGGACAGAATGACGGATGAGGGCCATCTTCCAGCACCTGCAAACGCAGTTAGAGGAGTCCATCCGCGTCCAGGAGCAGGGAGTGGTGCCGCTCATTGCAGCCACCCAGGCCGACACCGCACGGGTGGCGTCTGTGGTCGAGGCAATGGGTGAAACGGTTTCGGCCATGGATCAGGTTATGCAAAGCATTGGGCTTCATGTGCACGTGTCATCCATGGCCCAGGAGAGGGCTGCCCTCTCACAGATAGCAATGCGCCAGAGCCAAAACGACATTGCCGGCGCGCTACGGGCCCTGGCCGAGTCTCACCGGGTCATGGCCCTGTCCCAGCAGGCCATGGCACAGTCCCAGCAGTCAGTCGGGGAGAACATCGACCGCCTGACGCATGTGCTGGATGGCGGCGCGCACTCACAGGTTGAGGTCGCACAGTTCCTGGCGGGAATGTGTCACTCCCTGGACTCCGTCTCAGTGAACCTTCGGACCCTGGTCGATACCGTTGCAGGCCTCCAGGACTGGCAGTGCCAGGTGTCGGTGGGGCGATGGGCCTCCTCCCCGCTCGCACCTCCATCCCACAGTGAGACCCGGGGGCCACCGGGCTCCCCGAGGGAGGAGGAGGTTCTGGGGGCCGTCCCATTAACTCCATCACGGAATATTCCTGAACGCTCGGCCTCCCCCCGTCCCGTCCTTGGCGCCTCCGGTGGGCAGCGGGCAGAGCAGGGTGGCACCACGTCATCCAACATGCCTGCCGAGCAGCCTGGCCCATCAAGGCCGGGTCGCCCCAGGAGACAAGTGCCGACAGGGAGCCATGTCGCGGGCCGTGGTTCTCAGCAGTTCGTCTCCACCCCGCTGTACCATCTGGGGATTCACATAGACGTAGTGGTAGGGCCCGTAAGGCAAGGAAGATGGACACATAGTAAGTTGGCAGTTTAGTTGTAGGGGCTAGGCCGCTAGGGCATCTGTGCATAACATTCACCATTAAACTCACTGTTGCACCTAACTTGTAAGACTGTGTGATTTTTCCGGTGCCACGGGGATCCTGATGGTGACCGAGTGTCGCTGGGGTTAACGAGCAGTGAAACCTCGGTGCCGGGTGTGCAGTCCCTTCTCAACCCCCCCCCCCCCCACCCCCCCCCCCCTCCCCCCACACACACACACACTGTCGGACACCGTAGTCCTCGGCACTCCGACGCCAGCTCCCCTACATGGGTACGTTGTGGAGTGTCCCTGATGATCGCAACGGCCACCGAGATGGATGGTTCAGCTATTGCCATGAGTCAGACTTTGTCTAACGATTCTGAGCTCACAGCTCATCGCAGAGCGAGCCGTCATCATTCAACATGGCACTGATCACACCCGCTGACACAGCCATCAATGTCGTGCTATACGTTAGTGCCGCAGTGGTAAGGTGATGTTTAATTGGAGCAGTGCACGCGGAGCGGCAGTGGGGGGGGGGGGGGGGGGGGAGGATGCGGGGTGTTGTGTGCTGTCCGTGTGCACGACTGGTGATGTAAGTGGTAGTGTTCAGCGATCCTCTCCCACGCGATACTTGAACCTTGCGGATACCAACGCGTCGCGTGCCCGCTGTCCTTGACGGTGCCGTCGTGCAGCCTCCTAGACATTACCAGCACCCGGGTCGTGTCTGTGTCCTGCGCCCCACGCCCCATCCTGCTGCACAACAGCCTTCTCGTCCTCCTCCTCATCCTCCTCCTCCTCGTCCTGCTCCTCCTCCTCCTCCTCCTCATCCTCCTCCTCCTCCTCATCCTCCTTCTCCTCCTCGTCCTCCTCCTCCTCCTCCTCCTCCTCCTCGTCCTCCTCCTGCTCCCCCCCCATCCACGTCGACATCAGTGCCCGCATCCTGTGCCTTCCTCAGCATTTGGGGGTCAATGTTCCCCTCGGCATCCCCCTGAACATACCGGCCATGAGAGCCTGCGGCCTGTACGGCGACGATGGGCCACTCCGTGGTCATCCCCTCTGCTGCAGCAGCAGCCCCTGCATCTGCATCCACTGTGGGCAATCGCAGTCAACGCTGCTGGATGGCCAACTGCAGTGCAGCGGCTCCAACCACTGCGGTGAACATCGCTGTCTGGCTGGCATACATGGTCACCTACAGAAGGGTGGTGGGGGGCAGAGAAACGACATGTTACACGGACGTTCTTCGACACCTTGGCAGCCGCCTGCCACGGGATACCTGTGTGTCCCGGTGGCCTGGTCGCGCTGCGACACGCGGCCTGCCTAATCCCTGGTCACTGTCTGCGTCCAACGGTCAGTTTACAATTTCCTCCTCACTGGTGCATCAGTGGGCTGTGCCCATCAGCCACACGGCAACCTTCCGTGGCAGGGCGGTTGACATGTTGCATCCGTGGGTGGATGACCCACTCCACTCACTCCCTCTCCCCCCTCTCACCTCCACTCCCTCCCACCTCCACTCCCTCCCTCTCCCCCTCCCACCTCCACTCCCTCCCTCTCACCCCTCACCTCCACACCCTCTCTCTCCTCCCTCCCACCTCCATTTCCTCCCTCTCCCCCCTCCCACCTCCACTCCCTCCTGAAGTGTTGGCTAGTGTAGACCTGAGAGATGAACAGACACTTCCAACACTGATGAAGGTTCAACTCAATTTTATTAACTAACTTCTAACTAACTAACACACGATGACTGTGGGTCCAATTGATGCTAACTTAAACTAGCCACCTAAGCCTTGTCCAAACCAGTTGATTCTCTCAGCACGTGGTGTGAGTCTGTGCTGGGCTGAATAAGTTCTTGTTACACTGAGAGGCAGCACCCAAAATGAGCGGGAACCGTGGTGCCCTCTGCCTTTATAGTGTGTGTATTCTAACTGGTGATTGGCTGGGGTGTTTGTACATGTTGATTGGTCCCTGTGTGTGTCCATCAGTGTGTGTCTGCACCATGATATACTGGTGTATATTATGATAGCCCTCTTTTATAAAAAAATGTAGATATAGGCATGTGATAATAAATAGTGTGGTTGTGTGGAGAATGTACCTAGTTACGTGTGAGGTGCGAAGACATATTTACAAAGCTATTTACAGGGAACAAGACTATTTACAGAGGAAGGTGCCTGGTGCAGATGACTACCATGAACTGGAACAACAACGAATCTATTTACAAATCACCGGAGAACGAATGCAACAATGAAGGATATAGAAAAAAAAACATTTCAGAAAGTCCACATGTGTACAGAGTTCACAATTTCAGTCTCTGAGGTGGGCGACAAACTCTGGTTGACCGCCTCAAGGGTGGGCCAATGGCTGGCGCATCAGGAGCCGGGAGGTCTGCAGCACCGTCAGGGGCAGGCAGAGTGACCGGAAGCGCCACACAGTCCACGGCGGGATCAGTAGAAGAGCTGGTCGGAGGATCTCGTGACGACCCTGGAACCAGGCGAAGAGCACACCTGTTGCGGCACCGAATGGATCCATCTGGTAAGCGGTCCAGGAAGGAGCGGGGGGGCCACCTGCCTTAGAACAACAGCAGGCGCGGACCAGCCACCATCCGGGAGGTGGATGCGAACCTTGTCGCGTGGATGGATGTCAGGAAGGTCAGCAGCCCGTGAGTCGTAGGAAGTTTTCTGCTGCAGTTGAGACATGTGCATGCGGTGGAGCACAGGGACATAATCGAGATTGGGAGTGAGAATCGATGGCACCGTCGTCCTGAGGGTGCGGTTCATTAGTAGCTGAGCAGGCGACAGGCCGGTGGAGAGCGGGGCGGAGCGATAGGCTAGCAGAGCAAGATGGAAATCTGAGCCTGCGTCGGCGGCCTTGCTGAGTAGCCGCTTAACTGTGTGGACCCCCTAAAAACAGCAGGCAGGGAAGATCTGCACATTGCAGCGTAGTGGCCTCGTTTGCCACACTGCAGGCAGCATCGGGACTTCGTGGGACATTGCCGCTTTAAGTGGGCGGAGCCGCAGTTGCCGCACGGCGGAGCGTCAGGACGTTCATCGTGCCACCACACATGCACAGGGCGATCCAGTGAGGCGCGCACTTGCGCGAAGCGGCCGTGACGTCAGCACGCTCACTGCGTGTAAGCGCGGGACTCCGCGGAAAGCGCGCGAAATGGCCGCCATCGTTCAGATCCAGAGCCTGAAAAGATTTAATCATTTGGACCCGTTCTGCCTCGTTAGGGACTTGCCGCGCCGTTTCAGCGGCCTGGATGCAGGAGTAGCGCGTGGAGGCATGTTCATGAAGTACACAGGTCTCAATGGCCGTAGAGAGGGTGAGCTGCTTTACTTTTAGTAGCTGCTGGTGCAGGGGCTCAGATTGAACACCAAAAACAACCTGGTCACGGAGCATGGAGTCAGAGGTGGACCCGTAGTTCATTAGTAGCTGAGCAGGCGACAGGCCGGTGGAGAGCGGGGCGGAGCGATAGGCTAGCAGAGCAAGATGGAAATCTGAGCCGGCGTCGGCGGCCTTGCTGAGTAGCCGCTTAACTGTGTGGACCCCCTAAAAACAGCAGGCAGGGAAGACTGCGCAAGGACGCGGAGGTGGGTAATGAAGGACTGGAAAGGCTTGTCCTTACCCTGAATTCGCTGCTGAAACATGTATCTCTCAAAGCTCTCGTTGACCTTGACTTCGCAGTAGCTGTCGAACTTTAGAATGACGGTCTTGAACTTCGATTTGTCCTCCCTCTCAGCGAAGGTGAGAGAGTTGAAAATGTGCAGAGCGTGGTCCCCGGCTGTGGAGAGGAAGAGAGCAATCTTCCGTGTGTCCGAGGCAGCTTCCAGGTCCCTGACCTCGAGGTACAGCTGGAAGCGCTGTTTGAAAGTTTCCAGTTCGAGCCCAGATTCCCGGCAATGTAGAGAGGCGGCGGTGGGCGAACGGAGTCCATTCTGTAGGATGGCGCGAGACTGGTGGAAGGCAGATCACTGAAAGGTAGGTCTCAGCAGTGCTAGCGTCCCTCAACTTCTGGTACCATCAACTGTTGGCTAATGTAGACCTGAGAGATGAACAGACACTTCCAACACTGATGAAGGCTTAACCCAATTTTATTAACTAACTTCTAACTAACTAACACACGATGACTGTGGGTCTAATTGATGCTAACTTAAACTAGAGACCAAAGCCTTGTCCGAACCAGTTGATTCTCTCAGCATGTGGTGTGAGTCTGTGCTGGGCTGGATGAGTTCTTGTTACACTCAGAGGCAGCACCCAGAATGAGCGGGAACCGTGGTGCCCTCTGCCTTTATAGTGTGTGTATTCTAACTGGTGATTGGCTGCTGTGTTTGCACATGTTGATTGGTCCCTGTGTGTGTCCATCAGTGTGTGTCTGCACCATGATATACTGGTGTATATTATGACACCTCCCCCCACGCCCCTCTCCCCTCACACCACCCCGCCCCCCCCCCCCCCCCCCCCTCCCGTTGGCCGCAGAGTTCTCGGGGAAGCCTTCCCCAGTCTGCGGAGACTCCGGGACAGTCCGCTCACCTCCTAAGCGGTCAATGTGAGCCAGCACGACTGGCTCACGACTATAAACTATAAAAAGCAGGCGTGGACGGCGGGCATACCAGAGAATCGCCATTTTGGGCGCCTCGGGCGATTCTCCGGCTTGCGCCGCGCAGAACCCGGCGGGACCTTTTTCGCCGGTTGGGAGAATCGCGGGAGCGCGTCGGACCGGGGTCGCGTGAAAAACTGGCACGGCCTGCGATTCTCCCAACCGGTGCGACATCGGAGAATCGCACCCACCATCTTTCACATCTGGCTCTTCTTATAACATTCAAATGAAAATGTTGAAATAAAAGAATCATGACTGCTCCTGCACTGACCTACATGATCCTGTTTTACAGACCATCGTCACCCTTCGGGCAGCACGGTGGCACAATGGCACGGCACTGAGGACCTGGGAATTGGGAAGAAAAGAATTGGGTACTCTAAATTTAAAAATAATAATAACATTGGGCGGGATTCTCTCAGCCCATGGCCGGGCCGGAGAATCACCACGACCGACGCGAATCGCGCCACGCTGCCCTGACGCTGGCACGCGATTCTCCACTTGGCGCATGCGTGGTTGGCGTGGCGCCGGTGTTGCACGTTTTACTATGGGCGTAAAACGCGTTTATTGGAGTGTATTAACACGCCTCCGAGTTCGACGTGTGCTTAACACTACTAGGCTCTGTTCTATGTAATTATTTAGCTCTGGAGTCGCCAGTTGCCGTATAGGCAACGTCACAAGTATTCCAAGGTCAAGTTCAAAGTAATAAAGACGATACACCGATTAGTAAAGTTCAAACGATCAATATTTATTATACAGTTATAATAAATACTCATGCACACACTAAGAGACTAAGCTATAACTAAACTTTAAGTGAACAGAATACTTATCTAACAGGAACAGGCAAGGTCAGAGAACGAGGCCTTCGTCCTGGTTTGGTACTGCAGCCTTCAGCAAGCGTTCTGGTACTTGGGAGTCTAGTGGGCTTGGATCGCGTAGCGGGCGTTGAACTTACGGTTTCGGCGGCTGGTGCTCAACGGCTGGAGTCAGGATGCAAGATGTCAGTCAGAGCCGGAGCACGAGTTTAACAGACCGGGCTCTGTGGGGAATTTGCTTTTATACCCCTCTCTAATGTCCTTGCCCCCTTCTAGGCGGGCTCTACCTTTCGGTACCGATTGGAACGTTTCCAAACGGCTACCTTCGAAATCCTCCAATGCGGGGCTTCCCTCGATGTTGGGGGGTGGTTTCGATATTCGTTACTCTGGTGCCATCCTGTCTGCTCCACCAATTAAGTGCTACATTGAGATGGAAATGTTGCCATTGTGTGTGCCTGGATCTGGGCCGCCTCATCAGAATGTTAAGCGCTTTGCCATTAACACCTTTGGCTTGGAGATCTGCACCTGGCCAGAAAACTGGTTTGCTGCTTGCAAAATGCTAATTAGTTGAGAGCAGGCTGTCTGTTCTCACTAAACAGGCTTTCCCTGCTGTCTTCCATTTTAGTTTGGCTCAGTGTCCATTTTGCGTGGCCAGCATGGCTACATTCCCTCCTTGTGATCCTCACAATCATACTATTGTGAAGGATCACCTATGTACTTTGCCTTCCTTGTGTTCTGACCTCTTGCCAGTTCCTGTTCTACTCTATCTTAAACTATGGGAAGAAGAAAATTTTTTTTAACTAACATCTCTACTTGGCCCTATGTCAAAGGGACATGCATTACTACAACTGGGAACCTCTACCTATCACTATTAACCTTAACCTTAACTTAACATTTCATCACTCTAAAATCTTAACCATTCACACCACAACATCACACTTCCCAACTCGGCAGTCGAGTATGGAACAATATAATACATGGCTGAACTTTTATTTACAGAGTGTTGTAATCAGTGAGGGGTTGAGGGGTTTGGTGGAATCCGAAGATGGGGGATTGAACTCTATAGATGGGTGAGGTGTTGGAACGAGAGGCTCTCCTCTTCCATTTCCTCAACCTGAGGGTCTGCACTAGTATGATGAGGATCGCGATCACCAACAGTGATTCGATTATATAGGACATGGAGTACCACGTCATGAATTTAGTACACCAGGTCTGAACCTCGCTGATCAGAGCTGAGCACTGGGGGTTTGCTGTAATTGAAACATTTACGGTGGGGGTTGTGGGGGAAACGTGTCTTGTTTCCACACATATACATATGACATTAAACAGTAATAAGTGGGCTTCCATCATCTTTTGTTGTTCTTCTTCTTTCTCTTCCTTCTTCCTCCGGTATTGACAATCCTGGCTTCGACCTCTGTCTCGTCCTTTGAAACCTTTGGGATCAAGCACAGTATCTGTCAATACACAGTTTAAGACCTTTACTTGTTAGTGCATCTGTCTTTCAAAACCCAATTGACCCTTTAAAATGACTGGCTAAGTCACACCCTGTGACTCCCCTCATTTTTTTTTTCAAAAAGCGAATTTAAAGACCAGCATACACCTAACAATCCTTCCTTCTGCGAGCCGTCTCGCAGGCTTTGCTGATTTACCATCCGAATGTTCCCGGATGTAAATAGCATGTGGGATGGCGGCCGAAGGGCTACCTAACGTAAAATGAAAACAAACTTTGAAATAAACATCCGAATGAGTTGCGTATGGGCCGCGACGGGTACGAGTTGGATGGGATCCCCGGGTAGGGCGTGCTGTGCCATACCCGAGCTTGGCTGACCAAGGGTTGGTTCTCAGACAGGGCGGGTCCTCAGTGCCGTTTGTCCACTGCCTGAGTAACCTGGAAAGAAACGGGTACGAATGTGTTGACCGTGACTTGCAGCCTCTATTTCGCCGAATAGAGGGGCACCTAAAAAACCAAGGGAGCCAAGATGCTCCAACTGAGGACATCACTGAAGTTCTCAGAGATATCTGCGGACAAGCTATTTGGCGTGTGGCCTTACAACTTTGGAAAGGATCTCCAATCAAACTGAAGTTCTCAAAAGTATCTGCGGACAAACTAACGTGTATGTGAGGTGGTCACAATCTTTTCAGCTGAAAAGAAGATGTCCATCCTCCAACTGAAACATTTACATTCCTGAAAACAAACAAACATAAAACGAAGACAAACATACGTGCAGGTTCCATCAGAAAGGACATCGTTTCCCTCAAACGATTCCTATCTTACATCATCTGGACACCTCACTTTGATTCTGCCTCTGTGAACAGGGTCACAAAGGGGTTGCCGTGTCGGGAGTCAGACACCGTGTCGTCCTGCTCTCCCGGATCCCACACCCTTGTGTGGATCAGGCATGCTATTTTGGAATTGTGTGACCGGGGGTCACTTTCATCATTGCGGACAAGCCTGTAGGAATTGTCCCTGTGCCATTGTGTAGTGTCGAGTGTGTTGTCGGGGTAGTCGGGGTCGTGTGGTGGTTCTGGATATTTGAGGTAGGTGACTTCCATGGGGTCACTGGAGTCGGGGTCGTAGTTGGTGCAGTGTGGGCTGTATGGCTGTGTGCTGTCGCTGTCTTCAGAGTCAGTGTCAGTCCTGCTGTCTCTGCTGTGGCAGCTTGTGGGCGTGTCGGGGCGTGGTCTGTAGTGGTCTGGGGGCGGAGTCTTGGGCGAGTCCGTGGATGAACTGGTCTGTGAGGGGGATGGTGGAAAAGTGTTTCTGGTGGGCGGGGTGAAGTGTTCTGCTGCATCCAGCAGGACATGGTGAGCATGGTTGGCCTGTGTTCCATATGCCTTTAACTGGTTTATATGGAACCACGCGGTCTTCCCATTAGGATATTTTATCCTGTAAACGGAGGGGCTAATTTTGTCCGAAATTGAGTAGGGACCGGAATATTTTGGAGCCAAAAAACTGCTGGGGTTATAAACAGATAACATTACCTGTTGCCCAACCTGGAATTCTGTGGTGTGTACGGTCTTATTGAAACAGGCAGTACGTTGCTGTCGGCGTTTCCCTAGCTGGACTGCGGCTGCGAGCTGTGCAGACCTCACAGTCTCAACTAGATCTTTAACTGCCTTTTCATGTGTGAGGGCCGTCACTTCGGGGCTTGTCATGTCCAGTCCTAAAAGGAATTCTGTACCTTTCATAGGGCGTCCGGTCATGAGTGTGTGTGGTGTGTATCCTGTAGATGTGGAGACAGTGTTCCTTATGAACATAAGTGCAAAGGGGAGCACTGAATCCCATGTGGAATTATTCTCTTGAACCATTTTCCTAAGGGTAGTTTTTAGGGTCCGATTCATGCGCTCCACAATCCCGCTGGACTGTGGATGATACGCAATATGGAAGTTCTGTTTGATTCCGAATATTGTCAGGACGTTCCTCATGACCCGTCCTGTAAAGTGAGATCCCTGGTCCGAATCGATACTTCGGGGTAAACCCCATCTCGTGAAGATGTGGTGGGTCAGGATCTTTGCAGCTGTCTTAGCTGTGTTTGTTCGTGAGGGAAATGCCTCTACCCATTTGGTAAAGGTATCTATCACCACCAGAACGTATTTATAGCCATTCCGACAAGGGGGCAATGGACCTATAAAATCGATCTGGAGGTTTGTCCAAGGGCCGTTAACTGGGCGAGTATGCCGAAGTTGTGCCTTCTTAGAATACCGCTCCGGGTTATTCTGTGCACAAATCAGGCAATTCTCTATGTAATGTGTGACATCAGTCCTAAGATTAGGCCACCAACAGAGTTGCCTGAGGTGCCTCGTTGTTGCATCAATTCCCTGATGCCCGTGTCCGTCATGGAACAAGGCAATCATCTGATTCCTGTCCTGCTTCGGGACCACATAAAGTTGGTCCTTAATGATCACACCCTCATGTGTGGTCAGTGTGTGTTTAAAGTGCTCGTACGCAGGCACAAAGTTTCCCTTGAAAACCTCCCTGAGGTCTCCGTCCTGTTTCTGTGCTGCCACGAGATCTTTAACCTCTGTTTGTGAGACTTGTACTGCGCTCACAGGGGCGCTAGCTGGTGCGCTAGCTGGGGGGGTCCATAAGTGTCCTCTCCTGGAACCTGCCTTAGCCAATGCGTCGGCTTTTACATTCCCAGGGGGTGATGACCTATGGTGGCTGCGAACTTTTATAATGCCGAAGGTCCTGTCCTTCGCTTTCTCTAGGATATGCTGGAGTAAGGGGGCTGATGGAAGGGGTTTTCCGTCTGCGGAGACAAAACCTCGTGTCCTCCACAGGGGCAGAAATTCTGTTAGGCTATTGCATACATATAAGCTGTCTGAATATATGTCTGCTGGGCTGGGGAAAGAATCGGGGTGGTCCACTATGTACGCTATGGCTGCTAGCTCTGCTGCCTGCACGCCTAAGTGACCTGGTAACTTAAGAGCTATCTCTTCGAGAGCGCGCCCCTGCGCGTCCTCTACATAGATGCCGCATCCTGTGATACGCTCACCATTTAAAACTGTGGAGGAACCGTCTACATAAATCCTCAAGGGTCCACACGTGTCTGTGGGCTGGGGGCTTTGTTTTGGGTTCCCTATCTTCCTGGGGGGTGTTTTGGCTAAAAAGGGTCCTGTGTTATGCAGGGGAGCTACAATTTCACAGTCATGGGGCTGTCCGGGGTATTGGAGGTTGTCTGCTAAATATGTGTGTGTGCGTGTCCGTTTTACTGTAATGTCCCGTCCTTGTAAAAGTAGGGTCCACCTAGCTGCCCTAATCTGGCTAACTGAACCGTCCTTCAGTCGACCGTCTAGTAGTAGCTGTGTGGGTGTGTGTTCGGTTAGAATGGTGATGGGGTTTAGTCCGGTTATGTATGAAAAATACTGTACTGCCCAGAAGACAGCAAGGAGGTGCCTCTCACAGGCTGAAAATCCTTGTTCTACCGGGTCTAACAGTCGGGAGGCATAAGCCACTGGTCTTAGCTGCTCGTGCCGTTCCTGAAGCAACACGGCCGAGAGGGTCAGATCTGTGCTAGCTACCTCGATTGCGTACGGTGAAAGTTGGTCGGGGACTAGCAGCGCGGGTGCTGCACTAAGGGCTCGTTTCAACTCTTCCACAGCGCCTGTATGCTGCGGAAGCCATTCCCAGGGGGCTCCTTTCTTAAGGAGGTCTGAAAGTGGGGCGGCTTTTGTCGCGAATCCGTCTATGTGGTTCCGACAATAGCCAACCAGTCCTAAAAACGACCGGAGGGCTGAAACATTCTGGGGAAGGGGCAATTTGACGATCGAATCAATTCTTTTGAATTCGATCTTGCGTTTGCCGTGCGTGATGACTGTTCCCAAATACATCACTTTACTTTCCAATATTTGGGCCTTTTTCGGGTTAACTTTACAGCCAATTTCAGTTAAGAGTTCCAGGAGTTCGGCCAGAAGCGAAATGTGCTCTGCCTTTGTGTCTGTCTGCAGTAGTAGGTCGTCTACATACTGTACCAGACATTCGGGTCGGGAAAATTTATCTAATCCACTTGCCAGCTGTCGGTGGAAAATGGAGGGGGAATTGTGGAATCCTTGTGGGAGGCATGTCCACGTGTACTGCTGAGTTTTAAAAGTGAATGCGAATTTGTATTGGCACGCTTTTGCCAATGGTATGGACCAGAATCCGTTACTGATATCCAATACCGTGAAGTACTTGGCGTTGAGACCCTGCTTGAGCATGGTCTCGGGACTAGTAGCTACCGTTGGGGCTACTGCGGGGGTTACTTTGTTGAGTTCCCGATAATCGATGGTCAGACGCCATGATCCATCGGGCTTCCTCACTGGCCAAATAGGGGCATTGTTGGTGGAGGCTACCGTTCTCAGTACACCTTGGTCCAACAAGCTACCTATAACTTTTTCTATTTCCACCTCTGCTTCAAGGGGAAATCTATATTGCTTTTGCGGTCGGGGGTCCTGTCCGGTAACATGAACTTGTCCAGTCATTCTGCCACAGTCATGACGGTGACTTGCAAATGCTGTCCTGTGTTTGTTTAGTAGGGCCTTAATTTGTCGGTCGGTGTGGAGTGTAGTCAGGTCGAATGAGTACTCTCCCACTGCGCTAATCTGATTAGCGTAGTCTCCTACTGTGAGGGTGGCTGGGGCTCTGTCTGCTCTTGCCATTCGCCAGACACACTGGTTCACTGGGTCGAACGACAAGCTATGAGCGTTCATAAAATCTATCCCCAGGATGTGCTCTGCTGTCCGGGGAAGATTTACTAGAACTACGGGGTGCCTTGTGCTAATGTTCCCTAGCTGGATCGCTACGGGTGCTGTGATATGTCCCTGCTGCGAGTGTCCGGTGAACCCGCTAAGTGTGATGGTGGAGGTGGTCGGCCACGTGTCTGAGTGTGCCGTGGTCGTGGAGTTAATGGTGGTGCGGGATCCTCCTGTGTCCCACAGTAACTCTATGGGCTTCCCTTTGATTTTCGCTGTGACTACGGGCCTCCCTGATGAGTCCCATAGTGTGTCACAGACCCAAGTGGGGGAGCCCAAACACCGTCAGTTCGTCTCGTCCACATTGGTGGGTCCTGACTGTACTATCACATTGTGGATGGGTTTTATCTTATTGCGGTTCAGAGTGCCTGTCTGCTGGCCTCTCTGAGATCGCTGGGGTGCATTACACTCTTTTGCCCAATGCCCTAACTGTCCACAGTTATAGCATTCCTGTCCTTTCTGTTGAGGGCTGCTCTTGCCTTCATTTACCCATGCGGGCTTCTGGTGCTCTCTGACTGCTTGGATATCTGCAGCAGCCTGAGCCTCTTCTGGGGATCTAACTTTTCCTTTTCCCTGAAGCGATTGCTCCCAAGCGCGTGACAATCTTTTCAGGACCCATTTTTCGTTATGGGCCTCTTCTGAGGGGTCATAGCTATTGCAAGCGCTCTGTCCTGCTTCTGTTGCGTGTGAGATAATTGTGCGCGTCCACTTAACCATGTTTTCGTGGGTTAAATGCGCTCTATCTAGCTGTCCGAAAACTGCGCTGAAATGAATCCACAGCCTTCCTGCGAATGCTGTGGGGTGTTCGGATCTTTTCTGCCTGCACTTATTCAATCCTTCTACGGGGTCACCTCTATTGTACCCGATGGCATCTAAAATGGCGGTGTGCATCTCCTCTAGGCTGCCTCCTGCCACGTTCTGTGGGTCGGGGAGGGCTGCTACTACGCTCTGGTCTAAACTCAGCACGGTGAGCTTAACCTGCTCTCTCTCATCCAGGCCGTACATGGTAGCCTGCTGTTTTACTTTTGCGAAAAACTGGTGGGGGTCTGCGGTGGGGAGGAACGGAGTGATCTTTTCACAAGCGTCCCTTAGCTGGGTTACTGTTAAAGGGGTGGTGTAAGTTATGTCTGGGGCGCCTTCGGATTCGGCTTTTCTCTGTGTGGTTACGGGATTCATGGGTGCGGTTATGGTCTGAGCTGTGGGGGGTTGGGGTGCCTGTCGTTTCTGCTGAGCTGCGGGCGCACATGTTCCCTGAACATAACGCTGCGCTGTCTCGCTTAATTCCTGCCAATCTGGGGCGTTTTCTCCATCTAACTGTGCTCCAAAGGTGCTTTGGAAGCCATTCTGCACCGAAAGCAGAGATTGCAATTCCGCAATCTGTTTCCTGCATTTCGCGTGGTCAACTGTGCTTTGTCTTTGTTCGGTCGTTGCAGCATGGAGTGCTCTCAAAGCTGCTTTGAGATCAGAACATTGCCTCTGCAATGCCTCCACCTGCTTTTCCGATTCCTGTCTTATCAGAACGGCACGTTGCACGTCCTGATAGGCTTTCTCATACTGGGTCTGGGAACTGTTCAGATGAGCTAGACAAGACTGATGAGCCCTTTTGGCATCATCCACCTCTCTATCCTTCTCTGCCAACTTCCCTTTTAATTCCAGGTTTTCTTTCTCGATGTCCCTGACATCGACCTTACTCATCCTATTCCTCTCTTCTAAATCTGTCCGGAGCGTCCTGATGACCTCCTCTGCGCCTCGCAACTGTGCCAAGCAGGACACAATCGCCATCGGCTTGCGTGCTTTACCTAGATTCTTTTTGTGTATTTGAGAGAGGTTCTCCCACCAAGTATGACCTATACTCCCGGGACCTGTCTCCTCATTTGCACAAAACTCTTTCCAAAGGGGCCATCCCTTTCCTTGTAAATATTTGCGGAGTTCCAGCTCCCACGTGGGACACTGGCCTACTCTGCTACTGCTGCTGGTCGCTGCGACCACAAACTTTGCTGGATCCATCAGACGTTCCATTGCCTGCATGGCCATTTCCTCTGACTCTCTTTCTATAATTTGGAACAGGGGGTTGCTGGGGTGGTGTTTCGAAAAAAGGGTACGGCTTACGCTATTTTCCGTTAACAAAACTACCGAAAGTTTGTCGCAACAAAAAGCTTTCAGTTTTACCTTACAGCCCTGTTAGTACGCATGCACTAAACACACTTCCGAATTTCGCTTATTATTTTGAACACCTTGAATACTTGTGATCTCTTTCTTTCTCTGCAATTTGGAGTTCTAATTCAAATTTCAGGGTCCTGGACACTGTGGTGTTTCCACTTACAACAGGGTCCCGGCGGATGTCGCCACTAAATGTTGCACGTTTTACTATGGGCGTAAAACGCGTTTATTGGAGTGTATTAACACGCCTCCGAGTTCGACGTGTGCTTAACACTACTAGGCTCTGTTCTATGTAATTATTTAGCTCTGGAGTCGCCAGTTGCCGTATAGGCAACGTCACAAGTATTCCAAGGTCAAGTTCAAAGTAATAAAGACGATACACCGATTAGTAAAGTTCAAACGATCAATATTTATTATACAGTTATAATAAATACTCATGCACACACTAAGAGACTAAGCTATAACTAAACTTTAAGTGAACAGAATACTTATCTAACAGGAACAGGCAAGGTCAGAGAACGAGGCCTTCGTCCTGGTTTGGTACTGCAGCCTTCAGCAAGCGTTCTGGTACTTGGGAGTCTAGTGGGCTTGGATCGCGTAGCGGGCGTTGAACTTACGGTTTCGGCGGCTGGTGCTCAACGGCTGGAGTCAGGATGCAAGATGTCAGTCAGAGCCGGAGCACGAGTTTAACAGACCGGGCTCTGTGGGGAATTTGCTTTTATACCCCTCTCTAATGTCCTTGCCCCCTTCTAGGCGGGCTCTACCTTTCGGTACCGATTGGAACGTTTCCAAACGGCTACCTTCGAAATCCTCCAATGCGGGGCTTCCCTCGATGTTGGGGGGTGGTTTCGATATTCGTTACTCTGGTGCCATCCTGTCTGCTCCACCAATTAAGTGCTACATTGAGATGGAAATGTTGCCATTGTGTGTGCCTGGATCTGGGCCGCCTCATCAGAATGTTAAGCGCTTTGCCATTAACACCTTTGGCTTGGAGATCTGCACCTGGCCAGAAAACTGGTTTGCTGCTTGCAAAATGCTAATTAGTTGAGAGCAGGCTGTCTGTTCTCACTAAACAGGCTTTCCCTGCTGTCTTCCATTTTAGTTTGGCTCAGTGTCCATTTTGCGTGGCCAGCATGGCTACACCGGTCGGGGGCTGTTCTATGGGAGTCGCACTGGCACCGTCCACACCTGCTCTCAGCCGGCAGGAACTTGGCATGGAACAGTCAGGAGGTGGCCTGTGGGGGGTGTGGGGGTAACTCCGATGTGGCGTGACCCATGATCGGGGCCCACCAATCGGCAGGCCGGCCTCTCTGGCTGGGGGCCTCCTTTCTTCCGCACCGGTCTCTGTAGTCCTACGCCATGTTGCGTCGGGGCCGGCGCATTGAAAGAAGCCAATATGCATGTGCGCGGTGGCGCCAGTGCCACTGCGCGTGCCCAGATCCCACGGCGCCCATTTGATGCTGGGATTAGCAGCTGGAGCGGCGTGAACCACTCCAGCCCATGCTGGCCCCCTGTTAGGGCCAGTATTGCTGATCCTGAGGCCGTGTTGACGTCGTCAAGAAACGCGACGGCATTTCCGACGGCGTCAACACTTAGCCTCAGGATCACAGAATCTCGCCCATTGTGCTTGGAAACCTGGATGACCAGAAGAGGCGTTCACTGATTATTTGGAATTTGAGCATCTTGAAATTTGGAAGTTCCCTGCTTACTGCTATCTGTCTAAAGATGTTTAAACATGATGGCTAAGCTTCTGATTGATCTGTGTATACCTGATTGAAAGAGATTATAAATGTGCTCTCTGCAATAACCTGCAAGGACCCAGACACATGTTGAAGATAGTTGTAACCTTTTGAATGACAGCATTAGCAGGTCAACTTAGGTGAATATTAACCTGCAGAAACTGTTCTTTTCTGGCATTTCCAGTTGCACAGTACTCTGTGATTAATAGCAGGAAGAATACTGCCTCTGTATCTGGGCACTGCCCTGCCGACTTTGACTTTTCCTCAACTTAGGCATCCAAAGAATTCAAAAACTAAGGGACCCTGGATACTTTACCCATTTTGACTGATTCCATAATCAACATTCACAGTGAAGAGTGGCCCTCACAGGGACCACATATTGCTCCTTTTCATCCGTTTTAATGGATCAAAATATGTTCTGCACCAAATCTGACCCATGCACATCTGAACCATACTGCCAGGGAAGGTTCACCTGTCAGGGTGAAGGAGATGGTGGAAGACACAGAGTAATTTACCCACAAGCTACTGAATTGCATATTAACAATTGTATTAATTGTAAAGAAAATCATCACAGTTGATAGATTTAAAATATGAAGAGAACAAAAGGCATTGACAACTGTGATCCAATAGGTGGAGCTCACTGCATTACATTTTATTGTTCCGTGCGATTTTGCCATTTGTTCCTGTGAGTGGAGATTCTTATAAAATTTTATGAATGACCCCATTGCGAGAAATATATTTTGTTCACATCTATCTTTGTAAAAAGTCCTGTTAGCAGCATATTCCCTGCAGAATATCAGTGCAGAAATTGGAATTATAATTGCTTCGCATATTATGTGAGATTGTTCTGCCACCTGGTGGATAATGTGGAGATGCCGGCTTTGGACTGGGGTGAGCACAGTAAGAAGTCTTACAACACCAGGTTAAAGTCCAACAGGTTTGTTTCAAACACGAGCTTTCGGAGCACTGCTCCTTCCTCAGGTGAATGAGGAAGGAGCTGCGCTCCGAAAGCTCGTGTTTGAAATAAACCTGTAGGACTTTAACCTGGTGTTGTAAGACTTCTTACCTTGTGGATGAAAACTGTTTAATATCAAAAACAGTTTTGATTTTATTTATCCCCTGTTAGAGCAAATTGTATCTGTGGTATGCTCCAGTTATTATTGCAGTGCATTATATAGTACACCTGCAATTTATGATGGACGATGAATATAAAACTTAAAATGGTCAATGGATTAAGGCTAATTAGAAAGTTTAGATTACATGCTCGACCTCTGATTCACTCACAGATTTCTCTGATATTTATATTTCAGTCCCTATTTATTTTACCACTAAGAACACACTCTTATCCTGACTACCTTCCCTCTCATAATATTGCTTTAACATATCGCTGATTTTACCTCCTGTCTGGACTATTCACTATGTAACTTACATCTTGGGTTTCTTTTTGACTTGATGCGGTCCAGTGAACCTCACTTTTAATGATTCACCAGGACCAGATCATAGTACTAAACACTTTGTGCCCAGAGACAAGCTTTGGCATTTTTATCTGCTCTAACTGGGTGGCAGAGTGGTTAGCTCTGCTGCCTCACAGCGCCAGGAACTGAGGCTCAATTCGGGCCTTGAGTGTCTGTGTGGAGTTTACACATTCTCCCTATGACTGGCCGGCTTTCCTTCGGGTGCTCTGGTTTCCTCCCACACTCCAAAGATGTGCAGATTATATATGGATTGGCCATGGTGGTTGCACAGGGTTAGGATGGGGGAGTAGGCCGAGGTAGAATGCTCTTTTAGAGGGTTGGTGCAGACTCGATGTGCCAAATGCCTCCTTTTGCACTGTTGGGATTCCAATGATTCTAACTTTCACTTTTTATTGAGTGATTTTCAGATGCTCTTTGGCCAACTCATATATTTGGGTTCATCTCTTCCAGAAATATGATAAATCGGTCAGAAGTATAGCCTTGAGCTTAGGCTTATATAATTTTCCTTAACTTTCATTTTTCCTTAACCTCATGCCCACATATCAGTTCAAAAGGACTGAATCCGGTCGATTCATTCAGGGCATTTCTGATGGAAATCGATAAAAATGAAACTCTATTATCTCAATCATAAGGACATTCTTGACAATAGACTTTAATCATGGTCTTGAAGTTTGATACCATCTTTCTAATGCTCCTAGTGATTGTAGATGGCAAGTTGAAGACTTCAATTATTTGATTCCCAAACTATTCATTATTTCTTTGAATAATTGTGACATACAACTTGAGCCTCAATCTTATTGTCTTTCCTTATCTTGTAAAAATTGAATTAACTTTGCCACTAACACTTTTGCCATAATTTTCCCTGAGGCACTGCTTCAGGAAATTGTGTCAAAACATCCAGAGTTGCTAAAAGATATTGGTTCCTACTTTGGCTTTTAGGTATGGGTCCTGCACGGTCTACAGGACGCTGCTGAATTGTTTTTCGAAAGCTGTTATCAGAATAAAGGTGCAGGTTTAATGGTGGATTGTGGTTTCAACGTTACCTGATATGTCTGGCAGAATTTAATTACATATTTATGCAACCCATTATTCTAGCCGGCATTTTCCTAATTCTTAAGTGACCTGTCATTGGAATTTTGTGAATAGAACATAGAACATAGAACAGTACAGCACAGAACAGGCCCTTCGGCCCTCGATGTTGTGCCGAACAATGATCACCCCACGTAACCTGTATACCCGTAACCCAACAATCCCCCCATTAACCTTACACTACGGGCAATTTAGCATGGCCAATCCACCTAACCCGCACATCTTTGGACTGTGGGAGGAAACCGGAGCACCCGGAGGAAACCCACGCACACACGGGGAGGACGTGCAGACTCCACACAGACAGTGACCCAGCTGGGAATCGAACCTGGGACCCTGGAGCTGTGAAGCATTGATGCTAACCACCATGCTACCGTGAGGCCCACTGAGAATCACTCGTAAAATTTCATTCCGGCACTCAAATGGAATTACCACCTGATGAACTACTGCCCATTTCTCATCGGCTGGTATTTGAGGTGGTCTCCATTTCCTCGTTCACACTTTGTCTTTTAAATAATAACACTCAGGTATTGATTCTGATACAGTCTCTGAGTATGCTGTTCGATACAGATATCTCAACTAGGGATTTGCCTGTTGCATTTCTACTAAGAAGATAGGCTAAACACGTCAGCCTCATTTTCTTTACCTTCCTCCTTATTGAACAGGTTTTCAAAAATAGTGACAGACCACTGAATTTCTTTTTCATCTCCCTTTTTCATAGATTCTTCCTCTCCTGTCTAATTTTATAGGCCTCAGACAGTCAGGAAACAATCCAAGATTCTCCTCTTGTAGCATCACAGTTTCTTTCACTTCCACTGCTTGTTCCAATATCCTTGGTGAAGCTAATATTCTTGAGCCAGCCCAGCCATTCCACAAGTTAAAATCAATTCCTGCTATAGGCATTTTATTCACTGCCCAACTGTAACCTCTTCACTTACTAAATCAGTCTTTAATCCAACTCTATATCATGGAACCAGTTTATAACATCCATGGATGCATCCAATGAATATCATTTCCTTCACCAGTCCCTCTGGAAGACAAATTTTATCCTCATCCAGCATCAGTAACCAACTTGCTTCATTGTCTCTCAATATTATTATTGGTTTACCTCCTAGATTAGAAGAATAAGGGACTGCCTCTTCTCGCTAAACAAAGTGCGCAATCTAATGGCCACGCTCCCTATAAAACCTTTAAACTCTTCTGTAATTAGTTTCTCTAATTACCTCGTTGGTGGATTCTCAGCCTTCATTGTGCAACTGTTGCTTTGTCACTTGTGTCTTCCCTAAGTTAGATTTTCTTAAAGATCCTTTTGGCATTTCTATTACTGCAATAGGCCTCTCAAATAATATTCACCAATTAGCTTTAGCATGTCCAGTTTGAACTCAGTGGAGCATATTTTTTTTTACATCACTATTAGGTTCTAGTCTCTTTCCTTTATTATTCTGGCAGCCTTCTGTCTCTTCCCTAGAACTAGTATCTTTTCCATCACCAGGTTTTCTATTCCTCCAATTTCCCTTGTTGATTTCCATATAACCATTTCCCACGTAACTGTGTGCGAGATAGCATAGGTAACAACCAAAACTGCTGTTTCTTGGATCTTGGATACTTGGTGCTCATCTAAATAAGTCTTAATGGTTACTGGAATTGTTCCATAATTATAATTTCCATCACTTTCTCAAAATTGATTTCTAATTTTAATGAACGAAATCATGGATTCTACAGCCATTCTTTTTCTTTTGCAAATTCATCAAATGCCTGATTAGGCTTTTTTCTTATTGTCCGAAACTTTAATTAATAAGTTTCAGGGCATGCTCATAAGCATTGAATATTGTCCGTTTAACTGCTTCATAGTCTGCAGACTGCACTTCTGACAGATTAGCGTACATATTTGTAGCTGTACCTAGCAGGACAGGAAGTAACGTTAAGGTACAAGCATCTTTTGGACACTTCAACTTTACAGCTGTCTTTTCAAATGACGTGAAATGTAATTCAACTCCATCCGCTCTGTAAGCTTAGGTACAAGCAAAGAATTTTTAATTAAATCATCTTCAGTGCGATATGACGTATCCTCTGAACTGGAATTCTCTGGCCGTTGGGATTCATTTTTCCCCCCAGCTATGCATCCCCGCCCATGGGTTTCCCGGTGTGAGGTAGTTTCAATGGGAAATCCCATTGACAAGCGGTGGGAAGACAGGATCCCACCGCCAGCGAATGGTGCGCCACCAAGAAACACGCAGCTGGGGGATTGGAGAATCCCACCCTTTCTTTCTTTAATCTAACCTTTTCTTTTGCCAGCTCATTCTGTCTGAGTTTGTTCTCTCTTTGAAGCTCTCTCTCTCATTCCTTATCACTTTCCTCCTTTGTTAACCTCCCTCTGGAGGTGAAGTTCAAGTTTCTCCATTTCTTTTTCTTAAGTTGAACTTCTTGCTTTTCTCCTTTCTCCTTCTACCTCAAGCTACTTTGCATTTTAGCTAACTCCAGCTGTGATACATCGGTTTGAGGTTTCTCTCCTTTTAATTCTGAATGCTGGGTAATTACTTTCATCATATCATCTTTACAAAATCCTGCTTTGATTTCAACATGCAATTTACGTGCTAACTTTCTCAGTATAGCTTTATTCAAGCATTTCAAATCATCTACTGTGTCACGAAGCATGCTGATGTTACCTGCGAGGGTATCCCAACTTGGAACACCAGTTTGTGGGGGGGGGGTATGGTTTTGTTTTGGAATAGGAATGGTGTGAGGAATTAAGTGAAACCCCGGTGAGCATAGGTTGCCCAGTCATCATGTAGCAATTATTAAAGACTATTTATGACATTAAAGAAAAGGCAAATACACACAAACCAGACTACAAAACTCAAAGACAATCAAGTATATGACTCATTCAACACACACACAGTTTACGTAGAACGTACCCCTTGTTCCAAAATATATCTACAAGCTCTGAACTCCTGAAGACTTCCCCTCAAACTGACTATTCAGTTAATTACTGTCCCACTAAGTCTTGTACTTTTATCTTCTCAAAGAGCTGAAAAATTATTCTCTTCACTCTCTGACACACTGAGCTCTTCCCTGTCTTTCTCTGTGTCTCTGCATTACTTGATCACTGTTTCTAAGCAAAAGCCCATCTTTTTCTACTTTTTCCCAAATTCACTAAACTTTTAACCCCTTCTTAACCCATCACTTTAATTTCACGGGCTGTGCAACCTAATTAAAATGTATAAACAAACTGAAAAGATTGACCTTTCAGCCACAGGCCCATCTAGACTTCAAGACTCCAAGGCTCATAGACAACCAAAAATGAAGCTGAAACCATTTTATCTTTCTTACCACGCAACTATATATATGTATATACATAGATATTCAACTTTAAAATTATACATTGTTCCCCACATGTCTGAGTTCAAATTGTTAGAGAGAAATACTCCACTGGGTTATTGTACCATAACATCCGAGCCCAAGGGTATTGCAAGTGTAACTGGGGAGTACTGCAGAGATGTGCTTGGGAGCCTCCCATCCTCCCCCACCCCACTCCCTCTGAAATTTCCCAGGTAAGAATTTTCCAGGAAAGTTAAAATTTCACTTTGGCACTTGCCCTGCACTGGGAGTCATCTGCAAAATATGATTTAAATTACAAACTTCGGATGGTTCTGACTGTGTTACATCAATAGTTAGCCAGAAACTGTGAGAACACTTAAAACCGCTTCAAACTGTGGTGATATGCATCACTGTAAATACACAAGGGGTTAATGTAAATACACGTAAACTAACTAGACACTAGAGGGAGCACCAGAGACATGACACAGACATTCAACCAATAGGCCAGTAAGATAGGACACGACCAATGGGCATTCACGATACACACAGAGGTGTCACTACCACAGGAGGGCATTACACCAGCCCATATAAAAGGACACAGCACACATGATCTTCCTCTTTCCAGTGGAGACACTCAGTGAGTACACAGGGTTGATTTGAAACACATCACACCCACCACGTGGATTGTAGCAGACTGGCTAGTCAGCCTGAGTAGCTATAGCAGGATTAACAGGAGAGTCAAATCCAAGTAGGAGAATTGTTAACAGTTTAATAAATGTGTTAAAGCTATCTCCAAGTCTGAACCTTCCTTTGTCAGAGTGCACATCAAGGAAGCAGCTTATGCTGCGTCAAGAGCATAACAAAACACAAACCTCTGAGTAACTATTATACAGACCTACATCAACCTCCTCACAGAACTCCCCTTACATCCCTATTACCCACTCCCCCCGCCACATGGGTACACCACACCCCCAAGAATGACTTTGCACCCACACTGGATTACCACTCCCCTCAAGGGATTCCACTCCTCCACGTGATTTTCTCTCCCACAGAAATCTCCACTGTTGGGGTTCCCACAACCTTAGGCTCATACCCTATCCCTAACCAATGGGACCCTTCCCCCTTCAAGGCAATATACTTGACAATTTTTTTACCACCTCCTCAAGAAGCCTGATCTGACATGCCGCAATCCCCATCGCCCAACCCAACATAATCCAGTTTAACTGAGGCCTGACCCAGCCACACCGACCCCCTGGACCCCAAAGCCCAGTACCCCCACCCCACCCACTGAGGCCTGGCCTAAATCCTCTCAAGGATGGAACCAACATTCTTCTGAGACCTAACTTGACCTGAGCCCTCAAGGGGCGGTCCAACCACCCCTCCCCCAAACCGCCCCCCCCCAACACACCCCCACCCAGGCCTGCAGCCCCCAGGCCAACTTAACCACCCCAAAACCTGAGTAACCCCCCCCCTAGAGTTGACTCCCATGAAGTCCATGATGACTCCCCCACAGGCCTGGCCCAGACCCCCTGAGGCCTGATTGAAAACCCTGTCCCTCGGCCTGACCCAATCCCCCCCACTCCCCGAAAACCGACCTAACTCCGCCTAAGGTTCAACCCAACCTCTTCCCTCCACAAGGAACAACCTCAACCGATCTCCCCCAAAAATCTCTCTCCCCCCCCCCACTAAATCCTAACAACTTCCTTATGCATGTACCTTCTCCCTGGCCTGACAAGGACCATTTCACTTGGCTGGACCTTTAATTTTACTGGTTTATAGCAGCCAGTGCAGTAAAAAAAAGGGAGTGGCCTCCAGGACTAAGCTGCCCCGGATGTTAAGTCCTGGGCATGTGCTGTCCTGCTCGGATCTCATCTGGCTTGAGTCGTAAGGTCATGTGAGATAGGTTTGAAACAAAATGCAGTCAAGAAAATCAGGAGTGGAGTGGCAATCCAATACTGATACCAGCTCTGCGGAGTCTGAGGCCTACTATGTACACTGGTATTAAAGGCACCACAATTAACATATTAAGTAAAATTATATCAATCAGCACTGCTGACTATACATTATTTTACTTCTAATAAATATGCACAGTGCATAGAAATCCATTGATACTTATTGCTTAAAATCCTCGTCAAATGTGCAAACAAAAATTAGGGGCTGAATTTTCCGAGCCTCCGCGTCAATTCGGGCGGACAATGGGCGTTTACTCCAAAATCCGGTTCAACGCCACTCCGCGATTCTCCGGTACCGGAGAATCACTCGGGAGTCTCTCGTGCGCGAACTAGGCGGCGCTGTTGGGGGCTATTGACAGAGCCCCCCCCCCCCCGCCGCGATTTTCCGAGGAAAACTGGCCGAGTTCCCGACGGTGTGGTTCTAACCACTTATTGGCCACCGGGAACGGCCGGTGGTGGCTGAGGACTCGATCACCGGGGGGGGGGTGCCTCATGGACGGCCAGGGGGGCTATTGGGCATCACGTACCGATTTCGGGTGGCCTACATTGCTGGTGCTGCTCCATGGTCCGAGTCCGCCATGTCCCACGGGGAGGCTGCAGCAGGCCGCCGCCGTGTGCATGCGCGGACTCCTGACTGGAAGTGCCAGGCACCGTATCCGTAGCCAGAGCTGCGAGAAGCACTCCGGGGCCCTGCCAGCCCCCCTGCAGGTAAGAGAATCGCTCAGGGCTTTCTAAGTCCAGAGTGATTCGCCAGTGTAGGGGACATAGCCCCCTTATTGGAGAATGCCGCCCTAGCTTTATGCTATGATTATTTAATTTACTACTCTTCCAAATTCAGTGTGCCTTAGTAGCAGGACTCTTGCTTCGGAGTTAGAAAATGACAGACTCCAGCCCCACTTTAATATTAAAGAACTGTTATCGCCATGTTACATCCCATAAACCTTATTGGGACATTTTACTGTTAAAAAGCAACATGGGGCATGGGCACTGTACCTTCACGAAATGGGCTCTGGAGAGTAAGGTGACTTATTTTGTGATTTATGTACAGGTGGGCAAGTCTCTGAGAAATTACTTCCAATGCAAATTGCCTTTCTAGGTGCTGTTTGACCAGCCCTCACCATTTTAATGGAAAAGATTAAAAATGACAATGTCTGCCAGACCAGCACATGAAGATGGAATTTCAAATAACGTCATTCAGAAGGATGTTCACTGGAACGTTGGTGGGATATCAAACATTCCTCCATTATGTGTCAATTAGATTGGCTTCAAATCATTATATGAACAATAGAATACATCAATACTGTCATTAAATAACTGAAATAGGCTGGTGAGAGAGCCAGTACCTTATTAATCTACAGCTAAGCAGGTCAGTCTGGAATACAAAGTCGAGATGATACAAGGCCCGAGTTGGCTATGATCGATTGGGAAACGTACCTGAAAGGGTTGAAGGTGGATAGGCAATGGCAAACATTCAAGGAGCACATGGGTGAACTGCAACAGTTGTTTATTCCTCTCTGGTGCAAACGTAAACAGGAAAGATGGCCAAACTATGGCTTACAAGGAAATTAGCAATGGTATTCTATCCAAGGAAGAAGCATACAAATTGGCCAAGAAGAAAAACAGACCTGAGGATTGGGTCCAGTTTAGAATTCAGCGAAGGAGGAAAAAGGGATTGATTAAGGGGGCAAATAAGAGTATGAGAGTAACCTTACGGGGAACATAAAAACCGACTGTAAAAGTTTCCATAGGTGTGTGAAGAGAAAAAGACTGGTGAAGACAAATGTACAGGGGAATTTATAATGGGGGAGGGCAAAGAAAAAGCTGACCAACTAAATACATACTTTGGTTCTGTCTTCATAAACGAGGACACACATAAGATACCAGAAATGTTGTGGAACACAGGGTTGAATGAGAGGGAGGAACTGAAGATCAGTATTAGGAGAGAAATTGTGTTGGAGAAATTGATGGGATTGAAGCCTGATAAATCTCTGATAATCTATATGCCAGAGTACTTAAGGAAGTGGCCCGAGAAATAGTGGAAGCATTAGGGGTTATCTTTCAGGATTCCATAGACTCTGGAACAGTTCCCACAGATTGGAGGGTAGCTAATGTACATCCACTATTTAAAAGGGGGGAGGGAGAAAACAAAGAATTATAGACCAGCCAGTCTGACATTGGTCGTGGGAAAAATTCTAGAATCCATTATCAAAGATTCTATAGCAGAACACGTAGAAAACAATGGCAGGATTGGAGAGAGTCAGCATGGATTTATGAAAGGGAAATTATACTCGACAAATTTATGGAATTCTTAGAGTATGTAATTAGTAGAGTTGATGAGGGGAAGCGAGTGGATGTGGTTTATTTGGACTTTCAGACAAAGTAAGGTTTGAGCAGCATGGGTCACAAAGGTCGCCTGGCATGGGTCACGTGGGCCAGCCAGCGTGCGTCACGGAGGTCAGTTGGCGTGGGTCGGAAAAGTCAGCCAGCGTGGGTTCAAAGGATGGGCAGTTGATAAAAATGGGTCCCGGGCAAAAGATTTTGAAAAACATTGTTCAAGATGAAGATTCCAAAAGTAGATTAAATGGCCACTTTGCTGAAATCTTCATTCCATCAACATATGGGATCCTACTTTTGAGCTGCTATGCATTTAATTCTCTGTCTTACTCCCGCCCTGCCCTTGGCCTTCTGTACAACTCCATAGCTATTAAACCACCAATCCAAGATGCCTATTAAGAGTGCTTGAACTGTTGCATTTTTCAAGCCCACAACCCACATCCATAAAATAACCTTGCCCAAACCACCTCCTTCTACACATTCCAATACAGTTTCTCAAATATCGTTTATTTGGTCTGTCTGGTTCTTTCCAAAATATTCAGCATAATCGTTTTTTTTTCAATTAAGGGGCAATTTAGCCAGCCCAACGACCCTGGGTTGTGGGGGTGAAACCCACACAGACACGGGAAGAATGTGCAAACTCCACACGGACAGTGATCCTATTCAGCATAATCTTGATTGAAGAACTGTGCATTTACAGAACACTTTAAATTCAATCAGTTAATTCAAATTATCTCATACTTCTCATTTTTTGTACTTCTAAATTCCTACCTTGCAGTCTTGCTGGCAGGTGAATGGATAATTTGTTGATTTCAAATGTAAAAAGGACTCAATTCTGCTTTGGACCTTCTGAACTGGTGTAAAATTCAACTTGGCTTCCCACACTCACTGAATCATAGGCTTGTGGGCTATCTTCATTCCAGAGGCCTGAGCCCTGAATCTATGCTGGCACCTCAGTGCAGGACTGAGGAAGTGATGAACTCTGGAGGTTCTGTCTTTTAAATTTAACCAAGGCTCTGCCTTCTCGATTGGAGGTAAAAGGTTCCCTAGCACTATCTGAAGAAAAGCAGGCAAGTTCTCCCTGGTGTTCAGGCCAACATTTATCCTTCAACCAACATCATTAAAGCAGATTATCTGCTCTTTACTGTTGCCACGCCCCCTCTTAGCCTCACTAAAAGTATTGGTGTCGGGGCAATTTAACCCACTTCACCTACTTCCGGTGGGTGCCATGTTGGTATCAATGCATCTTGGAAGTGAAGTTGGAGTGCTGGATGGCAGGCTGTGCACAGCACCTGTTCTACAGATGATCTTGTAAGATTGCCAATCGAAAGAATATGGCACAGACATGTCCTGAATGTCCCGGTGCACATGTTGCTTTAAATATTGCTAAACATTGTAAAACACTTTTCAGAAAAAGTGAAACCAAGTTGAACAGAAAGAAGTGGCATGTCCCTAAGGCATGAAATAAATCATAAACTATGTAAACCAAACTTTCTCTTCTTGCTTCTTTCAAATTGAACTGTACTGAACCAAAAGGGGGCTGCCACAAGTCACCTGATGTCCAGAATTGTAAGGTGACCGCTAAAGCATTATATGGATTGCATTGGAGATAAGCGCAGACATGCTGCACATAGAATCTCACACCCAAGACTGTCAAGGTCCATTTCAAAAAAGGACTATTCAATGGAAATGGATGTCATTTGCATCTTTGTCAGCTCACCTCTCGAGCAGATTCTGACAATAGGGACATGGTGATCAATATGGATAATGGCCCTTAACTTCCTCAGACTGGACTTCCGGTTGCGGCTATACGGAGCTAAGCTGCATGTTCGGCAGCTCCCGCCAGGAATGGACTTTTGGGCTCTTTTAAGGGCCCCCAGCAGTACTTGCTCGACGGTTCCCGACGTGGGAAGGTGTCTGCAGCGGATCCCCAGTGGTCTATGGTCTTGACCAGGAGCGGGGCCAGCAGAATAGCGGTGGCAGCGCCTAAGAAAAAGCGGGGGGAGAGAATCAAGATGGCGGCCGGCGGAGGCCTTGAGGAATGGAGGCAGTGGGCGCAGATGCAGGAGGAGACTCTCCAGCGCTGTTTTCAGGATCTCAAAGTGGAGCTGCTGGACTCGCTGAAGGTGAACACGGACAAGCTGCTGGCGACGCAGACAGCCCAGGGGGTGGAGATCTGGGAGCTCCGGCAACAAGCCTCCGAAAAAGAGGATGAGGCTGCGGCCCTCGCGATAAAGGTGGAGATGCACGGGGCGCTCCGCAAGAAGTGGCAGGAGCGGTTCGAGGAGATGGAGAGCCGGTCGAGGCGGAAAAATTTGCAGATCCTGGGCCTCACGGAGGGGCTAGAAGGGTCAGACCTGGGGGCCTATGTGGTCATTTTGTTGAACTCCCTGATGGGAGCTGGGTCCTTCCAGGGGCCCCTGGAGCTGGAGGGGGCCCACAGAATACTGGCCAGGAGGCCCAAACCGAATGAGCCGCCACGGGCGGTGCTGGTGCGGTTCCACCGGTTCGTTGACCGAGAGTGCGTGCTTAGGTGGGCTAAGAAAGAACGGAGCAGCAAGTGGGAGAACACGGTAGTGCGGATCTACCAGGACTGGAGTGCGGAGGTGGCCAAGCGGAGGGCCGGGTACAACCGGACGAAGGCGGTGCTCCACAGAAAGAGTGTGAAGTTTGGCATGTTACAGCCAGCACGTCTGTGGGTCACCTACAAGGGCCGGTACTTTTATTTTGAGTCCCCGGAGGAGGCGTGGGCCTTTGTGCAGGCCGAGAAGTTGGACTCTGACTGAGGGTCGGGGGTTTGTAAAGAACTGTGTTAACTTTTGGTGGGAAGGGTCTCTGTTTTATGCTGTTTCATGCTGTTTTAAGCTGGTTGTGTGTTGTTTCTAGGGTGGGTGGGGTGCTGTCTTTTTTTCCGGAGGCGGGGTCGGACAGAGGGAAAGCGCGGGCTTTTCTTCTGCTTCCCGCGCTGAGGGTGGATGGGGTCGAAGCTGAGAAGCGCGGGCTTTTTTCCCGCGCAGGAGCGGGAGGGGGAGGAGGAGGGTCTGCTGATGGGTCTGGGGGAGGAGGAGTAGCCCCACGTTGAGAGGGGTCGGAGGTGTGGCGGGAGCTGCCGGGGTCAGCAGAAGTTAGCTGGCTCACGGGAGTGCTATGGTGGAAGTAACATGGATGGGAGGGGTCCTAGCCTTGGGGGGGAGGGGGGGGGGGTACCGGGTTGCTGCTGAAATGGCCAGGAAGGAGCTGGAGTCTGCAGGGGGGCCGGGGTGGGGGTTTGCCGCCGTGGGGAATGGGCCGAGCGAGGGGCGCTGGCCTGGGGCGGGCAGGGGACGGGTTATGGCTAGTTGGCAGGGGAGGGGGGCAGGGAGCCCTCTGATCCGGCTGACAACTTGGAATGTGAGGGGGCTGAATGGGCCGGTCAAACGGGCCCGGGTGTTTACGCACCTGAAGGGGCTGAAGGTGGACATGGCTATTCTCCAGGAGACGCACCTGAAGGTGGTGGACCAGGTTAGACTGAGGAAGGGCTGGGTAGGCCAGGTGTTTCATTCGGGGCTGGATGCAAAAAATCGGTGGGTGGCGATTCTGCTGGGAAAAAGGGTGTCGTTTGAGGCGTCAAAGATGGTGGCTGACAGTGGAGGGAGGTATGTGATGGTGAGCGGCAAGTTGCAAGGGAAGCGGGTGGTGCTGGTGAATGTCTCTGCCCCAAATTGTAACGATGCGGATTTTATGCGGCGCGTGTTGGGCCGCATTCCGGATCTAGAGACGGGGGGCTTGATACTGAGGGGGGGGGGGACTTTAACACGGTGCTGGATCCCCCATTGGATCGATCCATGTCCAGGACGGGCAGGAGGCCCGCGGTGGCTAAGGTGTTGAGGGGGTTTATGGACCAGATGGGAGGGGTGGATCCGTGGAGGTTCGCGAGGCCGAGGGCCAGGGAGTATTCATTTTTTCCCCACGTGCATAAAGTCTATTCCCGGATTGATTTTTTTGTCCTGAGCAGGGGGCTGATTGCGTGGGTGAAGGATGCCGAGTATTCGGCCATAGTCATTTCGGACCACGCCCCGCACTGGGTAGACCTTGAGCTGGGGGAGGAGAGGGACCAGCGCCCGCTCAGGCGCCTGGAGGTGGGACTGCTGGCGGATGAGAAGGTGGGCGGGCGGGTTCGGGGGTGTATCAAGAGGTACTTAGAGGCCAATGATAATGGGGAGGTCCGGGTGGGGACGGTTTGGGAAGCATTGAAGGCAGTGGTTAGAGGGGAGTTGATTTCCATCCGAGCCCATAGAGAGAGGGGAGAGCAAAGAGAGAGGGAAAGGTTGGTGGGGGAGATGGTGAGGGTGGACAGGAGATACGCGGAGGCTCTGGAGGAGGGACTGTTGAGGGAGCGATGTAACCTTCAGGCCAAGTTCGACTTGCTGACCACCGGAAAGGCGGAAGCTCAGCGGAGGAAGGCACAGGGAGCGGTGTACGAATATGGGGAGAAGGCGAGTAGGATGCTGGCACATCAGCTTCGTAAGCGTGACACGGCCAGGGAGATTGGTGGAGTGACGGATAGGGGAGGCAATGTGGTGCGAAGGGGGGTGGACATTAATGGGGTCTTCAGGGACTTTTATGGGGAATTGTACCGGTCCGAGCCCCCAGTGGAGGCGGGGGGAATGGGGCGCTTTTTGGATAGGCTGAGATTTCCGAAGGTAGAGGAGGGACAGGTGGAGGGGCCGGGGGCGCCGATTGAGCTGGAGGAGCTGGTCAAAGGGATAGGCAGCATGCAGTCGGGGAAGGCGCCGGGGCCGGATGGGTTTCCGGTCAAATTTTACAAAATGTATGCAGACCTGCTGGGCCCCCTGTTGATTAGGACCTTTAACAAGGCAAGGTAGGGGGGGGGCTTTGCCCCCCCCCCCCCCCCGACTATGTCACGGGCGCTGATTTCCTTGATCCTTAAACGGGACAAGGACCCCCTGCAGTGTGAATCATATAGGCCGATCTCGTTGTTAAATGTGGATGCCAAGCTGTTGGCGAAGATCTTGGCCACAAGGGTAGAGGACTGTGTGCCGGGGGTCATTCATGAGGACCAGATGGGGTTTGTGAAGGGAAGGCAGCTGAACACCAATATACGTAAGCTTCTGAATGTTATGATGCCGGCGGTAGAAGGGGAGGCGGAGATAGTGGTAGCATTAGACGCGGAGAAGGCCTTTGATAGGGTTGAGTGGGGGTACTTGTGGGAGGTGCTGGAAAGGTTTGGGTTCGGGGAGGGGTTTGTCAGTTGGGTGAGGCTGCTCTACGAGGCCCCGATGGCGAGCGTAGCCACGAATAGGAGGAGATCGGAGTACTTTCGGTTGTACCAGGGGACGAGACAGGGGTGTCCCCTGTCCCCCTTGCTCTTTGCATTGGCAATTGAGCCCCTGGTCATGGCGTTGAGGGAGTCGAGGAATTGGAGGGGTCTGGTGCGGGGTGGGGAGGAGCACCGAGTGTCATTATACGCAGATGACTTGTTGCTATATGTGGCGGACCCAGTGGGGGGAATGCTGGAGGTGATGACGATCCTTAGGGAATTTGGGGGCTTTTCTGGGTACAAGCTCAACCTGGGGGGTAAGAGTGAGCTGTTCGTCATGCACCCGGGGGATCAAGAGGTGGGGATTTGTAGGCTCCCACTAAAAAGGGCAGGGAGGTGCTTTCGGTACCTGGGAGTCCAGGTGGCTAGGAGCTGGGGGGCCCTTCACAAACTTAACCTCACTAGGCTGGTGGAGCAAATGGAGGAGGAGTTTAAAAGACGGGACATGTTGCCGCTGTCGCAGGCGGGCAGGGTGCAGTCCGTCAAGATGACGGTGCTCCCGAGGTTTTTGTTCCTGTTCCAGTGCCTCCCCATCCTTATCCCGAAGGCCTTTTTTAGGAGGGTCAATAGGAGTATTACGGGATTTGTGTAGGCGCATGGGAATCCGAGGGTGAAGAGGGTGTTTTTGGAGTGGGGCAGGGATGGGGGGGGGGGGGGTGGCTGGCGTTGCCCAACCTCTGTGGGTACTATTGGGCTGCCAACGCAGCGATGGTGCGTAAGTGGGTAATGGACGAGGCAGGGGCAGCATGGAAGAGGATGGAGATGGCGTCCTGCGTGGACACGAGCCTGGAGGCGCTGGTAACGGCGCCGTTGCCACTCCCTCCAACGAGGTATACCACGAGCCCGGTGGTGGCGGCTACCCTCAAAGTTTTGGGGCAATGGAGACGGCATAGCGGGAAGGTGGGGGGCTCAATGGAGTCCCCGATACGGGGGAACCACCGATTTGTTCCAGGGGGCATCGATGGTGGGTTTCTTGGCTGGCATAGTGTAGGTATTAGGAGGTTGAGGGACCTTTTTGTGGATGGGAGGTTTGCGAGCCTGGGTGAGTTAGAGGGAAAGTTTGGGCTCCCCCCGGGGAACATGTTTAGGTACATGCAGGTTAGGGCGTTTGCCAGGCGGCAGGTGGAGGGGTTCCCTCTGCTTCCCCCACGTGGGGTACGGGACAGGGTGCTCTCGGGGGTGTGGGTTGGAGGGGGGAGGATTTTGGACGCGTACCACGTCATGCAGGAGGTGGATGAGGCTTCGGTGGGGGAGCTGAAGGGTAAATGGGAAGAGGAGCTGGGTGAGGAGTTTGAGTAGGGGACATGGGCGGATGCCCTGGAGAGAGTGAATTCCTCCTCTTCCTGTGCGAGGCTTAGCCTCATACAGTTCAAGGTGCTGCATAGGGCCCACATGACTGGGTCGAGGATGAGTAGGTTTTTTGGGGGCGAGGACAGGTGTGCTAGGTGCTCGGGGAGCCCAGTGAACCATGCCCATATGTTCTGGGCATACCCAGCGCTGGGGGAATTTTGGAAGGGGGTAGCAAGGACGGTGTCGAGGGTCGTAGGATCCAGGGTCAAGCCAGGCTGGGGACTCGCAATTTTTGGGGTTGCAGTGGAGCGGGGAGTGCAGGAGGCGAAAGAGGCCGGTGTTCTGGCCTTTGCGTCCCTAGTAGCCCAGCGGAGGATTTTGCTTCAATGGAAGGATGCGAGGCCCCCAAGCGTGGAGGCCTGGATCAATGATATGGCGGGGTTCATTAAATTGGAGAAGGTGAAATTTGCCCTGAGGGGATCAGTACAAGGGTTCTTTAGGCGGTGGCAGCCTTTCCTTGACTTCCTGGCAGAACGGTAGGAAAATAGGCCGGCAGCAGCAGCAACCCGGGGGGGGGGGGGGGGGAGGGGGCGGGGTTTGTTGCGGGGGAAGGGAGAAATGTGTATATGTGTTTATTGAATATGCCGGGTGCTTATCTATTTCTTATTTTTGTAGTTACTGTGGGAGGGGGGGGGGGGGGGGGGGGGGGGGGGTTGGGTTTAGGGGTTATTGTGTTATTTCTTTTTGTTGTTGTTAATATGGTTTTCTTGCTGTTATTTTATGTTTTTGAAAATCTTAATAAAAATTATTTTTTAAAAACCTTCCTCAGACTGACAATCTTTGGCAAATTGCCACTCTCGATGTACTTACCCGCAGGAATTCCAACGTCCCTATCTAGCACATCTTTTCTCACTCAGGCTGGTTGAGACAGGAGCAGCAAAGCGCATCTCCAGCTGCATTGCTGTGGGGTAACTGGGGTGCAGAGAGGTAAAAAAAACACCCCTCTCCTATTAGCTGCCATGAAGGAAGTGTTTAAAGGGACATTTAAAAGGTAAGTGGTTCAGACAATGGATGGGGGGGGAAGGGGTGGTGCGGAGATGGGGAGCTGGTGGTGGGAGGTGGAAGGTGGTCAGTATCAGGTCGGACTGGAGCAAGGGGAGGTGGGGTTGGACCAGAGAGAGTTATGAAGGGTTGCAGGGTGAGGGAGTGTCGGGTTGGACCGGAGAGGGAGTGGGGGTCAGACCAGAGGAGGGTTCAGTCCGGGAGAGGCAGGGTCAATCCAGGATGGGTGGGGGGGGGGGGGGGGGAGGAGGTCAGACTAGAGGGGGCTGTCAGTCTGGGAGGGAGTGGGATGGGGTTTGGCTTGGGGTGGGGGTGGTGGTGTGATGGGTCCCCGAGGGGAGGCTGGCTGTGTATTACTCTGGAGGGAGAACGTATTTTTTTCTTCTCACTTTTTCAGGGTAAAGCTGGTGGAACCATCCGAAGTTAACAATTTAAATTGTTTTTGTATCAGTTGACTATCTAACCAGCCCGCTCCCAATGGCGCATTCCAGATCACACCCAAATATGACAGGCACATCATTAACCTTTATTTGCATTAATTTCAATCTCCTTAGCATTATTGAAGTTGAACGCAACGGTCTCCCGGGAATTAACTGGCTCCCCAGCAAGAAATCACACGGGTGCCATTCAGTACTCCTTTTTAAAAATGTGAAGCTGGCACAATGGGAACTGAGGAGGTAAGTAGGCATTGCCATTTTCGGATATGCAGCACAAGGGCACTGGAATTGCTGCCCCAGTGCTTGTGAGGAAGTGGGGGGAACCCCTCAAGGGAGTTGGGCTTGGTCGGGGGGCTGTCTACTCCAAGCGAGGAGTCGCCGCTGGTCCAGGGGCAGTGGGGAGGAGCTGTGAGGGCAGCAGATGCTAATCGGGGACGGGGGTGTGGGCACACCTGTTGTGAAGATTAACATGGCAGAGGATTCACATGTATCAGGTGTTACATGTTTTAATAATGAACATTGGATAGTTCCAGTTCCCCTAGTTACACATAGTGATCCCACCCCTGCCCCCAGTGCCCCGCAGTGCTCACTCAGTGCTCCTCAATCTTCTTGATCTTACATGGTCTAGTGCGATGTTCTTCAAAGTCGGGGGCACGACCCGCGGGTGGGTCGCGGGCGGGTGTCGGGAGGGTCGCGGCACTCCCGATCGCGCAAATCCCTGTGCAGCAGCCGGCTTTTCATAACGCCGCTGCAAGTGACCACGAACATGTTAAAAAATAATTCAGGCGCATTGTGCATGTGCGCACGATGAGCGGCGCGCATGCGCATTCCGCGAACATGTAAAAAAATTCGGCCACATTGCGCATGCGCGCCCAATGATTGGCGCCGATACTTGGGCACGCATGCGCAGTGTGGCCGCTATTTTTTTAAATGGTTGCATCTTTTTGTTTCACAAGTTCTGTGGTGCTTTTTATTCATTTATTCATTTATTTTATTCATTTAATTTTTTTTTCATTTATTTTATTCATTTCAAATTTTTTACAAGTTCGGGGTGGGGGTTTATTCATTTTTTTCATTTATTTTATTCATTTTATTTTTTTTTACAAGTTTGGGGGGTGTTTATTCTTCTTTTTCATTTATTTTACTCCATTTTATTTATTTTTTGTACAAGTTCGGGGGGGGTTTTATTTAATAAAATTTTACAGGAAAAAAAATTCAGCACTTTGGACAGATGGAGACTCCACACTTTCCGACATGGGAAGGCTTCACCTTCATCCAACAGGTTCCATTGGAGGGGCGTGTACGAGGGCCAAAGGGACCCAAAACCATTTCCTCCATTTCTGTCAGCAGCAAACAAGGGGTGGGATTCTCCCCTACACGGCGGGGCGGGGGTCCCAGCGCGATGGAGTGGCGTGAACCACTCCGGCGTCGGGCCGCCCTTAGGGGCCAAGCCCTAACCTTGGGCGGGATTCTCCGACCCCCCGCTGGGTCGGAGAATCGCCGGGGGCCGGCGTGAATTCCGCACGCGCCGTCTTCCGAAGTACCTGGCACCAGAGATTTGGCGGGGGCGGGAATCGCGCCGCACCTGTCGGCGGGCCCACCCCCGGCGAATCTCCGGTCCCGCGATGGGCCGAAGTCCCGCCGCTGTCATGCCGTTCCCGCCGGCGTGAATCAAACTACCTACCTTACCGTCGGGAACAGGCAGCGCGGGCGGACTTCGGGGTCCTGGGGGGGGTGGGCGTGGTGCGATCTGGCCCCCACGGTGGCCTGGCTCACCATCGGGGCCCACCGATCAGCGTGCGGGCCTGTGCCGTGGGAGCACTCTTTTCCTTCCGCGTTCGCCATAGTCTTCACGATGGCGGAGGTGGAAGTGACCCCCTCCCCTGCGCACGCGCGGGGATGACGTCAGCAGCTGCTGACGCTCCGGCGCATGCGTGGACGTCCGCCGGCCGGCGAAGTCCCTTCGGCCCCGGCTGGCGTGGCGCTAAAGGCCCTTCCCGCAGGCCAGCGGGGCGCCAACCACTCCAGCGCAGGACTAGCCCCTCAAGGTTAGAGCTTGGTCCCTTAAGGTGCGGATACGTCGGCACCTTTGGGGCGGCCTGACGCCGGAGTGGTTCACGCCAATCCATCCTGCTGGGAACCCCCGCCCCACCTGGTAAGGGAGAATCCCGCCCCTTGAGGGGCTAGGCCCGCGGCGGAGTGGTTGGCGCCCCACTGGCCTGCGGGAACGGCCTTTGGCGCCACGCCAGCCGGGCCCAAAGGGACTTCGCCGGATGGCGAAAGATCGCGCATGCACCGGAGCATCAGCGGCTGCTGACGTCATCCCCGCGCATGCGCAGGGAAAGGGGTCACTTCCGCCTCTGCCATCGTGAATACTATGGTGAACACAGAAGGAAAATAGTGCCCCCACGGCACAGGCCCGCCTGCCAATCAGTGGGCCCCGATTGCGGGCCAGTCCATCGTGGGGACACCCCCCGGGACTAGACCCCCCGCAGGACCCCGGAGCCCGCTCGCGCCGCTGGTCCCACCGGTAAGGTAGGTGGTTTGATTCACGCCGGCGGGACAGGCATAACAGCGGCGGGACTTCGGCCCATCGCGGGCCGGAGAATCTCCGGGGGGGTGTCCGCCAACAGGCGCGGTGCGATTCCCGCCCCCGCCGAATCTCTGGTGCCGGAGACTTTGGGAGACGGTGGGGGTGGGATTCACGCCAGCCCCCGGCGATTCTCCGACCTGACGGGGGGTCGGAGAATCCCGCCCAAGGTAAGAGAAAATGGTGGTTCGCGCAGGTCGGCCAGCATGGGTCGCGAAGGTTGGCCGGTGTGGGTCGCGAAGGTCGGCCAGGTTGGGTCACGAAGATTAGCCGGTTGGTAAAAATGGGTCCCCGGAAAAAAAGTTTGAAGAACACTGGTCTTGTGCTAAGTCTAGCTGTGTCACCAAGAGGCAGCCTGCTGCTCTCCACATCATGTGACCTTTGATACCCTTGGCAGACGTCCCCTGGAGCCGAAGGCCCCGGCCAACTTACCGGTGTCACTGGCTTTGCCGTGCCGTCCTGTTCTTCCATTGTCCTTGAGATGCGTCAGTGTCAGGAGGGGAGGAATTGGTAGAACTGGAGACCGCCGTCATCTCCTTGATGGCAGGCCTTGGGTTGGCCTCCAGTGCGTCTTCCTCCCTGATGGTCCCTGTAGGACCCTGGGCATCTTCATGGGATGGAGGGACAGCTGGAGTGAGTCATCTGGCTTTGCTAGTCCTGGTGGCTGTCCATTGTCCGCACCGTGGTGTCGACGCCCTTAGCGATGCTCCTCAGTGACCGGGCCATGCTCCTCAGTGCCTTAGCAATGTCCACATGTGCATGGGACATGTCTCTCAGTGACTGAGACATGATGTCGAGGCCCTCAGTCATGGTCTTGACAGACTGAGTAATGTCTTGGACACAACCACTCAGGCGGTATTGGTGACCCTGCTGTTGGTCCTCCGAACCCCTCGGGGGAACAGGATTCCATGTCTCGCACTGAAGGTGTCGGGAAGCCTGCTTCGGTTGGCATCCCCAAAGCGAGGAGCTGGTCTGCGCGTTGCCACGCTTGTGCATTGGCTGAAGTGATTGGTGAGGTAGCATTTAAATGCAGCAGCCCCAGCCCCCCTCCAATTGTTAGCGGCAAGAAGCTGAGGTGTGAGTCTGGCGAATCAGACAATGAGACAGATGGCGAGACAGCCAGTACTGGCAAGAAGCCCGCATGGGCTCATTTTTGGCACTAAGTGCTGTTACATATAGCCGCCACTATCTAGCCAACACGGCCATTGAGAGGCACCCCGCCCATTGCTCCCGAAATAACACTTCAAAATGTTTCTGTTAAATCACACCCAAGTCTCTGAATGTCAAACTCATTTCACTGTGCCACCATCATCTTGAAGGAATTTTGCACCTCTGTCTTCATCCAGGAAGCTGCCTAGCTGCCTGCCATTGGTGCAGAACACCAGCTTACCATTGGCCCTGGTCGGTCATGTGCCTCTCGACCAGTTGGTTGAGACCAGTCATGTGACGGCTCCCCGATTGGTCGAGAGGCTGAGTTAACCCCGCCTCCAGGGCGGGGTATAAATACCCAGTACTCCCGGCGGTCGTCCTTCTACTATAATCGACCGCAGGGCTAACATCTAGTAGATTAAAGCCATACTTTTGTTCAGCAACTCGTCTCGCATTCAATTGATGGTACATCACCACCATCATCTTGAAGGAATTTTGCACCTCTGTCTTCATCCAGCAAGCTGCCTGAACTGAAAATTTTCTGTGAATGAGCTCCCTCTGGATTCGGACTTTCTGGAATCTGTAAATCATGTGAACTGATATCTATTCTATAAATCTTTTCACTGTTACTACTCATACTTGTAAAACTCCCTTTTATTCTATCCACCTTTCTTTATATATGTGTGTGTGTGTGTGCGTGTGTACGTGGGGTTGCAATCATCCCCTGGGTTTGGGTGTATGAATAAATTAAACCTCAATTTAATCCTAAGAGAGTTCTCTGTGAGTTGCTTCAAAAATTAACGACACAAACAAAGGATGTTTTGGAACACAGGCCTCTGATTATGGACAGACGGTGAGAAACTAAAGGAATTCAGATTTGTCTCTCTCTCCCTTGCTGCTAACCTGAACACAAGAATGAACGCAACAATAGAAAATAAGACAGAAAATACAAACACACTGCTGCAGTTCAGTGAGTGCTGTTGTGCTGGGAAAATGCTGAGAAAGATTCACCAACAGACCCACTTTTACAAGTTTCTAAACTTGTAAAGAAGCTTGCACCTATAACTGTCGGCTTTGGTAGGCCCATCTCTTTTCTCTTGCCTCAAAATGATGTCCACCATGAATCAAGAGCACTAGTCTGCAAGTCGAAATGTGCAACCAATTCACTTAACCAGAAAAACTCTGCAGTTCCAATGGAATTCTGTAAAATAGACTAATGTAATTTATGGCCCAGAAATCCTTTGGTGGCCACGGGCGGAAGTGTGGAAGGCATGTTTTCAGCATTCCAACATCTTAAAGACCTTGACCCCAATGGAAATGTGGTTGGCTGCTTTGCATGATGCTGTTGAGGAGTCACACCAGCCGCATGCCTGTACGTCGAGCTGGGCGATCAAAACACCAATTGGGGCTGCAGTAAACATACAACGTCATTGATTAAGGAACTCTTCCACTTATATAGGTGATGGGGCTCTGACAACAGCTCCTACATGGGCAGCTGCAAGTTGAGGAATAAAATGAGCAGCAAATTTGAGGTCAAAGTCTTATTTTTAGAAGTAGAACAAAGCAGAGAGGCCATGGCTACAGCATCTGGAAAGAAGCCATCAAATGCAGCAGTAGAGTAGGAGTCATGTAGGAAGATGTGGCAGTTGCAGCTCTTCATTGAAAAATCCACAAAATTGCAGCTTCAGGCAGCTTGCTGGTTCTACAGTAATTTTGTTTTTTCTTTACCTTCAGAGACTGCCAACCAAAGAGGAACAGATGAAGATGGTCAAGTGATTGCAGTTAGACTCTATCCCTGACAACACAGGTACTCACTCATCCACTGCATCCATCCTCCTCCAGGCAGGAGGAGGGAGGAATAGGGGTACAAATGGTTTAGGTGAAGAGCAGGCAGTCAAATTCAGAGGTTGGAGATGCAGATGTGCAGCCTGATAACTGCAACCGCTGTCTACTGAGCATGAAGACGATAAGTTCAAGGGTCATCTCATGAAATAAAGGCGATTAGCAGAGCAACAAACAAATATTGTTTCTGTAGAAGGGTCATTTGAACCCAAAACATTAACTCTATTTCTCTCCACAGATGCAGCCAGACCTGCTGAGTTAATCCTGCATTTTCTGTGTTTAAATATGTATTGTCCAGCCTTCCCCTAGATGTGCAACAGATGGCTGAGGATTGCGATGGAAAATACCATTGTTCATGGGACGTGGGTGTCGCTGGCTGGGCCAACATTTATTGCCCATCCCTAATTGCCCTTGAGGGAGAAGTTAAGAGTCAACTACATTCCTGTGGGTCTGGAGTTACATGTAGGCCAGACCAGGTAAGGATGGCACTTTTCCTTCCCTAAAGGGCCAGATGGGTTTTTATGACAATCGAC
Source organism: Scyliorhinus canicula (assembly GCF_902713615.1). NCBI lineage: Eukaryota > Metazoa > Chordata > Chondrichthyes > Carcharhiniformes > Scyliorhinidae > Scyliorhinus > Scyliorhinus canicula. The sequence continues at coordinate 59,858,237 of NC_052154.1, read as the reverse complement.
AATGGTTTCATGATCATCGCTAGACTTTTATTTAATTCAAATTTCACCATCTGCAGTGGCAGGATTTGAACCCAAGTCCCCAGAGCATTACCTTGGGTTTCTGGTTTACTGAAAATACCGCTAGGCCACCGCCTCCCTCTTGTGAAACTTGTGATTGCAGAATATGTGTTTTTAATCCTTAATTTAAAACTGGGGCTTAATATTTACGCTAAACAGCTATCTTTTACCTATATTAGGTGTATTAGAAATACCTGGCTTCTACACATGATCCCCCACAGTTGAGAGGAGAAGCACGATCTTTCTTGTATCAGACGCACCCTCGAGGTCTGAGCCTTCGATGTACAGCAGAAACCTTTGCTTGAAAGTCCTCCATTTGGCACTGAGATTGCCGGAGGTCTGCAGCTGTTGAGGAGCCTGGATCTTCTCCATGGTGCTGGGATACATTTTCTGGTTGTCATGTAACAGATTGAGGTAAACCACCTTGGGATAGCAGTCTACTGGTACCATGTCGTGTTCAGCACACTGAGATAACATGGGCTGCAATTGGTTGCAGCTATAACTGAAATATACTCCAGACCTTGGCGTTAGTTCAATTTGATTTATTGAACCTGTCACACAGTTAGCTCAGTTCTCTGTGAGTTTGACTCTCTGCTAACCTAAGTGTGATTACTCTGTCTGACTGAACCAGACTAGCTCTTAGCCACATGCTGTAGATGTTATGTGATATATACACCCTGACTCACTCTGTGGATGTCCCCAATGGAAAGAGACGGAGTGTGAGTGCCTCGTGCCTTTTATAGTGGGAAACGAGCCCCAAGTGTTCTGCCTGCAGATTGGTTATGTCCTGTTCTCTGTGTTCATTAGCTACCTGTCTGTATCGCATTATGTGCATGTCTGCATATCATGACAGGCTCTCCATCCTCCACGGCCACCTCCTGTTCCTCTGGGACAGTCTCCGCTGCTGCAGCTTCTTCCTCCTCGAGCAGCTCCAGCCTGTATATCCGCAGTGCATCTCCCAGGGCTGCGGCGACTAGGAGGAAGGCCACCATTACTGATTGAATTCCAATATCCATTGTCTGTAGGGGATGAAAGGCCAACATGTTCATGTGGTGTATACCCCCATACCCAACCAGGTCCACCAGACTACACGATTGCCCCGGTTGGCACTGTGGACCCCGCCCCCATATGTCCCCTCCTTCTGCCCTCCCACATCCCTGCACCCCTGCCCGTCAGTGCCCGGCATCATTGGGACCTCTGGTTCTGGCGCCCATCCCTGTTGCCAGGGATATCATTGGCTGGCACTGTCCTTGCCTCCGGTATGCTCCGCGGCCGCTGTCCAGCGCCCCCTTATAGGGGCTATTAAGGCCTTTGCCCTCGGTGTGGCCACATGACAGGGGTTGAGAAATGGGTCCTCCATTGATGTCCTCTCTGTTATTATGCAGAGGGATAATTGAGCCATGAAATGGGTGAATCAAATATAGGGCAATGTAGAGAGCAGAACATTATAATGAGTTTTGAATGCTTGAGAACTGACACTGAACATAATGGATTGAATTACCTCCATTTATGTTGTGAATGTTTTGATTCTCTGGTTGTATGTGTCCAGTAGCAGTTGGAATTACCCAGTGGAGTAAACAGCAAGGACAGTTGTGAGTATTGCAGCCACTTAAATTGTAATGTCTGTGGAGGAGGGGAACTATGGGTACAATTGTAGATTAACTGAATAATGATTTATTTAGTAAATAAATGCTTTTGAAGGCATTATTTTTCAGACAATAGCAGGCGTATGCATCTCTGCCTGTATATTTTGAGGAGTTGGGTGGGTGCCATGCTGTTTAGTTGACCTGCATAGCATCCTCCCATTGCTCCCTGCTTCTGCCAGATAGCAAAAGCAGAAAGAACTTCCAATGGGAAGATCTCAAAGGTGAAACATTAACCAGGACATGAAGGCCAAACCAGAACTGTTTTGGCAGATAGTGCACACCTATCAGCTCCTCTTTTCAAATTCTTTTGCACCTTTTATATTCAATCTAGCAATTCTGGGTGCCCGATTTACACGGGCGAGGATTTCATGCCTTACTTTCCTGGAATCTTTTTTTCGCTCCACCATCTCTTGCATTGAAATATTGAACATATAACTATACTAATTTTACTCCATTAAAATCAGTGGTAATTGGCAACTGGCTATGCAGTTTCTGATTCACCACAATTTAGTTGTGGCACATTCTCATCTATCCTCCAGTAAATATGTGGCACCAATTCACCACCGGAGAACCAAGGTACACACCAGCAAAACTTATGGCATTCGTTACAAATATTCAATTGCAGGAAATTCTTGGCCCTGTGCAATTCAACTTTTAACTATGATGGATACTTAGTGTAGCAAAAGCAATGATTGCCGACCACCAGCTGGCTAACAAATAACAAAGAGTTTAGTAACAGACAAACTATATACAGAACACAATAATTGATGTGCTCATTCTTACTACTAGGATCACAACTGGCTGCAAAAGTCTGCGCTCTGCACCAAGATCCCCATGCTCTTTTCCCATTGGCTGATCGTGTCACATGACCCTTCAGATGTGTGCCCCCCCTTAAAGGGGCAAGCTACTGCATCCTTCCCCCTTTAAGCCCCTATTGCAGAATATATTTATAACTTATACAACTCTCAAAACATAAACTGTTCAAAATTGTTTATTATTGTTTATTGGAAACTCAGTCTGTCGGGGACTATCTCTTTCTCTGGGATCAACGTAGTTCAACTGGTTGAGCTTCTGCTGCAAAAGTAGATTTGGTTGGACCTGCTTCGCTGGACCTCTGTCTTGCTAGCAGCACCTCACTTGCCACTGTTTCCTCTCTTCCATTGGTTGCAACACTTTCGCCTGCCATTGGCGGATCAATTGTTTCGCCCATTGGACCAACAACAACACTACTTGCTGGCAGTTGTATAAGGTAGCAGGACTGGACCCTGGCATCCATCTCCTCAAATAATCTACGTGTTTCTTCAAAACCTTGTCCTGCCTTTTCACTTCGTAAGACGGTCTCTCCCTCTTGGCCACAACTCCTCGGACCCAACTTGGTCCACTTCCAGAATTTTTCACAAAAACTGGATCGCTCTTTTCATGTTTGTGGAAGCATGGTTCTTTTTCTTACAACTTTGCCTTGTCTCCACCCTCCCTGTCAAATTTGGAACTACCAGATGCAACCTGGTTCTCAGGCAACAACCCATCAGCAACTCAGCAGAAGCTACGCCAGTACTGGTTTGCGGGGTGGTTCTGTCGGCTAACAGGAGCTGTGCTAACCTGGTTCCTAGTGATGCAGAGGACTGCTTCTTCAGACCAGCCTAGAAGATCTGAACTGTGCGTTTAGCCAACCCATTCAGTAAGGGGTGATATAACACAGTGTGAATATGTTTGTGACGAATATGTCCATCAAACATCATGAACTGCTGGAATTCCACACTTGTGAACCACATTCTATTGTCCAAGACAAGTACTTCAGGTACGCCCAGAGTGTCAAAACATTGGCGCAGTTTCTCAAATGTGGCGTTTGATGGTAGCACAGTGGTTAGCACTGTTGCTTCACAGCTCCAGGGTCCCAGGTTTGATTCCCCGCTGGGTCACTGTCTGAATGGAGTCTGCACGTTCTCCCTGTGTTTGCGTGGGCATCCTCCGGGTGCTCCGGTTTCCTCCCACAAGTCCCGAAAGAAATGCTGTTAGGTGAATTGGCCAGTCTGAATTCTCCCTCTGTGTACACGAAAAGGTGCGGAATGTGGTGACTCGGGGATTTTCACAGTAACGTCATTGCAGTGATAATGTAAGCCTACTTGTGACAATAAAGATTATTAAATTAAATGAAGTTGTTGACTTCATTTCAAATACCTTCATCCATTTTGAATGGGCATCCAATAGCAAAAGGAATAAAACGCCCATGAGTGGGCCAACATAATCTAGATGAACTCTCACCCAAGGTCGGCCCTGCCATTCTCAGGGGTGTGAGGGAGCTGCAGTTGGCAACTTCCGATATAACTGACATTGCACACATTGTTTTACAACCCTTTCGATATCAACAGCGATGCCAAGCCACCACATGTAGCTTCACGCTCGCATTTCCATCTTGCACATGCCCAAATGGCTGCAACTCTTCAAAAAGTGATCTCTTCCTGGTATGGGAACGGCCACTCTCATTCCCCAAATGATGACACCAACCTCACAATCAAGCTCACCTTTCCCGAGCTGATGAGGCTTCATTTCCTCCAAGGTTTTCTCATTCCGCCATCCAAGGAGCATCATTTGTTCAATCTTCGTTAACAATGTGTCTCTATTAATCCAGTACTTAACTTGCTGTGCTGTTACAGCTAAGGAGCCCAGAAGGTTCAAGACCATTAAATCTTGTCCGGTATGAGAGGAGGTGAAGTGCTTTCTGGTTGCTGGAGTCTACTTAAGGCATGTGCATTTGCTATCCCTGGTTGATGTTGGAAAGTATATTCCTAGGTTGATAATAGCACCTAATGCTGTACCCTAGTAGAAGCACTTGGTAGAATTGCTTTGTCTTGTGGTCTGTGATTATGCTGAAATGCCTTCCGTATTTGCACTGATGAAATTATCTTCTTAGAGGGGTTGAAATGTACTAATAAGCATGAAGACTGAGTGCCTACATAACTTATTTAAAAGCCTCTTCCTGCAGTGTTCTCCATACCATCCCTGGTGCTTCTTGAACAGCAAATGCAACAGTGCCTGCAATGTTGATAGATTTGGAGGAAACGCCCATAGTAGTTGGTATACATAAAACCCCTGGCCAACTTGGCTTACAGAGTCTCTATTTTAGGGATGGGGTACCTACCTCGTTTGGTAGTCTGGTTTACCGTTAGCTTGTACTCTCATGGATGCGGATTGTCTTGTCTATTTTAACTACTAACACAATGGGTGCTGCCCAGTCTGCAAATTGTATGGGCCTGGTGATGTCCAAATCTTCCAATTGCTTTAATTCAGTTTCTACCTTCCCTACGAATGTGAGGGGCATGGATCTTGCTCTAAAAACATCTCAGGGTGGCCTCTGGGTCCACACTGATTTTTGCCTGCAATCCTTTGATCTTTCCCAATTTCTCTTGGAATAAGTCTTGGTGTTTTTTTTATGTGTTTGTGCAGGCCCTTCTCCTTCAATTAAAAAATTTCCAGCCAATTCTACTGGGGACCTAGTCATAACTAGGTGTTGGTGTTATATTTTTATGGCCTCTCCGGTATATGTAGCCAGTTTAGCTGCAGTATTCTTTAACCATGGGGGCTGAATCCCCTCTTGGAGATACCGGTAGATCTATTCACTTACGACAGTAACTGACGCCCCTGTGTCCACTTCAATCTTCAGTGTCTGGCCATTCACTAACAAACCCACTGTGAAGGAGCTATCTTGCCCACTTTCACATTATTCAGCGACAAAACGTTCCGTTCACCTGCTGGGCAATCCTCCATACTATGCACTGAGGCTGGATTATTTACTCTGCAGGTACAGGGCAACCCTACTTGTTTTAACACTTGTGCCACAAATGACCTCCCACCTGCAAAGCACTTTGCTTCTCTAAATCTACACATTGCTGGTGAGTGACTTTCCCCGCACCAATAGCACTCTAATATTCCTAGGCTGCCATTTAAATATTCTATACTTTGTGGCTCTTCCAGCTTCTGCATTATTGTCTCTACTTAAACCAGCACGTCCACTGCTGGCACCTCTGCTACTTTCAGCTTCCTGCCCTAACTGGTGAACCGCATCGCTTATACACTTTGCAACCCCTGGGCACCCTTCTCAGTGCTCTCTATCCAGCACCTATTTAAATGTTAACTCTGATTCAGCTGGGACAGCATGGTGGCGCAGTGGTTAGCACAGCTGCCTCACGGCACTGAGGTGCCAGGTTCGATCCCGGCTCTGGGTCACTGTCCGTGTGGAGCTTGCACATTCTCCCCATGTTTGCATGGGTTTCGCTCCCATAAGATGTGCAGTGTAGGTGGATTGGCCCCGCTAAATTACCCACACTAAATTGCTCCTTAATTGGAAAAAATGAATTGGGTACTCTAATTTTTTTTAGAAACTGATTCAGCTAACAGCTTTCTCTGTTTATGCCACATTCCAGTCGGTCCCTTAGCATGTCAGTCAACACTGACCCAAAATAGCAATGAGCTGCAATTTGTCTTAATCTTGCTACAAAATCTGCAATGGTCTTCCCTGGGCTTCTCCCTATGGAATTAAATGTGTACCTTTGTAAGATTATCAAGGACTTAGGGGGGGGTAACATCTCTTTGCTAGCTCAATGGGCTCTGCAAATGTCTTCATGTGGGAGCATCCGGGGACATTAAACCTTGGATCAAGTTACACTGGGTCCCACATGCAGTTAGCAAAATAACTTTCTTCCTCCTCCTCTATTTCGTTAGCATGTTGGTAGCTTCAAATTTTCCGAAGAGAGGCAGGCCATTTTTTCTGGCAGGACTCAATTGAAATAGACTCTTACAACCGCACTTGCCTTCAAAATTCTTTTTTTTTTGGTGCAACTTGAGTTGCTGTTGTTTTTCCTCATCACCAATATAGTAAATGGAAAGAATGGCGACCACCAGTTGGCCAAGGGTTTATTAACAAACTGTATATAGAGCACAATAAACTATGTTTTCATTCTCAGCAATAGGAGCACAACTGGCTGCAACAACCTGCGCTCTGCACCCAGATCCTCGCGCGTTCTTTTCCCATTGGCATGGCCCTTCAGATGTTCACCCTTCCACACACAACTTTGAGTTTCGGATTTGATTTGTAAAGTTATGCAAGAGAAAGGTCACTGCACATCCTAATGTGCATGAAATAATTTATTTAATGTTTGCAAATTGGAACTTTTAGACTATACATTCCCAAAATGAGGTTATCGCATTTTCACATTGCTAACCTCTCCGTCTTCTGTTTTGTCATACGTTAGTCAATCTACATTATTAATGAGATAACTTTCATCAAAATGTCTAGCTCCAGGCTTAGATTTATTTAATTAATAATATATTTGTAATAACCAGCACGGGACATACGGTGTGGGGATAATTGTTTCCCCGTGCTCCACGGGGATACAAACTCCCCCGCTCGGGGTGGGGTAGCTTATCCGTACCTATATAAAAGGTTGACCAGTGTGGAACCGACTTGACAAGATAGAGAATACCCGGTGAGGTTGACTGGGCCTCATGAATGAACTGTTGTAAAATAAATATCTTTATTTTTAAACTTGCTGTGGATTCCCTGCTCCTTACTAAAATATTAATAATGATTGTGTTGTGAGAGTTAAATAGTTTCTGGATAACTTCATCCATCTTCACTGTCCTTTCACTACTAAATAATCACAAAAATTGGATTCGACCATCTTTAAGACAACTTTATTGAATATAAAATTTATGGAAAAAGACAAAATTAGTACAAGAATGCTTTAAAATGTCACAATGTTTTTGTAGCTTACTGCCTAATAAGAAATGGAAACACCAGTGTTTCCTGTGAGTTGTCAATTTTTAAAATCATATCTGGGCACTACAAAAGGTGCAACTAAATGGCATTGTTCAGAAAAAAAGCAGTTAGCACAAATAAGCTGATTTTAGGTTATTTTCAGCTTCCCATCACATCTTTGTTCTAAAAAGCAGTTATTGTGACTTGTTTTTGACAACTGATTATGTCCGTGTCTTGGTTATTATGATGTTTCAATACCATTTAAAAGAACTAGTTTTGATTTATTTAAAGCATTTCCTGTATTTTAAAAGAAAAAAAAAAATCACGTTTATATGAATATGGCCTGTGTTAAAAAAAATGTACCAGTCAAGTACAGAAAGCATTTTCAAATATTTAAATAATGGTTTTTCATTATAATTCCATCACACAACACAAACCAATACATTAGGCAACCTGTGCCTTCACCATTTGTTTTCTTTAGATCTCACAGAATAATGAAAATACTGACCTAAAAATGTTGTTGCAATAGCAAAGCCGTATATAATACTGTTGTACTTGATCTCAGTGTAAAATTCCAAGCTTCACTTTACAACCATGAGACAATGTTACATTTATCATTTCAACAATAACTTACAGCTAAGACATATGACTATGTGGAGGAGAATAAGATAAATGATAAAAATATGTTTATCCTAACAACCGAGCCAGTCAGTTTTCACATTTCCTACTTTGATAATCTTCAAGCTCTGGTCTTCCATTTTAAGGTAGTACCAATCCTTGAAAAAGTAGGAGTACCCTGTGAAGAATTAAAGATAATGTAACAAATTCAATACACAATCATAAACAAGAATTTTGAAATGTTCTTCCGTTTTCATGGATTCTTGTCTCAAATTTCTGTTGGGCAAACAGCAAGGGTCGGGTGGGAGGAGGGGCCTTTGTTTTGGTACCTGTTTCAGGTTCTTCGCATTAGGCAGTCAGAGGTACAAGAGTATGATTTAGGGAGACTGTCTAATTACTCTCCCGCTGGGAGGAGTTTAGGGTTGTGGGTCTGGGGGTTTGCATTGGGAGCGGTGATGGGGAATAGTGGCTGGAAGATGCCTCACCTCTTTGCAATATCAAAGGTTAAGAGTTTTTGCATGAATTACTAGGCTACAAGATGAGTTCTACCATTTATTATTTGCATTAATTTGGAACACTGACTTTACAATTCATTTTTATAATTCTGAAACAAATGTTGACATATGTCAAATCATAGAATGGTTTAAGACTAATTTACATATAGAAGATGTTGGTATAGTGGTATTTTCACTGGACCAGTATTCCAGAGACCCAGGGTAATGCTGTAAGGGCTGGGTTTGAATCCTACCGCGGCACATAGTGAAATTTGGATTCAATTAAAATCTGGAATTAAAAAGTCTAATGATGATTGCTGATTGTCATAAAAACCCATCTGGTTCACTAATGTCCTTCAGGGAAGAAAATCTGCCCCACTTAACTGGTCTGGCCTACATGTGACTCCAGACCCACAGCAATGAGGCTGACTCTTAAATTGTACCAGTCAAGTACAAGAGCAATTAGCGATGGCAATAAATGCTGGCCAAGCCAGTCGTGCCAATGAATAATTCCAATTAATTAAAGAAAAACTAAGAAATATAAGTGCAGAAGGATGTTACAAGTTACAGAGGGACATAGATAAGCTGCAGAGCTGGGCTGACAGGTGGCAAATGGAGTTTAATGCAGAAAAGTGTGAGGTGATTCATTTTGAAAGGAATAACAGGAAGGCAGAGTACTGGGCTAATGGTAAGATTCTTGGTAGTGTGGACGAGCAGAGAGATCTCGTTGTCCATGTCCATAGATCCATGAAAGTTGCCACCCAGGTTGAGAGTGTTGTTAAGAAGGCGTACGGTGTGTTAGCTTTTATTGGTAGAGAAATTGAGTTTCGGAGCCATGAGGTCATGTTGCAGTTGTACAAAACTCTGGTGCGGCTGCATTTGGAGTATTGCGTGCAGTTCTGGTCGCCACATTATAGGAAGGATGTGGAAGCATTGGAACGGGTACAGAGGAGATCTACAAGAATGTTGCCTGGTATGGAGGGAAGATCATATGAGGAAAGGCTGAAGGACTTGAGGCTGTTTTCGTTAGAGAGAAGAAGGTTAAGAGGGGACTTAATTGAGGCATACAAGATGATCAGAGGATTAGATAGGGTGGACATCGAGAGCCTTTTTCCTCGGATGGTGATGTCCAGCACGAGGGGACATAGCTTTAAATTGAGGGGAGATAGATATAGGACAGATGTCAGAGGTAGGTTCTTTACTCAGAGAGTAGTAAGGGCGTGGAATGCCCTGCCTGCAACAGTAGTGGACTCGCCAACACTAAACGCATTCAAATGGTCATTGGATAGGCATATGGACGATAAGGGAATAGTGTAGAGGGACTTTAGAAGGGTTTTACAGGACAGTGCAACACCGTGGGCCGTAGGGCCTGTACTGCGCTGTAATGTTCCATGTTCTATATGCTTATCAGATCACAAATTCCATGATATCAAGTGCAAAGTTGTTTGGCTTCCTCTTTTGTAATCAGTGACATACTTTGCCCTCAGTCTATTTCAAGGCTTACCATTTCTAACCGACTCAGCAGCACAATCCAAGTTATCTGGGATGCCATTCCAGGCATCTGCAATTAGCTTAGGGAATCCGGCATCCATTTTTTTCTTCGCTTCATTATATCTGTAAGTTTGAAATACAAACCGAATTAATAAAATTAATTCTTCATCTTAAGAGCAATGGAGAAATTTCTTGTACTTTTTGTCAGTTACATGACATCGCCAATGTAAGAATATAAGCTTGGGAAATCTGAGGCTTCACAATCTGCACATCAAAATACTATTCAAACTAAAAACTGAAAATTCCTCTGATTAACAATTTGGAGTTTCAACTTACCTCCAAAACTTGTCACCTGCAAAGATGTAAGTCTTCTTGTTTTTATTCCAGTTAAAAACGGCATCAATACGTGGTAAGTCATCTGGTAGCCCAAGTGTGGAGATTTTCTTGGGATATCCTTTCTCCAGGTCACTGGCACTATAAACCCAGTGTTGATCTCCTGAATAAAGAAAACCATTGTTTACTAGTAAAGTAAAGCGAATAAATATTCTTAGTTTTCACATACGGCAAAACAAATGATTTAAATTTGAGTAAAGTTACATTTTCATCTTTTAACAGCTGGATTCAAGTTCTGATTAAGAGATTGATAAGTAGACTTATCCAGCATTATTGAACTGAGGTGATTTACACTTTAGTCTCAGGCTATTGCTTTGTACGATACAAGTATGCTATTCTCTTTCATATTTAACATCGTTCTTGGTTATTATTGCTTCCATGTGTAGCCTTGTGGCAATGACTGGTCAGATTGTAGAAATTTTTTGCTTCTGAAATTTCCTTTCGCCTACTCCAAAAGTATGCTTGGCTCAAAATTTGCTCAGCAGTTTTACAAAAATAATGTTAAAATATTTGCTGTGTGCATGGGCCTATATTGTTTGCCTTTTGGATAATGAATTACGGGTTTTTTGGCAGCAACAAATAGTCTTGCAAGGTTTTGTCAGGGGCAATGGAAGACGTCCATAGTGAGTTATCAAAGAAACAAAACTTATTTTATTTAACATGTTAATATACACAGCTCCAGTAGTTTCCTACTGGGCCTTCTCTAATGCACAGCACATTGTTAAGGGGCCCCCGCCTCTTATCGGGAGAGCCCGGATTCTTCAAGTTCCATCGGCCTGTGGTACCCTTGCGGGTGATAACACAAGGTAAGTTGTGTGGAGCAACAATCATTTTAATTCAATATGTTTGTTTATTTGCAGAAATGTAACCAGAAATTTACCATGATATGGATCTGTATTCACAAGGTCTTTTTAAAAAAAAAAAAATATTTGCATTGCTTGACATTTACTTGGGCGGGACTTTCTGACCCCCCCACCCCCCGTGGTGTATTTTCCAGTGGCGGAGGAGACCCGCTATTGGTTCTTCCAGTCCTGCCGATGTCTGCTGCGTTTTGTGCGGTTCGCACCCTCCGACGTCGGGGAACCTGCTGAGGGGAAGTCACCATCGGCAAGACTGGAAGATCCTGCCAGTGGGAAGAGTCAGAAGATTCAGCCCTAAATCACAGTAATCAATATTGAAATCAATACCGGCAAAGAACACAGCCTTCTCATGTAAAGGCTCCTGATAGACAGCATCAATTTTTTCAGGCAGTTCAGTCCAGTAAACAGCAATTAGGACAGGTCCCGTGGGTTTGCTCCGGGGATTTGTGGTTCTCCACAAGAATCTAAACAGCACAAAAGATTTTAGGGAATGTACAACAGACTTATTCATCAGTACATCTGCTTCTAATCACTGCCAGCAAAGTGAATACCCACAGCAGAAGCTCATAATTCCCTATGTCTGTCAGGAGTTGCTCATTAAAAAAAATTATATTTTTTGTAAAACAAGATGTTTCTGCACATTTAATAAAAAGTTATGCAAAACAATCTATTTGACTTCTTTGGCAAACGGGGGAAAAGCTTTAACTTAGTGATTCTACCAAATTAATACAAATAAGCTAATAACATGCACATGACTATAAAACGTTAACCACAATTATCCAAGCAGTGATACAGAAAAGTAAGGATGAATTTAGAATGAAAATGTCCGATAAAATAGAATAAACCGATTAGATCATTCGTAACTTTTTGTAAGACGAAGCAATGTTAATAAGGAACATAACATGCAAATATTTTAGAACATTTGTAAGTTCAAGTTCAATGGCAAGAGATTATATGTATTATAGTTATCCTCTCAGTTAGTTACATCAAGGTTTAACGCATTAATTCACTGAAGAATTAAAACATTTGCTGCTGATGGCTCATTCTCTTCAGCTGCTGTCCCTCCTTTAAATCTGCTGGCATTATCCCCTCCTCAAAAAACAAACTTTTCATCCTGCTATCCTTGCTACCCTCCCATCTCCAACCTCCCTTTCCTTTCCAGGTTCCTTGAGCAGATTGTCATCTGACAAATCCGTTTCTGTCTGTTCTATTGCATCTACCATGTTTGAATCCCTCCAATCATAACTGAAATAGCTCTTATGAAAGTCACAAATGAGACCTTGTGCAATTGTGCAAAGGTAAATTTTCCCTGCTCTTCCTTCTCAACCTATCTGTCATGGTTGACTACACCATCTTCCTCCAGTGTTATCCTGCTGCATGAGACACCTCTCGCCTGGTTCCATTCTTATCTATCTAATCATAGCCAGAGAATCACTTATAATGGATTATCTTCCTGCTCACTCATCAACATCTTTGGTGCAACCCCCCCTCTCCCCGTCCCCTAAGGATCAATCCTTGGTCCCTTCTTATTTCTCATCTACTTACTGCCCCCCCAGAGACAACATCCAAAGGTACAGTGTTGGTTTTCACATGTGCGCTGACATCACGCGGCTCAATCATGCCACCTTCACGCGAGACTCCTCCACTGTTGCGAAATTATCAGAATTCTTATTCGATATCCAGTGCCGCATGAGCAGAAATATCCACTAATTATATATTGGGAAGACTGTCTCAGCTCATCTACTGTTGACACACCTTGCCGGAGCGGAGACAAACGGACCTGCAAGGGACAGCTCTACTTGAATAGCGGGCTGAGATTGCGAGACAATCCAGGAGGGACATCACAGGAAAATGGTAAATTCATTGGTTATTAGGAATTATGTTTAAATGACTTTTAACTCAAAAAACGCATATTAATAAAGAAGTAGCTCCTGAGAGAACACCAGTAGTAGGGAAGCAAAATGAAATCAAGTCAAAGTGAAATAACTAAATAACTTAAATGAAGTTAGAGAGCAGAACCGGGGAGATAAAAAAAAGAGTGCGAGACAGAGTGAGACTGAGTGTGGAATCGGGAGGATAAAGGAGCGCAAGAAAGAGCGTAACAGAGGACGGAGCTGGGGGGGATAAAGGAGCATGAAAAAGAGCGGTACTGAGAGACAAGTGTTAACTTGCAGTTTGAAGTTCCTGAGATGACGTCAGGATTCAAAAGTGACGCAAGTGGAAGCAGCTGATTGGGTGAGTGCGGTCAGGTATGTATTTACTACTTTCATCGCTTATAGTTTGTAAGGTCTGTATTTTGAGGGCTATAGTTTTTTTTTTAAATAATTTTTATTGAATTTTTCAAAATACAAACATTTTAACCCCCCCTACATTTACATTTAAATTATAACAAAACAAAGTCAAACCCCCCTACTTAACAAGAAAAAGAAAAAAGTCCCCCCCCCCCCCCGACCCGCGCGTCCCCCCCACCCCCCCCCCTCGCCGGCGAACCGACAGTCAGACCAACTTATCATTTCTAGCAGCGTCCTCGGGCAGGCCTTGCCCGTGCCACCACCGCTACCGTACTTCCTTCGTCTTTGTCCCCCCTCCCCCCCCCCCCCCCCCCCTCCCCCCTCCCTCCCGCCCTCCCCTCCCCTCCCGGGTTGCTGCTGTCACGGCCTCAGTTTCTATCTCTGATCCAAGAGGTCTAGGAAGGGTTGCCATCGCCTGGAAAACCCCTGCACCGACCCTCTCAGGGCGAATTTGATCCTTTCCAATTGGATGAAGTTTGCCATGTCGTTTAACCAGGTGTTAACACTCGGAGGCCTTTCGTCCCTCCACTGAATCAGGATCCTCCTCCGAGCCACCAAGGACGCAAAGGCTAATATTCCAGCCTCCCTCGCCTCCTGTACTCCCGGTTCCACCCCAACCCCGAAGATCGCAAGTCCCCATCCTGGCTTGACCCTGGACCCCACCACTCTCGACACCGTCCCTGCCACCCCCTTCCAGAACTCCTCCAGTGCCGGACATGCCCAAAACATATGTGCATGATTCGCAGGGCTTCCCGAACATCTAATACACCTGTCTTCACCCCCGAAAAACCGACTCATCCTTGTCCCCGTCATGTGGGCTCTATGCAGTACCTTAAATTGAATGAGACTTAGTCTCGCACATGACGACGACGAGTTGACCCTCTCCAGGGCGTCTGCCCATGTCCCGTCCTCTATCTGTTCCCCCAGCTCTAACTCCCACTTATCTTTCAGCTCCTCTACTGGTACCTCCTCCACCTCCTGCATAATCTTATAGATGTCCGAGATCTTCCCCTCCCCGACCCAGACCCCTGATAGCACCCTATCACTCACCCCCCTGTCGGGGAGCGCGGGGAACCCCGCTACCTGTCGTCTGGCAAATGCCTTCACTTGGAGGTACCTGAACGTGTTCCCCGGGGGGAGCCCAAATTTCTCCTCCAGCTCTCCCAGGCTCGCAAACCTCCCCTCTATAAACAAGTCCCTCAGTTGTCTAATACCCGCCCTCTGCCAGCTCTGGAATCCCCCTCCTGTGTTTCCCGGCGCAAATCTGTGGTTCCCTCTTAGTGGTGCCCCTATCAGACCTCCCACTTCCCCCCTGTGTCGCCTCCACTGCCCCCAGATCTTGAGGGTGGCCGCCACCACCGGGCTCGTGGTATACCTCGTGGGAGGGAGCGGCCATGGTGCCGTTACCAGTGCCCCTAAGCTTATGTTGCCGCAGGACGCCCTCTCCATGCGCTTCCAGGCTGCCCCCTCCCCTTCCATCATCCACTTTCGTACCATCGATGTATTTGCCGCCCAGTAATATCCTGAAAGGTTGGGTAACGCCAGCCCTCCACTATCCCTACTCCGCTCCAAAAAGACCCTTCTAACTCTCGGGGTGCCATGTGCCCACACATACCCCATGATACTACTCGTTACCTTCTTGAAAAAGGCCCTGGGGAGGAAGATGGGCAGACACTGGAACAAAAACAAGAACCTCGGGAGGACCGTCATTTTAACTGACTGCACCCTCCCTGCCAGCGACAGCGGCACCATGTCCCACCTCTTAAACTCCTCCTCCATCTGTTCTACCAGTCTGGAAAAGTTCAACTTGTGGAGGGTCCCCCAGTTCTTTGCCACCTGCACCCCCAAATACCTAAAACTTTTAACTGCTCTTTTGAAGGGGAGCCTCCCAATTCCCTCCCCTTGGTCTCCCGGGTGTATTACAAAGACCTCACTTTTCCCCAGATTTAATTTATATCCCGAAAAGTCCCCGAACTCCGCTAGTATCCCCATTACCTCCGGCATTCCCCCCTCCGGGTCTGCCACATACAACAACAAATCATCCGCATAGAGCGAGACCCGATGTTCCTCCCCTCCCCTTGTCAGTCCTCTCCACCCCCCTGAACCCCTCAGTGCCATCGCCAACGGCTCAATCGCTAATGCAAAGAGTAAGGGAGATAGGGGACATCCCTGCCTAGTACCTCGATGGAGCCCAAAATATTCTGACCTCCTCCCGTTTGTTACCACACTTGCCATTGGAGCTGAATAGAGCAGTTTTACCCACTTGATAAATCCCTCCCCAAACCCAAACCTTTCCAACGTCTCCCACAAGTATTCCCACTCCACCCTGTCAAATGCCTTCTCCGCGTCCAGCGCTACCACTATCTCCGCCTCCCCTTCCACTGCTGGCATCATAATCACATTTAACAATCTCCGGACATTTGTGTTAAGTTGGCGTCCCTTCACGAACCCCGTCTGGTCTTCATGGACTACCCCTGGCACACAGTCCTCTATCCTGGTTGCCAGGACCTTTGCTAACAGCTTGGCGTCAACATTCAGGAGGGAGATGGGCCTGTAGGACCCGCACTGGACCGGGTCCTTGTCCCGCTTCAAAATCAAGGAGATCAGGGCCTGCGACATTGTTGGGGGCAGAACCCCCCCCTCGCGCGCCTCATTGAAGGCTCGCACCAGCACTGGACCCACCAAGTCCACAAATTTCCTGTAAAACTCCACCGGGAACCCATCCGGCCCCGGCGCCTTCCCCGCCTGCATCTGGCCTATCCCTTTAATTAGCTCCTGCAGCTCTATCGGCGCCCCCAACCCTTCCACCAGCTCCCCCTGTACCTTTGGGAACCCCAATTTGTCGAGAAAGTTCTTCATTCCCCCTCTCCTCTTCGGCGGTTCAGACCTATACAATTCCCTATAGAAGTCCCTAAAGACCCTATTCACCTCTTGCCCCTTCTGCACTACATCCCCACCCCTCTCTCTCACTCCCCCAATCTCTCTGGCTGCATCTCGCTTACGAAGCTGGTGTGCCAGCATCCTGCTCGCCTTTTCCCCGTACTCATACGCCGCACCCTGCGCCCTTCTCCACTGCATTTCCGCCTTCCTAGTGGTCAGTAGGTCGAACCTGGCCTGCAAGCTACGCCGCTCCCTTAATAGCCCCTCCTCTGGTGCCGCCGCATATTTCCTATCTACTTCTAGGAGCTCCCCCACCAGCCTCTCCCTTTCCTGCCTCTCCTTCCTCTCTCTGTGTGCCCTTATGGAGATCAGCTCTCCTCTAATCACTGCTTTCAAGGCCTCCCAGACCGTCCCCACCTGCACCTCACCTGTGTCATTCGTACCCAGATAGTTCTCAATGCCCGTTCTCACCCTTCTGCACACCTCTTCGTCCGCCAACAGCCCTACATCCAGGCGCCACAACGGGCGTTGGTCCCGCGCCTCCCCCATGTCCACGTCCACCCAATGTGGTGCATGGTCCGATATCGCAATGGCCGAGTACTCCGTGTCCTGCACTCTCGGTATCAGCCCCCTGTTCAATACGAAAAAATAGATCCTAGAGTACACTCTGTGGACGTGGGAGAAAAAAGAATACTCCCTCGCCCTAGGCCTACCAAATCTCCATGGGTCTACCCCTCCCATCTGCTCCATGAACCCCCTTAACACCTCTGCCGCTGCCGGCCTCCTATTCGTCCTGGAACTCGATCTATCCAGCCCAGGGTCTAACACCGTATTAAAGTCCCCTCCCATGATCAGGCCCCCTGCCTCCAGTCCCGGGATGAGGCCCAGCAGGCGCCTCATAAAACCCGCGTCGTCCCAGTTCGGGGCATACACATTTACCAGTACCACATTCTCTCCCTGCAGCCTACCCCTCACCATCACGTACCTGCCCTCCTTGTCTGCCACCACCTCTGCCGCCACAAACGACACCCTCTTTCCCACCAAAATCGCCACCCCCCGGTTCTTGATATCCAAGCCTGAGTGGAACACCTGTCCCACCCACCCCCTTCTCAGGCGGACCTGATCTGCTACCCTCAAATGAGTCTCCTGCAGCATTGCTACATCAGCCTTCAGTCCCTTCAGGTGTGAGAAGACCCTTGATCTTTTGACCGGCCCATTCAGCCCCCTTACGTTCCACGTGATCAATCGGGTCGCAGAGCGACCCGTCCCTACTCCCTGTCGATTAGCCATGTCTTGTCCCTTGCTCGCCCCGGGTCATCCCTTCTTTTCTGACCCGCTTCCCATAGCGATGCGCCCCCCCCCCCCCCACCCCCCCGGCTCTCCCCTTCTCGTCCCTGGTCTTTCCATCAGCAACCCGGTGTCCCCCCCAGCCCCCCCCCTTCCCCCCCCCCCCTGGCTAGGACCCCTCCTAGCCGCGATGTACCCCACATCGTACTCCCGAGAGTCAGCTGGTCTCCGCTGACCCGGCTGCTCCT
The DNA here is from genome assembly GCF_902713615.1 of Scyliorhinus canicula. Lineage (NCBI taxonomy): Eukaryota > Metazoa > Chordata > Chondrichthyes > Carcharhiniformes > Scyliorhinidae > Scyliorhinus > Scyliorhinus canicula. Next base: position 59,840,217 of record NC_052154.1, on the reverse strand, counting down.
GCCACATTCCGACTCCTCCCGGTTCACCCCATCTGCGCCCGTGAAAGATCCCCTTAAAACCCCCGAGAAAGACCCGCATAATCAACCCGCTCCCCCCCGTCCCGTCTCCCCAACTTAACGATATAAATACCCAATGGCAACTAAATACATAAATACTTAACTACATACTTAAATAACAAAATAATTAACTAACTATCAACTAACAGTGTGCCCAACCATCACCCTCCATCAAACAGTATAAATAACCGCAGATAACCATAACCCGAAAAGAAAAAAGAACAAAAAAAAAACCCCCCCAAGCACCCAAAGAAAAAGGGTAAGAGGGGTAAATAACTAAGGGAAATTGGAAACGGGAAAAAACACCCCATAAGAAGCCAACGACCCACAATAGAGATTTCAACAGTACAAATATACAGAAACACCCAACAACTCGAAACCTTCAAAATATTCAGAAAAGTCAACCGTTCGAGAAAAAACACCCCAAACAATCCACGAAACTGTTACCCAGTTCCGACCTGGCCTGAAAAAGAAAAGGGCCACTTGCTCAATCAAGAGTCCCCCGGCGGCTACGACCGCCGGTGCTCCCAGGTTTTAGTTCGTGTCCAACTTTTCCTCTTGTACAAAGGTCCAGGCCTCCTCTGGGGACTCGAAATAATGATGTTGGTCCTTGTAGGTGACCCACAAGCGCGCCGGTTGCAGCATTCCAAATTTGATCTTTTTCGCGTGTAGCACCGCCTTTGTCCGGTTGTACCGGGCCCGCCGCTTTGCCACCTCCGCACTCCAGTCCTGGTACACCCTTACCGTCGAGTTCTGCCACTTGCTGCTTTTCTCCCTTTTTGCCCACCTCAGGACTTTCTCTCGATCACTTAGCCGCTGGAACCGCACCAGCACCGCCCTCGGGGGCTCGTTTGCCCTAGGCCTCCTGGCCATGACCCGGTATGCCTCTTCCAATTCCAGGGGCGCCGGACCGGCCCCTTCCCCCATCAGGGAGCTCAACATCTCCGCCTCATATCCCGGGAGATCCGACCCCTCCAGGCCTTCTTCCAGGCCCAGGATCCTCAAATTTTTCCTCCTCATCCGAGTGTCCAGCTCCTCGAAGCGGCTCTGCCACTTCATGTGGAGTGCCTCGTGCACCTCCACCTTTGCCCCGATGACTGTGGCCTCCTCCTCCCTCGCGGTCATCTCCTGCTGCAGATCTTTAATCGACGCCTCTTGGATCGCCTGGGCTCCCACCAACCTGGTGGCCGTCGCGTTCATGGACTCTAAGAGTTCCACTTTCATCTCCGTGAAAAAACGGAGGAGAGCGGCCTGCTGCTCCTCCGCCCATTTCTTCCACTCCTCCGATGCACCGCCGGCCGCCATTTTGATTTTCTTCCCCCGCTTTTTTTGGGGAGCTGCTGCCGCTTTTCTTGCCGCTCCACTCCGGGTACCGACCATAAAATCGGTCTAGTTCTCCTCAGGGGACCTTCCCCCACCGGGATTCGTTTTTTCAGCGCCGTTGGGGCCCTCCAATTGGCCCAAAAACACCTTTGTTGCAGGAGCTTCCAAATGTGCAGCTTAGCTAGTCATAGCCGCAACCGGAAGTCCAGGGCTATAGTTTTTAATAGTTATGTTCTGTAGTAACGAGGACCAGAGAGAAAGAGTCTGAATCTAATTGATATTATTTGATTTTAAGTATCTTCCAAAATGTTTGATTTAAAGGGGTATGCCATGGCGAGAGAGCTCACAACAGTGGTGTACTCCTACTGCCCTCTGTGGGAAGCCGGGATTATTCCCAGTGTTTGGGGCCAGTGTGTGACTAGGGACACTGTGGAGCTTATGCGAGGTGGAGAATATTGTGGATAGCATGTATAGAGAGGTGGGCACACTGCAGGCTAAGACTTCACAGGTAGGAAGGGAATGGCTAGGTAGAGCAAAAGGACTAGGCAGGCAGTGCAGGAATCTCCTGTGGCCATTCCCCTGTGATGTACAATCAATGGACACGAAACGTAGGTGTAGTCCGAAACGAAAGGCTTTAATCAGCAAGAAGTGTGCCCAGCAGCAGGAGTACAGAAATGACCTGGCTGCTGGGGCACACGGCTTCTTATACCCCGCCTCGTAGGCGGAGCTACCTTCCTATCAACCAATGAGAATACAGGGGACACGATACTTGGGCCAATGGGCAGCGAGCCCTCTGCACCAATGGCAGCTCACACTCCCGGGTACCGTAATACCCCTAGTCATACTACCACATTCTGCACAACAGATACAGATGTATCGCCTTGGATACTGTTGGCGGGGGGGGGGGGGGGGGGGGAGGAGGATAGCATCTGAGAGGAAAATAGCCAAATTTGTTGCACCATGGTTGGCTCTTCTGCATAGGGAAAAGTAAAAAGCGTGGAAATGCAATAATTATAGGGTATTCAATTGTAAGGAGAATAGTCAGGCTTCCTGTGGCCGCAAACAAAACTCCAGGATGGTCTGTTGCCTCCTTGGTGCTAGGGTCAAGGATGTTTCAGAGCCGCTACATGACATTCTGGAGGGTGAGGGTGAACAGCCAGTGGTCATGGTACACATTGTACAAATGACATAGGTATAAAACCGAATGAAGTCCTAAAAGCAGAATATAGGGAGTTAGGAAGTAAGTTGAAAGTAGGACCTCAAAGGTAGCGATCTCAGGATATCTACCAGTGCCACGTGCTAGTCAGTGCAGATATAACAGGCTATATCAGATGAATATGTGGCTGAAGAGATCGTGCGAGGTGGGACCAGTACAAACTGGACAGGTTGCATCTGGGCAGGACCAGGACTGATGTACCAGGTGAAGTATTTTCAAGAGTGGTTAGGGAGGGTTTAAACTAAAATGGCACAGGGAATGGGTACCTATGCAAGGAGTTAGAGGAGGGGAAAACATGTCCAAGAAAAAAAAATAGAGAGGGGAACAAGAAAGGTGATATGCAGAGAAATCAAGGGCCAGAATCAAACAGGGCCACAGCGAAAAATAATGAGCATAGGACAAGTAATGTTAAAAAGACAAGCCTTAAGACTTTGTGCCTTAATGCTCGTAACATTGGCAATAATGTGGATAAATTAATAGCGGAAATAGATGTAAATGTTTATGATACAGTCAGGATTACAGAGACATGACTGCAGGGTGACCAGGTATGGGAATTGAACATCCAGCATTATTCAGTGTTTAGGAACGACAAACAAAAAGGAAAATATGGTTAGATTTCATTGATGGCTAAAGAGGAAATTGACACAATATTGAGAAAGGATATTAGCTCCGACGATGTGGATTCTGTATGGGTAGAGTTGAGAAACATTAGTGGGATGGCATATAGACCCCTAAACTGTAGTGGTAACGTTGGGACTGGCATGAAGCAGGAACCTAGAGATGAATGCGATAAAGGAACATGTGTAATTATGGGTGACTTTAATCTGCATATAGATTGGACAAATTAATTTAGTAACAATATCATAGAGGAGAAATCCCTGAAGTGTCTACGGATAGTTTTCTGGACCAATACGTTGAGAAACCAACTAGAGAACAGTCCATCCTAGACTGGGTACTGTGTGATGAGAAATGAATAACTGGCAGTCTAGCTGTGTGAGGCCGCTTGAGGGTGAACAACCATATTATGATAGAATTCTTCATCAAGGTGGAGAGTGACGTAGTTGATTCTGAGACTAGGGTACAGAATCTCAATAAAGGAACCTACGATGGTATAAGGCCCAAGTTGGCTTTGATGGATTGGGGAATGTTGGGGATTGGGGATGATGACGGATAGACAATGACAACATTCAAAGAGCGCATGGGTGAAATGCTAAAATGGGAAAGGTGGACAAACCATTGCTTACAAGGGAATTAGACATATTTTACATCTAAGGAAGAGGCATACAAGTTGGCCAGAAAAAAACAACAGACCAGAGGGTTGGGAGCAATTTAGAATTCAGCAAAGGAGGACAAAGGGATCGATTAAGAAGGAGAAAATAGAGTACAAGTGTAAACTTGCCAGGAACATAAAAACTGACTTAAAAGCATCCATAGGTCTGAGAAGAGAAAAAGATTGATGAAGACAAATGTAGATCCCTTACAGTAAGAAACAGGGGAATTTGTAATGAGGAACAAAGAAATGGCTGACCAACTAATACATATTTTGGTTCTGTTATCACAAAGGAGGACACAAATAACATACCAGAAATGTTGGGGAACACAGGGTTTAGTATGAGGGAGGAACTGAAGGAAATCAGAATTAGTCGGGAAATGGTGGGTGCAATTCTCCGACCCCCACGCCGGGTGGAAGAATTGCGGGAGTGCCGGGCGATTCCCGCCACGCCGCCTGGCACCCGCACGTGATTCTCCGCCCCCTCCCCCCCCCCCCAAAATGATGTGCCGCGTTTCACGACAGGCTGCTCGGAGAATCGCCGCTCGTCGTTTGTAGCAGGCGAGCGGCGATTCTCCGGCCCGGATGGGCCGAGCGGCCTGCCCAATCCAACGGGTTCACGCTGGTGCCAACAACACCTGGTCGGTGCCGGCGTGAACAACGCGCGAACGCTGCGTGTGTGGCCTGTGGGGGGTGGGTGGAGAGGGAGGATCGAGCACCAGGGGGGCACTCAGTAGGGGTCTGGCCCGTGTTCGGTGCCCACCGATCGGCGGGCCGGCATCTCTAAAGGACGCACTCTTTTCCTCTGCCGCCCCGCAAGATCAATCCTCCATGTCTTGCGGGGAGGACAGCAACCGCGCATGCGCGGGTTTTGCGCCGGCCAACCTGCGCATGCGCGGGTGACGTCATTTACGTGGCACCGGCCACGTAATATACGTGGCGCCACTTTCACGCGGCGCCAAGGCCCAGCACGTGTAATTGACGTGGCGGCGCTCCTAGCCCCCTGGGGGTGGGAGAATAGGGGGCGAGGAGCGGCCTCCGATGCCAGAGTGAAACACTCCGGTTTTCACTCCGGCGTCGGCACTTAGGGCGCGATTCTCCGCTGCCCACGACGGGTTGGAGAATAGCGGGAGGGCCTTCCCGACAATTTTCACGGCCTCCCGCTATTCTCCCCCCCCCCCCCCTCCCCTCCCCTCCCTCCCCTCCCCTCCCCTCCGGCCGCCCCCCGACACGAATCGCTGCTCGCCGTTTTTTACGGCGAACAGCGATTCTCCGCAGGCCGATGGGCCGAATACGGAATTACGGCCGTTTTCACGGCCGCGATCACACCTGCTTTCAGCGTTCGTGAAAACGGCCGCAAAGTGCCCGTCCCGGACAATCATGGCACCACGGCCGTGCCAAGGGTGGCATGGGCCTGCGATCGGTGGGCAGCGGGTCCGATACCCGTGCACTATTTGTTCTTCCGCCACCCCGCAGGATCAGTCCGCGGGGCGCCTGAGGGGCATGACGGCCCGCGCATGCGCGGGTTTGACACGTCTACGTGATGACGTCATCCGCGCATGCGCGGGTTGGAGCCGTCCATCCCGCGCATGCGCCGATGACGTCATCGTGCGCGTCAGCCGCCGTGACTCTTGGCGGGCGGAGTTAGCGACATTCGCTAACTCCGCGTCGCCGTGATTCCCCGGGCCCCGATACTAGCCCCGCCCGGGGGGGAGAATTGGGTCCCAGGACAGAGCTCCGAGGCTGTCGTGAAACACGGCAGTTTCACGCCAGCCTTCACGGCATGCCGGATTTGCGGAGAATCGCACCTTTAGTCTCCGGTTGGGAGAATTTCACCCGGTGTTGGGGAAATGCACGGATTGAAGACTGACAAATCCCCAGGACCTGATAATCTACATCCCATAGTACTGAAGGAAGTACCACTAGAAATAGTTGATGCATTGGTGGTCACCTTCCAAGATACTATAGACTCTGGAACATCTCCTACAGATTAGATGGTAGCTAATGTAACTCCACTATTTAAAAAGTGAGGTAGAGAGAAAACAAGGAATTATAGGCCAGTAAACCTGACGTCGGTAGTGGGGAAAATGCTAGAGTCCATTATAAAAGATTTAAAAGCAGAGCATTTGGAAAACAGTGGCAATATTGGATAGAGTCAGCATGAATTTCTGAAAAGCATGCTTGACACATCTACTGGAATTCTTCAGAGATGTAACTAGTAGAGTTGACGAGGGGGAGCCAGTGGATGTGGTTTATTTGGACTTTCATAAGGCTTTCGACAAAGTTGCACAGAAGAGATTAACATGTAAAATTCAAGAGCATGGGGTTGGGGTTAGTGTATTGAGATAAAGAAAACCCACTGGCAGACAGGAAACAAAGAATAGGAACAAATGGGTCTTCTTCCAAATGTCAGGTAGTGACTATTGGGTACTAAAGGGCCAAATGGCCTCCTCCTGCTTCTATTTTCTTTGCTTCTACAAAACCCTCATTGTACTTCTGAGGCTGTATAAGGCTCTGGTCAGACCCCATTTGGAGTACTGTGAGCAGTTTTGGGCCCCATATCTCAGGAAGGATGTGCTGGCCTTGGAAAGGGTCCAGAGGAGGTTCACAAGAATGATCCCTGGAATGAAGAACTTGTCGTATGAGGAACGTTTGAGGACTCTGGGTCTGTACTTGTTGGAGTTTAGAAGGATGAGAGGGGATCTTATTGAAACGTACAAGATACTGCGAGGCCTGATTAGAGTGGACGTGGAGAGGATGTTTCCACTTGTAGGAAAACCTAGAACCAGAGGACACCATCTCAGATTAAAGGGACGATCCTTTAAAACAGAGATGAGGAGGAATTTTTTCAGCCAGAGGGTGGTGAATCTGTGGAACTCTTTGCCGCAGAAGGCTGTGGAGGCCAATTCACTGAGTGTCTTTAAGACATAGATAGATGGGTTCTTGATTAATAAGGGGATCAGGGGTTATGGGGAGAAGGCAGTAGAATTGCGATGAGAAAATATCAGCCATGATTGAATGGCGGAGCAGACTCGATAGGCCAAGTGGCCTAATTCTGCTCCTATGTCTTATGGTCTTATGTCTTGCTTACCTCTAGACTCAATTATTTCAAAATACTTCTGAATGGGGTCCAACATTCCACCCTCTGTAAACGTGAGGTCACCAAAACTCTGCTGGTGGTATTTTGATTTTCAGAAAACCCTGTTCCCCTATCACCTATTCACTGACCTACATTTAGTCCTGGCCCTGTAGTGCTTTGATTTTTAAACTTGCATCTTTGTTTTCAAATCCTCCCATGGCCTTGCCCCTCCCTATCACTCTAATCTTCTCCAGTCACAATCCTCTGAGATATCTTACCTCCTCTCTTTCTGGTGCATCTCTTGTGCATCCCCAATTTTAATTGCTCCACCATTGGAGGCTGTGTCTTCGATTAACTAAGTCCCAAGTTCTGGAATGCAATCCCTCGCCTCTCCGCATCCCAACCTCATTTTCCTCCTTTAAAAACGCACCATTTAACTCTTTGGTCAAGCTTTTTGTCATCTGACTTACTATCTCCTTATGTGGCTCATGTTCTGTTTTATAATGCTCTTGTGAAGAATTTTACGATGCATTCCATTAAAGATGCTATATACATCTAAGTTATTGTTGTGATTCTGCAACTTCATGATTTAAAGTAAAATTTCTCCCTTAGAAAGAATTTGCCTTAAAGTTTTGCCTTCAGTGCAAATTGAGACATACATGGAGAGAAAAAAGTCAGGATGCTCAGTGTCTGGATTCCGGAGATATGGGATCGGTTGTGATAAAAATTTGTCCTGATAACATTTCCAGCATAATTAGAATCCGTTAAGAACCTATCCATGTCAGGCAATTTCCAATCTGTTCTTTTTCACAAACATACCTAATATATAAACATGCAATCGAATTTTTGACCCAGAATGTTGAAATCGGTCTGGGATTATAAATGTCAATCTTTCAATCTGCATTACAGTATGACTGTTAAAATTTCAGCTACAAACTAACAAAATAGGCCTTTGGATTTGGGTTTGTCATTAAGCTGTGGAGTGACCAGTAGTGCCCACACTGTTGCTGCAGGTTTGGTGTTTTCTCCTCATAGTATAGGATGCTGCATTCTGAGTCCTTCACAATCCCCCATGCCCAATTATAAATCGCATGGGCACTCAGTGTTCAAATTCTTTGCATTTATTATGCTCCAGTATTTTTGAAATCTCCAAGAATGTAAATAGGGATGAGGATTTTGGAATGCCTGAGATGCACTCTTCAGACTAGCATTCCATGCAGGCATATTGGGTTGGCACTGACAGCTGTTACTCAGTTGCAAGAACAACTTGCACTTATAGAGTGCTTTTAACTAATAACAATCCCATGGCACTTCACAAGAGCATTAACAAGCAAACTTTGAAATCTGGCTACATGAGGAGATGCTAGAAAAGGAGATGGCCAAAAGCTTGGTCAAAAAGGCAGGTTTCGAGCAGCATCTTGAAGGAGGAAAGGGAGATAAACAGGCAATGGAGTGAGAGTTGGAAGAGAAGACAGTGCATATGATTCTCCGGCCAAAACTGGATAGTTAAGAATGGAACTGGTAAATGCAGTCCTAGCTAGTTGGACTGGCTAGGCTTGCATAGGGGCTGGTTTAGTACAGTGGGCTAAATAGCTGGCTTGTAATGCAGAACAAGACCAGCAGCATGGGTTCAACTCCCGTACCGGCCTCCCCGAACAGGCGCCGGAATGTGGCGACTAGTGGCTTTTCACAGTAACTTCATTGAAGCCTACTTGTGACAATAAGTGATTATTATTAATATAGGACAGCGATGGAGAGGCATTAGAGGAGGTGGATGTGATAAAGGCTGCAGACAGGTCAAGAAGGATGAGTAGGGAAGTTTTACCACAGTGATAAAGGATATAATTTATGATCGTGTTGAGAATCGTTCCTGTACTGTGGCATGGGCTGCCATTTTTGGCTCAATCACACAAATATTTTTGCTGCTACTGTAGTCATAAATTTGTAAAAGTGCTGACAGTTCAGCCACATTTCTTCAGTATTGGAAATGGTTCAATGCAGTATGGAATCTTCATTAGCCCCTCTGATCTGTTTGACTTTCAGCTGTGGTAAATCCCAGAACAAGTGAGGTTTCTCTGTTTATAAAGTTGTCAGGTTCTGAGGAGCTCACGGTCCATCTAATTCCAAATGATTGTGTTGACCTCTCTAAGAATGAAGACAGCACACCATACCTCAAACTTTCTATTACGGTGTGATCTGTCAGAAATGAAAGACAAATAACACTGACGCTCATCCAGTTGTAGCTTCTGAGCTCAGTTTAGTTTGAACTTTGAAAAACTGAAGGGAGGGAATTTGCCTTTGTCCGGTAGTGTAAATAGTAACAGGGAACAAAAAGCCCTTTTAACACCTTACCTGATTTTTATTACCATTGATTAATTTAAAGATAAATACAAAATGGAAAAAAATCCCTTACCGATTTTTAAAGAAGAACATCTCTCCTCTGATTTGTGTAATTGCATCAAAGACCAAGTTCGCCTTGCATACGTCCAGAGGAGTGACTGGACCCTGTGTCGGTGGCAAGGGTTTATCGGTTGGTACACCTGAAGTGAACCCAGAATATACAAGGTTTATTTTTAGTTGACAGAGTAAAAAAAAGACAAAAGTTAGGTCAATAATAATGTTGCTGATCGTGCAATTCTTTCAATGAGGCAAAAATATTGCATCAGGAGGTTGACATGTTAATGAATCAATTTAATACCAGATTACAATAAATAATTCAATTTTTTCATACTCTATGGCAGCTTTCCCATCTCAGCTACACTTGGCGAGGTGGTGGTGAGGTAGATCTGCCTGTTATCGGCATACATGTGAAAAATAAAACCATAGCTTTGGATCGATAACCAGGATGGCCCATGTGTACTGGTTCAATATTTATCACAGCTACCTCCTGTCAATGCTGCAACCTGCATTCTAGAATTCCTTTTCTGAAGGAGAGTTGGAACAAAATTGCAAGAACATAAATTTCTTGACTACGAAATTATTATCGAAATGCTGTGGAAAGGGTGTCAAATCTACATTTAACTAGTCCTCTCACCATACATCACCTTGAAGTAGCTAGCATTATACCTTGGAATCAAGTGAGTAAATATTTCCCTAATAGGAGTTTAAAATCCATTGGAATTCCAAAATACAAAACAAACGTTAGCTTTGCTATTATTAATTTAGCCCACTGTTGCTGTACCGTAAAGCTTCTGAATGCCGAGAATATCGTCATTTGAGAGTCTGAAGTGTTTGCTGTAGGTGTAGATTGGGGCCATTAGTGCTCCAGGGTCTTGGGAATGCTCCAAACCAAGTGCATGACCAAATTCATGAGCAGCAACGAGGAAAAGACTGTAACCTGCAAGAGTCAAAAAGAAAAATCAGCTGTCTGCAAAATTCCATCAAGGAAAGGTCCATCATATCTTCTTAAGTTCATATATTTAACTATAGTTAATTAACTGATAGTAAAGACTATCAATGCATTTCAGCTGCGGATCATCTGCTTGCCTGTCTGGTCCATTTCTGGAACACGTTTGCCCAGTGCGCAGGTGAATAGCTAGGATTTAGGCTGGGAACTGGACGCAGTGTGTCTCAGCCTCTCCGGTGAGTTTCCAGAGAAGGCACAGGGGCACCACAGATTCGCCCTAAATGTGACCCATACAAACATTAGAAATAGGAGCAGGAGTAGGCCATTTGGTCAAGCTTGCTCTGCCATTCAGTCAGATCACGGCTGATCTTATTGTGGCTTTAACTTCACTTTTCTGCCTACTGTCCCAAACCCTGGACTTCCTCGCAGATCTAAAATCTGTCCAACTCAGCCTTGGCTACATTTAAAGACCCAACCTCCTCTGCTCGCTGGGGAAGAGATGTGCAGCAAATTAGTAACTCTCTAAGATACAAAATTCCTCCTCTTCTCTGTGTTAAATGGGAGATCCTTCATTCTGAAACTATACTGCTAGTCTATGAGAGGAAGAACATCATCTCAGCATCTATCCTGTCAAGCTCCCTTGGAATCTACACTTCAACAAGATAATTTCTCGTTCTTCTAAATTTCATACCTGGAATACTGTGAACAGTTTTGGTGCCCTTATCTACGGAAAGTTATACCGGCTTTGGTGGCAGTCCAGAGAATGGTTGCCATGTTGATCCCGGGTATGGTAAGATTTTTTATCAGGAGAGGCTGGACCTGAAGTTTAGAAGAATGAGAGGTGACCCTATTGAGACATACAAGATACAAGCTTGACAGGGTAGATGCTGGGAGGTTGTCTCCCCTTGTGGGAGAGTCTAAGGCTAGAGGGAAGAATCTCAAAGTAAGCGGTCACCCATTTAAGACAGAGATGAGGGGGAGTTTCTTCTCTCAGAGTGCAGTGAATCTGGGGAATTCTTTACCACATGGGCTGTGGAGTTTGCTTGAGGTTGAAACAGACATATATTTAAAGAGTAAAGGAATCAAGGGTTATGGGGATAAGGTAGGAAAGTGGAGTTGAGGATTATCATACTGGATCAGTCATGATCTCATTGAATGGCGAAGCAGGTTGGTGGGCCAAATGGCCTACTCCTGCTCCCACATCTTTTTGTCTTATGGTCTATAGACCCAGTCTTCTCAACCATTATTCATTGGACAACCCCTTCATCACAGAAGTCAGCACAGTGAATCTTGACTGAACTCCTTAAACAAATAGTTTAAAACTGTACACAGTATTCCAGGTGTGGTCAAACCAAAGCCCTGTACAGTTGCAGCAAGACTGCCCTACCTCTCTACTCCATCCTCCTTGCAATAAAGGCCACCATTCCATTTGCCTTTTTAGTTACTTGTCGAGTTACTAGACTACTCATTTGTTCTTTACCTGCTTCGCCATTCAATGAGATCATGACTGATCACAGAATCACAGAAAAATGCAGTGCAGAAAAGGCCCTTTGGCCCATCAAGCCTGCACCGCTGCATGAAAGGCACCTGATCTGCCAATCCTAATCCCATTTGCCAGCACTTGGCTCATTGCCTCGAACTTTAAGGTGCGGCAAGTGCTCATCCAGGTATTTTTTAAAGAATTGAGGCAACCCGCCTCTACCACCCTCCTAGGAAATGTGTTGCAGACCTTCACCACACTCTGGGTAAAAGGGTTTTTCCTCAAATCCCCCCTGAACCTCCTGTCTCTCACCTTGTACTTGTGTCCCCTCATAACCGACCCTTCAACTAAGGAGAACAGCTGTTCTCTATCTACCCTATTCATGACCCTCATAATCTTGTACATCTCGATCAGGTCACCCCTCAGTCTTCTCTGCTCCAACAAAAACAACCCAAGCCTATCCAAACTCTCTTCATAACTTAAATGTTCCACCCCAGGCAACAGCCTGTTGAAATGCATCTGCACCCGCTCCAGTGCAATCACATCCTTCCTATAATGTGGCGACCAGAACTGCACACAATACTTCAGCAGTAGCCTCACCAATGTACTAAATAACTCCAACATGACTACCTTGCTTTTGTAATCTATGCCATGATTGATAAAGGCAAGTGTACCTTTTTCATCACCCTATTAACCTGCCCATCTGCCTTCAGAGATCTATTTACAAACACGCCAAGGTCTCTTTGTTCCTCAAGACTTCCCAATGTGGTGCCATTCATTGAATATTGCCTTGTCAAATTGCTCCTTCCAAAGTGTAACACCTCACACTTTTCAGGGTTAAATTCCATCTGCCATTTTTCTGCCCATTTGACCATCCCGTCTATATCTTCCTGTAACCCAAGACTCTCAGCCTCTCTGTTAACCACCTGGCCTATCTTTGTGTCATCCGCAAACTTACTGATCCTACCCCTCACATAGTCATCCAAGTCATTTATATAAATGACAAATAATAGGGGACCCAGCAGAGATTCCTGTGGTACGCCACTGGACACTGGCTTCCAGTCACTAAAGTAGCTGTCTGTCATCACCCTCCATTTCCTACAGCTCAGCCAGCTTCAAATCCATCTTATCAAGTTCCCGATATCCCATGTGCATTTGCCTTATAAGTCTCCCATGTGGGACCTTGTCAAATTCTTTGCTGAATTCCATATGAACTACATCAACTGCATTACCTTCATCTACACACTGAAGTCAGGTGCCCAAAAAATTCAATCAAGTCTGTTAGGAATGATGTCTCTCTGACAAAGCCATACTGACTATTCCTGATCAAACCTTGCCTCTCCAAGTGGACATAGATTCTCTCTATCAGAATTTTCTCCATTACTTTCCCCACCACTTACGCGAGACTCAGTGGCCTGTCATTCCCTGGCTTATCCCTACAACCTTTATTAAAAAGTGGGACCACATTCACAGTTCTCTAGTCCTCAGGCACCTTTCCCATGGCCACAGAAGAATTAAAATTTGGATCAGGGCCCCTGCAATTTCCTCCCTCGCGTCCCACAGCAACCTGGGACACAATTCGTCAGGAGCTGGAGATTTCTTCACTTTTAATCCTGCCAACACCTTCAATACCTTGTCCCTATGACAACTTGTTCAATAACCTCAATAACCCTCTCCCCGAGTTCCATATCTGCCTCCTCATTCTCTTGGGTGAAGACAGATGTGAAATATTCATTTAACACCCTATCAAAGTCCACTGGCTCCACCCACAGATTTCCCCTTGGTCCCTAATGGGCCCTACTTTTTCCCTAGTTATCCTCTTCCCGTTGATATACTGAGAGAATATCTAGGGATTTTCCCTACTTTTACCAGCTAGAAAATTCTCATATCTCTTTGCTCTCCGGATTGCTTTCTTAAGCTCCATCCTGCACTTTCTGTACTCCACTAATGCTTCTGTTGATTTGTTCCCCTTGCACTTATTAAAAGCCTGTCTCTTCCTTCTCATTGTATCCTGAATATCTCTGGTCATCAGTTGTTCTCTGGGCTTGTTACTCCCGCCTATTACGCCAGAGGGAACATGTTGGGCCTGTACCCTCCCTATTTCCTCTTTGAACATCCCCACTGCTCTTCTGTAGATCTCCCCACCAGTAACTTGTTCCAATCTACCTGGGCCAGATCCTGCCTTATTTTACTAAAGTCTGCTTTCCCCCAATCCAAGACCTTTTTCTGCAATTTGTCCATTTCCTTGTCCATAACAAACTTAAATTGCACATGTTGTACTCTCTCACCATCATATCAATCACCTGTTCGGCTTCATTCCCCAGAAATAGGTCCAGTACTGCACCATCCGTTGTTGGACCCTCTATATGTTGAGCTAAAAAATTCTCTTGCATGCATTTTACCAACTCTGCTCCATCTAAGCCCTTAACACAATGACTATCCCAGTTAATGTTGGGAAAGTTGAAATTACCCACGATAATTATCCTATTATTATTTTTATGCACTTTGGCAAATTACGCACATATCTGCTCCTTAAAATCCTGCTGACTATCTGACTATAATAAACACCTAGTAACTCCGTGTGGAGTTTGCACATTCTCCCCGTATCTGCGTGGGTCTCACCCCCACAACCCAAAGATGTGCAGGGTAGGTAGACTGGCCACGCTAAATTGCCCCTTAACTGGAAAAAATAATAATTGGGTACTCTAAATTTTAAAAATAAATATATAGATAAACACATAGTAACATGCTTGTCCCTTTTTTATTCCTAAGCTCTATTCACAAAGCTTCATTTAACGCTACCCCAAGATATCATCTCTTCTTACTGCAGTCCTTAACTAATAGTACAATTCCTCCCCCTATTTTGTCCCCTCCGCTGTCCCTCCTGAAGATTCTGTATCCCGGGATGTTAAGCTGCCAATCCTGTCCCTCCCTCAACTATGTTTCCTTGATGGCTACTATATTAGAACTCTACGTGTCAACCCTTGCCCTTAACTCATCCATTTTACCTGTAATTCTCTGGGCATTAAAGTAGAGTCCATTCAGCCTCGTCTTACTCTCCTGAAAGTTACTACCACTGTATTCCCTTTGACTTGATTGCTTTTCTTTCTTATACTGTGCCCATATTCTGCTAACAGTTTGCATCCCCTCCCCCTGCCAAATTAGTTTAAACTCCTCCCAACAGCACTAGCAAACCCATTAGCAAGGATGTTAGTGCCGCTCTGGTTCAGATGTAGACCCTCCCGCTTGTATAAGTCCCACCTTCCCCAGAAACGGTCCCAGTGGTTCAGGAATCTAAAACCCTCCCTTCTGCACCAACTCTTAAGCCACACATTCATCTGTGCTGTTCTTCTGTTTCTATACTCGCTAACCCGTGGCACCGGGGGTAATCCAGAGATTACAACCCGAGGCGTTCTGCTCTTTAATCTATGTCCTAACTCCCTGAATTCCTGATGCAAGACCTCATCCCTCTTTCTACCTATGTCATTGGTACCAACATGTACCACGACCCCTGCCTTTTCACCCTCCCGCTTCAGGATGCCCTGCAGTCGTTCAGTGACATCCCGGACTCTGGCACCAGGCAGGCAACACACCACCCTAGAGTCACGTTGACGGCCACAGTCGCGCCTATCTGTTCCCTTAACAATTGAATCCCCTACCACTATAGCCCTGCCATTCTACCCCTCCCCTCTTGTGCAGCAGATCCACCAATGGTGCCATTAAATTGGTTGCCGCACTTTCCTCTGTGCAGTCACCCCTCCTTCCCAACAGTATCCAAAACGCTATATCCTTGAGAAAGGGGAATGGCCACAGGGGACTCCTGCACTTATCCAATATGGCAATCCTCAACTCCACTTTCCCACCTTATCCCCATAACCCTTGATTCCCTCACTGTTTAAATATCTGTCTATCTCAATCTCGAGCAAACTTAATGAACCAGCCTCCACAGCCCTCTGTGGTAAAGAATGTACAGTAATCACCAAGCAGGCAAAAGCTTCTGCAGTGGCTAAATGGAACTCTCCAGACCTCTGATGAATTTTGTCAGGGGGCAGTCTTCAATAACATGCGTAATTTTATGGATTACATTAACTGAGGGCAGCACAGTAGCACAAGTGAATAGCACTGTGGCTTCACAGCGCCAGGGTCTCAGGTTCGATTCCCCGCTGGGTCACTGTCTGTGCGGAGTCTGCACGTTCTCCCCGTGTCTGCGTGGGTTTCCTCCGGGTGCTCTAGTTTCCTCCCACAGTCCAAAGATGTGCAGGTTAGGTGGATTGGCCATGCTAAAATTGCCCTGAGTGACCAGAAAGTTTAGGAAGGGTTATTGGGTTACGGGGATAGGGTGGAAGTGAGGGCTTAAGTGGGTTGTTGCAGACTCGATGGGCCGAATGACCTCCTTCTGCACTGTATGTTCTATGTTCTAACTCTGTTGGCTAGGACAGTATAAATAATTTACCTCTGTGCACCAACCTCAGTGCCATAATTCCCACTCCTTTATCTCCTATTTCTGTACATTTGTAAGCCATTTCTATCTAACATCATTTGATGTTGGTCCATTGACTTGCAACTCATCATTTCAAAAATAGTTAAGATTATGCTTTCTCCATATAGTGAAGGGAACTTCACAGCGGACCTCCTACATTCATTCAAAATTCAGGCGGTGCACTTTTAGAAAGGTGGGGCAGGATTCTCCGACCCCCCCCCCCCCCCCCCCCCCCCTCCCCGCCGGGTTGGAGAATCGCTGGGGGCTGATGTCAATCCCACCCCCGCTGTGTCCCGAATTCTCTGGAGATTTGGCGGGGGCGGGAATCGCTCCGCGCTGGTCGGCAGGCCCCCCTGGCGATTCTCTGGCCCGAAGTCCCGCCGCTGTCAAGCCTCTCCCGCCGGTGTGGATCAAACCACTGCCTTACTGGCGGGAGCAGGCGGCACGGGCGGGCTACGGGGTCCTGGGGGTGGTGATCTGGCCCCGGGGGGTGGCCCACGGTGGCCTGGCCCACGATCGGGGCCCACCGATCGGCGGGCGGGCATGTGCCGTGGGGGCACTCTTTTCCTTCCGCCTTCGCCATAGTCTTCACCATGGCGGAGGTGGAAGTGACCTCCTCCCCTGCGCATGCGCGCGGATGACGTCAGCAGCCGCTGACGCTCCGGCACATGCACGGACCTCCGCTGGCTGGCGAAGTCCCTTCGGCCCCGACTGGCGTGACGCCAAAGGCCGTCCACGCCAGCCGGCGGAGCACCAACCACTCCGGCGCGGGCCTAGCCCCTCAATGTTAGGGCTTGGCCCCTAAAGGTGCGGAGACTTCTCATCTCCACTTCCCACTCCATCACGCCGGGACCCCCCACCCCACCGGGTAGGGGAGAATCCCGGCCGTGATCAGGAATTGAAATTCTGAATGACCCAGGGGTGAGGAGACCAAATGGCAGCACAGTTGCGATCAGCTAACTGGCCGCCCCTCTGAAAGAAATTCGTGCATGTGGAGCAATTTCCCTGGTCTCAAGCCATTTCAAAGTCCTTTACAGGCAACAGATTACTTTCTGAAGTGTGGTTGCTCTTGGCATGCAGGTTTATGTAAAAATCACCTCACTGTCAAGCACCCTATCATGTACAATCTTTCAAGCTTCTGGTGATTTCATGAAATGGACAGAGCAACGTCAGACAGACCACAGACCATTGTTACACTAGTCGTATGACCGATGTGTAGGCTATGCTGTTCCTCCTACCTTCTGGCTCATGAGTTTTGCAGTTTCATTTTTTCACAATAATTACGTATAAGTCAACGTTTACCACTCGCTACTTCCATTAGTTTCTGGGCACTGTAATGTCAAATCAAATAAAGCCAACTATCTACTCATCTGCAAGTAGTTTCACCTTTCGTGTGGCAGGATACAAATCTTTTTTTTAGAAGTTCAGCTCAACTTGCTATGCTTGGTCATTTCAATGAGGAAACTATTTACTGGGAGTTACATCAGAACCATCACTTCTATTGAGCTTTTTAATAATAGAAGTCCTAGCTATCGACCACAGACTGTTCAATGTATGACTGCTTGATAGACCAGACACCCAAGTCACCTAATTGGCACTCCTCCGGACAAAAAGTTCAGAGTGTGCCACTTCCTTTTCAAAAAGCGTGAATTTCTTCTCTCAGATATAAAAGCAACTTTTAATGTTTCCCAACAATGTTTATTGCTGTGAGTGATGGTGGGTTACTGTGACTGAATCTGGGTCTGAGTTGCTGTGGCACCATGCACTTTAACATGCCTGTTGTAGCCTGGAGCTATGGATAGTGATGGTAAAGGCTTCAACTTTCTTTCCATTACATTTCGAACCAGGAACCTCTCTCGCTCTTACTGCCTGACATTGGCTTATGTTGGAAATATTCGCAGATCGCTCATCAACCTGGTTGGCAGAGTTATGCATATCCCTCCTTTGCCTTCAGGTCCTGGGATGGGACTCGAATTTGGAGCTTCTGATTAAGAAGGCGAAACGCCACCCACTGTACCCCCAAAAATTCCCATATAATAGTGAGTACTAAAAGTGCTCCATTCCCTTCGGACTACTATTCAACTTCCATCTACAATTTACCACTGTCGGGGCAGAATCCCCACTTGCTGTCTGTGTCATAATTTGCAGTGGTCGCACACCACATCTGGCCATCATTTCGTCCGATCGTCGTGCAGGAATCGTACGTTTTCCGAAGAAAAGTGAAAGGAAATACACAAGGTAGACCATCTGAGTTTCCTCCAGATGTTGACATGGCTGAAATGAAGAAATCAAGACAGATGAGCAACATTTTTAAAAAATTACAGACCAACAAACTGGACAATAGAAGTTTTCAAATAGAGGGTGATGACATTTCAAGTATTGATCTAAAAATTAAGTTTTCTAAGGGTCCATTTGCTGAATGTTGCAATAAAATATTAAAATCTTATCTGCATTAACTATGACACTAAAAAGTGTGATGCGCTATTAATGCAGATAAAAATGTTAGCCTGCAGCTTGAACTATAGCTATGAGTTGATCCACTGTTTGAACAAGCAAATCAGATAGCCTTATTTAAAATTTACACAAGGACGCTTTACCTCACATTTTCTGCGATAAGATACTTTGGGCTGGATTTTTCAATGGATGTCAAGATGCAATGTTGGGCCTGTACGGGGGCCCTGAGCCCGCCCATGTTGTTATGTGCTCACCAATTCAACCTTCCTGCAAATGGCCTCCTGATCACTGCCTCTGTGCTCACGGCTTATTGAAGACTACGTGCAGGACCTGAGGCTGTTGGCCCAGTCAGAGGGCCCACAGTGATGTGAGATTGGCAGTCCCAACCGGAGAGGGAAGGGAGTGAAAATTGGTTGCCCAGAGTGAAGTCCTCAAACAAAGAGGACCAAAGCTGATTGCTCCATATGGGTGAAAAGTAACCCTTCCTCTGCAGGAGTAGTGATGGTCACAGTTGTGGCCTTTCATTCTGCTGCCCGGCATTGCAACATGAAGCTTCTGGCTCTGATGGCCACCAGGCCTGCTACCAAGAGCTGGCTTTGATTAAGCTGGCAGCTGCCACACTCAAGTGGGGGAGGGGGGGTCCACTCTGACAGTTTGAAAATATCAGTACCATTGGAGCGCCCTCTTAAGTTCTTCAATTGGTTCCCCGCTTCTGTGGAGCAGGCAGCTGATCTAGTTTCTAGGAAGACCCTGTAAAAGTCCCCTGGAGGTGGAAATGCATTGGCGAGCTGTCGTGACATGGCTACTTTAGTTTCACTGCCTCCTTGTCCCCACCCTCGCCTCCATGGGATCATGAAAATTCCTATTTTCATACAAGTTGAAGAGCTTGCTCGATTCAGAATGATCCCAACACAGTGCAGAAATGCTCATTGCGTTCACATGGTTAACATCAATTTTGTCATATAAATTTTCCCCCATCCCATTCCAAAACATTACAGACACCATGGTCCCTGATGGATGCTGATGCATTTTCACAAATGGCATAGAGGGATATGGACCCAGGAGTGTAGAAGATTTTAGTTTAGACGGGCAGCATGGTCGGCACAGGCTTGGAAGGCCGAAGGGCCTGTTCCTGTGCTGTACTTTTCTTTGTTCTTTGTTTTGTTCTTTGGTGGACGATCCTCTTCTGAATGTGATGCATATTTGGATGTCTAACAGTCATATCAAAGTGTGGTGGTGGTAATTATCTGGAGTAGATAATGTTGCCGGAGTCTTTCTTTTTTTGAAACAAAGTGCATTTTGGCCAATGGTAAATGCAGCAGAAAGATAAGAATTTGTAACGCTGCCTAACAGAAGTATGTTGAAAACAGATATGAACTGTCAGAGCGATGATCTGATTAGCCTCCATTAGTTTTAGTCCCTATTTGCTATTGCACTAGGAAGGTAAAGAGGAATTTGGTGCTTGGTGGGTATAAACTGTCTACAGTCCAAAGTTGAACCCATTCTCAAATGCGACTGTCAGCAATTCTGGCCTTACGCTTTGTCAAATATTTAACATCTCTGGTGCACAACATCTCAACGTAGGTGAACGTCAGGCTCAGAGGGCAGGTTACCTGATGATGGTAGATGTTAAAGGACCAGTGGTCATCCTTAAAATTGGCCTGCAATTGGGGTGAGGGGAAATGACTGGAAACTCACAAGAACTGCACCGTGCTCTAATACTCTTTGCCTGTCCAGTTGAAGTACATGTGGCAGAGCAGTGAAGTTTTTTTTAATGTTATGGGCACCCTATAATAAAGAGCAATACTGGAGTGGCATGGAAAGAAGTGACAGTTTGAACGAATGCTCTCTTAGTTGTGGCCCAAACAAGGATGCAAAGTTATATTAACTATTGGCTTTATTCGAAATCTTGGCAGAAGATACATCTTAATCATACTCCAGTCTAAACTTGGTGCATCATCACAATGGGAGAATGCACTGCAGTTTGCAAACTGTTAATCTTTCAAATTACTCCATTTATTCCTGGGCACTGTGGAATGTTGTTATATCATAACTTTAACTGCTCAGACCATTAAATGTAGTAAATAAAAATAGCAAGTTGGATTTCAATACAATGAATTATGTTCTACGTTCACATACTTAAGTCTGGGTGCATCATGCATATTCTGCAGTCAAACATATGTTCATTTTATATTTGCTCATAATTAGAGGTCGCGTAGGCAGATAGGAAGCTAATGTAAGAATCCTCAAGCTTTGCGCATTGACTCCTCAGGAGGAAGGATCCGCCGCGATTCTGAGCATTGGGGCATTACAGTGAAGAGGGTGGGTAAGATCATATACCGGTCCTAAGTTCCAGAACTCTTTCCAAAATCTATTTTAAACATTTGCTTAGCCCATGAACTGTTCAGTTTAGCTCTTGCATTGTGGAAACATCCACCTGTCTGTCTGAGAATTGGGGTATTAATTCAACTAATACAAAACTGGCCGCAAGGTTTTAAGTGCTCACGGTATTTCAGGTTACTCAGCCAATGCACGCATCAAGAGTTCCACAGACTTCAGATTTCCACGTCCCTATAATGCAGTGAGTCAACGCCCAGTGCGTTGCCCATGTGTTTTCAAGGACTGACGTGGTTAAATAAAAGATGAAGACTATCACACAAATGGTGTAGCCCACATTTTAACCATGTATTGTTCATACATTGGTCATACCTGAGTCTGGGCAGAACCCATATTTTTTGTCCACATCATAATTACTGGTTGTACCACACCACCGGTAGCCATCTGACCTTCCTTCTGCTGTGCAGCTATCATACTGCCTGCTTTCAAAGGTAAAAGGAAATACGCATGGCTCTCCGTCACCATTTCCTCCCATAGTAAAGAGTGCTGGAAGAAGCAAAAACATTTGTACATTATTAGATGCTCATTCTTGAAAGAAACAACAGTATTGGGTTTTTATCTTTCTGCAATTTGGTTCCAAAATTGATTGTGCAGCAACGGAGAAGAATATGTTATTTATTTAAAATGGTCTATGATTTATTTTTAAAAGTAGCTTAATTTTCAATGTTGTTGCTGTTCAACAAGATGAACATCTGTTTCAATGACTCATTTTGAACATCTTCCTGTTCCAGCTGCAGAAAATTGGTTGAACCATAGGTTATTATGGATGTTGCCTGCTGGTTACAAATGCAGCTTAAGATCAATTGTGGCTATAATAGATTTCAGCATGCTGCTGACTCATACAAATACGCAGCAGCAAGAAGTACAAACACACTTCTTTTGGGCCCCGAGTGAAACCATGTGTCTACAGGGCTAGACAAAAGCATAAAAACAACAGCTGAATAATAGCACCATAAATGGAAATGTTCAGGTCAATAAAAGTGCTGTTCTCAGCTAAAAACAAGTTGCAGCACTTTTTTTTCTTCTCAGTACAGCCGAGAGAGTGTCACTACAACACATTCAAACATTGGTACACTTCCCAAAACTTTTATATGACAGTCCACAGAGTGTTTTTTTGGTAGCAATTACATCAGTGATATTCAAGACCATGCAGTATGCTTCACTAAATTCACTGATCCACAACTGGTAGGAACTGTGGGTTTGATTTTATGGAGGGTACACTGGTCCTGCCACCGGGGCCAAAGCTGAGGAGGTTGGGTTGGGGGGGGGGGGGGGTGAACCCAGCTGTCACTGCCACCTGAGGCTCCATCTTGTCCATGGCATCAATTACTGCCACAGGGCCTGTGTGCCAAAGAGGGCCCAAAAATGTGGGCCCGCCTAGACGTCTATTGGGAGGCCACAAGGGTAAAGCTAGTGGGATTTCCATGTGACATTGGTCTATCCCCCCCACACCTCTCAAAGTGCTGGTAAAATCCAGCAAATGCACAAAGAGGCCCTCAACTGGCCAATTTGGTCTCTGGGTGGGCAGGCCAGTTGCATATTTCTCAGCTGGCAAAATGGAAAGGTGCCAGAAGGTGACAGGCTAAAAACAAGTTGCAACACTTTCATCTTCACCCTTCGCCTTCCTGCACCATTTTGCCAGCCGGCCTGCCTATCAGCCCATCCCCAAAGAGGTAGAAAAGTCCAATCTTATGAAACAGAACTTGGTACGTTAGTGGATAAATGCACTACCCAGTTTGGTAATGCGCTATAATTATCAGGAAGGTTCTAGATTCAGTCAAGAGACTGAGTTCCAGAAAAATACATTTAGATCCGGAACGTTTAATCTGGGTTCTCTCTCCACAGATGCTGCCAGACCTGCTGGGTTTGTCCAGCATTTTCTGTTTTTATATCAGAGGCGGAGTTCGATGATCTCAGTAGGCTGCCAGTCGGGTTGTTACAACTTGCCTCAATAATTATGGACTAAATTATGAATAAACTCAGCCAATTTGCATTTTTGACCATACTATAATGATACAGGTGTGTGGAACTGTACTCCAGTGCAAGTTCCTGATTTTAGAGAAGGAGCTGGCACATGTTCACACCATTTCTCCCTCCACACAACAGATGTGCCTGACCTGTTGAGCACTTCCAGAATTTTCTGCTGTCCTTTGCCTTGCTCATCCATCAATCATGCCCTTGTGGGCCAAGACTGATCCCTAGTTCTGTAAATTCTCCAATTTCACATTTTTACTCTTCTGCATAAATTCCAGCATGGCCTTTACCCATCCTAACCCTATAATTTCTTCCAGCCTGACAACTCCTCTGCCCAATTCTCTGTATTTCCAATTTAGTCTTTTTATGCATCTATTCATTCCTTGCACCCCACCATTGGTTGCCATAACTCCTGCTCTCTGGGCCCCAGGCTCTGGATCCACTTACAGAACTTCTCTGTCTCTCTCTCTCTCAATTAAAGTCTTTCATAAAACCAATCTCCTTGACCAAGCCTTTGATCACCCTTCATAATATCTCCTCCTTTAGGTCGGCATCTATTTTTATTCAACTGTGCCTCTATAGAACATAGAACGATACAGCGCAGTACAGGCCCTTCGGCCCTCGATGTTGCACCGACATGGAAAAAAAACTAAAGGCCATCTAACCTACACTATGCCCTTATCATCCATATGCTTATCCAATAAATTTTTAAATGCCCTCAATGTTGGCGAGTTCACTACTGTTGCAGGTAGGGCATTCCACGGCCTCACCACTCTTTGCGTAAAAAACCCACCTCTGACCTCTGTCCTATATCTATTACCCCTCAATTTAAGGCTATGTCCCCTCGTGCTAGCCACCTCCATCCGCGGGAGAAGGTTCTCGCTGTCCACCCTATCTAACCCTCTGATCATTTTGTATGCCTCTATTAAGTCACCTCTTAACCTTCTTCTCTCTAACGAAAACAACCTCAAGTCCATCAGCCTTTCCTCATAAGATTTTCCCTCCATACCAGGCAACATCCTGGTAAATCTCCTCTGCACCCGTTCCAAAGCTTCCACGTCCTTCCTATAATGAGGCGACCAGAACTGTACGCAATACTCCAAATGCGGCCGTACTAGAGTTTTGTACAACTGCAACATGACCTCATGGCTCCGGAACTTAATCCCTCTACCAATAAAGGCCAACACACCATAGGCCTTCTTCACAACCCTATCAACCTGGGTGGCAACTTTCAGGGATCTATGTACATGGACACCGAGATCCCTCTGCTCATCCACACTACCAAGAATTTTACCATTAGCCAAATATTCCGCATTCCTGTTATTCTTTCCAAAGTGAATCACCTCACACTTCTCCACATTAAACTCCATTTGCCACCTCTCAGCCCAGGTCTGCAGCTTATCTATGTCCCTCTGTAACCTGCAACATCCTTCCGCACTGTCTACAACTCCACCGACTTTAGTGTCGTCTGCAAATTTACTCACCCATCCTTCTGCTCCCTCCTCTAGGTCATTTATAAAAATGACAAACAGCAACGGCCCCAGAACAGATCCTTGTGGTACGCCACTCGTAACTGAACTCCATTCTGAAGATTTCCCATCAACTACCACTCTCTGTCTTCTTTCAACTAGCCAATTTCTGATCCACATCTCTAAATCACCCTCAATCCCCAGCCTCCGTATTTTTTGCAATAGCCGACCGTGGGGAACCTTATCAAACGCTTTACTGAAATCCATATACACCACATCAACTGCTCTACCCTTGTCTACCTGTTCAGTCACCTTCTCAAAGAACTCGATAAGGTTTGTGAGGCATGACCTACCCTTCACAAAACCATGCTGACTATCCCTAATCATATTATTCCTATCTAGATGATTATAAATCGTATCTTTTATAATCCTCTCCAAGACCTTACCCACCACAGACGTTAGGCTCACCGGCCTATAGTTACCGGGGTTATCTCTACTCCCCTTCTTGAACAAAGGGACCACATTTGCTATCCTCCAGTCCTCTGGCACTATTCCTGTAGCCAATGATGACCTAAAAATCAAAGCCAAAGGCTCAGCAATCTCTTCCCTGGCTTCCCAGAGAATCCTAGGATAAATCCCATCCGGCCCCGGGGACTTATCTATTTTCACCTTGTCCAGAATTGCCAACACTTCTTCCCTACGCACCTCAATGCCATCTATTCTAATAGCCTGGGTCTCAGCATTCTCCTCCACAATATTATCTTCTTCTTGAGTGAATACTGACGAAAAGTATTCATTTAGTGTCTCGCTTATCTCCTCAGCCTCCACACACAACATCCCACCACTGTCCTTGACTGGCCCTACTCTTACCCTAGTCATTCTTTTATTCCTGACATACCTATAGAAAGCTTTTGGGTTTTCCTTGATCCTACCTGCCAAAGACTTCTCATGTCCCCTCCTTGCTCGTCTCAGCTCTCTCTTTAGATCCTTCCTCGCTTCCTTGTAACTATCAAGCGCCCCAACTGAAACTTCATGCCTCACCTTCACATAGGCCTCCTTCTTCCTCTTAACAAGAGATTCCACTTCTTTGGTAAACCACGGTTCCCTCGCTCGACCCCTTCCTCCCTGCCTGACTGGTACGTACTTATCAAGAACATGCAATAGCTGTTCCTTGAACAAGCTCCACATATCCAGTGTGCCCAACCCTTGCAGCCTACTTCTCCAACCAACACATCCTAAGTCATGTCTAATGGCATCATAATTGCCCTTCCCCCAGCTATAACTCTTGCCCTG
Source organism: Scyliorhinus canicula (assembly GCF_902713615.1). Lineage (NCBI taxonomy): Eukaryota > Metazoa > Chordata > Chondrichthyes > Carcharhiniformes > Scyliorhinidae > Scyliorhinus > Scyliorhinus canicula. The sequence continues at coordinate 59,814,379 of NC_052154.1, read as the reverse complement.
CGGGGTATACTTATCCCTTTCCATCACTAACGTAAAGGTCACCGAATTGTGGTCACTGTTTCCAAAGTGCTCACCTACCTCCAGATCTAACACCTGGCCTGGTTCATTACCCAAAAGTGATAGTGTTGCACTATCACTCATAGAACATAGAACAGTACAGCACAGAACAGGCCCTTCGGCCCTCAATGTTGTGCCAAGCCATGATCACCATACTCAAACCCACATATCCACCCTATACCCCTAACCCAACAACCCCCCCCCCCTTAACCTTACATTTATTAGGACACTACGGGCAATTTAGCATGGCCAATCCACCTAACCCGCACATCTTTGGACTGTGGGAGGAAACCGGAGCACCCGGAGGAAACCCACGCACACAGGGGGAGGACGTGCAGACTCCACACAGACAGTGACCCAGCCGGGAATCGAACCTGTGACCCTGGAGCTGTGAAGCATTTATGCTAACCACCATGCTACCATGTTTCTGCATTAAAGGCTCTATATAAATGAAAGTTGGCATTAATGAATGGAAAATGCTGGCTAAAACTGAAAACTTACATTCATGAGGACAGAATCCATATTTTGACTCTTCATCGAAATTATAAGTTGTGGAACACCAGGGGAAGCCGTCACTACGGCCTTCAGTAGTGCAGCTATTGTATTCCAGCCCATTAAACAGGAAAGGAAACTTGCAAAATTCACCATCGGCATTCCCATATCTTGCCTTAACAACTGTAAAATACAAATGTATTTCAAATCAATAATTGTGTAATCGTTGTCATAAAACAAGTTATTCTAAAATGGTGATTATAAAATGTAATAATTTTAGTATCTCGTGATTAATATTAGCCAATGCTCTATTAGTCAAATAGTGGATATAACATCAGCTGTGGTAATAATTTTTGTGTAGATTAAATGCACAGAAAGATGATCGAAACCTTTCAGATCCTGAGGGGTCTTGACAGGGTGGATGGGAGAGGATGTTTCCTCTCGTCAGAGAACTGAGATCAAGGGGTTACTTTTTAAAACTATGGGGTTGCTCATTTAATACAGAGATGAGGAGAATATTTTTCTCTCAGAGGGTCGTGGGTCTCTGGAACTCTCTTCCTCAAAAAGGCAGTGGAAGCAAAATCTTTAATATTTTTAAGGCAGATCTAGAGAGGTCCTTGATCGACAAGTGGGTAAAAGGTTATCTGGGTGGGCCGGAAAGTGGGGCTAAGGTTACAGTCAGATCAGCCATGATCTTACTGAATGGCGGAGCAGGCTCGAGGGGCCGAGTGGCCTACTCCTGCTGCTAATTTGTCTAAATATGGATATTCAAAGCTTGGAATTTGAGGGCAGCCGGAGATCATGAAACAATGCTTGACAACTGAGCAACATTAAAAGTAATCTCCAGTAAGTGGTTGTGTTATGGCCAGTAAGTTTAGTGTAAATGGAGACAATTTGCAAAACACTCTTTATTGAAAAGTTTAACATTTTGTGACTGGATTAAAGTCAAACATGAACAATAAAAGTGAGACTAAAATGAATGCACGGCAGTTAAAAAGATGTCAGCGTACCTCGCCCTTCACCTAATGTCCAGAACTCATCATCATCGAAATGAGAATCCCCACCAATGCCTTTCGCTGGGGCAAAGGCGTGTGCCAGCAGTCCATCTTTCCCATCGAATGGGTATCCATCACCATGTTCTTGACAAAGTTAAAATTATACTGCATGGTTATGCTCCACATACATCACTATTTTCAGTTAAAATAACAACTTTTACTTTTGACTATCTTAAAAACATTTTACAATGTTGGTGACTGTAAAAGTGTCTGATCAGAACACATTAAATCTTCATTGTTGGCTTGTTCCACAAGCTACATTGGTAGCAGATAAATGTTTTAATTTTTCTGTGCGATTGTAACACAGAAATTAATAGAATAAATAAAACATGTATGAAATGACAATCACAGCATTTGAACAAGAGGTAGATACAGTGTAATATAAATCATGGTCAATGTAACCCCCTGTCCTAGGTTTGGTTGACAAAAGGGGCAGAGAAGAATTTTCAAGGCTTTTCTCCTAATTTGCTTGGGCTTTGATCTAGGCTTTGTTTGCCTCTCCTAGGAAGTTACATAACTCCAGGTTGGCAAGAAGTGTCTCTATCAGGATCCATATGGCAGTAAAACTACAGCGAACAAGCTGAATGGACTTTTTCTGCCTGCCGTTTTCATACATGGTTTTACTTTTTTTGTAAAAATGACATTATCTTTTGATATGGAAGCCCTTCTCCAAAAATATCCATACTAGAAAAAGAAACAATACTATAAAATGTCTGAACACAAAAGATTTCCAATGGAGTTATGACAGTGGAATCAAGAATCAACTAGTGCTGATGGACTGGCTGTAAAGCTGTTGACACTAAAACCAGTCACAAGCCTATGGGAGAGGCGTTCAACACAGTTTAGGTGCTTCCTCACAAAACATAAAATCTAAAAGTGGGGAATCTAAAATATGGGGCACAGTTTCCGGATATGTAGCTGACTATTTAGAACTGAGCTGAGGAGAAATTTCTTCACTCAAAGTGTTGTGAATCTCTGGAATTCTCTACTCCAGGGGGTTCCATCATTGAATATATTTAAGTCTGGGATAGACCGATTTTTGGTCTCTCAGGGAATCATAAGATCTGGGAATCCGGTGGGGAAAGTGGAGTTAAAGTCTGAGATAAGCCATGATGATATTGAATGGTGGAGCAGGCTCGGTAGGCATTTGGTCTACTACCCATTTCTAATGTTCTTATGAACAAGTTAGCTCCTAGTGGGCACTCAGTAGCACTTGTTCCATCTGATTCGAGACTGCTGCATGGCACCAAGGGAACCAAATCTTCAGGGAAGAAGGAAAGATAAAATGGGCAGCCCAGGCAAATGCAATAAACTGAAAAATATTCAGAAAATTATTAATTCGATAGCTGGGGAACCATTCTGAATCTGGCGAGGTGAGGGAAGCGCAATTGTCTATTCTCGGAGGTGGAAAATACAGGAACCACTCAGTTGAGCCATTTCTTGCATAACACTTTAAAGAGATCACATTTTTATGCTTAGAGAAGCGAACACTAACAGAATTGTCTGCACCTAAATTATGCTATTACACATGTGATGACATGCACGGTTCAATTCCCGTACCAGCCTCCCTGAACAGGCGCTGAAATGTGGTGCTAGGGGCTTTTCACAGCAACTTCATTTGAAGCCTACTTGTGACAATAAGCGATTTTCATTTCATTTCGATGGTACCTTATCCTTATGATCAGGCAATAGCATCCAGGAGTATATTAGGAACTATGTTTCTCTGTGTCATACTGAGAGATCAGGGCAAACTCGGAATAATTCATATAGTACAGAGGTTAGCACTGTTACTTCACAGCGCCAGGAACAGCGCCCGGGTTCGATTCCGCGTTTGGGTCACTGTCAATGCAAAGTCTGCACCTTCTCCCCGTGTCTGTGTGAGTTTCCTCTGGGTGCTCCGGTTTCCTCCCACATGTCCCGAAAGACGTGCTTGGTAGGTCAATTGGACATTCCGAATTCTCCCTCAGTGTACCCGAACAGGCGCCAGAATGTGGCAACTAGGGGATTTTCACAGTAAGTTCATTGCAGTATTAATGTAAGCCTACTTGTGACAATACTAAATATCATTATGATGACAATCTGTTATAGAATTGCTGTATTTATTTATTTATAAATTTAGAGTACTCAATTATTATTTTTTTATTTTCCAATTAAGGGGCAATTTAGCGTGGCCAATCCACCTAACCTGCACATCTATAGGTTGTGGGGGTGAAACCCACACAGACATGGGGAGAACATGCAAACTCCACACGTACAGTGACCCCGGGCCGGGATTTGAACTTGGGTCTTCAGCATTGCAGTCCCAGTGCTATCCACTGTGCCACATGCAGCCCCGAATTGCTGCATTTATATGGATGAACACGAGTGCCTGTGAAATTCCTTCTAGGCTCCCATGGTCTCCCACCATAATTTTAGATAGCAACTGGGTGAAATGACAGGGACACTGGTGCAGCCAATTTTGGGAGTTCCTTCATGGTGTCATAGGAGATATCTCTATCTTGCCAATATGAAGGAAATAATAGTCAAAAAAAAACTGGGGAGTCTCTTTGCAGACAGTGTCTTCTCTTGAGAAGAGACTGCTACTCAGCCTATCCGTAGTGGCCCTGTATACCGAGGGAGACATATTGGCCTCCATCAGGCTTGCTCCACGCCAAGCCCCTGCCCCTCACCCCGCCTCCCTTCACGGGGAGAGCAAATCTGAAAAGATCAACCATCTTCTCTTGTGGGCCAAAGAAAATTTGCCTGGAGGATTGGACTTAACATTTCATATCGAGGTCTGTTTAAGCAAAGGCCATCAACTCAATAAGTCAACTCGTTTCTCTCTCCACAGGTACTGCCAGACCTGAGGTGTATTCCCAGAGTTTTCCCAGTTTTTATTTCGGTTTTCAGCATCCACAGCATTTTAATTTTGAATTTGCCTGGAGATGTGTCTGTGCACCTACTCCCAAATGGCAAATTGAAGCTAAAAGCTTCCAAACACATGTGACAGATCGATGGTAGAGATGCAGCCAGAATGGTGCTTACACCCATTCTTTTGAGATCTCCTCCAGTTGATCCTGCAAACTGCACTGCTGATGGAGGCAAGCAGGCGCAATTCTAGCGCCCACACCAGGATTTTGCACTGAGAAGTTTGGGTTCAAAAATATCACAAAAGTGTGAGACACAGGCTCTCATTAAAACTGCACCCATTTTAAGTCCTTGTGAGGAAGCATTGGTTACACCTCGCTTCGAGGCATCACCCACCAATGACCATCCTGAATATTAATAATCCAGCTGGAGTTTATCGCACATTCCAGGAGGAATTCCGGCTTCAATAGAGAGAAAAAAGAACAGTAATGATTACCCCAGCGGCCAAAGTTAATCATGATGTCCGCCTCTCCATCGAAGATCCTTGTGAATGACAGTGGGGTGACTGCAGCCCACACATTAAAGGCCCGGGAAAAAGCGTCATCCACCGTCTCCGAGTCAAGGTCATAAGTGTATCCTATAATCCTGGAAGCAAAAAGAGGCAGGAGCTTAACTTGACATGGAAGAGTTTGAAATTCAGGCACAGCAATGGCAGGAACCCTTCCCACAACTACAATAATAACCCCATGCTTACAGAACAACCTATTTTAAGAAACAACGCGAACACTCCACGATACCACAGTGGACAGCAACTCAGTCACTGAGCTGCCAAATGGTAGACTTCTAGAAATTAGTTCATTCAATGATCAGTTGTAATAGGGGCTGGTTTAGCTCACGGCTAAATCGCTGGCTTTGAAAGCAGGCCAGCAGCACGGTTCAATTCCCGTACCAGCCTCCCTGAACAGGCGCTGAAATGTGGCGCTAGGGGCTTTTCACAGTAACTTCATTTGAAGCCTACTTGTGACAATAAGCGATTTTCATTTCATTTCGATGGTACCTTATCCTTATGATCAGGCAATAGCATCCAGGAGTATATTAGGAACTATGTTTCTCTGTGTCATACTGAGAGATCAGGGCAAACTCGGAATAATTCATATAATAGCAAATTACTAGGGCAGCACGGTGGCACAGTGGTTAGCATTGCTGCCTACAGCGCTGAGGACCCGGGTTCGAATCCCGGCCCTGGGTGACTGTCCGTGTGGAGTCGGCACATTCTCCCGTGTCTGTGTGGGTTTCACCCCCCACAACCCAAAGATGTGCAGGAAGGTAGATTGGCAACTCTAAATTGCCCCTTAATTGGAAAAAATAATTGGGTACTCTAAATTAAAAAAAAAATAATGGCAAATTACTGCAGGTGCTGGAATCTGAAACAAAAACAGAAAATACTGGACAATCTTAGCTGGTCTGACAGCATCGGTGGAGAGAGAAGGGAGCTGACATTTTGAGTCTGGATGACTCTTTGTCAAAGCAGAATAATCAATCCCATTTCAAAGGCTTTACCAATCAGAAACATTAAAAACATAAATGTTTGTATGTGTGAACACACGCCTACCTGTAAGTGATATGTTTATTCTCCCATTTGAGCATTTGTGGGAAGAAGTTGTAATTGGCCACGTCGGGAACACCACATCGCGGCTTTTTCATCACATCTACTGTCTCGCTGTCCAGCTCCCCAGTCTGCGGCAAGCCAAAGAATTTCTGCATCTTCTTCAGTGTGTCGGCCAGCACCACAAGGTCGCACCTTTCCTTCGGGCAGCCATAGAACTTGTTCAAGTATAACTGATCCAAAACAGAAGTGAAACAGGCTTAGTGTGTGTGTTTGGGAAGGTTCAATGCAATCCGAGACAAAGCGTCACTGAGTTAGTTGCAAACGCTACGCTTCAGTGCGTGGTTGCAAACTTTGCCCGAATGTAAAGAATTTCAGGGTAACTGTTTGGAAAGATTGGGACTGACCATTTTAATTGGGTTACAATTTGATTTGACTTATTGTCACGTGTACCGAGGTACAATTAAAGGTATTGTTCTGCGCACAGTCCAGACAGATCGTTCCATACATGAAAAAACCTAGGATATACGATGAATACACAATATAAATTCATAGACTCAGACTCAGGTGAAGCCTAGAGAGTGTAGTACTTGTCAGTAGAGAAGATGTGTGGAGAGATCAGTTCAGTCCACAAGAGGGTCAGTCAGGAACCTGGCAAAAGCGGGGAAGAAGCTGGTTTTCAATCTGTTAGTGCGTGTTCTCAGACTTCAAATCTCAAACAGACTGCAGATTTCGCTTCAATATTGAGTTTTGTGTAAAAAGCCTTTGGGGCGGCGGTTCAGACTGATATCGTTAACTTCAACATTTCAAAGCAATTTGCTACTTCCCATTGACCAAAAATTTGCACCAATAAAGTAATTATCTCACGCTATATTCTCTCAGCACTCATAAAGTGAGTCAACTTGGACTTTTGCCGTCTTTCCAACAGAAAGTACAAGAATACCTATTTGCAAACTGGAATGGATGTTTATTTATGGGGGGGGGGGGGGGGGCGGGGAGGACTCAGCGGGTCTCAAATTGTTAAATTGACCTGTATTACTGTTTTGACATGCCCGCCTTGGACACACTGGACAGATTGAGATTTTGTTTGTTCTACTTCTTCCTTTAAGGTGTCATTTTTGACCGCACATTTGTTGAAATAAAAATATTTAAGGTATGAGCCAGTTCCCTGTGTAAGTATTGCCTGCTTATCTCTAAGTCTTGTTTTCTCTGCTAGCAAGGACGGTGCAATTGCCAACACGAACAGATGTTATCAAGGCCCGTTGTGCTTTCACTGCTGGATCTTGAAGAAACTTTTGATCCCTGGGGACGCTGGGCGGGATGAATATTCTCTTCCTTCAGTTTGGCAGCTAGTGGAAGCTACAGAAAATGATCAGCCCAGAAACATAAAACGCCATTTGCAAGGCACCCGGGTGTTAGAAAGTTAACGAAAGTTAACTTACAGTGGCTATTTCCTGGTCTGTTTTCGTGCTGTTATCGCCTGGAAACTTGACTATGCCAGTCGGTGCCTCCAGAGTCTGCTGGACCCCGATGATGTGGAGCAAGGCTACTTTTAAGGCTAAGGAATAAAAGTTGCCGGCTGTCATTTTCTTCCAGGGGGAAGGCACCTATTTATCAAAAGAAAGAAAAAAATCACTGCAGCGCTGTCTCTTTGATGTCCTTCACTGCACAGGCATACTGCTGTTTTTATCCCCTCGCTCTCTCTGGGTTGCTGCTGCAGGTAACAATGTGTCCTTGTTAAACTTGCTCCTGTCGACTCGAATCCTTTGTACTTCCCAAATGCGCAGTCGCGCGATGAAGCAGTTACTGGCGGAAGTTGAGAAAAAACCCACCGAAGGAAATGCATCGTCTGGCACCCGGGGCACAAGCATCCACAAGTTTGGATTTGGAAATGAGAACTATTATGAGAGATGAAAGCGTTTTTGAGAACAAGGGCTACTTGGTAAATGTACCAAAGCCAGTGATGCAGTTTCGAACGGATTCGGTGTCCATGAAAATTTAAACAGGACTGCAAGGTGGCTGGAATTTCATGTGGCAATTCAAAAGTTAGGTTTTTATGGGATGCAAAAGGACACAGAGTTTGACCCCACCCAATCATTCATAAGTTTCTGCTCTTTAAGCAATTCCTGTGCTTCACTGGCGCTATACAAATGCAATCTCCTTTAATATCCTCTGGTTATGAAAGGCGCTATATAAATGAATTTTCCTTTAACTAAAGATCATGTGGTTACGAAAGGCGCTACACAAATGCATTTTCCTTTCAGTACAAACAAAGCATGCGAGGCACGAGAAACAACAATGGAACAAATAGTCTCCGGCGCTTCAGCCAGCGGAAATTCAAGCCACATGTGGTGGATATTACTTTAGGTACTCAACGTAAGGGTTAATTATAAAAATATTTTTAAAGCGGTGATGTGCACTTTTAAAGACACCCTCTTTGAGAATCTCAAATACTTAAAAAAAAGACTTGTCAACTTTTAATTTGAAGGGCGTGCTGTAAACTTGCTGCATGACTGGAACAATCACAAGCCTGGAGGCGCCAGATAGTCCTTCGGGGTTTGTATTGTGCCAGATTTATCTGCAGCCAGATGTTTCAGCAGTGAATGGTTCACGTTGGCCAACGCCCTCCAACTCGTGCTGTGGGCGGGAGGGAGGGAAGGGTTTGAAGGTGCCCTCAGTGCAGCTTCGGGGCCATAATTCTAATCACTATCGATTGCCGTTTCATCGAAAGCGTGCTATTTAGGTTATACATTCAAAAACATTCAGTCAGAAAGCCTGAAAGGAGTCACTGAGGAGGCTTCTCTGCGGCGCGTTTTTGGTGCTGCAAACTTCGTTTTCTGTTGTTGTTGCATGCTTTCCCCAGGAGAAGTGACAGACCCCGGAGCTGCTACCTGCACGTTTCAAACGGCTTCACTGGTCAGCACTTAACTGAAAAACATCTTTCCACCGTGGACGTCGAGACACACGCAAAGGCGCCATTTGACTAAAGTTTCGCGACTTGAAATTAAAGGGGAGCTGTGTCCCGACTTAAACAAGTGGCTCTCCCGTTACATGAGGTATCTGTGAAGAGAAACGCCTTTTTTACTAGCCAGAAAACCACTCGGAGCAGAAGTTCTCCATTCGGCCCATCGAGTCTGCTCCACCGTTCAATGAGATCATGACTGATCTGATATGATAATCCTCAACTCTGCTTACCCCCATAACCTTTCATTCTCTTACTGATGAAAAACCTATCTCAGCCTTCAGTGTACTTAAGTGACCCCAACCTCAACAGCCTTCTTCTTCAATTGCTTCTCATAAACAACCATCAATGGTAGAATGATATAGCACATTTATCCTCACAATGTGCTGTTAGGGCTATATTAATCTCACTCCCTGTTTCATTCCTGAATCTCTAATTATTTTCCCCTTTAAAGTATTTACCCAGTTCCTTTTGGAATGGCACGGGTGAATTTGCTTCCATCAGCTCATGCATTCGAACAACTTGCTATGTGAAAGGAAAATGGTTTCTCATGTCGTCATTTGTTCTTTTGCCAAACACCTCAAATCTTTAAGACCATAAGACATAGGAGTGGAAGTAAGGCCATTCGGCCCATCGAGTCCACTCCGCCATTCAATCATGGCTGATGGGCATTTCAACTCCACCTACCAGCATTCTCCCCGTAGCCCTTAATTCCTCGCGACATCAAGAATTTATCTATCTCTGCCTTGAAGCCATTTAGCGCCCCGGCCTCCACTGCACTCCGCGGCAATGAATTCCACAGGCCCACCATTCTCTGGCTGAAGAAATGTCTCCGCATTTCTGTTCTGAATTTACCCCCTCTAATTCTAAGGCTGTGCCCACGGGTCCTCGTCTCCTCGCCTAACGGAAACAGTTTCTTTGCGTCCACCCTTTCTAAGCCATGTATTATCTTGTAAGTTTCTATTAGATCTCCCCTTAACCTTCTAAACTCCAATGAATACAATCCCAGGATCCTCAGCCGTTCATCATATGTTAGATCCGCCATTCCAGGGATCATCCGTGTGAATCTCCGCTGGACACGCTCCAGTGCCAGTATGTCCTTCCTGAGATGTGGGGCCAAAACTGGACACAGTACTCCAAATGGGGCCTAACCAGAGCCTTATAAAGGCTCAGTAGCACATCGCTGCTTTTATATTCCAACCCTCTTGAGATAAATGACAACATTGCATTCGCTTTCTTAATCACAGATTCAACCTGCATGTTTACCTTTAGGGAATCCTCGACTAGCACTCCCAGATCCCTTTGTACTTTGGCATTATGAATTTTCTCACCGTTTAGAAAGTAGTCTATGCTTGGATTCTTTTTTCCAAAGTGCAAGACCTCACATTTTCTCACGTTGAATTGCATCAGCCATTTCCTGCACCACTCTCCCAAAATGTCTAGATCCTTCTGCAGCCTCCCCACTTCCTCGGCACTACCTGCCTGACCACCTAACTTTGTATCATCGGCAAACTTCGCTAGAATGCCCCCAGTCCCTTCATCCAGATCATTAATATATATGGTGAACAGCTGCGACCCCAACACTGAACCCTGTGGGACACCGCTGGTCACCGGCTGCCATTCCAAAAAAGAACCTTTTATCCCAACTCTCTGCCTTCTGTCAGACAGCCAATCCTCAACCCATGCCAGTAGCTCACCTCGAACACCATGGGCCCTCACCTTACTCAGCAGCCTCCTGTGTGGCACCTTATCAAAGGCCTTTTGGAAATCCAGATAGACCACATCCACTGGGTTTCCCTGGTCTAACCTACTTGTCACCTCCTCAAAGAATTCTAACAGGTTCGTCAGGCACGACCTCCCCTTACTAAATCCATGTTGACTTGTTCTAATCCGACCCTGCTCTTCCAAGAATTTAGAAATCTCATCCTTAACGATCGATTCTAGAATTTTACCAACAACCGAGGTTAGGCTAATTGGCCTATAATTTTCCATCTTTTATCTTGATCCTTTCTTGAACAAGGGGGTTACAACAGCGATCTTCCAATCGTCCGGGACTTTCCCTGACTCCAGTGATTTTTGAAAGATCTCAACCAACGCTTCCGCTATTTCTTCAGCCACCTCCCTCAAAACTCTAGGGTGTAGCCCATCGGGGCCAGGAGATTTGTCAATTTTAAGACCTTTTAGCTTTTTTAGCACCATCTCTTTTGTAATGGCAACCATACTCAACTCAGCCCCCTGACCCTCTATAATTTTTGGGATATTACTCATGTCTTCCACTGTGAAGACAGACGCAAAGCACTTATTAAGTTCTCCAGCCATTTCCTCGTCTCCCATCACTAGCCTTCCGGAATCAGTTTGAATTGGCCCAATGTCTACTTTGGCCTGTCGTTTGTTTATTATGTATTGAAAGAAACTTTTACTATCATTTCTTATATTACTGGCTAGCCTGCCTTCATATTTGATCCTCTCCTTCCTTATTTGTCTCTTTGTTAACCTCTGTTTGTTTTTGTAGCCTTTCCAATCTTCTGATTTCCCAGTGCTTTTGGCCACTTTATAGGATCTCTCTTTTTCTTTGATACATTTCCTGACCTCCTTTGTCAGCCATGGCTGTCTAATCCCTCCCCGGATAATCTTTCTTTTCTTGGGGATGAACCTCTGTACAGTGTCCTCAATTATGCATACAAACTCCTGCCATTTTTGCTCTGCTGTCTTCCCCACTAGGGTCTGCTTCCAGTCGATTTTCGCCAGTTCCTCTCTCATGCCCTCGTAATTACCTTTATTTAACTGTAACACCATTACATCCGATTTTGCCTTCTCTCTTTCAAACTGCAGACTGAACTCAACCATATTATGATCGCTGCTTCCTAAGTGTTCCCTTACTTTATTTTACTTTACTTTGTCTTTGAGTTGCTAACCCTTCTATCACTGGATACTATTTCTCTACTTTGAAATCTTTACAAAACACTGGTTTCCGCCTCAGTTGGAGTACTGTGTTCAAATCCGGACACCATGTTTTAAGAAGGATGTGAAGATATTGAAGAGGTTGCAGAAAAGATTCATAAGAATTGTTGTCGGAATGAGGGCTTTAGGTACGAGAATTAATTGGTGAACCTCGGGCTGTTCAACTTAGAGAAGGTTGTGATGGAGGTTTGGTAGAGGTGTTCAAAATCATGAGAATAAGGAGCAATTGTTCCCATTGAAGGAACTGTCAAGAAACAGAGGACACCAATTGAAAGTGACTGGAAGAAGAACCCGAAGCAACATGAGGAAAATAGTTCATCTTTTACACAACAAGCATTTAGGACCTGGAATGCATTGCATGAGAGTTTGTTGGAGGCAGATAAAATCATGGTTTCAAAAGAGAATTGGATATTTAGCTGAGGAGAGATGATTGTCAGGCCTACTGGGGGAAAGCAGGAGAGTGCCACGAGCCAAATTGCTCCTGCAAAGAGTTGGAACAGACACAGTGGGGGAGATTTTATGATTTTGTATGTATTTGTAGCAATAATGGTTAAAAGCCTGGGTTAGTGTGTGTATAACTGCTGTCATGTTCTTAAAAGTCATGGTTTTTAGGGCAACTTTGGGAGCGAGAGATGCAATTAAAGTATTGTAAAAGCTCAGGTTAATGGATTTTTGTTTGGATTAAGAAGGGTTCCCTGTGGAATAGCTAACTAGATACATTGTGTTCAGTTGTTAAGGGGAGGAGCTAGAGTGCGACACGGTATCACAGTGCTTCACAGTGCCAGGGACCCAGGTTTGATTCCTGGCTTGGGTCATTGTCCGTAGAGGCTGCACGTTCTCCCTTTGTCCGTGTGGATTTCCTCCGTGTCTTCCAGTTTCATCCCACAAGTCCCGAAAGAACTGCCGTTGGGGGAATTGGACATTCTGAATTCTTCCTCAGTGTACCCGAACAGGACCCTTAGTGTGATGACGGGTATTTTTGCAGTAACTTCATCGCAGTGTTAATGTAAGCCTACTTGTGACAATAAAGATTGTTACTTTATTATTTTGCAGAAAAAACTTTTAGCTTTAGATTGTGATGTGAGCAGAAGTCACGAATCTATTCTCAATGCAGTACAGTTAACTATTTGACCGGGGACAGACCAGAAGCAGCTGATCTCAAGACATTGAGTTCAAAATGTGCCTGTGAACAGGAATGGCCGTTTCAACATTAAGTTTAGAAACAGGAGTTTGCAGGTTGGTTATTGGAAGTCAAACCATGAAGACAGTTTCTGAAGATTCAACTAGAGATCCCACATTGTTCTGGCAGGATTCAGGTTTGTCTCTTAAAACAATCTCAAAGACATCTCTTAAGCAAGAATGCCTTGGTCTGCTAACTGCATTTAAAAGTGGATTGAGAGCAGAGATGGTTTTGTTTGAATGGGAATGAAGATAGCAGTTAAGGGTTATTGTGTTATTGTACTGATTAGCACTGTTTAAAGAGTAATTGTAAGCTATTGTCCTGTGTGATGTTAAAGATATTTCAACACTGTTAGTAATAAAGTTTGTTTTAAAAACGATATCCCTATTTTGTGCAATATATCCTGTCCTCACAATCTTTCAAAACTAAAACAAAATATTGGGGTTTCTGTCCAGTATTCTGGCCACTCTTGGGGTATGGTCTGGGATCATAACAAAGTGTTGGTCCCGGTGAGAAAACTGGGGAGAATCCCACTGGCGCCGTTGGCGGGAAAGGTCGCCATATATTCAGCCTCTTAAACAATATTTTTTCCATGTGTTTCACGCCATGCTTGTGGCGGTTTTCCTCTGATTTGCTCACCCCGGGAAATGTTAATCTCTGTAATTAGTAGGGTTCTCCTTTTAAACGTCTCCCCAGCACTTGTTCCAAATCCAATTGGGGATATGGCTGCCAGGAAGACAGCACCATGATTCATGGAGGGAGCCCTCACCAAACATCTTGATGGTATCGATCAGAGGCATAACACCACTGCCCACCATCGCGCTGACGTCCAGCAAGCAAGGTCACTAACCCCGCCTGGGAGTTTGTGACGTTGATAGTGTGTGCTAGCTAGCTCGCTCCATAAGAGGGCAACCCTAGTGTTCCAACCAAAGATGAATGACCTTCTGAGTGCAGCCAAGGGAAGTCTGCCTCCTCATATCTCCTACTGCATCCCTTAATACACCCATTATACCGTCATGCTGATCTCTCTCTCAGCCACCTCACGGGGTCTCAACATTTGTCTTCTTTTGTGCTGCCGACTGAGAGGTACTGCACATGTCACCTGTGCAGGTCTGAAACAAGCCGCTGGTATAGATGTAGAGATCAGTAGTGACCTCCCTGTCCATGTGGTGCCAACTCTTGCATCATCTGGCATAGATGGTTCACCATACCCCGGGACAGACACAGTCTTCTCTGACACTGGACCTCTGACATTTGGAGGTAGGAAGTTTTACAGTAGCAGTGTCTCCTCCGAGGCTCTGGCATCCGTGACCCTGCTCCCAGGAGATCAGCGGGCCCTGCCTCCCCCTCCTTTGCATGGTGCTGGTCCTGGCTGTGTGCAGCGGCACATCACTGTCGCTGTTGCTGCTCTACGGCAATCAAAAGAATTGCCAGCCCGTGTAGCTCCTTGATTCTCTTGAAACCAAACTGAAAGGAAGAGAACATCAAAGTGAGCGATGAGAAGTGCTGACACTGCCCTGACCTACAACTCGCTCAGGGTCTGGGGCATCCACCCATGCGCATTCCCCTAGGTTAGCGCTTTCCACAAAACCTCACTCCCTTCCCTGTCACACAATTGCCAATTCCCCACAGTTGCCCCTTTCAGCTCCACCTGCACAAAGTCCTTCGACCCTTGAGAGCCTCAGCAGGCTGTGTGACTCCCCCAAGTGTGAGGAGTGAGGGCAGTTAAGTGCATTCAATGGACTTGCATTCTAATCTCATGCAGGAATGAGACACTGTAACCCATCCTGCCCTGAATGGAGTGACTGAAAAATACATCCACAATAACATCTTGCATTGCGGCCCACATTCTGTGTCATCTCTCTATCATGGAGACCTGAGTTTTATCCTTGGAGATAAATGCTTGAGGCTAAACTCCCAAACGATTAACTAATGGGTACCAATCAGTGCAACACTCACGCATTGCAATGCTGACTAAATTGGCACAATAGACTCGTCAAGGAAGGGTCAGGAAGCTAATTAGGAAACTGGCTTCCTCTTGTGGCAGGTGAGGCACATTTGATAATAATTTTTATTGTCACAAGTAGGTTTACATTAACACTGCAATGAAGTTACTGTGAAAAGCCCCTAGTCACCACATTCTGGCGCCTATTCGGATACACAGAGGGAGAACGGTAGTGCAGTGGGCAGCATGGTGGCACAGTGGCTAGCACAGTTGCTTCACATTCCAGGGTCCCAGGTTCGATTCCAGCTTGGGTCACTGTCTGTGCAGAGTCTGCACGTCCTTCCCGTGTGTGCGTGGGTTTCCGCCGGGTGCTCCGGTTTCCTCCCATAGTCCAAAAATGTTCAGGTTAGGTGGATTGGCCATGATAAATTGCCCCTTAGTGTCCGAAAAGGTTAAGTGGCGTTACGGGGATAGGGTGGAGGCATGGGCGTAAGTGGGGTGCTCTTTCCAAGGGCTGGTGCAGACTTAATTGGCTGAATGGCCTCCTTCTGCACTGTAAATTCTATGATCTATGAGAATTCAGAATGTTCAAATTACCTAACAAGTTTGGAACTTGTAGGAGGAAACCAGAGCACCCGGAGTATACCCATGCAGACACAACATTTGAAGACTGCATTTTCCTATCAGTTTCATCCTTAAATGACACCCTAATACCCTCAGCTCTCATGAGCTGCAGATTAAATAAACCTTCCAACTTGAACAGCCAACCACCATACACTAATCCTTGACAGCCTGGCCTCCATAACCATTTCCAGACAGCTCATACCCTCAGGAAAAAGTGCAGCTTGAGTGGGGGTTCATTCTGACTGCACCTGTCCTCCCCCCTGTGTGAGGGTCCACGCAGCCTGGAAACTCACAAGACCCCACGAAGGGACCTCTCAGTCAACCCCTGTGCTGACCCTGTGGATTTATCTGTACCCACACATTTTCCAGCTGCCACTCTAGATGGACAAACCCCGAGTGTTGATATTGCCAGAAGCCCAGCAAGGAGGACACGGGAGGCGCTGTCTGTACACCAGCCACCAGGCCCTTTTAAACCTAGAGATTCACAGCCATGAAAGCCTGCTAAGGCCTGCGGGCAACTCCAAACCCCGAGATGCCACGACTGAACTCCTACCCCCCTCCTCCCTGGCCCCGAGTTGCACCTATTTTATTTCTAAATTATATTTCTTGTTATATTTTCTAGTTCAGGTTCTATGTGACTTAGTGAAAATTCTTCAAATTGATTGGTTGAAGGGTCTCACTGTTTCTGGCCTTGTTTACAGATGCCATGAATGCTCAATAGAAGGAACCATGCTGAGGTGCTAGATTAGCGGAAGCCTGTGTTCTAATGTCAGTCATACTGTGTGGGCAGTTGGCAGGAAAGTGAATGTTAAGTACCATGCCTTTGCCGCTAATCCCAAAATTTGGACCACTTGCATTGCTCTAGGCATTTTTGACTCTTGGTCTCATAAAGGCAAATAGTTGCTAAACTTTTGTTTGCCAAAAGTCCGACTATATGACAAATTGACATCTGATAATCTCATTGTGTTACAATTGTATCATCAGCAAAGATGACATCGTAAAATGATGCATTGTTGTGCAGCCATTCATTATCCTCAGTCAAGAAACTTATACTCTGTAAAGAAACTTTATTTTTCATTGGATTATTTTATGCATTTTTATTTTATTGGTACTGTTCCTAACATATTTATCAAAGTAACATCTTTCACACTAGTATTTCTAAACATATTTAATCGGCATTCATGCTAATCATATTTCAAAAGACTGAATAGCTTCCTTCTGCACTGTATGTTCTAAAAAGTAATGGTTTTCACCACCAACACTTTTTTTAATGTGTTCTTTATGATATTGCCTTCATTGGACAAATGCTGGGCTCAGATGTTGCTGACAAAATAATGGTGAGATTAATATGCGCACTGTGATGAATGTATAAAGTGTGCATTGGGTTCTGATGAGAGAGACACCATGTGATTTGAGATTCAGCACAACTAGCTGGTTGATGTGCTCCCCTCCATGGTTAGTGCCACAAAAACCACAGCTCAGCATCAACCTCCCTGTGAGTTTAATGAAATTGCTCTATTTGCACAGTAATTACCAACTAAACTTACTTTAAAATGTTAGGGCTGGGACTTAACTGCATAAGTACTTTTTTTAATGATGATATTTATGTTCCTGCAATACCAATTAAACTTTCCAGCCCAATAAGGAAAACAAATAACTGTCGAGTCTCAGTCCTACCAGTAGAAAATTGTTGTTTTGAATTGTTAAAAGTGAAAGTTTAGGGGGCGGCACGGTGGTGCAGTGGTTAGCACTGCTGCCTCACAGCGCCCAGGACCTGGGTTCAGTCCCGGCCCTGGGTCACCGTCTATGTGGTGTTTGCGCATTCTCCCTGTGTTCTGCGTGGGTCTCGCCCCCACAACCCAAAAATGTGCAGGGTAGGTGAATTGGCCACGCTAAATTGCCCCTTAATTGGAAAAAAAGAATTGGGTACTCTAAATATATATATTTTTTAAAGTGAAAGTTTCAAGTTTCTTTCTTATTTTCTTTCTGTCTTTTTTTCTCTTTTTAAAACAGTCTTTCTTTCCCTCTGTTTCTCTTTCTGTATTCAATTGGTCTCGAAATAATCAACTAACCCCGTGCTGGAAGTATTATAATTGAGCCAAAGATGACATTTCAAGAATTTCCTTTTTGTTTACTTCGGAATAACATGTTAAACCATCAGGATCAATATTAATTTGCCCTGGTTTGTGTAGAAGGACTATTAATGGCTCAGAAAATACTATTAGGTCACTTAACACTCTGTTACTTACTGTCTGGTTACCCTGGTGTTCCAGCTGTAAGCATCTTGCGTATAGTCATCAGGTAAGTGTCTAGAGTGTCCAGATGTTTTAAACAGGGTGTCATTTATAATACGCAGATTGGGATTGTACAATCCCCGGTCTCCAGTTGTAATTTGGAGGTGTAAATGGATGCTGTGTATCTCCACTAATTGGGATTGGGCTATGAACAATCTAATCAACGGTCTTTAAAGGGCTTGCAGGAGGCTGCTTACAGAATTTCCAAAGATTTTTTTTTAATGACGCAGTCGAATAACGTGCCCACATTTGTTGTCTAAGTTGACATATGAAGAATGATCCCATGGGTGGGGAAATGAGAATTGGCGACGTCCATTGAAACATATTTCAATTAGACTCCAGAGTTTTCAGGAAGGAAGGGAGAAAACAGGCAAAAGAAAGTTTTAAAAAATCTAGGATAGCAGATAGAAAGATAAATAACATTATAAACAATCCTGGCTATTACTTTCAAGTAAAACTTTCTGAAACCCAAACGACAACCACAGATTCTGTGATGCCCTTTTGGTCCCCAAGCTTCTCTAATGATCTGCTGCTTTTGCCATTTTAAATTGCACTGCTCTCATTTTGAAATACCATTCAGAAAGTTAATGACATGAGACCCCTTGTTTTTTAAAAAATAATTTATGCAACCAATTACTAGATGCCATGGGAGTTAAAAAACGCTGGTTAAATTTCATTGCAGAGACATCTGCAATTATAGTTTTTTCAACCATGGCGTTTGTTTAGATGATCTATGGCTAAAGTGACACAATCGTCCCATTGAATAGCCAAGACTAAGAATGACATCCATCAGCTTCATCAAGTGGTAAAGCATATGTTTATGTTTGTTATTTTTGAGGTAGTCCGACTTACTAGACTCAAGGTGGCTATTAAGGGAAGGTAGAGATAGGAAGATAAGTCGTCATTTTAAAAGAATAATTAATTTTCAAAATATGAGTTACCCCAAGTCAGTCTCATGTAATTTCTAGCATTGCATACAAAGGCGAATTGACAAAGACCACTTGTAATTAATAGTGAGGGAGTGAGGTAGTGTTAGATAAACCTTTAAAAAGAAAGGGAAAAAATGCTAATGTCTTCATATTTTGCATTGCATTATGCTTCTTCAGTATGACCTTCCTTTAACTTTTGAATAAAAAAAGTGCTGGTAATGAAAACCATGACTTTTTAGAACATACAGTACAGAAGGAGGCCATTCAGCCCATTGAGTGCACTGACCCACTTTAAGACCTCACTTCCACCCTATCCCAGTAACCCAATAATCCCTGCTAATCTTTTTGGACACTAAGGGCAATTTAGCAAGTCCAATCCACGTAACCTGCACATGTTTGGACTGTGGGAGGAAACCGGAGCACCCGGAGGAAATCCACACAGACACAGGGAAAATGTGCAGACTCCGCACAGACAGTGACCCAGCGTGGAATCGAACCTGGGACCATGGTGCTGTTAAGTCACAGTGCTAACCACTGTGCTGCCCAGTCTTTTTGAAAAGACTGTTGCGCTAAAGGCTATGGTCAAACAACTAGCTTCAAGAGACATGACAGAAAATACTTTGAGAAGAGGAAATATTTTGTAAATGAGTTGAGATACCTGAGCTATTGCTTAAATCATTAGATGGAGATGTGGATTGTCATCCTAATATGTAGAAGCTAATTTTGAATGTTTGATATGTTGAGTTAGAGATGCAACTGAATTAGAATACAAAGTTGCATTTTTTGCTTCACCCAACGATCATTACCAGAGCACCTTTGTTGCAAAACAAAATCCCAAAGTGATTCACAGAGACCCAAGGGGAGGTGTGGCATAATGGTATTGTCAGTGAACTAATAACCCAAAGACCAAGGGAACCTGAGTTTGAATCCCACCATGGTAGATGGTGAAGTTTGAATTCAATAGAAAAATTAATCTGGAATTACAGGTCTAATGATGACCATGAAACCATTGTCGATTGCCATTAAAAAATCTGGTTCACTAATGCCCTTTAGGGAAGGAAATCTGCCATCCTTACCTGATCTGGCCTACATGTAATGTAGTTAACTCTTAACTGACACTCAGTTCAAGGGCAATTAGAGATGGAGAGAAGATACTGACCTTGCTAGTGGCACCCACATCCCATGAACAGAGAACAAATACATGCAGAGTAATAGATGAAGATGGAGTGATTAAAAGATGCAGTAACCATGGGAAGGCTGCACAGAAGAGGGTTCACTGGGAGGAATATCTTTAAATCTTGGAGCATTGGGGAGTGAAATGAGTATTTGTCTGTCCTAAGACCATAGATCATAGGTTCTCCTGACTGATCATTCAAGATTGCATATTTTCTTGTAGGTAGCTTTCTCAGCCATTTTATTTTAATGTATACATTACCTACATGAACTGTTCTGATTTACTGTTATTTTACAACAGTGCACCACTATTCCCTTCATACATTGTCCAATGGCAAAATATTACATTGATTTGTTTTGAAAAAATACTTTAAAAATACATCAAAAATACTTTTTTTTTTAATAAACAATTTTATTGAGGTAGTTTTTGGCTTTATAAACAGTTACAGACATCATCAGAAAGGAAGCAAAAAAGGCAAAAATGTGCAAACATCCACATACTTTCAATACTTCCATCGTAACATATTGCACAAGCCCGCTCCCCTCCCACCGGTCAAAAATACTTTTTTGAAATATTCTTTATTCATAAAATTTGTAAAAGCATATTACACAACAAAAAAATGAAATTGATGTTTTTTACTGTCAAAAGTAACAGTAAGGCTAATGATCCCTGCTGTTATTTATGTGATTGTGATCATGCACCTTCAGGTGATGGCAGGTGTCTGATTAAACACCAATGTTCAAAGTTCCTGTACAAGTTGTGATACTCTGCCCTGAACATTGAGAAAATGGTATCTCATTGTCTGCTTCACCATTGAAAGTGAATGGTGGGAAGCTGCTTTATTTGTTCAGCAGATAGAAACTAAACTCACCACAGAAAGTTAACTCTTATCCATGTCGCCCTTAATATTATTAACAATGTTATGAATATCAACCTCTCTGGCACTGAATTCTAATTCAAATTTGCAGTGCCATTCCTTTTACATTTTAGTTAGTGGAGATTTAAAAAAGTACAATATAATATATTTAGAACACCGTTGTTTTGCTTTTCCTTTCTACCTCTTTTTTTCCTCTTTATCTTCTCTCCTCTTTATCTTTCTTTATGTATATGATTTGACTTTGAATTCACCCAGTCTAATGTACACTTCCTTCTCAGACCATGCATTGTTTATTTCACAATCTTTCAATCTAATTGTTTAACTGTACACTCAGGTCCCAGATTCCCTCATTGTCTCTCTTGTGGTGGATGCCCTGCCTCAGCAAACTGTGAATGGATAGTTATCAAAATTGTAAGTCATACCCAACAAGGTATGTCTGTCAAACGTTTAATCAACAGATAAATACTTTTGTGACAGAATGAGAAATCGTTTTTCTTGGGCACAATGTTGAAGGATTCTGCTGAAAATAATTACTCTGGTGATTAGATGTCTTCAGCAATAACTATGTTCAAAGAAAAAGCGATGGCTTAGGTTTACATTGAGCCTTGTCATGTGCACCTTGGACATGCGTCAAGGCAGCAAAGATCAAAAATGAGAAAATATATTTTCGTCTGATATCAAAACGCCCCAACTTCACTAATAATTAGTCATTTAAGGAGATTGCTCGGAAGTATAATCAACAATGAGGATTCCCAGCTTCAATGGTATAAATGTATCAATGGGTATGCAACTCAATCTTCAAACTGAATTGCATTTCAAGACTTCAGTTCTCTTTTTTTTTTGCAAATATTTAATTAAGGCATATATAATTTTCACAACAGTTTTCAAGAGGAATAAACAACAGAACAAGTAACACCCGCCCAATCGACAACCAAACCCAGCCAACGTGGCTCATATACACAGTTCCCTAATTCCTCTTCCCCACTAAGTGTTTCCCACCTGAACCATCCCCCTATGCCTCTCTCTTTCCTTTTTACCCCCCCCCCCCCCCACCCCACTTTATATCTGCTGACAGCTTAATCTTCCCCAAAGAAGTTGATAAATGGCTGCCACCTCTGGGCGAACTGTAGCATAAATCCTTTCAGGACGAACTTGATCTTATCAAGATGGAGAAACCTGGCCTTGTCACTGATCCAAACCCCTGCTTTCGGGGGTTCAGAGACCCTCCATGTCAATAAGATCTGTCTCTGGGCTACCAGGGATGTCAAGGCCAAAACATCAGCCTCTCTTATCACCTGGACCCACGGGTCTACCAGCAGATCACAAATCGCTACCTCTGGACTCGGAACCACCCGTACCTTCAATGCCATGGATGTGACATTGGCAAATCTTTGCCAAAATCGCCTAAGCTTTGTAATATTTCAGTTCTGATGAGGTGTTTATTATTTCATTATATTTCCTTCAACACTACATGTATGTCAGCTTCAAATTTTTAAATTATTTTGACACTCCTGTTTGTTTTTCTTCTTTATTATAGCCTGTTGGTGTTATCAAAATCAGAGGTGAAGATCATAATGAAGACCAAATCAATCCCTTTCCGTGTAGTTAGATCTTTAACTGATTTGTAACAATGGTTGGCAGATGAAACTAAATATAAAATAACTACTATGGCAATAATTGACACAGTGGTTAGCACTGCTGCCTTACAACTCCAGGGACACGGGTTCAATTCTGGCCTTGGGTGACTGTGTGGAGTTTGCACCTTCTCCCATGTCTGCGTGGGTTTCCTCCGGGTGCTCCCGTTTCCTCCACAGTCCAAATATGTGCACGTTAGGTGGATTTGCCATGATACATTGCCCCTTAGTGTCCAAAAGTCTAGGTGGGGTTACTGGGTTATGGGGATAGGGTGGAGGCGTGTTCTTAAGGAGGGTGGTCTTTCTAAGTGCTGGTGTAGACTCGATGGACTGAATGGCCTCTTTCTGCACTGTAGGGATTCTATGATTCTAACAAACAATCAGAAGAGTGATTATCAGGTAAGCCCTTAAAGCGGTTTGCCTAATTTTGTTCCAATTAAATTGATGGACAGAAAATCAGGCAGACTAACTTACAAGCATGTGCTTCACCCCAACCAGTTTCCTTTAAATTCCCCGTGCCCGAGCGATCCAATGTTCTGAGGCACAGAGACGGAAAAATATACCTCCTGATGTTTAATGATCAGTAGTACAGCATGCTGATCAAAAATTAAATTTTTGGATTAAGATATACATCAATCAAATTGATAGCTAGTGATTAGCTGCATGAAAACTAAGTCAAATAAAATAATGGCCTGCAGAATTGGATACAATATCACAACCAAACTAGTATTTTGTATAGGTTTAGCATAACTTTCTAGCTTTTGCACTCTATTCAAATATTTGTACATAAACACCTCTTATTTCTCTATTCTTGTACCCCTTTAAAATTGTACCATTTAGTTTGTCCCCCTTTATGTATCACTTACACTTTTCTGCATTGAATTTTATCTGCAAAGTGTCCACCCCACCCATCAGCTGGCCTAGTTACACTTAAAGTCTATTTCTATCTTCCACAATGTCCGGTATCCCAAATCCAAGTCGAAGAACATGTTGTTGAAGCTTTTCATTGTACACCCATCAGGATAAACACACAAATGCCATATATCAAACAATCACACCAATTTTACTTCAGGAGAAAAGGTTAGCATGCCGATTTTGATTGGTCAAGGTCAGATCTGTACAAGAGCAAACGCTTGGACTTCAATTTGAGTGAAATCCTTATTCATTTGATGTCCCAGCCTGACCAAGTGGAAGAGCTGATTGAGCACACAGCCTGCATGGCTGTTCTGTGGATGTTCCTGGAAGGTACTATTACTGGTACAATATTTCCAATATTTAAAATACTGGTCTCTCAAATCTGCCTTCTTTAGCTGAACAAGGATGTCAGCCTGTCCTGCACTTAGCCCTATACTTAACTTTCCTTGTACTCCCCCTATCCCTGCTTACCTATGATAAATGTGTTTCCCGGTGAAATCCCATCAAAGTCATCTACTCTGTGGAGTATGCCAACGTCTATGCTGCTTACCAGGTTGAGAATGATTAACAGTGAACTGCTGAGAGAGTCTTCAATCAAAGAAGAAGAAAAAAGAGAGAAAGGTTAGGGAAACTGCCAATAAACTCTATGATGACAGTCTA
Source organism: Scyliorhinus canicula (assembly GCF_902713615.1). Classification (NCBI taxonomy): domain Eukaryota; kingdom Metazoa; phylum Chordata; class Chondrichthyes; order Carcharhiniformes; family Scyliorhinidae; genus Scyliorhinus; species Scyliorhinus canicula. The sequence continues at coordinate 59,790,167 of NC_052154.1, read as the reverse complement.
ATCTCCGATCTGACTGCTCCGCATCTTCACAGTGTATGAATGGCAGCCACTACCACTGGGTGGAGTTTAATGAAACCTTTGTGTGCTGGCTAACTCCTTCCAACATAAGTTGCTTCCCGAGTCATACATCTGATTCACTTTATTTATATTAGGTTTGATAGAGCCTCTTCCAAAATTAAAGTTTTGAGGTGGGCAAGATCAGAAAACTTGTGAAGCTGAATCTCTAAACATGGTGTGTATCTGAAATTATCGAGGCTGAGTGGAAAGAATCTGCACTGATACACTACTTATAAATAGACTATTTATAAATTAGACTATGCAGAGTGTCAGCTGCAAAACCTCACACAACCTACCCTGGGCAGCAGGGTAGCATGGTGGTTAGCATAAATGCTTCACAGCTCCAGGGTCCCAGGTTCGATTCCCGGCTGGGTCACTGTCTGTGTGGAGTCTGCACGTCCTCCCCCTGTGTGCGTGGGTTTCCTCCGGGTGCTCCGGTTTCCTCCCACAGTCCAAAGATGTGCAGGTTAGGTGGATTGGCCATGCTAAATTGCCCGTAGTGTCCTAATAAAAGTAAGGTTAAGGGTTGTTGGGTTACAGATATAGGGTGGATACGTGGGTTTGAGTAGGGTGATCATGGCTCGGCACAACATTGAGGGCCGAAGGGCCTGTTCTGTGCTGTACTGTTCTATGTTCTATGTTCTATTGCTTCCCTTGATTGTGAAAATTCTCACAGAATTCCCCTAATATTCCAATTCCAATTTGCTTCCTGTAACTAGTGCTGGCTAAGGCAGACTTTCCTCTGTTTCCATAGCTAGTAATTCCCGGAACAGGTTGATAGCCTGTCGTGAGGGGCTTATAACTTGAGAGGTGCCACTCCACATCAAGCGTGGCTGACCAGGGACAGCACGGTGGCACAGTGGGTTAGCCCTGCTATCTCACGGTGCCGAGGTCCCAGGTTCGATTCTGGGTCACTGTTCGTGTAGAGTTTGCACATTCTCCCCGTGTTTGCGTGGGCTTTGCTCCCACAACCCAAAGATGTGCAGGGTAGATGGATTGACCATGCTAAATTGCCCCTTAATTGGAAAAAATGAATTGGGTACTCTAAATTTATTAAACAAAAGTGTAGCTGACCAGGAATCAGCCATTAGCATGTTGGAAGAATTTTTCAGGTTGACACACTCAACCTGTTTGATAGCGTTATGAACACACCTTCCTTGGCCATCAGGTTCTGGGGTAGTTCTCGAACCTGGAGCTTCTGGCAGAGAGGCAGGGACACTACCCACTTGGCCACAAGACCTTCATTCCCCTAATGTGCATTAGGCCAAATGTGGTGAACCATCACATGAATTAGAATCACTGGAGTATTAAGCTATGCTATTTGCTTATTTGTATCTCAATACAATTTCTCCAATTCTTGCGCTCTGAATATCAGCTTGGGTCCACTTTGTGTGGTATCTGTCTCAAGTACACCAAGTTGTTATGCGACAGAGTATCAGCGAAAATCCAATTAACTCATACACCAGATTGTTTTGCATGATAATACAAAGTGCCGAAGTATACCATGACTTTCACATATCCTCTGTTCAAAGTATGAGGCTAGTGATTAAAATAAATAGCAAGTGTCTGATTTTTATTAAAATTCTGTCCTGGGGCAACAGTTCAAGGGAGTGTCGGATGGGAGGAGGTGAAGGGGAGATGAGTGACATTTATCCAGCATGTTCGAACAGGCCTTAAGAAGCCTGCAGCATTTTCTTTTGGTCAGATTGTCTTCGGCACTTGCGGTGTTTTGAATTCTGGAGATGCAGTTCCTTTAACAAGTCAGAGAGGGGTACATTATCACTGAGAAACACTGTCGTAGACTAATGGTTCTGCTTGTCTTGTTGTTATTTTCACTGACAGGCACTTTGCACTTAATTACTCATTAAAATTGTGCAGGAATTGAGAGGTTCAATTAATGACACTAGAGACTGAGCATTTTATACTTTATGACAGAATGCAATTAAATTAGAATAGTTATCAAAGGGAAAAAAAATGTACTTGAAGTGCTGAAACTCCAATGGCTGGATTTTGAAAGCAATTGTAAATCCCAGTAATTTTCACAGCATGCATTTTTTAACATCAGACCTCGAATGCTGCTGTTGCCCAATTGGTGTCAAAGCACAATTCCAGACAGAAGGTATTTTATACAGGTGTTTATCTTAATGGCACATTATGGTAAAACGCTTTGGACGATGGTGGTCACGGGCGGGATTCTCCGACCCCCACCGGGTCGGAGAATCTCCGGGGAGGTGGCATGAATTCCGCCCCGCCGCCCCGTCGCCGGCTGCCGTATTCTCCAGCGCCATTTTTCGGGCGGAGGCGGGATTCACGCCATGCGGGTTGGGGGCTGTTGGCAGCGGACCTCCGGCAATTATCCGGGCCCCGATGGGCTGAGCGGCCGTCCGTTTGTGGCCAGTCCTGCCGGCATGGGTTACGCATCGTCCCACACGGCGGGACCTGCCAGGTAAGTCGGCGGGGACGGTCCTCGGGGGGGCCCAGGGGGATCCGACCACGGAGGGGTCCCACGGTGGCCTGACCCATGATCGGGGCTCACTGATCTGTGGGCTATCCTGTTGCGTGGGGCCACCTCTTCCTTCCACGCCGGTCCTTGTGCTTCTCCGCCATGGCCAGCGCGGAGAGGAGAACCCCCTGGGCATGCGGCAAAATACGCCGGCAGTTCCGCACATGCGTGAGATCATGCCGACCCTTTGGCACATGCGCGAACCCGCGCAGTCCCTTCGGTGCCGGCTCGAGCACCGCCAACCACGCCGGTGTCCACCTAGCCCCCGAGACAGGTGAGAATTCCGCACTTTCGGGGGCTGTTGACGCCGGAATGGTTGGCGCCGGTTGTTCCGCCAGCGTGGGGACTTAGACCCCCAGAAGGGAGAATCCAGCAGCATATCTCCATCCAAATAAGCTTCTGTGATTTGATCAGCAAAGTATTTAATTATTCAGATCTTTTTTTTTACAGCAATTGTATAGGGCATTGGTGAGGCCACACCCGGTGTATTGTGTGCATTTTGGTGTCCTTATATGAGGAAGGATGTTCTTGCTATGGAGGGAGTGCAGCAAAGGTTTACAAGACTGATTCCTGGGATGGCGGGACTGTCATATGAAGAGAGACTAAATTGGTTAGGATTATATTCATGGGAGTTTAGAAGAGCGAGAGGGGATCTATTAGAAACTGACACAATTCTAACAGGATTAGACAGGGTAACAGAAAGAATATTCCCAATGGTGGGGGAGTCCAGAACTAGAGGTCATAGTTTGAGGATAAGGGGTAAACCATATGGGACTGAGGTGGGGAGAAATTTCTTGCTCCAGAGAGTGGTGAATCTGGAATTCACTACCGCAGAAAGTAGTTGAGGTCAAAATGTTGTGTAATTTCAAGAAGGAATTAGATGTGGCTCTTGGGGCTAAAGGGATCAAGGGACATGGGGGAAGGCAGCATCAGGGTATTGAACTTGATGATCGAAGGGCCGGATTACCTCCTCCTGCTTCTATTTTCTATGTTTATGTTTCAAGCTGAAATGTTAACTCTGTTTCGCTCTTCACAGATGATGCCTGGCCTGCTGATTATTTTTCACCTTTTCTGTCTATTCCTTCATATCATTGTGTTGCCATTTGCACTGGCAATAATGATAAATATCTATTTTAAAATCAAGAAAAATGATAAAAATATATTGAAATATCTTTCCTACAATCAGCTGCATTCACTTTGCCTATTCAGTGTTTGGTATATGTTTCTTGTTTATTTTTCTAGTGGGCATCGCTGGCAAGGCAAGCATTTATTGTCCATTCTAATTGCCCTTTGAGAAGGTGGTGGTGAGCTTGAACTCTGATGGGTATAAGTGCACCCACAGTGCTGTTAGGAAGGGAGTTCCAGGTTTTTGATCCAACAAAGGAATAGCAAGTCAGTTTGATGTGTGCCTTGCAGAGAAACTTGCAATAGGTTCTGATCTTGTCCTTCTCGACCTCGGATCCAGGTGGTCGAGGTCACAGGTTTGGAAAATACAGGAAAGCTGCTGCAGTGCATCACATTTATAGCTTTAGAACAAGCTGTTCCTGATTATTTCAAGGACTGAATCTGTTTGAAAACTCAACAATGCTGCAACAAATCATCTTTAATAGTTATGATAAACAAACTGTGTTTCAGGCGCCTTGGGCTGGATTATTTTCTATAATCTAGCCCAAAATATGGAGCATTGGAGAATGCAGTCAATTCAGGTTTATTACTGCTTCATGATCCCAGATTCAATGGCTCCATTTGGGCTGCAGCTGACGCCTATTTCATGGATATACCAAGGGGGTGAGTGGAGGAGGGATGGAGGGGATGAGTGGTAGAGTTTACGCACTTTTCTCCCATATACTTTAGTTGGGGATGTTTTCCAGGTCTGCTATGTGATGACGGTAGGCCCAGTTAGTACCTTCAATGCCCTTTAACTCAGGAAGTGAAAGGAAACGACTTGCACAGGTGTTCTCTCTTTCCATATCGACCCCATTTACTTAACCATTTCGCCCTCACGTACAGGGTGCGACCCCTCAATCTTTGAGGCCATTATGATTGGCAGTGGCAACCTCGCGTGCAATGGCAAGAAACATGCCAGAATTGCATCATTGATGTTCAATGATACCCAAAGCATTGGGGAGGAATCCCAGGGATGGATGGATTTCTGCCTTCCTCATTATTCTGCCCTGTGGAAGCTAGCCCCGTGGATCAATAATATATCTTTACTGATACAATGAGCTATATTGTCCATAACTCCTTGGCACCTCGGCTCCCTCTAAAATTAGCCATCATGTGGAGATGCCGGCGTTGGACTGGGGTGAGCACAGTAAGAAGTCTTACAACACCAGGTTAAAGTCCAACAGGTTTGTTTCATACGCTAGCTTTCGGAGCACTGCTCCATTCACCTGAGGAAGGGGCAGTGCTCCGAAAGCTAGTGTTTGAAACAAACCTATTGGACTTTAACCTGGTGTCGTAAGACTTCTTACTAAAATTAGCAGCACCGTATCCAACTGCACTGCACTGCAAATGCTTGGCTTCCAGTGAAAGTGAGTGCCATCTGGTGTTTACTTGAGAGCCTGTGCACAACACGGTATACACGTGCTCCAACTAGCAGAGGGAATAAAAAGTGCCAGATGTTTAGAGAAAATGTTCAGCCAGGTGTATCCTGGATGTGATCATTCAATCTTTTTCTGCACTGGCTGGCCAACCTCTGGGCATCATTTGCACTGACCGCCGCTGCCACAGCTCCCAAGACAGATTTGTGATGGTGCTGTCCTCCTGTAGCCACAGCTGGAACAATGGACATTACAACAGGCCTCCACGGTGTCCAGCAAGCGCTGAACAGAGGCAGCACCCATCTTCAGTTTGGTGTCATCACTTCAATGGAGCTGTCTTGTGCTGCAAACATTAAAAACTGTTTGCGCTGTGGCCAGTGTCTGGAGTGAGGAAGCAGTGAGATAACATCAGGGCTCGCAAACTGGGGCCGCCTGCTTGTGATCCGGTGATTTCACATCAATGCATAATTACTGAAGTAATTATGGGACGATATGGCGCAGAAGGCCGCCATTGTGGCCGACGGGAAAATTGCCGATATCCACGCCTGGTACTGCACTTAGTACAATTCAGGGACAATTTGCCAATCATGTCACATAAACAGTTAGCAAAGGCTCACCCTCAAAGCCATTACGCACAGAAGGAGGCCTGTCAGCCCATCAAGGCAAGACTGACTCTTTGTAGAGCAATTCAGTCAGTCCTATTCCGCCGCCCACCCCCCCCCCCCCCCCCCCCCCCCCCCACACAAACACACACTCTGCAAGTCTTTTTCTCCTCAGTCCCCATCACTCCTTCCTGCAATCTCGAAGGCACTGAATTTCAGGCCATTACTACTTGCTCCATGAGAAAGCTCTTCCTCGCATACTCCCTACATCTCTTGCCCATGTTAAAGTTTCTCTGGGTCCTTTTATCATCAGCTACCTTATTTAAATTGTCACAATTGTGCCAAATCTTCCCTCAATCTCCTTTGATCCAAGGAGAACAGCCAACCTAACTCTGTAGCTAAAATCCCTCATCACTGGATACTTTCCAGGGGAATTACTATACCCTCTCAAGTGCCCTCACATGCTTTCTAAATTGTGGTGACCAGAACTGGACGCATTACACCATTTGTGGCCTAACCAGAGCTTTACAAAACTTGGTGAAAGGGATTGGCATTAAGAAGCATATTAAAGAAGAAGTGAGAAAGACAGGGAGATGGGAAAGCTTGGGGAGGGATTTTTCAAAATTCATTTACAGGACTTGGGCATTGCTGGCTGGTCCACCATTTATTGTTCATCCCTAATTACTCTTGAGAAGGTGGTGGCGAGCTGCCTTCTTGAAGACCTTCAGTCCATATGGTGTAGATACAGCCACAATGCTGTTAGGGAGGGAGTTCAAGGACTTTGACCCAGCAACAGTGAAAAGAGATATATTTCCTAGTCAGAATGGTGTTTGAGTTGGAGAGGAACTTCCAAGCGGTAGTGTTCCCCGGTGTCTGCTGCCCTTGTCCTTCAAGATGGTAGTGGTTATGGGTTTGGAAGGTGTTGACTAAGGAGCGTTTGTGAGTTCTTGCAGTGCATCTTATGGATGGTGTACATGGTTGCTACTGTGCATCGGTGATGAAGGGAGTGAATGTTTCTATAAAGGGTGCCAATCAAGCAGACTGTTTTGTATTGGAAGATATCGAGCTTCTTGAGTGTTGTTGGAGCTGCACTCATCAAGGCAAATGGGGAGTTTGCTATCACACCCCTGACAAGGTAATCACTTTCACCTCACCTCTGGCATTCACCTCTTTTGTCCATGTTTGATTCAAGGCTGTAAATGAGGTCAGGAGCTGACACACCTTGGCAGAACCCAACCCTACCGTGGGCAGCACGGTAGTATAGTGGTTAGCACAAATGCTTCACAGCTCCAGGGTCGCCGGTTCGAATCCCGGCTTCGGTCACTGTCTGTGTGGAGTCTGCACGTTCTCTCCATGTGTGCGTGGGTTTCCTCCGGGTGCTCCGGTTTCCTCCCACAGTCCAAAGATGTGCAGGTTAGGTGAATTGGCCAGGCTAAATTGCCCTCAGGGTCCAAATTGCCCTTAGTGTTAGGTGGGGTTACTGGGTTATGGGGATAGGGTGGAGGTATGGGCTTGGGTAGGGTGCTCTTTCCAAGAGCCGGTGCAGACTCGATGGGCCGAATGGCCTCCTTCTGCACTGTAAATTCTATGAATCTATGAATGAACCCAAACTGCGTGTCAGTGAGCAGACTATTGTTAAGCAAATGCTGCTTGATAACGCTGTTGCTGATTCCTTGCATCGTTTTACTGATGACTGAGAATAATGTGGTGGGGTGGCAATTGGCTGTCTTGGATTTGTCCTTTTTGTGCCGAGGACATAGCTGGCCAATTTTCCACAATGCCAGAGTTTAGGGGCAAGATGTTTGAGGTACAATTGTTGATGGTGGAGCAAAGAAAATCGTGGATACACAGGAATCCAGAATTGGAAGAATTGAGTGAAATCAACAGCTGAAAATATTTACAGGGACAGTGAGTGGTGAGACCATTGTGGGATTACCAATGGATGTCCCACAAGAATTCACACAATTAAATGTGGGACAGTACAAACAGCTATATATTCCTACCAGATGCAAGTTGGAGAGACATAAAAATCAGAGTAGCAGGCCACAGATGAACCTAGAATTCTTGGTTTAATAATTCTCAAAAGATGATGTTGAAACGTGCTATAAAATTGTACATCACTTTAGTTTTCCATGAGATTAAATATCGAGGTGAAGGTTTTGTTTAAAAGGAAAATAATCTTCAAAATCATAACTCCAGGTGCCGCTATTGATGTGTGTGCTAGATAAATATTTAAAGAGCTTGACAGTTTTTTCAGCCAGTATGCATAGGTTTTTGTGCTCGATGTCATATAGAGAAATTTTATGAAAGACTCTACTGTGGCTCTTAATAGTTTTTTCTGAATGTCTTATTATTCAGCAGAGGCTGTTTAATTTGAAGCAGTCTTGTTGTCAGATGCTTGCACTGAGAGTACTAGTGACGCTTTATGACTGAAGGATCTGAACAGAGCTTTTGGGTGGCTGAATTTGGCAGAGATCGCCCTGCTTGTTAGCAAATTGAAGCATTGTATTGAAGTATATTTAGCCTGTTTTGCACAGTCTGCTTTCTGAACTCTGCAAAAATTTAACTCCCTTTGTTATTATCTCTTGCATGTATTGTAATGCTCACATTCAGCATTTAAGGTTTGTCAGACGTGCAGTAAATTCTGAACTACAGTAAACATCAAACATTTCAATAAGCTGACAGAATTATGATTGTTAAGCTTAAATTCAGGGTTGTTCTCTCGTTTTCAGAAATAATTTAACCCTGAAATATAATTATCTATATTTTGTCATGCTCCAGCTTAAACTTTATTTTGCCCCTATTAGCAAGGGAAGGTACAAGAGAAATATCATTGGTACAGGCAGAAGCTTTTCCATTTTTGGTAGATTATTCGATATAATTATGGACAATTCGCAAGAGGGAGAGCAATTATTGTCACAGATTTTTAAAAATATAATAATTAAGCACAGTGATGATCCTCTCAAGATGATCACCTGAATAATAGGCTAGTTTGAAGAAGTTTTGTCACATTGGTAGGGCCTGAAAATGGGCGTGGGTATCACAATGCATGATCCACACCATTGCTTGCAATGCAGAACGTATGTGGCTAAGTATTAATTTGCCTGATAGCTGCTGCTGTTGAGTACTTGCTTGCCTCAGTGGAGGGAGGTGGGGGGGGGGGGGGGGGGATCCATGTTTTTGCAACATGAGCAGCACTTAACGCCAACCTGCACCTCTTAAAGGGGAGGTGCATTCTGGCTTGGAATGGTTGCTGGAGATGATTGTAGAAGAGGGAGTTAGCAAGAAGAACATTGAAATGTGGGCAACAGGACAGAGAGTGGGTTCCAAGGTTCTCAGAATCTACTTGGAATGTCTTGATGGAGAACATTATCAGGGGTAGACAAAAATGTGGGGTACAGTCAGATCAGCCCATGATCTTATTGAATGGTGGAGCAGTCCCAAAGGACCGAGTGGCCTACTCCTGCTCTTAATGTATATGTTCATATGAAATGCTCTCGCACGTATCCCATCGTCAGGATTTATATTCAACCAAGTGCCGTCATGGTTTGAGCCACCAGGAGAAACTGGTGGGTTGCAACTGAGTGACCAAGGCTATCCTTTGATGACTACAGGATGATGATTCTGGTGTTGTGGTAACGTGGCCCGTTTAAAGGGCGATCTTTGACAGGCTATGTGACCCCACTTCGGGCCTATCGTTTTGGAGGACTTGATCCCCGATCAATGATGAAAAACCATTCAACCCTGGGAGCAGGGGCCTGTGATGTATGTAAGAAATTAGTATATAAATTCTATTTTATCGCTGTTGCAGGAATGTTTTTAAAAACCTGAATTCAGGTATATATTCTGGTGCAGTAATATTATTAAATAATCTAGGTTAAGGTTTCCAGAGAATCGGGTGGAGAATCCCTGTTTACGACCGAATCGGGGACGGCACCTGTTTTCCAATGTTCCGATTCCTCCAGACCTGCGTCATCGAGGAGTTCGCTGCACGCCACTCGGACAGCCTCAGGATGTTACCTGAAGGCCCCCCCCAAAGCTCCGCCCCCGATTGGCAAAGTTCCCGATGGCGTGGGACACATGTGATCTCAGTTTTCGGGAACCCAGCGTGGCGGCTGAGAACTGTCTCTAGTGGTGCCACAGTTGGGGGTGGGTGGGGGAACCGTGCTGCTGGCTGGGGGGGCTTCGGCGAGGGCTGGGGGGTCTGGTAGGGGGTGGCCTGGGGTTGGCGAAGGGGTGTCCATGGGGGTACTATCTGGCAGCTCATCGCCATGCACATGCGTGGCCATGGACCCGGGAATTCTCCAAGCGCTTATATCAGGAAGGTTGTGCATTTTACGTGGCACAGCTGCTAGCCCTTCACTGATTGGAGCATCGGTGCTGGGGCCTCACTGATTTTTTTCGGACTTCCTCCGGACATAGCCTCAAAATTGGAGAATTCAGCACAAGGAATCTGCAGGCTGTTTTCTGACAGGCTCTCTCTTCAAACAGTATTTCCAATAAATCTCTATTCATATGTACAGCAACTGTCCCTGTGTTTGCTAACTTTAGTTATAAGTGGCTTTTGACCTGTGATAGGCTTTGCTTAATTGAAGATAGAGAATGTATCAGTGAGAAGTTAAAGTGTTTCCTTTTATTGTTAAGAATTGTTTAATTGTTACTTGTAAGCCATTTTCTGTGATGTTAATGTATTTAATTCTGTTTTAATGATAAGCTTGTTTTAATATATTGTTCCTAAATTGTCAGTGGAATCATTCCTGGAGCAAAGTATCCTTGCTCACAGTTTTACAAATTAAAAAAAAAGTGTTTGGGGCTTTTGTCTGGTATCCTAACAAATGTTAGGGTTTGGTCCGGGAACATAACAGGTTCGGGCAGTGTGGACCCAGGGGCCAGGGAGTAAAGACCTGTATGAGATACCTCTGTGCCTGTATATAGTTAGAGCAAATTGTTGTTTCCGGTAAACCTCTGTGTTATACATGAAGTCTCCTCAGTGATACCTCGCGCTATTACAGTAGCAACAAGAGTAAATTGGATAGTGATTGCAAGATTTGAAATTTGTGGGGGAAGGGGTTGCATTGAAAATCTCTAAGAAATGGAAAAGATGAAGTCAGCAGAAAAACAGTGAGTTAAAAACAATGCCTATGAGAGGGAAAATCGATCCATTCGACCTGGGGGCTGAAGACTGGAGCCAATAAATCGAGCGGCTTCTGTATTTCTTTTTACCACCAATGAGGTCACAGGTGAAAATAAGCAAAAAGCCATTTTGTTAACCATTTCCTGGCCCCAGACCTGCAACCTAATTCAGAATTTACCATCCCCAGAGGCCCCAGACACTTCATCGTTTGACCACTTCAACCCCAGACTCTCCATTATACTGCAGCACTGTAAGTTTAATTTAGCCAACAGGGACCCAAGGGAGAACATTTCAGCTTTTGTTGCCAGACTTTGCCAAATGGCTGAACACTGCAAATTTGGCTCGGCATTAAGTGTCATGCTACGTGACTGCCTGGTATGTGGCAGCAACAATATCAATGTGGAAAGGAAATTGATAGCGGCAACAAAAATTACCCTGGACAAGTGATAGAAATAATACAAGCCACTGAATGCGAAGAGAAGGGCGCTTCTGAGCTGCAGTGCGTGCAAGAAGATGAGGTAAATTAACTTTGGAATGGAATGGCTGTTGGCGAATGCCCCAAGTGATAGGCACAGAGGAGGCTGAACACAGATCCCAGGAGCAGTATCTTGGTCAGAGGAAAGGAAGAAAAGCAGGCCGTCAGCCCAGGAATTCTGAAGAATGTTACAGATGCGGGGGAGACCATCCCCAAGTAATGTGCCATTTCAGACATTTTAAGTGCTTCAAGTACAATAGGAAGGGCCACAGTCAGGCACGTTGCTGTGTCAGACACAGGACACCCAGTTTTTTTAAAATTCTCAACGACTCCATTGCATAAAGGAGAGAAAAACCATGAAGAGGAATCTGAGATTTACAGGTTAAATATGATTAAAGTAAGCAAGATGTTTCGCATAGAAATTGTTCTTGTGGTCAACAGGTGCCCTTTGAGAATGGAAGTCGACACAAGGGCATCAGCCACAGTGGTGGGTGAAAAAACTTCGAAGTACCTTCAAGGAGGAGTCCAGCCCTTGAGCCTAAGTAGCAATACTGCAAAGTTGGCAACGTATACAGGGGAAACCTCGAAGAATTTGGGTACCATGAAAACACCGGTGTCGTATCACAAAGAGTCAGCTCGATTATCCATGATCATTGTGGAAGGACAATGGCTGAGCCTCATGGGGTGAGATTGGCTGTGTCAGATAAAGTTAAACTGGATAGAAATTTTCAGGATATCAGACAGTATTTTTCAAGAAGTCCTGTGCAAGTAAGAAGATATGTTTCAAAATGAGCTTGGTCGAATGTGAGCAGTAAAGGCAAAAATTTACACAAATCCTGAATCTACACCACAATTCTTTAGATTTAGAGGTGTCCCATTATGTTCTACACCAAAACATCATTGACACGTTTGGAAGAACTAGGGATCATAAAATTGGTACAATTCTCTGAATGGGTGTCCACTACTGTTTCTGTCTTAAAACCTGACTGCTCTGTCAGACCTGCCGTGACTACAAACTCACTATTAGCCAAGCAGCCCAACTTAGCAAGTGCCTGATCTCTTCGTTGAAAGATCTCTATGCAAAGTTGGCAGGGGGGACTCACATATACAAAGTTGGACTTAAGTCTTATTTACTTGTCTTAAGTCTTATTAAGTTGGACTTAAGTCTTATGAAGTGCTTATTTACAACTGCAGCTGGACGAGGACTCGAGGAAATTCATGACCATTAATGTGCACAAAGGACTTTTCCAATATACGAGGTTGCCTTTTGGGATTTGATCAACTTGTGCAATATTTCAGTGGATGATGGTGAACCTGTTACAAGGAATCCCCAAAGCCGTGGTGTACTTAGGTGACATCTTAGTGATGGGGAGTTCACACGAAGAGCATCTGACCAACTTGGAAAAAGTCCTTAAAAGGTTCAGAGACACTGGCATCAGACTAAAAAGAGAAAAATGCAAATTTCAAGCCAGCAAGGTCACATATTTGGGACTTAAGGTGGACTCAAAAGGCCTGCACCCTTTAGAGAACAAGGTAAAGCCACCAAGGAAATCCCTGCGCCAAAGAATGTCGCAGAATTGAAATTATTTATTTACATGGTAAATGACGATGCTGATTCATACCTAATTTGGCAACTACGTTGGTGCCTCCACACTTCCTTTTCAAAAAACATCAACACTGGTATTGGAAGGACCCACAAAAGCAAGCTTTCAATCAAATCAAAAATACCCGACAGTCGTCCAGCTTGTTGGTCCACTTCGACCCACGCAATAATTTTGACCTTGAGGTATTGAGGATGTCCTGTCCCACAGGATGGAGTATTGCACTGACAGGCCCATTGCCTTTGCCTTCCGAACACTCACCAATGCAGAATGAAAGAATACACAAATTGAAAAAGGAGGCCTAGTTGTGATATACAGCATAAATAATCCCAGCCGTATGGTACGGCAGCCAGTTCACTCTTGTAACTGACCACAAGCCACTTTGACCTTAAAGGAGTGGGGGACGATAGGGAGACAACTCCAAAACCTGGGGCCTAGATGACTGAAGACATGGCCATCAGTGGTGGGACAAATGAAAGGTTGCTGCATGAGGCCAGGATTAGAGGAACCAGTGGGTTCGGTGCACCTTTCTGATTATTCGTTGTACTTGAAGTGTTTGGATCATTCCTGACCAATTTCATAATAAGGCGTTAAAAAATACAATTTTTAAAAAAGGTGCCAACTTCATGAAGTAATGACATTGCATCATGATACATTTCAGGAGATATGTGATAGTGAGTGGGGTGTTAGAGGGGACACTAATGGTGCTAGTCAATGTATATGCACTGAATTGGGACACTGTGGGTTTGTAAAGGGGCTATCGGGAGCGATCTCGGACTTAGACATGCACCAGCTGATCACGGGTGGGGATTTTAATTGTGTGCTGGAACCAAAGGTGGACAGATCAAGCCCCAAGTCAATGGGAAAGTTGAGGGTTTGGGAGGGTTTATGGAACGAATGGGGATGGTTGACCTGTGGAGATTCAGGAACCTGGGGGAAAGGAGTACTCCTTCTCACACATGTATAAGGTGTACTCTAGGATTGATTTCTTTGTGGTGAGTTGAGCGGTGTTGATGGAGGTGGTGGGTTTGGGGCATGTTGGAGTTGTGATTTCAGATCGTGCATCACATTAGCTGGAGGTGAGGCTTAGCTCAGGGCAAGTGCAGAGGCCGGGGTGGAGGCTAGATTCGGGTCTTCTGGCAGATAAGGGGTTTTGTGAAAACGTGAGGTTGCTGATTGGGGATTACGGGAGGTTAATCAGAACGGGGAGATGCCGACATCCACGTTCTGGGAGGCATTGAAGACGGTGGTCCGAGGGAAGATTATCTTTTTCAAGGCGCGCAGGGACAGGAGGAGGGAGGAGCATGGGCGGCTGCTGGACGGGATAGTCGAGGTGAACAGGAGATAATTGGCACTCCTACTAAAGAGCTGCTGGTGGAGAGGAAGAGGTTGCAGGGGCAGTTTGATAGGTTGACGATGGCAAAGGTGGTGGGGCAGTTACGAAGGCTGGCGGGGAGGTGCAATATGAGTATGGAGAGAAGACATGCCTTAGGCTGGCCCACCAGCTGTGGAGGCTGGCGGTATCGAGGGAAATTCTAAGGGTGCGGACAGAGAAGGGGAGGTGGTATCAGAGCCTGCAGAATAAACAAGGTGTTCAGGGGGTATTATGAGGAGCTGTACAGGGCCGAGCCAGATGGAGGGGAAGGGGAATATGGAACAGTTTCTGTATGGATTGGGGTTTCCCACGTTGGAGGAAGGAAGGAGGTAGACATTGGAGGAGCCGCTGGGGCTGAGGGAGGTGATCGACAGTATCAGGGGTTTGAAGTCAGGGAAGGCCCCAGGACTGGACAGCTTCCAGGCGGAGTTTTGTAAGGCGTTTATGGCAGTGTTGGCACCACATTTGTTGGGGATATTTAGTGAGGTGCTGGAGAAGAGGGAGCTGCCAGAGACGTTGATACAGGCGTCGATCATGCTAATCCGGAAGGAGGGGAAGGAGCCGTTGGAGTGTGAGATGTATAGGTCCACTTCATTGTTAAATATGGAGGTGAAAGTGCTGGTGAAGTTGTTGGCAGAGAGGATGGAGGAATGTGTGGCAGGGGTGGTCCATGAGGATCAAGCAGGGTTTGTAAAGGGCTGGCAGCTCTCTAGCAACATCAGGAGGGCTTATAAATGTGGTTATGACTCAGGGGAAGGGGCGGGTGCCAGAGTTTATTGTTTCTATGGATGTGGAGAAGGCTTTCGATCGGATGGAGTGGAGGTATTTATTTGAAATTTTGGGTAGATTTGGGTTTGGCTCCAAGTTTGTGGCTTGGGTGCATCTGTTATGTTGCATCTGTTATGCAAGTGGAAGTACAAATGAGATGAGTTCACAGAGTTTTGGACTGCACAGGGGAATGAGACAGGGGTGTCCGAAGTCGCCGTTGTTGTTCGCGTTGGCGATATGGCCCTTGGCAATGGCCCTTAGGGAGTCGGTGGAGTGGTCGGGGATTGTGAGGGGGAGCAGGGAGCACCGGATGTCGTTGTACACGGACAACCTACTGTTGTTTGTGTCGGACCTGCTGAAGAGTATGGGCAGGATCATGAGAATATTGGAGAGGTTTGGGGCCTTTTCCGGGTGTAAGTTAAATGTCAGGAAGAGTGAGGTGCTTCCGGTGAATGCATTGGGACAGGGCGCCAACTTGGAAGTGTTGCTATTCAAGGTAGCTCGGGAAAAGTTTAGGTATTCGGAGATTCAGATGATGAGGGAATGGGCCAGATGCACAAGTGGAACTTGACATCGTTGGTGGAAGAATGTAGGGGAGTTGTTAAGAGGTGGGAAACATCCCACCTGACACTGGCAGGGAGGGTGCAGGTGGTAAAGGTGAATGTGCTGCCAACGTTCCTGTTTGTTTTCCACACCCTCCCGATATTTGTCCCTCGGCCTTCCTCCGGAAGTTGGAGACAGTGGGCGGAATTCTCTGCCCCACTGCAGCAGATTTCTGGTGCGGCGTGCCCCCGGGATTCTCCGTCTCGCCAGCCGGCCAATGGGGTTTCTCATTGTGGGCAGCCCCATGCCGTTGGGAAATCACCAGGCTGCCGGCGCAACAGAGAATCCCGACAATGGAAAACACAGCCCAGTGATTTTGGAGTTCATATGGGCTGGGAAGGTGCCAAGGATAAAGAGAGCTCTGTTATAGAGGCAGAGACAGAAAGGTGGGTTGGCATTACCGAACCTGGTACAATATTATTGTGCGGCGAATGTGGGGAAGGTGAGGCGATGGGGTGGTTGGAGAGAGGTGGGGCAGAGTGAGTCAGAATGGAGAAGGAGTCCTGGGGATCCAGTCTGAGGGCGATACTGATGGCTCCGCTGCCATTAGCTCCGAGGAAGTATACGGGGAGCCCAGTGGTACAGTCGTCGGTCAGTGTGTGGAATCAGCTGTGGAGACATTTTAGGTTGGAGGGGATGTGGGTGTTGATGCCACTGAGTATAAGCCAGGGTAATGGCTGGAGAGGGTGAGGGACATGTTCTTGGAAGGGAAGTTTGCAGGTCTGGACAAGTTGCGGGAGAGGAGAGGGGATAAAAAGGGGGAAAATTGTACATACTGTGGGCTGTGATTTTGTGGAGTGTGTTTTTATATGTTGCTGTTTTTTACACATGTTTGGAATAAAGTACATTTTTAAAAATGACACATTTCAGTTGAATTTGAACCATATTCTACCTCTTAAACAAATACAGGATTTATCAAAACCATTTTCATATAAGTGTCCTTTTAAGGTGCGAGACAGTGTTCGAATCTTTCATTGAATTGTAAGGGTCAATTTTAAATGGCCCACACAACAGAAATGAAGAGGTGACAGAAATGAAATGATAGTACAAGAATTATCTTTGTGCAACCAGGAGGGCTCTTCCAAGAAACACATCCATAGCGTGCTTCTTCCCTTTGATCTACTGACCAGCTTGGCCTCCGCACCACCCACTATTCCATTGGCACAGAGCCCATGAGCTGTCCCAGGATGCTCACACAGGGTGTGCAGCTCACCATCGGTTTGCTCCTGAGGCACAGTCCTCGAAATATACCAGGCATCATGCCAAGAGGAACAGGTGGGTGTCGCCCCCCCTCCTGCCCATCCATCCCACTGAGTTAACCTTTGGCCTCTATTGCTGATGCTCAGTTATTTATCACCCACACACACAGAGCTGCCGTGTTAACTCTGAAGCACTGTTCTTGACTTTTACAGACGTACTCATTTGTGGTTTTTCATTTTCTAAAGTGCTGTCTGTTTCGGCTACCTTTTCAACTTGTTTATTTTCCACACGGCAAAGGAACTTTACTCCCACACGGCATGACCTCAGCTAGTAATTTCATTCCAGTTTAGTGTTCATGTAAGCACAGTTCTAACTTCTGAATATTTTCACTCGCTTTGTGGGCGTTCTCGCTTCACTTCTTAGATTTATCTTGCGAATGACTTTCAATGACAGCAGCTTTCTTGAATTACTGTAGTGCAGTGATGATTTTCACACAAAAGAAACAATATGGGATTATATGATTAACATTTTTTTTCGAAATTATCATGGAACATTGAAAAATTTATTAATTGAACAGTTTGCAAGCTATGGGGAAAGAGGGGACATTTCTGGTATTGAAAGATTTTTGGACCCAGAGGGAATCAAGGAATATAAGGATTTAGCAGGAAAGTGGTGTTGAGGCCAAGAATCAGCCATGATTTAATTGAGTGGTGGAGCAAACTTAAGGGACTAAATGGCCCCACTCTTGCCTCTATTTCTGACGACCTTATGTTCTTGCCGGAAGAGCATCGGAGTTTGTTGAAATATATCTGCGGTAACTTGAGATCACAAAGTAGGTAGTAAAATGCATCATTTCAAAGAAGGAACTTTGAAATGTAAATAAATAACGAAGTTTGACAACAACAGTAACTCAGCTGAACAGTAACAGTAATAACTGTTAAAACCGGACCACTAGTAAAATAGGTCTCGCTTACTGGTCACCCTTTTACAGACTGAAAAACTTTCCAAAACCCACTCATGCTCAAAACCTTCATCAGATGCCAGAGAAAAGCAATTATGTAGGAGAAAGGTTTATAAGAAAACTCTATAGTCAAAGTGACATCCTTTAAACTTCTCCCACCTTAAATTCCAATCCCCCTGTCAGGACAGAAGTAGAATGAAATCAATGTCTTAACTATACAAAAGTCGGGGCGGCACGGTGGTGCAGTGGTTAGCACTGTTGCCTTACGGCGCCGAGGTCCCAGATTTGATCCCATGGGTCACTGTCCGTGTGGAGTTTGCACACTCTCCCCATGTCTATGTGGGTCTCACTCCCACAACCTAAAGACGTGCAGGGTAGGTGGATTGCCCACGCTTAATTGGGATTGCCCCTTATTGGAAAAATTTTAATAAAAAGAAAACTATCCGAAAGTCTGTCAGGGAGCTTTGAAATTGCGTTGCGACCAACACAATACCACTGGTGAATGTTGCAGCAGATGATCTGGAATCATAGGTGAAGAAGGTAGATTCCGACTGTGAACATGAATGTTTCTTCCCCCCCCCCCCCCACTAACTGGCAACCCCCCCCACTAACTGGCAAACCCCCCCCACTAACTGGCAAACCTGGAAACACAAGAACCACTTCCTAGTGAACATCCACAGTGTCATTACCTTCTGCAACGTTTTCTGTAGCAGTTGCTGACTCTGAAACTCTGAGACCTTTCCTGATTCTGAATCATAATGTAAACAGATATGTTCTTGGTGTCTGAGAATTGCTCATCCGTGTTGCAGTCTCACAACCCAAGATACTGGACCACTTTGTTTTAAAATTATTCCTGGTTACCACCTCTGGTTGCTACCAAAATCTCTGATGTAAACCTGATAGTCCTGTTTGAACTGTCTCTCTGGTAAAGTAGTCGTGTCCCTCCTGCTTCTCTTGTCTCCTGCTCACTTTTCCTGTGAGATCTGGATGAAGCAGATCCAGATGAGACTTTGACCATCTACCTAGCAACAGTTCCACTGGAGAGAGCCTGGTTATGGACTGTAGCATGCTATGATACTGGAATAAAAGACTTAAGAGCTATCTCATAATATCACCTGCCGTTCTCTCCAATCCCTCCTTCCAAGTTTGAACATCTCGCTCTGTCAAACCATCTGAAGCTAGATGAAAGCGTGCAGTACGTGTATGGCGGAAACCATTTTTTGCATGAATTCTTGAAGAATTCACTTGTAAATGTAGTGCACTCATATGAATCAAACAAATCCCGTTGACCAGAAGTTGCAAACATTTGATGTACTTCTCAATTGTCACAGGAACTGTAATATTACACATTGAAATGTGCTTCCAACCTTTTCAAATGCATATCTACGACAACCGAAAACAGGTGGTTCATGAAAAATCCTGCAAAGTTGACATGCAGCCTGGACCAGGGCCCAGCAGGCCAAGCCCAAAGATGAAGTTCTGCTGGTGGTGCCATTTTCTGCTTCATCTGACATGCTGAAAAGGATTTCCCCTTGTTCTACAAGTCCAGGTCAACATTAGGCCACCAAACATATGACCTGGTTAGAGTATTCATTCTAGAAGCACATGGATAAGCCTTATGAATTTAATCCATGACTTGTGAATGACCAGGGGGTTGGAACATCCACTCTTGACCCCCACAGTTTGCATCCATCCTGTACACTCAGACTAATCCCTAGACTTCATTTAAGGTTCTAACTCATCATCTTCTTTGATAGTTGGCCACCCTTGCATTAGACACCTTTTAACTTGCGACAGAATTAAATCTCTGTCCATCCGCTGCTTAATCTGGCTTGAAGGGCCAGATGGCTTACTCCTGCTCCTAGTTCTTATGTTCTAGTCTGCTTCGCCCTTCCCGGAAAATGTGCATGTCCCTCGTATAAGAAAATTGTCTCAGGAGGACACAATATCTTGCATTGCAAATCCGGTAATGGGAGATGACTCAACACATCTGCACTAGCGTTGTATTCCCCTGCTCTGTACATGATATTGCACTAATAAGCTGACAATGTAAGCACCCAATGCTGTATTCTTGCTGAGGCTGTGATAAAGGTACAGTGGAGACAACACTGTAGACTGGTCTGACAACTACTTTTCATAATAGTTTACCCAGCCCGAAAATCACCTGAGCTCTCTCACATTCCTGGGCTCCAGAGCTTACTTAGTGGCTTGCATTTTCCCTTCCACAGGAGATGAGCCTTGTCCAGAGATTCTGTGGCCTAGAGAACTGCACTTGCTCCTCTTGATATGCAGTCCCACCACTGAAAATATTTTAAAAATCTGGATACAGATTGCTGAGGTGCTCCTTCTTAGTATTCCCTGTAATTAAAATGTCATCCAAGTCGGTTGCCGTAAGATCACCGGACTGGAGGGTACGCAAAAAGCCAACCTATTATACTTGAACAACCCTTCATGTGTGTTGATAGCCACGTACTGCTTTGAATCTTCCTCTAGCAAGAGTTGTTGATGTGCCTGGCTCATGTCCAATTTTGACTCCTGAAAGATTTGAAAACATTCTTCCACCATAGGTAATGGATAAGCATCTAACCTGGAAACCTGGTCAACGGTGAGCTTGTAGTTACCACATTTTCACACTGTACCATCATGTTTAAGGACAGGAACGATTGGTGCTGCCCAATGAGAAAAATGAATTGGCTTAATGATAGAATCTACCTTTTTAGTATAAACCTACCTTTTTAGTATATAACAAGTGTAAAGGAATAAATGGCCCAAGATTTAAAATGGCTTCTTGAAATGGTTTGTTAAAATACCCATATTTCAAACAGGACAGTAAAAATGCTGAATCTAATGAGAAACATCAAGATAAGGAAGCTAGATAGACCAAGGACGCATTTTGCTAATTCAAAGTTTTTGGGCTATATTCCCAGAAACTGTTTTCATGACAAGGGATAAGGTTCATAAGAAAGACATATGTCAATTACCTCATATTAAAATCTGATGGACAGATCTTAATTGAATTGAATTAACTGTGTAATAACATGAACCCAATCACAGCCAGAAAGGGGAAAGACATTAGTGACAGCAATAATCTTATAAAAGTACGTGCTGGTTTGAACTATTCATTCTGGAATCATCTGTCTTAACTTCTGAAGCTATTTTTCTGCACGAACGCTTTGAACAGCCATTTTGTTTATCTTCAACTTTTCTGTATCATGTATTCAATTAGAAGAAATAACAAGAGCTGTAATTTGTATTGAATTCAACTCAATACTCTGTATCTGCCTGGACCAAACAAACTTTAAAAACTCTATATCTGCAAGAAAACTGACCTTTAATAAGAGACATCTGCAAAACTAACTGAATAAAAGATCATTTACTTCACGCATGAAGCCCAGTTTCATAATCTGTTGAGTAGTATATAATGTGCGGTGACACATAAGATATATTAACCAACGGATCTATCACTTAATAATTCTAAGCCTTTTCAGCCGTTCAAACCACTCCATCACTTTCCTTCTCATGGCTTAGGGCACTGTGCTGGGCTTGAAAAAGCAAGGATTAGCCTGAGGATCTACATACAACTTCACAGTAGTACCACGCAATGTATCCAGTTCATCTTGAACACATCCGGATACTTGCTAACAACATCCTCAGTCATCCTTGTGTGTTTTATCTCACTCCACTTCAGTGGAATTTTGCTGAGCCAGTCGCGCCCTAGCAAACTCATCCCCTTCCCTTTGGCTACAAGGAGGTGTGCCCTTGCTTCTTGAATATTGATAGCAATATTGACTGCTAACTCCCCGAGCAAGGGTATGGATTCTCCTGTATACGTCTGAAGATTAATCTCTGCCGGAGTAAGGGCTGGCGTTTGGTTAGATCCCACATCGGCTTGTAGGTCTCTTCATTAATTATAGGTGTAGAGGCTCCTGTGTCCGCCTCCAACAAATAGGTTCTGCTTGTGCCTCATTCACATTAAACATGCCGTAAGCCTGCTCTGAGCTGTCTAAATGATGCATAGCTGGTTGAGGATTCTTTGAAATTACATCTTTTTGCTCAGTCTTTGCCTTGTGCTTCAGACCCCTGCATATCTTCGCTGAATGCCTCTTCTTGTTGCACCGGTGACAAACAGCATTCATAAATTTGCAATAATTTGCGTAGTGTGGCCCACCACATCTAAAATATTCCACTTCTTTCTCCTTTTTTATTGCATCCTCCTTCGTTTGATGCAGCATCCTCACCTGGGCCTTTTATTATTAGCCTTTTGAATATCTTCAGCATCACTGACAGCCATTTTCATGCCCTGCGAAACTTCCAGAGCCTTCTTAAAAGTCAGTGTGTCTTTACCCAGCAACCAATGCTAAATGCTGTCCTTGTTAATGCCGCACATCAGCCTATCCCTGAGCATATCTTCTAAAACTGCTCCAAAATCTCTGTGTTCTGAAAGCCGACATAATTGTGCCACAAAATTAGCTACCAATTGACTTGCTTTTCAAAAATGGCTATGAAATTGGATCTTTGAACAATTACTGAGGGTTTCAGGCTATGCAATTAAATCTGCAAATGAAATCTCCCTGGCTTCTGTGGCATGACCAGATTTCTCATGAACTTTTAAGTCTTCGCCTCCTGCATTCAGGAGAACTGAGCGCTCTTTTGCCTTACCTTCAATTCTATTTGAGAAAAATAAATGCTGAAACCTGTCCAGGTATTCAGCCCAGTCCTCACTTCTCTCATCAAACTCACTGACTGCCCCAAAAATAGCCATGGTACTGCCAACTTTAAATTCCGTCGAAGAGACCCCCAATGAAAACAAGCAATGTTCTGAATTTGTCGTTGTGTTGCCATGCTGAAGATTGCAAATCTTCATTTCATTTTCTCGCCATTTTCTCCTGATCGCCAAAAAGATCTGGTAACTTGAGACTACCATGTAGATAGTCAAATGCATTGTTTAAAAGAAAGAACTTCTTTATATAAATAAATAAATAACACAGTTTGATAATAATAGTAACTCAACAGAGCATTAGTCACCAATAAAGGAGATCTTGCAGACTGAAAAACCCACCAAAGCCCTGATTGGAATCATTTTCAACAGATTTTTATAAAGATTTACCTATAGAGTTTGTCCAGGTTGAGATGGGATCGAAAATAAATAATAACTGAGTCACCCGGACTAGTCTGTAAAAATTGTTATTTTTAAAAAAATGGACAAAGCTTTTCATAATGAACCATAACTCCTGGCAGAGGAATTTCTAACCCATATAAAATGAGCAGGGTGGTTGTTACTTTTTGAAAAAAGAGGTACTAATCCCCTCTGTGACTTCTGACAATCAAATTCCGGAGAAATACATCAAGCATTTACATTTCTAAGACATAATTCCAGCCCAGGAAACAGCATGGGCGCGATTCTCCGCTCCCCACGCCGGGTGGGAGAATCGCGGGAGGGCCCCCCGACTAATTTCACGACCCCCTGGCGCCCCACGCGATTCTCCCACCCCCCGCTCATAAGAATCGGCGTTCGCCATTTTTCACGGCGACCGGCGATTCTCCGACCCGGATGGGCCGAGTGTCCTGCCGTTTGCGACCGTTTCACGACGGCGGCAACCACACCTGGTCGCTGCCGTCGTGAAATCGCCGTGAGAGGCCCGTTTTGGGGCTTGTAGGGGGCCCGGTGGGGAATGAGCACCACGACTGTGCTCGGGAGGGGACAGGCCCGCAATCGGTGCCCACCGATCGTCGGGTCGGCGCCTCAGTCGGACACACTATTTCCCCTCCATCACCACGCAAGATCAAGCCGCCACGTCTTGCGGGGCGACTGAAGGGAAAGATGGCCACCGTGCATGCGTGGGTTCAAGCTGTCAGCCGTAGTGACGTCAGCCACGCATGCGCGGGTTGGTGCCGGCCAACCTGCGCATGCACGGCTGACGTCACATAGGCGCCGCCGTCGCGTCACATAGGCGCGCCGCCCGGCGGCCAAGAGTTACGGAGCGCCTCCCCTAGCCCCACCGGGAGGGGAGAATAGGGGGCGAGGAGCGGCCTCCAAGGCCGTCGTGAAACTCGGCCGAGTTCACGACGGCCCTCCCGGGTTTTCCCGGGAGCGGAGAATTCCGCCCCATGTCTTTTGCAGCCAGCTATGAAAAAAGGCAGCAAATTTGTGACTCCTAATATCCCAAGGTTGTGTTACCTGCTGCCAAGCACAATGGGTTTCAAACAGGGGTCCCATTTGTTACCCAAAGCCACGCTGTCACATGAATGAGACTTGAGCTATCTGAATTCCTTTAATTAGTAAGCTGTTGGAAGTTACCTTCTGTCACTGTTTGACTTCCGAAGAGAACATTAACTCCAGGCAGCAGCCTGCATTGTCTATCATCTCCAGAAATGCTCTGGAGCCTCCAGGAAATAGAGGTTGATCTCCTAGTCAACCCAGGAGAAGAATTATAGGGGCATTAAAAACATTTGTACACTTTTATTTATTAGTTTAGAAGTATTTTGAATTTTAAAAAAAAATCTGTTTTATTGGTGGTCAAGAACCATCCAATTGAGTCATGAAGCTCTTTACAATTGGCCATGCTCTGTGAGGATGCCAATGACTAGTGCTGTGCCTCAGGGATCGGTGCTGGGACAACAACCTTTCACAATATACATTAATGATCTGGAGGAAGGAACTGAAGGCACTGTTGCTAAGTTTCCAGATGATACAAAGATGTGGAGAGGGACAGGTACTATTGAGGAAGCAGGTGGACTGCAGAAGGATTTGGACAGGCTAGGAGAGTGGGCAAAGAAGTGGCAGATGGAATACAATGTGGAAATGTGTGAGGTTATTCACTTTGGAAGGAGAAATGGTGGCATAGACTATTTTCTAAATGGGAAGATGCTTAGGAAATCAGAAGCACAAAGGGACTTGGGATTCCTTGTTCACAATTCTCTTAAGGTTAACGTGCAGGTTCAGTCGGCAGTTAGGAAGGCAAATGCAATGTTAGCATTCATGTCGAGAGGGCTGGAATGCAAGACCTGGGACGTACTTCTGAGGCTGTATAAGACTCTGGTCAGACCCCATTTGGAGTATTGTGAGCAGTTATGGACCACGTATCTAAGGAAGGATATGCTGGCCTTGTAAAGGGCCCAGAGCAGGTCCACAAGAATGATCTCTGTAATGAAGTGCTTGTTGTATGAGGAATGGTTGAGGACTCTGGGTCCCTACTCGTTGGAGTTTGGAAGGATAAGGGGGGATCTTATTGAAACTTACAGGATATTGCGTGGCCTGGATAGAGTGTAAGTGGAGAGGATGTTTCCACTTGTAGGATAAACTAGAACAAGAGGACACAATCTTTAACAAAAGGGACAATCTTTTAAAACAGAAATGAGGAAGAATTTTTTCAGCCAGAGGGAGGTGAATGTATGGAACTCTTTGCCGCAGAAGGTTGTGGAAGCCAAATCACTGAGTGTCTTTAAGACAGAGATAGATAGGTTTTTGATCAATAAGGGGATCAGGGGTTATGGGGAGAAGGCAGGAGAATGGGGGTGAGAAAAATATCAGCCATGATTGAATGGCGGAGAAGACTCGATGGGCCGAGTGGCCTAATTCTGCTCCTATGTCCGGAGCACCCGGAGGAAACCCATGCAGACACTGGGAGAACGTACAAACTCCACACAGACAGTCAACCAAGGTCTGAATCGAACCTTGGTCATCGAGTCTGCACTGGCTCTTCGAAAGAGCGCCCTACTTAAGTCCATGCCTCCACCCTATCCCCGTAACCCAGTAACCCGACCTAACCTTTTGGACACTAAGGGACAATTTATCATGGCCAGTCCACCTAATCTGCACATCTTTAGACTGTGGGAGGGAACCGGAGCACCCGGAGGAAACCCATGCAGACACTGGGAGAACGTACAAACTCCACACAGTCAACCAAGGTCTGAATCGAACCTTGGTTCCTGGCACCTCAAAGCAGCAGTGCGAACCACTGTGCTACTATGCGGCCCGAAGATGGGGGTTCCCATAAAATAGGACAGGTTAGTGTGTATGGCTCAAATAAGTATTCTTTATTCAAATTCATTGAGTATAATCAAATTGCTTCAAATGGTGAGAGGATATAGCAAATGCTAAGCAGACCATGGGGACTTCATAGGTGGAATTAAAACATTGAAATAAATTTAAGACTGTAGCAGTAGTGCATAGGCTCCCTTAAAGGTGTTGAAGGTTTTGTAGCAAAGGGAGGGAATAAGCGGATCAGTGCACGTCAGTTAGGTAGCAAATTTCTTGAGTGTTTCTGCGATGGTATTCTGTAATAATATGCCCCAGAACCAACAAGCGGCATATCATATTAAATTTAGTAATGAGCAATGATCTAGGTTTAACTAACAGCCTACTGTGGTCAGCACGGCAGCATACGTGGCTAGCACTGTGGCTTCACAGCACCAGGGTCCCAGGTTTGATTCCTCACTGGGTCACTGTCTGTGCGGAGTCTGCACATTCTCCCCGTGTGTGCGTGGGTTTCCTCCGAGTGCTCCGGTTTACTCCCACAGTCCAAGGACATGCAGGTTAGGTAGATTGGCCATGATAAATTGCACTTAGTGACCAGAAAGTTTAGGAGGGGTTACTGGGTTACGGGGATAGGGTAGAAGTGAGGACTAAAGTGGGTTGGTGCAGACTCGATCAGCCGAATGGCCTCCTTCTGCACTGTATGTTCTAGATCAGAATTTTGGTGATCTAGTTTAACTAACAGCCTAGGTTCACACATCAACAGTTGGGAGAGAGCACACCCTGAATGAGGCACAACTACAATAGGTGTGTGTATTTTGGGAATTTGGAGCACAGTTGGAATTCAGTGCAGAGGGGAGAGAGGTGATTTTTTGCTTTTTTGCTTTTTTACTTTTTAATCTCCAGAGAGTGGTCTTGCCCTGCTGCAGGTGTTGAGGCTATAAGACAGAAACTTAATTGGTAAGTAGTGAGTAAGTTGCTTTTCTCTCATTTAAAGCTATATTAAGGAAAGGTAAGAGTTCTAGTTATTTAAAAAAAAATAGTTTTCTAATTGGCATGAATTTAATGTGAGATTCTTTTAACTAAATGTAGGACTGGGGAGCTCAGTCTGTGTTTTGCATGGCCTGTAGCATGTGGGAATTCGTAGATGCTACTTGCAGTTGACCACATTTGCAGGAAATGTCGCTGGTTTGACCAGCTTGAGAGCCAGGTGTCAGAGCTTGAGCGTCGTTTGAAAGCACAATGGTGCACCGAGGTTTGTGGAGAGCACATTTTTAGATGTGGTCACACTGCAGCTTAAGGAAGTGCAGTCTAAGAGGGAATAAGTTACCACAGATTAGAAGGGGTCGGGGGGGGGGGGGGGGGGGGGGGGGGGGCAGGCAGGTATTTAGAAAAGCACCAGAGTGCAACTCAATCAAGAACCGTTTTTCCGTGTTGGAAAACGGTGGGAGTGACGGTTTCTCTGGAGAGTGGAGCCAGAGCCAGGTACACGGCACTGTGAGTGGTTCAGCTGTACAAGGGGGGAGGAGTAAGAGTGGAAGAGCATTAGTGGCAGGAGACTCAATAGTGAGGGGTGCAGAAAAGGTGTCTGCGGCCACAGACGTGACTCCAGGATGGGGCGTTGCCTCCCTGGCGGCAGGGTTGAGGACCTCACTGATCGGCTGCAGGGCATTCCGAAGGAGGGAGGTGGACAGTCAGAGGTTGTGGTTGACATTGGTAGCAATGACTTGAGGAGCAGGAAGGTTCATTGTGTTTTCTGAGGGCAGGTAAGTGCGCAGTTTTCTATTTCAGTATCAGCGGACAGTGGCTTTCCGCCGATAATCAAAAGTTATAGAACATAGAACAGTACAGCACAGAACAGGCCCTTCGGCCCTCGATGTTGTGCCGAGCAATGATCACCCTACTTAAAACCACGTAACCCGTATACCCGTAACCCAACAATCCCCCCATTAACCTTACACTACGGGCAATTTAGCATGGCCAATCCACCTAACCCGCACATCTTTGGACTGTGGGAGGAAACCGGAGCACCCGGAGGAAACCCACGCACACACGGGGAGGACGTGCAGACTCCACACAGACAGTGACCCAGCCGGGAATCGAACCTGGGACCCTGGAGCTGTGAAGCATTGATGCTAACCACCATGCTACCGTGAGGCCCCCCACCATGCTACCGTTATGTCCCAAGTATCTAAATTGGTGGAAGGCTTATTTTCATAGGACAAGACAGGATGTGGTTAAAGTGGACTGGGAGCAGCTAGATGTAGGAAAATCCACATCAGAGCAGTGGGAGTTATTCGAAAAGGAAATAGAAAGTGCAATGCCAACATGTTCCCTTAAAAGTAAAGGGTGGGATCAAAAAGTCTCGGGAACCCTGAATGTCCTGGTATATACAGTATTGGATCAGGACAAGAAGGGAAGTTTATGAAAGCTTAGGGGGCTCAAAGCAGTGGATTCCCTCAAGAAGTACAGAAAGCGGAGGGGGGGGGGGGGCACTTCAAAACTAAATTTGGAGAGGAAATGGGGAGAATGAAAAAACACTGGTGGGTAAAATAAAGGAAAACCGCAAGGCGTTTTATGAGTATATTAAGGGCAAGAGGGTAACCAGGGAAAGAGTAGCAACATGTGCATGGAGCCCAAAGACTGAGGTGAGGTATGAAATGCATATTGTGCATCTGTGTTCACTATGGAGAAGGATGATGTAGGCATAAAAAACAGGGAGGTGGACTGTGATATTTGTGGTGTGGCAAATCAAGAAGAGGAAATATTACAGGATGATTTGACAGGCTGATCAGAAGGGCAGAACAGTGACACATGGAACTTAACCCTGAAAAGTGCAAGGTGATGCATTTCGGGAGGACTAACAAGCTAAGAGAATACAAAATGAATGGTAGGATGTAGGAAGTACAGGGGACCAGAGGGTCCTTGCATGTCAAAAAATCCCTGAAGGCAACAGGGCAGGTAAATAAGGTAGGTAAGAAGACATATTGGATACTTGCCTTTATTAGCCAAGGCACAAAATATAAGAGCAGGGAGGTTACAATGGAGCTGTATAAAATGCTCATTAGGCCACAGCTAGAGTACTGTATGCAGTTTTGGTCGCCACGTGATAGGAAGGATGTGATTGCACTAGAAAGGGTGCAGAGGAGATTCACCAAACTTTTGCTTGGGCTGGAACGTTTCAACTATGAAGAGAAGCTGGATAAGCTAGGGTTGTTTTCTTTACAACAGAGAAGGTTGAGGGACGACCTTATCAAAGGGTACAAACTGATGAGCTCTTGAAATGCTATAAAGTTTAGGAGGGATTACTGGGTTACGGGGTTAGGGTGGACTAAAGTGGGTCGGACCAAGTGGAAAATAGGATTAGAATTAGGTAGGTGTTTGATGGCCAGCACAGACATGATGGGCCGAAGAATCACCTTCTGTGCTATAAATCTCTATGACTCTATGACTTAGTGTGTAAATATTTATCTAATAGTGATGATAATCTTCTTCTTCGGCAGTCACTTGCTAACGAGTATGATTGTCCACCTAAGAAATTCTGCGTTACTGGCCATGGATTCTGTGGGTTCGTGCATGGCCAATGAACCCAACACTAGAGGCGCATGATGATAATATGGTTGAATTCAATGCAGTGTTTGAAATGGAAATGTGAACAGCTACTCAGATTCTAGATCAGTTACCATTTCATTGTGTTGAGACAGAGATTGTCCACAATAAACTGGGCAAATCTGTTTATGGGCAAAATGGCAGAATGTTAGTGGGAGGTGATCAAAAACTGTGATACAGGACCAGTTTACATCTTCAGAGTGCCAGCTTTCTACCTGACAAAAAAAGTAGCCAGCGTGTATAAAGAGGTAAGAGACCACAGCAAAGGCACAGGGCAGGATTCACTGGTCCGTCAGCCATGTTTTCCCGGCCGGCGTGCCCTCGCTGGCAGCGGGATTCTGCGTTCCTGCCAACTGCCAATGGGATATGCCATTGTGGACACCCCATGCTGCCGGGAAACATGCGGGAGTGGGTGCGCTGCTGGCGCAATGGAGAATCCCGTCGGCGGAGAATACAGCCCACAGATCCTGGCAAATGGAAAGCATCATAGAAAGCATTCTTACTGGTTGTATCACAGCTTGGTATAGATCCTGCTCTGCCCAAGATTGCAAGAAACTACAAAAGGTTGTGAATGTAGTATAATCCATCTCGCAAACCAGCCTCTCATCCATTGACTCTGTCTACAATTCCCGCTGCCTCAGAAAGGCAGCCAGCATAATTAAGGACCCCACGCACCCCGGACATACTCTCTTCTACCTTCTTCCGTCAGGAAAAAGATACAAAAGCTTGAGGTCACGTACCAACCGACTCAAGAACAGCTACTTCCCGACTGCCATCAGACTTTTGAATGGACCTACCTTGTATTAAGTTGATCTTTTCTCTACACCCTAGCTATGACTGTAACATTATATTCTGCAGTCTCTCCTTCCTTCCCTATGTACGGTATGCACTGTTTGTACAGCATGCAAGAAACAATACTTTTCACTGTATACTAATACGTGACAATAATAAATCAAACCAAATCAAAATCAAATCAAGTTACAAAGAACAGCAAAGGGTGACAAAGCTGTTCATAATAGCTGCAAAAAAGAAACTTTCAAAGATATCAAAATGGATGAAAAAAGACCTTTCTGATTACATTAGAATAAAAAGCAGTTAGAAGCAAAGTGTGCCCCTTGAAAACCGATAAATGTGATGTTCTCAATTAAAGTAAAGAATTGGCAGATGTGACGTCTGGTACTTTGCCTCACGGTTTACTGTAACGGACGTTGGCAGCATGCCAGAGAAAATATTATTGAATCAGGGATAGGGAATCAATAAAATGAATGCAAGAAAGATGAGAATAATGGAGAAATTATTGACACTAGATGACTAAAGATTGACAATCCTGAAAACTAGATAGGTTCCATCTCAAACTGGACATGTCCTGAACTCATGAGATTTTGGGTCTCCTTCAGCACCTCAGCTGGATCCTGGGATCCAGCAGATCTCTGACCGCTGTCTCACCTGGGCGTTCCTTCTCCACCTGATGTGCATCGGCAGCTGTGTGGTGTTCACCAGAATGTGCCCCAGAAGCCTGCCCACTACTGTCGGCCACCGAGATGTGTGCCTCCGTGCTGGTGGCGGGTGAGGATGACAGCTATGCCATGATGGGCAGGCATTGTCGGGTGAAGATCTTGCAGGAGAATGGACATGTGGTCAGTGGGAGGGATGGGTCATTCCGCATGAAATTAACAATGCACATGTAGCAAGTTATCTGGGTGTGGGCCGGTGGAACCTCACCTCCGCGTCGCATGCCAACATCTACGTCGCTGACAAATCTGCCCTCAGCCACCCTCATGACCTACAGGGCCCGTTCCTTGTAGAGGGTGAGAACTCTGATGTTTGGCACCCCACCATCCTTCTGGGCCGTCTCCTGTCTGTTGTGGGCCAATGCCTCCTGCAGGACACAGAGGGGACATTGTGAGTTGCATGTGTTGCTCTTCACCTGGGCCCCCCTGGTATTTCAGAAAGGAGGGGAGGGTTGGGAAGTATGGGGGGTGGTGAGATGGGGGTGTGGGGAGTTAGAGGATCAGCGCAGACAGCACTGCTGGATATGGGTGGGTCGGGGCACGGAACAGTGCTGGGCATTGCCAATTCCAGGTGGCCGGTGCCAGTGGGCTGGTGCCAACCCACCTGTGTGGCCCCATGGAGGTCATTGACCTTCTTATGGCACTGCGTGTTGGACCTCCTGGTGATGCTCACCGAGCTGACAGCCGCTGCCTCTTCCAGGTGGCACTGGCTGCCCTGTGGCTGACCCTCCGAGACCCTCAGGGGAACGTGGCATCCAGTCTGATTTAGACCACATCCAACAGTCTGGGCAGGTCGGCATCTCCGAATCATGGGACTAGTCTCCTCGGTGGCATGGCTGCGAGCTACGTGGAGTTGACTGTGCAGGAGTGGTTCAACTGCTGCTCTCCCTTGTTAGTAGGGGGCTGGCGAGCGTGGTCCCAGTGAATCAGCCGATGGGACAGCCATTTGTGGCGGGAAGTGCCTGGGGTCTCATTAAGTGGACCACTTAACATTTTACAGTGGTGACAGCCTCGCCAGGCCGAGTGTTGGGAAGCTCACGGCAGTTCCCGCTTGCTATCACACTTAGAAACTTTTCCAATAAATCAAGCCCATAATCTTTTTACAATTTAATGCTATCGCGTGGGCTGTCTATAATGCCACCTAACTTCATATCATCGCAGCACGGTGGCCTAGTGGTTAGCACAACCGCCTCACGGCGCTGAGGTCCCAGGTTCGATCCTGGCTCTGGGTCACTGTCCATGTGGAGTTTGCACATTCTCCCCATGTCTGCGTGGGTTTCGCCCCCACAACCCAAAAATGTGCAAAGTAGGTGGATTGGCCACGCTAAATTGCCCCTTAATTGGAAAAAATAATTGGGTAATCTAAATTTTTTTTAAAAAACTTCATATCATCTGCAAATTTGGACATATGACTTTCTATGTCATCATCCAAGTCATTAATGAATAGATGAATAACTGAGGCCCCAACAGAGATTCATGTGGTATGCCTACCTACTGCTAATTGAGTAATTATATATTATCCCCACTCTGTCACCTGCCACTCAACCAATTTCCTAACCCAAGAATTTACCCTCAACTCCGTGGACTTGCACCTTAGTTAACAGTCTCTTATGTGGGGCTTTTTCAAATGCCTTCTGGAAGTCCATATAAATAACATCCATAGACATTGTTTTCTTCAACATTAATATGCTCTATGATATTGGCTTTGTACATTTGCACCCATAAATCCAAACATCCGTTATCTCGTATAGACTTCTGTATTGCTTGATAAAGCCAAGGTTAACTGGTATATGTGGTCAAAAAACTGTAATTACCCCTGGAGCACGAACGAGCTGCTTCTGAAATGCCTTCTTTTTCTGCTGTTGGCCTCCATTCCTTCTACTTCTGAAGCAGCAAGTGTTCACATTGCGTAAAAATTCAAACTATCCCTAGGAGGTGGCACAGCATGAAATAAATAAGCAATTAAGTTTCAACTGGGAATATTTGGTAATTACAAATTTTAAACCTATATATAAGTCCCTGTCTTTGTAAACTTGAAAACAACAAGTTGGCCCCTCCAATGCTGTTAAAACCCAGTTGCTGTCTACCTGGATTTTCAACAGTACATCCTGTGAAGGAACAAGGAATCGCTGACAGCAGCTCGTGGCTTTCTGCGTTAATTCGAATTGTTGAATCATACTTCAGCCTCTACATCCAAGTACTTTTTAAAGATTGTGACATTTCCTACCTTCGCTACCCTCCCATGCAGTGCACTCCAGATTCCCACCACCCTCTGGCTACAGTTTTCCTCAAATCCCCTCTAAACCTCCTGCCTTTCACCTTAAAAGTATGCCCCCTTGTTATGCATGTGCGTCCGCCAGAAAAATGGGCGGCGAATGCTGTCAATTTTACCTTCACGACATCCGCAAAATCTGGCCCCTTGAAATTGACAACCTGTCTCTCCTGAGAGAGGTTGTCGGCACACAGTATTACTGCAATTAAATGCAGAGGTGAATGAGGTTGGATCCAAATTTGCAACGTGTAGCCAAACTCATTGGTTTGACCACCCTTCCTGCTTTCAAACCCACATACTCCAGGACATTAAAATTCGTCCTTTGTTGATGAAACTCGATTTCCATGAACTGTAAATACAGATAGCCAATTCATAATTCTTTGCAACGCAGCCTATGTAGTCAATAATTTAGCATGAGTGAAAACCATTAACAAAATTAATTTTTTGCACAACATTGATCTAAGTTTCTAAGATATACTGGGCACAGTTGGGGATTGTGCAGTGTATTGATCAAACTGTCCTGAGCACTCCAAATGGGAATTTGAAGAAATACTTCATCAGGATTTTGAACATTGGCATAAATAAAAAGTGATTTGAGTGAAATGTCTGTCTAATTTGCATGCATCACCTTACGTACATGCAAGGATGCTGGTGACATTGGTGTACAAAGAGCTCTTTCCATTAATTTGCTACAATTGCCATTTCGTACTATCAGTACGTATTTGAACTGCAGCCATAAAAGCTGTCTTTTTGGGTATTTTGGTTGTCACTTTGTAAATATGTTGCTTCCTGTGAGGTTACAGCATTTAAAATGTTACGCCACTGCCAGGTCTCCATACACTTTAGTGTTTTTCTGGTCTGACATTACCAGATTTCATGCCAACACAACAGCAGTCTGATTCCCTTATTTCCTGAAGCAACTGCATTCATCGCTATGCATTTCTGAGTAAACAGATCAATTCACGGGACCAAAACCAACAATTCGTTTTGTTTTCCTTGAGATGATTGGCTGACTCATTTTGTGTTCTCGTCGTCGGGAGCAGCATTTTCTCATTTAGCTTGGGGCTTCTGGGAGTTGGCAGCCCATACAGTCTTGCCAGCGTGGCTGCCAAACTAAACTGTTGTTGGCTTTCGACGAATTTACCCAGAATTCCCACTTGAATTTGCTTCTCATTAGAAACCTTGCAGGCGAAACCACTGGAAGCACACACTTACCATTTCTCACACTTGTTAAAGTGTGTTGAAACAATGATGTTCTCTCTGAAGACTCTTAACATTTGGACCAAAGCGGTGAATGATAATTAATTGTCCGATGAATAGTATTAACAGTGAATCTCTGAACAGACAAAATAGCATGTTGGCAACCATCATGAAGCAAAAATAGGCTGAGTTGTTTACTGAGCCAGAGGGAGTGGCTTGTTATCTTTAGGGACTACTTATAATATTATGCAAGCTTACAGTTCATGAACAAAGAATTAAGGCCATGAATATGGTAAATTTAACAATAGCCTTGGAGCAAACTAATCTTGTACTTATGTATTACCATAATTTATATTGTATAACAAAATTCTAACAGTAATTAAATTATTATGCAGCTTAGTAGTGAACTGCAAATGAAATATGGAGTACTGTATTCAGGAATTACGTTACTTCGATGCACTGTCAGAAAGGGTTTCAGAAGCAGATTCAATAGTATTTTTCAACAGGGAATTGGACATGTATTTGTACATTGTTCAGTTATATCTTACTATTGATTAAGGATTTGAGGCGCTACATTTTTGTAGCTTGGTAGAAAGAGAAGTAGTAAAATCTAGGAATAGCTAACAATATTGCATATGCACATATTTTGTATTTCAGTAAAACAAACACATCCAAAACATTGGGAAGGATTCCTCCCATCGGACCACCCCCCACCCCATTCCACACCAGCGGTGTGTTTTCCAACGGTAGAGGCGGTATCTTCTTGTCTCACCAAAGTTTGCGACGTTTTGCATTGCTCGCCCGTCCCATAGTTTGGGACTCCCCCGCCATTGGCACCATTCTTCTTGAATCTACCCTGTCTAATCCTGGTTTCTATGAGATGCCCTCTCACTCTTCGAAACTCCAATGAATATAACCTTAACAGATTTAGTCTCACCTCATATGGCAGTCCCACCATCCCAGGAATTAGCCTGGTAAACCTTTGCTGCACTCCCTCCATAGCAAGAACCCCCTTTCTCAGATAGGGAACCAAGACTGCACACAATACTCACGGTGAGGCCCAATACAACTACAGTAAAACATCGCTATTCCTATACTCAAACCTCTTGCTATGAAGGCCAACTTTCCATTTGTACAATTAATAAAGGCATACCTCAAGAAACCATCTTTATACTGCTTTGTTCCAAATTTCAAATTCTTCTTAATGAGCTTTCACCAGAGGCCCTAGAGCTCACACCAGCACTGCTTTAACCTGCTGTGGATTCTCCTGAGCAGTTCTCTCCAACAGATTTAGTTGTCATATCCTGGCCTGTTTGTGTCTTTGGCCCTCCCTATCTTATTACAAAACTGTCCATTTTAAATTCTTCAGTCCTGTTGCTTGCTTGCTGCTAACAAAATGGAGGAATCTCTTTTCAGTGATTTTGCGCCCAGAGCATGTGACGTCAGTGTATGGGGAACGTGACCTGCTCTCTGCTGCCACTTCTGGTGTGAGGACTCCATTGATTTAAACAAAAACTGCTCCTGGGACAGTGCCCTGACATCCGGAGGAGGAGGTCTGCCCATTGGGCTCCAGGTTTGCACACTGCTACATCCGGCTGAGGGGGCATGCATGCGCGAGACAGACGGCATTCTTGTAAGCCGGTAGCGGCCCACTTTTTAAAAAGCCAATCACAACCATTGGGCACTTCTTCCCGCGATCGGGAATGCCGCAACCGATTGTTTGGCACCCCTCCCCGCACCCGCCCATGACCCACCCGGGGGTCGTGACCCTGAGTTTGAAAAATATTGATGCACAATGTAATCAGTTCCTTCATCCAAGCCATTAATATAGATCGCAAATATTTTAGGCCCGAGAACTGATCCTTGTGACATTCCATGTGTTACTGTATGCCAATCTGAAAATGATCCATTTATCCTGACTCTCTCTCCCTGTTATTTAGCCAATCCACTATCAATGATAATATACCACCCTCAACATTATAAGTTCCTAGCTTGCGCAGTAACATTTCATGTGGCATCTTATCAAATGCCTTTTGGAATCCAGATACATCACTACTATTGCTAACCTTCAGAGGCTTTTCATAGTAAATTCATTTGAAGCCTACTTGTGATAATAAGCGATTTTCATTTCATTTCATACCATGTTTGTTATGTCCTCAAAGAACTCTAATAAATTTCTCAAACATGGTTTCCTTTTAACAAAACCATGTTGACTCTGCTTGATTTATTCTGATTTTCTCAATTCCCTGCCACTACCTCTTTAATGATGGATTATGGTATTTTCCTAATGACAGCTGTTAGGTTAATTAGTTTAGAGTTCCCTGCTTTCTGTCTTCCTCCTGTCATGAATACAGCAATAACATTTACAGAACATTTCCAGAATCCAGGAAATTTTGGCAGATTACAACCAATGGGTCCACTGTTTCTACAGCCACTTCTGTAAGACCCCAGAATGAAGAAAATCAGATCAAGGTTAGTTTTCCTAGTGCTTTTTTCTCTAGTGAACATGATTGTTTTAAGTTCACCTCTTCATTTCCACTCTTGTTTTTCTACCATTGGGAACTTTTTGGTGTCTTCTACTGTGAAGATAGATGCACAACACTTGTTCAATGTCCCTGCCATTTCCTTGTTTCTTGTTATTAAATTCGGAGACTCACCCTTCAATGAACAAGCTCACTTTGGGTACTCTGTCTTTTTATTGATGTTATAGCCCACATGAGGGGCGCGATTCTCCGCTCCCCAGGCCGGGTGGGAGAATCGCGGGAGGGCCGCTCTGGCACCCCCCGCGATTCTCCCACCCCCCCCCAAAATGGCGTGTCATGTTTTGCGACACGCCGCTCGGAGTATCGCGAGTCGCCGTTTTTCATGTCGACCCGCGATTCTCCAGCCCGGATGGGCCGAGCGGCCTGACGTTCCTGACCTGTTCACACCGGTGGCAACCACACCTGGTCGCTGCCAGTGTGAACATCGCGCGAAAGGTAAGTTTGGGGCCTGTGGGGAGCGGAGAGGGGATCGAGCACCACGGCCGTGCTCGGGAGGGGACTGGCCCGCGATCGGTGCCCACCGATCGTCGGCCTGGCGTCTCTAAGAGACGCACTCTTTCCTCTCCGCCGCCCCGCAGGATCAAACCGCCACGTCTTGCAGGGCAGCGGAGGGGAAGACGGCAACCGCGCATGCGCGGGTTGGAGCCGGCCAACCTGTGCATGCGCGGCTGACGTCACTTAGGCGCCGCCGGCCGCGTCATTATCGGCGCGCCGCCTTGATGCCAGCGTCAAGGCCCGGCAGCCGAGTTCCCCGCAACGCCGCTCCTAGCCCCCCAGGGCGGGGCGGGAGGGGAGAATAGGGGGTGAGGAGCAGCCTCCGACGCCGTCGTGAAACACTCCAGAATCGCGCCCATGAACTCTGTCATAAAAGTTGGCCAAATGGGAGCCAAGCAGAGTTGTCCCGTCTATGACCTGGAGGGTACTGTGTATATAGTTGCTTTGCAATAAAATAAGTTTTTTTACATCTCTTGTTTTTGGACTCCTCTGTGGCCTCTAAATTCGCGAAGAGCGTGGGATTTCAGACTGTGGGGGAGGGATGCTATAACCCACATGGGACCTATGGGGACGGATCCATTAGCCTCCCCATGAGCCTTGTAGAACACGATCTTCCCTGCTGAGGGGCAGGGGCCCATCAGCAGAGTAATGGACACTGTCATAAAGCCGGCCCAGATCAGAGCCAAGTAGAGTAGTCCCGCTGGGACATGGAGTGTACTCTGCATATAGTTTGCTTTGCAACAAAATAAGTTTCTTTACACCTCCTGTTTTGGACTCTATAATAAGTCCATGGAGGCAGAAGTCACCACCAGAATTCCTTTTATTTACAAAACCAACAGCCAAACAACCAGGTGCATTTAGCTTGCTATCTACACTGGGAGTGCAGAGGATCTGACACTCGCTGTTATATACAGAGAAAGGGGTTCCCTGATTGGGCCACTTATCAGGGAACTCATATTCTAATTGGCCAATCACAAAGGCCTGGCCTAAGTCATTACAGACTCCTCTGTGGCTACCAAAATGTGGAAGTTCTTTGTGTCTGCTTTTTATTTCTTGCTAATTTTCTGTCACATTCTAATTTCTTCCTCTATTTTATTAGGCATCCTTTGCTGTTTTCTAAAGTTTCACAATCTTCTGGCCTATCACTAACATTTGCAGAATTGTATGTCCTTTCTTTCAATATGATACCATCCTTAACTTCCTGAGTTAGCCATCGATACTGTATCCTTCTCATAGAGTCTTTGGACCTCTGTAGTATATACATGTTTTGAAATTTTGATCGTTTTGAAATATCCGCTTAAATGCTTCTCTACTGTCTTACCTTTTAGCGTATTTGTTAAATTCAATTCTAGCCAGTCCTTTCTTCATATTCTCGTAATTATCTTTATTTAAGTTTAAGACTCTTGTTTGAGACCCACATTTCGGACCCTCAAACTGAATGTGAAATTTTGCTGTGTTATGATCACTTTTACCAAGAAGATCCTTTAATGTGAAGAAATTAATTAATCCACTTCATTACACGTTACTAGGTCTAAAATAACATGTTTACTGTTGGTTTCAGAACATATCATTCTGAGAAACAGTCCTAAATACACTCTGTGAACTCATACCTTTGCTAATCTGATTCATCGTTTCTGTCTGAAGATTAAAATCTCCCACAATAATTACAGTACATTTCTTAGAAGTCTTCATTATGTCTTGATTCATACTCTGTCCTACAATGTAGTTACTGCCAGTACACCTATAAACTGCTCCCGGGGCTTTTCACAGTAACTTCATTGAAGCCTACTTGAAATGAAAATGAAAAATGAAAATCGCTTATTGTCACGAGTAGGCTTCAATGAAGTAACTGTGAAAAGCCCCTAGTCGCCACATTCTGGCGCCTGTCCGGGGAGGCTGGTACGGGAATTGAACCATGTTGCTGGCCTGCTTTGGTCTGCTTTAAAAGCCAGCGATTTAGCCCAGTGTGCTAAACCAGCCCTGACAGCGCAGCTAGAGGCCATTAAGCTCATCGGGTCTGCACCGACCCTCTATAAGAGCACCCTAACCAATGCCCACTACCCCGCCCTATCCTTGCACAAAGGGGAAATTTATCATGGCCAATCCACCTAACCTTCACATCTTTGGACTGTGGGAGGAAACCGGAGCACCTGGAGGAAACCCACGGACACACGGGGAGAATCTGCAAACTCCACACAGGCAGTCTTCCAAGGTTGGAATCGAACACAGGTCACTGGTGCTGTGAGATAGCACTGCTGTACCACATAGTTTGGCATGGACAATGCCCCATTTTGCCTTGTGTCTGTTCTCTCACCATCTGATGCAGTCCCTTTCTGGCAGCCTTCAGGGCTCATCCAGCTCGTCGATAGTGGTAGTACTGAGCCACTCTTGGTCTTGGAAAATGATGTAATTCCAGCCTGAAGCACTCTATACCCTTGCTACCTTCACTGCTCCTTCTAAATTGTGTTCAATGTGGAGGAACACTGATTCATCAGCTGATGGAGGACAGTAGGTGGCAATCGCAGCCTTATTCCTTTTTCATGTTTGATCTAATGCTACAAGACTTCATGGAGTACAGAATCAATGGTGAAAACTCCCAGGCTGCTTCCTCCTGACTGCATGCTGGCGTGCTGCCACCTCTGTTCAGAGAACCTTGCCGGTGTTGACAGGACATGTCCAGGAATCTGGGACATTGACTGAAAGGGATGATTGTATGGATGTGACTATATCAGGCTGTTGGGTGAATGCTCTGGGACTGTTCGGCCCATTTTGGCACAAGTCCTCAGATGTTAGTGTGGAGGAACTTTCAGGTTTGACTGGAATATGTGGGCCTTTGCGTGTCTCGTGCCTAGTTGAAGACGGGTGGTCTGTCTGGTTTTATTCTTTTCACAATTTTCCATCACAATTTAATGCAATTGGTGGGCTTGCTACACCATTTCAGAAGGGGGTTGACATTCAATCACCTTGTTGTGGGTCTGGAGTTGGGTATCGATCAGCTCAAGCAAAGGCAGCAAGTTTATTTTCCGAGAGGACATGAATGAATGGATGGGTTTTATGACAAACTTGATAGTCTTATCTTCAACATTGCCGATGCTAACTTTTTATTCCAAGTTACTGGTTGTGTGACCCATTCTTTGGATTCTTCAGAGTTGAAGAGTAATTTTGCGTAAAAGTGCAACAGAGGAACGAAAGGTCATTGCGTTTAAAAGCCGTATTCTAAATTTCAGGAATAATAATCTCACAATTACCATTGCCAACATATTGAGCACATCACAGCAGAATATATTGGTTGCGGGAGCAGTAGAAGCACGGAAAAATTTTGATCAAATCCTGGTTGAAAATTAGGTGCAAGATGTCTGGGAAATTGCTATGGTCTGGGTATCTTGGTACTTAGTCTGCAGTGGTATTTTTTCAACACTCTAGATTAGCCGCAAAACATTGGATCAGAAGAAA
The DNA here is from genome assembly GCF_902713615.1 of Scyliorhinus canicula. Classification (NCBI taxonomy): domain Eukaryota; kingdom Metazoa; phylum Chordata; class Chondrichthyes; order Carcharhiniformes; family Scyliorhinidae; genus Scyliorhinus; species Scyliorhinus canicula. The sequence continues at coordinate 59,749,287 of NC_052154.1, read as the reverse complement.
ATAGATGTATCCACTGAAGAAAGATGTGTGTTGTGTTTGTGCCTGCATCACAGGCATGGTGCAAAAGAGAAATGAAGTCATGAAATGATGAACCTCCAGAGAGCTGAAAATAATATTTCAACTGTTTCCTTCGATTGGTTTAATATTGTTGTTGATTTTTTTGAAAGAGATAGGTGAAGAGTTATTGATATATAGAAGTCTTCCCCAAGTCAACTTGGCCAGTTCTTCTTGTTTAATGAAATAGTTGCAGAAAACAATGCAATTGTGCCTCGAATGTGATTTATACAGTGCTTGCTTATTGCTCGAGAAATGCAGAAAATGGCAATTCAATTAAATGATGTCACTCCTGCTAATGATGTACTATTTTAGTTTCCATGCACATAATATTTGAAGCACTCAGTACTTCCCCGGAGTGGAGAAACTACAACATCTTCTTCGCAGCCTTCGACACATCATCGATGAAGATGAACATCTTGGCAAGGTCATCTCCACACCCCCATTACTTGCCTTCAAACAACTGCGCAACCTCAAACAAACCATTGTTTGCAGCAAACTAACCAGCCTTCAGAACAGCGATCACAACACCACACAACTCTGCCATGGCAATCTCTGCAAGATGTGCCAGATCATCGACATGGGTACCACCATTACACATGAGAACACCACCCACCAGGTACGTGGTACATACTCGTGCGACTCGGCCAAAGTTGTCTACCTCATACGCTGCAGGAAAGGATGTCCCGAAGCGTGGAACAGTGGCGTGACCATGCAGACGCTGCGACAACGGATGAACGAACATCACGTGACAATTGCCAGACAGCAATGTTTCCTTCCAGTCGGGGAACACTTCAACAGTCAAGGAACACTTCAACAGTCAAGGGCATTCAGCCTCTGATCTTCGGGTAAGCGTTCTCCAAGGCGGCCTTCAGGATGTGTGACAACGCAGGATTGCCGAGCAGAAACTTATAGCCAAGTTCTGCACACATGAGTACGGCCTCAACCGGGACCTTGGATTCATGTCTCATTACATTCACCCCCCACCATCTGGCCTGGGCTTGCAAATCCTACCAACTGTCCTGGCTTGAGAAAATTCACACCTCTTTAACCTACGATTATCACTGTTGGAACCAACAATTCTACGGACACGTGCTTGTAGGATTAGAATAGCGGTTTTAATATACTCACAACGGAGCCAACCTGTTAGCCATTGAACTTTCGGTGAACTGGCCGGCTGACCATGTGACACTGATTTTTATACAGCAGCTCCAGGGGGAGGAGTCCTGGGCGGAGCCAAGGGAGAAGCCCAGTACAATTTTCGAGCATTCCCAGAGCTACTCCCCCTGGTGGTCAGGTAGTGCAACTGCACTTACAATATAGACACATGTATATACAGATTATAATCCGGTGTGAATCACATTCACCACATTCACCACCTGTGAAAAAAATCGAGTCCAGCGGGGGTGGTGGCTCACCGAGTTAGTCTGTCCGGTGGATGAATTGTTCTTTTCGATCTGCGGAGCACCGGGGTTGCAGCCTCTTGCAGTGGCTGGGTGGGTGTTGAGAGCTGGGGTACGATGGCAGACTCCGGGGCGGGTCTCGTCCAAACTTTATACACCTCTGGCTTGACCGGAGACTGGGGGCTCTGGGGGCGGGCTGGTTCTGGCGCGTGGAACCGGTGGGGTGAGCTTGCGGAGTCGGGGGTGCGAGGGGGTGGCAGCATAGGGAACGGGGTAAGGGGTTCCTCAGTGGGGGTGGGGGGGGGGCTGGATATAGCGGGTGCCAGGTCCCGAAGGGATACTGTGTCTTGGTGACCGTCCGGGAACTCCACAAATGTGTACTGGGGGTTGGAATGGAGGAGGCGCACCTTTTCAACAAGGGGGTCAGTTTTGTGCCCCCTGACGTGCTTCCTCAGGAGGACCGGGCCTGGTGTCCTCAGCCACGCCGGAGGTGAGACTCCCGTGGTAGTGCCCCAGCTCTGGATGTATAAAGTTCTCGGTGTTCCCGGAGTCAAAGAGGCATGGCATGCTGAACCCGTTGATCTGGACCTCCGCCATCGAACTTCGTAGGTGCTTGGGGCGGGATTGATCCAGGGTGACTGCGCTGAGTTGCGGGTAGTCGGCGGCTCGATCAGCTGTGCTGGAGTGGCCCCATGATGACTGCCCTCTGAGTTCGTAGTCGTCGATGTGAGTTTCAGAGTTTGAAGGGGATGGATCCCAAGATGGCCGCCCCCATGAGTCGCACATGGCCGGCCGCATGGAGGAGGATTGCCAAGATGGCTGCCCCCATGAGTCGCACATGTCGGGTGGGGGCGGAGTCGGCATACAGGCTGCAGCATTTCGGGGCCTGCAGGCCTGTCAATTCAGGGAACGAGTGCTTTGAGCCGTGGGAGGGTTAGAGGCTGGGGTGGAACAAGTGCTTTGAGCCGTGGGAGAGTTAGAGGCTGGGGCTTTCTTCGCCAGACACACTCTGGCATAGTGTCCTTTTCGCCCGCAGCTGCTGCAGGTTGCGTTACGGGCCGGGCAGTGCTGCCGCGGGTGCTGGCTTTGGCCACAGAAATGGCAGGCTGGAGCAGCCGAGTAGCTGGCTGGGGCAGCAGAGTAACTGGCTTTGGCAGCGCGGTAGCTGGGGGGCCGTGCGGCACAGGCTTGGGGGGACTGTTGGTCGGGGGTCCACGATGAGGTCGCGGGGTCCGCGGGAAACGAGGTGAGGCTGCGGAAGGAAACTTCCATAGTGGTAGCAGCCTCCACAGTAGTGTCTAAGTCCTGGGCCCCCTTTTCTAGCAGTCTTTTGCGCACATAGTTAGACCTAAGGCCCGCCACGAAAACATCCCGCACAGCAAGCTCCCGATGTTCAGCCGCGGTAACGGCTTGATAATTACAGTCATTGGAAAGATTGTTCAATTCCCTTACAAACTCGGCTAGCGTTTCTGTAGGCTGCTGACGGCGAGTCGTAACCACGTGGCGTGCTAAAACCTCGTTAATGGGCCTAACGTACATTTTGTCCAATATTGCCAGTGCTGCGGTGTAAGAACCGGCCGGATTCAGCTGTGTGGAGATTCCGTGGCTTACCCTCGCATGCAGGCTGAGTTTTTGTTCCTCTGTTGTTCCGGCGGTGCTGGCTTCTGTCCGGTAGGCTTTAAAACATCTCAGCCAGTGGGAAAAAATTTCCTTAGCCTCTGCATCCTGTGGGTCGAGTTCTAGGCGTCCGGGCTTGAGGGCTGCTTCCATGATTTCTTCGACTGTTTCCTGAGTATATTAAATTGTTGGAACCAACAATTCTACGGACACATGCTTGTAGGATTATAATAGCGGTTTTAATATACTCACAACAGAGCCAGCCTGTTAGCCATTGAACTTTCGGTGAACTGGCCGGCTGACCATGTGGCACTGATCTTTATACAGCAGCTCCAGGGGGAGGAGTCCTGGGCGGAGCCAAGGGAGAAGCCCAGTACAATTCTCGAGCATTCCCAGAGCTACTCCCCCTGGTGGTCAGGTAGTGCAACTACACTTACAACATAGACACATGTATATACAGATTATAATCCGATGTGAATCACATTCACCACAATCACTCTCTCCAGTTGCTCCATTTGGACCTGTAAAGACTTAATTACCTGCAAAGACTCGCATTCTAAGTATCGTCTTGCATCTATGACTTTGTCTATATAAATGTTTCTGGAACCTACCTCCTCATTCACCTGAGGAGGGAGCAGTGCTCTGTAAGCTAGTGATTTAAAACCAACCTGTTGTACTTTAACCTGGTGTTAACTTTGATTTACTGACTTCTTACTGTGCTCACCCCAGTCCAACGCCGGCTTCTCCACATCATGTGTTTCATGGCAGCTTCGGCTTCATCCAAGCTTGGTGGGAGGCCAAGATCATCTTTGGAGTTGGGGAGTTTCCTCAATCACCTCCTCATCTATGATTGTATCACGGTTCAGAAGTTCTTTGAAGTTCATCGAAGGCCAGTGTTTTCTCTGTCTCTCAAGAGGATTCCGTCCTTACTCTGCACCGGTTTGAGGCTCAGGCTATTGGGTCCACATATTGCCTTGATGACATTGAAGAATCCCCAAGTGTCATGCTTGTCAGCGAGGAATTGCAACTCCTTAGCTTTCTCAGTCCACCACTGGTTCTCAAGTTCACTCATTCTTCTTTGTACCCCCAACTTGGTTAAATGGTGAGCTCTTCTCTTTTTAAGGTTAGTTATGTCATTTTGCCAGGCATGGAGAGCTTTCCTCTTCTTGTCGATGAGGTCTTGGAAGGTGTGGTCATTCTCATCAAACCAGTCTTGGTGTTTCCTGGTCTTATAGCCAATGATTTCTTCACAGCTTGAGGTGATGTCTGTCTTCAGCTCTTTCCAGTTCTCCTCCATGCCATAAGAATGGACACTTTGAAGATTTTGTCTCTTGAAGCCGCTCGACACTGATTTTTTTTTTGGAGTTGTTTCTTCAACTTCTGCTGCTTCTGGTGGATTTTGATGGACATAGAGGAGTATATGAGCCAGTGGTCTGCCCAGCAGTCATCTGCTCTGGTCATGGCTTTGAGGGCAGCCTTTTGGTCTTGGGAGCTGACAATGACTAAGTCGATCATGTGTCAGTGCTTTGATCATGGATGTCTCCAGGACATCTTTGGCTTGTTTTTTTGGCAGAACAGTCTGTTAGTGATGACAGGCTGGTGTTTGATGTATTAGTTGAGCAGGACTACCCAATTGGAGTTGCAATTCCCACTCCTTCCTTTCTGATGGTTACTTTCCAGATTTGGGAGTCCTTTCCAACCCTGGCGTTGAAGTCCCCAAGCAGGGTGGTCTTATCTTCCTTAGGAATGTTGGAGAGTATGATGTTCAGGGTGGAGCAGAAGCCTTCTTTGGACTCATTGTTGGCATCAAGGGTTGGGGGCATAGGCACTCATAGCCGTTGTCTGCTGGTTCTTGGAAAGTTGTAGACTTTGAGGTGTTCACTGATGCTGACAGGGTGCTCCGAAAGTTGGCTGATTAGTTTGTTCTTGATGATGAAACTAATCCCATGTGACCTAGGCTGGACCTTGGGCTTTCCTCCCCAGAACAATCACCACCACCTTCCCTCAACTGCCCTTTGTCTGCTCATTGAGCCTCTTTCAGGGCAGTGAAGTCAGTGTCAAAGTATCTGAGTTCATGGGCAGCAAGGGCCATGTCTAATTGTTCCAGTCAATTGTTTTGCTCATTATCCACGAGGGACCGTACATTCTAGGTTCCGAAATTCAGTTTAACTTTGATTTTCTGACCACAGGTAGGTAAGCCTGCCGGATGCAGTTTTCCAACCAGGTTAGGATGGAACTGATTATTTTTCGGTCCCAGGTGGATCCTAAAGAGGGCTGTTCTGTAATTGTTTTTTTAATTTAGAGAACCCAGTTAAGTTTTTCCAATTAAGGGGCAATTTAGCATGGCCAATCCACCTACCCTGCACTTCTTTTGGGTTACGGGGGCGTAACCCACGCAAACATGGGGCGAATGTGCAAACTCCACACGGACTCCAGTGACCCAGAGACAGGATCGAACCTGGGACTTTGATTCCGTGAGGCAGCTGTGTGAACCACTGCGTCACCGTGCTGCCCAGACTGTTCAGTCATGAAGAAAGCTGCCGAAATGCTGTCCTGTTCTAATTTCAAGAGCGAGACGGCTGAATTGAACACCTCCACCTATATGCTGATCCGAAGCTAGGGACTTCCAGATCTTACGATCCTGTCCCCGTCACCTACCGCCAATCGCGGGGCTTGTCCGTGTGTGTGTGTGGGGGGGGGGGGGGGGGGGTGGAGAGCTGGTTTCCTCTAGGTAGCCACATAGCGTGTGACATCTTTTAACGTGGGTATGCCGTTGCACATCAATAGACAAACTTTAATACTAATAATAATCATTTAATAATAATAATAAGAAGAATAATATCTACTTTAATTATAATAATATGATCCTTGACAGAGGGTAGGCCCAATTCCAGTGGCGACTGGGGATCTCCCGACTACTGCAGCCTTCATCCGCCATCGCAGCCGTTGATACTAGGAGAGTGTCTTCCTCCTGATCCGCCGTTGAAGACTTGTTTTGGATTGTGCTTTCTCTGGTTCCTCCCCTCTTTCATCATGGGTGACCCTGCCAGGAGTTTAAAATGCCCAAAGGCATTACTCTTGGGATCAATGGAACGTTCAAGCCTCTCCACCATCCAAGGAAAGGCATGCATGAACAAAACTTTTAACAATATGTTAGTTGATCACCTGCAGCACTGTATGCTGAAAGACCAAATGTGACCAATAACAGACGGGCGACAATAGATAATTGAAGCAAAGCGTGCAGATTTAATTTGGTACCCATTCTGAAGTCATAAAATTCTGACTGAGACTTTCTGGCTCCGTCACAATGGCTTTTCCCACAGTGGACACAGTTATCCATTTAAATCCCCATTGATTTAGCCAGAATCGAAGGATCCCAGCATGTGAGGCTGGAGAATCCCACTCCCTGACCTTATTTTTTGCATTTTTCATCACAAACTCCAATGTCCATATTTACAATGGAAACTTTCTTTGTATTTCCACAGCAGCAGTGGCACGGCAGTACCACTGAGAAAAGGGAGTAATTAGAGGGGCAATTACAGTGCAACAAATTTAGATAGGTATTATCTATGGCTAAATTAGGTGCAGCAGTTTGTAATGGAAAAGGGTCTTACAAAGTCTGTCCATCGTCAAGTTTTAATTTTTAAAAATAGATTTATTTCCAATTATGTACGAGAATTAGCATGTATTGAAAAACAAAATTTCTGTGTTTTGCTTGAAGTTGAAATTATCTGACCGATTATTTTTACTTGTGAAAATTCCACCTACAGAAGAACTTCATTAAATGTAAAATGTAATTAAAATGCAAAATGCTACGGGAAACATTATGCCACAGAGACAGGAATGCTTCTCCTGTTTGCTGAGATATTTTTTGGCTTGTTCATTATGAGTCCAAAAAATGATTTGGTGTATCTTAGTTAATTAAGCATTTTACTTGGCTGGATGAACATTTCCCTGAGGGTGTTAAATCTTGCTTCCAGACAGACTGGTATATTATTCTGGGGCATCTCATGTGATATTATTTTGATAGTAGTTTAGCCTCTGCCTTAGTAGGACTCAAATTTGCATTCTTCATTGTCTAACAAAACAAGAGATTGGGAGACAGTTCAATTAAGTTATCTTTGCGATTTACAAGTTGTGACAAATTAGTGCCAAAAGATTCCCTTTAATTTCTACATGCTCGCTTTGCATGGAAAGTATTTGCAGGGGGCCCGGTCAATATTAAAATTGGTTAGGAAGTGCGTTGTAAAATCTGGCTAGGCAGTAGCTCTTAAAGGGCTGGTGTTCACCAGTAAAGATGAAGTGCCTTCCATATCTGGCGGGCACCATGGGGACTAAGGTGTTTGTCGACCCCGTTAATCACATTTTGGTTTCATGCTTTATGTTTCCTTTGCGATTTGTTTTTGTTGGCTGCAGGAACCCTTTAAGGGGCTGGTTTTCTGATTTTTCCTTTAGTTTTGTTTAATTTAGTTTACTTGATTGAAACTAAAATAGCATTTTAGAGGAAGTGACTATTTGCTAGCTGATGAGGCAGCAGAGGTAACACAGTCACTTTTGTGGGGGTAAGGGGTAGGCAGACATAATGGGGGAAATTCTCCCCCAGCATTGCATTTGAACCACCAGAGCCCCTAACGGGGTTTGCACTAGGTGTCGAACAAAGCGTGATGTTCCAAGTGCTTGTTGACACCCTTGCTGAGCGTGAACCAGATCACATGTTTAAATGATCATTTCCGGGTTTTAGCTGGAGTCTTCTGGCTCCTGGGACTCTATTTCCCCTCCGACGCAGCTTGAGGCTGGCGGAAATGACTACTGGCTTCCATCAAATGTGATGATGAGGCCGGGGGGGGGGGCTCTGAGGCCATTGGAACCCGTAGGTGGGTTGGGACACGGCAGAGTCCCCTGGCACGCTGGCAGTGAAAATTAAAAATGAAATGAAAATCGCTTATTGTCACAAGTAGGCTTCAAATGAAGTTACAGTGAAAAGCCCCTAGTCGCCACATTCCGGCGCCTGTTCGGGGAGGCTGGTACGGTGCTGACAGGTTGGCAGTGCCAGTGTGGCAAGGGTCACTGTCGGGTTCCAGGGTGCCAAGGACAGTTCAAGGGGCACAGCTAAGGGGCAAGTTCTGAGAAGGACATGTCCTTGAAAGGGGAAATTTAGGGGAGGTGTGAACGGGGCGGTGGGGGGGGGGGGGGGGGGGGGGGGGGGGGGGGTGGAATGGAGGGGGTCTGAAATGGGAGGGCCTGAAAGGGGTGGGTATCAAAGTGTAGAGAGCCTTAAAGGGTAGGGAACCTTAATTAGGAGGGGGATCTTAATGAGGGGTCCCTTAAAGGATGGGACCTTAATGGGAGGGAGGACCTTAATGGGGGTGGGGCTTTTGGGACCCCCTAGTGGGGCATTTGGGGGGCGGCATTTTGGGGGGGGTGTATTTGAGGGGGGGGGGGGGCATTTGTACCAGTGATTGGAGGGAGCCTGAATACCATGAGTGGGGAGAGGGGTCTCTGCCGTTGAGGAAAAGGGTTGCCTGGAGAGTTACCTTTTGAAAATAGTGCTGGCGTTTTTCAGTAATGCACATCTTGCTCCTGGTGGGATTACAAAGGGATAAGAGAAGAGTGAGGTAAGGTAGACTGAGAGCAAAGACTTTATGGTGAAACAGTTGAGGAACAGTGGAGAACCTTCCAAGCGATTTTTCACAGTGCTCAGCAAAGGTTTATTCCAACAAAAGGGAAGGACGGTCGAAAGAGGGAAAATCGACCGTGGATATCTAAGGAAATAAGGGAGTGTATCAAATTGAAGGGAAAAGCATATAAAGTGGCAAAGATTAGTGGGAGACTAGAGGACTGGGAAATCTTTAGGGGGGCAACAGAAAGCTACTAAAAAAGCTATAAAGAAGAGTAAAATAGATTATGAGAGTAAACTTGCTCAGAATATAAAGACAGATAATAAAAGTTTCTACAAATATATAAAACAAAAAAGAGTGGCTAAGGTAAATATTGGTCCTTTAGAGGATGAGAAGGGGGATTTAATAATGGGAGATGAGGAAATAGCTGAGGAACTGAACAGGTTTTTTGGGTCGGTCTTCACAGTGGAAGACACAAATAACATGCCAGTGAATGATAGAAATGAGGCTATGACAGGTGAGGACCTTGAGATGATTGTTATCACTAAGGAGGTAGTGATGGGCAAGCTAATGGGGCTAAAGGTAGACAAGTCTCCTGGCCCTGATGGAATGCATCCCAGAGTGCTAAAAAAAGATGGCTAGGGAAATTGCAAATGCACTAGTGATAATTTACCAAAATTCACTAGACTCTGGAGTGGTCCCGGCAGATTGGAAATTAGCAAACGTGACACCACTGTTTAAAAAAGGAGGTAGGCAGAAAGCAGGTAATTATAGGCCAGTGAGCTTAACTTCGTAGTAGGGAAGATGCTGGAATCTATCATCAAAGAAGAAATAGCGAGGCATCTGGATGGAAATTGTCCCATTGGGCAGAAGCAGCATAAAGGGCAGGTCATGCCTAACTAATTTAGTGGAATGTTTTGAGGACATTACCAGAGTGGTAGTTAACGGGGAGCTAATGGATGTGGTATATCTGGATTTCCAGAAAGCCTTTGACAAGGTGCCACACAAAAGGTTTCTGCATAAGATAAAGATGCATGGCATTAAGGGTAAAGTAGTATCATGGATAGAGGATTGGTTAATTAACAGAAAGCAAAGAGTGGGGATTAATGGGTGTTTCTCTGGTTGGCAATCAGTAGCTAGTGGTGTCCCTCAGGGATTAGTGTTGGGCCCACAATTGTTCACAATTTACATAGATGATTTGGAGTTGGGGACCAAGGGCAATGTGTCCAAGTTTGCAGACAACACTAAGATGAGTGGTAAAGCAAAAAGTGCAGAGGATACCAGAAGTCTGAAGAAGGATTTGGATAGGTTACATGAATGGGCTAGGGTCTGGCAGATGGAATACAATGTTGACAAATGTGAGGTTATCCATTTTGGTAGGAATAATAGCAAAAGGGTTTATTATTTAAATGATAAAATATTAAAACATGCTGCTGTGCAGAGAGACCTGGGTGTGCTCGTGCATGAGTTGCAAAACGTTGGTTTACAGGAGCAACAGTTGGTTAAGAAGGCAAATGGAATTTTGTCCTTCATTGCTAGAGGGATGGAGTTTAAGACTAGGGAGGTTATGCTGCAATTGTATCAGGTGTTAGTGAGGCCACACTGGAGTATGTGTTTAGCTTTGGTCTCCTTACCTGAGAAAGGACGTACTGGCGCTGGAGGGTGTGCAGAGGAGATTCACTAGGTTAATCGCAGAGCTGAAGGGGTTGGATTACGAGGAGAGGTTGAGTAGACTGGGACTGTACTCGTTGGAATTTAGAAGGATGAGAGGGGATCTTACAGAAACATATAAAATTATGAAGGGAATAGATAGGATAGATGCGGGCAGGTTGTTTCCACTGGCGGGTGAAAGCAGAACTAGGGGGCATAGTCTCAAAATAAGGGGAAGTAGATTTTGGACCGAGTTTAGGAGGAACTTCTTCACCCAAAGGGTTGTGAATCTATGGAATTCCTTGCCCAGTGAAGCAGTAGAGGCTCCTTCATTAAATGTTTTTAAGATAAAGATAGATAGTTTTTTGAAGAATAAAGGAATTAAGGGTTATGGTGTTCGGGCCGGAAAGTGGAGCTGAGTCCACAAAAGATCAGCCAAGATCTCATTGAATGGTGGAGCAGGCTCGAGGGGCCATATGGCCTACTCCTGCTCCTAGGTCTTATGTTCTTCTGTTCTTATGTTCTGATCACCCCAAGCTCCAAATAAATGTGGGTGGATTGCAATTGGAATTTCGTCGGAACAGCCAGCGGGATTCTCACCTATTTCCCTGCCCGAAATAACACTTGGGCTGGAATTCCCTGGCCGTTCGCTGGCAGTGGGATTCGTTGGTCTCGCCAGCAGCGCACCCCCACCCACGGGTGGCTTGAATGGGAAATCTCATTGACAAAGACGGGAACCCTGCTACCAGCAAACGGTGTGCCACCAAGAAACACATGGCCGTGGGACCGGAAAATCCTTCCCCTATTCATTTTGGGGAGAATTCTGTCCAATGTTCAAACACCTGCAGTGAAGGCACTGATTTAAGGCACTAAAAATCTTACAGTGCAATCGTGGCGCACAAACACAATTTGATGAAGGCACTGATTTAAGGCACTAAAAATCTTACAGTGCAATCGTGGCGCACAAACACAATTTGATAAATTGTTTTATAATTTTCCAGGCATCATTAATCTACTTAAATAAATTTGCTAATGTCAAAATAGCAGAATGTTATAATTTGAATATCAGTACCACAGCACAGTTTCCAAACAGCCCATTTTGAATTCAGTCAGTGGGTTCCACATGTTTTAGAACACTGTCATTTCAATTTTGGAGTATGCGATGAAGTTCAGCTGCATCACAATCCATCTGTCTGTTCACGAGAAACGAGTTAACGAGTGGAACAGACTAATTAAAAGCGTGCATTATTCAGCGTGCACCCCATTAAAAGCATAATAGGTTTGAGTCCATCTGTTTAGATCAATATTTGTAATAAAAGCAATAGGGCAGTTTTTGAAAATCTCTTGGAGTGCAATGACTCATCACATTGCCATTTAAAAGTAGCATAATAATAGAGGGTGCCAAAAAACCCTTGATAGCCCCTCCAAGGAATCCTTTCAAAGTCTGTGTAATTCGATTTAAATAAACTGTACCTATAACATGCTGTGTGAACATAACAATTAATAATTGATTATAAGTCCATTATCTTCAACGTTGAATATAGAACATACAGTGCAGAAGGAGGCCATTTGGCCCATCGAGTCTGCACCGACCCATTTAAGTCCTATCCCCATAACCCAATAACCTCTCCTAACCTTTTTTGGTCACTAAGGGCAATTTATCATGGCCAATCCACCTAACCTGCACGTCTTTGGACTGTGAGAGGAAACCCAAGGAAACCCACGCAGGCACAGGGAGAACGTGCAGACTCCGCACAGACTGACCCAGCAGGGAATTGAACCTGGGACCCTGGCGCTGTGAAGCCACAGTGCGATCCACTTGTGCTACCGTGCTGCCCATTCTTTATTCATTAGCACATGAGAAAAAATTCAATTAAATAACATGAAGATTATATGATTTAACAGCTCTGCTTACTCCTCAAATGTTTATGATAATGTGGTTCTCTTTAATTTCTATATGAGAAGTGTAAAGGATGATGCAACAGGTGTTGAAGATGGCATAGCTAAAATAAATGTTTGGATGATAATTCCCGTTGGGTTTGACAAATCCATAGAATCCCTACAGTGCAGAAAGAGGCCATTTGGTCCATCGAGTCTGCACCGACCCTCTGAAAGAGGATCCTACCTACGCTCAGCCCTGCCCAGCCCCTAGTAACCCCACCTAACCTGTACATCCATGGATACTAAGGGGCACTTTAGCATGGCCAATCCACTTAACCTGCACATCTTTGAACTGTGGGAGGAAACCGGAGCACCTGGAGGAAACCCACGCAGACACGGGGAGATCATGAAAACTCCACACAGACAGTCACCCAAGGTTGGAATTTTACCTGGGTCCCTGAGACAGCAGTGCTAACCACTGTGCCACCTTGCCACCTTGTGCACACACTGTTGTATGCCACCTCAGAAGTATCCGTTTGCTTGTACTATCATTGTAGTGGATTTCAACTCTGTTGTCATTTAATCTATTTAAATTCAGCCACAAACTTGAATCAAAATTTGGAGTTTGCTCCACTGATGCAAGAGTGTTGGAATGGACATCATACGCCCCCCCCCCCCCCCCCCCCCCCCCCCAACCTGCTCCACCCACTGTAGCACCAGGCACAACAGCATATTTCAATTCTAGAAGAGGTGTTCATCAGCACAGAGAGGTACCCATTTCACCCTGGTGAAATGTCGTAACAGCACGATGCTAATCAAGGGCAGGCTGGGAGTCCTCAAAGTGCAGTGGCCTATTTCAGCCCACACATCGCAGTACGAGTGTCTCTTAAGGGCCAGTAATAAATCTGTGAGGTTTTGAGACAGGCTTCATCATCACTTATAACAGATCTCAGCTCTCAACCGGTGTAACCTCCAGTGAGAACCAATAGGGTAGAATTTCCAAGAAAAGCCTGGAAATCCCCAGACAAATCCCCTTGAAATTGCAGGCCGAAGCTCCACTTGTCACCCTATTGCTGGAAAGGAAGATGGCTTCAAGAAAAAAAACAGGGAGGATCTCAGCAGAGCTGAATTTTCTCCACACGGCCAATCTGCTCACTGTGGATCGTAGGAAACATTTTGGAGCTGCTAAGCTTAGCTGCCTTCCTCAGGGATGGGCAGAGTTTAGACTGCATCCAGTATTTGAATGTTTAAATGACCCGTCAAAATTGTGCACATTAATATAAAGAAATTTGTTTAAAACATAAAATATTTTGAAACGTCTTTTGTTAAATAATTTAAAATCACTTATTGTGACTTCTATTTGGTTATTATCAAAAGGTTCAATTACTACCTTACAATCCTGGGCAATTCACATTGTTTTTGAAATTTGCGTGTGGAAAACTCTGCATATCTTGCACCATCTACTGGCTGTTGAGTGCGTAGATAAGGTAAAGGTAAAGTTGCCATTGTCCCAGATGGCCAGAGGCTGCTTTCCCCTTTGATGGGGAGAGCTGACTGGTGGTGATTTAACCTGAGGGTCACCACACCTCAGGTGAGAGGCAAGGATGACAAAGCAGGACTTTCGTGAATAACCTCAGCCGGTACGGGATAAATAGTGATAGTAACTGTTGTGAAGATGAGATTAAATTACTATCCAAAATACTAGCAAAGCTTTTCCAAGCAGGCAAAAAAGAAAACTTTTGGGTTTGTGGAGAAAGGGGATCAATCCGATGCAAAAATCAAAATCACTTTGGGCCTTATTAACATTTTCAGTTGAGCTGCTGACATGTATCTAGGCCCAGATTCTTACTCCCAGGCCGGGTGCACAGAGACAGGAGAGTTCCCGGCTCCAATAACCCAATCTTTAAATATTATTTCCTGAACTTCCAATTTTTGGTCCGGGGGTACAAGCTGGAGCAGGGGTTAGGGCAGCCGACCCCAGAGGTAGTGAGGATCGGGGATGGGCCCTGCAGGGATTGGGTGACTCAGGCACAGATTAAACAGTGGCCCTTCAAAAAGGCCCAATTGTGAGGTAGGTCGGCAATGGTGACCTCCCTTTGCCTCGGAGATGTCAGGTGAGTGTTCAAGCTGTAAATCTGGTCCAAGTGTTAGCTGACCCTGGAATGAATTGTCCATCATGGGCTCTTCCAATGGCAGAATTGTCATTGTTGCTGCCTAATCAAAGTGTGCTGCATCACTGAAACCATGGAGTTGATTCTGAAGACATAGCCACAGAGATAAGACCATAAGACTGTAAGGTATAGGAGCAGAATTAGGCTATTAGGCCCATCGAGTAAGTTTCAATAAGATCCCCCCATATCCTTCTAAACTCCAATGAGTACAGACTTTGAGTCCTCAACCGCTCCTCATATGACAAACTCTTCATTCCAGGGATCATTCTTGTGAACATCCTCTGGACCGTTTCCAAGGCCAGCACATCCTTCCTTAGATATGAGGCCCAAAACTGCTCACAGTACTCCAAATGGGGTCTGACCAGAGCCTTATACAGTCTCAGAAGTACATCGCTGCTCTTGTATTCTAGCCCTCTCGACATGAATGCGAACATTGCATTTGCCTTCCTATCAGCTGACTGAACCTGTACGTTAACCTGAAGAGAATCTTGAATGAGGACTCCAAAGTCCTTTCTGATTTCCTAAGCATTTCCCCGTTTAGAAAATAGTTTGTGCCTCTATTCCTCCTTCCAAAATGCGTAACCTCTTTTCCACATTGTATTCCATCTTCCACTTCTTTGTCCACTCTCCTCGTCTGTCCAAGTCCTTCTGCAGCCCTTCTGCTTCCTTAATACTACCTTTCCCTCTGCATATCTTTGTATCATCTGCAAATATTGTAAGTGTCCTCCGTTCCGTCTTCCAGATCATTAATGTATATTGCAAAAAGTTGTGGTTCCAGCACTGACCCCTGAGGCACACCAATAGTCACCAGCTGCCATCCTGAAAAATACCCCTTTATACCTACTCGTTGCCTTCTGCCAGTCAGCCAATCCTCTATCCATGCCAGGATCTTACTCTTACACCATGGGCTCTTACTTTATTAAACAGCCTCCTATACGGCACTTTGTCAAAGGCCTTTTAGAAATCTATATAGACCACATCCACTGGTTCTCCTTTGTCCAACTTCCTTATTACCTCCTCAAAGCATTTGAACAGATTTGTCAGACATGACCTCCCTTTGACGAAGCCGTGCTGATTCAGTCCTATTTTATCAGCCACTTCCCAATACTCCACAATCTCATCTTTAATGATGGACTCTAAAATCTTACCAATGAACGAAGTCAAGCTAACCAGCCTACAATTTCCCGTCTTCTGCTTCCCTCCTTTCTTAAACAGTGCTATTACATTAGCTATTTCCCAGTCCTCTGGGACCCTCCCTGCTTCTAGTGATTCCTGAAAGATAGCATCATTTTTCCAGCACTACCTGGTACAGATATTATGCAGTCCTGTCATTAGTTGCCAAGGGTCGGAGGGATGAAGGGCTCGTGCAAATCGGTTACACACGGGGTGACAGTCACCTCACCAGAGTGCAGGAGAAGGTGCCGGACATCTGTGCACAGGCCCCCTCAGAAGAGTGAGGAAAGTCACAATGATCTTCCACTGGGCAGAAACGTGGAACTTTAATCGTCAACCTCTTGGGAATAGTATTTAGATAAATAGAAGCAGATCTGAGGACATCCAGCGGAATTCCCTGAGGCAGTGGGAGCTCTTGGTCTGTGATTGGAGGAGTCCCTAACTGATGTG
The DNA here is from genome assembly GCF_902713615.1 of Scyliorhinus canicula. NCBI lineage: Eukaryota > Metazoa > Chordata > Chondrichthyes > Carcharhiniformes > Scyliorhinidae > Scyliorhinus > Scyliorhinus canicula. Next base: position 59,733,270 of record NC_052154.1, on the reverse strand, counting down.
AGCTCCATATTGTTCCCAGAGTGAGGGGCAGCACGGTAACATGGTGGTTAGCATAAATGCTTCACAGCTCCAGGGTCCCCAGTTCGGTTCCCGGCTGGGTCACTGTCTGTGCGGAGTCTGCACGTCCTCCCCGTGCGTGCGTGGGTTTCCTCCGGGTGCTCCGGTTTCCTCCCACAGTCCAAAGATGTGCGGGTTAGGTGGATTGGCCATGCTAAATTGCCCGTAGTGTCCTAAAAAGTAAGGGGGTTGGTGGGTACGTGGGTTTGAGTAGGGTGATCATTGCTCGGCACAACATCGAGGGCCGAAGGGCCTGTTCTGTGCTGTACTGTTCTATCTATGAGTTCAACCACATCAGTTTTGACCATGCAGAGATGCAGAAGCCGCAGTTTCAAGGAAATTCCTGACAGCTGAATGTCGTGCTCCTCATTGTCGTTTAGGAGGGGAAGCGAGCCGGCTGCCTCAACCTCCTCCAAGGCTACATTTTGTAAGAGTGTGTGAGAGTGGAGGGTGCTGTCTTTCCTAGAGCACTAATGGGTTCACCATGATTGCACTTTTCACATTGTATACAGGCATTTGAGCACCTCTTGAATGTTTACTTATACTTGTATGTGACTCTGTGTGTGATTGTACACCAGAGAGCTCAAAACGAATGGTAGCATTATGAAGGTGGTTCTTACCAATAATAATGAAGGTGAAATACTGAGGTCTATTCTCGGGGCCAGGATAAAGGTTGTTGGCTGATTTGTGGTGTTTAAGGAGACTTCTTTCTTCCCTGCTGTATCACATAAGCTTCTCGAGTTCAAAGGCTTAAGCAGTGAGATGTTCCTTATCTCTTTCATTGTCCATCCAAGCTTAACTTTAAGGGAGGCTCAGTGATCAGAACTCCATTCTATGAACAGAGGATAAAAGCAAATTACTGCAGATGCTGGAATCTGAAACAAAAAGAGATTTTCTAACATTTTCTCTTTTGGTCCATGAACAGAGGCTGGGCAGTTGATTCATCTCTGATCATAGAATCATAGAATTTACATTGCAGAAGGAGGCCATTCGGCCCATCGAGTCTGCACCAGCTCTTTTTTGAAAGAGCACCCGACCCAAGCTCACACCTCCACCCTATCCCCATAACCCAGTAACCCCACCCAACATTAAGGGCAATTTTGGACACTACGGGCAATTTAGCATGGCCAATCCGCCTATCCTGCACATCTTTGGACTGTGGGAAGAAACCGGAGCACCCGGAGGAAACCCATGCACACACGGGGAGAAAGCACAGACTCCACACAGACAGTGACTCAAGCCAGGCATCGAACCTGGGACCCTGGAGCTGTGAAGCAATTGTGCAAACCACCATGCTACCGTGCTGCCATGAGACTTCATTGGAACTAGATTCAATGTTGAGGATCTAGATAATGAGTGCAACTGTTGCTTGACTATTCTGTGGGGCAGCTTTACCAATTTTGACGCAAGTCTTCAGATGTTGATGGGAAAACTTTGAAGGGCTGACAGGGCTGGACGTGTCTTTGTCAAGTTCGTTGTCTAAGTCAATGCTGGGTGGTCCATCCTGTTTAATTCTTAGTTTTTTTTTCATCAATTCAATTAAACTAAATGGTTTATAAAGCCATTTCAGAGGGCAGCTGTGATATATTTTAAAGGATAGGCTTGCAGGCCATGATGCACAAACAAGCAAGAGCATTTTTGGAAAGGTGATTGCTCAACAGGCTGTTCGGAGACACGGTCCGTTTTCCCGCACAAATAGCCGAAGATGTCATCAGAATGTCACATGATCAGACTCTTAAAGTGGCCTTGTTCCAATGAGGAAAAAACATGAATACACTCTTTCATGTTGAACTCCTTAGAAGAAAACTGTGGACCACAAGGGCACAGAATGTACTCTGGTGGGGATACTTCAAGTTGATCACCAAGAGTGGCTCACAGTTGCACCATTGCTGATTGAGTTAGCCACATTCTGAGGACATAGCTGCCAGACTGGGCCTGCGGCAGGAGGTGAAAGAACCAACATGAAAAACCTATTTGATCTCATCTTCACCAATCCACCTGACGCAAATGCATCTGACAATATTGGTGAGTGTGACAACTGTGACGTTGTGGAGATGAAGCTCCCCATTGCATAATCATATTGTGATTTCCCAAGTGCCTTGTTACCGCATTCTAAGTAATCGATTTTGGCATTTCTCCTGCTACTAATAGGCTAATTGGCCTATTAGAACATAGAACATAGAACAGTACAGCACAGAACAGGCCCTTCGGCCCTCAATGTTGTGCCGAGCCATGATCACCCTACTCAAACCCACGTATCCACCCTATACCCGTAACCCAACAACCCCCCCCTTAACCTTACTTTTATTAGGACACTACGGGCAATTTAGCATGGCCAATCCACTTAACCCGCACATCTTTGGACTGTGGGAGGAAACCGGAGCACCCGGAGGAAACCCACGCACACAGGGGGAGGACGTGCAGACTCCACACAGACAGTGACCCAGCCGGGAATCGAACCTGGGACCCTGGAGCTGTGAAGCATTTATGCTAACCACCATGCTACCCTGCTGCCCCTGATTTGCTTTGTTCCTTGTTTTCTCTCCCCCTCCCTTTTTGGACAGTTGGTTTACACGTATTTCCTACCTTCTAGTCCATCAGGAATATTTTAGAAGCGAGGGATTTCTGAAAGGTCAAAACCCGTACATCCACAAATGCTGCAGCTACCCTTTTTAAAACCCTAGGTAGGGCATTAGATCTGGGGGATTTGTTAGTTTTCAAACCCATTAATGTCTCCAGTGGAGGTCTGGTGATGCAGTAGTTAGCAACCCTACTTCTGGGCCAAAGGCTCTTGCGTTTGAATCTGACCCTAGGATTTGACGGACAAAGAAGACGTGTTCCTAACGTGGCCAAACTGTTGAGTATCAATCAGCAAATCCTTCCAACACACATAAATGGGAGGTGTAAGAAGGGGAGAGATTTCTGGTTAGCTATGTGATGGAAAGACTGTGGGAGCTTCGTCTAGCACTGTCCATAGCTCCAGACTAAAACATGCATTTAAAAAGAGTATGCTGCCACAGCAACTCAGACTTTGAACGATCTGCAACTCACCATTAATTTTCCAGTATTTTTTCTTTACTAACATTAATTGCTTTCAAGTTCAATGCTCTAATGAGACCCTTGGATTCCAACATGTGTTTGTGTTTTCTGCTGAGAATTGGAACATGAAGTGTCTATTTTACCCTCTGCCATTTCCATATTCTTCCTTATAATTTCTCTTGTCTCTGCTTCCACTTCTGCTACTCTCATCCCTTTTCCATACTTGCAAATGTTCTTACAATCTGTTTTATCTGCCTTGCTAGTTTACTCCCATTGTCTATTTTCTCCCGTTATTTATTTCTTAATCATGGTTTGATGATTTTTAAAACCCTCCCGATTCTTAGCTTTTACTAATCATTTTGGCAGCATTGTAACCCTCTTTTAATCTGCTCTATCTCCTCAACTTCTTTAGTTAGCCATAGAAATGCTACCTTTCCACTAGAGTTTTTATTCCTCAAGGAAAAGTATACCTTTCAAGAATTATGTTTTTATTTCTTTATGTATTTGTCATCACTTATTTATCATCTTAACTTTAAATCCAAATTCCAAATTGACTTTTGCCAATACCATAAGACCATAAGACCATAAGACATAGGAGTGGAAGTAAGGCCATTCGGCCCATCGAGTCCACTCCGCCATTCAATCATGGCTGATGGGCATTTCAACTCCACCTCCCAGCATTCTCCCCATAGCCCTTAATTCCTCGCGACATCAAGAATTTATCTATCTCTGCCTTGAAGCCATTTAGCGTCCCGGCCTCCACTGCACTCTGCGGCAATGAATTCCACAGGCCCACCACTCTCTGGCTGAAGAAATGTCTCCGCATTTCTGTTTTGAATTTACCCCCTCTAATTCTAAGGCTGTGCCCACGGGTCCTCGACTCCTCGCCTAACGGAAACAGTTTCTTTGCGTCCATCCTTTCTAAGCCATGTATTATCTTGTAAGTTTCTATTAGATCTCCCCTTAACCTTCTGAACTCCAATGAATACAATCCCAGGAACGCCAGCCGTTCCTCATATGTTAGACCCGCCATTCCAGGGATCATCCGTGTGAATCTCCGCTGGACACGCTCCAGTGCCAGTATGTCCTTCCTGAGATGTGGGGCCCAAAACTGGACACAGTACTCCAAATGGGGCCTAACCAGAGCCTTATAAAGGCTCAGTAGCACATCGCTGCTTTTATATTCCAACCCTCTTGAGATAAATGACAACATAGCATTCGCTTTCTTAATCACGGATTCAACCTGCATGGTTACCTTTAGGGAATCCTCGACTAGCACTCCCAGATCCCTTTGTACTTTGGCATTATGAATTTTCTCACCGTTTAGAAAGTAGTCTATGCTTGGATTCTTTTTTCCAAAGTGCAAGACCTCACATTTTCTCACGTTGAAATGCATCAGCCATTTCCTGCACCACTCTCCCAAACTGTCTAGATCCTTCTGCAGCCTCCCCACTTCCTCAGCACTACCTGCCTGACCACCTAACTTCGTATCATCAGCAAACTTCGCTAGAATGCCCCCAGTCCCTTCATCCAGATCATTAATATATATGGTGAACAGCTGCGGCCCCAACACTGAACCCTGTGGGACACCGCTGGTCACCGGCTGCCATTCCGAAAAAGAACCTTTTATCCCAACTCTCTGCCTTCTGTCAGACAGCCAATCCTCAACCCATGCCAGTAGCTCACCTCGAACACCATGGGCCCTCACCTTACTCAGCAGCCTCCTGTGTGGCACCTTATCAAAGGCCTTTTGGAAATCCAGATAGACCACATCCACTGGGTTTCCCTGGTCTAACCTACTTGTCACCTCCTCAAAGAATTCTAACAGGTTCGTCAGGCACGACCTCCCCTTACTAAATCCATGTTGACTTGTTCTAATCCGACCCTGCTCTTCCAAGAAATTAGAAATCTCATCCTTAACGATCGATTCTAGAATTTTACCAACAACCGAGGTTAGGCTAATTGGCCTATAATTTTCCATCTTTTGTCTTGATCCTTTCTTGAACAAGGGGGTTACAACAGCGATCTTCCAATCGTCCGGGACTTTCCCTGACTCCAGTGATTTTTGAAAGATCTCAACCAACGCTTCCGCTATTTCTTCAGCCACCTCCCTCAGAACTCTAGGATGTAGCCCATCGGGGCCAGGAGATTTGTCAATTTTAAGACCTTTTAGCTTTTTTAGCACCATCTCTTTTGTAATGGCAACCATACTCAACTCAGCCCCCTGACCCTTTATAATTTTTGGGATATTACTAACGTCTTCCACTGTGAAGACAGACGCAAAGTACTTATTAAGTTCTCCAGCCATTTCCTCATCTCCCATCACTAGCCTTCCAGAATCAGTTTGAATTGGCCCAATGTCTACTTTGGCCTGACGTTTGTTTCTTATGTATTGAAAGAAACTTTTACTATCATTTCTTATATTACTGGCTAGCCTGCCTTCATATTTGATCCTCTCCTTCCTTATTTGTCTCTTTGTTAACCTCTGTTTGTTTTTGTAGCCTTCCCAATCTTCTGATTTCCCGGTGCTTTTGGCCACTTTATAGGACCTCTCTTTTTCTTTGATACATTTCCTGACCTCCTTTGTCAGCCATGGCTGTCTAATCCCTCCCTGGATAATCTTTCTTTTCTTGGGGATGAACCTCTGTACAGTGTCCTCAATTATGCATACAAACTCCTGCCATTTTTGCTCTACTGTCTTCCCTGCTAGGGTCTGCTTCCAGTTGATTTTCACCAGTTCCTCTCTCATGCCCTCGTAATTACCTTTATTTAACTGTAACACCATTACATCCGATTTTGCCTTCTCTCTTTCAAACTGCAGACTGAACTCAACCATATTATGATCGCTGCTTCCTAAGTGTTCCATCGCTGCTTCCTAAGTGTTCCATCGCTGCTTCCTAAGTGTTCCATCGCTGCTTCCTAAGTGTTCCATCGCTGCTTCCTAAGTGTTACACCGCACATGCCTCCATATTGACTTATTAAAAAATCCTCATTTCAGACTTAACCACATCACTTTCAAGTTTAATATGAATTTTCAATATGAATGTTATCTTCCTGAAGGATCCTTTGCAACAAGATTCCTAATTAACCATGCCTCATTTAGCAATAATGGGCTGGATTCTCCGCCGCAGGTAGCAGAGTTTCCAATGTGGCAGAGAATCCAGCATTGGGGAACAAACGGGGGCATGATCCGTTTCCGATGCTCCAGTCTCCTGCTGACGTCGGCATCGAGGTTTGTGGCCCAAGCCAGCAGGAGTATGCAAATGGACCCCCATGTGAGCCCCTACCAGAGACCCTCACCAGAGACCCCCATAACAGGGAACCCCCCATGCCCCCCCCCCCCCAATCAGTCACCCCTGCTAGGATGCTAAAGAACAATCCAGGCATAAACAGTGAAAACAATCGCTGCTTTTTCATTCACCTGTGCCTTCACCTGCTGCCTCAGACAGATGACTAGAAAGCTCCAGCTGTAACTTAATAGAAAGCCAAAATCACATCACAAGGTTTTAAACCTCCTCAGATGCTCTCATTTGTAAAACATCAAAGAGAAATAGCTTTTAGTAGCCTGTAATTGACAGTTTCTAGACCACCAGATGTCTGGATTGTTTAATTTAATTTCCCTTCACACTTGAATGGATCTCAAGTAGCCTGCTGTGAAACTAACCATAATGTTTATAAACATGGAAAAATGTGTGCTGATTACGAAGCGCCAGCATGGATTTCTAAAGGGAAAGTCGTGTTTAACTATGATTGACCGCTCATGAACACATCAAAAGCAGTTGTGTTTTTGGCTGTGAAAAAGAGGAAGTGAAAGAACTTAACTCCGAGATGCTTAGAAACATTCCAATATTTTTATCATCCACAAACTTTGAAATTGCCCTCTGTTCACCAGATAATGGATATATGTCAGAAAAAACAAAGGTCTCAATACCAATCCCTGGGAATCCCCAGCACCAACCTTCCTCTAGCCTGAAAAATATCCATTGACCATTAGTCTCTGCTTCCTATTATTCAGTCAATTCTGTACCCATTTTGCTTCTGGTCCTTTTATTCCATGAGCTGTAACTTTTCTCACAAGTCTGATGTGTGGTGATGTATCAGATGCCTTTTGAAAGTCCATGTACATCACATCAATGACATTATTCTCATTGATCCTTTCTGTTATCTCTTCAGAAAACTCCAACAAGTTAGTTAAACACTATTTTCCCTTTAGAAATCCATGCTGGTGCTTCATAATCAGCACACATTTTCCCATGTGAGTACAAATTCTGCCCTGAATAATTGTTTCCAGAAGCTTGCCCACCGTTGATGTTAAACTGATCTCTAATTGCTGGGGTTATCCTTACAATCTTTTTTGAATAAGGATGTAACATTTGCAATTCTCCAGTCCTCTGGCACCTCCACTGAGTCGAGGGAAGACTGGAGGATTATTGCCAAATTACTGCAATTTTTGTTCTCACTTCCTTCAATATCCTTGGAGGTATCTCATCTGGTTCCGGTGCCTTGTCAACTTTAAGTACTGACAGTCTATTCAACACTTTCCCCTTGTCAATTCTGAACCTTTCGAGGGACAGACGTTCCTCGTCTGTCACCACATCTTGGGTAGCGTCTAATTCCTTGGAAAAGACGGATACAAAGTATCCATTTAATACTCAGGCATGCCTCCATGTGTAAATTCCTTTTTAAGTCTGTAATCAACCATACTCCTTATTTTACCACCTTTTTACTCTTTTTATGCATAATACTTTATTTATATCATTAATTTAAGTTAATAAATATTACAAATACTTCATGTATCCAGATAAATGATTTTAGTTTTAACTTTTTACTATTTGTCCATTCATTGCAAACGCTCAGTCACATTAATAAACACTCTGACCCTTCCTGTGAAAATCTACTTAATTTGACAAAATTCATCTCAACACCCTTAACCTTTCTTTTTAGACTTATAAATCTCTCTTTAACCTGAACCATCATTGGGCTCCACCGACTGAAAAGCGATTTGGTAGACCCTGAGGGTATGAAAGGTGCTATAAGTTCTTTGTTTTTAAACGTTACTTCTTCTTGAGATGTCCTTATTTTACTGCAAGCTAGATGCAAATGTTGCTCATCAGGGCACTTTTGTAACCCGTCGTCCCTTTCCTTTCCTTAGATTGACTTCAGAAAGCCAAACCAGGCCCCTTTGCACTTGGCCAGTGCAACACTTTTCAGCACACCGTGTAATTTACTCTCTTCTTTCCCAGCATCAGTTTGGAAACATTTATCTCAGTGGATGCAGGAAGGTGATTTGAAGAGAGTTTGCTGAGTGTGAGGAGTAGTTGATGATGGCAGAGGAGGGAGGGGAAGGAATGTGCTGTCCAAGTGTCATTTTATATATTCCATCTCTGGTGCTAAGCCTGGGGATTTGGATCTCATTAGTCCTGTTTCTAAAAGGTTGCGCTCTGAGCATCGAGCCAATGGTGGAACACCTTCACGGTAACAGTTTTGGCAGAAGAGCTTTATTGCGTACAATTGTGCAGTCTTACATGCAGTTTTGCAACATTGTAGTCCATCATGGGGCATGTGGTGATTGAATAGGTCTCTAGAGACCCTAAGGGTAGTCAGATCTTCTCCCATGGATGCAGAGTGGCTATCGTCCAGAATTAAACATGCTACCTCTCCTGAATATTGATTTGAGGGTATCATGAAACTACGCTTCACTGATCCCCATGTTGCCATTTAGTTAGATGGCATAGAATAGTTACACCCCAAAAGAAGGCCATTCTGTCCATCATGTCTGTTTCTGCGTACAAGAGCGAAACTAGTCCGTCTCTCGGTCTATGGGCAGCACTGTAGCATAGTGGTTAGCAGAGTTGCTTCACAGCTCCAGGGTCACAGGTTCATTCCCGGCTTAGGTCACTGGCTGTGTGGAGTCTGCACGTTCTCCTCGTGTCTGCGTGGGTTTCCTCTAGGTGCTCCGGTTTCCTCCCACAGTCCAAAGATGTACGGGTTAAGTGGATTGGCCATGCTAAATTACCCTTAGTGTCCAAAAAGGTTAAGTGGGGTTACTGGGTGGCAAGGATAGGGTGGAGCTGTGGGCTTGAGTAGGCTGCTCTTCCAAGTGCGGGGCAGATTCGATGAGCTAAATGGCCTCCTTCTGCACTGTAAATTCTATGATTCCTGCCTTTTCCCTATAGTCCTGCAAAGTTTTTATATTCAGCTAAGTATCCCGTTGAAAGCCATGTATGAATCTGCCTCCACCACAGTATTAGGCAGTACAACCTAGATTGGAACCACTCACCGCATACTGTCTTTGCCATTCTTTAGTTGTTCACCTCAAAATGGTTCACAACACTTTGGCGATGAAAGCAGTTTCTCTCTATCCAGACCCCTCATGATTTTGAACGTCTCTATCAAATCTACTCTGACCCTTCTCTTCTCCTAAGGTGAACAGCCTCAGATTCCCCAAACATTCCACATAACTTAAAACCCACATCACATTCTTTTCTATAGCCCTAGCTGGAGCTTACATTCCTTCCTACGGTGCCCAGTAGACGTATTACTCCAGTTGAGTTGAACCAGTGGTTTATAAAGATTCCCTAAACTTCCTTGGTTTTGTACTCCAGGGGCTGGATTCTCTGATTCTGAGGCTATGACCCCACGGCGACGAGGGAATGGTGGCGTTTAACGGCAGAAACAATGGCGTAAAATGGCCACTGATCCTTGGTTTGGCTGCGCGCTAGCATGCCGGCAGCGTAGAGCACCCGGCTCTAGCTGCCGATCCAACCCGGAGAATTTTAAAAATAAATAAATTTAGAGTACCCAATTCATTTTTTCCAATTAAGGGGCAATTTGGCGTGGCCAATCCACCTACTCTGCACATCCTAGGGTTGTGGGGGCGAAACCCACGCAAACACGGCGAGAATGTGCAAACTCCACACAGACAGTTACCCAGAGCCGGGATCGAACCTGGGACCTCGGCGCCGTGAGGCTGCAGGGCTAACCCACTGCGCCACCGTGCTGCCCCCAGCCCGGAGAATTGCCATGTCCGTGGCTGTACAGTGCACGTCGGCGGCAACCTGCGGACCCGGCTCACAAAATAGTGCCCCTCCTTCGGCCAGCTTGCGTGCCCCAGACCACACCCCCACAGTACCCCCAGCCCCTGATAAAGTCCTTCCCTGACCGCGGAGCGGCCCTCTCCCGACTGTGGCGCCGCTGGACTTAGTCCGCACCGCCACACCAAGTCCCAGGCGGATGGGACCATACGTGACCGATGCCATCGGGAGCTCGGCCGGTCGGGGGTGGAGCATCGGGGGGTGAGCCTCAGGCAATGTCCTGAAGCCGTCGATATATCGTGTGGCATACTCTGCGAGTATGCCGCTTTGGAGGGGACAGAGCATTGCGAAATGGCACCGCCCCGATTCAATCGGGAACTTTGATTCTCCAGCTGAGGCTGAACGCGATTTCGGCATCGACGACCGGCGAATCCAGCCCCCGAGCTTTGTCAATAAAGTGAAAGATCCCGTATGCCTCAAGCTGCCCTGCCATCTTTAAGAATTTGTGCACATATACTCCCAGGCCCCTCTATTCCTGCAGCCCCTATTGAATTGTACCTTTCATTTTATATTGCCGCTCCTTGTTCTTCCATCCAAAATGTATCAATTCCCAGTTTTCTGCATTAAATTTCCATCGGCCACTTGTCCACCCATTTTACCAGCCTCTCTCTCTCTATTATTTTCAAAGTCTATCACCAACCTCCTCACAGTTGACAATATTTTCAAATATTGTGCCATCCATTAATTTTGAAATTGTGCCCTGCAAGGTCATTAATATAGATTAAGGAAAACAAGGGCCCTCATGCCAACCCCGAGGGAAACCCACCATATACTGTCGTCCCATCCAAAAAACAATTCACCACTAATCTCTGTTCCCAGTCAATCAGCCAACATACTATCTATGCTACAATAAAAACAGAAAATGCTGGATTAACTCAGCAGGTCTGGCAGCATCTGTGGAGAGAAAACAGAGTTTATGCTTCGGATCTAAATGACCCTTTGATAGACTGTTTTTATTTCAGATTTCCAGGATCTGTAGTATTTTGCTTTTATCATAGTATCCATGCTGCCATTTCCTGTTTTATTACATGGGCTCGGACGTTATTGGCAAGCCTGTTATGTGGCACTTTATCATATACCTTTTGGAAGTCCATGTTCACCGCATCAACTGCATTACCCTCATCAACTCTCTCTGTTACCTCCTCAAAAAAAATGGAAGCACATTTGTTAAATATGAATTGCCTGACGTTACGGGCCAGAGTTTAGAAACTCCAAAGTATGTTATGAAGTCCACCTGACCTACAACCTTGATGTTGAATTTGGCTAGGGTGAGTACAAGAGCCTTCCATTTAGGTATGATTCAACAGTCTTCCCAGACACTTTAATCAAACAAGCTTTATTCTAAGAACTTAGTTAACATTTATATAAACACACAGCAAGAATTTTTATCAATTACAAACATAACGATACCCCACGGCTACAGTAATCTATGTATAACACTTAATGAATTCCCCCTTAACTGTTTCAATTCAAAAACAAAATCCCAGAAACCATAAACCCCTATTCAAGGGCATGGCCCAGCACTCTGCATTCTCACTTGAATAAGGCTGGATTTTCCTGGGATTCTGACCCCGTCTCACCAGCAGGTTTAAACCCTTCAGAAAGCAAACTATATCTAAAGCCACCACCAAGGTGACTTTTACTGAAACAGATATCTAAAATGAAACTAGAGACAGGCCAAAACACTTCTGTTCTCTGTCTGAGTCTACAGCAGATTAAAAAAACTGAAAGCGAAAGTAAAACAAACCTCACAGTGGCCATACCGCTCCATACCTGGTTAACCTCCACTACAGCTGCACTTTGAAGCTCGGTGGCACCTTTTCAGCGCACTCTGTCGGCTGCGCAATCTCGATTGTTTTTTCCAACGTAATTGTAGTCACCAGCTGAAGCGTCTTCTGGAAATTAGGGTTATGGATCCAACAAACCAGCCGATGGCGTAACGTATCACTAAGTGCGGCCCCGAACTCATAGTGCTCATCGAGCTGGCGTAGACTATGAAGGATGGCGATGAAGGTTGAGGCAGGCTCTTCATAGACCCTCACTGCACAGTTTAACTTAAAATGCTGGAGGATGTTCAAAGGCCTTGGGTTGTAATGTTTGTTTACCAATTTCACTATCTGGTCGAAGGTCTTCAAGTTGGGTGCCTCCGAAGACATGAGGTTCTTAATCAAATTATATGTCACGGTAGCACAGTGGCTAGCACAGTTGCTTCACAGCACCAAGGTCCCAGGTTCAATTCCCGGCTTGGGTCACTGTCTGTGCAGAATCTTCACATTCTCCACCTGTCTGCGTTGGTTTCTTCCTGGTTCTCCGGTTTCCTCCCGCAGTCCAAAAATGTGCATGTTAGGTGGATTGGCCATGCTATATTGCCCTTGGTGTCCAAAAAAGTTAGACTGGGTTACGGGGATAGGATAGAGGTGTGGGCTTGGTTAGGGTGCTCTTTCCAAGGTCCGGTGCATGCTCGATGGGCTGAATGGCCTCCTTCTGCACTGTAAATTCTATGAAATTCTATGAAACTGTCAGAAGTATCCCCTCCTGCTTGTCCTCACCTGTGATCTCATTCACAGTAAAAAAAAACAGAGACATTCAATGTACTGATTCCAATCTTCAACCCCTCGGTCCAAATTATAGGCATTTTACTCATGGTTTAACCGATTCTGAATCTTGCTGGAGCTTCTCTACTTTCTTAACTTTTTATTCCTTCTTTTTTCCCTCAATTCACATTATTGTCGGCTGTGCTTGAGAACATTTACCTCATCGCCAATGTGGTGGCTCGAGACGTACACTGGAGGCTTCCAGTAGTTAATAAAAGGCAAAGACAGTTAAATAACACTATACAACAGGTCCTATCACTTCAGCTCCCTGGTCACACTACCTCAGGGCCTGCTCCCAGGGCCCCACGCACACTCCCCATTGGCCAATATCGCATGCTCTTGCGCGATTGGCCCGGAGCCGGTCATTGCACTCTGGAGCCTGTTGTTTTAAAGGGGCCACTCTATCACAGCATCCCTCAGTATCCTTGGGTGCAAGCCATCAGATCCCGACGACTTATCAACTTTAAGTACAGTCAACCTTTCTAATACCTTCTCCCTATAAATTTTGAGCCCATCCGTTGTCTCAACTACCTCCTCTTTCACTATGACTTTCTTCCTTCACAAAGACAAATGTAAAGTGCCACAGCACTAAATGGGCACTCATTGATCCTTAACCAAACCCATTCCTCTTTCTATCATATGTACCTAGAGAAGACTTTTTAATTATCTTTATAATACCTGCTGGTTTCTTCTCCTACCCTCACTTTGCTTCTCATTTTGTTTTTCACTTCCCCTCTGAACTTGTTATTCAATCTGACATTTGTTCTAATCTCCCTTTTTCTGATTCATCTTACTCCCCATCTCTCGTGTCATCCAGGGAGCTCTGGCTTCAGATGCCTGATCTCCCTTACTTGTGGGAAAGTTGCTCATTTATCCCCTCTTTAAAAGAGTTCCATTACAGATTTGCCCATCTATCTTTGACTCCAATTTACACGGCCAGATCTGTTCTCACCTCAATGAAATTGGCCCCTCCTCCAATTAATTATTTTTACTCTGGATTTCTCCTTCACGGTAGAACAGGGGTAGCACGATAGCACAGGGGCAGCATGGTAGCACAAGTGGATAACACTGTGGCTTCACAACGCCAGGGTCCCAGGTTCGATTCCCCACTTGGTCACTGACTGTGCGGAGTCTGCACATTCTCCCCGTGTCTGCGTGGGTTTCCTCCGGGTGCTCCGTTTTCCTCCCACAGTCCAAAGACGTGCAGGTTAGGTGGATTGGCCATGCTAAAATTGCCCTTAGTGTTCAAACAAAAGGTTAGGAGGGGTTATTGGGTTACGGGGATAGGGTGGAAGTGGGGGCTTAAGTGGGTCGGTGCAGACTCGATGGGCCGAATGGCCTCCTTCTGCTCTGTATGTTCTATGTTCAACTTTTCCATAATGTGGAGATGCCGGCGTTTGACTGGGATGAACACAGTAAGAAGTCTTACAACACCAGGTTAAAGTCAAGCATGTTTGTTTCAAACACTAGCTTTCGGAGCACTGCTCCATTCACCTGAGGAACGAGCAGTGCTCCGATAGCTAGTGTTTGAAATAAACATGTTGGACTTTAACCTGGTGCTGTAAGACTTCTTACCTTTTCCATAGTTACAGAAGGTTTAGGTTAGCTACGATTACTGTCTCCTAAATGTTTCCAAACTAACACTTGATCCACTTGTCCCACCTCAGTTTTGAGAACCAAATCCAACAATTCCTTCTTGTGCTTGAAACAAACTAATCCAAAAAATTCTCCTGAACACACTTCATAATCTCTTCACCACCTCTGCCCTTTGCACTATTATTTTCCCAGTCTATATTCGGATCATTGAAGTTGCCATTATAACTACTCTAGTTCTTTTGCACCCGTCGGTAACTTCCTTGCAAATGTGTTCCTTTATATTTCCCACTAGGTGGCGGTCAAGAGAATATGGTCAAAGTGTGTGCTGGTATTTCTATTGTCTCTCAATTTGAAACTAATGGATTCCGTCTTTGACCGCTCTAGGATATCCTCTGTCTCCAGCATTGTAATATTTTCCTCAATATATATATGGCTGCTTGTCCTTCTTTGTTTCCTTCTACTAGCTTTCCTGAATACCTCGTGTCTGAGAATATTTAGTACCTAGTCCTATCCTTTATTGAGCTGTGTCACCATTATTGCCATGATATAATATTTCCACATGGCTATCTGTTCCTGCATCTCACCAACATTATTTGCTGCACACTGCATTCACAAACATTCCCAGTAAACCTAATTTAGACCTTATTACATTCCCTCTCACTCTGACCTCACCTCATACTTTACAATTTCTTACTCTGGTGATCTTTCTTCCTCCGTCAATTCTTGGAGCATCTTGTTTCTATTCTTGAATATTATTACATCCTGGTTCCCCATCCCACTCTCAACCTAATTTAAACAGTCTCCAATAGCACACGCATATTAGCCCAGTCTCCGTTACTCTGGGTATCAGTAGTGGAGGTAAACAGCTGGCCAATCTGGTGAGAAAATTAAACTTTTAACTTAATGGTGGAGCAGGGGGGCTAGATAATATGTGTACTCCTCCCATCCCAGTCGTAACAATAGCACTCCTTGCATTAATGAGGAACATACAGAGAGCGTGTGGTATTTATTTAAATGAGTTGACCTTATGGAACCTGACAAGGTCAGCTCTTCATTCCTTAGACAAAGGCTGTCATGCTGACTCAATGATCCCAGTTGTATCTATGCTGGGTTCACAGAATCAGCCGTCGAGTAACTTGGTCATGCAAGCAATAATTTATTAATTACCACATTAATTCACTGATATTTTCACCAAAATTTCAAAACTCCTAAGAATAAAATGATCTCATTGTTTCCTTCCTCATTGGATCCTGATATACTTGTAAGTTCAGCACAAATATTACATTTAGGTTAGCATTGTCAAGATACTCTCAGAGAAAAAATATTATTCATAACTAAGAAGCTTCTTGAACGAAAGTATAGATGTAAGAAAGCAGCTGCACATCAAACAAGTAGTAACAGCTGGGATCAATATGTGGTTTGACACTTTATGCTATAAACTGTGTACCACATGTGCAGGATTCTGAACTACATGCCCATCTTATTACGATCCTTTCCTGGAAAGTGAAGGCACTTTAATCTTTAATTTGATGTTAACATGCACTTTGGAAAAAAATCATTTCATTCAAAATACTTTTGTTTCCTGGTTTGGATTAAGATCTGGATTCCTTCAACAAGGTGCTGCCATGAATGTAGGTTTGTCTCACATCCCATTCCATAACAAAATAGCATGAATTTCGAAGAATTTATAAATGATTAATGTCAGATAGACTGCTGTAAAGTAGGACACCAAATTATCATCTACTTCAAAAGGTCAGACCCCAATTATATTTAAAGGGTGCAAAAACAAAGCAAATACATTATTATCAGAGTTCCCTCAGAGCCCTTTATTTCCTGAGGATTTCATTTTAAAATATTTCCTGGCATTATTATTTCCCATTAATCCTCTGCTGTTATTGTTGGACAATTTACAGAGATTATGACACACTCAATGGCCGTTTACAATGTACACACTTTTGTGCTGCAGCGAATGTACAAAGCTGTCTGGTTATTCAATCTGGCATGACTTCTTAGTAACAAGAACAGATGGAAATTGAAACACAACAGCCCACATGAATTCCAAATTATGGATTATTAAACAAAAGATGCAAGGCACTGATTGCAAGAATAAACATTGATTTTGATTCAGTGCAAGATAAACTATTCATGTTTAATATTTCCAACTAAATTGTTGCACAGGTGTTTGATATAATAGCCAGCATTGTTTAAAAATAGTTTTGAGTTCTTAAACCAGTCAGTAAAACAACTTGATAGAAGGTCAACACCATTTGATAAACCTTGTACATGCTTTAAAGCATGTTGAAGTATATTTTCATCCTAACTATCTTGGTGACAATCTGGTTCAATGGGTTGCCTGCCTGTTGTAAAACCCACCTGATTTTACATTGCTGGGTTCTGCTCCCTTGGGCTAACCTTATACCAGGCACTGGAAAAATGTTCACTCGCTGTGGTAGTCACCACTGTTGTATTGTATATATCACATATGAGGTGTATTACGATAAGCTGTACTCCCTCCCACGCATATCTGATATAGTCAATCAGATTGCACAGTACCGGGTCTTCTCGACGGTGGACCTGAAATCAGCCTACCAACAGCTCCCCATTCGCAAGGCGGACCGTCCGTACACCACATTTGAAGCAGACGGCTGCCTTTACCACTTCCTTAGGTTTCCCTTCGGCGTCATTAACGGGATCTCGGTCTTCCAACAGGAGGTGGACTGAATGGTTGACTAGTACGGACTGCGGGCCACCTTCCCGTACCTGGATAACGTCACTATCTTTGGCCATGACCAGCAGGACCATGATGCTAACCTTTCCAAATTCCTCCACACCGCCAAACTCCTCAACCTAACCTACAACAAGGAGAAGTGCATGTTCAGCACTAACCGATTAGCCATCCTCGGCTATATAGTTCAAAATGGAGTTCTAGGGCCCGACTCCGGTCGCATGCGCCCCCTCATGGAACTCCCCCTTTCCCACTGCCCCAAGGCCCTCAAATGATGCCTGGGGTCCTTCTCGTACTACGCCCAGTGGATCCCTAACTATGCGGACAAAGCCCGCCCACTCATTCACTCCATCGTTTTCCCACTGACGGCTGAGGCTCACCAGTCCTTCAACCATATCAAGGCCGACATCGCCAAAGCCGCGATTCACACGGTCATCAAGATGCTCCCCTTCCAAGTCGAGAGTGATGCAACAAACGTTGCACTGGCTGCCACCCTCAACCAGGCAGGCAGGCCCGTGGCATTCTTTTCATGCACCCTCCATGCCTCCGAAATTCGGCACTCCTCCGTCAAGAAGGAGGACCAAGCCATAGTAGAAGCTGTGCGGCATTACCTGGCGGGCAGGAGATTCACTTTCCTCACTGACCAACGGTCGGTCAACAACACACAGCGGGGCAAGATCAAAAATGATAAGATCTTGAGGTGGAGGATCGAGCTCTCCACCTACAATTACAAGATTTTGTATCGCCCCGGTAAGCTCAATGAGCCCCCGATGCCCTATCCCGAGGTACATTTGCCAGCGCACAAGTGGACCGACTCCAGACCCTACACTACGATCTCTGTCACCCAGGGGTCACCCATTTTTTTCACTTCATAAAGGTCCGCAATTTGCACTGCTCCATCGTGGAGGTCAGGGTTATCACCAGAGACTGCCAGGTCTGCGCGGAGTGCAAGCCGCACTTCTACCGGCCAGACCGAGCGCACCTGGTGAAGGCCTCCCGCCCCTTTGAACGCCTCAGCATGGACTTCAAAGGGCCCCTCCCCTCCACCGACCGAAACACGTACTTTCTTAACGTGGTCGACGAATACTCCAGATTCCGCTTTGTTGTCCAATGCCCGATATGGCGTCTGCCACCATCATCAAAGCCCTCAACACCATCTTTGCTCTGTTCGGTTTCCCCGCCTACGTGCACATTGACCGGGGATCCTCATTCATAAGTGATGAGCTGCGCCAGTACCTGCTCAGCATGGGCATCACCTCGAGCAGGACGACCAGCTACAACCCCCGGGGAAATGGGCAGATGGAGCGGGAGAATGGGACGGTCTGGAAGGCCGTCCAGCTGGCCCTACGGTCCAGAAATCTCCCGGCCTCCCGCTGGCAGGAGGTCCTCCCCGACGTCCTTCACTCCATTTGGTCGCTTCTTTGCATTGTGACTACCGAAACTCCCCATGAACGTCTCTTTGCCTTCCCCAGGAAGTCCACATGGCTGGCAGCTCCAGGACCTGTTCTCCTCCGCAAGCACGTGCGGTTCCACAAGGCGGACCCGTAGGTTGAGAGGGTACAGCTACTTCACGCGAACCCGCAGTACGCCTGACTGCCGCCAAGACACAGTCTCCCTCAGGGACCTGGCGCCAGCTGGGTCTCCACACACCTCCCCCCCCCCTCTGCTCCGGCGCCATCCTCCCTCCCCCCAGCGCACCCCACCACAGCCCCCGCGCCAGGACGATCCGTCTTCCCCTTGGTCCCACCCGGGGATGAAGAGGATTTCGACACGCTCCCGGAGTCACCTACGACCGAACCGATGCCTGCATCGCCACCGGGACTGCAGCGCTCGCAACGACGGATCAAGGCGCCCAATCGTCTGAATTTGTAAACTTTTCCTAAAATGTTAAACACCTGCATGTTAATAGCCTTCCACCACCCCCACTGTACTCTTTTTTTAACAGGGGGTGAATGTGCTAGTCACCACTGTTGTATTGTATATATCGCATATGAGATGTATTATGGTAAGGTACGGTAAGTAGTACAGGTACGGGGTAGATCCCTGCCTGCTGGCTCCGCCCAGTTGGCGGAGTATAAATGTGTGGGCTCTCCGAGCTGCAGCAATGTCGGCAGCAACTGCGGAGGCTACACATCTCTGTGTAATAAAGCCTCGATTACACTCTACTCTCGTCTCGTCGTAATTGATAGTGCATCACTTGCCTCTTTGCTGCAGGATTCATGTGAGATGAACTGTTTGGTGTTACCTCTTGGCCGATCATGTTCCAGCTGCCTTGCTGAGGTACAGTGTGCTCACACATATTTGCTCACCGAGGTCAATTTTGCTTTGCTGTCAATTGAGAGAAGCTGGACAGCAATGCACCTTGCAGGCCGAATCTCACTTCCTGCCCGCCTCAATTTTAACTCCATGCTAATGGTTTTCAGAACCACAAAATTTCTACAGTGCAGAAGGTGACCATTCAGCCCATCAAGTCTGCACCGACCCTCTGAAAGAGCACCATACCTCGGTGCACTCCCTGGTCCATTCCCATAACCCCCACATCCCTGGACACAAAGGGGCAATTTAGAATGGCCAATTCAAGCAACCTGCACATATCTGGACTGTGGGAGGAAACGGGAGCACCCGGAGGAAACCCCGCAGACACGGGGAGAAATGGCAAACTCCAAGTCACCCAAGGCCAGAATTGAACCCGGGTCCCTGCCGCTGCGAGGCAGCAGTGCCAACCAGTGTTCTACTGTGCCACCCAATGTTCTTCTTTGCCGCATGGAGAGGATATTATGAATGAATTGTATTTGTTACATTTTGGAACATAAATAGCTAAAATTGAAAGTTTCAGTTGTATTATGCCAGCACGAGAAGGGAAATGTGTCATCTGACCCAGTCTTAGTTTCAATCTGCTCTGTGAGCAGAGCACGCCACAGCAAACACAGCTCTGTTGCTGATGTCTTCAAGTTGTCTATTCATGTATATATGTTCTCATGTTCATTAAATTAATGAATCCACAATATGTTTACATCATCCCTTATGAGTGACTGGTGCCTTCATGTCATAAAATCTCAACAGCTGCTATTCTCCATTTGGGAGACTAAGGGCACGATTCAATGGCCGTGTTGCGCTTAAGTGATAACACAATGATGCCGTTGGATCGTGGGAGAGGCCAAAAATGAGAACTGCGCCAGGTGCCGATCAGTTTGCGATCCAACCGGCCCACTCCCATTGGTGTAATCAGGAACTCGCCTTGGTGTGGCGAGAAACCTATAGTCACCACTT
Organism: Scyliorhinus canicula; assembly: GCF_902713615.1. Classification (NCBI taxonomy): domain Eukaryota; kingdom Metazoa; phylum Chordata; class Chondrichthyes; order Carcharhiniformes; family Scyliorhinidae; genus Scyliorhinus; species Scyliorhinus canicula. The sequence continues at coordinate 59,712,895 of NC_052154.1, read as the reverse complement.
AAGACCAGTCTCCATACAATTAACGGGAGCAACACCCAATCGAATGGCCTCCCGTGATCTAACCTCCTCCCTAGCAATTGATCACATGGGCACCAATTAGTACACCTTTTTAAAAATGTGAAACTGGAGGAAGGGCTGCTGTGGGGATCTGGGGAGGTTAGTAGTGATCTTCGCTCCTGGGCAATGAGCCCGGGTGACTAGGGTTGCTGCCCTGGTACAAAGAGGGCGTGGGATGGGCGAGCTCCTAGGGGGGTCGGTGTTGGTCAGAGTGGTCAGTGGTGGGGTGGGTGCAGAGCTGGAGGGGGGTGCCCACCATGGCCTGGGGGGAAGGGCAGATGGGTGTTTCAGCAACCGTGGGTTCGCCCTGGATCATGGATTTCCGTTCCAGGAGCAACCCCAGCTTCTGCCTGTCTGCCCCACCGACCACCCATAACTCCCATTGTCCACGGGCCTCTGGTCATGGGGCTGAAGGCTATTGCAAATAGGGAATTGGCAATCATAGTTAAATGAGCACTTCACAGCTCCCAAGTGAATCACATGGGTAGGCGTGCCGTGTTGCTTGTGGGAGTTATTGCCCAGCATCCCAGTGAGACTGTGATGTCTGGACACTGTGCCTGAACATGCAGGAGGCAATATCCCGGCACAGCGGCCCAACACCCAAACACCCAGGGGCTGGACACCAGCACCGGAGGGGAGTAACGAGGGAATAGAGGGTCCTGGAATGGAACACACCACTTTTCATTCGTCTCTCACCCTCTCCATTCCTTACAAATATTACACAAAATGAATGATATCTTAGACCCCACGGAGGCTGCCCTCGTGCTGTTGCTGTCAGGCCAGATGGCCAGATGACAGAGAAGGCGGCAGCAGCGTCGGCAGAATCTCGAGGCGGCCATGTGCAGGGCCACACTCTGAGGACTCGGCAGCCCCTCAGGCCAGGGAGCGACCCAGAGGGGGAGGTTGGCGGGGCCCATGTGTACATACATCGCTGGTCTTTCGAACAGATATTGGACAGTGTGTGCTGCAGGAGGCTCCACCTCCACAAAGGTACAGTGCAGCACCTGTGCCATGTCTTTGGCATCACGTGGCTGAGGAAGATACCCGGTCCCGGTGGCCGTCAACGCCCTGAGCTTCTATGCCTCAGCATCATTCCAGGAGTCGAGCCGGGACTTATGTGGCATCTCACAAGCTTATAGCCCACAAGGGCATCCATAGTGTCATGGATGCCATGTTTGCCCGGGCAGCTATACATATAAACTTTGACCTGGACCAGGCCCAACAAGATGCCCGGGCAACCGGATTCTCCGCCATCACTGGGATGCCCCAGGTCCAGGGGGTAATGGCACATACGTAGCCTCAAGCTCATTGGGCTGTCTGGGAGTGCCTTACAACAACAGGAAGGGGTTCCACTCCCTGAACATCCAGTTCGTGTGTGGCCACCACAGTAAGATCATGCACATGTTATGCCCGCTTCCCAGGGAGAATGCACGACAGCTACACTCTGGGGCAGTCTTTGAAGACTACCTCAGGATGGCCGGTTGGCTCTCCTCCTCCCACCACTGAGGACCTGGTTAGTGACGCCAGTTTGGAGGCCGGTGACCAATATGGAGACCTGATACAACAAGTCTCATGCGGCCACCTGGGCTGCCATTGAGTCATCAGACTCCTCAAAATGCAGTTCTGATGCCTCAACTGCTCTGGTAGTACCCTGCAGTACACCGCCCAGAGGGTCACCTGCTTCGTGGTGGTCTGTTGTGTCTTCCAGAACCTGGCGCAGCTGCAGGGTGACACGCTGGAGCTGGAAGGGGAGGAATATGTGACCACCGAGGAGGAGGATGAGCAGGCGCCTGACCAGCCCGGGGAGGACCCTTAGAACAAGCCAGAGGCTGAAGGACAGGCGTCAGTGGTGAGGGTCCGGCAAGCCCAGAGAGCGAGGGAGGCCCTAATCCTCACCCACTTCACACAGGACGTGGCCTTGTCCCTCATTCCCTTCCTCCCCTCCAATTCTCCCCCCTCTCAGAATCATACAGTGCAGAAGGAGGCCATACAGCCCATCAAGTCTCCACCGACCTTTGGAAAAAGCACCAACTTAGAACATAGAACAGTAGAACATAGAACAGTACAGCACAGAACAGGCCCTTCGGCCCTCAATGTTGTGCCGAGCCATGATCACCCTACTCAAACCCACGTATCCACCCTATACCCATAACCCAACACCCCCCCCCCTTAACCTTACTTTTATTAGGACACTACGGGCAATTTAGCATGGCCAATCCACCTAACCCGCACATCTTTGGACTGTGGGAGGAAACCGGAGCACCCGGAGGAAGCCCACGCACACAGGGGGAGGACGTGCAGACTCCACACAGACAGTGACCCAGCCGGGAATCGAACCTGGGACCCTGGAGCTGTGAAGCATTTATGCTAACCACCATGCTACCCTGCTGCCCACTTAAGCCCACACCTCCACACTATTCCATCACCTAGTAATCCCACCTAGCCTTTTGGACACTAAGGGGCAATTTAGCATGGCCAATCCACCTAACACATCTATGGACTGTGGGAGGAAACCGGAGCACCCGGAGGAAACCCATGCAGACACAGGGAGAAAGTGCCAACTCCATACAGTCACCGAAAGCCGGAATTGAATCCGGGTCCCTGGAGCTGTGAGGCAACAGTGCTAACCACTGTGCCACTGTGCCGCTCCATTCCTCCCTCCCCCCAATTCCCAACCCCTCCATCCCTCAGGCTTCCCTTCCCCTCACCCTTTGCCCCTTTTCCCTCTTCCCTCACCCTTCCCTCTCTCCTTCCCTCCATTCCTTTCCCCCATTACCCCTTTCACCTCCCCCCTCCCTGTTCCACCCTCCCATGGTCTATGTAACATCACTTCAGGGTGATGGGACCGTGTTGACACTGTCAGTGGGTAACCACAGATATGGAAGGCCACGGCAAAGCCTCCTGCTGTGAAACGTTCAGCGTCCAGCAGTTCACTAATTCCATGTGCAGGTTCCATCTGGAGTGGAAGTTAAGTCAATCCTCCTGGGTAACAAAGATGCTCAACATTGTGGAGCTTAAAAGCCCAGTGGTGTGTAGGTCTACTGGCAGTGCCATGACCTCACACTGGTGACACTCCTTGGAATTAGTCAGACATCATATGATAGATCAATCACAGTGGTTGGAAACCGTACACTGCCTCAGTTCACGACTTAACATTGAAATATCCAGAATTTTTCATCAAAATTGGTAGTTTCAAGGGAGCTGCAACATTACACTTGCAGGAGAATGCAAGTCTGTCACTTGACCTGTAAAATTTTGCGCAATGCAAATGCCAGCATCTACAAGAAGGAACGGCAAAAAGCTCTGCTCTACAAAAACTGTGGAAAACTTGAGGTAAGGCTCTCCTGATTCAATTCAGCTTGTCCACAAATACGTGGCCATTTTGGATGAGCTAGGCATCTCCCTGGAAATCATTTTTACAGGTGGCCAAGTCATCATAACCGGATCATCATCACCACCTTTATGACCTGATATTTTTCAACAACTTCATCACTAACACATGGGCATATATTGGATGAGAAGACTTGAAAGAGAGACAGTCTGTTGATTGGGTATGAACATTGAAGTCACGCCACTGTGAATCTGATTATGTTGTCAGCGGTGGAGGGCAGAGACAATCTCTTTCTGAGATCTCCCCGTTACAATTCCTGTTATGGTCTTCTCGCGAGAGTTAGTGGGCATAATGGGATTTGTGCCCATAGCGAACACACCCGAAAAATCCCCCAATGTCTAGGTATTGGAGAGAGCGCGAAAAACCTCCCAACAACTCATGCACCCGAGACTTACAGCCACATGTGGCAGAGTCTGCGCATCTGGCATTGGACTTATCAGCTATCTCAGAACCCATCGAACTGGAGTGCATGCAGGTTATCCTCAACCTTGAGGGGCGACCCAAGAAGCAGGAGAAATAATGGTATATAAAATTATTGTACAGATGATTATTCCCATTTGGGGTGAAACTGAGGGAACCGGATTCCCAACAGGTTCCCGCCCACCTCAACCACAGTGACTTTACTCTGGGGTGGCAAGGTTTCAGATCAGAAGCCTGCCCTTGCCTCAATTGACGTCTTTATTGGCTACTTAACAGCCATTTCCCACACAGCCTCTCAGGCCAGCTGTAGGATTGAACTTGCATGGGGGAAGGCTGAAATTAAACAGAGTTGGGAGGGACGCCTCCATCAGAAGCCCCCTTCTGAAGTCGAGCACCCCGCTCTTTAAGGTCTGGTGACCCCCGGGTCTCCATCCCAACCCAGCCTCTCCCCATGACCCCGATGACCTCTTTGTGCCCATTCTGTTACCTCCAGGCCTCCCTTAACATCCCCGCCCTGGTATCCTTGAAATTACCTGGGCCTCTGGTGTCCAGACTTAGCCTTATGAAGCCTCCTACACTTGTTCTTTTGTCCACTGAAACAATGAGGGGCTGGTTTAGCTCACTGGGCTAAATCGCTGGCTTTTAAAGCAGACCAAGCAGGCCAGCAGCACGGTTCGATTCCCGTACCAGCCTCCCCGGACAGGCGCCGGAATGTGGCGACTAGAGGCTTTTCATAGTAACTTCATTGAAGTCTACTCGTGACAATAAGCGATTTTCATTTCAACAATCAGATTGGCTGGCAAATCTCTAAGACAAGACATGTAAGAGATGGGCGAGGGGTGGAAGTCCCATCTGCTGCCACTTATCGCACATTCAAGCATGAAATGGCTGCAGGGCAATCAAAGTCAACAGTGGTGTATCCCGTGCTGACCTTTCAGATGACCCCGCCTTCTGAAAAATTTCGGCCACCACTTCTCGAATGTATTCTTACACACTCGACACGTGACAGACTGCTGGATGAAACAATCACAGAACTTTAACAAGACAATAATGCCCACGAGTGTGTGAAATTCCTAAAGATTGTACAAGCTCAAAATTAGAGTGTAGTAATGATTACAGAAATCTTCTACAATTTTCGAGTGTCCAAAGACAGGTTCCATTACCTAAGAGCAGTATTTTGTATGAAAGACTTTTATGTGGTGTACTAAGGAGGCCTTTTGATATTCATTTGTCTGCAACTCACATTTTCAGAAGTTTTCATCAGTGTACATTTTGAATTTCTCCTTGAACAATGCCAAGCCTTATTTATCAGATCAATTTGACAGACTCTCTATAGCCAAACTGATGGTGGCCTCCATTTTGTAGCTTAGTAAAGAAGGCAAGTGCCATTTAAATTCGGAACTCTATTGCAAGATAATATAAACTTAAGACATTTTCCCCGTTGGTTGCTCTGCTTTCATTACAGTTACATTTCTATTAATCATGAGCACTAATGCTTTGAGACGTTTGTTGATGCTTTAGAATCATATTCTGCAATTAAAAACAGTAAGAAAGTGACATATTTAATGACACATTGTTGTTTCCTGGGTATTAGTGGCCCTGATCTGCCATTAGACATGTCTTAAGGACATTAAGACTCCAACAGATAATCCTTGCCATTTATGAATAATATTTTGATCTTCTGCAAAAAAATCTATATTAATTTTTGATTTTTTTTAATTTAACCATCTGGCCATCTTTGATTTGTATGTAGTAAGATTAATCACATGATAATATTTGAAAGCCAGGCAGGTGTTTTGTGTTAGTACATGTAAAGATGAATGGTTGCTCTCGTATCAAAATATAATCCGAGCTTTATTTTTATATTACAGTAATATATCAGATGATTTTTTTTTCCAAAAGGGATAATGGTTGACCTCTCCAAATGATTATGACAACATAACACAGAATGAAAATTGCACAAGGAATCGGTCACTGGATGTCACTGACGTATGAAATTACTTTCCATGTTTCTAGATCAGAGTGCTAAATCATTTAAGAAGTGGTACACATTCAAAATGCATCTGTTGACCCGTATTCAATCTCCGGGTAACAAGGCAGAAGTGATTATTTTTCCAAGAACCAGCTACATTTTATCTCCTGCCGTTAGCTCATAAGCCAATATAGCTTGTGATCTCTGAAATTTTGTCAAACAAGGTAAACATGAAAAGCCTCCCCTGTGTAGAAACCTTCTATTTCATCTCCAACCCACCATTTTCACTCTCCTTTATCAAATGTCGCATAACTTCCAAACAAGTACATTTCCTTTCCCCTCCAACGTCCCCATAAAAGATATTGTGCAATTGCACACTTACCCTCTCCAAGATGAAATAAACATAAGCCAGCCACTCGGTGCTTTGTTGAGGCAAGTTACTAATTTTCACTTATAACGAAATATTCACCCGGTTCATTTCAGGTTGCGTGCTATTGCCTCACGGTTCCTTTTGGAAAATTGGTTGCTGTCCCTTAATGGGAGGGCATGTTGGTGATAGGAATTTTAACAGCAGCAATGCTCTCATTCTTGAAATAAAGCATGTTGATTAGATGAGCTCAGTCAGAAAATGAAGATGAATTTTTCAAGCTCAACAGAAGTGTCATCTATGATATTGCCAGGTTGAGCTAGGGCTGCGTGTATATGCAAAGTAATTCTTTCTTGAATTATTACATCTTAGACATTGTACATGAGGCCATATGTGAGCCTATTTTGTTTTTGAAAAAAAAATTCAGGATGCAATTTGTATTATATAGTTTCTTTTTCGTCTCAAAGCAAGATTGCCACCTGCTCGTTTTTGCCAATATAAGTGTATTTGAATAAGGGGAGACGGCAACATGTGGAAAACATTTTTTCTGGTTGTTATTAGATCTTAGGTTAAAATAGAAAATTGTCTTTTCAGATTCCATTCCTGTGTATAAGAACGCAAGTGTCATTTAAAATGCATTTTAATTTGAAATAATGCATTTGACTTTAAAATGCAAAATCTACTTTCTTCCATTATGCGTTACCTTATTTTCATGGAAGAACCCAATAAGGTCACACACGAATGGAAGATGATAAAATTCAGCCTTGTTTGTTAGTGAAATTTACACCTACACTATAGTTTAGTTGCTGCTTTATTTTTGCATTCTGATTTTCAGATTTGTGCGATAACTTTTTCCAAAACAAATTCATTTCAGCATTTTTAACATTGCCTGATCATTTTCAAAAAATAGAGGCTGCCTCATCGGTTTTGGCAGGTCATTAAGATGATGTATGTCTGGAATTTTTGCATGCTAACGCTAATATAGTTTTCTTATATTTACATTAGTTGAATATTACATGCAGCTGTTTTGTATTTGGATGCTAATATGCAGAATCTTATCCATGTCTTGCGACAAAGATTTTACTAAACCTCACAATCTGTATTCCTTTGAGATAAATACATTGCTCCTCATCACATTTGTGAGCTTTTTAACATTGGAGTCGCATAAAGGCAAATGTTTATTCAATTTTTCTTGTTTCACAACTAGTTCAGGTATCGCAATGGGCCAGGAAGTTGCATGTTTCTTCTGTGCATTCTTATAAGGAGCTTAAATGTTCCACATGTTACGATGACAGTGAGGTACCTCAATGATCTTCGAAGACTTACGCTAAGTATATCATTAAAAATTACTTGGAAAGGTCAAAACTACTTTTATCGCTAACTTGTTAGTTTTTCAACTTATTATTGATTTTCTTTCTTACTGAAATACTGATGGAGCTGTGGATGTTTACAATACTAATCTAAATGCTTTTTGATTCTCTTCTTTACTTTACTTTACAGTTGAGTAACTGTGAACTAATTGCACTTATGATACTTCATTGTTAAGTTGTTATGGTTGTTCAATGGTTAATATCTTTCTTCAAAATACCTTTGACCCTGAGGGGGCTTGACAGGGTAAATGTTGAGAGGATGTTTCCCCTTGTGGATGGATTAAGAACCAGGGGACGCAATTTTAAAATTGCATGTGTTTCCTCCCAGCACCATGCAGGCTCTGAGCATGCGCAGTTTGACCATGATGCTCCGTGACATCATTTGGACTGCTTGAGTAGACAGCACTCAAGGCCAAAGATGGCACTGCTGGGAAAAGTTAGTGGATGATATCATAGAGGTGGATCGCAGATCTGCGAGCAGTCCATGCCCAGAATTACTAGCGGATAGGAAAAAACTGCAACTCGATTTGATCTCCACAAATGCGATAGTTGAGATGAGCTAAAGGGAAATTTATGAGTATGGAGAGAAGGTAAGTCGGCTCCTTGCATGTCAACTGAGGAAACAGGAGGCCAAAACCCAGGCAGCACGGTAGCATGGTGGTTAGCATAAATGCTTCACAGCTCCAGGGTCCCAGGTTCGGTTCCCGGCTGGGTCACTGTCTGTGTGGAGTCTGCACATCCTCCCCGTGTGTGCGTGGGTTTCCTCCGGGTGCTCCGGTTTCCTCCCACAGTCCAAAGATGTGCGGGTTAGGTGGATTGGCCATGCTAAATTGCCCGTAGTGTCCTTAAAAGTAAGGTTGGGGGGGGTTGTTGGGTTACGGGTATAGGGTGGATACGTGGGTTTGAGTAGGGTTATCATTGCTCGGCACAACATCGAGGGCCGAAGGGCCTGTTCTGTGCTGTACTGTTCTATGTTCTATGTTCTAAGAGAGAGATTGTCCAAATTAGAGGGCGGATGGGGAACTGGTCTCGGCTTAGGAGAAGGTGAGTGGGGCATTTCTGTCCTTCAATGAGGAGTTATACAAGTCCGAACACCTCGGGATGAGAGGGGTCTGGTGGAATTTCTGGGGGAGTTGAAGTTTCCCAACGTAGGGAGGAGCTGTGGGCGAAACTAGATGCCCGGTTGGAGTTGGAGGGGATCAAGGAGGTGCTGAAGTTGATGCAGTCGGGGAAGGCACTGGCGCCCGATGGGTCCCCCGTCAAATTTTATAAAAGATTTTTAGATCAGCTGGGCCCTCTGTTGTTGGGGATGTTCAGGGATTCCTTTGTGAGAGGTGTCTTCCACTGTCGCTAAGGCAGTTAGGCAAGGGGTTGGAGCTATGTCCACTGGTTGTGTATTTTGGGATTCAGATGTACCAGAGCTCCGGTCGGGGGCAGGGGCAGATACTCTGGCCTTTGCCTTGCTTTAGGCAAGGAGATGGATCCTCTTAGGCTGGAGGTTGACTACACCGCCAAGGGCTGTGGCGTGGCTGGGTGACCCCTGATTGAGTGTTTGCACCTCGAAAAGGTCAAGTTCACTGTGAGAGGGTCAGCAGATGGGTTTTACCATAAATGGTGGCTGTTTATGATGTACTTTAAAGAGTTGGTCACCGTTAGCTATTGGGGGGTTGGGATAGGGTGTGTGAGGGGGAATTGAGCTAATATTGTTATGGGGGAGGGTTGGGGGGATGGGTTATTAGTTTTTTTTGTGTTATTTGGTTTTGTGTAAAATTTGTATAATATTTTCTCAACATTGCAGTAAAAATATTTCTAAATATTTATCAAATAAAATTAAATTATGGGTTGTGGGCATCGTTGGCTGGACCAATATTTATTCCCATCTGTAATTTCCCTTGAGGAGGTGATTTTGAACTGCTGCGGTCCCTATGGTGTAGGAAAACCCACAGTGCTGTTGGGGCAGAATTCCAGGCTTTTGATCCAGCAACAGTGAAGGAACAGCGATATATTTTCAAGTCAGGATGGTGAGTGGCTTGGAGAGGGACTTCCAGATAGTGGTGTTCCCATGTGTCTGCTGACTTTATCCATCTCTCGATGGTAGCAGTCGTGGGTTTGGAAGGTGCTGCTAAAGGAGTGTGGCAGAATAATATCAGTAATTTTCCGCACATGTTCGGATCAGTGGACATGCGCAGTCCGGAGGAGACACCTTATAAGCCGGGATTCTCCAACCCAGTTTTGTTCTCCGTTCTCACTTGCAGCAGGGTGACAATAGATGAGGCCGGAGAATCTCGGCTTCGGCTTCTGTGTCTACCATTTACCACTGAGATACGGGGTGTGACTTAACAGTCATGCCGACTCGGGATGCAACGAGGCCTCTCACAAGATTTTCCTGGCTTGTTACACCTCGCGAGATCTAATAGCTGCCGCGATCTGGGTCCCGCTCGCAATGGGAAGAACCACGATTTGCATATTCAAGTGAGCAGCCAGGTAACTTGAATATATTCTCACCGGAGTTACCCAAGGACTGGGATCTAACCTCTGCAACTCGGAGACCCTGAAAGAGCGCTGTTTAACAGTGGTCTCCACCAACGAGGACCTGGCGTACCGACACTTGGCTGGGTCACCCAGGCAATTGGGGTCCCTGGATGGTCGGGCTCTGGGCAGGGTGGTCCCTGGCATCCCCGATACCACGTGAGCACTGTGGCATCGCCAGCTTGGTGTCATGATATGGAAACATGCAGCTAATGAACACATAGAATAGGACACGACCAATGAGCAGTCAGGACACTCAGGGGTGGTATCTCACTATAAAATGGATGAGGCACTCACACCCCGCCTCTTTCCACAGACCAACATCTACAGAGTGAGACAGGGTGTATCCTCAGCATCACACCCCAGCACGTAGCTTAGAGCAAGGCTGGTTCAGTTAGACTGAGTTACTATATTTAGATTAGCAGAGAGTCGAGCTCATTGAGAACTGTGCTAATAGTTCAATAAAAAAAAACATTGAACTCACTTCAAAGTCTGGAGCATCTTTTACTCAAAACTGTATCAAGTGGCAGCTTGTGTTTTTCCAAATTACATAATACAACACCTGGCAACCTGGCAGTGCCACCTGGGTACCCTGGCAGTGCCACTCAGGTGCCACCCTGGCACTGCCAAATGGTGCCCCGATCTCTTCCTACACTGACGAGCAGAGCTCATTGGGGCTGGTTTAGCACAGGGCTAAATAGCTGGCTTTTAAAGCAGGTCAAGGTAGGCCAGCAGCGCGGGTTCAATTCCCATACCAGCCTCCCCGAACAGGCGCCGGAATGTGGCGACTAGGGGCTTTTCACAGTAACTTCATTTGAAGCCGACTTGTGACAATAAGCATTTTTCATTTCATTTTATTTCATTAGTAGAGGAAATGGGACTAAGTGTGGCCTCAGTGGGGCTTTCCTCGCTGAGGCTCCGAAATGAAGCAGTTCTGTTTAATAGCGGGCTTGTTCTCGCCTGCCTAAACACCACAGGACTCTGCTTCATTTCCATTATTTCGCGCCCAAGGACAAATTATTTCTCTCAGAGGGCCGTTTGTCTGTGCAGTTCTCTTCCTCAGACCGCAGTGGAGGTTGGGTCATTGAATGCATTCAAGACTGAGCTAGATAGAATTTGATTGACAAAGGAATTAAGAGTTATGGGGGACAGGCAGGAAAATGAAGCTGAAGCCAAAATCAGATCATTCATGATCTTATTGAATGACGTGGAGATGCCAGCGTTGGACTGGGGTGAGCACAGTAAGAAGTCTTACAACACCAAGTTAAAGTCTAACAGGTTTGTTTCGAATCACTAGCTTTCGGAGCACTGCTCCTTCCTCAGGTGAATGAAGAGGTAGGTTCCAGAAACGTATATATAGACAAAGTCAAAGATGCAATCCGAGTCTTTGCAGGCAATTAAGTCTTTACAGGTCCAAACGGAGTAACTGGAGAGAGGGGTACCCCCAGGTTAAGGAGGTGTGAATTTTCTCAAGCCAAGACAGTTGGTAGGATTTCGCAAGCCCAGGCCAGATGGTGGGGGGTGAATGTAATGCGCCATGAATCCAAGGTCCCGGTTGAGGCCGTACTCATGTGTGCGGAACTTGGCTATAAGTTTCTGCTCGGCGATTCTGCATCGTCGCGTGTCCTGAAGGCCACCTTGGACAACATTTACCCGAAGATCAGAGGCTGAATGCCCTTGACTGCTGAAGTGTTGCCAGACTGGAAGGGAATATTCCTGCCTGGCAATTGTCGCGCGATGTCCGTTCATCCGTTGTCGTAGCATCTGCATGGTCTTACCAATGTACCACGCTTCAGGACATCCTTTCCTGCAGCGTATGAGGTAGACAACGTTGGCTAAGTCGCACGAGTATGTACCACATACTTGGTGGGTGGTATTCTCACATGAAATGGTGGTATCCATGTTGATTAACTGGCACATCTTGCAGAGATTGCCATGGCAGGGTTGTGTGGTATCGTGGTCGCTGTTCCGAAGGCTGGGTAGGTTGCTGCAAACAATGGTTTGTTTGAGGTTGCGCGGTTGTTTGAAGGCAAGTAGTGGGGGTGTGGGGATGACCTTGGCAAGATGTTCATCTTCATCGATGACATGTTGAAGGCTGCAAAGAAGATGTCATAGTTTCTCCACTCTGGGGAAGTACTGGACAATGAAGGGTACTCTGTCGGTTGTGTCCCATGTTTGTCTTCTGAGGAGGTCAGTGCGTTATTTTGCTGTGGCGCGTTGGAACTGTCGATTGATGAGTCAAGCGCCATATCCCGTTCGCATGAGGGCACCTTTCAGCGTCTGTAGATGTCTGTTATGCTCATCCTCGTCTGAGCAGATCCTATGTATACGGAGGGCTCGTCCATAGGGGATGGCTTCGTTAATGTGTCGAGGGTGGAAGCTGGAGAAGTGGAGCATCGTGAGATTACCCGTGGGCTTGCAGTAAAGTGAAGTGCTGAGGTGACCGTCCTTGATGGAGATGAGTGTGTCCAAGAATGCAACTGATTCTGGAGAGTAGTCCATGGTGAGTCTGATGGTGGAATGGAACTTATGGATGTCATCAACCGGGACCTTGGATTCATGACACATTAAATTCACCCCCCCCCCCCCCCCCCCCCCACCCCCATTTCGTCTGCGCTTGCAAAATCCTACCAACTGTCTTGGCTTGAGACAATTCACGCCTCTTTAACCTGTGATTGATCCTCTCTCCAGTTGCTCTGTTTGGACCTGTAAAGACTTAATTGCCTGCAAAGACTCATATTGCATCTTTGACTTTGCCTATGTAAATCTTTCTGGAACCTAACTCTTCATTCACCTGAGGAAGGAGCAGTGCTCCGAAAGCTAGTGGTTCGAAACAAACCTTTTGGATTTTAACCTGGTGTTGTAAGACTTCTTATTGAATAACAGAATAGGTTAGAGGGGCTGGATGGCCTACTCCTGCTCCTAATGTTTGTATTCAGTCTTTGTGCAATAATATAACGCAATTATTAAAACATTAAATGAGATGCTATTGGCAGCAAAGATGACAAATCACAATGGTAGAAGATGTAATTGGTGACTCTTTTAGTGTTGATTTATAACTTATTCTGGTGCTAGATGGTTCAAATGTTTGTGCATCACACCTATTCCCCTTGGGAGAAAGCAGATAGTTTTGTTTATTGTTTTCTTGTTTTATTTTATGCTAAGATCCACTTTTTCTAATATACAATCTGGATTCCTTTACTTGGTGTTGTTAATAGTATTTCCTTTCTGGTTCAGGAACTTAACAATAAAACAAAAGTGCTGGAAATACACAACAGGTGATGTAGCATGTGAGGAGAGAGATAAACAGAGTTAATGCATCAGCTCAAGACCTTCCATCAGAACTGGACAAAGTTAGAAATGTAATATATTTTAATCAAGTGAATAAGTGAATGATGGAGGGAGCATGGGAAAAAAGGGCAAAAGGGAAATAAAATACTGCAGATTCTGGAAATCTGAAACAAAAAGCAGAAAATGCTGAAAATACTCAGCAGGACAGGCAGCGTCTGTGGAGCGCCATTCTCCCTCTACGCTCTGCCCAGCACACCTGCCACTATTCCCGGAGAATAGCGGAAGAACTCCTAAACAGTGTTTGTGCCAGGCTCTGACCAGAGTGTGATGTCTCGGCCCACGTCACCATAACCAAATTTGCATATCTCGCATATAGGCGCAGTGTGAGGACGGGGATGAAACACTATACTCCACCAATGGAGAATGCGACTGAACCAAATAATTTCAAAGTGTCGTTATTTTGGGCGGGTTTGGCGGTGTTCATGTTAGAACATAGAACATAGAACAGTACAGCACAGAACAGGCCCTTCGGCCCTCGATGTTGTGCCGAGCAATGATCACCCTACTCAAACCCACATATCCACCCTATACCCATAACCCAACAACTCCCTCCTTAACCTTACTATTAGGATACTACGGGCAATTTAGCATGGCCAATCCACCTAACCCGCACATCTTTGGACTGTGGGAGGAAACCGGAGCACCCGGAGGAAACCCACGCACACACGGGGAGGACGTGCAGACTCCGCACAGACAGTGACCCAGCCGGGAATCGAACCTGGGACCCTGGAGCTGTGAAGCTGCATGCTGGCTGCATTGGTGAGATTGCGGCCTGCATTCATCCACACTTAGACCCCAAAACAAGCCCCCATGTGAATCTCACCATATCTGGCGCCCTCGCTGTATGATTTGCTCAACTCGCCCCTCAGATGCTCACCCGCTAACAAGTTGCCTTTAAAAGTTCCCTTTACACTCAGTCCCAGTCAAGAAACGACGATGGCAGCGCAAAGACCTGCTCTTCGCTTTGGGCATGCCATCCTGCCCAGGCTCCTTGAAGGTGTGGATGAGAGGCGGGACAGTCTGTACCCCCGAGGGTCATTGATGCTGCTTGAGCAAAATGGCAGGTGCAGTGAGTGCGGACATCATGACCAGAAGGACTGCTGCCCAATGTTGGAAGAAGACAAACGACCTCCAACCAGCTGCAAGGATAAGTTCCCACCTCTCTCATGGCATCAGTCCCACCTGCCACCCCTCAATTCACCACCCCCCTTTACCAATCCACTAGCTGACACCTTGCACTCGCCGACCATCCGATCTTCAAGTTTATTCCGCAGAACCTCTTTCATCTAGCAGCAGAACCCCTTCATGTCCAGGTGCGGGGTTCACACATGCCACTTGCGATAGACCCCCTGACCCACCGAGCGTGTGGCTCAAAATGTTCTCTCTTTGTCCCTGCAGGAGAAGAGAACCCATAATAAGAGGGTTCTCTTATTATGACCTAGGGGGTTCTCTTACCATGACCAGACATAGAATACCTATCGCTAAAATGCCGCCCCTACTACCTTGCGTGAGAGTTCAGCTCCGTTATCCTGACGGCAGTTTACATCCCACCCCATTCACCACAACAAATAGCCTTGAAACGAAACATCCCGAGGCCTTGTTCATTGTAGCTGGGGACTTCAATCAGGCCAAGCTCAAGAGCGTACTACCAAATTACCACCAACATGTCACCTGTTCCACCAGAGGCCCAAACATCCTGAACCACTGCCACATAAATATAAAACATGCCTACCGATCTATCGCCCGCCCAAACTTTGGCAAATCTGACCACAAGTCTGTGCTCCTGCTCCCGGCTTATAAGCAAAAACTGAGGTGGGAGAATCTTTCAAAGAAAGTTGTGCATTGTTGATCTGAGGAATCGGATGATCTCCTACGGGACTGCTTAGAGTCAGTGGAATGGTCAGTATTTAAAAACTCTGCGACCAGCCTGAACGAGTTAGTCACTACAGTAACTGAGTTCATTAGTAAGTGTGTAGAAGACTGTGTGCCAAAGAAACAAATCTGCGTGTTTCCCAACCGGAAACCCTGGATGAACAGGGATATCCACTGCTTGCTGAAGTCTAGGTCTGAGGCGTTCAAGTCAGGCGACCCTGACCTTTACAAGAAAGCCAGATATGATCTAAGGAGATCCATCAAAAATGCCAAAAGACAGTACCGGACCAAGCTCGAGTCCCACACGGACCCCCGTCAACTATGGCAAGGTCTGCAAGACATAACGGGCTACAAGATGAAGGCATGTAAAATCGTCGGCTCCAATGCACCCCTCCCTGATGAGCTCAATGCATTCTACGCACGCTTTGAACAAGAGCTCAGCGAGAGTGAGCCCTCCACCCCAGAAGCCTCGGATGAACTTGTATCTGAGATCACCATTGCGGACGACAGAGCAGTCTTCTCAAAGGCCAACCCTCGGAAAGCCACTGGCCCGGATGGGCATTCACGTCTTGTGCGGATCAGCTGGCAGGGGTATTCGCAGACATCTTCAACCTCTCTTTACAACAATCTGACGTCCCTATCTGCTTCAAGAAGACGACAATCATCCCTGTACCAAAAAAAAGCCAAGCAGCGTGCCTTAATGATTATCATTCAGTAGCTCTGACATCCATCAACATGAAGTGCTTCGAAAGGTTAGTTATGGCACGAATCAACTCCAGCCTCCTGGATTGCCTTGATTCACTACAGTTCGCCTACCGCTGCAACAGGCCCACAGTAGACGCCACCTCCATGGCTCTGCACTCTACCCTGGAACACCTAGATAACAAAGACACCTATCGACTTCAGCTCAGCTTTCAACATCATAATTCCTACAAAACCCATCTCCAAACTCCGTGGTCTTGGCCTCGGCTCCTCCCTCTGTGACTGGATCCTGAACTTTCCAACCCCCACAATCAGTAAACATAGGCAACAACATCTCCTCCACGATCATCCTCAACGCCGGTGCCCCACAAGTCTGTGTCCTCTGCCCCCTATACTCCTTATACACCTATCACTTTGTGGCTAAATTCCCCATCAACTTGATTTTCAAATTTGCTGATGACACCACCGTAGTGGGTCGGATTTCAAACAATGACGAGACAGAGTACAGGAATGAGATAGTGAACGGGCGCGATGACAATAATCTCTCCCTCAATGTCAGCAAAACGAAGGAGATTGTCATCGACTTCAGGAAGCGTAGTGGAAAACATGCCCCTGTCTACATCAAGGGAACAAAGTAGAAAGGATAGAGAGCTTCAAGTTTTTAGGTGTCCAGATCACCAACAACCTGTCCTGGTCCCCCCATGCCGACACTATAGTTAAGAAAGCCCACCAATGACTATACTTTCTCAGAAGACTAAGGAAATTTGGCATGTCACCTACGACTCTCACCAACTTCTACAGATGCACCATAGAAAGCATTCTTTCTGGTTGTATCACAGCTTGGTATGGATCCTGCTCTACCCAAGACCGCAGGAAATTACAAAAGGTCGTGAATGTAGCCCAATCCATCACGCACACCAACCCCATCCATCGACTCTGTCTACAATTCCTGCTGCCTCAGAAAGGCAGCCAGCATAATTAAGGACCCCATGCACCTTGGACAAACTCTCTTCCACCTTCTTCCGTCAGGAAAAAGATACCAAAGTTTGAAGTCACGTACCAACCGACTCAAGGACAGCTTCTTCCCTACTGCCATTGACTTTTGAATTGACCTAACTCGTATTTAGTTGATCTTTTCTCTACACCCTAGCTATAACTGTAACATTATATTCTGCAGTCTCTCCTTCCTTCCCTATGTACGGTATGCATTGTTTGTACAGCATGCAAGAAACAATGCTTTTCACTGTATACTAATACATGTGGCAATAATAAATCAAATCGAATCAAAAGAAATGTTAAGACTGGGGGGCAGGATACCAGAGATCCCAGACCTCACCACCTGTGAGGAACCTAGAGATTGTGGGGTTGCGAGGAGAGACTGAAAAGTAGGTGAGAATCCACTGTCTCTCCATCCAGATGACCTGTATGAAGTGAGTTGTTGATATCCCACAAATGAATCTTTCCCTTACATGGGTCATATGTCCATGGTCTTGCAGGATCACCATCTGATGAGATGATGAAGCTGGGCCATCCGGAGTCGAACCCTACCCACCACCGAAGAGAACACCTGGGAGGAGAGCTCCAAGGAGAACACCGGCAATGTGCCTCAGCTTTCTCCTGCACCTTCCACCATCACAGAGACACACACCTGAGTGGGTGACATTAGTGGACAGGCTTCAGGGCACAATCTGGTGAGCACCACACAGCTGCTGATGCATATCAGGTGGGGGCAGGAACACCCAATGGAGACAGCATTCACCAACATGAGTCAATGAGCAGTCCCGAAAAGGGAAGTCCAAGAAGTTTATTTCTCATTCACAGTGAGTCCACACAATGGTGAGAAGCATATCTAGTCCCAGCCGGGACCATCCGAAGATGCCGGATCCCTTCTGTGCCGGCTTTTATCTTGGGGAATTAACAGGCCCAATCTTAGGCCTCCAGCCCTCAGCGGGTTAGCTCGCATTCAATCAGCCCCATGGGGTGATTCATAGGGTTGTCCCCGTGGGTCTCGTGGGGGTCACAACACCCCTGTCAATGGTAGATCAGCTTTGGGGATTTAGGAGTTAGTAATGAAACTTAACTACGATAAAAACTTTAAACGGCTTTACAGGTGGTCTGGAAGATGATGCGTTATGTGCAGAATTCCAGCAATGTTTACAAACCTTGATTGCTCATTAACAATCCACTGCCACCAGCCAAGCTGACTGGGAATTTTAAGCCCATCACTCAGACTGTTAAATTATAGTGGCATTGGAGCTTAGGCCTTGTACATGCATCAAATGGCATCTGTAGCTTGTTTGGAGCTATTCTGGGAAAGTTCTCATTTTAACTCGGCCCCTGTGTAATCTCTAGAGATGACTTTTGCTTTGAGGAGCTTTGGGTTTTCTGGTATTCCATTTGTAGCTCTTACCATAAGAGAAGCCTGAGGTTTGGGCAGAATATTTTACAACTGAACTACAGTATTTCAGAAAGTGTTTGAAATCAATAGAACACAATTGGCAGGCCTATTAGTGAAAATCGAGGCCTCATACAGAGTGTAAGATAGTCATCTAAATAAACAGCAGGAATCAGGAATCATGACCAGAGGCAATGAGAGTGGTGCTGCGAAAAAAATGTTAGCACACAAAATTTGACCTGTGGAGTGTTTTGGGAGGTTATTAGCCACATTGAAAATACTGCATCAATGCAAGTTGTTGCTGTTAGGAAAAAGCAATTAAAGACTACCAGATAATGATCCAAGGATGAAAATGAAACAGTTTGAGCACTGTCAGTTCCCACACTGCTTCCAACCACTAGGGAATGCAAAATCACTGAGAAGGCTAAAAATGACTGCTCCGAATTCCTAATTCTTTCTGACCATTGGGTGCCAATGAGGCTAAACAGTACACATTCCTGAACAAACACGCCATCCTAAAGGCTTTTGTTGGAAGTTATTTTCTCTATTATTTTAGCAGAGGTGGTAACACATTTGGCCAAAGGAGTTTCAAATGGATGTGTTCGGGGTTTGGATGCGATTATTCTACAGGATCATGTCAAGTATCCCGATTTTTCTTTTGCTTGGAACTAGTAAAAGCTGTTCAAATAAATAAATTTCAGTACTGTTCTAAATCATACTGAATGCCAAGATACAGTTACTGAGACCCTTACAACTCAACGTGTTTAGATCTCTACATTCACGTGTGTAGCGCGCTAAGCCTATATTTGTCGTAATGCTTTGGGAATCTGCCTTCCACAGCAACCACCAAGTGTATTTTTTTTAAGCCCTGCCAATCAAGCCTATGCAAAAAGTACATAGAAATAGCTAAATAGCTTCAGTAAAGGAGTGAATCCTTTGGGAGTGTACAAGTCATTGTGTTTTATATTTTAGCTAATGCAATAGTTCAAGGATTATGGCCAAAGGCAGCTTCCTTTGAGAGATCAAGTGACACCAATACAATTACTGCCAGTCAATGGATAACACAGGAAACGCTACAGTAGCCTGTTTGGTTCACATGAATAAGCTAAGCAGGTCCACTCTACCAGTCACTAAGAATTTTTCTCAGTTAGTAGATTATGCTTCCTCCATTTACAAATGCAATTATCACCTGACAGACAACAAGCCGAGATATTGGAGCCTAACAGTATTAGCAGTACCTGGCACAGCATAGAATTTCATGCAGATCATTCCCAGCCACACCAGCCAGACATTCACCTTCATTCGTAGAAGGGTGCAAAGAAGGCCTTGTAAGGACTTACACAAACCAGGAGGTGTTGATTTCCTTGGCACCTTCGGTGTCAATGAACAAACCATTCCCTCATTTGACATCTGCAACCAATACTGTGGTTTAATTGATAACAGTCGGCAATAAAGAGGTAGAAAGTCTTTTATCGTGAAAAAAAATAGGCAGGCTTGAAACGCTTGTGCAAATTTAAAGTGACTTAAAGGAAAGGAAATGGCCCAGACATGCTGAGCTTTAGACACCACCTGTCCTTTGCAAACTAATAGTATCTATTGTTACTGAGGCCAGTTTTTACAGGTAAAATACATTTGAACATATTTATACATAAGTGGTATCCTTAACAGATATTTTACAGCAGCACTATACAAGATTATCTATACCTTTATTTTTTTTCAGCCTCCTTTGTTGCCTACATTTGAACGTTAAAAGAGGTTCTCATTCAAATCTGGCTTAATCTAAAATAGGCAAGTCAAAAGAAACCCTTCCCTTATGTCAACAGTTTTGGGACGTTATTTTCATCAACTTCTCAATGGTGTTTAAAAAGTTAAGTCCAATGTTTGTTTGCGATTTGATCTTAAACATGAAGTTGTTACCTTGAACCTTTATCCACTTCACTAATCAAAAACTCCAGATTCCATCCTGACTGAAACTGGTTTGATGTGACTCTCATACTGGATCTGGGCCATTAAGCAGCGAGGTACAGTCATGGCTTCACCAATGCTGCATCACCATTAGCGAAAAGTGGAATCGGTTCATTAGCTGGGGATAATTGGGAAGCAGAAAATACCAGACCTTATTTTGGAATATTTCGTCATCACTTTGCCAGAGGTAG
This sequence comes from Scyliorhinus canicula, assembly GCF_902713615.1. Taxonomy (NCBI): domain Eukaryota; kingdom Metazoa; phylum Chordata; class Chondrichthyes; order Carcharhiniformes; family Scyliorhinidae; genus Scyliorhinus; species Scyliorhinus canicula. Next base: position 59,692,313 of record NC_052154.1, on the reverse strand, counting down.
GAGCCAAATACCAACTGCAAAGGTTATTGGGTAGGTTCGAGTCTCCGAGCAGGTAATTGGCAGGGACTATTCAGAGCGAGAGCAACAACTGCCCAGAAGAATCTGCGAGGTTCCTTTCCAATTCCCAGCCCTTATTTGCATGATGAGACTTTAAAGGAAGCTGCTAATGTAAGATTTTCTCTATAAGGGGAAGGAAATCAGGCCCCTGTGCAGTTTCTTAAGGGCCTGCAGCAACTTAAAGGAGAAGTACATTTTCTGTGGTTGAAGGAGAGATGCAGCACTAAAGCAGCATGAAGGTATCTTGGAGGTCCAAAGAGATCTAGCAGAGCCTCAAGGTTATAATATATAGTCAAACAAATTCAGAATACAAAGCTATCCTTTTTCCCCATGCATGGCTAATGGGTGTTAAGGCAAACTCGCAATTTGACACAACATATGAAAGAGATTTGAAAGGATGTAATGATCTCACTAGAACTGCCAATGCTCTCTGTACGGGAAAACCTCTAATCACGTCCTTTCAGCTTGCACTCACGCTCTCAAAGGTTGCCACTGCTCTCACACCTACTTCTCCTTCAAAGCCATCGTTGTTGTTTCTCCCTGTATTGAGCACACTAAGGTAAGGTGGTCGATAAAGGTATGAGTTGCAAACTCTTTCCCAAGGAACACATAAATCCACTTCGGATAAGGAGACTAAAATTGCACACAATATCCCAGGTGTGACCTCACCAAGTTCCCTGCTCCTGTACTCAAATCCTCTTGCTAAGAAGGTCAACATACCATTTACCTTCTTTATCACTTGCAGTTCCTGCATATTTAATTTCAGGAACTGGTATATAAAGACACCAAGACCTTATTGCACATTCTCCTCTTTCAATCTTTAACCATTCAGATAATAATCTGCCTTCCTGATTTTGCTACCAAATAAACTACATTCACTGGCTTCCCATCATCAACTCTACCAATTACATACTTGATGAATTCCAATAGATTTGTCAAGTGTGATTTCCTTTTCGGAAATCCATGCTGACTCTGTCCTATCCTGCCATTGTTATCCAAGTACTCTGCGATTAAATCTTTTATAATGGACTCTGGCATTTTCCCCACCACCGACATCAGGCTGACTGGTCTTTAATTCACTGTTTTCTCTATACTTCCCTTTTTACATAGTAGGGTCTTTTGCTTCCCACCAGTGAGACATAATGACACTTAAGGCTCAAAATGCTGGAGATCCATTGATATAACTCTTGCACAACTCTTCCTGTGACTGGGGTGGCACAGTAGCGCAGTGGTTAGCACTGCTGCCTCACAGTGGCAGGGGCCCAGGTTCAATTCCAGTCTCGGGTGACTGTCTGTGTGGAGTTCGCATTTTCTCCACGTGTCTGCGTGGGTTTCGTCCGGGTGCTCCGGTTTCCTCCCACAGTCCAAAGATGTGCCGGTTAGGTGGATTAGCCATGCTAAATTGCCTCTCAGTGTCCAAAAGGTTAGGTTGGTTACTGAGTTGCGGAGGTAGGGTAGAGGCATGGGCATAAGTAGGGTGCTCTTTCTCAGGGCCGATGCAGACTCGATGGGTTGAATTGCCTCCTTCTATACGTAAATTCTATGATTCTATGGCTGGTGGCGAGAGGCTGATGTATTGTTACTTAGCGCATGATTGCAAAGCAGCCATAAAATGTGTCATTCTGGGTGTAGACTGGATGGCCATGTGGACGCTGTGATGATGTGGGTAGAAAAGAGTTTATGTGTCGGGAGTATCGGAGTTCTCCCCTGGCAACGAGTGGACACCAAGCTGCGCGATATTGTCAAACAAAATCAACTATAGTCCCTGTTCACATGGACAAAATTTGAAAAAGAGAGTGGCGCAACTACTATGGTGCCGGCCTATCAGGCAAATCAAAAAAAGTACAGGTGTACACTCTTACATTTAGTGGCAAAACCGACCAATGCAAAAACAAAACAGCAGAAGTACCAGTCTGCACCCAGAATGTAGGGGACCAGTAATCCAACTGGGACGCCAGCCTGTTCAAAGTGGGAGTGATGATTGTCCGCCATACACTCTGGCAAAAAAATGAGCGTTTGGAACCCTCACCGACAAACTTGTGAGGGATTGCTATTTGTTTGGCACCCATGGTGATGATGTCTGCAAGCAGTTTCTTCATGAGAAAGATCTGGGGCTGGATTCTCCGCCGTCGGGATGCTCCATTTTGCCGATAGCCCGGGGGTTTTCCGGCGGTGGGGGCTGACCCACGATGGGAAACACCATTGATCAGCCGGCGAAACGGAGCATGCGGCGGGCGTGCTGAACCAAAAATCTGGCGCGGCGGGATGGAGAATCCAGCCCCTGGAATCTGCCATCAGCATCTGTATGCTGAATGAGCTGTCAGAAAGAAGCAGCAAAGCGTTGAGGCGCGGAACAAAGGTCTTCACAGTACACAGCATGCACTGTTCGAACTGCAGTGGCCATCGCTCACAGAACAGAACTGCTTGCCTGGCATTTGGTAAACGCTATAACAAATGTAACAAATTGTGGAAGTGTGGCACCTTTAAGGGGCCGAGCTCCATAGAATCCCTACAGTTCAGAAGGCGACGATTTGGGTCATCGAGTCCGCACCGACTCCCCGAAAGAGCACTTTACTGAGGCCCAGTCCCCCCACCCAATCCCCGCAATCCTGCATATCGATCATGGCGAATCTACCTAACCTGCACATCTTTGGATTATGGGAGGAAACCGATGCAGACGCAGGGAGAACTTGCAACTCCACGCAGTCACTCAAGGCCAGAATCGAACCTGGGTCCCTGTGAGGCAGCAGTGCTAACCACTGATCATGTGACAGGGCCAGTAACATGGGAACAGGCAAACCCCGGCCAATGGAGAGTTTGTGCGGGGTCCTGGGAATACGATCCTGGGTAGTGTGAACTATGGAGCTGAAGAGTATAGGACTGTTACAGAGTGTTCTGTGCCTGTTATCTATCTGTTCTTTCTTTTCATCAATAAACCCCTTTTGTTTACAACTGTAAGCCTCCAATGTATGTCTCGAGTCAGCACACAAATGGAACCATTTTTCAAAATGCTGCAGATTCAAGCCACAGCAGTTACAACACAGCCAGTCACTGCTCCAGTGAATGGGGTAAATGAATTGGAGCTCAATTAGAGAAAGCAAGGCACTGAGCCTCCAGCAACACTTTGCTGTGAGTGTCAACACCTTTACGGATTTTCACCACGTTAAACATTGCCTGCAGCATTGCAAAACTAAAAATAAAGGTTGACACAGGAGCAGAGAGTAATGTCCTGCCCAGGCAATTATTGCAGGAAATCTACCCATATGCTGCACCAATTGCCAACATTCAGGTGGGCCTCGTGGCGTACGGCAGACAGACTATCCACGCAGAAGGTGTGGTCACTCTCCACTGCACATTGTTGACCAAAACGTGAAGCCACTTTTGGGTCATTGGGACAGTATCACACTTGGCTATTCTAGGTTAATCCAGATGTACAAACTCTACAGCACCAGGGCCCAGAAATGATGGAATGTGAAGACCTATTTAACTGTGACACCATTGGGAAGCTAGCTGATGTATCTGATATGAGGTGAGATGTCTCAGTACCACCTGCGGTCTGTGCTCTGAGGAGAGTCTCCATGGCAGTGAAGCAGAAAGTAATTGAGGAACTCGACCACATGACAATACTGGGTGCCATAGCCCCATAGACAAGGCCATGGAGCGGGTTTCAGCAATAGTAGGTGCAATAATAAAAAGACCATACGGTCAGGATCTGTATTGACCTAGTTCAAGGTATTGCTCAGACCTAATTACCCTATGAAGATGGTTGAACACATTGCAGGCTGACACACCCAATGCCAAGGTCTTCAGCATCTTGGATGCAAACTGTGGGTTCTGGCAAAATCCCGCTGGGTGAAGAATCCTCCGAAGTCACCACATTCATATCTCCGGTAGGCAAATACCATTTCTTCCATATGCCCTATGGGATCTCCACTGGCAGTGAGGTTTTCCAATGGTGCACCGAGCAATTATTTGCAGTAAAACCCTGAGAAATCATTGTTGATGACATCCTGGTCAGCGGGGCGTACCATGCAAGAACATGATGCATGTCTTTGCCTCATCCTCTACAGAATCAGAACCATACAGTTAAAGCTCAACCCTGCTAAATGCAGATTAAGGGTCAGCTAGGTTCCCCCCATGGTTCAATTGCTCACTATCCCGCTCACAATGCCTCACGTGATCTAACACGATCTCGCGAAACGTTGCAACATAAATTCTGCCCATTTGACAAAAGGATCACTTTTGTCAAATCTGCATATTAGCGCGAGGCTAGTTTCACTGTAACATGCGGTTTTCCGAGGCATCCGTGGCATTGGGATCTATCCCTTCGCCTTGGAGACCTTGGGCGAGTACCGTTCTGTACAAGTTTCCACTAATGGGGACCAGACAGAATGGCACTCGTGTGGGGCACCCAGGGGTTCGGACGCTCCCGGGTGCATGCCCTTTGAGCAGAGTGGTACCGTGGCACTGCTGGTGCCACCTAGGCACCCTGACATTTCCAGGCTGGCACCCTGCCTGGGGCACTTCCAAGGTACCAGGTTAGCACTGCCAAGGTGCCAAACAAGCATTTTCCATGCTGTGGCGATTGGGCCAAGGGGTGCCCTGTACAGATGTTGGTGGGTGCAGGGGTACCTGAAGACCCCTCATAGTGAGTTGGGGCTTGTTGGGTGGGAGGGTCGGGGGCTCCAGTGAAAGGGTAGCCATTTAAAAATGGTGTCCGTATCTCTCACTACACAGTGCAGAAAACGGGGTTATATGCAGCCTCAGCCGCACCTTCCCCGCTGAGGCCTTCTATCTCGCCCGGGTGACATTTAATAATGTGTTTCTCAACACTGCGAGGGCTGGGAAACATGCGGCTAAACCACTCGCTATGGGACTTTGTTCCTATTTAGTTAAATTGTGCCCATTATCTTTCCAATTTCCTTCCTTGCTACAGTGAGGCCATCAGGCCTCTTCGCCAGCTCTTCCACCAAGATGGTGAATGGTGTTGGCAGGAGTACCGTACTGTTGTGTTTAACAAGCTCGAGCAGGCACTCTCACGTTCTCCTATGCTATAATACTTCGACTTTTGAGCCTCTCTATTCTTACCAGCAGATGCCTCCCAGCATGGAATATTCACAGTCTGCATCCAGAATGCAGACCAGTAACCTTCACATCAAGGGCCCTCACTGACACTGAGACTCGTAATGCCCAAAACGCGAAGGAACTCCTTGCCTTAGTCTTCGCTTGTCAGAAATTTCATGACTTCATATGTGGTCATCCTGTTAAGTGTTGAAACTGATCATCAGCCACTCATCACTATTCGTAAAAAGCCACTTTCCAGTGCATCTGCATGACTGCAGTTCATGATGCTCCAAAGCACAGCGCTACAACCTCAGTGTCGTCTACAAATATGGCATGCAGGTGTACTTTGCTGGTGCCCTTTCCCGAGCCTTCCTACCCACCACTGGCCAGACAGATCATGAGGAGCACAGTGGGCATCATGACCATACAGGTACTTTTGCCTCATCAAATTGAGGATCTGAAGGATCTCATATGCGGGGTGCTCCACAATGTCAATATCATAGCATTTACAGTGCAGAAGGATCCCATTCGGCCTATCGAGTCTGCACCGGCTCCTGGAAAGAGCACCCCACGCAAGGTCAACACCTCCACCCCATCCCCACAACCCAGCAACTCCATCCAACACCAAGGGCAATTTTGGACACTAAGGGCAATTTATCATGGCCAATCCACCTAACCTGTACATCTTTGGACTGTGGGAGGAAACCGGAGCACCCGGAGGAAACCCACGCACACACGGGGAGGATGTGCAGACTCCACACAGACAGTGACCCAAGCCGGAATTGAACCTGGGACCCTGGAGCTGTGAAGCAATTATGCTATCCACAATGCTACCGTATGAAAGGCTAGTCTGAGTCCTCAAAAGAGATTCCCTATGAGCTCTGCAAATTCTTCTCCAGGAGAGAGGAGCTAACCGTACAAGATAGATTGACTTTGCCTGGCCAGCGATTCGTCATCCTCACCTCTCTCCAGGGGTATTATACCCAGCAGCTCCACCAAAGCCACACAGGGCTGGAAGCAACCAGATACAGGGCAAAGTATGCGGACATGGAGGGGGAAGTATCCCATTGCACACCATGCAACGCATACAACTTGACAAATTTAATTGTCTGAACCTCACAAAATAGCATCTTGGCTACCAGGGCTGGAGGAGGTGCTCTCGCCCCTGACTTCCCAGCAAATAACATCTCTGTGTTAACCCTTGGTCTTCGCAATTATCCTTATTGAAACCTGGTGCTCTCTGTTAATGTTCAATGTATCAGGTGCAACCCCCACCAAAATGTAACACGGCTCAGAAGTTTTAATGTGAGACAACAAAGAAAGGTTTTCCAATTTCTCAACAGGAAGATTTGGCGATAAACATTTTACTGAGGGAGATTAGGATGCTTTAATAGTAGTAACCTCTGGTCTGTGTAACTAATCAGTTGAGAATCATGTAATCTCTCAACTCTTGAATACAGAGCCAAAAATGATTTGTTTTATTATGCATTTGCCTTCTTTCATTCTAAGCTGCTTTCTTTATCAGATGCTTTGTTCCTAATTTTACAAACTGCATTTGGACAAAGATGATTCAAGGAAAAGATATATGTTCCCTTTTCCACGAACCAGCTTTCTGCTCGGAATATTTTTTGATATTCCCCAAGAAAATCAGTACAGTCGAAGCATTACATTACACAATCAGTGCAATTTTGCAATGTGGGATCCTCAATCAAATGCCGGGTCTTTAATATCATATTTTAAAAATATGTTGGAGAATGTAAAATAAAATCTGAATGTTGGAAGTGGCAGCCTTTTGGAGGTATGACACATTTATACAGATCACTCTCAGTTGTGGCTTGGTGACACGTGTGATGTCTTATGGTTTCCAACATTTATAAATAATCACACTTTTAGACACAGATGATAAATCTAACATTGAATATATTTCTCAGGCCTCATTTTGTGCTGTGGAACAACAATTAGTATTAATGAGTGATGTGGCAATTTAAATATAAATGATGACCCGAATTCTCCACTGTCCACAGCCAGTCGAGGAGTTCACAATGTGGTGAAGAATGTTGCGTCAGGCAGAAAACAGCGGGAATCACAGCAGGCCACCTCCACTCCTGATGTACAGGCTGGAGATCCACTTAGGTGTAGCATTAGGGTCCATAAGGCTAGAAAGTTAAACACCAGTTAAGTTGGCACGAGTGCAGGGCACTAGGGATACGGGCTAGGGCACATATATGTATATATTTGTTCACATTAAATGCCTGTTCAGACTGTTACAAGCAGCCTCTGTGCTCTGTCAGATGAGTGGGAGGGGTGGGCAGGATATTTTGGGTGAGCTGGGCTCCCCACCCTCCCCTGGGCTCCCCACCCTCCATCCCGACCATCCCCACCTCCACCACCTTGGGCCTGCGTCAGTGTTAGATTACAAACTGTCGTTGAAATTACTGGCCATTGCTGGTGCAACCGACCATCACTGGGTAACTCCTTTACTGGATAGACAACCAGAAAATGCTGGTGGACTCTGGTGTTGCATTTTCATTGGTCCCAGAAACGGTTCACTGAGTTAAACTACGACATTTCGCCTTGAAAGCCACAAAAATAATACTCAAAACCTATACTGGAGAAGTTGTTCCGTTAAGGGGCTGTCTCGATGTAAATGTGCAGCTAAACAGACAGACCGCAGACTTGTCATTGCACATCATTAAAGGTAACTACCCAGCGATAACTGGGCTGGAGAGGATCAAGCTAAACTGGGCCGAGGTGAATCTCATGTCGGGGTCTGATGCAGATCCAACCAAAAGCCTAAAGGATCAGAAAGTAACAGCTTCTGAAAAAGTTTGAAAAGCAGCTGTGTCCAAGGCTCAGGCTGGTAGCACTGGAAACAAGATGACAAAGGCTCAGCATACTGTAACAGATGAGGTTCAGGACCGAGAAACAAAGGGTGACGAGCTCATGGGAGATGCATACGGGCAGCACGGTAGCCTTGTGGTTAGCACTATGGTTTCACAGCACCAGGGTCACTGTCTGTGCGGAGTCTTCACGTTCTCCCCGTGTCTGCGTGGGTTTCCTCCGGGTACTCCAGTTTCCTCCCACAAGTCCCGAAAGACGTGCTGTTAGGTAATTTGGACATTCCGGATTCTCTCTCTGTATACCTGAACAGGTGCTGGAATATTGGACTAGGGGCTTTTCACAGTAACTTCATTGCAGTGTTAATGTAAGCCTACTTGTGACAATAAAGATTATTTTTATTACTATTAAGAATGCTTTGACAAAAATGAAGGTCAAAAGTGCACTGAAAAATTCAGCAAGAACGTTTGAAATGCATTTACGTGCTCCCTTTGTAAATTCCAAATCACAGAGGAACAGAAATTGAGGCGAATCTTGAAATCCTCGAGTTCATTGGAAAGAACATTCAGTTTGGGAAAAGAGCTGCTGACTTCCTTCATGTATCAAGGGTCAAGAAGAATAAATAGATTGCTGAACGTAAATAGTGACACAGTGGTTAGCACTGCTGCCAGGGACCTGGGTTCAATTCCGACCTCGGGTGACTGTCTGTGTGGAGTTTGAACTTTCTCCCCGTGTCTGCGTGGGTTTCCTCTGGGAGCTCTGGTGTCCTCCCACAGTCCAAAGATGTGCAAATTAGGTGGCCACCCTTTGCACTGTAGGGATTCTATTCTACTGAACAGCAATAACAGGAACAAAAGGAGCCAGCACAGAAATTCATGAAGAATGTTTGGATGGTATTGCTCCAGATGGCCAAATGAAGAGTTGGAACTGCTCACAGTGCATTCTGCATCCCCAATATTTCTTTCCTATTTCACTCGGTACAGCAGGTCTGAAGTTCAATGACCATACCACCAACAAGAAGAATGACCATAACCTGACTTTGCTTAACAAACCAACCTAAAGGCTAGGTCTGATATGTGTCTAAGGGATGAGAACCATAAGTTTCAGTCCAGAAACAAGGCCTAAAACTCAGGGGTGACTGCAGTGAGAATGAAACCTTGAGAGAAGAAACGGCGTCATGCCACAATCTGCTGGAGGGGCAGCGCTTGGCAGCTAAAAAACATATCGACAGCCTGGGGCAAGAACTAAAGAACGAGCTTCAGAAGTGAAAGCTCTAAATAAGCAGCCGAATTAGGTTTTGCGTTGTGAGAACAGGGCAAAATGCTGTGTTTTTCAGTAAGTCAGAGAGTACTGACAAGGAACTTTGCTATCAGTGAGAAGTGAATTCCTGCCATTGTATGAGCACTGACAGGACCGGTCTCCTGTACTGTTCACTGTTGTGTGGAGAAGACACGCTGATCAACGTTTTGCAGTTACAATAAGGTTACCAGAGAAAGAGTCGACTGAGAATCTGTAACAAACTTTGCCCAGTGAAAACCTGCACCTACCTGAGAACCTGAAAATACTGGACACAACTGTGGAAGACAGTACCACAGTAGGGGGCATTTCAACACCGAGTCAACTCCAAATCTACGTCGACTCTGGTTAAGACAACAAGGACAACATCCAAACTCAATCAAAAACATCAGAGTTTGCAGTCAACATAAAAAAGCAGGCACCTGAGGTTCACCGACAACCATTCAGGAATCAACATCCTCCGAAATGCCTAACTTATTCGCTGTTGTATTTGTTAATTGTTCATGTTGATTGTTAATGTTATATTGTATTCCTTGGCAGCGACCTCTGACGTAAAGGGGAAGAATGTTTTGTGTATTCATGTTTATTGCTAGTTGGAACAAGGTCACTTTAAGAGTTGGATCATGTGAGGCACTGATGAAATCATCGGCAGTTTGGGCGGGCTAACAGTGAGTCTAATCGAGCAGCCTGTGAGAAAACACCTTTCCAATAATGCCCTTGTTTTGTTTGTACCTGAGTGGTTATAAAAGCTCAAGGGGCCTGAGAAGCTAAATGAAACAGTATTTAATAAACCAACATAGAGTAAAGGCCGTATCCTGGCTTTCACTTCCAACGTCCCAACTGGGACTACAGATCATGCTGGTCCCAGTTGGGGCCGGTTTTAGTGCAGTGAAATTAGGAGCCCCAGCTGGGCTAGCCTCTGCCCACGAGCGGGAGGAGTTTATATACCACAAGTCCAAAGGGGAGATCAATTGAAGTGTACCTGTAGGCTCGCGAGGGTTATTACAGTGGTCTGCAAACCTGTACTTTAAAAATGCCACAAACATGTGAGTGGCTACTGTCACGTTGACGCGTTTTGTCCCTGATGGCACAACAGAATGGGCTTCCATCGCTCTGCAGGTTGTACTTGCAGGAGAAGAAGGCTAACCATCCTAGAGAGCTAGCCCAGACTTGCAGTGACTCAATGTGGGTAAAGGTGATTCGCTCAGTAGATGAGAGGGTCACATGTTGTCAGGCTGCACTCCTGGCTCAGCATTGGTAATGTAGAAGAAAGTTGCCGAAGATGATGTTAGAGGTACGTTCAGTTCTGGTGTCAATGGTGGAGGTGATGCTGTTAGTGCACTCATAAAATGGGAAGCTGGTTTGGCGTGGGGGTGGGGAGCAGGACGCAAATGGTGGGTTGCATAATAACACGTCCATAAAGGTGGTTGAAGGTAATAGCTTGGACCCACACATGCTCTCCAAATGCTTACTCAGGGCTTACTCTAATTACTTCTTTTTTTGGCTCAAACAGGTAAACAGGGTTCACCTCCCTCTCGGGGCAGCTCATCCCTCAGCCATCAGGATGAGGAAGAGGTGTCGAGGGAGCACTGTCACATTTGACCAGCCTACATTCTACCAACACAGATACTAGCTCATTGGAGGGGTGTAGTGCGCATATGGAGCTGGTGACAGGTGGTGAAGCGTATTTCACCAGAGTGCAGTGTCAGATCGGTGTGCACTGACAATGGTGCTCCTGGAGGCATTGAGGTAGGGCCTCAGGAGTTAGCTTGTGAGTCACAGTACTGGAGCAGCAGCAGGGGAGATCCCTGAGACAATGCAAGTTCACACACTGCGAGTGACAATATCCATCAGGTTCTGGGGTGCTCAACTGCATGAACTCCAAACATGAGAAAACTGCCAGTCTCACGGAGAGGTACATGCGCGAGCACACAGATTGCATACAAGACCAGCCTGATGCACTGCAAAGGGTTCAAGGCTCACTCAGTAGCCTAATGGTGTGAGCACTGATCTCCAAGGAGTATGCAAGGAGCTGTAAACCCATATCAGGATGTTTGCTGCTGGTGCCCATCCTTTATTGCCCATATGTGGGTTGGTGCCATGCCCATTATTTCCACTTCCTTCCTTCACCACATACTCTTCACCCAGCATGCCTGGCTGTCCGTCCTGCCTCCCACTTAGGCTGCCTGAGAGCAGGAATAATCCCAAGAGCCACAAACAGATATACCTTTCCAATTCCACTTGCACCTTACGATCTGGCACAGACCTCCATCTGCGAAGTATGATTCCTGTCTTCAAAATGTAACTTTGCCGATCTCAGCACCAGGAAAACCCACCTTTCAAAAGTCTTGAAAAACGTGTCCATCAAGTTGTGCCTGACACATTTCGGGTTCAGTCACCTGTAGCAATAAAAATGTTTAAACTCTGCATTGCTTTTAAATGTGTCAGCAGATTCTTGATCCGTGCGTGTGTGAATCACAGCCTCCCCAACACCTCCATCCCCACCACAACCAATCCCCTCGTTGCAAAAATGGTTTTTGACTGGAAATGAGGGTGAGATTTTCAAATTCCGATATAAGCTGCCATTTGTAAAGGAGCATGGAATCTTCCCAAATTTGGGAAATCCAGCATCTGCCCAGAATTACTCTTTGCTTTGTATTATCGTGGCACACTTTATTAATCATAGAATCATAGACTTTACAGTGATGAAGGAGGCCATTTGGCCCATCGAGTCTGCACCGGCCCTTGGAAAGAGCATCCTACCCAAGCCCACACTATCCCCGGAACCCAGTCACCCCAGCTAACTTTGTTTTGGCACTAAGGGCAATTTATCATGGCCAATCCACCTAACCTGCACATCTTTGGACTGTGGGAGGAAACCGGAGAACTCGGAGGAAACCCACGCTGACATGGAGAGAACTTGCAGACTCTGCGCAGACAGTGACCCAATGGAAATGAAAAAGGAAGCAATGTTGATGTAGTTGAAATAATTGTACTGTTGTATCTGGCACAGCTATCTTGCCATCCATTGGAATATGTGATGGGTAGCAGGCCCCACAGGATCAGAGTGTGTATAGTGTCACTGAACTGTTAACATCACACCTAGGGGGCTGAACATGCGGCTTGTCAAGTCTCAAATCAAGACATGAAATGGAGTTGACAAGTTGGCAATACTGACTAGATACATGTTTTTTAGTATCCCTCCATCCCATGATTGAAATTTGCAGATCTTGAGCGGCACCACCAGCAGTTCTTAAAGGGACCATGAGGGGCGACGGAACAGCCAGAAAATCATTTTAAGTCACATTACTGTGGAGTCAGCAAGGGGGGGGGGGGGGGGGGGTGCTGTTCCTGACACAACAAAAGTACTGTGGGCTGCTGCTGACCAAGATTGTCAACCCTTCTCTTCACATCCCCCCCCCCCCCCCCCCCCCACCTTTCTCTTTGAACCAAGCTGTGGTAAATTTGGTATGAGAGCTGGCTGGACCTGACTGAATCCCGCTGGTAGGGTTCAAGGCAGTCAAGGCAGGGTTACCCCAGTCTTCTCAATTGGTGGATGGGGCCATTGACCATTTAAAATATTATACCTTTCTCAGAGTTACTAGGCCACACACAGAGTGGATGGGGCAAGCCTTTCCTTGCTTACTCCAAAAATCAATGCAAATTCAAATTGAATCCAATTCATGGTCCTCACAGATGAGACATACTAGATCCATGCTAACAGGAACAGATATTGCACTTGGCCTCTGGCTTGACCTTAGCCAGAAGGCCCAGAAGCGACCTGTAAAATCCTAGCTTTTTACTTTTCAAAAACAATTCTCCAAATCTTTCTTTAGCCTAGGGTTTGGGCCTTGCTCTTCATGTCGTGTTAATCACCCTGGGGTAACACAGACTGCAACTGGATGCAGTTGTACTTGATAGTAGACTCCAAACTTTGATGTTAGTTCAAAACGCTTTATTGAACTGTTAAGCAGTGCACACAGTTTACTGTGGGCTTGACACTCTACTAATCTTTTTTTTTTATAAATTTAGATTAGCCAATTATTTTTTCCAATTAAAGGGCAATTTAGTGTGGCCAATCCACCTACTCTGCACATCTTTGGGTTGTGGGGGTGAAACCCACGCAGACACGGGGAGAACGTGCAAACTCCACACGGACAGTGACCCAGAGCCGGGATCGAACCTGGGACCTCAGCCCCGTGAGGCGGTTGTGCTAACCACTAGGCCACCGTGCTGCCCTTCACTCTACTAATCTAAGTGTGCTTCTTATAACTAACTAGACCAGACTCGCTTTAAGCCACATGTAGAAGGTGCTAACTGATATATACACCCTGACTGTCATCCAGTTGTCACCAGTGGAAAGAAGCAGAGTGCTGATGCCTCGTGTGTGTTTTATAGTGGGAGACCACCCTCTAGTGTTCTGCCTGGTGATTGGTTGTGTTCTGTCGTGTGTGTTGATTGGCTGTACTGGGTGTCTGTCTGTATCTCATTATGTGCATGAATGCATATCATGACACTTCACAGTTGAACTTTTGATAATTGTGAAAGAGGTTTTCAATCCGCAGTGAGATCATTAAGATTTATTTCTCTTTGGCGCTGCAGTCGGATCAGTCGATAAACACAGCTGGCAATGTTATAGGTGGCAATTTCCATCAAGCTTGGTCCTGAACTTGATGCCCATTGGCTGGAAGAATTGAGGAAGCTCCTTCATCTGACCTCGCAGCACTGGAATTTTGACTCACAGACCAGAAAACTGAAGCACCCTGCTCCTCGCATGAACCTTTGGAACCACCTTACAGGAGTAAGAAGGAAACCCCACCTTTGGTCTGGAAAATGCACACTGTGTCTTTACGGGAGACGACGCCTTCAGGATTTATGTGCTTTCCCACAAATTCCCAAATGTTCATGCCTGCAGCTCAATCAGAATCAGTCAATGGAGAAAGGCCACTGCCTGAGGTCCGTCTGCTATAGTTTACCGAGGGGCTGCAAACCGTGTACAACCCCTCGGGCTATGTGTTTGACATGAAATGGATATTGTAAATATAACCTGTGATTGTTAATGCAGTGAGGAACCTCAGAGTGCCATATGATGTATGGAAAGAAGCTGATCTGTAATACACCTTACCTGTTGTCAAAGTTGAATTGTTATGTACTTTTATAAATTGAATAAATAAAGTATATTTCTGGAGTGGTGTGGGGGGGGGGGCTGAATCTGCTGATCGTGCCTAACAAGGAAATTCAGTCAGCCACTTTCAGAACAATTCAACTCTGAAGCAGGTGCTGACTGCACTCTTGCTGCCAGCTTGAAGTCAGCATGCTAAATCGATTAGGCACAATTCACAATGAGCAAATTATTACTGGTAAAATTGGGTTTAATTGTTGCTTTGCTTCGTTACTGTTGCTAAAATACACATTGGGTCCCTCTTGTGGAATGATTAGGCACAACACTGACAACTATAACAGTGGGTCCTGTAGACATGTCTGTTACCCACAGCCATTAATGGTCAGAGCATCAGCTTAATAGCAGTCAAATCATGATAGTTAATAGTTGTGCCTCAATGTTTAAATTTACATAGTTAATTCCACTTCTGTAAATAGGTATAGATGTATTTCTGTGGCTCTGAAGTATAGATTATTATTTTGGTATAATATTTCCCTCCAGAGATGAGCCATGTGTTCAGAAATCTGTTTTTTCTCTGAAGTTACAGCCTCTTCCGCAGCACAGATGAAAGTTTAAATTAAACACAATGTCTTTTGCATTTGGAGGATTACTGAGTGAAATTATTTCTCAGCTAAATGTGAAAACAGGATCACCGGGTATAAAGGTGCTTTCGCCGTTATATAAATGTAACCTGTGCCAATCATCATTCTAATGAATCTGTTAAAGAAAGTGGAAAGCCACACCATCTTAGAGTACTAAACCAGTCTATTTTAGTCTCCTTGCCAATGATCGTGACTGCAGTTACATTTTCAGAACAGCGACTGTTTCTCACAGAAGGAGAATCAGAACACACATGAAGTAGGTGCTGTTCCTGGACAGTAGACAAGAGACAGTCGGCCTGGTGGCATTGTGATTAGCACTGCTGCCTCACAGCACCAGGGACCCAGGTTCAATTCCAGCTTTGGGTGACTGTCTGTGTGGAATTTGTATGCTCCCCTCTGTGGGGGTTTCTGCGGGTTTTCTGGTTTCCTCCCACAGTGCAAACATGCCCAGGTTAGGTGGATTGGCCATGCTAAATTGCCCCTTAGTGCCTAAAGGTTAGGTGGGGTTATGGGAATAGGGAAGGGTTCTGGGTAGCATGCTTTTTCAATGGCCCAAATAGCCTCCCTCTGCACTGTAGGGAATTCTATGAGAGTCACAGAGCCTGACAGCAGACCACCTGATTCTTAAAGCTGCAATCGTCACTGTTTAGTTGGCTGAGGGCTTTCGATATCACATTAGGACAACTATATGTATCTATATCTATATAGCTTTAACTTATAAAGCATCTTTCACATAATCAAGATGTTCAAAGTGCTTTATAACCACGCCATTCATTTTTAAGTTTAGTCACTATAATTACATTGACAAAAGTTGGAACAATTGATGCACAGAAAAGTTACACAAAGAACAATGAGATAAATGACCAATTAACCGTGGTGATTGGTGTTGATTTAAGGATAAATGTTGACCAGAATGCTGGGATAACCCCGGCACTCTTTTACATCCATCTGAGAGATAAGGTGAAGCCCCTGGTAAGAATTTTGTATGAACGATGACACTCCCACGACAATATAGTACCTCTTCAGTATTGCACTGAGTTGTCAGTCTGGCTACTGGAATGGGGGAATTGACTATGAAATACAGAATCTTTTTTCAAAGCTACAGAGAAGATAAATAAAATCGTTGAGTTGTCAGGAAAGGGTCCTGGACAAAAATGCTTTCCAATAGTGCGGAAGGGTGGCTCAATGTTTCATGATATCCATTTGTCATGATAGTATAGACATTGTCAGAGGCCTTGTCGGATTGCATGCCTCTCCTCATCATCATAAAGTAGAACTTGCTAGAAGAGGGGATTTATTAAATTCATTCATGGGATGTGGGTATCGCTGGCTGGGCCAGCATTTATTGCTATTCCTAATTAGCCTTGATCCGAGTGACTTGCTTTCAGAGGGCAGTTAAGCGTCAACTGCATTGCTGTGCTTCTGGAGTCACATGTAGGCCAGACCAGTTAAGGATGGCAGATCTCTATCCCTAAAGGACATTAGTGAACCAGATGAGTTTTTATGACAATCGACGATGGTTTTATGGTCTTCATGAGACTTTTAATTTCCTTTCACTGGATTCAAATTTCATCCTCTGCCGTAGTGGGATTCGAACCCAATTCCCTGGAGCATTACCCTGGGTCATTGGACAATACGACTACGCCATCATCCCCCCAAAAAATAATTTTTGGAAGGTTTAAAAAAATGAAGAACCCACCACTGTAGACCAGATAGTTTGACTAGATTTTTCAGAGTATTGAACCCCAGATTTTGGATTTAATATCCCAGGCTTGAGAAATGTAGACCCCTGGGGCTGGATACTCCGCAGTCCTGCGGCAAAATCACGTTCGGCGTGGGGGCAGAGAATCCCCATTTACGCGTGATTCTCTGGGTGCGACTGCCCTGGTGGGGGTTGGGGGGGTGATCAAGTACCGGGGGGGGGGGGGGCCTTATGGGCGGCCTGGGCGGCGATAGGGTGTGTAATAGGTAGCAGCGCGGGGCTGATCGTTGGGACCTCCTTTCCTCGTCCAGGTCTGCTGGCTGACTCCACCATCGCGTTTGGCGTGGCCACTTGAATCCGCTGCCATGTGCATGCGCAGACTCGGAACCGGAAGTGTGGGGGCCCGTATCCGCAGCTGAAGCAGCAAGAAATATTCCGGGGCCCTGCCAGCCCCCTTCAAGTAGGAGAATAGCTACTAATATTTTTAAGGAATCTCCAGTGTAAAACTCCAGCGTTTCAACGCTGGCGTGGGGACATAGCCCCATTTTTGGAGAATTTTATCCCTGGTCTCTCAAGCTACATATTGGAAAAATATGTCTGATGGTTCTGAAGGAAACAATAGCATTTTATTATCATTAATATTTACATTGGCCATGATCTAGCGGCCATGTCGCGCCTCAATAGGAGCGTGATGTGGTCAGTAGATCCCGGATGAAGCTTCCTGTGGGCTTCCAGAAAGCCACGATGCCTCATGGGATCTACCCAAGTCCTGCGAGGCATTGGGATCAGGAACCCACCCACAGTGGGTAGGCTCAAACCACGCTCGCGTAAGTAGGCCTTAAACATACTTAAGGCCTACTTAACTGGTAACTACCGGCTCCAAGGATCGACCGGCCCCCCAAAGGGAGTCTGCAGCTGGGCGCCATTCAGTACTGGTCGACACAAATGCAGACCAGGTGGAACGGCACCCATGGGATCTCCCGGGCCGTTAGACGCCCATGGGTGATGCGGGATAGTGCAGAGTGGCCCCCTGGCCCTCCCCCTGGAATGTGAAATCATGGCACTACCAGGGTGGCACCTTGGCACAGCCACTTTGGGACTGCCAAGGTGCCTGGGTGACATTGCCAAGATGGCAGGAGCACTGCCAGGGTGGCAGTGCAAGGGTCCCAAGTGACAGGGTGGCACTGCCAAGCATTAGAGCCCAAAGGGAGCCATGCACATGAAAGGAGGGTGGAGGGGGCATGAAGATTGGGGGGGGGGGTTGCAGGGCAGGTAAGAATCCTCTGGCAGGTTGGGGATGTGTGAAAGGTGGCGTCCTGGTAGGGGGGCCTGTCAGGTTGAGTGGGTGGGCCACAAGACCGGGCCCCCAGAGACCCCAAAGCGGGTATCCTCACTTAGCGGGTGTGGGGTAATGCCCATGGGCGAAATTCTCCGACCCCCAGCAGGGCCGGAGAATCGCCTGGGGCCGCTGAAAATCCCGCCCCCGCCGTGGCAGAGATTCTCCGCCACTCGGGAAGTGGCGGGGGCGGGAATCACGCCACTCCGATCGGCGAGGCCCCTGCGACGATTCTCTGGCCCGCGATGGGCCGAAGTCCCGCTGCTGGGAGGCCTCTCCCGCCGCTGAGGTTTGAACCACCTCTGGTGGCGGCGGGATCGGCGGTGCAACCGGGCCCCCGGGGTCCTGGGGGGGGCGCGGGGCGATCGGACCCCAGGGGGTGCCCCCACGGTGGCCAGGCCCGCGATCGGGGCCCCCTGATCAGGGGGAGGGCCAGTGCCCTGGGGCACTCTTTCTCCTTCGCCGCCGCCACGGCCTCCGCTATGGCGGAATCGGAAGAGAAACCCACATCGTGCGCATGCGCCGGTGGTGACGTCAGCGGCAGGTGGCCGCTGACGTCACCGCAGGCGCATGCGCGAACCGGCGAAAGCCTTTCGGCCAGCCCCGCTGCCGGGCGGCGGGCCTGAAAGGCCACTAGCGCCGGTTTTTGCACCAGTCGGCGTGGTGCCAACCGCTCCTGCCCGGGGCTAGCCCCCAAAGGTGCGGAGAATACAGCACCTTTGGGGAGGCCCGACCCCGGAGTGGTCGGCGCCACTCCCCTACGCCAGGACCCTCTCCATCCCACCGGAGAATCCCGCCCCATGTGTGTGGAGAGTGACATTGCCCATGAGTGGGAGGTGTGGGGGACTGACAAGCTTAATAAGTGGCAGCCCAATCTATGACTTCAGCTCCCCAGTGCTGAAAGAATATCAAAGTGTGGTCTAAAACTGTGAGAAACTCCCGAGGGCCCAAAAAAATTACTTTGGGTAGGATTTAACTAAATGGGAACAAAGTCCCATAGTGAGTGCATTTAGCTGCGTGTTTCCCAGTGCTCGCAGTGCCGAGAAACACAAAGCTATAAAATGGCACTTGCGTTAGATAGGGGGCATCAGCAGGGAACTTGCAGTTGAGGCTGCACATAGCCCCCGTTTTCTGCACTGAGGAGTTCTGCTCGGCCAAACTCTTCAGTGTAGCAAGAGATTGGGACATCATTTAAAAATGGCGATCCGATCTCAGGAGCCACCAAAGCGGTCCCTGACCCTCCCAAGCCCCAAAGTACTATGGAGCCCCCTACATTCCCCCCCCCCCCCAACACCTGCGCATGGCACTCCCGGCCCGATCACCACCGTGCGAAGAATACCAGCTTTGCGCCTCAACAGTGCACACCTGACACCCTGGCAGTTCCCTTGTCAGATGGCAGTGACACCTGGGCACCCTGGGGTGCCAGGCTGGCACCTAGGAGGCACTGAAAAGGTGCTAGGGTGGCACCAGCAGTGCCAGGGTGCCACCCTGCCCAAGCGCCATGTACCTGGGGTCCTCCGATCCCCGGGAGACCCCCACGAGTGCCATTTCGTCTGGTCCCCATTTGTGGAAACCAGTGTTGAATGGAGCTCGCCTGATGTCTCTGACGTGAATCTACACATTAGAACGAGATTCGCTGTCTCGCTTTAATATGCAGATTTGCTTAAACGTAATCCAGCGCACAATGGGCAGGATTTACATCGCAACATCTAGTGAACTAGCGAGGTGTTGTGAGCTGGGTAGATTCTGGGAGCGGGGCCTTCCGGCTTCTACCGGCCACACTGCCCCACGCAGCGGGAAACTCCCAACAAAATCCGCCACAAATGACACTGAGAAACCTTTCCATGAAATCCCGTCCATTAAATTGAAATGCTGGTTGTGATAATTAGCTGCTAACTTAATTTTAACGCGTTGTTATGTAGTTGCAGATTTCATAATTAGAGTAAACATACAATCAGTGGCTGAGAACACAGTTCTGGTTGAGGATGTATTGCTTTGAAATATTATCTGGTGCGACCTCTTCATTGACCTTTGAATTTGTCTCTTTGGATAGAATATTCCTGACCACTCAGATTCCCTCGTCCAGACAGACCGAGCTTGCTTTAGCTGCGTTTGGTTTGATATCAACTTGGATATTAATTCACTAAGAGTAATTGACTGAAGATTTGCTTACAAGAGAGAAGGAGAAGTAGGCTGTAGGAATTAATCAATGGAGAATTAATAAAGGTGCTGCAACAGATTATACAGTTGTGAAGTGCCTGAGGCATTCTCCTATTCCTTTGACTTGTTGCAAAACTTTAAAAAAGCAGAGGCAGTGCATTCAACGTGCGGGGAAACATGAATTAAATGAAAGTCATGAAATGTCGTAATTGATATAGAGTGGTTAAGTCTTTTTTTGATTCATTTAGCAGTTTTTTTTTGATTCTTTAGCAGTTTTTGAGTAGCCATCTTAATCAGCTTGCTGATAAAGCTGTGCATTCTGAAAATGGCGAGGAAGAGATCTTTCAGAAATGCCTGCAGTTTCCTGGCCTTTGCTAAGATTAGCTTTTTCAGCACAGAACAGAGATCAAACCAAGGACATTCCTGGTCTTGAAGACTCAGAACCATTGAGACACAGAGATTATATGCCACTTAATCACAAATTTAAGCCACAATTATTTCATAGCATTTTAATCTCATACATGGCAACCTGAAGTGATAGGATCTGACATTGATTTCGACCACAATTCCTCGCTATTCAGGCAATGACATGCTATCCAGGTTTCCATTCTAAGTGGCATGCATTTGTTTTGCGTTTAAACAAACAGCAGTTTTGTCATGAAAAATTGGTAAAAGCAGTGACATAGTCACATTATCACCTACTGATTAAAGCCAAATTTGTGCAGTGCACTGAAATGCTTCATTTACAGATGCAACATAACTCTTTATATAGGCGGGAGAGGAAAAGTGAAGATTTTGCAGTGTGCGTTTGTAAAACTTATTGAAGTACAATTTCATGAAAGGACAGCTCTCGCGGATGTTAGAAGATTCAAAATCTTGACTTCATAAAGAATGGCGAGTTCGGACTGATTTTGGCTAGACAACAATTGCAAACTCCACTGCTCATTAGCATTTGAAGTGTATGTGTGCTGGTATGATGAGCTATCTGATTTCTGTAAGCCCATGCAAACAATATTTCCCCTTGGTGTAAGTGACCATCTTCACCTTAGACAAATGCTGGCTTGCCCCAAAGAATTCTGGATCAGTGTACAATGGTCATGTGTAACTGCTTGGGAGATGCATTAACTTTCTTTTCCAGTGGAGGGCAACATGAAGTTCCTTGTTACCTTTACTGTGCATTTTACAAACTGTGAGTAAAGAGGTTATTTTGTCATTTGTATTTACTTATGGGTTCATTTGAGATTTGGATATAACACTTAATTACATAGCATTGACATTGCTGCAATCCACTCTGATATTTTCATATTGCCTGATCAATTTAAGTTAAACTATTTTGCAGTAAATGTGCCACCAAAAATCTGGGCTGGGATTCTCCGACCCCCCCGCTGGAACGAAGAATCGCCGTGGGGTGGTGTGAATCCCGGCCCGCCGCTCCGACGCCAGCTGTCAAATTCTCCGGCGTTGGTTTTTGAGCGGGGGGCGGGCATTGCGCCGCGCCGGTCGGGGGCCATTGGCAGTGGCCCCCCTGTTTTCGGCCAGTCCCGCCGGCGTGAAATAGACAAGGTCCATACCGGGGGTACATGACTTGGAGGGCAGCTTGCAGAGTCCTTGAGGGGGTGCGGGGGGAGGAATCCGACCCCGGGGGGGGGGGGGGGGGGCACGGTGGCCTGGCCCACGATCAGAGCCCACCGATCTGCGGAAGGGTCTGTGCCTTGGGGGCAGTCTTTCCCTCTGCGCCGGCGCATGTAAGGCTCCTCGATGGACAGTGCAGAGAAGAAACACCCTGCGCATGTGCAGGAAGCACGCCAGCTGTTCTACGCATGTGCCAGAACACATTGGCGGTCCTAGGCATGCGCCAACTCGCGCTGGCTGGTGGGCGCCCTTCGCCGCCTGTTGGCACGGTGCCAACCCCTCCAGCGCCGGCCTAGCCTCCGGAAATGTGGAGGATTCCGTACCTTCCGGCGGCCCGACGTCGGAGTGGTTCACACCCCTCTTTGGCGCCGGTACGCCCCCCCCCCCCCCCACCCCCCCCACCCCCCCACCCCCCCGATTCCGGGAGAATCCCGGCCCTGTATTCATAATGTTGCTTACCCCTCCAGAGCATTTATTATAATTCCACTTGAAAGAAACTGGAAAATCTGTTTTATAAATAAAATACATTTTGAAATTACAGTGTGACTTTAATCTGCGTATAGATTGGGCAAATCAAATTAGCAACAATTCCATAAAGGAGGAATTCCTGCAGTGTATATGGGATGATTTTCTGGACCAATACGTTGAGGAACCAACTTGAGAAAAGGCCATCCTAGACTGTGTGTGGTGTAATGAGAAAGGAATAATTGGCAGTCTAGTTGTGCGAGGCCCCTTGGGGATAATCGACCAAAATATGACAGAATTCTTCATCAAGCTTGAGACTGACTCTCAGTCAGTGTCCTGAATCTAAGTGAAGGAAACTATAATGGTATGAGCCATCAGTTGGCTATGATTGATTGGGCAATGTTACTTAAAGGGATAATCGTGGATGGACAATGGCAAACATTTAAAGAACGTATGGGTGAACTGCAACAACGGTTCTTTCCTGTTTGGCGTATAAATAAAACAGGAAAAGTGATCAAATGGACCAAATGGCTTACAATGGAATTTAGAGATATTTTAAATCCAAGGAAGAGGCATACATATTGTATAGAAAAAGTTGCTGAACTGAGGATTAAGAGTAGTTTAGAAATCAGCAAAGGAGTTCAAAAGAATTAATTAAGAAGGGGAAACTAGAGTACAAGAGTAAACTGGCGGGGAACATAGAAAGTGACAGTAAAAATTTCTATAGGTATGTAAAGAAAAAAAGATTGGTGAAGATAAATTCTTATATTCAGAAAGAGGCGAATTTATAATGGGGAACAAAGAAATGGCTGAGCAACTAAACACATATCTTGGTTCTGCCTTCACAAAGGAGGACACAAATACTACCAGAAATGTTTAGTAAGAGGGAGGAACTGAAGAAAATCAGTAGCAGTAGGGAAATAGTTTTGGGAAATTGATGGGATTGAAAGCTGATAAATCCCCAGAGTCCGATAATCTACATCCTAGAGAATTTAAGGAAGTCGCTCAAGAATTAATGGATGGATTGATGGTCAAGTTCCAGGATTCTATAGACACTAGATAAGTTCTTACAGAATGGAGGGCAGACAGTGAATGTGGTTTATTTCGATAATGTCCCAAACAAGAGATTAGCATGTAGAATTAAAGCATATGGGATTAGGGGTAATGGATTGAGATGGATAGAAAACTGGTTGGCAGATAGGAAACAAAGAGAATGAATAAGCTGGTCTTTTTCCAAGTGGCAGGCAGTGACTGCCTCAGGGATCGGTGCTGGAACCCCAGCAGTTCACAATATATATTAATGATTTAGATGAGGGAGCTAAATGTAACATTTCCAAATTTCCATATGACACAAAGCTGGGCGGGAGGGTGAGCTGTGAAGAAGATGCAGAGATCCTTTGGTGTAATTTGGACAAGTTGAGTGTGTAGGTAAATGCATGACAGATGCAGTAAAATGTGGGTAAATCTGAGGTTATCCACTTAGGGGAATGTGCAATCTTGTACGTCAGTTGCTGAAAGTAAGTATGTAGGTGCAGCAAGTGGTGAAGAGGGCAAATGATATGTTCGTCTTCATTATGAGTGGACCTGAATACAGGAGCAGGGATGCCTTGCTGCAATTATGAAGAGCCTTGGTGAAGCCACACCAAGATCGTCATAATGAAGACGAACATATTATTTGCCCTCTACACTACATGCTTAATTTCAGCAACTGACGTACAAGATTGCACATTCCCCTCTCTCAATCTATAGCTATTTAGATAATAATCTGCCTTCCTGTTTTTGCTACCGAAGTGCCACCTGCACTCCTTTCATAGACCCAAGTGTGTCATCAAATACACTACTGTACTTCTCGAAGATGCTCTGTTGATCTGTTTAGAATCAGCTAACCTATTCACAGCTGTCCAGTTGAACTTCATCTTCTCTTGCCAACAGCAGCCAACGAAAGCTGGAAAACTTCCTCGGACAACATGAAGTGGCAGCTCTGCAGTTTGACCGCTTAACTCTACTTTGACTGTAATGTATCCTCTTAGATGCAATATTTCCTTTTGAGATGGTAAAATATTACCTTGAAGACATACTGATCACTGGTACCAATGAACAGGAACACTTATGTAACCTAGAAGCCAAGTTGAAACGCGTTCAGACGCATTATCTTCCTGTCAGGAAAAATAAGGGTGATTTATTTCAAGCTTCAATACAATATTTAGGCCATGTGATCGATAACAAGGCTTTACACAAGGCACCTAAGAAATGGAGGCTATTATGGAGGCCCCATGACCAATGAATGTAACACAGTTAAATCATTCCTTGGGCTAATGAACTATTATGGGAAATTTGTTTTGAATCAAGCAACCATGCTTAATCATTGCAGAACTTGTGCACAAAACAATGATGGCAATGGACACCAGAGTGCGAAAAAACACATCAGTCAATTAAAGAAGCACTGAAGAAGTCAGAAATGTTGGTACGTTTCAACCCGAAGTTACCACTGCAACTTTCCTGTGATGCCGGCCTTGCGGCATTGGGGCAGTGGTGATATAATAATAATAATAATACTAACTTCAGGGAAAGAAAGACCAACAGATTTTGTGCCACATACATTACCAAGTGTTGAATCAAGTTACGTCCAGTTGGAGAAGGAGGCACTGAGCATTATTTTTGGTGTGAGAAGATTTCACCAACATCTCTTTGGTCATCATTTCACATTGCAGATGGGCCACAGGCCCTTAACAACTATTTCTGGGCCACATCAGGGTATTCCTTCGTTGGCAGCAAGCGGACATCAACAATGGTCTTTAATATTAACTGTACATTCCGGAGAGATCAAATACTGTCCGTTAGAGAGCCATGTCAATGCCAATGCATTGTTGCCTTTGTTTTTGCCTGCTAATCAGGTACCACTTAGTCTTCTATTTCTTACAGATAGAATATATTCCAGCTGAGGTCCACCAACAGACTAGAAATGATCCCATGGTGGGGAAGGTACTGAAATGATGTTAAAAGGGAGGATAACGAGAATGCAACCCAAATTAAAGGCATATGTTTCCAGAAAATACGAGTTGACAGTACAGGACGGATGCCTGTTTTGGGGATGAGGGTACTAATTCCTCCAAAGCTGCAACCATTACATGAAGGACACCTTGGTATAGTTCAAATGAAGAAATTGGGAAGAGCTACTTCTGGTGGTTAGGAATCGGTGCCCAGATTGAGGAAAAAGAAGGACTATCCAATCATGTGCGTGGGTAAGGAATGCACCACTGTTCTCCCCATGCATCCATGGCGTGGATCTACACATATTTAGGCAACATCTACACATTGACTTTGCAGGTCTATACGAGGGACATATGTTCATGGGCGTCTTGGATGCACACTCCAAATGTCCTGAGGTGGCCACAATGAAATCACCGACTGGAACAAACCATCGAAAAGCTCAATGAGATTTTCACCAGATTTGGGAAACCAGAACAAATTGTGAGTGATAACGATCTGTAAGTCACGGCTCAGGAGTTTGAGGACTATCTAAAGATGAGTGTTATCCAACAAATAAAATCAGCACCCACCCATGAATGGTTCAGCTGAAAGGTTTGTCCAGTTCTTGAAGCATGAACTGGAAGCCGCCAAGAACCAAAGTTCATTACTCGCTGTCTGTAGTTTCTTGGCAACATATCGCACACCACACACGTGACTACCGAGTTTTACTACGACTCAAGAGGAGGTTGAGAACGACAATTGATCGACTTTTACTGTGGGAGAAGTCCAACATAGTCGAACACAATCAGCAGTCACAAATCTTTAGAAGAAAAGGTCATTCCAAAAGGTGCTTATTTCGACAAGGGGAGAGCAAGATTTGGTGCACAACTATACCACCAACGGTTCCTGCAATTGTATTAACCCAACTGGCCCTGTCTCCTATACAGTACAAACTGAATTTAGAATTTAGAACAGTACAGCACAGAACAGGCCCTTCAGCCCTCGATGTTGTGCCGAGCAATGATCACCCTACTCAAACTCACGTATCTACCCTATACCCGTAACTCAACAACTCCCCCTTAACCTTACTTTTTAGGACACTACGGGCAATTTAGCATGGCCAATCCACCTAACCCCGCACATCTTTGGACTGTGGGAGGAAACCGGAGCACCCGGAGGAAACCCACGCACACACGGGGAGGACGTGCAGACTCCGCACAGACAGTGACCCAGCCGGGAACTGAACCTGGGACCCTGGAGCTGTGAAGCATTGATGCTAACCACTATGCTACCATGCTGCTGAAGTTGAGTTAGTTTGGAGGTGGCATCCAGATCAGTTGTTAGCTGTACGCATCCATGTGCCAGTACCACGTATGCCAGAAATACCTCAGTATGAACCTCGATTCATACCACCAGATTATGTGACTGCGACTTCTGGTCAATTAGCAGAAACCGAGATTGCTGAAGGTTGCCCTTACTGCAACTCGTCTTCCTTCTTCAAAAGAGGCAGTAATGCCTTCCAAGGTAGAGACGTCTTCTGAAGACTCAGAGAGTACCTCTCAGGTCAAGCACAACCAAATCCCTGAAATGCAGACGCAATCAGTGTGGAATAGACACCCACCAGATGATCTTTCCTATTAACTGTATTATTATTGTGTAATGATTCATTGCCTGCCCGTGTATATATATTTTGATGACTATGTAAATGTACTCTGGTTAATTGTTATTATGGGACCTTAGAATTAAAGGGGGAAAGATGTTATTTATTTTGGGTTGTTGTTCTGTGCTCACTTTAAGAATCTAGTCATGTGTGTGATGTCATCGGCTGCTTCGCAGACTTTGTCTCTGACTTGATCATGCCTTTGTAGAGTTAGCTCAGTAAATCTGTGTTATTTGTATTCAACCCACTTGCTTTGATATCTAGTTCTGAGAGTCCAGAACATAACAATTGATGTTCCTACTTGTTCACAATGTACTTTCAGTACAATCATACTGACCAGTACCATAACCATTATTGTTCTGCAACACATGGAGTCAAAAATTGTTATTTGTTAAAATTTTGGTCTAAAGTGACTACATAATTGATTATGACTAAATACCATTGACAGGGCTGCAGGGGATATTTATCAGAATGCTACCAAGGATGAAGAACTTCAGTTTGTCAACACGCAGATGGCTAAAATGAGATTCAATAGAGGTGTTTAAAATTATGAGGCATTTTGCTCTATTAAATAAGAAAGAACTATTTTTACTGATTGGAGCGCTGGTAACCAGGGGACCCAGATTTACAGTGATTGGCAGAAGTATCACAGAGGAGGTGAGGTGAAATTGAGGAGACCATGGGGAAATTAAAATTGAGAGGTGATGAAGGCCAGAAGTGTCGCCTGACCTTTACATTCTTTGTCTCTTTCTCTTCTTTTTCGCATTTTACATGGGGTCATCACAATGCAGGTTGAATACTCTTCTCCATCTCCATTTATATCATTTTTGGATTTGGAGGGTGGCTTTATAGCCAACTGTTCTTCCTGATACCAACCCTCCCTATTTTTCTGGGCTGGGAGGCAGTGCTGATGTATGGAATTTGCCTGCACCAGTGGCTGGGTTCTTCCCTAACCTCCACAAAGTTGTAAACTTTTTATGACAGAGGAAGCGACATGGTGGACAGTGGTTAGCACTGCTGCCTCGCAGCACCAGGAACCCTGGTTCAATTCGAACCTCGGGTGTCTGTCTGTGTGGAGTTTGCACTTTCTCGCCGTGTCTGCGTGGGTTTCCTCCGGGGGCCCCAGTTTTCTCCCACAGTCCAAATATTAGATGGATCGGCTATGCTAAAATAATTGCTCCTAGGTGGGGATATGGCAATAGGATGGGGGATTGGTCCTAGATAGAGTGCTCTTTCAGAGGGCTGGTACAAACTTGATGGGCTGAATATCCTCCTTCTGCACTGTAGGGATTCTATTCTATAACACACATGCATCTATAAACCTAAACAATAGTTTCAGTTGCTCTTATATATAGGAGAATAAGTGAATCACCAATAAAAAACCACCACCTGAAGACAATCAAACATCTCATTAATACACAAGTGACAAGTAGGACTGTTTGGATAATTCTGTCAAAGAGCAGATGTGTGGTCTCCTGTGTTATAAGATTCTCTAACTCTTTGACAATGCAGCACTCCAATCATATCTGCTCTACCTTCACATACAATTTGAGTGTAACTCTACATATGAAAATGACTCTATTCACTCACACAGTGTACTGACCAGCTAAAGTACATTAGTTCACATATACTAGATAGCTATCAAGATAGTTTGCAGACACAAAAAAGCAGATTCTACATCAGCTTTTAAAAAATGCGAATAATAAGCTTCTATATATATACTTTACTCTGGCTATCACCATAGCCAAGTTATGTTCAGATCCTTGGAAGAATGTGTATGCCAGCTTAGTGCTGTTTATAACAGGTACAGTTTTCATTTACAGAATGCAGGAAAAATATGTCGAAGTTGATAGCTCTACCCAAAGAGACAGTAGCTGCATGGTGCAATAGGTTCAAAGCTACCCTCCTTTGCTCTAATTTCTATGATTTGATGACTGCTGCATGCTGTGTTTCAATCGATGTTCTGGTGACATCATCAACCACAGAGTGTAACTTGAGTCGTTGATGAACATCAGAAGAAATGGAGATTAAACCATAGTCCTTAAGTGGCTTCACAGCATGTTATTTTCTACAATTCTGAAACAAAAGAACAGTAACTGATACTATCTAACTGTGGGTCTGAGCATAGTTGGAACATTAATACCAGTGATGTACGAGCGTGATGATCACAGATAGATTTAGCAGCTGACTGAGGTGTTGAAAGAATAGAGTTATATAGATATAGAGATATAGAGAAATACAGCACAGAACAGGCCCTTCGGCCCACGATGTTGCACCGAACTTTTGTCCTAGGTTAATCATAGAATTTTGGACAATTTTTCATGGCCAATCCACCCAACCTGCACATCTTTGGACTGTGGGAGGAAACCGGAGTACCCGGAGGAAACCCACGCAGTCACGGGGAGGATGTGCAGACTCCACACAGACAGTGACCCAAGTCGAAATCGAACTTGGGACCCTGGAGCTGTGAAGCAATTGTGCTATCCACAATGCTACCGTGCTGCCCTTAAGAAGTTAACCTACACTCCATTATTCTACCCTAATCCAAGTACCTATCCAATAGCCGCTTGAAGGTCCCTAAATTTTCCGACTCAACTACTTCCACAGGCAGTGCATTCCATGCCCCCACTACTCTCTGGGTAAAGAACCTACCTCTGACATCCCCTCTATATCTTCCACCATTTATCTTAAATTTATGTCCCCTTGTAATGGTGTGTTCCACCCGGGGAAAAAGTCTCTGACTGTCTACTCTATCTATTCCCCTGATCATCTTATAAACCTCTATCAAGTCACCCCTCATCCTTCTCCGTTCTAATGAGAAAAGGCCTAGCACCCTCAACCTTTCCTCGTATGACCTACTCTCCATTCCAGGCAACATCCTGGTAAATCTCCTTTGCACCTTTTCCAAAGCTTCCACATCCTTCCTAAAATGAGGTGACCAGAACTGCACACAGTACTCCAAATGTGGCCTGACCAAGGTTTTGTACAGCTGCATCATCACCTCACGGCTCTTAAATTCAATCCCTCTGCTAATGAACGCTAGCACACCATAGGCCTTCTTCACAGCTCTATCCACTTGAGTGGCAACTTTCAAAGAACTATGAACATAGATCCCAAGATCTCTCTGCTCCTCCACATTGCCAAGAACCCTACCATTAACCCTGTATTCCGCATTCAGATTTGTCCTTCCAAAATGGACAACCTCACACTTGTCAGGGTTAAACTCCATCTGCCACTTCTCAGCCCAGCTCTGCAGTCTATCTATGTCTCTTTGAAGCCGACAACAGCCCTCCTCACTATCCACAACTCCACCAATCTTCGTATCATCTGCAAATTTACTGACCCACCCTTCAACTCCCTCATCCAAGTCGTTAATGAAAATCACAAACAGCAGAGGACCCAGAACTGATCCCTGCGGTACGCCACTGATAACTGGGCTCCAGGCTGAATATTTGCCATCCACCACCACTCTCTGTCTTCTATCGGTTAGCCAGTTTATTATCCAACTGGCCAAATTTCCCACTATCCCATGCCTCCTTACTTTCTGCATAAGCCTACCATGGGGTACCTTATCAAATGCCTTACTAAAATCCATGTACACTACATCCACTGCTTTACCTTCATCCACATGCTTGGTCACCTCCTCAAAGAATTCAATAAGACTTGTAAGGCAAGACCTACCCCTCACAAATCCGTGCTGACTATCCCTAATCAAGCAATGCCTTTCCAGATGCTCAGAAATCCTATCCCTCAGTACCCTTTCCATTACTTTGCCTACCACCGAAGTAAGACTAACTGGCCTGTAATTCCCAGGGTTATCCCTATTCCCTTTTTTGAACAGGGGCACGACATTCGCCACTCTCCAATCCTCTGGTACCACCCCTGTTGACAGCGAGGACGAAAAGATCATTGCCAACGGCTCTGCAATTTCATTTCTTGCTTCCCATAGAATCCTTGGATATATCCTGTCAGGCCCGGGGGACTTGTCTATCCTCAAGTTTTTCAAAACGCGCAACACATCTTCCTTCCTGACAAGTATCTCCTCAAGCTTATCAGTCTGCTTCACGCTGTCCTCTCCAACAATATGGCCCCTCTCGTTTGTAAATACTGAAGAAAAATACTTGTTCAAGACCTCTCCTATCTCTTCAGACTCATATCTGTAGAAACAGACATAGAAAATAGAAGCAGGAGGAGGCCATTCGGCCTTTCGGACCTGCTTCGCCATTCATTATGATCATGGCTGATCATCAGGTTCAATACCCAGATCCCGCCTTCCCCCCATATCCCTTGATCCCTTTAGCCCCAAGAGCCAGATCTAATTCCTTCTTGAAATCATACAACGTTTTGGCCTCAACTAGTTTCAACGGCAGACAGACCTATTCCACAGATTCACCACTGTCTCTGTGAAGGAATTTCTCCTCACTTCCGTCCAAAAAGGTTTACCCCTTATCCTCAAATTATGACCCCTAGTTCTGAACTCCCCACCACCTGGAACATTCTTTCTGAATCTGAATTTGTCAAATCCTCTTGGAATTTTATAAATTTCTATGAGATCCCCTCTCACTCTTCTAAACTTCAATGAATATAATCCTAACCAACTTGGTCTCTCCTCATATTGCAGTCCTGCTATCCCAGCAATCAGCCTGGTAAACCTTCACTGCACTCCCTCCATAGCAAAAACATTCTTCCTCAGATAAGGACACCAAAACTGCATTCAATACTCTAGGTGTGATCTCACCAACGCCCTATGCAATTGCAGTAAAACATTCCTATTCCTATACTCAAATCCTCTCACGATGAAGGCCATCATACATTTGCTTTCTTTACTGCCTGCTGTACCTGCACACTTACTTTCAGCGACTGGTGGACGAGGATACCAAGGTCTCGCTGAGTATCCATCTCTCTCAATTTACACCCATTCAAATAATAATCAGCCTTCCTACTTTGACTACTGAAGTGTATAACCTCACATTTATCCACGTTATACTGCATTGTACAGGTCCCTACAGTTTTCCTTCCCTAGGTTGCCCACGTCCAGCAGTTCTTCTATGAGCGAGTGTCCTGGTATCTGGGGGTACGTTGTTGTTTCCTCGTGGAGGATGTTTTTGACCTGAATGTATCTCAGGTCGTTTCCTCCTGGTAACTGGAACCTCTCCGTGAGTCCCCCAAGGTCGCTACTCTATTGTCCATATACATGTCGCTAACCATCAAAGTCCCCTTGGCCTGTCTCCGCCTTTTGAAGGTGGGGTCCATTATTGTGGGAGCGAACCTGTGGTTGTTGCAGATGGGGGCCATGATGGACATTTCAGTTAGGCCAAGGTGTTGCCTCATTTGGTACCACATCAGGAGTGTGGCTACTACCATTGGGCTCCTTGAGTATTTGACCGGGGTGGGTGGGATGGGAGAGGGACTGTAGCTAGAGCTCGGAGGGACACCCCAATGCAGGAACTCTCCTCCATCTTCACCTATTCTGCTCTTGGTTCCTTGACTCATTCCCGTACTCTTTCTGCAGTGGCCGACCAGTGGTAGATCTGTAGGTTTGGGAGGGCCAGGACTCCCATGTTTCCTCTCCTTTGCAAGATGTTTTTTGTATTCTCGGACATTACACCCCCCCCCCCCCCCCACCCCCCCTCCTCCCCCCCCCCCCCCTCCACCCAACACAAATGCCATGATGAGTTTGTTGACTGTGTTCAAGAAGGCCTTGGGAATGTAGATCGGGAGGGATCTGAACAGGAAGAAGAACCTGGGCAGCATGTTCATTTTGATCATTTGTATTCTCCCTGAGAGGGAGAGTGGGAGTGAGCCCCACCTCTGCAGGTCATTTTTGACTTCCTCCACCAGACTTGTCAAGTTCTATTTGTGGATCCGTGTCCAGTCGTGGGCTTTTTGGATCCCAAGGGAGCGGGATTTTGTCTGGGCTTGTTTAAACGCCAGTCCCTCCAGCTCTGTCCCTCCTCCTGAGGATTTACAGGGACCATCTCGCTCTTGCCCAGGTTAGGTTTGTAACCTGGGTTGGCTCCGAACTCCTTCAGGAGTTTCATTATTCCTTTCATGTTGGTCTGGTGGTTCAAGATGTAAATGAGCAGGTCATCTGCGTAGAGTGAAACTCTATGCTCTCTGTCCCTCCTTTGGATACCTCTCCACCCCTTTGCCGCTCCGAGGGTGATCGCCAGTGGCTCGATTGCCAGAGGAAAAAGCAGTGGAGATAGCGGACATCCCTGCCTCGTGCCTCTGTGCAGCCAGAGGTATCTAGAGCTGGCGGTGTTTGTTCGTATGCTCGCCATTTCCACGTATAGTAATTTCACCCAGGAGGTGAATACTGGCCCAAACCCAGACCACTCCAGTACCTCTATGAAGTGTTTCCATTTCACGTTGTCGAAGGCCTTTTCTGTGTCCAGGGATATGATCACTTCTGGTGTTCTCTCTCCCTGAATGGGGCCATCATCACGTTCAGCAGGCGTCTAATGTTTGATGTTAGCTGCCTGCCCTTGACAAAGCCCATCTGGTCCTCTGTGGAAACCTCCGGTACGCAGCTCTCCAGCCACCTCGCCAAGGCCTTCGTCGGGATTTTGCGTCTATGTTAAGTAGCGAGATTGACCTGCAGGGTACGCCGTCGGGTTTTTGTCCTTTTAGGGCATCAGCGATATTGAGGCTTGTGCCACTGTTGTTGGCAGGATGCCCCTTACTAGCGAGTCTACGAACATCTCCTGCACATGCAGGGCCAATGCTGGCACAAATCCTTTATAAAAGTCCACTGGGAATCCATCTGACCCCAGCACCTTCCCCGACTGCGTGGAGTTGATAGTCCCCATGACTACTCCCAGTTGTATGGTGATTCCAGGCCCTAGGTCTTATGTTCCCTCACGACTGGCATGTCTAGTCCATCGAGGAACTGCTTCATCTTCGAGTCCCCTCTGGGGATTCGGAGGTGTACAGCCCTTGGTAGAAAGTTGCGAAGGCTTTGTTGATTTTTCTGGTGCAGCGACTAGCCTGCTGCTTCTTACTTTAACCCTGAGCTATTTCTCTTGCGGCAGTCTGCTTTCTCAGCTGGTGAGCCAGTAGGTGGATAGCTTTGTCTCTGTGTTCGTAAAAGTCTGTGTCTGGTGGATCTGGTTTCCCAGTGGAGAACAGGTCAAACTCCATCTATAACTTTTTCCTCTCTTCCACTAGTCTCACAGTCATTGTCGAGGAGTACTGCCGATCCACCTCCAGTATGGAGTCGACCAGCTCTTGCCTAGATGTTCTCTCCTTCCTATCTTTGCGTGCGTGTTACGCAATCATTATCACAGACCAATTCCTCCCAAAAGCTGAAGGGTGAGACCTCCCCATTTTGGCTGTTGGTAACGTACCTGATAAAGGTCTGTGATATCTGTATGCAGAATGCCTTATCGGCCAGGAGGGGCGTGTTGCACCCAAATCATCTCCAACTTCAGTATCTAACTTCCACTATCTCTGGGAGCACTCTTCCTCAACTAAGTCAATCCTGATATATGCCCTGTGTACCTGGGAGAAGAAGGAGAAGTCCTTCTCCGCTGGGTGTGTGAACCTCCATGGGTCCACTGCCCCCATCTGTTCCATGAAGGCATTCAACTCCTTCACCATGTTTTATCTTTTCCCCAATTTGCGGTTTGATCTGTCTGTTCATGGGTCCTGTACACAGTTGAAGTTCCTCCTCAATGATGAGTTGGTGTGTGTCTATGGCGGGGATTTTCATCATGAATTCTGCGTCATCCCAGTTGGGAGCGTACATGTTTACAAGGATCACAAGTGCCCCTTCCAGGACACCGCTAACCATGACATACCATCTCCCATGGTCCGTAATCGTCCTCATTGTTGTAAATGCTGTTGTCTTACTGGACAGAATGGCGAACCTCCTAGCCCTCATCCTGCAGCATGATTGGTAAGTCCATCCCACCCAGCTCTTTCTTACCCGCAGTCGGTCCTTCTCCCTCTGGTGGATTTCCTCGAGGAAGAATTTGTCGGCTCTCAGACATTTCAGATGGGCGGACTCTGGATCTTTTCACCGGGCCATTAAGTCCCCTGACGTTCCAGGGTGACTACCCGATGGGGGGGGGGGGGGGGGGGAGGGGTTCTGTTCCCCCTCCCCTCCCGTCCTGTGGGGTCAGCAATACGTAGCTTGTGGATGAACCCCTGAACTCTGTGGTTTCTCTTTGTTTGGGGGCCATCCAAGATGGCCGGTGTCGCCATATTAACCTCTGTCTATGCCCCTGCACTCCGGGGTTTCCTTTTGTCCAGGGCCCAACCAAGATGGCCACCATCATTGTGTATGCCATGTGGATGTGCCCCTGCACTCCATTATTTCCTTTGTTTGGAGCCCCATCAACATGGCTGTTTGCGGTGCCTTTGTTTTTGTTATAGTCATGTACAGT
The DNA here is from genome assembly GCF_902713615.1 of Scyliorhinus canicula. NCBI lineage: Eukaryota > Metazoa > Chordata > Chondrichthyes > Carcharhiniformes > Scyliorhinidae > Scyliorhinus > Scyliorhinus canicula. The sequence continues at coordinate 59,656,980 of NC_052154.1, read as the reverse complement.
CTGTCATAGTCAGCATTCCCACCCCTCGACCTTTCCCTGGGCCTGTCCACCTCCCCATTTCCCCCCCAATCCCTGAAGGCCTTTCCCACCCCCAGCCTCTCCTTCCCCGTTTCCCCTCCCAGCTTTCTCCCCCCCCCCTTCTGCCAGGCACTCTCTCCCCATTGGGAGTTGTGCCACGACCACCCCGTTGCCCGTGCTTCCCTGTGCTTGCTCACCCACGAGTGTGGTGGCCCACCACTGGGAGTGACCTTTACTTTCCACTGCCCATTGCATTCTTCCCCCCTTTCCCTCTCCTCACCCTTTTCTGTACCTTACCGCTCCCACCCCCACATTCCTGAGATTCATAGTCAGACTGAAGGAGAAGCAGGTCCATCCTGCGCAACTAGTCTTTTTTTTTAAACAGAGGAAACCAGAGTTCGAGTTCATTACAGGTGTGGCTACCTTCCCAGCTGTGTTTGCGTACAAAGCTGTCTGCTTCTGTCAGTGCGGTGAAGTAGGACTCTTTACCCTGGAAACTCACCCAAGTTTTGTGGGATACAGCATCCCAAACTGCACCTGCCTTTTGTATCTGGCCGCCTTGGCTGTGTTGAATTCCACCTGGAGCTTGGGCCGGTCTGCCCCAATGTCCTGGTATACATGGATTGGGTGTCCCTCCCAGTTAAGGACCATGTGTGCTTAACCCAATTCAGGATCCAATCCTGGTCTTGGTAATGGTGCAGTTTTGCGATCATGGCCCATAGTTGCTCCCCGGCTTTGGGCTTTGGCCGGAGTGACCTCTGGACTCTGCCCACTTCTGGGGCCTGGGGAAGCTTTCCCCTCCAACCAGTTTGCCCAGCATCTGTGTCTCATAATCCGTGGGGTTCCTGCTCTCCAGTCGGGCAACATTGTGGCTGTTTTGGCAGCGCGACCGGTTTTGCTGGCCCTCCACCTTTCCCTTCAGCGGCCCTTGTGTCACCACCAACTTTGCCATCTCCATCTCCAGTGAGGCGATCGCAACCTTCTCCAGCTCTCTGATTGTCGCTTCCTGCAGCTCCACCTTTTCCAGCGCCGCTTGAAAGGGCACCAGTGCCTCCGCTACCGTTGCTTTCACCGTCACTATAATTTCTAATTTGATGGGTCACTGTGCCTTGGAGCTCTTGTGTTAGGAGGTCCATCCATCTGTTTATCGGAGGGTAGCCCAGCATATGTCCTGTTAGCCCATCCCATTTGGGTGCAGCAGATTCCTCATCACCCCGCATCTTCGTCATCGCTTCAATCTTCCTCTCCAGGCTGTTGATTCTGCCGTCCTTTCAGCTCCTCAAATTGTTGCCTGGCTTGTCTCGTTCATTGTGGTGGTTGGAGGAGGGGGGAGGGGTTTGCCCCCTGGGTTTAGCAGCCTATTTTGGGGCTAAAAGTGCCTAATTTTAAGTTTCCAGGAAGAGGACCACCTTTCACACGTCCCCGTCCCCGTTACCTTTACATACATATAGAAACTTTTACAGTTCGTTTTTATGTTCCCCGCTAACTTACTTTCATATTGTACTTTCCCCTTCTTACCCAATCCCTTGATCCGTCTTTAATTTAACTTAGTTTTCTGAAATTTAAACTGTTCCCAATCCTCAGGTCTATTGCTTTCTCTTGTTAATTTTTATGCAACTCATCTGAGTGCTTGTACTGTATTTTACCAAGTAGACACCAAACTAGTGCACACTAGGCGCGGAATTTTGAGCCTGTGTCCATCACGAGAATAAATGCGATACGGTCGCAAAATCTTACGAGAGTTGAGATTCTCGCCAGGGAGATCTTGTGTCCCGATTTTCCCTGCTCCTTGCCGGTAATGTAGTGAGATTCCCGCCCACAAAGGGTGAGGAACTCATTTAAGTATACGTCAGTGAGGTTTTCAATAGCTTTATAAGAACAGGATTCAGTTTTGAGGATCTCACTAGGGTTGCTAAGGTAAGTATAGTCTCTGCGGGGTGGAGGGACATGCCCTGGCAGTGCCCCCAGCAGTGCCCATTTTGACAGTTTGACAGTCACCCTGGCACAGATGGACACTCCCAAGTGGCACAGGTTGGCAGTGCCAACATGTGCTAGTGTCCAATGCCAGAGGTGGGCCCACTGGGGAGCCCTATTCAGAGGTCGGGGATGGGGGGGAAGAGCCTCTGATACTTGGGTATTTGTCGGTGGGGGGGGGGGGGGGGGGGGGACTGTGGACGAGACCCCGTAATGGTGGGGTGGGGGGGAGTTTTATTCCAGTGCGGAACGGGGTGCCCTTCAAAGTTGGTGCCCTGATCTGTGGGGCAAGCCTTGCCAGCTCTGTCCGGCCCTGCCCTGACAGAGTGACGATGTGAACCACATTCCCAGATCCTCTGTGCACTAAGTACCGGGAAACCAGGTCTGAAAACTCAGCTCCGTATCTGGAGAAATACACGCTGGTTTTCAGTCAGAGACTGACATTCTAACAAATCACGGGAATATTCTGCCCCATATAAATATAATTACCACAGCAAAGCATAAAATGTAAATTTTTTATTATTTTTTTAAAATTTAGATTACCCAATTATTTTTTCCAATTAAGGGGCAATTTAGCGTGGTCAATACACCTACTCTGCACATTTTTTGGGTTGTGGACACGGGGAGAATGTGCAAACTCCACACGGACAGTGACCCAGAGCCGGGATCGAACCTGGGACCTCAGCGCCGTGAGGCGGTTGTGCTAACCACTAGGCCACCGTGCTGCCCGATAAAATTTAAATATTAAGGGGTAGAAATTCATCACAGGCCATAGCGAAAATGGGTAGTATTCCATTGGCCGCCATTGTAAGCAGCAGTGATATCTAGTTCCATTACAATCAATGGTATTAAATAACAGATGCTGTGTGTAATCGGTGGCCTATCCAGTACCTCCCATTTTTTGCTGACAGCTGTATCTCTCCCAGGCGGGCAAACTATGTAGAAATTGATCTTGCTTTCCTCAGTTATCTTTTTGATTATGCAAAGTTTTTAATTGAAGATTTTTTACACTAGCATTTTAGTAGTGTCGATGGCAATGTTTTCAATACTATGTTTTTGTTCTTAAGACCGGAACCTTTTAAAACTGAGGGTTTAAAGGATTTTGTGCAGTTCAGGGTATGATTATTTTTCGATCTGCATTTTGGATGAAGCATTTGATTTGCGGGCATGGTTGCAAAGACACATAGTTCTACTTCTAAACAATATAGGATAGACATAAAAAAAAATGCAAGCACCGTGAACTGTAAAGATGACAAGTGTTATTGACACAAAAGGAAATGGACAAGTGTATGTAATAGGATGGAGCCAACCTCTGGAAAAAAAAACATGAAATCTGAAAATTAAAGAGAAAATAGCAATTACCTGAGAGTCAGATTGTGAGTTGCTTGTACACTATTACTCAGCCAAAAAATTAGAATTGTAATCTCACATAGTATTAGAATATACTTTAGTCTATAAGCAGTCTGCATCATAAAAAAAATGAAGAACAGTATGAAAATAAAAAGATTCAGTTGACTCCAAATGGACTCAGTAAAAAGTAATTGTATAGATTTATGATAAAGTGTGTCTACATTATATAGTTATTCATATATACCCATTTGTGTAACTGAACAAGATTAAAAGCAGATTTCAATAACGTTGGTTAATATTGGAATATCTTTCATTTCTAACAGAGTAATAACAGCATTTTAATGTCTGAGAAACTTTTGGTTTCCTTTTCTACATTTTGCAATATTCCAATTCTTTATGGGCTGGATTCTTTGTCCGTTCATGCCAACGGGATTCTCCGGTCTCGCTGCAGTGAATGAGAAATTTGTCTGAGCGCCAAATTCTCCATCCTCGCTAGCAGCGGTAACGGGGCGGACTCGCAATGGAGAATCCCAGCCTATATGCTTATTTTGCATCTATGCAACATATTAGTTATATATGTCTAATGTATGTTTCACATTGCGAGAAGATGCATCATTTCACTGATGTACAAAAATGTCGACAACTTTCAAAATATCATTTGGACTAAGTTCCGTTGTTACAGTTTGTGATGGCAGAAGATAGCATAGAATAAAATCGAGATTTAATTTTTGCATTACAATGCATTGATGTTTAACCATTAAAACACCATTAACACAGACTCATGGAGATTCCATAAACTGCACCATAAATTAATACTATTGTTTGTACATGACCAGAATCTAATAAATCTGGAATATATTTTGTCACAATTTTTTATCCATGAACTGTTTACATGCTTCACGAATGGAATCATTCTCTAACTGGGTGAGATGGTGATTTAAAGAACAAAGAACAAAGAAAATTACAGCACAGGAACAGGCCCTTCAGCCCTCCAAGCCTGTGCCGACCATGCTGCTTGTCGAAACTAAAATCTTCGACATTTCCTGGGTCCGTATCCCTCCATTCCCATCCTATTCATGTGTTTGTCAAGATGCCTCTTAAATGTCACTATTGTCCCTGCTTCCACCACCTCCTCCGGCAGCGAGTTCCAGGCACCCACTACCCTCTGTGTAAAAACCCTGCCTTGTACATCTCCGCTAAACCTTGCCCCTCGCATCTCAAACATATGCCCCCTAGTAATTTATCTCTCTACCCTGGGAAAAAGCCTCTGACTGTCCACTCTGTCTATGCCCCTCATAATTTTGTAGACCTCTAGCAGGTCGCCCCCTCAACCTCCGTCGTTCCAGTGAGAATAAACTGAGTTTATTCAACCACTCCTCATAGCTATTGACCTCCAGACCAGGCAACATCCTGGTAAATCTCTTCTGCACCCTCTCTAAAGCCTCCACATCCTTCTGGTAGTGTGGCGACCAGAATTGAACACTATACTCCAAGTGTGGCCTAACTAAGGTTCTATACAGCTGCAACATGACTTACCAATTCTTATACTCAATGCCCCAGCCAATGAAGGCAAGCATGCCGTATGCCTTCTTGACTACCTTCTCCACCTGTGTTGCCCCTTTCAGTGACCTGTGAACCTGTACACCTAGATCTCTCTGACTTTCAATACTCTTGAAGGTTCTACCATTCACTGTATATTCCCTACCAGCATTAGGCCTTCCAAAATGCATTACCTCACATTTGTCCGGATTAAACCCCATCTGCCATCTCTCTGCCCAAGTCTGCAAACGGCAAACGATCTAAATCCTGTTGTACCCTCTGACAGTCCACATCGCTATCCGCAATGCCACCAACCTTTGTGTCGTCTGCAAACTTACTAATCAGACCAGTTACATTTTCCTTCACATCATTTATATACACTATGAACAGCAAAGGTCTCAGAACTGATCCCTGCGGAACACCACTAGTCACAGCCCTCCAATCAGAAAAGCACCCTTCCTTTGCAACTCTCTGCCTTCTATGACCTAGCCAGTTCTGTATCCATCTTGCCAGCTCACCCCTGATCCCGTGTTACTTCACCTTTTGTACCAGTCTGCCATGAGGGACCTTGTCAAAGGCCTTACTGAAGTTCATATAGACAACATCCACTGCCCTACCTGCATCAATCATCTTTGTGAACTCTTTGAAAAACTCTATCAAGTTAGTGAGACATGACCTCCCCTTCACAAAACCGTGCTGCTTCTCGCTAATACGTCCATTTGCTTCCAAATGGGAGTAGATCCTGCCTCGAAGAATTCTCTCCAGTAATTTCCCTACCACTGACGTAAGGCTCACCGACCTGTAGTTCCCTGGATTATCCTTTTTACCCTTCTTAAACAAAGGAACAACATTGGCTATTCTCCAGTCCTCCAGGACATCACCTGAAGACAGTGAGGATCCAAAGATTTCTGTCAAGGCCTCAGCAATTTCCTCTCTAGCCTCCTTCAGTATTCTGGGGTAGATGCCATCAGGACCTGGGGACTTAGCTACCTTAATATTTTTCAAGTCGCCCAACACCTCGTCTTTTTGGATCTCAATGTGACCCAGGCTATCTACACAGCCTTCTTCAGACTCAACATCCACCAATTCCTTCTCTTTGGTGAATACTGATGCAAAGTATTCATTTAGTACCTCGCCCACTTCCTCTGGCTCCACACATAGATTCCCTTGCCTGTCGTTCAGTGGGCCAACCCTTTCCCTGGCTACCCTCTTGCTTTTTATGTACGTGTAAAAAGCCTTGGGATTTTCCTTAACCCTATTTGCCAGTGACTTTTCGTGACCCCTTTTAGCCCTCCTGACTCTTTGCTTAAATTCCTTCCTACTTTCCTTATATTCCACATAGGCTTCGTCTGTTCCCAGCCTTCTAGCCTTGACAAATGCCTCCTTTTTCTTTTTGACTAGGCCTACAATATCTCTTGTTATCCAAGGTTCCTGAAATTTGCCATATTTCTCCTTCTTCCGCACAGGAACATACCGGTCCTGAATTCATTCCAACTGACATTTGAAAGCCTCCCACATGTCAGATGTTGATTTATCCTCAAACATCCGCCACCAATCCAGGTTCTTCAGTTCCCAACTAATATTGTTATAATTAGCCTTCCCCCAATCTAGCACGTTTACCCTTGGGCCACTCTTATCCTTGTCCACCAGCACCTTAAAACTTACTGAATTGTGGTCACTGTTCCCGAAATGCTCCCCTACTGAAACTTCTTCCACCTGGCCGGGCTCATTCCCCAATATGAGGTCCAGTACAGCCTCTTCACTAGTTGGACTATCTACATATTGTTTTAAGAAGCCCTCCTGGATGCTCCTTACAAACTCTGCCCCTAGCACTAAGTGAGTCCCAGTCAATATTGGGGAAGTTGAAGTCTCCCTTCACAACAACCCTGTTTCTTTTACTCCTCTCCAAAATCTGTCTACCTATCTGCTCCTCTATCTCCTGCTGGCTGTTGGGAGGCCTGTAGTAAACCCCCAACACTGTGACTGCACCCTTCTTATTCCTGATCTCTCCCCATATAGCCCCACTGCCCTCTGAGGTGTCCTCCCGTAGTTCAGCTGTGATATTCTCCCTCACCCGAAGCGCAACTCTGCCACCCCTTTTACATCCCCTTCTATCCCGCCTGAAACATCTAAATGGTAATGTCACTGGATTAGTAATTCAGAGGCCCAGACGAATATCCTGGTGTGCTGAGGTAATTAATAAATCTGTAATATAAAGCTAGTCTCAGTAATGGTGACCATGACAGCCATCGCTAATTATGATAAAAACTCATCTGGTCACTACTGTCTTTTAGGGAAGGCAATCTGCCATCCTTTCCTGATCTGGACTACATGTGACTCCAGACCCACAGCAATGTGGTTGACTCTTATCTGCCCTCTGAAAGGGCTTAGCCAGGCATTTAGTTCAAGGCAGTAAGGGATGGACAACCAATTCTGGCTTTGCCTGTGACATCCACATCCTATGAAAGAATGAAGTGAAAAGACCTGAACTTCGTTAGGCCCAGTCTGAAAGGAATGGTACAATAAAGCTTTGAGACAAGAATACTCTGCGATACATTTCTGCTAATTTAAATCTAAAATGACAACAAAGTCCAGACAGGTTGAAGTCATTTTCTTATCCTTCTAGCCTAAAGATTACATTGCATACCCAGTTATGCAGCTGTGAACCTAGAAGTATACAACACCACGAGTTAATGTTTACTCAGTGATGTGCTTTCCTTTTACATGCAGAAGTTTCAATCTTGGCAAGAACAAATAGTCAGCCATTCATATATTTTCAAGAGAAGATAATGTGGTCCGTAATAATGTAGATTAAACAAATTAAATTTGGTCTTCTAGCTGTTTCTATAGTGGAAAGAACATGTGGTAGTTAAGAGTGAAGGTGTAAAATGGCAGGAATGAAGTATGAAACATAAGAGCATGTCTTATTTTAGGATCTTGATAATGATATGTTATGTTCCAAAATATTATGAACTTTCAGTCAGTACTTAAATTTTCTTTAACAGAGTTTGTGAAAATGGCACTGCAAATTATGTGATCTTTTGCCATTTGAAATCCAGACAGTTCTGAGTCTCAAGTAAGTACCTAGTTAAACATGGACATTCACAGCGATCTGAAGAATTTACACATCCTTTTGTTTAAGGATAGAACACCAACAAAAATCCTATCGCATTCCAGATGACTGAACTTTCTGGTTCATCATGGACAAATGAAGCAATAAAACATAATGCATGTTGGATGATTGTGAATGGATACCCATTGATCTTCCATCATATTGTGGTCCTTCATCCAAACAAGCCTAGAATTTCAAAGTGTCATTTGTCTTCCTAATTGCTTGCTGAACTTGCATGTTAGCGTTCAGTGACTCATGAACAAGGACACCCAGATTGCTTGGGACATAAACACTTCCCAATCTCACCATTTAAGAAATACTCTATATTTCTGTTGTTGCTACCAAAATGGATAACTTCCAGATTATACTCGAGCTGCCACATTCTTGCTAATCACTTAATCTGCCTAAATCCCCTTGAAGGCTCTTTGCATGCTCCTCACAATTCCCATTCTCATCTAGTTTGTGTCAGCAGAAAACTTGGAAATAATACATTTGGTCTTCACATCCAAACGATTGATATCGACTGTGAATAACTGGGACCCAAGCACGGACCCTTGCGGTACCCAACTAGTCACAGCCTGCCAAGCTGAGAATGATCTTTTTATTCCTACTCTTTGTTTTATATCCATTAACGAATTAGAATCATAGAATCGTAGAAAAGTTACAGTACAGAAGGAGGCCATTCGGCCCATCTTGTCCATGCTAGCCTGAGGACACCCAGGTGCCTTTTCTAATCCCACCTTCTTGCATCTGGCCCATAGCCCTGTAGCTTAGAGCACATATGATGCAGATCCAGGTAGCTTTTAAAACAGTTTAGGGTCTCTGCATCCACCAAAACTCGGGCAGCAAATTCCAGACTCCCGTTACCCTCTGTGCAAAAAAGTTCTTCCTCATGTCCCCTCTGTACCTTCTGCCATGTATCTTGAATCTATGTACCCTGGTTCTAGATTCTCCACCACGGGAAACAATACTACTCACCCCATCTCTTCCCCAATTAAGTCACCCCTCACCGTTCTTTGTTCCAAGGAAAATAACCCCAACCTATCCAATCTCTCCCCGTAAATACTTGTTTCTAGCCCTGGCAACATTCTTGTAAACCTCAAATTCTCGAATCATGTAATAATTGTATCTTTTTCTCTCATTTGAATCTAATCTTTGTGTGAGTGATAGTGTGGGCAAGTCAAGTGAGTGAGATGTTGCTGATTTAAACCCCTCGTTGGAAGTGTGTGATAATAAAAAGCCTTCCTTAATTTAAAATTTAAAAAGACTTGCTGCTGGAATTATTTAAATTGGTGCCATTACACTGTGGGTGAGAAAATATTCACCCCCCCCGACATATCTTGAGAGAAGATAGGTTATGAATAAACTGGCAAGAAATATAAAAGTATACAATAAGAGTTTCTACGTGTGTATTAAATGGAAGGGAACAGCTAAAGTAAACATTGGTCCCTGAGACGATGAGAATGGGGAATTAATAATGGGGAAAAAAGAAATGGCAGAGACCATGATCAAGCATTTTGCATCCGCCTTCACAGTGGAAGACACTAAAAGCATCCCAATCATAGTAGAAAATGAGACTCAAAGGGGAGGGAGGAGAATCCTGCCCCAATCCAGTTTTCTCTCCAAATATTGAGTCTATAAGAAAGAAAAATGAGTGGATGTGGTTTACACTGTCACTCTGGTGGGGCATGGTGGTACATCATAGAGCCAGCAACCGCCTCAATAGAGATCGGGGCACCATCTTTAAAAGGCACTGCAGCTAAACGACCCCCAGCCGGCAACATGGAGGTATCAGGGGCTCTCCCCCACCCCCCAAACAATCCTCGCAGTCATTCCTCCCTCCCCCCAACAATCATTGCCTGCATTCCACCCATCCACCAACACCGTGGAAGAATAGCCGCCACTCTCATCCTCATCCTCATCCTCAGTGTCTGCTCTCTGCCCTCCTCCACCACACATCAATGCACCCCCCCATCCATGGCGTTCCCACTAGGACCCCCTCCTGGCACTACCAGGTTGGCACGGCCAGGTTAGCACAGTGCCAACCTGGCAGTGATGATTTGTGCCAAGGGGGCACTACCCTGGCCTGTCTTCCTCCCCACTAGGGGGCAGCTAAACCCCTGGAGGGATCTCCTCTACTGCTTTGCCGTGGCCAAACCTGTTGCGAATCTCACTAACGTGTATGAATATTTAGCGAGGGGGGCATCATGTGCTGGGGGTCCCGCTAATAAGATTTAAATTGATAGAAATGTTTTCTTTATGGGCGTGAATCTTGTAACGTTGCTTTTGTGGTGTGGGGAAAATTGAGAAACTCGATCTCTTTGGCAAAAATGTCTTTCCTGATTCTGGCCGGCATTTTCCACCCGTCCCTCCGATCACCTAGTGCAGGCTCAAAATCGCGCCTCATGGATGCATAGGTTGTCATCTTCCAAAAATATTTTCTTTCTGGAAAGCTGCCAGGGGATTGGAAAACTGCAAATGTAACACCCCTATTCAAGAAAGGAGAACGAAAGAAAGCAGCAAACGATTGGCCTGTTTGCCTAACATCTGTCAGTGGAGAAATGCTGGAAACCATAATTAAGGCAGAAGTGGCAGGACCATTAAAAAGTCATAATAATATTAAGCAGCATATCATCAACATTGTTTTATGAAAGAGAAATTGTGTTTGACAAATATATTACAGTTCTTTGAGAATGTAACAGGCAGGGTGGATAAAGGGGAACTAATAGATGTTGCTCATATTATATTAATTATATGTTTAAGATACACAGGAAAAGGGCATGGTTCAAGTAAATACCTAGAACACTACTAAAGAGAAACTGCTGGGACACAAGGATAGTAGGTAGGTGATGTGTTGGGTATGCTGGGTCTGCGAGGACTGCGTTTACCATAGCAGTGAGAGAGACAGGCTACCAACACTTGTAGAAGTACAACTCTATTTTATTGAACTATGAGCTGTTAAACATACTTGCACTGTGGGTTGACACTACGTTGAGTTGACTGGAAACCTGAGGCTAACTGGACCAGACTATCCTGCCTAGCACATGGTGGATGTTCGTGTTGCTGATCACAGGTTCTAGCTGTCTCAGAGGCTGCATCCCAAGAGAGCGGGAAAACTAGTGCCCTCTGGCTTTATAGTGGCCGTGTCCTGTCTGGTGATTGGCTGCTGTGTTCTGTGTGTTGATTGGTCATTCAGTGTGTCAGTCAGTGTCTGTCTATGCACCATCATATACTTGTGTGTATATTATGACAGAAGGAAAATAGACATAGATGCTGCATTCTGGGAAAACCCTATTATCAAGAAAAGCATTAGTGTCCAGTTTCATGATTCACTAATTGGCTTCGGACCAATTTAACAGATAGTGTATTTTGATTTTCAAAAGGCATTTGATTAATTGCCACAACAAGATAACAGCTTTTGGTCATAGAGTGATAGTCTACAGCACAGAAAAGGCCCTTCAGCCCACCGCATCGACGCTGGTCAAAAACAACTACGTAAGTCTCCTAATCACATTTTCCAGCACTTTTCCTATATCTTCATACGCCCTGGCATCGCAAGTGCACATCTGAATACTTCTTAAATGCTATGAGGGTCTCTGCCTCCACCACCCTTTCAGACAGTGAGTTCCAGACTCCCACCACCATTTGGGTGAAAAATAATTCCCCCACATCCCCCCCAAACCTCCTGCCCTTACCTTAAATCTATGCCCCCTGGTCATTGATCCCTCCACCAAGGGGAAATGTTTCTTCATGTCTACTCTAACTATGCCCCTCATAATGTTATACATTTGAATCATGTCCCCTCTTTGCTCCAAAGAAAACAACCCCAGTCTATCCAATCTCTCTTCATAGTTAAAACTCTCCAGCCCAGGCTTGGTAAATCTTTTCTCCATCCTTTCTAGTGCTATCACATCTCTCCCATAATGTGGATTCCAGAACTGCACACAATACTTCAGCTGTGGCTGAACCAACATTTTATACAGTTCCAGGTTATCTTCCCTGCTCTTAAACTCTATGGCTCGGCTGATAAAGGCAAGGACACCATATGCCTTTTTAACCACTGTATCTACCTACCCTTCCACCTTAGGGGACCAGTGTACGATACACACCAAGATCCCTCAGATCCTCTGTGCTTCCTGGGGTCCTGCCATTTATCATGTATTTCTTAGCCTTGTTTGTCCAGCCCAAGTGCATCACTTAACACTTATGCGGATTGAATTCCATTTGCTACTGATCAGCCCATCTGACCAGTAGGTATATATCCTCCTGTAGTATAAGGCTATCATCCTCACAATTTTCACCCCCCCCCTCCCCCCACCACGAAGTTTCATATCATCTGCGAATTTGCGGACTAACCATCTTACATTCATGTCTAAATCATTTATATAACCACAAACAGAAAGGACCCCAAAACTGATCCCTGTGGGACCCCACTGGACTCCAACTTCCAGTCAGAAAACCACCCCTCAATCATCACCCTCTGCTTCCTGCCACTCAGCCTATTCTGGATCCAATTTGTCAAATTTCCTTGGATCCCATGGACCCTCACCTTCGCTATCAGTCTCCCATGTGCGACCTTATCAAAAGCATTGCTGAAGTCAAAGTAGGCAACATCAAATGCATTGTCCTCATCTACAAACCTGGTTACCTCTTCAAAAAATTCAATCAAATTGGTCAGACATGACCACCCTTTAACAAAACCATGCTGTCGATTAATTCCTGCCTCTCCAAATGCAGATTAATTCAGTCTCTCAAAATTGCTTCCAATAGTTTCCCCACCACTGAGGCTAGACTGACTGGCCTGTAGTTTCCTGGTTAGTCCCTTCCTCCCTTCTTGAATAATGGTATCACATTGGCTCTCCTCCAGTCCTCCAACACCCCTCCTGTAGCCATAGGGGAATTGAAAATTATTGCCAATTATTGTTGAAACCAATGTGTGAGCATGGATTGATGATCGGCTAATTAACAAAAAACAGAGTTGGAAAAATATGCCGTTTTCAGGTTGGCAAACTCTAACCAGTGCTGTGCCACAGTATCATTACTGGCCCTGCAATTATTTACACTTCACATGAATGATATGCTGAAGAGACCAAGGGCATAATTCTCCATCAGCGAGGTCCTCTGCTCTGCTAGTAGTGCACCTATGCCGACGGTTTCCCGACGGCGTGAGATGGCCAGAATGGTAAATCTTATTGGCCGGCTGCCAGGACAGATGATCCCGTTGCTGACGAGGGCCGCCATGCAGGAAAATGTGGCTGGCAGACCAGAGAATCCCGCAGCAAGTGTATTGTAGCTAAATCTGCTGCTGATTCGAAGATAGATGGAAAAGCAAGTTGTGAGGAGGACACAAAGAGGAATATAGATATATAGTAATTTGGTAGCACAGAACTTGCGTTTTGCTGAAAGAACACACAGCCTATTGAAGATTTTCATCTTTCACTCATCAAGACAATTCACAAGGATGCTAAATTGAAAGGGAACAACAATTTATGCACATGAGAAAAGAGTGCTATTGGTTGGTAAGTGAACTCTGATTGATTGAGGTGTTGCCACGGATAACTGATAATTGACAGTTAACTGCCAAGTTTTGTTTAAATTCAAATCTGGCAGCTTGACTCTGATTGGCCAAGGCCTTGCCCTGGGGAATGAACTAAGAAATGACTATTGCGTTTTTTGTTAATTTGAAAAAGGCACAATGTGTGTACATGTTTCTTCTGTCTGTGAATGACAGGGCCCTGTATATTAATACATGTCGTTTCTAGCATAAGTAAGTGAGCTACACTGCGGGCCCCACTGATAATCCTAAAATAGTTGTCAGTGTAATTCTCAGCAGAATCAGGATTTTTAGCAACTGTTGCCCAATCACAAAAACCTATCTAATGTTGGACATTGAGGGCGGAAATCACCAAAAAAATATCTAAATGTGGTCTTCGGTGGGGAATGATGTGCAATTCCCAGTGGGTGGGTCAAAAAGAACAAAGAACAAAGAAAATTACAGCACAGGAACAGGCCCTTCTGCCCTCCCAGCCTGCACTGATCCAGATCCTCTATCTAAAACTGTAGCCTATTTTCTAAGGATCTGTATCCCTCTGCTTCCTGCCCATTCATGTATCTGTCTAGATACATCTTAAATGACGCTATCATGCCTGCCTCTACTACCTCTGCCGGCAATGCGTTCCAGGCACCCACCACCCTCTGCGTAAAGAACTTTCCACACACATCTCCCTTAAACTTTCCCCCTCTCACCTTGAAATCGTGACCCCTTGTAACTGACACCCCCACTCTTGGAAAAAGCTTGTTGCTATCACCCTGTCCATACCTCTCATAATTTTGTGGCCTCAATCAGGTCCCCCCTCAACCACCATCTTTCCAACAAAAACAATCCCATTCTACTCAACCTTTCTTCATAGCTAGCACCTTCCATACCAGGCAACATCCTGGTGAACCTCCTCTGCACCCTCTCTAAAGCATCCACATCCTTCTGGTAATGTAGCAACCAGAACTGCACGCAGTATTCCAAATGTGGCCTAACCTAAGTCATATACAACTGCAACATGACCTGCCGACTCTTGTACTCATTACCCATCCGATGAAGGCAAGCATGCTGTATGCCTTCTTGACCACTCTATCGACCTGCGTTGCCACCTTCAGGTTACAATGGACCTGAATGCCCAGATCTCTCTGTACATCAATTTTCCCCAGAACTCTTCCATTGACCGTATAGTCCGCTCTTGAATTGGATCTTCCAAAATGCATCACCTCGCATTTGCTTGGATTTAACGCCATCTGCCATTTCTCTGCCCAACTCTCCAATCTATCTATATTTTGCTGTATTCTCTGACAGTCCCCCTCGCTATCTGCAACTCCACCAATTTTTGTATCATCTGCAATCTTGCTAATCAGACCACCTATACCTTCGTCCCGATCATTTATGTATATCACAAACACTAGTGGTCCAAGCACGGATCCCTAGTCACCTTTCTCCATTTTGTGACACTCCCTTCCACCACCACTCTCTGTCTCCTGTTGCCCAGCCAGCTCTTTATCTATCTAGCTAGTACACCCTGAACCCCATGCGACTTCACTTTTTCCATCAACCTGCCATGGGAAACTTTATCAAACACCTTACTGAAGTCCATGTATATGACATCTACAGCCCTTCCTTCATCAATTAACTTTGTCACTTCCTCAAAGAATTCTATTAGGTTTGTAAGACATGACCTTCCCTGCACAAAACCATGTTGCCCATCACTGATAAGTCTATTTTCTTCCAAATGTGAATAGATCCTATCCCTCAGTATCTTCTCCAACAGTTTGTCTACCACTGACGTCAAACTCACAGGTCTATAATTCCCTGGATTATCCCTGCTACCCTTCTTAAACAAAGGGACAACATTAGTAATTCTCCAGTCCTCACCCGTGCTCGAGGATGCTGCAAAGATATCTGTTAAAGCCCCAGCTATTTCGTCCCTCGCTTCTCTCAGTAACTTAGGATAGATCCCATCCAGACCAGGATACTTGTCCACCGTAATGCCTTTTAGAATACCCAAAACTTCCCCCTTCCTTATGCCGACTTGACTTAGAGTATTTAAACATTCATTCCTCACCTCAACATCCGTCATATCCCTCTCCTTGGTGCATACCGATGCAAAGTACTCATTAAGAATCTCATCCATTTCCTCTGACTCCACGCTTAAATTCCCTCTTCTGTCTTTGAGTGGGTCAATCCTTTCTCTAGTTACCCTCTTGCTCCTTATATACGAATAAAAGGCATTGGGATTTTTCTTAACCCTGTTAGCCAAAGATATTTCATGACCCCTTTTAGCCCTCTTTATTGTACGTTTGAGATTTGTCCTATTTTCCTGATATTCCTCCAAAGCTTCATCAGTTTTAAGTCGCCTAGATCTTATGTATGCTTCCTTTTTCATCTTAGCTAGTCTCACAATTCCACCCATCATCCATGTTTCCCTAATCTTGCCATTTCTATCCCTCATTTTTACAGGGACATGTCTGTCCTGCACTCTAATCAACCTTTCCTTAAAAGACTCCCACATTTCAAATGTGGATTTACCCTTAAACAGCTGCTCCCAATCCACATTCCGTAGCTCCTGCCGAATTTTGTTATACTTGGCCTTTCCCCAATTTAACACTCTTCCTTTAGGACCACTCTCGTCTTTGTCCACGAGTATGCTAAAACTTACGGAATTATTCTCAAAGTATACGCCGACTGAAACTTCAACCACCTGGCCGAGATCATTCCCCAATACCAGGTCCAGTATTGCCCCTTCCCGAGTTGGACTATTTACATATTGCTCTAAAAAACACTCCTGGATGCTCCTTACAAACTCTGCTCCATCTACGCCTCCAACACTATATGAGTCCCATTCAATGTTGGGGAAGGTAAAATCTCCCATCACGACCACCCTATTGCTCCTACATTTTTCTATAATCTGTCTACATATTTGTACCTCTACTTCACGCTCGCTTTTGGGAGGCCTGTAGTAAAGTCCCAACAATGTTACTGCACCCTTCCTATTTCTTAGCTCTACCCATATTGTCTTAGTGCTCGAATCCTCCATAGTGCCCTCCTTAATCACAGCTGTGATATCATCTCTGACCAGTAATGCAACTGTCCATCCCTTTTACCTCCCTCTCTATCCCTCCTGAAGCATCTATACCCTGGGATATTTAGTTGTCAATCTTGCCCTTCCCTCAACCAAGTCTCAGTAATACCAATAACATAATATTCCCAGGTACTAATCCAAGCCCTAAATTCATCTGCCTTACCTGCTACATTTCTCAATTAAAACAAATGCACCTCAAACCATCTGTCCCTTTGCATTCATCATCTCTTCCCTGTCTACTCTTCCCCTTAGTCACAATAAGTTTATTATCTAGACCTTACTGTGTTTAGTTGCTGCCTCTTTACTGACCTCTAACTTCCTAAGCTGGTTCCCATTCCACCTGTCACATTAGTTTAAAACCTCCCCAACAGTGTTAGCAAAAGCACCCCCCAGGACATTGGTTCCAGTCCTGCAGGGTCAGCGCGATCCAGTTTGCAATCCATCCACACTTTTTAAAGAGCACCCTAATGTCAGAATAACACCACAGCCCCCATCCCCAAATGCTGGAAAGGTTCCTCAACAACCAATCCCTGGCAAGGCCCCCCGCTGCCAAGTGAGAAACACTATGGGTTCACCAAAGGCTCTGCTCCAATTCAGAGCCCCCTCCAGGCATTTCCCCAAATTTCAGCCTCCCTCCCAGTCCTCCAATTTAGGCCCTGCACCCTGGCAGTGGAAACCTGGCACAACTGGGTTGGCACTACCATGTTGGCACTGCCAGGTTGGCACTGCCAGGGTGACGGGGAAGAACTCAGCCAGAGAACCTGGTCTTTCTAGGTAGACTTCAGAATAGAGGATCCCAGGAAAATAAAATGTCAGGCAGGGCAACTGGTCTTTCCATTAAGAATTTTAGAACAGACAAAACCACAGCAGAAAAAAAGCACTCAGATAGAAAACCATAGGCGGGATTCTCCGAACCCCCGCCGGGTCGGAGAATCGCCCGGGACCGGCATCAATCCCGCCCCCGTCGTGTCCCGAATTCTCCGCCACCCGAGATTCGGCGGGGGCGGGAATCGCGCTACGGCGGTCGGCGGGCCTCCCGCGGTGATTCTCCAGCCCCCAATGGGGCGAAGTCCCGCCGCTGACAAGCCTCTCCCGCCAGCGTGGATTAAACCACCTACCTTACTGGCGGGAGCAGGCAGCGCGGGCGAGCGCCGGGTTCCTGGGGGGGGGGGGGGGGCGCGGGGCGATCTGACCCCGGGGGCTGCCCCCAGGGTGGCCTGGCCCGCGATCGGGACCCACCGATCGGCGGGCGGGCCTGTGCCGTGGGGGCACTCTTTTTTTTTCGCCTTCACCGTGGTCTTCACCATGGCGGAGGCGGAAGAGACCCCCTCCCCTGCGCATGCGCAGGGATGACGTCAGCAGTTGCTGATGCTCCGGCGCATGCACAGACTTATGCCGGCCGGCGAAGTCCTTTCGGCCTCGGCTGGCGTGGCGCCAAAAGCCGTTCACTCCAGCCGGTGGAGCGGGAACCACTCCAGCGCGGGCCTAGCCCCTCAATGTGAGGACTTGGCCCCTAAAGTTGTGGAGACTTCCGCACCTTTGGGGCGGCCCGACGCCGGAGTGATTCACGTCACTCCAACACGCTGGGACCTCCTGCCCCGCAGGGTAGGGGAGAATCCCGGCCCTGGTCTTTCTTTGAAGGACTTAAGAACAGGGGAAACCCTAGCTGAAACAAATGTGGTCAGAAACAACACTTGTTCAAAAGAGTTAATGGGGCCATGAAAAACTGTAAGAACAAATAAAGGTAATCCCTCTGAAGTAGTCTGGACCTATCAGTCAAGCGGCTTTTAAAAGGTAATTGACTGTGAAATTGAATGCAAACAATGCAGTTCAAAGCTTTTAGGCTTCTCTGCAAACCCAGAAATTTGAAAATGTTAAAGGGAAGTGAGATTAAATGTGTAAAAACCACTTCAAGATTTTCTAACAGATCAAAGGCAAGACTTTTACATTCACCTGGCAGATCTTTGAACTTGACATGCTGGGAGAGAGTTAATAGGTTTTCAAGAAGACAAAGGGAAGACTTGCCACATGACTCTAATCCCGGGAAAGACCCCGCTCTGAGTCCTTCCAGCCCATTCCAAGACCCCACTCCACACTCCCACATCCCATGAAGGACCCCCGGGGCACCCTGAAGGTACGTGTAGAGAGGGTACTCACCCCTTTGTTCCCCCTCAATTTCCCTGGCATCTGGTCCCCACTTTTCGGCCGAGTAGTGATTTGCATCCGGGTGACTTTCTGCTGGGGAGAGGGGTGCATGAATATCGGGAAGCCACTGCACTCAACTTTAATCTAGCTAATGACATTAAAATGAATGCAAATGAATGCATTAAATGTCGCTGGAGTGGGCTGGGAGAATGGAAAACTGATTTGCGCCTGGCACACATCCTGTTTCATAGTGGGATTTGCGTCGGGCGCAGCATGGCAGGAGAATCGCCCCCTGAGCTTTGGTGGCACGTGTTGACTTTGCATTGCCTGTTGTTAACAACCAAAGGAACATGTTTGATCCTCCAGTGTTTGGGATCCACGGCCAGATACCTAGCATCGCACTAGCTCTGAAATTTAAGTATCATGTTAGTCATTTGTGTGATTGGTAGAATAATTCTTTGGCTTGATAATAATTCCCTGTTAGTGATGAATTCCAATCATGTTGCTACTGCATTGTGACAGCGTGAAATGGCTAACTTCACCTGTTACTCAAAGTTTTGAGATATCTTGCCCTCCCAGAGCAATCTGAAGTAGACTGATTATGTTTCAGGATCGAAAATGGTGACCTTAGGCTCATTCATGAGTTTGCATGTTATAGAGACAGCAATGATCTGGTCAGGATAACCATTATCCCACAGGATGGCTTTGATGGGACCCTATTTTAGCAGCAAGCTTGCTCGGTGAGTAAATGGCATGGGCCTATATGCAATGTTGATGATAAGGCCGATCTTATATCATCTGGAACGGTAGGAATCCAAACACATACACTGACAGCGGAGGTAGGCTGACAGTAGATGGTAGTAGAGAACTCACTAAGTCAGGCTGTTGCTTGACTAATCTGTGGGGCAATTCTCCAAATTTCGGCACAAGCCCCTAGATCTTGGTAAGGAGGAATTTACAGGATCGATTGGGCAGGGTGTACTTTTGTCGTTTCTGGTGCCAAGGTCTATGGTGGGTGGTCCATCCAATTTCATTTCTTTCAGACTTTGCAGCAGTTTGACACAACTGAGTGGCTTAACTTCATACTCTTGCCAGAGAGAAGGATGGAGCGAGGACAGTGTATGAGTTCAAAATGGCGACTGAATGTATTTGTACATTCTCTTTTAACCCTCTGCTACCCTCCCCCTCCCCTGAAGATCGCACAAGACCATGGACACCAATGGAGATCAGCAATGTATTTTATGACACGGTTGTCTCAACCAGTTACAGAGAGAAAGAAAGGCTTGGATTTTTATATAATCTCTCATGACCTCAGGATGGGACCTCGCAAAGCACTTTTCAAAGAATATAGTTTGAAGTTTACTCATGGTTACAACGTAGGCAACCACAGCAAGGCCCGCCAGCAGCAGTAAAATAAATGTCAGGTCGTCAGTTAAGTGTACTCTCAGAGACTGTCTACAGTTACTGACTTTGGCTTCTATTATCTTTGTGTTGCAAAATTAACAATATTTAGGACATCTTCATAAAAGGAATGCATGGTCAGAAACATAGGGTGGAATTTAATGTCCTCTCCCATGGCACGTTTGGTGAAGGGGCATTTAATTGGGCAGGATAGTGGCAGGTAGGAACCATGTTGCCTTCCAGTCTCTTCCCACATATTGGCTTCATCCTGCCACCACGGGCATTCACCCACCAACCAGAGGGGGACATGCCATGTGTGAAGTCTGAAAAGCAAAGCATGTTGGGCTTCCAGGTGGGGACGGGTAGTGTTGGTTGGAGGGAACGTTGGGGGATGCGGTGGTGGGAGAGATGAATTCAATGCATGATTGCTGGATCGATAGACCCAGCATTGGATTGAATTGGATTTTGTTTATTGTCACGTGTACCGAGGTACAGTGAAAAGTATTTTTCTGCAAGCAGCTCAACAGATCATTAAGTACATGGGAAGAAAAGGAAATAAAAGAAAATACATAATAGGGCAACACAAGGTATACAATGTAACTACATAAACACTGGCATCATGTGAAACCTACAGGGGTGTAGTGTTACTGAGGTCAGTCCATAAGAGGGTCGTTTAGGAGCCTGGTAACAGAGGGGTGATGCGACCATCAATTCACGCAAAACAGAGAGTAGATGTAAACTGTGGCTTTAATCGACTAGAACAGTGCCTGCTATTGAGAGCCGCCTACAGGGCTCCTGCTCTTTATACCTCCCCTTAAGGGGCGGAGCCAGGGGTGGAGCCCACAAGGGCACCAACATGATACATTCTGTGTAATATCGTACAATGGTCCATCGGTGGAGCACACATGGGCAACAGTGTGACACAGTGAGATACATTGTGAATGGTTAATACAATACGTTCACCACACGGGGAAGAGTCTGCTTATGCGTGTTCTCAGACTTCTGTATCTCCTGCCCGATTGAAGAAGTTGGAAGAGTGAGCAAGTCGGATGGGAGGGGTCTTTGATTATGCTGCCCACTTACCCAAGGCAGCGGGAGGTGTAGATGGAGTCAAAGGATGGGAGGCAGATTTGTGTGATGGACTAGGCTGTGTTCACGACTCTCTGAAGTTTCTTGCGGTCTTGGGCCAAGCAGTTGCCATATTAGGCTGTGTTGCAGCCAGATAGGATGCTTTCTATGGTCCATCTGTAAAAGTTAGTAAGAGTTAATGTGGAGATGCCGAATTTCCTTAGTTTCCTGTGGAAGTATAGGCACTGTTGTGCTTTCTTGGTGGTAATGTCAACGTGGGTGGACCACGACAAATTTTGGGAGATGTGTACCCCTAGGAGTTTGAAACTGCTAACCATCTCCACCTTGCCCCTGTTGATGCTGACAGGGGTGTGTACAGTACTTTGCTTCCTGAAGTCAATGACCAGCTTTAGTTTGGGAAGGGGGAAGGGGAATACTTGGTGAGAGCCTGCCCCATGCCATTGTTGTCAACCCTCCTCCTCCCTTCCCATAATTCCTCCCACAATCCCTCTCTAGCCTCCACTCACCTGTGGTCTGAGTCTCTTGGTGATCCTTGGCCTCGGGTAGATGCGGTACGGGCAGCAGTCACCGCCTCCGTCATGGTGCTGCTGAGCAATAAGGAGCTGCTCAGCTCTGATTGGTGGGTAGCTCTCGGCAGCTGGGGGGCCCTTGATCCTGGGGGAGGTCAGGCACTGCTCAGTTGGCACTTAACATGGTGGGTCTTCCTGCAAAGAGGTGTCACGTGGCTCTCAATGGAACTCCAGTGGTAGGCGAGACTACTGCTGTCTACATTAAATTCTGCCCATAACCTTTTGATCTTGTTACTGCCCCTGAGTTGATTATTTATGACTGAAAATATAAAACCAGGATGTCACCATCGCATTCTGTGCAAAATTACCTCATCTTTAACATACACCTAGTGTTTGACATGATATTCATCATATCTGTCACCTTCAGTATGAGGGCTAGGGCACAAAATGGACACTTTCTCCTCATATTCATTATTATATAGTCATCAATTCTGAATCAATCATTTACTGTTTCTTTCGACAAATGGCAAGACAATTCAATTATCGCTTCCTAAAAATAATGTATACTCTTAAAAAAATGGAGGTCGAAAATCTACTCACTACCGTGTTAACTTTTAAAATTCTAATCTATATTGAGGACTAAATGCACAAAATTTGGAAATGGGAAAGGGGGGGGACGATTCTCCGAGGCCGTGACAGCGCGAAACAGCCCCGATTGCGACCTATTCTGGCCCCGGGAATGGGCTAGCATCGGGGCCGCGCGGAACACGGGGGGCGTGGCATTAAGTGCGCGTCGTCAGCGCGCGATGGCCGAATGACGCCGCGCCGCGTCCTAAAAGGCCCGATCCACGCAGAGAAAGACCCGCAGCAGAAGAGGGAGGGAAATGACAGAGCCACGGAGGGCTGTGCCGAGGTTCCGAGATGCCGACCTTGAGACCCTCCTAGATGAGGTGGAGCAGCGCAGGGGCATCCTCTGCCCAAGACGAGGGCATCGCCACCCTTCCAGCGCCGTGCGAACAGGCCTGGCGTGAGGTGGGCACGGCTGTCAGTGCTGTGGGGCAGACCCCTCGGTCCGGGGAGCAATGCCGCAAGAAACTCCACGACCTCACCAGGCCTTCCAGGGTAAGTGCCACGAGGGTTCCCCCGGGTCACAACCACCTCCCCCCCATATCCCTCATCACCCCCCCCCCCCCCCCCCCCCCCCCCGCGGGCACGAGGGGGAGGGGGGGCGAGAGTGAGTGGAGGGTGGTGAACAACGTTGTCACAGGCCCACATGAGCGCTGCGACACCCTGGAGAGATGCCATGGCGTGGCTCCAACTTTCCCCCCACCCTGCATTAATGTAGCCTATATCTGAACGCCCTGATGATACCCGCCTAATTGTGATGCTCTATGCTCTATCCATACCCCCCCCCCCAAACAGGCCAAGACTGCTCACAACAGCCGGGGGCGCAACAGAACCGGAGGGGGTTCACCCGTTATGCACCCCCTGACAGTGTTCGAGCAGAGGGCCCTGGACCTCGCTGGGGGATCTGCCACCCGGGAGGTCGCACAATGCGAGGTTGGAGGCGCAGAAGCAAGTGAGACAACCCTGCATGCCCCCCCCTCCCCCCAGCCCATCCTCTCTCCCCTCACACTCTGCACACTGGACCACCCATCCTCTCTCCCCTCACACTCTGCCCACTGGACCACCCATCCTCTCTCCCCTCACACTCTGCCCACTGGACCCCCCATCCTCTCTCCCCTCACACTCTGCCCACTGGACCACCCATCCTCTCTCCCCTCACACTCTGCACACTGGACCCCCCATCCTCTCTCCCCTCACACTCTGCACACTGGACCACCCATCCTCTCTCCCCTCACACTCTGCCCTCTGGACCACCCATCATCTCTCCCCTCACACTCTGCACACTGGACCCCCCATCCTCTCTCCCCTCACACTCTGCCCACTGGACCCCCATCCTCTCTCCCCTCACACTCTGCCCACTGGACCACCCGACACCCGGCCGAGTGTGTCTAACTAACCCCGTCTCATTCTGTTCCCCAGGACGAGCCGACAAACGTCCAGGGCCGTCTGGTGCCACACACAGGCGACCATCCGCGACGACCACCGCACCAAGGTCGCACGCCAGAGGGTGGCAGGAGGTCGGCCAGGAGGGCCATCCTCCAAATCCGGGACTCTCGAGCGGGCGTACAGAGGACAGACAATGACAACTTTCATGGCTGTGCGTTGCCCGAAGGTCGGGCCGTGAGACAGGACAGGACGGGGTTAGTGGACCCAGACGCACAGAGGACGGCGACACAGTCAACGGCCTCACCTGACGCTGAACCGTACATGGGCTGCGTGCGCCCTGCGCCGGGACATGGGTGGGACCAGGACACTCCTGATTTACTGATGGACGAGGACCTAGAGCTTGCGGCACTGCTATCTCCACACCATCCACCATCCCACAGACACTCACCTCGGTTTGGCAATTAAGTGATGAGGCTCCTGGGTCACGGTCTGGTGTGTACCACACAGCTGAGTCGGTACAGCAGGTGGAGGTCGGAGCAGCCGTGGGGCTGGATGGTTGGAGGGCAGCCTTGGCCCAGCATCCAGCTGCCGCCCAGACGTTTCCCGGGTTCCTGGATTTACTCGACCCACCCGGACTGCCGATGCATTTTGAAACCCAGGGACACAATGATGGGATGAGGGCCATCCTCCAGACTCTGCAGACGCAGTTGGAGGAGTCAAACTGCGTCCAGGAGCAGGGAGTGGTGCCGCTCATGGCAGCCACCCAGGCCGACACCGCATGGGTGGCGTCCGCGGTCGAGGCAATGGGTGAAACGGTATCGGCCATGGGTCAGGTTATGCAAGGCGTTGGGCTTCATGTGCACACGTCAGCCATGGCCCAGGAGAGGGCTGCCCTCTCACAGGCAGCAATGTGCCAGAGGCAACATGACATTGCTGGTGCGCTACGGGCCATGGCCAAGTCTCACCGGGTCATGGCCCAGTCCCAGCAGGCCTTGGCCCAGTCCCAGCAGGCCATGGCACAGTCCTAGCAGTCAGTCGCAGAGAGCATCAACCGCCTGACACATGTGCTGGATGGCGTCGTGCACTCACAGGTTGAGGTCGCACAGTTCCTGGCAGGAATGTCTCACTCCCTGGACTCCGTCTCAGTGAACCTTCGGACCCTGGTCGATACCGTTGCAGGCCTCCAGGACTGGCAGCGCCAGGTGTCGGTGGGGCGAGGGGGCATCTCCCTGCTCGCACCTCTGTCCCAAAGTGAGGCCCGGGGGCCACCGGGCTCCCTGAGGGAGGAGGAGGTTCTGGGGGCCGTCCCATTAACTCCATCACGGGACATTCCTGAACGCTCGGCCTCCCCCCGTCCCATCCCTGGTGCATCGGGTGGGCAACGGGCAGAGCAGGGTGGCACCACGTCATCCAACATGCCCGCGGAGCAGCCTGGCCCATCAAGGCCGGGTCGCCCCAGGAAACGAGTGCCGATGGGGAGCCATGTCGCGGGGCATTATTCTCAGCAGTCCGCCTCCACTCCTGCTGTACCATCTGGGGATTCACTTAGACGTAGTGGTAGGGCCCGTAAGGCAAGGAAGATGGACACATAGTAAGTTGGCACGGGTGCAGGGCACAGTTTAGTTGTAGGGGCTAGGGCATCTGTACATAATATTCACCATTAAACTCACTGTTGCACCTAACTTTTAAGTACCTTACGGTAGCATGGTGGTTAGCATCAATGCTTCACAGCTCCAGGGTCCTAGGTTCGATTCCCGGCTGGGTCACTGTCTGTGCGGAGTCTGCACGTCCTCCCCGTGTGTGCGTGGGTTTCCTCCGGGTGCTCCGGTTTCCTCCCACAGTCCAAAGATGTGCGGGTTAGGTGGATTGGCCATGCTAAATTGCCCGTAGTGTAAGGTTAATGGGGGGATTGTTGGGTTACGGGTATACGGGTTACGTGGGTTTAAGAAGGGTGATCATTGCTCGGCACAACATCGAGGGCCGAATGGCCTATTCTGTGCTGTACTGTTCTATGTTCTATGACTGTGATTTTTCCGTTGCCACGGGGATCATGATGGTGACCGAGTGTCGCTGGGGTTAACGAACGGTGAAACTTCGGTGCCGGGTGTGCAGTCCCTTCTACCCTCCCCCTCCCACAGTCGGACACCATAGTCCTCGGCACTCCGACGCCAGCTACCCCAAGCAGGCACGTGATGGAGTGTCCCTGACAAACTCAGCGAACACCGAGATGGATGGTTCAGCTATTGCCATGCGTTAGACTTTGTCTAACGATTATGAGCTCACAGCTCATCGCAGGGCGGGCTGTCATCATTCAACATGGCACTGATCACACCCGCTGACACAGCCATCAATGTCGTGCAATACCGTTGTGCCGCAGTGGTAAGGGTGATCTCGAAGTGGAGCAGTGTACGGGGAGCGGGGATGCGGGAGGTGGCTGGTGGGAGTTGTGTGCCGTCCGTATGCACGACTGGCGATGCAGGTGGGAGTGGTAGTGTTCAGCGATTCCGTCGCACGCGATGCGTGAATCTTGCAGCCACCAACGTGTCGCATGCCCGCTGTCCTCGCTGGTGCGTCGTGCAGCTTCCTGGACATTACCAGCACCCGGGTTGTGTCTGTGTGCTGCGCCCGACACGCCACCCTGCTGCACGCCAACCTCCTCCACCTCCTCCTCCTCAACCTCCTCCTCCTCGTCAGCGTTGGCACCACTGCCAGTGGCTTCTCCCTCCGACTCCTCCACCAGGGCATCTCCCCTCTGCATTGCGATGTTGTGCAGCGCACAGCAGACCACAACAATGCGAGCGACCCTCTCAGGCTGGTACTGCAGGGCCCCTCCGGAGCGGTCCAGGCACCTGAATCGCATTTTCAGCAGGCCGAAGCAGCGCTCCACCACACCCCTGGTTGCTGCATGGGCCTCATTGTATAGGGTCTCCGCGTTAGTCTGAGGCCTCCGTATGGGCGTCATCAGCCAAGACCTTAGTGGATAACCCCTGTCGCCCAGTAACCAGCCCCTCAGTCGGGGGGGCCGTCCCTCAAACATTGCGGGAATGAACGACTGTGCAAGAATGTGGGCATCATGCACATTCCCTGGGAACCTTGCGCACACGTGCATGATCCTCATTTGGGGGTCACATACCAACTGGATTTTCATCCAGTATGTCCCCTTCCCCTTAGTGAACACTTCCCTGTTGCCTGCAGGCAGGCGCATGGGGACGTGAACACCATCGATCACTCCCTGGACCATCGGTATCCCGGCCACCTTGGCAAATCCACGGGTTCGTGCTTCTTGATGTGCTCGGTCCTTGGGAAAGGTTATGTAACGGTCCGCGATGGTGAACAGGGCGCCGGTCACGTCCCGGATGCACCCGTGGACCGATGCCTGCGATATCCCAGATAGGTCCCTGCTCGGAGACTGGAAGGAACCGATAGCGTTGAAGTTAAGTGCCGCTGTCACCTTGACGGCAACCGGTATCGCATTTCCTCCTCCCGCTCCACGTGGGCAAGGTGCGCCACGAGGTGGCAGATATGTGCGACCGTCTCCCTGCTGAATCAGAGTCTCCTCCTGCATGTGATGTCTGGTAGTGCCTCGATCGGTACACCCTAGGCCTCGATTGCCGCCTGTGGCGCCCTGGCTCCACCATCAGTGTCTCCTCCTCCTCCTCCCCCCATGCTGCTCGATATCAGTGCCCGCATCCTGTGCCTTCCTCAGCGTTTGGGGGTCAATGTTCCCCTCGGCATCCCCCTGAACATACCGGCCATGAGAGCCTGCGGCCTGTACGGCGACTACAGGCCATTCCGCGGCCATCCCCTCTGCTGCTGCAGCTGCCCCTGCATCCACTGTGGGATGTCGCTGTGGATGCTGCTGGATGGCCAGCTGCAGTGCAGCGGCCCCAACCACTGTGGTGAACATCACCGTTTGGTTCGCATATATGGTCACCTAGAGAAGGGTGGTGGGGGGCAGAGAAACGACATGTTAGACGGAGGTTATTCGACACCTCGGCAGCCGCCTGCCACGGGATACCTGTGTGTCCCGGTGGCCTGGTCGCGCTGCTGATACGCGGCCAGCCTAACCCCTGGTCATGTTCTGTGTCTAACGGTCAGTTAAGAACGTCCACCTCACCGGTGCGTCAGTGGGCTGTGCCCATCAGCCACAGGGCAACCAGCGGCCGTGCCATGGCAGGGCGGCTGACATGTTGCATCCGGGGGTGGACGACCCACTCCACTACTCCCTCTCCCCCCCCCCACTACTCGCTACCTCTCCCCCACTCAACTACTCCCTCCCCCCCACTACTCCCTCTCCACCCCCACTACTCGCTCCCTCTCCCCCTCCCACTACTCCCTCCCCTCCCCCACTACTCACTCCCTCTCCCCCACTCCACTACTCCCTCTCCCCCCCCACTACTCGTTACCTCTCCCCCACTCCACTACACCCTCCCCCCCACTACTCCCTCCCCCCCACTACTCCCTCTCTACCCCCACTACTCACTCCCCCCTCCCACTACTCCCTCTCCCCCTCCCACTACTCACTCCCTCTCCCCCACTCCACTACTCCCTCTCCCCCCCACTACTCGCTACCTCTCCCCCACTCCACTACTCCCTCTCCCCCCCCCACTACTCCCTCCCCCACCCCCACTACTCGCTACCTCTCCCCCACTCCACTACTCCCTCTCCCCCCCCACTACTCCCTCCCCTCCCCCACTACTCGCTACCTCTCCCCCTCCCACTACTCCCTCTCCACCCCCACTACTCACTCCCTCCCCCTCCCACTACTCACTCCCTCTCCCCCTCCCACTACTCACTCTCCTCTCCCCCTCCCACTACTCACTCCCTCTCCCCCTCCCACTACTCACTCTCTCTCCCCCTCCCACTACTCATTCTCTCTCCCCCCCACTACTCACTCCCTCTCCCCCTCCCACTACTCACTCCCTCTCCCCCCTCCCACTACTCACTCTCTCTCCCCCTCCCACTACTCATTCTCTCTCCCCCCCACTACTCACTCCCTCTCCCCCTCCCACTACTCACTCCCTTTCCCTCCCACTACTCACTCCCTCTCCCCCTCCCACTACTCACTCCCTCTCCCCCCTCCCACTACTCACTCCCTCTCCCCCCTCCCACTACTAACTCCCTCTAGCTTCATTAAATGTCGTATCAAACTGTTGTAAAACTGAGGGTTTATTTTGAGATTCTGCTGACCTAAAATACAATTTTAAAATATTGTTTTCTAATCTTGTATTTCAGAAAATAAAGGCATCTTTTCTGGCCAATTATCTGAGCAAAGATTAATAATCGGGTGGCTCAGTTGCACAGTCGTTAGCACTGCTGCCTCACCGTGCCAGGGACCCGGGTTTAATTCCAGCCTTAGGTGACTGTCTCTGTGGACTTTGTACATTCTCCCCGTGTCTGCGTGGGTTTCCTCCGAATGCTTCCGTTTCCTCTCATAGTCCAAAAATGTGCAGCTTAGGTAGATTGGCCATGATCAATGCTTGGGGTTACGGGGATAGGGCGAGGGACTGGGCCTAGGTAGGGTACTCTTTCGGAGGTTCAGTGCAGACTCGATGGACCAAATGGCATTCTTCTGAACTGTAGGGATTCGAAGGAATGCTTCACCACAACAATTTCAGAACATACAATTTGTTTAATCTTGGGAAATTGCTATATTATTGAAACTCACTTCATATAGGGCGCGATTCTCCGAGGCTGCGCCGGTTGGGAGAAGAGCGGGCCGCGCCACTTTTTCACGCGACGGTGGTCCGACGCGCTCCCGCGATTCTCCCAAACGGCGAAATCGGTCCCATTGTGTTCCGCGCTCAAAATCTGGAGAATCGCCCGAGGCACCCAAAATGGTGATTCTCCAGCATCCCTGCTATTCTCCAGCCCGGATGGGACGAAGTCCCGACGGCGTGAACTGGGGCCGTCCACACCTGCTTTTTAAAGTCATGATCCAGTCGTGCTGGCTGACGCTGACCAGTGAGGAGGTGAGCGGACCGTCCCAGAGTCTCCGCAGACTGGGTGTGGTGAGATAACCACTGTAGTTATGTGTACTGCAGTAGGGGGATGTATGCCTGCACCTGTAATACAGGTTCCTCCGGTCAGCCCCTGCCGGCTAGCTCCGCCCACAGGGAGCTTATGTATAAAAGTATGAGAGCTGCTCAGACCCTTAGTCTACAGTTGCAGATGGAGGGACAACATCGTACAACAATAAAGCCTCTATTGAACCAGTCTCTCGGCTTTGAGTATAATTGTTAGCGCTACACTGGGGAAGGCTTCCTCGAGAACGCAGCGGCCGGGGGGGGGGGGAGCGAGTAGTGGGAGGGGGAGAGGGAGTGAGTAGTGGGAGGGGGAGAGGGAGTAAGAAGTGGGCAGGGAGAGTGAGTGAGTAGTGGGGGGGAGAGGAGTGAGTAGTGGGGGGGAGAGGGAGTGAGTAGTGGGGGGGAGAGGGAGTGAGTAGTGGGAGGGGGAGAGGGACTGAGTAGTGGGAGGGGGAGAGGGAGTGAGTAGTGGGGGGGAGAGGGAGTGAGTAGTGGGGGAGAGGGAGTGAGTAGTGGGGGGGGGAGAGGAGTGAGTAGTGGGGGAGGGAGAGGGAGTGAGTAGTGGGGGGGAGAGGGAGTTAGTAGTGGGGAGGGGGGAGAGGGAGTGAGTAGTGGGAGGGGGAGAGGGAGTGAGTAGTGGGAGGGGGGAGAGGGAGTGAGTAGTGGGAGGGGGAGAGGGTGTGAGTAGTGGGAGGGGGGAGAGGGAGTGAGTAGTGGGAGGGGAGAGGGAGTGAGTAGTGGGGGAGGTGGTAGGGGGAGGGGGAGAGGGAGTTAGTATGGGGAAGGGGGGAGAGGGAGTGAGTAGTGAGGGGGGAGAGGGAGTGAGTAGTCGGAGGGGAGAGGGAGTGAGTAGTGGGGGGGAGGGAGTGAGTAGTGGGAGGGGGAGGGAGTGAGTAGTGGGAGCGGGAGAGGGGATGAGTAGTGGGAGGGGAGAGGGAGTGAGTAGTGGGGGGGGGAGAGGGAGTGAGTAGTGAGGGGAGAGAGGGAGTGAGTAGTGGGGGGGAGAGGGAGTGAGTAGTGGGAGGGGGAGAGGGGAGTGAGTAGTGGAGGGGAGAGGGAGTGAGTAGTGGGAGGGGGGAGAGGGAGTGAGTAGGGGGGAGGGGGAGAGGGAGTGAGTAGTGGGGATGGGAGAGGGAGTGAGTAGTGGGAGGGGGAGATGGAGTGAGTAGTGGAGGGGGGAGAGAGGAGTGAGTAGTGGGAGGGGGGAGGAGGAGTGAGTAGTGGGAGGGGGGGAGAGGGAGTGAGTAGTGTGGAGGGAGGAGAGGGAGTGAGTAGTGGGATGGGGGAGAGGGAGTGAGTAGTGGGAGGGGAGAGGGAGTGAGTAGTGGGAGGGGGAAGAGGGAGTGAGGAGTGGGAGGGGGAGAGGGAGTGAGTAGTGGGAGGGGAGAGGGAGTGAGTAGTGGGGGGA